>NC_140506.1:25565833-26799166 GCF_964339955.1 Pipistrellus hanaki
TGGGGAGGCCCATCCCCCAGGGTGGACTCTCCCACAAGAACTGGAGCCCCAGGGTGGGCAGCGGGAGACTCACGTTGGGCTTGAAGAGGAAGACGATACCGTCGGTGGCTCCTTTTAGTGTCAGTCCCCGAATGAGGAAGATGGTCAGGACGACATAGGGCAGTGTCGAGGTGATGTACACAGCCTGGGGACAGGGCAGAAGTGGGATGAAGGGGAACACAGAACCTACAGTGAGAAAGGACCCTGGCTCTGTTCCTCCAGGCACCCCTCTGGCCCCAGCTCCCAGGGCAGGGAGATCTGACGTTTCCTATGGCTGTATTTGTAATGATGACTACTCGGTCCTCCTAGTCAGAGAACTACTGTGGATCACTCTTGCTACAGCTTTTTAAGCACAGGTTTGAGGACCATCCAAGCCAGCACTATGTCCCCAGGGCCAAGCTGGAGGCCTCTCCTGGACATGGGGTGGTGACCCTCAGAGCTGATTAAGGGGCAGCTCCCCAAGCCCAGCCCGCACCTTGCCGGTGGTCTCGATGCCACGGATGGTGCACACGTAGAGGACACACCAGGCACAGGTCAGGCAGAGCAGAACCCACCACTGCACAGAGCCCGAGTCGCTGATGGAGGTGGAGATGTTGAGGGTCTCTCTGTACCAGTAGTAGTCCACGGAAGAGCTGCGGGTGCACTCCTCCACATAGCCTGCAGGGGGCACTCACATCATCAGTGTGGGTCATAGGGAACCCCGGAGGAGGATGGGGAACATGGCAATGCTGTGCTCCCAACTCACTGATACCAGGAACATAGTGCACACAGACATGCATGTACATACCCACACAGACACATGTGCATGTATACAAGCATAACTGCATGTGTGCATGCACACGTACACACCCACACAGACATGCACGTGTGCATGCATCTGAGCATACCTTCACACATTTGCACATGCACACATGTATACATACTCATAAGACACATATGTACCCATTGGCATACCTGAATGTAAACATGTGCATATATGTGTGCACACAGAAGTGTGAGCACAGTAGACATACACATGTGCGTGCGCGCGCGCGCACACACACACACACACACACACACCATGCACTGACCACTTTCTGCTTATTGAACCCATGCTTACAGATCGGGCAAATGTGTGCAAGCTGTGGAGCTGAGCACACAGCCTGTGTCCCACAGAGGCCCCAGGCAGAGATGTGAGCCTGGAGTCTGGTGACAGCTGAGGGGATCCCAAAAAGTCCCTGGGGAATGTGGTGGGAAGGGATAGTGGAGAATCAGGCCTCCCCTGTGAGAGGTCAGGGAGCAGCAGGTCCCTCCCTCCTTTCCTTCATTATAATCTTGGCCCGCACCACCTCCTGAGGGCTTTTCTCTGGCACAGCGATTTTTAAAAATTCCCTGTTGCCGTAAATGTGCTCCGATTTTTGCATTTGAGGAAATCAAGGGGTGACTACTCATGAACTCTGTCTGTATGCTCAAAGATGCACATGCTCTCGCACCACCAGCCACCCTGTCCTCTTACCCCTGACCCCACCCTGCCCTGGACACACCTGTCAGGTTGTCGTTGAGCGGGCACGTGCTCCAAGGGAGGGGATCCTGGAAGGAGTTGAAGAAGTACCACATGACCCAGGCGATGATGGTGTTGTAGTAGAGGCCCACCATGAAGGACACAAACATGGACGCGATCCCTGGGGGACAATCAACACTGCTGGGGACACCACTAGGCAGTACCACTGGGGGGCCCCACTGGGGTCTGGGCACTGTTAGCAGGAAGGGATTGTGCTGGGGAACCCCTTGAGGACTCAGTGTGAATAGACTCAGGGTTCCAGAAAACAGAGTGGTGGTCTTCAGGTGCTTGCTGAGCCCTCCTGTAGGCAGCACGGGGGACTCAACTCTTCCCACCTATACACATTCCCAGGCCTGAGCACCCGGGATTTAGGATAGCCTCTGCTGCCCAGCTGGCTTTAGTGGCCAGGCATGATCCTAGCCTGGACCCTGCCACCTACACTTCTGTGAGATGCTAAGGAAGGGCTTGCAGAGGGTTGCGGGGGGGGGGGGGGGGATGAGTCCATTGGAGACAGGCAAAAGGAGAGGAGGAAGCATGCTTGCTGCCCATATTGGGGCCTGGCAGGGGTCCCACCCGCTGGGCCCAGACACGCACCTATGCCCTTCAGGGCTGGGTGGATAGAGCTCCAGACGCCCACGCTGCCCTTGCGCAGTCGCTGCCCGATGGCGAACTCCAGGTACAGCAAGGGGACGCCCTCCACCACCAGCAGGATGAGGAACGGGATCATGAATGCTCCTGGTGGGGGAAAGGCATCCGTGTATCAGGTTACGCACGCCAGGTGGCCAAGGGCCGGCTCTGGAGACACAGGTGTTGGTAGAAAGTACCTGCAGAGCCCAAACCGGTTTGGCTCAGTGGATAGAGCATCGGTCTGTGGACTGAAAGGTCCCAGGTTCGATTCCGGTCAAGGGCATGTACCTTGGTTGCGGGCACATCCCCAATAGGAGGTGTGCAGGAGGCAGCTGATCGATGATTCTCTCTCATTGATGTTTCTAACTCTCTATCCCTCTCTCTTCCTCTCTGTAAAAAAATCAATAAAATATGTTATAAAAAAAGAAAAAAAAGAAAGTGCCTACAGATTTTGCCCACAAATACAGACTTAGAACCACACCCTCACATGCACCACTCATGACGGCCATCAGCACTGTCTTATGGGGGATGCTTCATGCCATCATGACAGTGGCCAGCTTGTCTACTGTCCCTCCAAGACCGTGCTTGTCCTACAGGGTGAGCATATGACAGCTCCTGGGGAAGTAAGGAAGGTGTCCACATGCTGGGAGGAGCAGGGGGAGGTCAGAGGGAGCCCTTTTGGGGCTCAAAATCCAACAAGAAGACATGGGCAGCACATGGAACCTTCATTCAAAGTGATGGTGAGCTCAGTGTGACAATGAGATGAAAAGCAGAGAGCAGCAGTGATGATCCCCTTGCTGGATCTCCTGCAGGAGAGGAGGGGGGAGTTACCCTGGGTCTAGGGTGCCACTGGGGCTGCAGGCTCACTGGGTTGACGTATCAGTGAGGGTAAAGTGAAAATAAGAAAAGATTTGCCTCTTTACTGTTTTCCCAGAAGTTTGATGTGAATGTCTTTTGGGCAAAACTATTGAGAAAAACAAAGTCCATGGCTCTCAGATACCCTTTGATCCCATCCCTTCTTCCTGAAGTCACTTTTACCCGCAGGTCCCACTGCCCCTCCATCTCCATCAGGAAACTCCTATTCGTCCCTGAAAACCCCACTTGGATGCTCGCTCCTCAGGAAGCCTCTGCTGCCTGCGCTCCTGGCAGCTCCTCCCGGCAGCTCCTCTAGGTGTAACGTGGTGGGCAGGCACCTGACACGCCTGTCTGCCTGCAGTCCTGTGTGTGCTCTTGCACACTGATGGACACACACACACAGAGGCAGAGACGGGAGGGACAAGGCAAGGTGTAAAGGTCCCGCAGAAGAAAAAAACACTAGCATAGAAATGCAACTTCCTTGGCCCTAGCCAGGTAGTTCAGTTGGTTAGAGCATCATCCTGGTACCTCAATATTGGGGTTCAATCCCCAGTCAGGGCACATGCAAGAATCAACCAATGAATGCATAAATAAGTAGAACAATAAGTCAATGTTCTCTCTCTCTCTCAAAATAAAAATAAGCTAAAATAAAGAGATGCAACTTTATCTTTGAGAATTTAGGAAGCAGGTGGAGAAGGGAAAAGAGGGACGGCTGGGTAGGGGCAGCTGCTGTCTTCACCGGCAGGGTCTAAGGCTTTCCTGCATCTCTCTCCCTGCAGGTGGTGTGTGGCACAAAGGAAAAGCTTGAGGACTATTTGCTGACCGGGTGCAGGGCCAGGACCAGGGACCAGGCTGGAAAGGCACATGGGTGGCCCAGTGTTGAGCAGACAGCATGGTCCTTGGGCTGCGCTGCTTCCTAGTTGTCCCTGCCCCACCCCCACACTGAGCTCCATCCACCTAAAAAGGGGTGAGAAATATGCCTGTGTCAGGTGACAGCACTGGGACAGACACGTGGTGCATTCACGCGGAGAACAGAGGTTGTGGGCTGATGTGTGGTGAATGCAATTCCCCTGGACAAGCTCCTGGGCCTGGGGCTGGTGCCGAACTCTTGGCGGTAGACCATCTGGTCACAGAGACCCAGATGTTTGTGGCCAACTCAGGGAGCAGGGTGAGTGCTGACTCTGACCAAGTCCCCTGGTTTCAATTTCCTGCATGCCCCCCACTTCTAGGTCTGCAAAGCTCACAGCTCGACAGAGCAGTTCTGCAGTGCAGCCCTTGGATCAGAACTCTCCAGCACCTCCCATTTTAGGGGGGAGCCTCAAGGCCCAGAAGGTGCACACGAGAGTAAACAGGGCCAGGACACAGATGGTCATATTCACTCAACTCAGGGCTGGCTTTTGAAACCTTTGAGATACCCGTTTTCAGAAAAAAGGCCCGTGAACCCACCTGTCCCAGCGCCCACACTGGGGCCCTGGGGCCCCCAGCTCCTCTCGCTGTTCCCTGAAGGCTGAATGAGGAGAGGCACTGGCCTCTCCCCCGGGCTGCCCCCGCCACCTGATTCAGTCCTCACTGACCCATCGAGAGACACATGACACGTGCCCATTTCCTCTGAGTGGTGGCAAGACGGACTCTGCCGAGGTGACTTCACCCTGCTGCTTGCTGACAGCAGATGCACAACACGGAGAAAAGAGAACTAGGCGGAGGCAGCTGAGGTGACACAGGCAGAGGACACGGCCCACCTGGTGCCCCATGTACCTGCCCTTTGGTCACAGAGATGCCCCATCCGAGATCTAGAAGGTGGGGCCCTCACGTGACAACACATCTCAATGCAGGCTTTGTGTGCACACCCACATGCACACGGCCACCACCCCACTCAACGTGGCAATGTGCTGCAGATGCTGCTCTAGGTCATGAGGGGAAGGGTCTCCCCTGTAGCTTTCTCTACTTTTCTGCTTTTTTTTCCCCCCATAATATAAAGTTAAACACAAAGTAAATGATTATTTGTTTTTACTTTTCAAATTACCCAAAACTCTTATAAATAATTGAAGAAAAACTAAGTTTTCATCAAACCAGGACTGGTTCTCAGAGTCCTCAGATCCTTCATTTTCTCTCCAAGTTTCCCAATCACTCCCTCACTGGAGATCTGGGGCTACAGGCTTGGGAAATGCCACCGGGAAGGGTCACCTGCCACACCCTGTCATTGTCCTCAGCAATTTTCTCCTGCTGTTGGCTTCTTATCACTGTCCTCAGCAATTGTCTCCTGGGTTTGGGGGGTTATCAGTATCCTCAGCAATTGTCTCCCAGGCTTGGGGGGTTATCACTGTCCTCAATGGTTGTCTGTCCACTCAGCAGGACCAGGGGTGAGGTGGGACAGCTCCTTCTCATCCACAGTGTCTGGAGGCAGTGTCCCTGCATTACCCCTCAGACTCACGGTGAGTGTGTGCTGCACCCCAGGGGTGAACACTTCTCAGTCTCAGCCCTTCCCTCCCCGTCAGACTCTTCCCTTTGGAACTAAGGAAATGCTGCAGGTGTTGCCAGAACCCTGGCCCGGGCAGCCCTGGTGGGGGTGGGGAAATGACCAGGACCTTCCAGAGGGAAGAGGTAGCTGACTTCTAGGACTAAGTGATTCTACTGCGGGGCCATCCCACAGACTCCCAGGGTTCCATTCACCCCTCCACCGTGCAGAGGTGACTCATAAGACTATCTGGAAAGCACAGGATGAGCCCCAGGTGTAAAGACAGAGCCTCCCAGACATTCAGAAGCTTCATTTTGGGCCATGGAAAGGGGGGTGGGTCACAAAGGTGGCCTGGGAACAACCGTAAAGCTTTCTTTTCTGCCACAAAGCCTGGTGAGAGCCGGCAGGTTCTTCAGAGTAAGAACAAACTCACATCACTAGAGAGGATTTGTGCTTTGAGAGGAGGGTATTCAGAAGCCCGCAGCAGCAGAAGCATCCTCAGAGCGTCCAGCCAGCTCTGCAGAGCCTGTTCCTCGGGGAGCACAGCGCCGGCCTGGACCTTCTCTCAGAGCAAGCACAGCTGTTCCCCTTCCTGCCACAGAGCTCCTGGCAGCAGCTCCCCTCCCAGGCTGGGGCCCAGGGGAGACAGAAGCCACAGGTGCATGGGGGCTGATGGGACCACAGGTGTGATCTCCATCCCTGAAGCCTGTTGACACCAGGAGGGTGGGTGGAAGGACAAAAGCATGGGGACTGAGACCCAGCAGCCCCAAGGCGGTCTCTGCAGCTGGGGGAGAGGGAGTGGCCTCAGCCCAGGGGAAGGAGACCCCTAGGCCACAGGCAAAGCTCCAGAGACGTCTGGAGACAGCAGGACTGGCTGAGGCAGTGTTCCCTGGGGGATGCAGCCTTCCTACCTCTGATTAGGAGCCTGCCTGCCTGTTTCTCTGTGGGTCACCCACTCCAGGCCCAGCTCCCTCCTCTGTCCCTCAGGGAATGTGGAACCCAGTGCCATAATGTATTTCAAAGGAGGGCTGGCCTTACTGTCCCTCCTGCTGGCACCATCCACCCTCACAGAAGGGGCTCCATCCAGAGGAGCACCTGGTCCCTCTCTGTCCCTCCCCCCACCAGCAGGTCAGGCCTGTTCTCTGGGGGCCGGTCAGGGCTTCTGGGTCCTGGAGCAAGGGTGGCCTCCACTGACACAGCACTTGGGCGTGTGGGACAGCACTGGACCTCCCTCACCAACTTGGGCGAACGGGAGCAGAGTGAACATGTCGGCACCTGAGCCCATGCTCCAGCCCGGCCCTCTGCCCAGCCTGCTCTCGGTGCCAACATGGGGCTCGAGCGGACCAGTGAAGGGGTGGAGGGTACACACCTGTGCTGTCCTGCCCCAGCCCTTTGCCCTGAAACTTCTCCCCTCTATGAACGGGGTGCTGGGGTCCTTAGGACGCCAATATTGTTTGCCTGGACCCCCAACCTGCCCTCCTGCCCGGCCTACCTCCGCCATGGCTCTGGCACAAGTAGGGGAAGCGCCAGACGTTGCCCAGGCCCACGCAGAAGCCCACGCAGGTGAGCATGTACTGGGCCTTGTTGTCCCACTTGGGCCGCGAGCTGGCCTCCTCCTTCTCGAGGACCTCCAGTTGCCCCAGGGAGGGGATTCGGTCTTCCAGGCCCGGGTTGGGCAGCACAAGCCTCACCATGGTGATCACAGGTAGGTCCCTCTTGGCAGGACAGGACAGGAGCTGGAGGTCGAGTGGACACAGCCAGAGCCCCAGCACTTTATAGGGAACCTTTGGCACCTCACCCCAAGCACCTAGGCTGAAAGGAAGCGTCAGCAGATCCGAAGGGTGAGTCCACGGGACTGTTAATGCCTTATCTGCAGTGGCGCTGGCCGACCCTTTGAGGCTCTCAGCTGGCACCGGCCAGCCCCTCCCCCTGTGCAAACACAGAGTCCCGGGCACAGAGGAGCCGCCCCCACCCCCGCATGGGCTCAGATAGCCAGGCTCCCAGGGAGGAGGAGCCCAGGGCAAAAGGCCCCATCCATGGCCCTGCCTGGACCTTCGAAGCCCCCTACTCCCCACCAGTCATACACTCCCACCTGCGGGAGGCTGCCAGAGGGATCCTCTCTCCGCAGCTCTCTCTGCCAACAGGCTGGGTGCTGGGGCACCCCCATCCTGCCCCCCTCCAGTCCAGAAACATGAGTTGGAGCTCTGGACCCCGGGACCAGCCACTGCCCTGGTCACACTTGGCTCTAAATAGCTACTCAGAGAGGCCGGTGCCCAGAGCCCTGTGGATGTGGCCCCTCAGGATGCTCTTCCCATGCGCTCTCCCTGGGCTCTGGGAGTGCACCGTCCCCAGCCACTGAGCAGCCTCCAGGCCTCTCCACCAGTGCAGGGCTTCTGTCCTTCCACCAACTGACCAGCTGCCTCCTGCACTCCCCCAGCTGGGGATCAAGCCCCAAACCTGAGCATGTGCCCTGACCAGGAATGGAACCGGCAACATTTGTGTGCACAGGACACTACTTAACCAACTGAGCCACACCGGCCGGGCCAAAACCAGGGCTTTTGAGCACAGTTCCCAGTTCAGGGAGTGAGGTGGGGGTGTGCCTCCAAGCTCTGGCCCCCTCATCCCCACCTGAGATCCCGAGCTCAGTGATTTCCCCCTCCCCCACAGAACCTTCCCAGGGGCTAGTGACCACCGGACAGTCATCCCTCGGCTGGACTTTCCTTCAGGGACGGCCTTCCCACCAGCCTGTGTCCAGCCTTCCGGTCAGTGCTCTGCGAGCCCTTCCTGGCAGTCTGTGCCCGCTGACCGCCCACCCCACCCTCACTCCCGGCGGCCTTCCTAGAAGGATGGGTGTGTCCTTCTGTCTCTGTGTAGCTGTCATCTGTGGTCCTCGCCACTGGATGGTAACGATGCCCTGACCCCGCTTAACTGGTTCACACCGAGCTTACCAAACAATCCAGGAAGGCGGGTGGGGGTCATTAGGCACAAGTGAAGTCAGGAGCCTGACCTTTGACCTCATGGAGGGGGGAGACTGGGAAAGGGTGGAGGCTGGAAAGAAGAGATCCATCCGGTTTGCTCTCGGGGACATCTGGCTCCTGACAGGGGCAGGGGAGCAGGAGAGAGGTGCACCCGGCTGGCCAGGCCTGGGGTGGGGGTTGGGGGAGGGCTGTCTGGACCCCGAGGACCAGCAAGGGGGAGGAATGAGGTGGGGTTCTGTCCTAGACATGTCCACAGGAGACAGGCACGGAGCCAGGTGCTGGGTGGAGGGTGAATGTCTAGCTTCACCAGTGGGTTCTTCTGGCCACTCCCTCGCAGAGGAAGCCTGAGTGGCAGGAACTGGACTTGGACCCACATTCCTAGAGTTGCAGCCTCCGAGAGTCCCAACCCCACCTGCTCGAGGGCCCTGAGGCTCTTTCCTAAGCTGTGAGACACGTTATACAACCAACTCCACAGCAATTTTCCTAGAAAATATTCAGAAATGGTGCCTGGCAGACTGAAGGCCAGGAGCCAAGTGCTGACCCTGAGAAGCTGGGGTCTCGGGATCTTGCTGACACGGATGAAGGGGTCTGGGACTGACCCAGTCAGGGTTCCAGAGGCGCTTGGGTCCTCCACGGCCCTGGGTGAGGGTCTGGGCGGAGGGCTGAGAAGGCAGGCACCTCTGCGATGGCGCCGTGGACTCACGGGGCTGCAAGCGGCCTCTGTGGTCTGAGCATGCTGATATGTAGGGCAGATTCGGGGTACGGGGCTCACAGGAGAGGGAAAGAGAAAGGGAGATATGCCGGTCAGGACACAGAGCAGGACGCTCTTGCAGCCTGGTGAGGGCATGGCATCCCCTGTTCCTCCTGCTCCAAACCTCCATCCTGTTTCTCCAAAGGGAAGGCTCGGGGCTGGCATTTGACCTGCCAGGACCCATAACCCCCTTTGGAAGGTCCGACCTTGCACCCCAGGCCCATGCCTGCTTCCCCTGCCTGGAGCCATCTTCCCACGGTGTCTGCCAGTTCTTCCTTCCACCTTCAAGTCATAGTGTAGCCACCATGGGGCCACCCTGGTACTCTCTTAACACGCAGCCTAACCTCTGCTCCCTACTCCACTGAACTCTGCTTTTCCTTCGAACACGCTGTGAAGGTGACTCAGTTACTTGGCTACTTGCTTACAGGCTCTCCTTCCTATAAGGCTGTGAGGGCCATGGGGTGAAGAGAGGGTGGGAGAATGTGAGGGCCACGGGGGTGGGGTGTCTCTGACTCCTGATAATGCCCCTCTTGTGTCTGAGACCTCGGAAATACTCGGTTGATTTGGACCAGGGAGGGTTCCTGCAGCTGGAGGCTGGTGGTGCCCTTCCTGGATGGCAGGTCCAGGCAGGCAGGGAACAGATGCCTCCGTCCTGAGGAGGAGAGAATGCTCCATGACGTGGCTGGCCTGCCAGCCAGACGTGGGCCCGGACAGAGACTGTTCCCCAAACTCCTCAGAGATGACAGCAGTAGAGGCTTTCCCTCGGCCCTAGGCCAGCCATGGTCCTGACCCAGCCAAGCATGGAAGAACGGTTCCATGCCTGGGATGGGTCACACTCCCTTATCCTGCCCACCCTGCCTGCTCTTCGTATTTCTCTGGCACCTGCCAAGCAGTGTGGAGGTTGTCCTCCTAAGATATGCTTTCTATGGAAGTGTCTCTTAATAAGCTCTGTTAGTTGCCAAACTGGAGAGGTCACTGGAGTAAATTGTGGAAAGTTACATTGTCCACGATGAAGACACAGAGTGGGTCTCCTGGTGAGGATCTTCTCAGGAGGCACACCCATCCGAAGGCATCTGCAGCCGGAGGCCATCTCCTCATCCTGTCTCCTCAGCCACGCCTGACATGCCAGGATTGTATTGCAAAAGAAAAACATGCTCCATCGAGAACACTGGAGGTGAACACTAACAGCTCTCTCCTTGGTCTGTAGTTCTATAAATAGGTAAGCATATGCTTGTGCAGGGCCCCTGGGATGGCGTGCCACAGCTCACGTATTGTTCTACTGCTTCGGGCAGTAGCCAGTGTGGGCCACTGTCTCCAAAGCCTCTGTGAGATCTGTCCTTGTCTCTGGCACACGCATGTCGTATTCCCGGTAGAACCGCTCCTCCTCAGGGTGCACGTGCCCAACTGGAAGGGATGCTGCCATGGCCTGCAAGAGGGGTTGGGCCAGTTACCCGCTTCCCCAGGGAGGCCCCACACCCTTGCCAGCTTGGTGTCCTTGCTTAGTTTCCCTGTGGCCATTGTGCCAGTGCTAAATAGTCACCTGTGGGTTTTGTTTTGTTCTGTTTTAGTGTTTTTTTGGAGAGTCCTCACCCAAGGATACTTTTTTCCATTGATTTTTGGAGGGTGGGGGGAGGAGAGAGAGAGAGAGAGAGAGAGAGAGAGAGAGAGAGAGAGAGAGAGAGAGAGAGAGAGAGAACCGACTTGAATGAGACACATCAATTGGCTGCCTGGTGTATTTGCCCCTACCAAAGCTGGGGAACCTGCAACTGAGGTACATGCCCTCGACCCACAACCTTTGGGTCCAAGGATCAACACTATAACCACTGAGCCAAACCAGCTAGGGCAATCATCTGTGGTTTTTAACCTGCATTTCCTTGAAGGCCTGTGCCATGGAGCTCAATCCTGTGAACTGACCAGCCGTCACGATCCTCCCATTCAAATGCCCTTTCCAATTGGATGCTGACCCTGTCCATTAATTTTCAGAACATTTGACCATATTCTGGAAGGTGGTGCTTCAGAAACACCTTTCCCCCTCAGCCACCAGCCTCCCAGCCTTTCTGTACCTCCAGGTGGCGTCCTGGGGGGACAGAAACTGCCATTACACTGTTGTCCTTTAAAAAATACCTTAGCTTACCTCAAGGTCATGAAGATATCCTCGCAGGTTTTATTTTGGAAGCCGGGGACCAAGCCTGCAACCGAGGAATCCAAATGAAGGATCCAGCTCTGTTTACTCAAAATATCACCCTTTCTTCCTCTTTCTGCAAGCTGCTTTAGTCATGGATCTATTGTTTGCATCTATGCAGTCTGTTTCTTCCCTTCCCACTCTGTTCCATGAGTCTGTGTGTCCACCTTCTGTCGTGGGTGCAGTCCTCATCCCTGGGGCCTTACACCAGGTCTTCGTATCTGACAGTGTATGTCCTCCAGCTGTGCTCTTCTTCAAGAACGTGAACATTTTAGAATCCCACAGAAAACCTGCTGGGACTTTGATTGGAGTGCATTAAATCTACAGGTTTGTAGATCAATTTAAATGGAGTCTTACCAATATTGTTTTTCAAATCACAAACACAGTGGCATTAACATATGCCTTCTTTCCTCAATAACAGTTTATAGGTTTTTTGTGTGTGGAGGTCTTGAAGATCTTTCATTCAATTTCTTCTTAGGTATTTGTTTTTTTGTGGGTTTTTTTTTTTTCATGTTATTACTAATGGTATTTTTTTTTTAATGTCTACTTTCTAATTGCTGGAATATATAACAATATAATTAGTTTTTATATACAGGCCTTATATTGAAATTTTTTTACTTTTTAAAGTAAAACTATATATATATATATATATATATATATATATATATATATATACTTAAAAATATGTATTTTTATTGATTTTAGAGAGAGATGGAAAGAGAGGGAGAGAGAGATAGAAACATCAATGAGGGAGAAACATCAATAGGTTGCCTCCTGCACACCCCCTACTGGGGATGGAGCCTGCACCTAAGCATGTGCCCTGACCAGTCAACACTCAACCACTGAGCCCTACTGGTCAGACTATTTTTTTTTTTTTTACTTTGACTTTTAGATATACTTTCAATACAAAAATGTGCCAAATGAAAAATGACAGTTTATATCCCTAACCGGTTTGGCTCAGAGGATAGACTTGAGGTTGAGGGCCTTCTGATTGAAGGGTCACAGGTTAGATTCTGGTCAGGGGCCTGTACCTTGATTGCAGGCATATTCCCAGTGAGGGGTGTGCAGGAGGCAGTTGATGAATGTTTCTCTCATCGATGTTTCTAACTATCTCTCTCCCTTCCTCTCTGTAAAAAATCAATAAAAGATAAAAAGAAAAATGACAGTTTATCTCGATCCTTTTACCTTTTAGTTTTATATTTATTTATTTATTTATTTATTTATTTATTTATTTATTTATTTTACCTTATTACATTGGGTCTAGCACAATGGTGGACAAAATCATTACCAGAAGTTATTCTGGGCTCATTTCCATCTTACAAGAAGCTCCTATTATTTCACCTTGGACCATTGAAAATGATAATTTTTGTACGAACTCTTGCCAGAATAAGGAATACCTCTTCTATTCTCCGTGTATTAAGAGGTGCTTTTATTTCTTGTTATTGCAGATTTATTGAGATACAATAATCACAACATACAATTGACTTGCTTTTTAGTGTATCACAGCACTGTGCAACCATCACTACAACCAATTCCAGAAATCTTCATCACCTCCAAGAGAAACCTGTGCTCTGTAGCCATCACACATCCCCATCCTTGAGGGTCCTCTTTTATTACAAATGGGTGATAAATGCTATGAAATGGGTCCCTACATTTTTGTGACGATTATTAACTTGTTTTCTCTTATTCTCTCAATGTGGGGATAACAATTAGAGTTTTCAATATGAAGCAACCTTACATTCCTAGATGAATCTCAAACCATGACCTCTTGGTTCATGGGTTGATGCTCAACCACTGAGCCACATCTGAGGCCTCATAAGTTTTGAAAAATGTAGTTTGGCCTGGTTGGTGTGGCTCAGTGGTTGAGCATTGACCTATGAACCAGGAGGTCTGGGTTTGATGCCCAACCAGGGCACATGCCTGGGTTTTGGGTTTGATCCCCAGTGGGGGGCTTGCAGGAGGCAGCTGATCAATGGTTCTCTTTCATCATTGGTGTTTCGCTCTCTCTTCCTCTCATGAAATCAATAAAAATATATTTTTAAAAGCTAAATAAAATGTTTTAATAAATATTTTTTTAAATGTAGTGTGAATCAGTAAACCCATCGAAGCCCGTAGGAAGAGGATGTGGTCCTAATCCACTTTGTGTTTGTCTCTCACATCTTATTTCAGTGGGCCCACGTTCAGCTCAGAAGTTCACACTTTAGTATTGGAAGAGGACACCCCACCCGTCAAATCGATGGGAAATGTATGGAGAAGCCCACGTTGTAACCTCTCCCTGTGCTGGGCCAGGAGCCATGTGAGAGGGCCCTGCTCCTGAGATGTTCCCTAGACAGAACATGCTAAAGGCTAGGAGGACCCCCAAGCCCTAGGACAGTGAGGCTGGGGACTGAGCTGAACATTAGTGACTGACGTCTGCCGGCCACATGCCCACCATCTCGTCCTCGGTGCTGTATCGCAGCAGATGAGGGAGGGCCGCACGCTGATCTCATCATTAACCTTTGTCTTGAATGGAGTGGCTTGTTTTCATGAAGAAGTCCTGTTTGTAAGGCCCGAGTTACTGAGTAGTAGCCTCAGAAGTCACGGGATGTTTCTCTGCCCTCAACCCCAAGTCTGCATTCACTGACGGTGGCAGGAGTAAAGCCGACAGGGTGAGTGTCACCCTCTCTGGCAGTCATCTCTGGCCTTTTACCTGTATTCCCTCTGCCTTTGTCTTCCCAGGGAAAAGGAAAGAGGGAGCAGAGTGTTGTCTGTGCAGGAAGAGAGAGAGAGAGAGAGAGAGAGAGAGAGAGAGAGAGAGAGAGAGAGAGAGAGAGAGAGAGAGAGAGAGAAGAGAGTTAGAAAGAGGGAGGGGGGAAGAGGGGGAGAGAGTGGGGGTTCAGCTGTCCTGCTCCTGCCAGCTCAAGATGACAGCCCCTGCATTCACAGAAGGCTTCGTGCCCCCAATGCCATGCTCACTGGGAGTGGGAACCCCATTGTTCCTGCCCTGAGTTGAGCTGGCCCTCAGGGACGCTTTCGTTGAACTGCACTGGGCCTGGCCTGGGGGTGGGGGCAGCCAGAGTTAACCAGAGTCTCCTGCCGCCCTGTTTGTTTACTCAGTTGTTAACAACCTGGATCTTTGAGGAAATAGCCCAGAGATAAGCTGGGACAGGATGCACTGTGATTCTGCCCTGTGTTATGGCAACAGTTGCCCTTAGAGCCCAGCTGGTAGCAGGGGGTGGAGCAGAGGGGGTACCCTGGGCCCCACTCCCTTAAATGGTCCCCAGCAGGCCTGGGGAGAGGGGACATCTGCTGGGAGCTCAGGGTCCAGCACACAGAGCACTCACTTTATTTTTCAAGGTTGGAAAACGTGGGCACAGTATTGGGCTAAGGGTCTACGGTAATTTTGCTAGATAAAAAGTAATATGTGAACGTTTATATTTTTGTAACTTTTGCAATTATAAAATATCACATTTTTGCCAAAACCGGTTTGGCTCAATGGATAGAGCGTCGGCTTGGGGACTGAAGGGTCCCGGGTTCGATTCCGGTCAGGGGCATGTAAAGGTTGTGGGCATATCCCCAGTAGGGGGTGTGCAAGAGGCAGCTGATCGATGTTTCTCTCTCAGCGATGTTTCTAACTCTATCTCTCTCCCTTCCTCTCTGTAAAAAATCAATAAAATATATTTTTTTTAAATCACATTTTTGTAATGTAGTTGAAAATTTCAGAGCAAAGAATGGAGTAAAAACAACTCATAATTCCACCATTCACAGATGGTTATCAACAGTTAATTTAGCATTTCCTTCTTCTATATGTATATATGCCTCTGTACATGCATATCACATATACTAGTATACTCTGATATGTATTTCTAATTGGTACCATTTCGCATTTTCCCTCTTCACATATTGGGTTTTCTCATGTCATAAATCACACACTGCCCACTTGCCCGCATGCCGGGACCTGTTGGATTGTTGTCCACCTTCTATTGTTGGGCAGTTATGTTGTCCCAGCTTTCCGTTACTGCAAATGTTGTGGCAATAGACATCTTTGTTCAAACACCTTCCTCCCCATCTTTGGACTCCTGGGCCAGGTTTTTCTAGAAGTGGCTGAGTAGGCTGAAGGAATGAAACAGGACGGGGAGACTTAGCAGACCCAATAGGGCAATGTCCCCTGGGACGTTCCCACCCGTGACACAGTCCTGCAGAGGAGAGAGGGGGGCCTCGCCTGGTGACCCAAATATCCAGGAGGACTTTTACAGGAGCTCTGGGGGTTCCAACCCCGTGTTAAATCCGTGTCTAGAGCTATTTGTTCAAGTGAAGCTCGGAGAGGAAGCTCAGTCAGAAAGTGTGAGAAGTCAGGGCTGTGCCACCTTCCATCAAGGGCTCCAGAGCCCCGAGGGCCTGGCAGGGACAGAGGAGATGGTCTGTGAGAGAGCCCCAGGGGCAAGTGAGACCTCTAAGCCCACCCCATACCCCCAAAGCCCAGAGCAAAAGGGTCCCTGGCACCTATGGGCTTGGGGCTTACATCCGTCCACCTGCCACTGGCCTGAGGGAGCAGAGGAGCCCAGCCCACCCTCCCGGAGGGCAGCGTTTGCAGGGGGCAGAGGGCAGTACCCAGGCCACCGCCCCCTGCGCCACTGTCTCTGGCTCCTCCCTGCTCAGGGCATTCCCAGAAGAGCCAAGTTGTTTTCAAACTGACTAACATGATTAACCATCAACCTGAGGAAGTGACTTCTCAGCAGGCGGTACTTTTCCAAGAGGCCCTGTGCCCCGCCCCGCCCCCTGTCCCTTTGGAGGTGGGCAGGGCTGGACAGTCTGGAGGAGACAGCCTAGTAAGCTGGGACCAGTGGGGCAGGGAAACTAAGAGACAGTTAAGTGGTTTACAGGCATCTAGTAAATCGCAAAATCCTATTTTCCCTGAACCAAGGACTCTTAAGGGTAAAGGGGAATGCATTTGAGATCTTGCTCTCCAGCATATGTCATCAGTTTGACTCAAACTCATAAAAACTCTCTCTAAAATTAAAAAAAAAAAAAAAAAAAAAAAAAGGTAAATGGTTTACACTTCTCCTTCCCAACCGGAGGATAAACAGCTTAAATCAGCCTACTCAGGGAGATAGATAGCAGAAAGCCAATTAGGGCCATCTGTGCCAACCACACCCAACAATGGATAAAGTCAGGGTAATAACTCTCATTTTGGTGCATCAGCATAAAGCTGAGGAAAACCCCAGCTTGTATTTTTTTATATGTTTTTTATTGATTTCAGCAAGAGAGAGGAAGGAAGAGGGATAGAGGGATAGAAAAATCAATGATGAGAGAGAATCACTGATTAGCTGCCTCCTGCATGCTCCCCCATCCCCCCGCACTGGGGATTGAACCCACAACCCAGTAATGTGCCCTGACTGGGAATTGAACCTCAACCTACTGGTTCATGGGCTGATGCTCACCCACTGAGCCACATTGGCTGGGCAAACCCTAGCTTTTAAAACCCACAAGATAGTAGGGCTAGTGTGTTGGGGCATCATCCCTTGCACCAGTCAGAGCATATACATAGGTTGCAAGTTCGATCCCCCCAGTCAGGGTACTTCCAGCAATCCATCTCTCTCATGTCAATGTTTCTCTCTCTCCCCCTTCCGCTCTCTCTAAAAATCAATATAAAACAACAACAACAACAACAACAACAACAACAACTATCCTCATTTTTAAAGAAAAACACACCCCTCAGAACAAATGAGTTCAGCAGGGCCTTTCACCTCCCCTTTCTCCCCCCTTTCTCTCTCCTAAGGTCTAAGGGCCCTTCCTTTGTCTCTGTAAGTTTCTAAATAAACTTTCTCTTATAGCTCTAAACGCTTTCTTAGCCAGAACTCAAGAACCAAAGTCCAACTTTGCTGATAACAACTGGTGCCCTTTTGCCACCAACATCACCAGTAACATGAGAACCCAGCCTTTGCACCTGCAGCCCCTTTGGGGACCCACCCAGCATCCCACTTGAAACCCTGCTTCTCCCAATCCAAGCCCCTTCTTTCCAAAACTCCTGGTCCCCCCAACTCCTGCTTCAGAGCAGCCCCAGCATCTTTCCGGCCCCCAAAGGTCAGCACCAGCTTGCATCCCAGCTTCTCAGTGATGCTCACAATCCTTCCTCAGGCCAAGCACAATGAGCTGAGTGGGCCCAGTCCTGGGGCTGCCCTCCTCCACTTACCCCCCTTACCAAGGGCTCTAGGCCCCCCATGGGGGCAGGGCTCCCCACCTAACACCACCCAGTCTGAGTGTGGGAGGAGATCTTAGGTGCACACAGACCACACAGAGCAAGTCTGAGGGAGTCCACCCATCGAGGCCCAGCACCTGGCTTATGTACATTTCTGCTGTGCCCTGGGCAGAGCATGCTGGGAGGACCCGGCAGTGCCCTCTCAGGAGCAGAGCCCCATGGTTGGCAGGAGCTGTATGTGGACATAAAAAGGGTGCTGTAATAAATTATAAACCCACAACTGGGCAGGTCATGTGGGTAGTCATGCCTAGACGTATAACTTTTTTTTTTTTTTTAAGTAAAATGTTTATCTTTGCCTTAAGCAAGTCCATTGTTTTGTGCAGCTAAGTCAACACACCTTTAAAATAAGTTACAACTGAGAGAGATGCGAATTTGCATGCACAGGGGAAAGACCACATGAGGACACAGTGAGGACGCAGCCATCAGTACATCTGCCATCATGGGTATGTGTGTGCAGGTGTGGGTACCAAGAAGAGAGGCCACAGTTGTGCGAGAAACCTAAAACCGGAGCCCAGAGAACCAAGGAGAGTGGGCTACAGAGGACCATACTTGGCAGCCCTTTCCAAGATGCAGTTGTCCCACACGGGGATGGGGTGTCCCGTGGTGGGGCTGCCACAGCTGCTGAAGGATGCAGAGCTGGAGGCAGCTGGGTGGAGAGGTGGGAGGCTTCAGGGATGTCCGGGGTTAGAAGCCCAGGGGAATCTTACAAAGATAGTTGAATGAAAAGAGTAAGAAAGAGAGGAAAGTTCTGAACAGTAATATTACTTCCTACATTAAACCACACACATTCCCCAAGAACTCATGTAAACAATGTTCATTCTTTCAGAAGAGTTGCTGGGACAGGGAAGGAGAAGATGCAACAAGTGCTCCCACCTGACTGGAGGTAGGGGTGGGGAGGGGAGAAGAGCTGATGGAGAGAAAAAGGAGGGGTGCATGGAGGGGAGGGGCCTGAGAGAGGGTTGCCTGGAGGGAAAGGGCTCACACAGAGAGAATCTTGAAAGGTGGTCAGCTGCAGTCTGGTTGGAGGTCAGGAGTATGGAGCCCATTGAGAGGCTGAGAGGAGGAAGGGAAAGGAATTAAAACAGGACACACACACACACCCACCAAGCTCCAAGGGGCCTTTGTGAGGGACAGGGGGTCTGATAACAATGAGGGGAGGGAGACTTGGGGCTGGCCTAGAGAGGAATCAGGAAATTTGGAGGAAGGGGCCATAAAGGCCCCAGCCCTGCTCCTCTGGTCTAAGGGTGGTGCTAGGGCTGCCCAGAGCTTAAGGACACGTGAGGGCTATGGGGCCTGTGGTGGGAGACCCAGCTTGTCCGGGAGGCTGACCTTGTCCTCAGGGCAAGCAGACCAGGCTGGGGGAGAAAGGCCTGAAGCCATGTCCCTTCTCGTTCACATGTGTTGACTTAAGAAATGTCCAAACCTGTACAGAGGTTTTTGTTTTGTTTTAAGTAACCCCAGATTCCGGGGCTGGGCATCAGCTTAGATTCTGGGCAGAGAGTGGGCTTGGGGAGTGCCAGGCACGGGTGTGGTCTTGGATGGGGCCAAGGTTCAGAGGGCAAGGTCACTGGCTGGAGGCCTGAGTCAGCTCTAGGAACAAGAAGGCACAGGGTGGAGATTCAGAGGAGAGGCCAGGGTCAGAGGTCTGAGGTTGGTGAAAGGGGGAGGGGCGGCAGGGGCTGTGGTTTGGGAAAGGCAGGTCGGCAGACAACTGGGGGAGCAGGGCTGACCTCCCACCCTGAGGTCCTAGAGGGCAGGAGCTGGAGAGAAACAGCATGGGGAACCCCACCTTCCAGGTCTCAGTTGAGACCCTGAGCAAGGGGCATGAGCCCTGATTTTCTCAGGGTCAGGAGCCTCCCTGCTCTCCCTGTACAGGGAGGTGGGGCTCCTCAGGGGCCCCACACAGGGGGGGAAAGCCAGACCCCTGCTCTCCCGTCCCCTCCCCTCACCTCTCATCCCCTCTATTCCTCTTCTCCCTCTCCCTTCCTCTCCCCCCCTACCGCCCCTACAGCCTCCTCCATGTGGATGTAAGAAACATCCAGATCTGTAGAGAATTTTTGTAAGAATGTATTTGAGCCAAATGGATGACATACGCAGGGGAGCAAGACCTCAGATGCTCTGAAGAATGCCAATTTTGCAACTTCCCTCATGCACTTAGACTTAAGGAGAGGACTTAAGGAAGATTACCTGAAGGTGAGAGAAAGCAAGGCGGGGTTTGGGTTAGGGATAGCTAGCAAGACTGTGTGCTCTCTTAGGGTAAATGCCCTCTTGGAGGTGTTACTTCCAGCATTTCAAAGGTGTGCTAACTCAGATGCATAAGAGCAATGGACAGGGCTGGCTTAAGGCAAAGTTAAAGCTTTTACTGAACGAGTGATGTGTCTGGGGTGTGACTACCCACCATGACCAGCTCCTTAGGAATTTACGATCAGATGGCCCCGGGAGGTTACGTTCCAGGATCAGGTGTGGTCTGCTCCTCTGGCCCCTGCACGCTGCCTGGAGTCAGCCCCTGAAGCCATGTCCTTTCTCGCTCACATGTGTTGACGTAAGAAATGTCCAAACCTGTACAGAGGTGTTTTGTTTTGTTTTTTTCTTTTCTTTCTTTTTTCCCTATGATTTCCTATGTACAGAGTTTTTATAAAGTTTGAGTCAAATTGATGACATGCAGGGGAGCAAGATCTCAAATGCTCCTGAGAAGACAAGTTTTGCAGCTCTTTAATTTAATTTTTACTGTTTTTGTAACTGTTGACATTATTACAAATATTCCCCATTTTCCTCCTCTTTGCCCACCTTCACCCAGCCCCTGTTCCCCACCCCACCCCACCCTGCCCCTGGCCTTCACCACACTTGCAGCTTCTTTTACAAATTTGAAATTAAGGAGGGAATATAAGGAAAATTACAGGGAAGTGGGAGCAAGCAAGGCAGAGATGGCTACAGGACGGTTAACAGGACTGTGCTCTCTTGAGGGCAGCTATGGCTCTTTTCAAAGGTGTGTTAACCTAGATCAGTGTTTCCCAAACTTCTCTCATGATGAGAATCACCTGGTGGAGTTGTTAAACTACAGATTCCTGAATCCCAACTAAGAGGTGCTAAACTAGAATTTTGGGGAGCATATAGGTAAAATTGTATAGAGCAGTGTTTCCCAACCTTCTCTCATGATGAGAATCACCTGGTGGAGTTGTTAAAACACAGATTCCTGAATCCCAACTAAGAAGTGCTAAACTAGAATTTTTGAGAACATATAGGTAAAATTGCATACCTAACTTAGTGCTCTGTATATAACATCTGTGTTAGAGCACTAGTTAAGTATACAATTTTACCTATATGTTCCCAAAAATTCTAGTTTAGCACTTCTTAGTTGGGATTCAGGAATCTGTGTTTTAACAACTCCACCAGGTGATTCTCATCATGAGAGAAGTTTGGGAAACACTGACCTAGATGCACAGAAACAATGGACAGGGCTTAAGGCAAAGATAAACACGTTACTAAAATGTTATATGCCTGGGGTGTAACTGCCAATGTGACCTGCCAAGCTAGAGACTTATGACCTGATCACCCTGTGAGGCTATTTTCCATAACCCCCTTATTTTCTTGTTTATTTAAAAATCTTTATTGTTGAAAGTATTAATATGTCCCCCCCCCCCTTTTTTTTTTCTCCCATTGACACTTTATAACCTGCCCATGTCCCTGTTCCAGGCAAACTCTTTTTTCATTTTTTTCCATTCACATTTGGCCTCAGGACCCCTCCCCACCAGACACCACCATAACTCAGAGTTCCAGTCTCTCCCACCATGTGCAGCTCGAGAAGTGCAGATGACCCGGGCCACTCAGCGGGCAGATTAGACGGGCCGGAGGGGACGTGATGAGAAAGTTTCAGCAGCCAATGCAGACAGGACCCCAAATGACAGAGACCATTCGGATATGATGGCTGGGTCACCTGCCAAGTCAGGACTCTGTGCTGCTGAGCTCTGATAAAATCAGAACACAGCGACCAAGAGTGGAGGGAGGACATGCTAAGCAAACACCAGGCAGGGTGCCTGCGGGAGGAGGGGTGTGTCACCCAGATTTCCATGTCGTCATGCTGGGGACCTCTCTGTTCAATAGTCACTTCCTCCCATCCCTGTCTCCCTCATATTGCACATAAATGTGCTGGTGTTGTTAATCTTACAGTGGAATCATTAATCCAAGGCAGGTGCCTGCGACAGGTGAGGAGACATCATCCGGAGGCGATCGATAGCTGGCAGGACTTTGGACACCCAGACAGAGATAGGAGGGCATCCCCATTTGCGTGGGTGGGGGGTGCACTGTGTTGCTGAAGCATCGGCTCCGATGGTTAAATCGGGAAGGGTGTCCATAGAGGTCCAAGGGATGGAGCACCCAGGATGTCCTACTGGCACTACCCCTCTTCTGAGCCCTTTACTCAGGGACTCAGGGACCTCATTTCCCAGAGACTCTGCCAAGAGGATGTCACAGCCCAGCCGGTGTAGCTCAGAGGCTGAGTGTCGACCTATGAAGCAGGTTGGTCATGTTTTGATTCCCAGTCAGGGCATATACCTGGGCTGTGGGCTCCCTCCCCAGTGGGGGGCATGCAGGAGGCCGTTGATGAATGGTTCTTTCTCATCATTAATGTTTCAATCTCTCTCTCCTTCTCCATTACTCTCTGAAATGAATTTTTAAAAAATTTTAAAAAGAAACAGTCACAGAGCATGGGGCCAAAGAGGGGCTGCCACCTCCACAGTAGGAACAGAGTAGAGTGTTGGGGGGGAGATGCGGGGTAGAGGGAGACACAGAAAAGACCCTGGGAGGAGAAACACCCCCCTAATGCAGACCCCAGGAAAGGCTGGGCCTCTGCCAGCTGGAGACCCCATGAGGATGCTGCCACCAGCACCCCCCTCCTCTCCAGCCAATCACCCTGGCTGGGAGTTGAGATGACAAGAACAGGGGGCTGCTTTGGATGGGTGACTAGAGAAAAGAAGGGGTCAGTTCCCAGAGGAAGACTGAAGAGTTTGCTTTCCAACTCAGTCTTCCTGAGAGGAACCTTTCCATAAGCCATTGTCCCCAGTGAATACTAACATTGCTCTGCACAGCCTCTGCCAGGTGCTAGGAGCCACCTGCTTTTCAACAGCTGAGGATACACAGCTGGTCCCTTTAATCCCAAGCACCACCCCCTGAACAACCGGCCTTGTTCGTGGCTGCTTCGTGAGTCCTCCTCACGTGTCGGTCATGTGGGCTCACGTGAGGAAATCACCTTTCGCATCACGTGTAGCAGTCACGCAGCAGTCAGGCAGGCATCACCAGCATAGAGGCAGGGACAGACACAGAGGAGGCTGTGAGCTGGTCCTGGGTGTCATGGACCGCTCTGGTTCCTGTGAGCTTCTGACTGCTGCTGGCATCTTGGGATCCCACATCTGGACCATTGCCTCAGCCCACATTTTGGCAGAGGGTCTCTGTTAGGCCTTCAACACATCCTCTGCCTCCCTGGCTTCTCCTCGCTCTGTGGGACCTCCTGGGAGGGCCGGCTGGCTCAGCCCCGGGACCCTGGACAGCAAGGTGGTGGCTGAGTTCCTGTCAGGCAAAGTGCTTTATTTATTTAATTGTCAAAATAGGGATCTCGGTGGGCAGTCTGCTCTCTCTCCCCCACTTGAGCTCACAGTGAACATCTTCCCGCGCCGGTGAACACACCCCCTGTACCTGGTGTTCAAGGGTCACGTGCACCTGGAGTCTGGTGTTCCTTCACTCACCTGATCCTTGCCTCTGAGGGGAGGAGGGGCTGCTGCCAGTTTTTGTTCTATAAACAATGCTGTGTGCTCATAGTTCATGCTCTTCTGGGTGGATGGCCAATGTGGGCTCTTTTTAAGGCTCCTGCTGAAGCAGACAACCAGGGAGGTTCTGGGCTGGGGGCTCCCTGCCTGAGGTTCTGCTGTTCCCACCTCTTCCTCACCGGCCCGGGGACACACACTCCTGGCGCCCGGGTCACCACGCACCCACCCTCTTAGGCAGGGCACCGGGGAAGCTGCACTTACTGGTCTCACCAGTTCTGAGGCCCAGCTTCCCCCTCTGTGCTGTAGAGGTTGGGGGGGAAGAGTGAGGGGGGAATTTGGGGAGAGGGGAGAGGCAGTGTGCACAGATAGCATCCCTCTATACCACTAGAGGGCAGTTGCTTCCCCTCAGTGAAATGGTCAAGATCAAGAGCATTAACTCACCCCAATTGGGCTGACATTAGAACAGAAGGAAGGTCTCCTCCCTCCATCACCCCGCCCATGGCTTTGGCCCTCGAGAGGCCCCACGGCCAGCTCCTGGGAGCGCCCAGGGTCTACAAGCCCAGGACTCAGGTACTGGGTCAAGACCTTTGCTGACCTTCCTGAGTGGTGCTGCCCAGACCATTCAGCAGCTCCCTTTCTGCCCGGTCTGAGTCTGGATCTTCGCCCCGGCCCCATCCCAGCCCTCCTCCCTCATACCCCAGAGTGGTTAGCTGGTGGGAGAGCCTGCAGGCCTGCATCCTCAGCAGGTCCTCTTGATTAAAGGGGATAATCACAGAATTCGGTGCTCACTCGGGCCTGCCCACTTCATAGACGGAAGACCGTGTAGACCGCAGGCTCACCATCATTTCACATGTGGTGGAGAAAGAAAAAATACTGCCAACCACGACCCTACCAGCCCCTCCCTCCAACTCTCCGGGATGGTGGGAGGTGTCAGCACCAACAGGTGTGCATCTCAGCGCCTGCGCAGTGTGGCAGGGGTGCTCCCTGACGCCAACCCGCCACCACTGCTGTGGGGGACGGCGCCACAGCTCAGGAGAACCTCGCTGAGCACCGAGGTGGCCTCCGTGACCCCCGTTCCTTGTGGGGACCAATGAGGGTACCTCAAACCATGCCCGCTCCGCAGCCCTGGCTCAGCCCGGCTGTGCGCGCGGTGGCCAGCAGGGGGCACCCCCGGGCTGGGTTGCTCACACTGGGACGCTGCCATGGGCTTTTTGCAAACACAGGGCCGCGGCTCAGCACCCTGGCGCATTCCTGCTCAACTCGGTTCGCCCTAGGTCACCCCAGTTCACCCCTCCAGGGGGTCCTGGGCAGGTCGCTCCGTCTCTCTGCACCTGTTTCCTCCCGGAGTCAGCCGAGCATGAAATGGACCCTGGCTCTGGGATGTCAGCGAGATGCGGGGGAGAGGGGGAAGGGAGAGGGTGTTGTGGCGAGTTGGGGTGCAGCTACTTCTTAGAGATGAGCAGAGTGCTGAGCCCAGAAGGGACTTGCACCCGCTGTTCATGGAGTCCTCAGAGCAGAAGGGAGGGAGGGGGCACACAGGTATTCAGGGCGTGGGCCACGCCAAGGGGAGAGCTGTAAGTCCTTGGGGCCTGGGATGCCACCTGACCATCTGACCCAGTGGCAGGCCCCCTGCCTGGAGGTTCCAGGCACAGTGGCAGTTCCCCCTCAGGCCTGTGGCAGAGGTGTAGGGACCCCTGTGCCTCAGCCCCTCTGCATGAACACCTGCTGTGCCTTTTCTTGACTGATCGGAACCCCCATCTTTGACTTATGGGCAGGGTAGCCCCCACGGTGGGGCCTTATGCTCCATCCCTCCCTGTTCTGCCCACCACATGACTTTGCCCTTTCCTGGGGTCCTGACACATGCCCTTGGCTCCTCTCACCTTCCTCCTGATAGCAGGCACCTCAGGAGAGCCACCACAGGGGCTCCCACCCTCGCGCGAGCTCATTCTCTGCACATCCCTATATCATGGATGGATGATGGACAGATATGGTTGGATGGTGGAGGGATGACAGAGGGATGGTGACTGGTGATGTGTGGGTGGTGTGTGGATGGATGGATGAATGATGGATGAATGGATCGATGAATTTATGGTTAATGGAGGATGGATGGATGGATGATGGTGGTGGATGGGTAGGTGGGTATGGTGGTGATGGATGGGTGGATGAATGAGTGAGTGATAGTGTGAAAGTGGGGTGTCCATTGGTGGAAGTGGGGGATCTCCTTCCCCGCTGGGTGCTTGGGGTTGGGTTCTTACAATATCTCAAGAAAAATAATTTTCTGAGCTTGCAGGGAGGATGAGTGATTTTTATTTGCATGGAATTACATCTCTGGGTTTGCAAACTTCCATTTCCCAGCAAAGGTAGAAGTAAAGCCAGTGTCCAGACTTTCCGTTCCATGGTGGAGCTGGGTCTGCTGTAGCATCAGGCCAGCTGCAGTCCACTAGTCTATTGTGTGGGGGACCGCATGGCCGTGAGCCAAGTGTGGGAATGCAAAGCGTGAGAGTCCCAAAGGCCAGGAGTCAAGTGACAGCAAGAGGCAAGAGAGAAAACGCCTTTGTTTAGGAACTTAAGTATCTTAAATCTTCCAGCACTTGTAGTGGCCACACCCGCTCTGGCCAATGATCTGTTCCCAGGTGTCACTATTTCACTCAGATTTTACTGGTATGCATCTAAATTGCAGCTTTCGCCGACACCAGTTTGGCTCAGTGGATAGAGCGTCTGCTTGTGGACTGAAAGGTCCTGGGTTCGATTCCGGTCAAGGGCATGTACCTTGGTTGCGGGTACATCCCCAGCAGGGGGTGTGCAAGAGGCAGCTGGTCGATGACTCTCTCTCATCGATGTTTCTAACTCTCTATCCCTCTCTCTTCCTCTCTGTGAAAAATCAATAAAATATATATTTAAATTGCAGCTTTCTAGCCGAGCCAGTGTGGCTCAATAGTTGAGTGTCAACCCATGCATCAAGAGGTCGCTAGTTCAATTCCAGGTCAGGGCACATGCCTGGGATGAGAGCTCAATCCCCAGAAGGGACATGTGGGAGGAAGCTGATCGATATTTCTCTATCATTGACATTTCTATTTCTCCCTCTCCCTTCTTCTCTCTCTAATATCAATAAAAAAAAACACTTTAAAACATCATTTAAATTGCAGCTTTCTGGCAAAGCTGCATAAATGGCCTGCCTATACTACCTGGCCTTCCCTTTGCCCCTTTCCTGTTAATTAATAACTGGGTTCATTATAATGGTATCAATGGGAAGTAGATTGCATGTACTAAATGTATTCTTAGACCTCAAAGAGCAGGCCGGCTGCTACGTGAGAAGCCTTGGAGATTCAGACTGTGCACCTGGGGACAGTGCCCAAGCCATCCAGTATGGGAGGCTGAGCTAACTGGGGTTTGCAGTGCTTAGAGAGGCTTGAGGGCCAGAGACTTCTGTATACTACGTGCCCCCCAAACCATGGGAGGCATCTGAGGAGGCTCGGTGCCAGGATCACCTCAGTACCCCTTGCTAGCGCAGGCTGAAATGCACAGCCCTGGAAACCCGACCTCCCCGGGGAGCGAGGGGCCAGAGGAGCCCCAGGGATCGTGTCACTGTGATGAGTGAGGCAGCGGGTCGGGTGGCCCAAGTTTCCATGTTTACACGTCCAAAGTGGAGCAGGTCTCGCCGAAAGGAGGGGTCCTTGGTCAAGGCGGTCCCAATGACACAGAAGCAACATGGCCAGGGTTGGGACTGGGGCCTCCAGTCGGCAGAGGCAAAAGGGTCTTCCATGGGGGTCTGTGAGCATTCTGATCCTGTGATCCCCTGAGATTGACCTCAGAACCAGGACCAGGACAGTTTTGTTTGAGGCTAACTAGACCCGCCACAGCACCAGATGCCATTGCTAAATGAGCCCAGACAAGGGCCAGGGCCACCTAACACGGCACTGGCCACAGGGTACAGCAGGCAGACCCCATACTCAGGCACAGGGTCCCAACACCTCTGCCACAGGCCTGAGGGGGAAAACAGGCCTGGAACCTTCTCCCCTGGCTCTGCAGAAACCACTTTTTTCCAACCCTCTTCCCCCACACCTACCCCATAGCTCACTGGCCAGACCCTTATCACCTGACCACACTTACACCCAGCAAAAATGGGGAGGAGCTACAGAGATGGGAGAAAAGTATCTGAACCTGCTGGATCCTTCCTGAGAGTGATGGGTACCTGGGCTTCCCCAGCAGAGTAGAATGACAGGGGGGATGGCTATGGAGATGAAAGGTAAAGGGGCTTCCCTCCACTTGCTACAACCTGCCCTTGTGTGTTTTCTCCCCTAGCCCCTTGTTTTGATCTCCACCAACCCCGTAGATCCCAGTCAGCCCACCACTGGGACCAGTCCTGGCATCTCAATCAATGAAACCTGCCACATTCCACTCTCCCACGTGCCTGGCTCCTGACCTTTCTCTCTCTCCTGCCCTCTCTAACCTCCCCAAGGTAGTTCTACTATCTTACCTCAGCCCGGATCTCAAGGTAGAGATGCAGAACTGAAGCCCAACAGCCACAGAGTTGTGGAAGGCTAAAAAATGTTAATACTTTTCCTCCCGCTGTCTAAGTTCTTCTGGCTGGGCTAATAATCAAATGAACAGAGACAGATTAAGGGGGATAATCAAGGCTTTAATACATGTGCCAGAGGAATTCCCGTAAGCATGAAAAGTCCAAAGACAGTGAAGCAACATTGGTATATAACATCACTGGACAAAGGAGAACGGAGAAAGGAGGGGAATAGGTAGGTATTAGATGTCAGAAGTGAGAATGGGCCATTTACAGGTAGTTGAAAGAGAGCTGAACACACATGGTGGAAAATCCTTAGGAGGGGACTCAGAAACAGGCTGTCTAGCTACCTGTCTGAAGCCCTCTATTTATCAAATCAGGCTAAGTGACATGCCAAGATCTCCTTCCTGAAGCAGGTTTCTCTGTCTGAATCTCTTGGGCAGGAAAGGGGGATGAGTCTTTTGTGTTCAGGACAAACAGTAGCAATTTTGACACTTTCTGGAAGAAAAGAAAGAGAATGAACATTTACTGCGTAGTGACTATGATCCATCCATTTGTCATCTGTCCACCACCCATCCATCCACCCCACCAATCCACCCAGCATTCTTTCATCTACCATTCATCCCTCCCTCCATCCATCCAACATCTTCTGCCATCTCTCCATCATCCATCCATCATTCTACATTAATTTATGAATGTCAGAGGCACTGCACACTGTCCTGGGTGCTGGAGCAAAGCAGAAAATGACACAGAAGGGCCAGGAGAATCAGAGAATCAAGGGCACGGGCAGCTGCCTTTGTCGAAAGGGGAAGTGTTGAGGTAGAAGGGGGCTAATCAGCAGATGCCTCTGCCCTGGGTTAGGGACACCAACACCCCTCCAGCAGGGGCTCTATGTCCTGCAGCCAGGAGGGCCCCCTCTTCCTGACGGAAGTACGTAAAAGTACATAATCATAGCACACTCAACCCTGAGCCTGTCCTTCTGGGGTGTTGGTGGTCAGGCCTTCCACCAATTCAGGAAGCAGTGAGAGGCCAGGTGAAGAGGGTGCAAACAAGGAGGCCTCAAGCTGAAAAGGAAGCCTGTCTCCTTCCTAAATGAAACCTCCAAGTGTGTGAGAGTAAACGCCTTTTTGTTCAGAGGGAGGGAGGCCACAGCCAGGACCCCACACTCAGCACCATCGTCACTGTCCCCAGAACGCAGCATTAAACAGGACAACCAAGAACAGAGGGATGCTACTCCAGGAGGGCCCAGGCCTCCTTCCCCTTTGGTCCTCCTCTGGAATGAGGTGTGGCCTCCCCTGCTCTCACACATGGACATTGAATTTCTCACAGAGGTGACACTTGAAACCTAAGGGGGATCTGAGCCCCAGAGGAAGGTCCAGGATTATAGTTAAAGGGGGAAGACTTGGTTTTATGAAATAAAAGGGAACCCTCTGATGGCTGGGGTTTTATTCAAAATAAGACATGTGGGGATAGATGGGATGTGCCAGTGAGGCTGAGCCACAGGCAGGATGGGCTTTAGATCAGCAGTCCGTGACATGGACCCCCAGTGCTCGGGCCTCCTCACTGTCCCCCATGAGTGGCCATGGGCCCATGGCATGTGACATACAGCTCAGCCCAACTGGGGATGAAACTGCAGGATCTGGGCCTGATTAGCCTGCATGGCTCAGCCCTTGGACCACACATGTAACCCCGTCTGTCCTCATGGCTGACTATGGGGCCAGGGGCCACGTTCAGAATGCTGAACCTCAGTTAACAAATAAATTATATATACATATGGCCTGGTGCACAAATTTGTGCATGGGTGAGGTTCCTTGGCCTGGCCGGTGATTGGGGCCCATTGGGGCCATCTAACTCAATCCTGATCAGGCTGATCAGGGTGGCTGGTGGGGGTAGGGACCATGGGAGGTTGGCTGTGAGAGCACACTGACCACCAGGGGGAAGCTCCTGCATTGAGCATCTGCCCCCTGGTGGTCAGTGCGTGTCATAGTGACCAGGTCGATGAGTTGTTCAGTTTACTGGTTGTAACAGTCACTTAGGCTTTTATATATATATGTGTGTGTGTGTGTGTGTGTGTGTGTGTGTGTGTGTGTGTGTATAAATTTAAAAGTGGAGGCTATAAAAAGGTTTCTAGTGGAAGAGATTAAAAATATAATTACTGCTATGTAGAAAATAATGACATGGAGAGAAGACCCAGAGAAGACTGGCCTAAGAGAGGAGGCCAATGATATTTTCAGAGAAAAATATATAATCTTCAATGTTTTCATTTACTGCGACATAATGAAGGTCAGTTTTTCAAACTGAGTATTCTGACCAAGATGGTGGAAAGAAAGATTGAAAAAGAAGAAAGAGCGAAGATAAAAACAGAATTTATTAAGTGGGAGAAAAGGAGAAAGCAGGATTGATTGCTAACTCATTCTTATGACTGTCTCATGTCCCTCTGAATGTTTTTCTGGCATTCCTGAGCTTCTTCCTCCAGCCCGGTATTCTGTATTCACAACCTTCATCCATCTCATCTCCTTTTACCAGGTACACTAAGAACTTATGTGAACCAGGCTGCATTTTTCTGGTTTGAATATTTTAAAGAAGCAACTAGATATTTCACAATGTTCCCTCTTGCAGATGGGTAGTGATAATCAGAGCCACCCCCGCCAGCACAAGCAGAGGGTTTTGTGGTACCCAGAGGCATTCACCAATGACCTCCCAGGTTAGCTGATGCAACCACTACCTGGGGACATTCATCCAGGCCAAAGTTGAGTGGCCAAGGGTTTGTGTGCAACTCCAGTGTCTTTGGATTTCTACGATGGCCACAGAGGGATGAGGTGGGAAGAGAGCCTGTTTCATCAAGGATATGGCTGGACCAAGTAAGTTTGGGCATTTTGAAGGAAAAGCTGGACTTACAGGCTGTCCTGTGGCAGGCCCTAGACAGAGGGAAGAGAAGGCTTGCAAAGAGCGCTGAGTGTGGGAATTGCCCTCGGCAGCTTCATTCCAGGTCTCCCAAGTCAGGTGTGTCTACAGCTGCCTCTGGGCCTTAAAGGTGGCTGCTGGCTTCTGATGGCTAATGATGGCCACTATGGCCAGCGAGGAGAGGACAGCAGAGCAGGAACACTCATCCCAGGCCATTGACCAGCACAATGCTTCATGCGAAGACAACAGGACTGGTCCCATTCCAGTTCAGACCATCTAACAGCTCTACCAAGCCTAGTATTTCATATTGCCTTGGAATTTCTAGAAAACTCCAAAACAAGAACAAAATGGGAAAAAGAAAACAGAAGAGGTAAAAACAATGAAGAAAGACAAAACTATCATTCTTTATATGTTAAATGATTCCTTTGAAAAACATACCAAGTTGAACTTTAAAAGGCAATTGAATAATAGTATTTAGAATTCTGTGAGCTGGCGGATTACAAAAGAAATACACAAAAGCCAGTAATGGTTTATTTTTGTTCTTACATATCAGCATAGTTGCAAGATCCATTACAGTAGTAACAAAAAAATGTGAGTTAACTTAATAAAGAAGACATTCAGGACCTGATGAAGGATTCAACACCATAGGATGTCAATTCTCAGCAAATTTATTTATAGACTAGAGGCCCAGTGTAGGAATTCATGCACAGGTAGGGTCCTTCGGCCTGGCTGGAGATCAGGCCAATCAGGGCTGGCCATCTGGGAGAAGGGACCTCAGGAGGTTGGCCAGCCATGTGAGGTTGACTGGGGGAGTGCACTAACCACCAGCCACAGCTCCAGTATTGAGTGTCTGCCCCCTGGTGGTCAGTTTGCATCCTAGTGACCAGTCAATTGGTTGTTTGGTTGTTTGGTCTTCGGTCACTTAGACTTTTATATATATAGATTGGACACCATTTCAATAAAAACATAAATGTATTTGGGAGAAACTTTCCAAAGTGATTCAGGTGTTCACCTGGGGCAAATAAAATAAAATAAAATAAAATAAAATAATTGCTTAAGAACAGCCTAGAAAATATTGAAGAATGGCCAGACCGGCATGGCTCAGTGGTTGGACATTAACCTATAAACCAGAAGGTCACGGTTCAATCACTGATCAGGGCACATTCCCAGATTGTCTGCTTGATCCCCAGTGTGGGGTGTGCAGGAGGCAGCCTATCAATTATTCTCTCTCAGTATTGATGTTTCTATCTCTCTCTCCTTCTCCCTTTCTCTCTGAAATCAATAAAAATATATTTTAAAAAAGAAAATAATGAAGAATGGCTAGCTGAGAGGCAGGGCTGCTGTGCCCATTTGTCACAGGCAGAGATCTGCAAAGGGTAAAAGAGGGGCTCCTGAACATCCAAAAGAACCCAAAAGGAAAGAGATGGGTGTGGCCAGGTGTTCTATAGGTGTGAGAACTTGGACCCTGGTCCTCTCCTCTTCCCATGAATGGAGGTGGGGGACATGATGAGAGGGTGGGTGCAAGGTGGAGTCCTCATCCTCCAGATCCCTGGATCTTTTCTCTTGTTTTTGTTGTGCCCCTAACAGCTAACCCCTCACTCTTCCTTGTCAACAGAGCCCCGAACATTAGTGTGGGCACACTTCCCAGCCTTCTTCACAGGCAGGTGTGGGCATATGACTAAGTTCTGGCTAGTGGGTCAAGCAGGGACGCTGCATGCGACTTCTGGGGTGGGTCCTGGGAAGAGAGCTAATTGCCCTTCCCCTGTTTTCTCTCTCCACTGCCGGAATACAGATGTGACAGGTGGGCCAGGAGCAGCCATCATACACCGTAAGGAGAGTGAAGCCATACACAGCTGACCACTGCCCTCCTTTAAGTCATTGCTCAGATGTCATCTCCTCCTGGGGCCCTTCTGAACAGCCCTTTCCCAATCTCACCCTTCCCAGATCTCTTCCTGTTTGCCTCTTAATCAGAGCTCCGATCTCTGTCGCCACTTTAGAATGTATTCTTCAAAGAGGCAGGGATCTCTGCCTCTGTGTCAGCCACAGGCCTGGTATAGCTAGGCACTAGTAAATATTTACTGAATGAGTAAATGTGCAAACCACGCTGCATACTGTAAAGTGCGAAGTGAATAAGTGAACAGTGGTAACAATAGTGGGGTAATAGTAAGCCCTGTATTGTAGGAGCCCACAAACAGAGTGGCTGATTCTCTCCCAGGTTTCCTAGTCCATTGGTTCTCACCGCTCCGGACCCCCAGTCTCATCTCATCCTCCCTGCCCTCCACTCTCCAGAGTAGGGGTGTCGAACTCAATCAGAGAAGGGGCCAAAATCTAAAATCCAGCCTAAATCGCGGGCCGAATGGTTTACTGAACAGTCATAAACTGACAATGTCATAAACTGACAGCGGAGTGCAGTGATGACAGCGCGGTGCGGGCCACATTGCAAGGCCTGGCGGGCTGGATTTGGCCCGCGGGCCTTGTGTTTGACACATGTGCTCCAGAGCATACCTCTCCCAGACTCCAGGACTGAGGGCCCACACCTGGGCCATTAGTACCTGCTCTCGGTGGGCGTGGTCAGTGGTCCCAGGCCGGCATCCACGTGCTGGGGGGCCGATGACCTCCGGAACCAGACATCTCCGGCGTCCCATTGCTGGTACCTCTCCTGCCAGGGCCTTGGCTCTCTGACCCTGGACGCCTGGGACGCGATGGGGTCTCTATGATCTTGCAGTGCGACCCCCGAGGTGGTGTTGCTCGCAAGGGACAGGACTGGCTTCGATTCAAGATTTTACCCTGTGCCCCCGCTCCCGGCGACGCTCCTGAACTCGCAGTCCATCGACGGCCTCCTCCGGGCCGGCTGCGCCCCGCCCCCACCTCCGCCCGGCCCATGCCCCGCCCACCTGCTCTCAGCCCCTGCCCGCCCCGCCCCGCCCCTGCCCGCCCTCTCCCCCCTCTGCCCCGCCCTCGCCCCGCTCCGCCCCCACCTGCCTTCCCCGGTGCAGGCCCGGCTCTGGTTCCGCAGCCTTCCCGGCGCCCGGGGACCGGAGGCCACCATGTCCCAGCGCTTCGTGGTGACCCCCGCGGGGGGCGGAGTGGAGAGTTCCGACCCCGCGGCTGCCCCGGACCCGCCGCTGGTGGACGCGATGCCCATCCTGCACTACGGACGGGAGCCCAGCCGCTACGGTAGGCGCGGCCCGACGGGGACTCCCCCGGGGGCGCGCGGACGCGAGTGGCGGGAGGGGGGCCAGCGGATTAGGGGGGCGAGCTGCCCGGGTGCTGGGCTTGGGGATCACCAAGTGGGGTCCCGCGGTCAGCGCAGGGTGAACCGGTGCGGTGCGTCCAGAGCCCAGAGCGTTCCTTCTCCCGGGAGATTTGGCCAGCAGCCGATCCCCGCCGGCGGTCTGCCCGCCTCTGGGCCTGGAGGGAGATGCGACGGCAGCGGCTTTGTCCTTGGGAACTGGCGGTGACAGCTCTCCCGCCCTCTGACCTCGTGCTCCTGGAGCGCAGATCCTGTGTGTGGGATATGAGTGGGGTGCGGTTTGCACCCTCCAAGGCAGTGCTCTGCTGGGCTCCTGTCCGGTGAGGCGGCTCGAGGGTCAGTGAGCCTCCCTGCGGGGCTGTGCTTTTATAACGTGTGCAGCCCTCGGTCAGTGGCTCCGTGTGTCCTCTCCCCCAGTGACCTCACCCGCCTTTAATCACTTTAACATCTAATGTCTTCCTTCCTGTGCCTTCCCTTTTGAGAACTGACTTCAAGGAATTGAGAAGTGTTGGCAGCCACATCTGTGACCCCTGCCTTGCCCCTCTGTGAGGGGATGTGCAGACAGTGACTCTTCTGGGCACTCACTGCTCACATAGGTGGGCGCCCACAGCCCTGGGTATGGAGGGTGGGGGTGAGGGAGGGCAGGCAAAGCCTGGTTGCCTGGCAGGGAGAGCAGAAGCAGGGTCTGACTGAATCTGAAAGGCTGCTGGAGGCCTGTTCCGCCACTGCAGTCTCTCTCCACTGCGTGCGTGAGGATTGGCCTCACCCCCAACTGATCCCGGGGCACACTGCCCTTGGGCTCTCACTCCAGGACCTCGGCTGTTCCAGGGTTTATGTGGATCTGAGCTACCTGCCTTGTGTGTGGGATATGCCCAGTAGTCCCCGAAGGTCAGCTAGGGAGAGGCAGCTCTTTCGGTAAGAAGGGCCTCCTGTCTGTCCCCGCCCCCAGGGGAAACTCAGTGCAGTGAGTGTCCTGTGTGTGCACGTGATGAGAGAGGGAGCTCTAAGTGTGAGGGCTCAGGTTTTATTTTTTAAAAATATGTTTTTATTGATTTCAGAGAGGAAGGGAGAGGGAGAGAGAGAGAGAAACAATAATAAGAAAATCATTGATTAGTTGCCTCCTACACACCTCCTACTGGGACGGAGCCCACAACTGGGAATTGAACCGTGACCTCCTGGTTCATAGGTCAACCCTCAATCACTGAGCCATGCTGGCTGGGCCGGAGAAGTCTTAGATGCTTGTTCAACAAATCTTCCATTGAGTTATTGGGACATTCCATTAGCATCATGGTGATACCTGAGTGGTATCTCCCATGTGAGCAGTGGGCTTTTTGTGATGTGGGTGTGGGTGTGGTATGCATGCACATATGAATGTGGGTATATGTGTTGCAAACACCCACTCTTTAGGACAGCACCATTGGCACAGATGTGGGATGTGTGCACGCATCCAAATCTACTCTGAGTTCTAGGTCAGGTGTGAATAGGTGGACCAGACACTTGTCACCTTGATAGTGGCGGGTTCTCAGGTCCTACTCCCTCCCTGTCACTCTCCATTCCTTATGCTCCAGGCCGGGTGTGTGGCATCAGCTGTGCACTTGTGGTATCAACCCCAAAGCAGAGATGACCCTCTCCATCGGGCCCCCAATGGGCTGTGGCCCAGGTAGAGGGTGCTCTCTAGTGGGGGGCTGAGGTGTCACTTGCTCCAGCTTACCCAATAACGCAGTCCTTTTGTTTTCCTCTGCGAGCAGGTAAGTCCACAGGGGAAACTCAGTGCAGTGAGTGTCCTGTGTGTGCACGCGATGAGAGAGGGAGTTCTAAGTGTGAGGGCTCAGGTTTTGATTGATTAGAATATACGCCAAAGCAACTGATTATTTCTTAGCAGTGAGATGAGTTGTTGCTTCTGGGCAGTGGTGCTGGTCCAGGTTCTGTACTGACCCCGGCCTGGGCTTGCTCAGCCCCAGGCTCTCCTCACAGGAACTGGGGTCTCTGTGGCCTTGGTCTCACCTCTGGGCTGGAAGATGGACTCCCAGTGGGCACCGCCCCAGCATGGGGCTGTTCTCCCAGCCAGTAGGGCTCGGCTTCCAGCATCTTAAGCAGGGGCACAGTTCTGGGTCAGCAGACCCTCCAGGTCCTCCTCTTGCCACATCCCCCTCTGGGTCTCTCTGCTTCCCAGGCCCTTGGTACTTAGCGTGCTGGCCGGTGCCCCTGCGGAGAGGGTTCGGTGCCAGGAGACATGGTCAGGTCTCGACTTGTCTCTCTGTTCTCTGTCAGGCTGTTGAGATTTTCATCTTCATGCTCACACGGAAGAAGGGCATTTACCAGAGTCCTCGATGTGGCAATCATGAGATAGGCTGTTGGGGCCAGGAGATCCCGTCTGACCCTAGCATTCCCCCATACCCACCTTCACCTCTTCTTGTAGCCTGCTGTCCAGGAGGCAGGCCTTCCTTTCTCCTTCCCACCATCACCCAGGCAGAGAGAGGCCACCCCAGCCATCCCCCACCTCAGTTCTCAGGTGTGGAAACTGCTGAGCCAGCAGCCACTTTCTGCTCCACTGCTTGGCTGGCTAGTGTGTGCCCATAGACCTTGGGCTCTATGGTGTGGGAGTTCTAGCCCGCAGCCAATCAAATGATTTTATGTTGTCCCCACTATATGAGAAAAAAATTCCTATTACTTGGTGCTCCATTTAAACAGTGCACCTGGGCTTTATTGGCACTCCTTGGTCCAAGCCAGGAAGTGGAATGTGGTAGACACTTATCCACAATTGTCCTTTCTCTTTCAGTATATGTGTGCATGTGTGTGTGTATGTGTGTGTGTGTGTGTGTGTGTGTGTGTGGCAGCGGGGAGGGAGGTTTCCATGGGGAAGGTGGGCTAGAGGAGGGGGTGAAAGAGGAGAATTTCTAATCCTTCGTGACGCCAGCCTCTCAACTCACAGACTCCTAATGCCTCATCTGTGTCTGTCTGGTGCCTCCCTCAGTGTCCGCTCAGACCAGTTCCCCTCAAGTGCAATGTATGGAGAGAGTACGCTGCCTTCAGGTCTCCCTTCTCTGGTCAGGGCATAAGCCCAGCTCTGAGTCCCCATGCCTGTGTCTCTGGATCAGCCAGCATTCCCTGAGGGCTCCCGCTGGAGTCCACAGCACACACTGGTCACAGCAGTGTGACACTGAGTATGTAAGGGACATAGAGCCTTCCGGTGTGACTCCCTGCCTCCTCCCTTCCCCCACATGGCTGCAGGAGGGGAGACGGAGCGTATAAGAGGACATAGAGCCTTCCGTCTCACAGGGAAGGTCTGGCTGTGCTGCCATGGGGTGGAAATGTCGCACCTAATCTACCAGGTTCCAGTGAGCGAGGCTGAATCATCGCTGTCCTCTTTTTCCCAGTACAGAGTGCTGGTGGGACCCCCAATGCAGTTCCTTTAGTGGGATGGTCAGAGGTGGTTGCAGATCCAGGATCAAGACATGAGATGGACATGTCCCCCTCAGCCCGAGGGCAGAGGAAGAGAGGGTCCAGCCTGTGCAGAGGCTGCCTGGCAGACAGTGATATTCAGGGAGGGTGAAAGCCAGTTGTAGGCCATGTGGAGGCACCCATCCCCTTCCTTCTTCCTATGGCCCCCCCACCCCCAGAGCCACACCTTGGAGAGAAGCTTGGCTCTTTAGGGGCCAGACTCTCCTAGACCACCTCCTTGTTTCTGTAGCCTGGGGTGGGCTGCACCAGTGTAAAAGGTTCTGGATGTGAGTAGGGCAGCTTGTCACCTCCCCAGGGGCTAATGGGAGGAGAGCATCCCCCTGGGCTGATAGGGACAACAGGAGGCCATTGGCATTGGAGGATCAGCCGGACAGCTGTCCATCAGCCAAGGGACCTGGTCTGGTCAGGCACCACCCTCAACACCACAGCAGTCTGGGAGCGGGGTGCGGAGTAGGCACATAGACGGGGTGGAGTGAGGGGCTGGAGGACAAGCTGGCTCCCCAGTCACTCTGTGTGACAGACCCTCAACCTGTCCTTGGACCCCAGCCCAGCCTACCCCTCACACCTCCCAGACGGTGCATCTGTGCTTTGTGGTCATTCATGGTGTTGGTCGTAGGATTCTGCTTGAAGAAAGTTTCGGGAAAAGCCCCATTTTTCTGGCTGAATGTGGTGTTTTCTGTCAGGACCCAGGCTGCCGTAGTTCCCTTTTGGCCGACTGACACCAGGACTGGCTGGCGGCTCTGATGTCGATCTCCCCCCCCTCCCCCCTCCAGTGTGCTGGGTAGACTCTGTTTCCTTTTCTTTAAATATTTTATGGAGCACGGTGCATGCTAATCTGCTAGCCGCCTCCAGAGCAGTGTTTCTGTCCAGGACACCCAAGAATTCTTCTAATCCCGAAGAATTCTCGCCTTGGTGATTTCTAACTTGGCTTAAAAAAAAAACACATGCTTGAAGTTACAGCAATTCTTTCTTTCTTTCTTCTTTCTTTCTTTCTTTCTTTCTTTCTTTCTTTCTTTCTATCCTTTTTAATGTCCAGTTTGGTTTATTTTTAAAAGTATATTTTTATTGATTTCAGAGAGGAAAGGAGAGGGAGAGAGAGATAGAAACATCAATAATGGGAGAGAACCATTGATTGGCTGCCTCCTGCACATCCCCCCTACTGGGAATCGAGCTTGCAACCTGGGCATGTGCCCTTGATCACAATTGAACCCGGGACTCTTCACTCCCAGGCCAACGCTCTCTTCACTGAGCCAAACTGGCTAGGGCCAGTTTGGTTTCTTTTTTCCAAGGGGTGAGTATCATGCGTTTTGAGGCACCAACCTTATTTATATATACATGAAATTTTTCTTTAAATAAAGGCTTTACCATCCAACAATAGAATCACAGCTTGGTCTCAAAGTGTGAGTTGGGGTCTGCATAGTGGAGTTGACCTCTTTGGTCTCTAGGCAGAGCTACCCACACACGGGGACCCCTGGGGTCCCCCAGTCCTCGCTGCCCATCTCTGTAGTGGTCACTTCACACGGGTAACAAACACAAGAACATCTGTGTTCTGGCAGCCACCCAAACATCCTTACCCCACTGGGAGGCTGCGAGGGCAGGTGCAAGACCCCAGGACACAGGAGCATCACCTGGAAGTCCTCCTGTGCTGTGGGCATCTCCTGCCTGGAACCCTGGCTGCCCTGCCCTCCCAGCCTCCCCCCAGGCCTCTGCCCCATGGATGCAAATACAGACTTCAGGCTTGAAGTCTGTATTTGCATCCATGGATGTTGGCTACTATATGAATATGGAGGGGGGGGGAATGGGGGGACACTCAAAAGGTAACTACAAGCACAGGGCTTAAAAAATGCAAACATGCACCAAAGAATACTATGAAAAGACAACCCACAGAATGGGTGAAAATATTTGCAAATCATATCTGATAAGAGATTAACATCCAGAACACATAAAGAGCTCCTAATACCAATAATAACAAATCAAACCAATGACAAAATGTGCAAACATTTGAATAGACATCTTTAAAAATTAAATTTATTGGGGTGACATTGGTTAATAACTTTCAATGAACAGTTCTATAATACATCATCTGTATGTTCCGTTGTGTGTTCACCACCCAAAATCTAGTCTCTTTCCAATACTATATATTTGACCCCCTTGACCCTCTTTATCCTCCCCTACCTGCTTTTCCCTCTGGTAACTTCATACTGTTGTCTGTGACTGAGTCTGTTTGTTTGTTCATTTGTTGCTTTCTGTTTTATATCCCACATATAATTCTTTATTCTTTCCTATCTGACTTATTTCGCTTAGGATCATGCTACTCTCAAGATCCACCCATGCTGTCACCAATGGCAGTATTTCATCCTTTCTTAGGACTGAGTGGTATTCCAATGGACACATGTACCATATCGTCTTTATCCAATCATTGGTCTAAGAACACTTTGGTTGTTCCCGTCTATCTTGGCCACTGTGAATAATACTGTAATGAACATGGGGGTACATATATCTTTATGAATAAATGTTTCACCTTTTCTGGGTAGGTCCCCAGAAGAGGGATTAGTAGGTCATATGGTAGCTCTCAAATAGACATTCCTCCAAAGAAAGTATACAGATGGACAATAAGCACATGGAAAGATGCTCAACATCACTGATCATTAGGGAAGTGCAACCAAAACCACAACACGATAGCACTTTATCCCCATTTAAATGGCCATCACACACACAAAAATAGAAAATAACAAATGTTGGCAAGAATGTGGAGAAATTTAGAAATTAGAACCCTTGTGCACTGCTGGTAGGAATGTAAAATGGTCCAGCAGCAGTGGAAAAAGTCAGGAGCTTCCTAAAAAGTTAAACATAGAGTTGCCATATGACTCAGCAATTCCGTTCCTAGGTGTCGACCCAAAGGAATTGAAAGCAGAGTCATGAAGAGATATTTGTGCACCCATGTGTATAGCAGCATTATTCACAATAACCTAAAAAGTGGGAATAACCCAAATGACTATCAACAGAAGAATGGGTAAAGAAGATGCAGTCATTCCACATGATGGAATATTGTTCAGACTGAAAAAGGAAGCGCATTCTAGCACATGCTGCAGTGTGAGTGAACCTTGGGGATAATATGCCAAGTGAAATAAACCAGTCATAGAAGGATAAATACTGAGTGAGTCCACTCACACAAGGTCCCCAGAGGAGACAGATTCACAGAAAGTAGAAGGGTGGGTGCCAGGGGCTGGGGAGGGAGATGAGGAGTTAGTATTTAATGGGGACAGAGGTTTAGTTTGGGAATATTTAAAAATCCTGGAGATGATGGAGGTGATGTTTGCACAACAATGTGAATGTGCTTAATGCCACTTAACTGTACAATTAAAATACGGAGCTTTATGTTATACGTATTTTATCACAATACAAAAATAAATAAATAAATAAATAAATAAATAAATAAATAAATAAGCAAACAGGAGAGAAGGGCCAAGAAGGAACTAAATCTCTCCGCTCCCTGCCTGTTCCTGCCAGGAACCCCTGGTCTCCGGTTTTCCGGGAGGAAGCCAGTTTGATTAAATCAATTCTCACCATTCGTCATTTGGGGCTTTCTCAGGAGTGGGTCCTTTATCATCTAAATTGATCTCTGCAAGGTGCAAGTCCAAACCTCTTACAGGAGATATTTTTGTCCAGGGACCTTCCTGTTTCAAAGAACCCTGTGTGACCCTTCCGGGCTGGTCCTGAAGGGGAAGAGCGGGTGGCTGATTGGCTTCCTGCATGCAGCTTCTGGGAAGGAGCTGCAGACCTGGTGCAGCCCCTCCTTACACTGCTTCCCCCAAGGACCTGCTCCTCTCTGGGCAAAGATCCAGCAGCCACCCAGCCGGGCATGGGAGAGAACTGTGTCCCTTCAGGCCCGAGTCTTTCTGCCCGCTCAGACCTCCTCGCCAACCCCCGCCCCCCGGACATGTGCAGGCTCTATTAGTGCCCAGAGTCAGACTCAGCAGGCGGCACAGGCCACAGGTCCTGGCTGCTGGGCCTGCAGCTCCTGCATCACCCTGGCCTCCACTGTCCTTTCCCAGAGACCCCAGAGTGGGGCAAGCTCTCCTGTCAGAAGGAGGGGCTGGGGTGGGCACTCCAGAGCAACCTCACCAGCCTTCTGGGTCTCTCCTTGTCCTGTCTGCTGGTGTTTACCCTTTTCTTAGCATCAGTGTCACATCCCCAGAAACAAGAAGGTGGGTTCTGTCTGCTCTTCCTCCCTCAGGAGGCAGCAAATGTTGGCTTTTTGCTTGGAGTTGCTCAGATTTGGCCTTGAGGGGGAATGAGGTCCCAGCTTTGTACCCAAGGAAGGACCTGTGGACTGTATGCAAGGCAAAGTTAGTCATAATGGTCCCTTTGGTGGACATGCCATGTCCTAGCCATGGGAAGGGAGTATGTGTGTGTGTGTGTGCGCACACGTTTGTGCGTGCGGGCATGCGTGCGTGCATGCAAGGTTTCTCCTGCCTTAGTAGAGGTGTCATGTGACTTGTCCTCATCTTGGACAGTTTGCAAAGCATGTCACATCATTACCTCATTCATGTCTGTGACATCCAAGTGATCCAGGGAGAAGGTATGCTGCCCGGTGGAGACTGTGCCTCCATGATGTCATCAAGAGCTGAGCAGACCTGGCCCCAAGCCCTCGCTGAACATGGGGAGCCAGAGCCCCTCCTGTAGCAGGCTTGGTCCCGATGTAACCCCCACTGGGGGCTAGATGGGCTGGTGGGCCTTCCAGCCCTCTGCAGAGTTCCCTCAAAGCCATGCAGAGTGGTGATGCTCACTGCAGACACCTGGGAAAATGTGGGGAGTCCCAGAGAATCAGACCCAACAGGATGTGTGTACACATAGAGACTCGTTGTCTCATGAGATTGTGGCTTGGTGAGTCCAAAATCTGCAGGGCAGCCAGAGGGTTAGAGACCTGGGGGAGAGTGCAGTTTAGTCCATAGCCATCTACTAGCACAATTCCTTCTTCTCTGTGAGGTCAGCCTTCAACTGATTGCACAAGGCCCACCCACATCAGGGAGAGCAATCTGCTTTCTGGGGTTCCACCAATTTAAATGTTAATCTCATCCAAAAAAAAAACACCTTCACCCAAAGACCCAGAAAAATGCTTGACCCACTCTCTGAGCAGACTTCCAACCTCCAGCACTGAGACAATAAACTTCTGTTGTTTAAGCCTTCTGTCTGTGGTGCCTGTTATGCGAGAGCTGATTGAGATAAACTGTTCAACTGTTACAGCCTGTGGGCACCCCCATCACGCTTAGGTGGGCCTGTCTCAGCTCAGCTTCTTTGGTGGCCATGTCCCACAGCTCTGCTCTGTCCTGAGCCCCCAGTTGGCTCCCTGTGAATGGCCTCCTCATGGTGGCCCTCCATGAGGTCACTCTAAGCTGTCACACCAGAGCCCGGTGCCATCTCCAACCAGGTGGTTGTTGACTGCCTCACCTGGACTGAGGCTCCCTCCATTGGGATCCATGCTCCCCTCCCTCTGGCCCCCTGAGCCCTCCCCCGGGGCCGAGGCTCCTCATTGCCTCTTGTTGCCTGGAGACTCTAGTGCTCCTGTCCCTCCAGACTACATGGCACAGAATGGGTGGCACCGAGATCCTGAGCAGAGGGAAGGTGGACCACACTGGTGCCATCACTGAGCACCTGTCCCTGAGAGAAATAGGCCTGCAGGTGGAAGGGGACAGGATACAGAGTGGAGCATGGTTGCTCAGAGGACAAGCCAGGCAACTATGCCCTTTGTGGGAAGGATGGTTGAGTGGACACCTGAGGTATTGAGGTTCCCCAAGCCCCATTTTTCCAGTGTCACCCCGCCCCACAGGGACTACCTCTCTCAGAGCCAGCCAAGGACCCACTGTCCTGACTCTTGGCCATGCTATATCCTCTTGGCTGAGGGGCCTGCACCTCATGAGAAGGTGAACCCCCACAGTGCTGCTTCTCACCACTGATCACCTGCTCCTATGCTCCCCTCAGCACCCACTCTGGCCTGTGTAGGCCCCTTTGTCCAGGAAAGACTATCACCAGCCCAGCGCCCCTCTGTAGGCATCCCTGCCAGGCTCCGCAGAGGCCAGGATGACCTTTCCCCTTCCTCTCACCCTTGGGCTTTGTGGGGGTGAGTGGGGGTCAGCCAGACAGGCCCACGAGGGTGAAGGTGGAACCCAGGGATCAGAGGGGGCTCCCAGAGTGGCCCTGCTGCTGTCCTGAGGCCCCTTCTAAAGTCATGGCCAGATCCACAGCCAGGATCCCCTGGGAACAGGGCAGAGGTGATCCCCACTTGCCTATCCAACTGTAAAGCGGTCCCCCTGTGCACAGAAAGCTGCAGCGGTGCTGTGGGGAGTGACTACCTAGGACCCCTCCCTGAGGCTCACGGACCTCCAAGTCCGGACCCGAATCTTGTAGTTTTGAGGTGTGCAGTGGGCTAGATGGCGGCCCTCCAAAGTTATGGCCACGTCCTAACCCGTGGCTCCTGTGAACCGGACCTTATTTGGAAAAAGGCTGGTCACAATGTGATGAAGTCATGGACCTGGAGATGGGGAGGTCGTCCTGGATGATCCGGTGGCCCTGAATCCAGTGACAAACGCCCTTGTAAGAGACCCAGGGGGAACAGACTCAGAGGAAGAGGCCATGTGAAGACGGAGGCACAGACTGGAGTGCTGCACCACAGGCCCGGGCGCCTGGGGCCCTGGGGCTGGAGAGGCGGGCAGGACCCTCCTCTGAAGCCTCCGAAGGGAACATGGCCTGGGACACTTGATCTCATACTTCTGGCCCAGAGCCGCGAGAGCACGCATTTCTGTGTTATGCCACCGTTTGGCTCAGGGAACTGCAGCTGTAGGAGCTAAAACAGGCTCTCTGAGTAGTCCCTGCAGAAGCAGAGTGGGTTTGCCTGAGCGGTGTTTCTGGAGTGCTGGGGTTGGAGTGAGGGCAGAACAGACATAACTACTGCTCTAGCCTCTTTCACCCCCCTTAAGTCCCCCACACCACCCTACCACCCCCTCGATAGAGTGGCATGGTGGCTGCCATCCAGGGGCTCTCCCATCTGCTGCAGCTCTGGGCTCCTGGGCGGACCCCATAGGGCAGCACCCCTGTCTGTGTCTAACAGGACAGAGGGGCAGCCTCCAGCCCAGACTCAGCCTGTCCTGGGGCACACAGTCTGCAGTCAGGAGCCCAGGCCTCCTGGGGCAGTCCCAGGAGAAGGAGACTGGACCCAGCAGAGAGGTGACTCCTGTGTCCCGGAGTCTGGGTGGTGGAAAGAGTGGGCCTGAGGGCCGATGGAAGGAGCCAAGGATGCTGGAACCTGAGCCAGAAATCAGCGCCCAGAGCTGACCTGGCTCCAAAGTGCAGCCCTACCAGTGACTGAGTCACCCAAAGGCTGCCCCTCAGGAAGCATGGGGTGGGGCAGTGCCACCTTCCACCCTCCAGGGCCTACGAAGCAGCCCCAAAGGGGAGTCACGACCCACTCCCCTCAGCCAGAGACCCCTCCCATGCAGAGCATTTTGGGGTTTCATGCACAGACCAAGGCCTAGTATACACACAAATTGCCACAGGAGCACAAGGTCCGGGGTGCTGTGTGAGCACAAGGTCCGGGGTGCTGTGTGAGCATAAGGTCCGGGGTGCTGTGTGTGTGTGTGTGTGTGTGTGTGTGTGTGTGTGTGAGTGATTCTCACAAAGGCCAAGGTGTCTCCTGGAGTCCAGAATGGGAGGCCCCACGGCCCCCGAGCCCCACCTGCACTTTGTTCCCTGAGCCCTTTGAACTTTGCTCACGCTTGGTAACAGGCTTTCTTGGAAGCCAGGCTGTGACTTTAAAACCCAGCTGGGGGTGAGTGACTGTCCTGATGGTGAGGTCAGGGCTCGGAGCCACAGTGGTAGGAAGGAGGATGCAGACATGTGCATGCGGAGCGGGGGCCGGCGGCTGCTCCCTGGAACTGGTTTACCAGTGGCTGTGGCTGTTTTCCTGGGAGGGCAGTGCTTCTTCTCCTGGGCTCGTATTAAAGGCAAAGGACGCGATTTGCTTGGTTCCACGGCGTTCTTCTTTCAGCCGAATGCTGGACATGTTTACCTTCGCATCGGGCCAGTAGGGTGGTTATAGACGAACCCTCACACTGGGTGACACTCTGAACACAAAGCCTTTGTACCAATGACAATGGAAATGAGAAACTGTCCTGGCAGAATCCACTCCATCATCTCAGGAACGTGTGGGTCACCTACATGTGTCAGCACAGTTCAGTTCTCAATGGGAGGTGCCACCTCCCCATCAATCCTGACTGTGGATTCCAGTGACCTGATGGAGTGAGTGGGAAGGACCTCAAAAGCAAAGGCTACTTCCAGGAAGAGATGCCCTCAGCCTCTTGCATGTCCATGCCAAGGACAGCAGTGCAAAGGCCCTGGGGTAGTGCTGATTTTCGGACAGGGCTGTGGATGTGAATAAAGACCTGCCAGTGTGGATGGGCAGAGCTGGCTGAGACTCCTGGGCAGGTAAACCAGTGGAAGAGTGTCACAGCAGAGAAAAGGGAGTGAAAGGGCCCCCATGGGGGCCATGAGCCTGGTCTCAGGAGGCAGGAACTAGAGGTGCATCTGTGTGAGCTGTTAGAGAGCATTGCTTTCTGTGGCTGGTCCCAAGTGGAAGCGGGGCAGTCAATGACCAAGTTCTGACTGTCTGGACCCATCGCTGCTGAGGGTGTGGCTGGACTATGGGGCTGCTGGGTGCAGGGGTGTGGCGCAGGGTTCTGTGTTACCTGTGGTCTGGCCGCTGACAGCTGTTTACCCAGTGTCTCAGGGTGCAGGTGATGGGGCTGCCTAGGGAGTGGCTCCAGGTCATTCAGTTTTGTTTGTTTTTAGGTTTATGGAGATGGGGGGGAGGGGGAGGTAGGGGGAAGACAGGGCGGACCCATGGAACCCACATGGCCCCACCGGTTATGGGGGTGGACAACCTTTCAGTACAGGCAGAGTGAGCTCGGGGGAATGGAAACCCCAGGGGAATCCCCAGGTGGCCAGTGAAACGTTGTGGGTTGTCTTTGTGGAGGGCACGGTGTGGCACTGTGGGGCCCTGTGGAGCTCTGTGGGGGACCCTGTGGGCACTGTGGGGTGCATGGTGTGGCGAGGCTGGGTACCGTGGAGCTCTGCGGGGGCCACGGCGGGGTGCTGTGTGAGGAATTGTGAGGACACTGGGCATTGTGAGGCACTGTGGGAAGCATCAGGGCCATGGGATTCCTCCCACCCCTGGAGGGCGGGGCTGGGGCTTCTGGCCTCCAGGTGACCATTGGGAGAGTAACAGGACAGCCAGTAGGGGGCAGGGGAGGACCGTGACTCGGGACCTCTGAGCCCGTTTGCAAGTCAAACCTGTGTCTAGTGCCCAAGTTCTGCTTCCGGCCTGTTCTCCTGGGAGGGCACCTGGGTCTTTCTGAGCTCTGCCTCCCCTTCTGCCTGTCGGGCTTCATGCCCTCCTTTCCCTCCTCCTTCACCCAGCGGCCCTCCTCCACCTCCCTCTGTTTTCCTGGAAGGCTGGGCAGTGGTCTCTCCTTGCACCCATCTGGTGTGTCAGAGGCAAAGATGGAAGCTTCTCTCCTTTTCCCCACCAGGCCAACTAAGGGGGACGCCCAGCAGGAGGCGGGCAGGTTTGCACTTTTGGCCCCCCACCCTCCCTGTCTGTACCTGGGAGATAGAACCTTTCTCTCCTCACTTCAGGCCCCGGGAGGGCAGATGCCATTCCCCGCTCCCCTGCCCATGTGTAGAGAGTTCTCTGCACATGGGGCTCAGGGCCCGCCCCCAGGAGGTGCCCTCAAAGGCCGTTCAGATGAGGTGTGCCTGCCCAGGACACTCTGCATGAGGGCACCGCTTTGCAGCCATCCTCACGGAGGGGACCCACTTAGCACCTGGCCAAAGCAAATGCCATGGCTCCTGGAAGACGAGTCCAGAGGGCTCTGTGGCTGCCAAATTTGGCCACCTTGACAGGGGAGGCCCAGCAGACCCGTCACCTCCTGCAGCGAAACCTCCTGTAACCAAACAAGCACCACGTTGGGTTATTTTCAGCAATTTCTCTGAGCCACACCCAGAAATACAATCATAGAGATAACATCAGAGGTTTCTTGTTCTGTTCTGTTTGTATTTTTAACCCTCACTGGAGGGTGTGCCTTCATGATTTTAGAGAGAGAGAGAGAGGGAAAAGCAACCCATCGATGTGACAATGAAACATCAATTGATTGCCTCCTATACTCGCCCAACCAGGGATCAAACCTGCAAACCTGACTTGACCGGGAATCGAAGCTGAGACGTTTTGCTATGTGGGATGATGGTCCAACCATCTGAGTCACACCGGCCAGGGCCTTGGGGTTTTTAACTTGCTTTTTCAGGGGGAAATGGAGACGTGCGCCCTAGGCTGCCCTGGCATGGATGTCCCTCCCTTGTGGTCTGACCCCAGGCCCTCAGGCTCGGTGCCCAGGATCGAATGTTCATGCTCTGACGACAGCGAGGCACTTTCCTTTTGAATCGCCAGGTTTGGGGCAGAGGAATAATGCTGCGCCTTGGAAGCAGCTCCGGGCATCTGTGAATGTAACCCCATCTGAAATCTTTTACTTCCATCCTGTTTAATCACGTCAGTTATACCCACGGTCGAGGCTGTAATTTTCCTCCCCAGACGATGTCGGCTGTTGGTGACTCCTGGGTGTTCTCATGTTCATTCATGGGGTGTCTGTGGAGCCTCTAGCCTGGCTGCTCCTGAAGGCGAAGGCGGGTGGCATGCTGTCCAGGCACCTGGAAGCTACCCCTCCCCACCCCTGGGGACCCTGAGGGCACTGTGCCTTCTCTTGGTCTGGGCCTCAGCACACAACCCAGAGGAGTACAGGGCAGGGGGTGGGTAACTTGGATCTGCTCTTCACGCCAGGGGAAGGTCTGGCCGTTCCTCTGGCCTCCTGCCCCTGGGCTCTCAGGCTGACCCCCCATGATCCCCAGGGACACTCCTGGGGGCGTATCACCCCCTCTGGATCTCTCTCAGCTGCGGAACAAGAGTCACAGTCGAAACTAGCAGCCCCCTCACCTTGCTTGGAACTGCTCAAACCTTTTTAATTTATTTTTCAATTGTGGTAAAATATACAAAACCTAAGATTTACAATCTTATGCATTTTTAAGCGTACAGTTCAGAGGCATTAAGTACACTCCCAGCGTTGTGCAGCCATTACCGCTGTTCATCTCCAGAGTTTTCATCTTCCCCAGCTGGAACTCTGTTCCCCTGAAATGCTGGCTTCCCATTCCCCTCGCCATGTCCAGGCCCTGGAGCCTCCAGAGAGCCTGGGTCCTGGGGAGCAGGAGGAGCAGGTGTTTGCGGACACTTTCCTTGTCTGTACCGAAGTGTTTCCCCGTGGGCCGGAACCCTGGCGACCTGTGTGCACTCTCCCCGCAGACCTCGCAGACCTCACAGTCTTCCGGGCCGCTCCTCCTGCCCCTCCCCAGCCCTTGAGTGCCCTTGTTGATTAACAGCATAAATAAATCAGGAGCTTAGCTAAAAATAAATGATAAAGATTTATCCAGGGGCCTTCGGAGTTGTGTATTGGAAGTACAACTAGGCAATACCTAGAGTTCTCTGAGGAAGAAGGAAAAGCTGAGGTTCTTAGAGTGAAAAGTGCACTCTTGAGAAGAATCGGTCCTGCATTCTTAGTCTCCTGGTTGGTCTGAGACGGGAATCCTCTAGATTAATCTAGAGTCTAGCTGACCGGTGGTCTGGATGATGGATGTCAGGTGGTCTGACACATAAACATTCTTCCAGTAGTCCCTCCGTGGGTAATCAGAGGGTTATCTGGAGGCTTGGTGTATATTTTGGCATTGACTCGGGACTGGGAAGTTTAAGTTTCGAGCTAGTCTGGTTAAAATGAGAATTGTTTCCTCCCACCTCAGCCTATGTGCTTTTAGTAACGTACCAGCTCCATTTCAGTGACTTCATTTTATTTTCTCAGTCTTTCCTCACCCCTGCCCCCTTGGAAACATCTGCGATACATTTAGCAGCCACTGTCCTGCTTGCTTATATGTGACATTGCCACAGGTCCTTCACTCCTCACATGCCTTCCCCCAGTGCCTCTCCCCAGGATGCAGAAACATTCCAGATCTCATTGGTGATCAACGGCCAATACTCACCCTTTGGTCCCATTCAGTGGGCTCATGTCTCCCTGAGTCAGGACCCCCAATGTCTCTGTTTGGGTGACATTTTTCTATGCATGTTAGAGTTCCCTGACCCTGGGCCTGAGCAGTGGGGTTCAGTCTCCTGACCCTCAGGAAAGCATGGGGTCCCCATGGGCACCCATCCTGCCTGTCAGCTGGTGTAGTGTGTGGCCCCAGAGCCTGGCTGCAGCTGTATTGTGGGGGTGTTTGCTTTCCAAACAGCTCCAGACCTTCCTGGTGCCCCCTGCCCCCAGGTACACTGGGCAGTGTCCCAGCTGGGCATAGGTCTTGCCCTTTCAGAGGCAAAAGGCAAGCTTTCTCTGCAGCAGTGAGGACCCCAGCAGAATGCACACATCTTCCCTGTGCCCTGTTCCCTTGGAATGGGCAGAGGGGCCAGCAGGAGGGGCCTGGCCCCTTGGGAAAGTGCCCTTGATGCTTAGGACACAGGGCCATACCCCAGGAAGGACAGAACTTGACCAGAGTCAGCAGGGGTTTGGGCAGGTGGGGAAGGGCTAGGTGAAGCCATCAGACTTGGGATCTTAAGGGGTTCCTCCGTCTCCCTGCAGAGGGCAGCAGGGTGTGAGTGGGCAATTCAGAGAAGGAATAAACCTGGAAAGAACAGTGAGGTTAAGATGAAGGTGGAACCCAGCGTGACCGAAGTGCCAGCCTTTGGGGGTTGATGGAGGGAAGTGGTCTGACCTGTGTGGGAGCAGATCCAGATTGGTGTCTGCTTGAGCAGGATGCCTCAGGGCCACTGCCCAGGCCTGCAGAGCCCTGTGTGACTGACCCTGGCTGCCCAGGCCACTGAAGGAGCACAGCATGCCATGTGAGCACACACCCACAAGCCAACCCACACTCACAGCACGCATAGGGCACAAGCAAAAGGATACACACAGACAGGCTCACACTCATACACCAACACAGATGAACACACTCACATAGACACACACACACACACACACACACACACACACGCGCGCGCGCGCGCACGCGCTCCACTGCAGCCCTCAGGGATGGATGGGAGCCAGGGGACAAGTGGCCTTGACTTCACTGGCTTCTGAGTTAATGCTGATTTCCTGCCCAGTCGCGACCAGAAGACAGGGGCAGCTCTTCAGCTGCAGACACGTGGCTCCCAACCTCACCACTGGGAGCTGAAGTTGCTGCTCTCCAACCACTCTCTCCACTCTGGCCTTCCCTGATGGACATGTCCATTTTTATATAGATGGGCACCAACATGTGACATAGACAGCCAGATGGACATACATTCTACATTTACTGCTTGCATGTGACCAGCCCTGTTAAACAGAAACCTTCATGGCTGGGAGCTTTTGTGGGGGGGCAGGGGAAGGTTTACTGAGCCACATGCTACCCAGAAAAAAGAACAGGCCCTGGGCTCCAGCCTGAGCCACCAGCAAAGGGCTGGATGGAAAAGGCAAACAGGTCGCTGTCCTTTTATTACAATAAGTTTGGGGAAGACGAATGTAGGCTGTTTTGAGAGAATTTACACCAGCCAGCCTCTGGAGGGGGAGGGAGCAGGTAAAGTGGGGCTAGGCTGGGACAGGTGAATCAGCAAGTTCCCATGTGAGCAGGAGGCGGTGGTGTCTGGCGGTCATCTAACTCTCTAGATAAGAGCTGAAATAGCCATCTGAAACAGAGTCAGGAATGTGAACACTTTCCTTAGCTTCTGTTTTGGCTCTCATTGACCAACTCCCTATCACTTCTTCCCACCTCAGGCTGCTGTCATTTAATTTAGGACATTTCAGAATTTCCTCTTGTCACCTGCCAGGAAAGCAATAAAATGTTACAGCCACCCCAACCAGCAGCATTTTAGACATTTTTATGGCAAGTAGGATATCTCACTGTGGCTGTATCTTTCAGTTCCTTGGTGATGGAGGCTGATTTGATTAAATGAGTTAGGCAGTATTCCTTCCTCTTCTTTTTCTTAACTCTCTGGAAGAGTTTAGCATCATTGGTGTTATCTTTTCCTTACATGTTTGGAAAAAGTTACCAGTAAAGCCATCTGGGCCTGAGTGTGTGTTTGAAGGTTTCAAAATGATGGTTTTATTTTCCACATGAGATATAGTGCTATTCAGAGCTTCTCTCCCTTCTTGTGTAAATTTTGGTAGAAGAATGTAAGTTGTTTTGAAAGTATTTGCACTCACTGCTTAAGGGGGAGGGAGCAGGGAAAGCAGGAGACAGGAAGTACCTGTTTCCCAGAGAATTGTCTGTTTCATCTACAATTTCAAAATCATTATCACAAAGTTGTTTATTCTTACTACAGCATCAATTTCTTAGGGCTGCTGCAACAAAGCTGCACAGACTATAGCGTAAAACAACAGGAATGTGTTTTATTGGGGTTCTGAGGCCAGAAGGTGTTTCAGGGCCACATTCCCTTCAAAGGCTCCAAGGAGGGTTCTCCTCCCTCTTCTGGCTCTTGGGGGCTCCAGGCATCATCACTCCAACCTCTGCCTCTGTTGTCACATGACTTCCTCCCCTCCATCTCTCTGATGTCTTCATATCACTCCTTTTAAAGGCACAAATCACATTGGATCAGGTTCCCCTCACTCCCCTACTCCAGTGTGATCTCATCATATCAGTCACATTTTCAATGACTCTATTTCCAAATAAGGCCACACTTACAGCTACTGGAGGCCAGGACTTCAGCCTTATCTTTTTTATTGGGGGGAGGGGGCATAGTTTAATCCACCACACTACCTTTAAAATCCTCACCCATTGATTTTTAGAGAGAGTGGAAGGGAGGGAAGGAGGGAGAGAGAGAGAGAAAGAGAGAGAGAGAGAGAGAGAGAGAGAGAGAGAGAGAGAGAGAGAGAGAGAGGTGAAAAAAACACTGACACTTTGATTGGTTGCCTCCGGCATGCACCCCAGCCAGGGTCTGGGAGCAAACCTGCAACCCAGGTACGTGCCCTTGACTGAGAATCGAACCCACCACCTTTCAGTATGCAGACTGACATCCTACCACTGAGCCACACTGACCGGGGCTATCTTTGTAATTTTTGCAGGATCTCTTGTCGTGACAACTTTTCCCTTTACCCAGTTTTAGCTGCCTTTTACAAGTGCCCATAAGTTGTATTTTCATTATCAGTTAGTTCAAAATATTACCGGCTTTCCATTGTGGTTTCTTCTTTAGCTCATTGGTTTCTTGGAATGTGTTGGGGATTATTCAGTTTTCTCTCTGCGGTTCATTTTCTGCTTTATTCCTTTGTGGTCAGAGATCCTACTGCTATTCCATTCTTTGAAAGTGATTAAGATTTGCTTGACGGTACAGAGCACAATCTGTTTTGCTAAATGTTTTGTGTGCATTTGGAGAGAACATGCGTTGTGCAATTGTTGGATGTATGTCTGAGTACCTGTCAATTATATCAATCTTGTTACATGTGTGATTCAAGTGTTCTTTTCTTTGCTGATTTTTTTCCTTCTTACTGTTCTGTCAGTTACTGAGAGAAGCACCTCAACATGTCTAAGTGCCTGTTCCTTCCAGTCCCGTTAGGCTCTGCTGCTCGGGTGTTGCCTTTAACAAAGGAGTTGGCTGAGCTAACCTGCTAGAGTGGCCATCCAATTGTGAGCATGGGACTCTGTTCTTGCCATCTTTGGTATTAAACATGTCTTTTATTATTTTGTTTTCTTCCTCCATTAGTTTGTTAGTTATACATGCTCCTATTCTTGTCACGTTGCTCTGGCTCGATGGGTCTGTATAAATAAGCACAGTTACCATGCCCCACACAGCACAAGATTCCATGAGCTCGCCCCTCCCCGCCACTGCTGGGCCACTGTTACTGCATGTTTTCATTTTACACAAGTGTGTGACGTGACGTCTGTACATTGAAAGCCCACCAGTATCACCCCTGCTGTCCTGTCCAGGCAGTGCTCTTGCCTCGTAACCTGCATACTTTTCCTCGCGGTTATCCTGCATTTCTGTGCTTCTATTAGGGGCATTGGCCTTCAGCTCGGAAAGAATTCTCTCAGGTTTTGTTTGTCTGAAAATGTTTTTATTCTGCCTTCTTTTTTTCAGGACTGCTTTGCTGGGGTGGGAATCCAGGCTGGCTCCTTTTCCTGGGGTGCCTTGAAGAGACGTTCCCCTGTCTCTTCTGTGGCCGCCTCCCACAGGCACTTGTCCTGGCCCCCAGCCCAAGTTGCCAATCCTTCTGTTTGGGGGTTTTCATGTGCATCCCTTTTCTGCTCACAAGCTGAGGGTAGCAATCAGAGAGTCTCCGCTCGCCCTGTTTTTGTTTCCTTTTCTCTGTGCTTGTGGTCTCCTTGGTATTACTTGGTTTTGGCCTGTGACCTTTGTCTGGGAAAGATTTGGCTGTTTGGTGGGTTTTGAGCTGTGGATGAAAAAAGGGATTCTATGGAAAGTAACCTCACAGGGTGATCTGGTCATAAAGTCTTAAATGGGCAGGTCATGATGGGTAGTCACACCCCAGGCATATAACGTTTTAGTAAAAGGTTTAAAACACACACACACACACACACACACACGCACGCACGCACGCTCGCGCGTGTGTGTGTTTGAAGGTTTATTTAGAAAGTCTCAGAAGTAGAAAAAAATGAACCATAGAAGAAATGGACTTAGGAGTTACAGAGGCAAAAGAAGGGCCCTTTGGAGCATAGGAAGGGAGGGAATGAGGAAGGGAGAGAGAAAGGAGGTGAGCCTTGAGAGACAAAAGAGGGAGGAAAGTGCTCCAGAAAAAGGGAGGGTTTATCTTAGCCTTAAGCAATCCCTGTCCATTGTTTCTATGCATCTAGGTTAACAAACCTTTGAAATAATCATCCTTGAAAGAGCACATAATGTTAACTATAATGTAATTTCCATCCATTCTTGCTTTCTCCCTCCTCTGTGTACTCTTCCTTACGTTCAAGTTTATAAAAGAAGCTGCAATCAGGAGCATCCGAGATCTTGCTCTCTGGCATGTGTTGTGAGTTTGGCTCAGATATACTCTCATAAAACTTCTCTATAGGTCTGCACCTTTCTTATGTCGACAGAATTGTGAGGCCTGTATAACCTTGGTAGACTTCTGTGGCAATCAAAGCTTATTTTAAAAATGTCTTTTTAAATCCTTACCCTGAGAAAAGAGAAATCAATGACTTGAAGTATTTACAAAAAAGTAATTCTCTGCAGAGAGCAGGATATCTTAATAGTCCATGCATCTGTGTGCTCTCATGTGAATCAAGCCAAATATTTAAGGTTTGAATGAGGTCACTAAACCAAGAAGCAGTTGTCTAACTCAGAAACTATTCATCACACTTTCCCTTAAACAGAAGAAAGTCAAGAAAAAGAGGTGGCTTTTGGTTCAGTTGGCCAAGCAGAATCTCAAGTTTAAAACTTGAGCTGATGGCTCATCCAGTTAAGGAAAGGGTAGGCACAATTGACTACAGCTGAGTCTCTGACCCTCCGCCCCCGCACGATTCCAGGCCATCGGCCACAGATACCTGTGTGTAGCTCAGATACTCGCGTGGGGCCCCAAGCCCATCATGGGTACGTCCTCTGCCTGGGCCTCTGTTTTCACCGGTTTGTTAGGACCCCGTGGTGTGACCTTGGGACAGGCCTTAGGTGACCTTATCTGGGCTGTGGGTAATAATAGGATAGAAATCACTGCCCCGGGCGCCAGAGTGTGACCTGCTTATCTCCGGGCTCAGCAGCTGCTGGGTTTAAATGATTGTAAAGTATTTTTGTCTCAGCAATGCTGGCACAGGCCTGAAATGCGAAAGGTACAGAGGAGTGTGCAGTGGGAACTCCATCTCCTTCCCCTCGGTCCAGCCCTGTCCCTGCAGAGCCGCCCCTCTGTCACAGAGGGGTGTGTCTGTGTGTGTGATTCTTTACAAAAATGGTGACAAATAGCTCCACATCACTCGATACAGGGGGCAATCATTTAGTAAAGCAAAAATCATTCACAGCGGCCAAAAAGTCGAAGCAACACAACTGTCCATTGACAAATGAGTAGATAAACAAAATGTGGTCTCTCCATGCAATGGAATATTATTCAGCCTTAAAATGGGAAGAAATTCTGACACATGCTACAACATGCATGATCCTTTAGGACATATGCTCAGAGAAATAATCCAGTTGCAAAGGAGAAACACTGTATAATTCCACTTACATGAGGCCCCTACAGGAATCACATTCATAGAGTTGGAAAACAGAGTAGTGTTTACCAGGGGCCATGAGCCAGGGACCAGGGGTCGGGATCAGGGGTCAGGGGAAGGGGAGCTACTGTTTAATGGAACAGAGTTCCAGTTTTGCAAGATGAAGAGCATTCTGGAGGGCAGAAGGAGGTGAAGGTTGCACAACGACATGCTAAAAGGCACATTGAAGTGTTTAACTGAGCAAATGCCCATTCCAATGGGTGTAAGTGGTTGGGAGTGCTCCCCCAATAAGAGCCACAGAAGCGACAGGGGCGAGGCTCAGGGTTTACAAAGAAGAGGTGAAGGAAACTGGTTGGCTGGCCTCAGCTGAGCGACTGTCCTTCAGAAGCCTCGCAGGTGTCTGTGATGGTTGCTCTGACTAGGTCCTGGTTTCTCGGCTCCAGGTGCTGACTCTGGCTGAGGTCCTGTGTTGCCTGCAAAAGGCACCCTCTGGTTTAATTACTGAAACATACAGGCGTGACTTCCTGCACCAGGCTGCACACTGAAACGTGGATAAACAGCTAATTTTATCTCATGTATAGCTTACAACAAACAAAATTATTATTATTTTTTTAAGTGGGACAGAAAAGTCAAAGCGAGTAAACAGTTTTTAACTAGTTCCTGGCAGGGGTCTTCAAACTACGGCCCGCGGGCCACATGCGGCCCGCAGAGGAGTCTGATCCTGCCCGCCAGGTTTTTTGGGCAGTGAGCGCAGCCGAGGTGTTACAGTAGGAATTAGTAGTTCATATAGTCCGGCCCTCCAGCTCTCTGAGGGACCGTGATCTGGCCCCCACTTTAAAAAGTTTGAGGACCCCTGGTGTTGAGGAAGGCAGGAGGCCACAGGACACCAGGGCCAGCACAGCAATGACCCCAGGGCCATAACTCACACATGGTGATGGCATGGCCCTGAATGGCTGAAACCCCCAACCCCAAGGAGGTGCTTTTATCCCCACCAGCCACGTGCTGAGATTCTGATGCTTGGCGGGAACCCACTGCCGTTGGCCACAGGAGGACAGGGCCCGCGCCCCTTCCCAGCTGGCTGTGCACACAGCTGCTCCTTCCTGGGAGAGCCTGCACCAACTCAGACATCCAGGGCTCACCCCACGCGTCCTTGGGGAGGTTTGCACAGGCAGTGGGCTCACCTCCCAAGAAAGGCACAGCTCCATCCTGGCCCCTCCCTCACCATGCAAGGGACTGGGGATACCCAGCTCCTGGAGCCTCTGCCCTGGTCCCAGACCCCCCACTCAATGGTTGCGTGGTATCTGGCAAGTTACTTAGCCTGCCTGGGCCCACAGATTATTGGCCCACCATTACTGTGCTAAGACTCAGAGTAGTGCCTGCCATGGTGACTGTCAGTGACAGGTTCTCTGAGAGCAGTTGTCCTTTGGGCAAGCCTCGTTGGAACCTGTGATAGCTGCTCTGACCAGGTCCCGGGGTGGGAGATCAGCACACAGGGCCTTGGAACTGGGCTCCACGCTGCCCAGCGAGGCTGTGCGCTACTGGAGAGGACACGTGGAGCTGCTCTGGCTCCTCTGCAGCCCCAAGAACCCGAGACCATTGTCTGGGGACTGACATGGAATTCCATGTGCAAACTCCAGGCCTCTGTCCCAGGTGCCTTTGTTGGGTCTGCAGGCTGGTAGAGTTCTTTTCTGCCCAGATGGCTTTGTGATTTAACAAATATTTGCTGGCTTGTCCTTTCCTTGTTGACAGAAGGATGTGATAAAAACAGGCCCAGGTCTCCCACCGTCAGGAAAATGAGAGATTCAGGACCTGGGAGGCAACTCAGGGACCAGCGGAGGCGCATACACATGGAAGGTTAGGCTCAGGCGCTGCTTCCCTTTCATAGTATGCTGTGAGGTCACCCCCACCTCAGAGGCTCCTCACCACCCCTTTATCCTGTGAGGAGTGGCTGGCCAACAGTGGAGCACAAGAGCCTATACCTGGTGAGCTCTGTGCCATGCAGCCCCCCTTCAGGTCAACAAAGTAGGGCCCGAGGTGCCCCATATCTGCCCTCTCACTGCCAGGGAGCCACCTTCCTGCCATCAAGCTTCTGAGCTTGAGGTAGACAGGCTCACACAGCCTCTATCATAGGACTGTGAGATGGAGTTTGGCTGTGGTGTGTCCCTCTCACCGCCATGGGCAACTTCACTGGCCACACATGCCTGTCTGTCTGCTCAGCAATGTTGATGGGCATGCGGGCTGTGTCCGGCCCAGCTGACCTGAAGGTGCTGCTGTGACTGTCCTTATGTGTGTCTTCTGTGCCTGAAGTTTTCTGTTGGGAGTGGAACTGCTGGGTCCTTAAAGAGGTGTGTGTGTAGTTTCCCAGGTTACTGCCACACAGTTTCCAAGGTGGCTGTATATTTTACATACCCACGTATGTAGGGGATTCCCTAGGGTTTGGGGGCCCATTGCTTCTGTTGTCCACGCCATTCGTGATTATAAGTTGACATGTCCCTCACACACGACTGCTACCTCTTCCTCTCCGGTGGAGCATTTGTGCACATTTCCATCCCTTTCCTCTGTGGGCTGTCTTTATAGAATCCAGGTAGAGACCTGGGTTGGGTGCATGGTATCTTGGTACACTGGGCCTGTGGTTCCTCTCCTAATGATGTCTTCGGAGGATCAGAAGTATCTGATGTTAAGAAGGACACTTTGCCAGTTCCTCTTCCAAGAAGAATGACTTTGAGGTCACAAAGGACTTTGCAGCCATCGTTTGTAGTGTAATATCCTGTTTGCTGTCCCTTGTTACATGCTGTGCTCCCCGCAAAGTTGGGCCCTCCCCTATGGCTCTGCCTCTGGTCCAGGCCCAGCCCAGGGGGGTGGCCTCACTGGTGTCCTGTGAGCCTACCAGTTGGGCCAGGCTCACCTCAGCCCCAGGAGGGATCCATGACACTCGGGGAGGGGTGTGTGTGTGAAACAAGAGACCAGGCCAGCACCCCGCAACAGATAAGTCCGAGTTGATACCAGTAACTTGCAATGGAGTCAGAGAGAGTCACATCTGATGGCCCCAAAGGGACCGAATGTCTGGGGACAACGTGAATGTGTGTTAGGCCAGCGTGGACTGGATTAGGAAGATGGAGCAGCAAAGGGGAGCAGCCGGACCTGAAGTGAGGTCCAGGGTACCAGAGCCCAAAGTTGATGGTCCTGTTCTCACCACTGGCCCAGGACAGCCTGGGGCTGGCTCATTCCCTGGAACTCTGGGGAAAGTCCAGAGGAATGGGGTGTGTTCCCAGCCTGCACCGTGAAACACAGATTCCCGGAAAGGGTGGGGCCGCTCTGCCCATGCCATCTCGGTCCTGGGCTAGGGTGTGTGGGTGGGAGCCTGGGGGAGAGGGACTGCTACAGAGATGGCAGAGGGATGGCAGCGTGAGCCAAATTCATGCCCTGACAGTTCCTGCTGGTCCTTACCACCTGCCCTGGGACAGCACCTTCTGGAGGAGCTGAGGCCAGGTCACTGGTCCATCTGGCTCTGAGGCACTTGCTGTGAGTGAGATGATAGTGTGATGCCTGTACAGGGACAGGAATGGGCAGAGATGTGTGCTTGCTCCCAGCCTTTCCCTGGAGCTGATGGCCCTTGGGTGACCTGGAGGGTACAGTGAGGGTAGGGGAGACAGTGAGGGAGGGTACAGTGAGGGCACCGGAGACCACCCGGTGCTGGCTGGTGGGTGAGGGCCCTGTACGCCTGTACTCTGGCTGTGACCCCCGGAGGGCATTGGGCAGGAGGCAGCAGCACTCCTGGGTCTGGCCTCTGCCCCCAGGTTCCCAGTTGCATGCTTTTGAGATGCTGCTGGTGGTATGTCTCTCATCTCCACTGGTGAAATGTAAAAGGACATGCTGATTAGAGAGCGTTTTCTTAGAGCTTCCGAAAATGCCTGTAACCTGCTACATGTATTGTCTTTAGTCAGGAAGAACGATCTGTAATTCACAGACTGAATTTCCACAGATCAGACTTTGCTTTCACAGAAGTAAGGCAGACCTCCTTTCAGGACCAATTATAAAATGCTGCTACACCCTCCGCCCTCCCTCGGACATTCCAGCAGAGGCGAGTGTCTGGTGTGCTTACCACTGACAGATGTGCAGGCAACTTGTTTTCTTTTAAATTAAAACAGTGGGGCCCTGGTCCTGGCCTGGCCTGTTTGGCTCAGTTGGTTGGGCACTGTCCCATGCTCCAAAAGGCCCCAGCATGTTCTCCAAAGGCTCTGTTCATGGGGATCCCACTTCCCATCTTGAAGGGACTGCCTTGCACCCAACCCTGGAGGCGAAGGGCAGTGTGGGCAGCTTGAGACATCCAGCCATCGGGCACCCAGGATGTCCTGAGCTGGGGACAGAGGAGCAGAGCAAGGCCAGCAGGCAGCAGGACGTCAGGATAACTCACGAGGGGCATTGAAGGGCCTGTCCACTAGTGTTTTCAATACAGCTACCTGTCACTTGGCAACAGGGAGCTTTCACCTGGACTTATTTCAGAGCACAGAAAGTTGAAGAGTGTGAGGACACTCACATGCTGGCAGCTCCACACTGCCCTTCCCAGCTGGCCCTCCCCTCCCCATCCTGTGAGTCTTTTAGTCCCTTCGGTCTGGCAAGTCTGTGCTTTTTTGTTTGTGTATTCTCAGGTGACAATGACGTATTTCAGGATCCAGGACATTGTTTTGCTGAGCCCCAGAACCAGTTAGGTCCTCTGGGCAGGCAGCCTGCCCTGCCCTGTTCTTCTAAGAGGGAGATGTGTCCCCAGGGCCAAAACAGGGCTTCTGAGCAGGAGGAGGGGCAGGGAAGCCGGCCACAGGGGTGGGGCCTAGGGTGGAGCCCCCCTTGCAGCCCCCCTCCAGCTACTGGAGCCTGCAGGGGACATCTGCTCCGAGCCACTGCAGGCAGGACAGACCTAGGGTCACCAAGACCACCCTGGCCCTGGACAGTCCTCTCCCAGAGAATTCTTCCCACCTTGGCAGCCAGGAGAGTCCTGGTCCCAGCGGGCAGCCAAAGGCCGGAACGTCCTCTCCCCTCTGGGCTTTTGCCCCTGTGGTGTCCTTACATCCCACCCTGCCAGGAAAAGCTCTAAACAGTATAACGTTAGCTTTAAGTAATGGGCTTCCCTCCTCTCACCCTTTCCTTTCTCCTCTCCCTCACTTCTGCCCCTTCCCTCCCCTGCTCTCCCCTTATAGGGAGCAGCTGCTAGAGGACATCTCTGTGTGTATGGGGTGGTGGGGGGATTGGCTTATTCAAGGGGCTTGGGGCTTCCAGGCCCCCAGAGCGTACGCCTGGGTGGTCTGAGCCCTTCCAGGCTAAGTCGGTGGAATTCCTTGAAGAGTGGTCTTGGGCCTCCTGGACCCCAGGCATCAGACTCCAGCTTCAGCCAGGAGCCTGGGACAGAAGGTGGGAACCTGGACCACCCACCTTCTTCTCTCCTTTCTTTCATTGGAAATGGAGTTTGTTTTTCTGTCGGTTGGTTGTCATAGGAATATAATGGGGAAGGGAGAAAGCAGAGCCTCCCCACACTGCGAGAAGCTGGTGTCCACTGCCTTTGGGGCCTGCAGAAACACACACTTTTCAAACACAATCAGACCTTTCTGATTATTGTTTCAATATGTTGTTGTAACCACCTTTGTCCATACCACCCGTATTTCTTCATCATGGGTATAAAACTGTTTGGGGTGACTCATTGCACTTAAGATGCCATAACTTTTCGGATTAACATCCTTTTGATGGACTGGATTGTTGGCCTGTTTCCATGTGTCCTCATTGGTTAAGGAGGTGGCCCGAGGCTGTAAGACACAAGGACATGGGTACTGTGCCTACCCAGTCCTCCTGGCCTCGCCTTCCCCCGCACTGAGCTGCAAGTTAAACTACCTTTTCCTGTAGCTCCTCCCGCCCACCCCCTCACACACACACCCTGGACCAGTGGGGTGCGGGAAGGGCGGGCTTCCCGGAGCAGGCAGGGATGGGCCTGGATCCTGTCGCGGAGTTTCAGTGACTTCTGTGTACCGGATTAAGTCCTTTGTGGACCAAGACCTCGGAGCAGCCCAGCCCCCTCCTCCCCAAACTTAGCACGTTTCCGCCAGAAACCCCTTTCCAGGGTCTGGGTGAGCTCCAGGCAGGCCGGCAGGGGGCGGGAGGATCAGATTCCAGCTCAGGCTAGTTGGGGGGGTAGGGATCTTGTTTCTCCGAGGAGCCGGACTGTGTATGGAGCTACCACGCGGGGTGGTGGGGACTGCAGGCAGGGCCTGCTCTGCGGCGGCTGGAGTGAGACAGCGCAAAAGCAGAGAGTGACCCATCGGGGGAAGGCGACACGGGGCTAGCAGGGGGCGCCGGCAGACTGGGCACCGGCTCGGGGATCGACCTCTGCGGGAGGCGCCCCGCTCCGCCCTCGCAAACTTTTCCTGGGCCCGCGGACCGCAGGTGAGGTCACGTGGCGGGGCGGGGCGGGGCGAGGGCGGGCGGGGGGCGGGCCGGGCCCGCGGACCCCGCCCCTGCGCCCCTGGGCCGGCCGCGCGTCGGCGGGCGCGGGCGGAGCGGAGCGGAGCGGGGCTGGAGAGCGCGCCGGGGCCCGGAGCGCGCGGTGCCGGGAGGACCATGCCCACCAACTTCACCGTGGTGCCCGTGGAGGCGCGGGCGGACGGCGACCAGGACGAGGCGGCCGAGCTGAGCGAGGCGCCGGGCGCCCCCGAGGGCCACGAGCCGGACGGCTCGAGCCGGGGTGAGCGCGGCCGCACCTGTCCGCGGGACAAAGGCGGAGCCGGGCTGCGCGGGGCTGGGGGCGGGAGGGGCGGGAGCGGGGCGGGAGGGGAGCGTGTGGGGCTGCTTCCCCGCCTTGCCTCCCCTTTCCCAGGGTCACCCCGCAGTTCCTCCCACTCCGCCTCCTCCTGAGGCTCCCTCACCTCCCCCTCCAGCCTGCAGAGCCCCCGACCGACCAAGTTTAGTCGCGGGTACGCAAGGCGAAGTACCCCTGCGGTGCCCAGCGCTCCCAGGGTTGTGCGGCCCCCCCTCCCTCTTGCTGTTCCCCCTGCTAGCCCATCTTGGGACCACGTCCATCCCTCGGTTCCCCCCCTACCCTCCCAGCCCAGGGATCACCTTCCTTCTCACACTCAGGGTGGGGCAATGAGGAGGTGTAGACGGTGGGATACACCCCGGGGTAACTATGGGAACGGGGGAGGGGCCTCAGTGCTGGGGCCAAGGTGGGGGTGCCGCCGCCGCAGGGGGTGATTTGCCCTCTGAAGCGCCTTCCTGCTTCCTCAAGGCCTTCGCTCCCACGCGGCCGGGCTGTGGGCCGCGGGGGTCAGATTCGGCCCTGCTGAGGTCCCAGTTGCCTGCGCCCACTCTGTGGGTCATCAGCAGGTCCCCAGCAGGGCTGGGCGAGGCTCCCCAGCAGTGCTCAGCCTGAGGGTCCCCTGGCCTTCTTTGTTCTGGAGTTCCAGGTCTGTAACACTTTCACTTTCTCTTATGGGGGCTCCCCCAGGCCTGAGTTCCTGCAGCTGATGGATGGGTTCTCCCCTCGTGAACAGCTTCATCTCTGCTTGCAGCTCCCCTCTAGAAATTGGGGGGAAGGAGAACACCAGTCTAGCACCCTCAGCTGGGCTCTCCCGGCCTGTGCCTTCCCCTCTCTCTCCCTCTGCAGCTGCGGCCTTGGGAGGAGGCTCCAGCTCCAGGCACTTAAGGAAAGAGGGTGGGGTCAGCGGAGGCCACAGGTCCTGAGTGGTCACTACTCTGGCAGGAAAGGCCAGGCCCTCCCGGGGACACCATGCGGAAGGCATGTCCTGATGGGCTGATGCATCATCAGCCATTAGGGTCCTGCCCCCTCCCGCAGGTGTCCCCTCCCTCAGGATGAAGCAGCGGCCCAGCTTTGCTCTGCTGGGTGTGGGGCTAGTCACAGCTGCTCCCCGGCTGCTTCCTGGCACAGGGTCTTGAGACCAGGTAGACCATGAAGGCAGAGTCTGCCCGCTCAGCTTTTCACCACTGACCCGGTGGTGCTGGTTCTGAGCATCAAGGATGCGCTTGTCTGGCCACCAGCAGCCATTGTGTTTCCCGAGGAGCCCTCCACTGCCCTGTTGGATGTCTGGCTCCCTGCCTGCTGGCCCCATCTTGGGACCATACTCACTCTCCCCAGACTTGGTGGCTTGTTTTAAAATGGGGGGTCCCTGAAACCGGTTTGGCTCAGTGTTAGAGCATCAGTCTGCGGACTGAAAGGTCCCAGGTTCGATTCCGGTCAAGGGCATGTACCTTGGTTGTGGGCACATCCCCGGTGGGGGGTGTGCAAGAGGCAACTGGTCGATGTTTCTCTCTCATTGATGTTTCTAGCTCTCTATCTCTCTCCCTTCCTCTCTGTAAAAAATCAATAAAATATATTAAAAAAAATAAAACGGGGGGTCATTTTCCTCCTGCTTGTCCCTTCTGCTTTCAGTAGCTCTCGTGTGGTGCCCTGGGCCTAGGAGTCCAGAGCCAATGGGTGCCCCAGCCGGTTTCCAGCCCCCAGGCCCCCTTCCCTGAGTGCTTTCACTTTTCAAATCTGGATCCCGCAGCAGGACGGAAATCGCACCTGCCTGGGTGATCTCAGACTCAGGAGCGCCAAGTGTGGGCTTAGTGCTCATTGGTTAACAGACCCTTTAGGTTTGAGCTGAATGTGTGACACTTGGCTGAGCTGGCACCGAGCTGACGTGGGACTGCCATGTTTTGTGTTCTGTGCACTTCGTGTTTCCTCAGAGAGAGGCGGCAGAGGAGGAGGTCCCTGCTGAGCGGTCACAGTACTGCTGTCTTTTGGGGTCTCTGGCTGGGCTCTGAGTTTTAATGTCAGCGGTCAGACCACAGTCAGTCCTCAGAGATGCCCTGTGAAGGGCACTGGGTCACCGTGAGCCCTCTTATTGGGGAAGGTCCTACAGGAACTCGGGACATCAGGGCTGGAGCCGCTTCCAAAGGCCCATGTGTGGGGTCCATGCTGTGTGGGGTCTGAATTTAGGGTTCCATGCCAGTGGCCATGCCTGCCCGAACCCAGGGTCACCGGCACTACTGAAGTTCCTTCCTGACTCTGGGTGATCCTCGATCCCCTGGGGAGGCACCTGGCTTTCTGGGCGGGCTTCCTGGTAGTGGTGGAACAAATTTGGGGAGATCTTGTACCTGGAAATCCCTGGGCTGTGGTGGAAATAAGAGGTGGTGCCAGCCTCACCCCTTATTACCCTGGGTCCTATGCCTCTTATTTCCATTACAGCCCAGGGGCTCATGAGATCAGAGTCGTCTGTCTAGCCTGGAGGCCTCTTGACCCTGTGACACTTAGAGCAGAAAAGATCCCACAGAGTCCTGGGCCCTCTCTGTGCTCCAGGCTGGAGTTTCCCTGGGAGCCTTATCTTTGTGAAGTTTAATCCATTTTCTGGCTATTAGAAGCCCCTGGGGCGCCCAGGCAAGTGGCAGTGTGGGCCAGTGGTGGATGCTGAGCGTTGACCTTGAATTAGTCCTGCTGCCTTGATCCCAGCTCTCTTGGCTGGCCGGTGCCTGGTGCTGCACCCCAGCACTGCTTCATGGAGTCCTGGCCCCTTAAAGGAGACACTCCCCCAGGGAGTGAAAATTGGCTGGGTGCAAAGAGGGCTGGTGTGGGAAGCAGAGGCCAAGATCAATGTTAGCTTCTGCTGTGGACACATTTGAGTGCCCTTCCCGCCTCCCCGTTCCCTTCCAGTGAGGTGGGACCTGGTGTACTGGGATGACCGGGGCTCACTTTTCCTGGGGGCTGGTCCTCTCCCTGAGGATGGACACCACACTCTGGTCCCCTGTGTGATGGGACATTTATTCTGCATTTTATTGTGAGGGGAGACTGTTCTGGAATTGGATTGGACAGGTTTTTATGTATCCCCGCATCCTCGATACCTTCTTAGTAGAAATACCTTGTGGAGGGGAGGTGGAGAGGAAGGGGCTTTTCTGACTTCTGATTATGGTGATTTTTAAAAAAAAATTGATTTTAGGGGAGAGGGAGAGAGAGAGAGAGAAAGAGAAAAATAAATATCAACGTGAGAGGGAAATGTTGATCGTTTGGTTAGTTGCCTCCTGACCAGGGATTGAACCTACAACCTGGGGCAGTGCTCTGACCAGAAATCGAACCTGAAAGCCTTCAGTGTATGGAATGACACTCCAACCATACAAGCCAGGGCTGATTATGGTGGGTTTTTAACTGACTTTGAGGAGTCTAATCCCCCTCTCGTGGTGGGTGAGTCCTAGGGCCATGAACAGCCTATGGGACCGTGGAGTGGACGGGCACACAAACACCCACAAAGGAAGTTCCACCCCCAGCTTCTGTGGCTAATAGGGTGGGGCTGCCCTTGGAGTGTACATGGAGTCCTTTGAGGGTTCATGGGTCCTGCAATCCCCGTCTCCTATCCCAGCCGAGATTGTACCCCACGTGGCACTCCCCATGGCTCTGACTCCACTTCCTCTTCCTTGCGTTGCTGTTCTGCTTTCTGGATTCCTTTCTGTGACTGTCCTGTTGGTCACTCAGGGTCTCTCCTCCCACCCTCTGCGAAGGGGACCTGAGTACCCCAATGCGCTGATCCAGGCAGTCCTGGGGAACATCACTGTTACCCTGTTGTGGCTACCGTTCTATGAGGCCATCAGCTGGGCCACGTCAGGGGTTGTAGGGCCTCCGAGGCCATGACCCCAGGTTAGGAGCGAGATTTCTGCCGAGCGTGGGGCTGCTGAGATGGTGAAGGCACAACTCCAGGGGGTTGGTTGTATGTGGGGGTTCAGGGAGCAGTGCAGTTGAAAAGTGGGACAGGACAAAGCTTTCAGTTCTGTCCTGCTGAGCAAGGGCATAGAGCAACATCCGTCCCCGGGTCTCAGGAAGGAAAGGGGTGTGCCACACTGACACAGGAAGGACAGGCAGCACGCTGTCCCATCCATTGGGCAGACCCCACGTTCAGCCTGTCTCCTTGGGACTCGCTGTTGGCGGCTTGGCTCCTGGGTGTTTTTTAGGGAGATTTCGTATTAGGTGGATAGCGGAGGTTACGAAACATGTATTTTGTACCCAATTCCATTGGTAAAGGCAAAGAAACAAATAATAGTTGGACACATGAAATGGAGCATGGATCCGAGTGCTGGGAGCGTGGCCTGTGTTTCTGTATTCTCCGAGCGCTCACAGGGGTTCCACATCGTCTTTAGGTGACGATAGGCCCTTTTCTTATAAATCAGGTGGAGATGTGGTTAAGGCCTCCTGCTGAGGATGTGTGTTTACGTGTGTGAGCATGCCGCCTGCATGTACACATGTGTGCACATGTCTCTTAGCGCATGCACGTGAACATTTGTGTATGTTTGTGTGTGTACACACGTGGGCATATGTGTGCGTGACTCCTCACATGGTAGATAGAGAGGGCCGTGATCGCTGGCATTGGGCCACATGGTGTGAGGTCATCTGTTCTTTCCTGCAGCTCCCCGGCAGACCAGTCCAGTCACGTGGCTGGGGATGCTGCCTCCATCTTGGGCCATGCAAGCAGTGGGAACATGTCTGTGTACTGGTCTATGCCCTGGTTTGAATTGTGTTTCCAGCTTTCATGCCCTGTGAACCGTGTGGGAGCCATCAGCTCTTAGGTCCAGTTCTGTGGTCTTTTCTTCTGGAAAGTTCCTCAGACCTGATCTCAGTGCTTTGCTGGCATGGACATCTGAGCTGTGGACACCAGTGGCTGCTGCTGCTCGGGTGGGGGGGGGTACCGTGGGATTTGGCTTGAGGGATACCTCCAGCGGCAGCCCAAAAGGATCAGGCAGCTGCAGGGCCGCTGGGCACTGGGCATGGCAGCTGCTGTTTGACCTGTGAAGGTTGTGGAGTATCTGCCATGGCTGATCCATTGTGGTCCTTTGTGCATCAGTGAGCAGAGGGTCTCACCCTCCTCCTGGGGGATGGTGGCTTAGGATCTCGAATGTGATTTGTGGTGCGGTGGGAAAATGGAGCACCAGGAGGGTCTGGGTGTTGGGGTGGCCTCTCAGAAGGGACATTTGTTCGGGACTTGGGGGCTGGGGACAGTGGCACGGGCAGGGAGAGTGGTGACCAGGCGGGGTGGGCCTTCAGTCTTGAACCCTGGCCCTGTCCACATGGAGACTATACGCATTGGGGCCTGTTCTGCTCTGATGCCTCGGCTCTGGGACTGTCCAGAGGGCTGCTGCAGCCAGGAGTCACAAAGGCTGGAATTGCTCCATCCAGGTGAGCCCATCGCCCACCTGTCACAGTTCATGAGGTGGGCTGTGGCTGTGAGCGGGGAGCAGCCCACTCCACAGGCAGGCTCTCTGTATTGCGGTCCCTTTCAGTGGCATGGACCTATGACTGTCCTCATACTGTCTTTTTTTTTTTTTTTTTTTTTTTTTTAAATCCTCACCTGAGGAATTTTTCCCCCCATTGATTTTTAGAAGGAGACACAGCGATAGAAATATTGATGTGAGAGAGAGACACATTGATTGGTTGCCTCCCTCAGCCGCCCCAACCGGGGCTCGGGATGGAGTCTGCAACTGAGGTATGTGCCCTTGACCAGAATCAAACCCATGACCCTTCAGTCTGTGGGTGATGCAAAACCAGCTAGAACTCCATATTGTCTTTTGGGCCCAACTGTCAGACTGTCTGTCCGGTGACCGAGTCAGGGTCCAAGCCAGGGGTGATGACTGGCCCAGGGGAATCCCACAACGGGCAGCCTAGAGCTGGTGAGGCTGCACTGCCCTGGTGCAGGGAATGGGAGAGGCAGATGGAGGAGCGCCTGGTGTGTGGGTTCTGAGGGCCCTTGGCAGAGTGGGCCCATGTGCTCGGCAAGGCTGCTAGCTGGGAAGGAGCTGGCCATACAGTCCCGTGGGGCTTGCATGTGGAGGTACCCCTGTGCTGTGTGTGCAAACCACCTCTGCCAGGTAGCTCTGTGGGGCCAGGTGAACCTGTGGAATTTCCTGCTCATCCTAGGAATTTCCTGTGCATCGTTGGTGTCTCGTGCTATTGGAGAATGGGAACCCCTTTTCTCATCTTTGCTTTGGGACCTGGAGGGGACAGGAGCCATGTGGCACCATCCATCCCTTCCTCAGTGGCCCAGGTTCAACTGAATTTCAAGGATGTTTCCTTCAAATAATAGACCGCAAATGTCTTCTACTCAGAGGTATGTGGCAGGCTTACTCTATACCCCTGGGATTTTGGATGAAGTTCTTATGGGACCATTGGAAAGAGGTTGCTGCAAGAGTAAGGTACCTTGTGGTCTCGGGCTGGTCAGGGGTGAGGCCACCTGGGATCTTGGGAGATGTTTGTCTTATGGTCATGTGCTGCAGTTCAGGCTCACAGATCATGTTGGGGCAGCTGGAGTGGGCCAGGGGTATTTGTCTGACCCAGCAGGTAAATGGTGGGCTGTCCTTGCTTCCCTGCCCACTGGGGGACCCGGCCAATAGATCTGCAGACACAGTCCTGGGCCCTGACCTGATGACCCCCAAGCCTGGGCTCCTGCATCAGGGGACGGGAGGACTTGGACCAGGACACCTTCCAGGACAGCAGTGCTGGAGGGCCACTGTCGATGGCTTCTTGCTGCAGCACAGCTGTTACCAGACTGAAGGAGTCCATTTGTCTGCTCACCTCAAAGCCCAATAACGTACAAAAAGAATTTACAGCCAAGAAAGTTGGTTTATTTTAAGGAAATGATGCCAAGCCCGTAGGTAAGCTAGGGCTCCAAGCGCTGGCTCCTCGGTGGCTTCCAGGGGCTGGGTTATGTGGGGAAAATCATTAATCCTGGTGGCTAAGGGAGTTAGGGTCTTGACTCTACTGATTGGCTGGGGCCGAGGTGGGGAGTAGTTGATCATTTTGTCAGATGGTGATGTCTGCCAGGGCATTCATTGTTCTATTTTCATGAGGGTGTCCTCCACAGGGTCATCCACTTTCATGCTTTCTTGGGCCTGGGGCTTAAAGACAACTGAATGTAAGATGTTATCTTTAGCTTGGTGGAAATTCCATTGTCAGCAGACCTGAGGCTTTGTTCTTAAGATAGTTCGATGCTGACCAGAATCTGTTGTCTTGAGGGTTTAATGATTAAGGAAAAAGGTGGACGGGCCCTGTTACAGCAGGGGCGCAGCAGATGGGACCGTGGTCTGGTCTGGTTGGGGCTGCGTCTGCCGGTGTCTGGTTGATCGCTTTGTGCTGCCAGCCGCCGGGTCTCCTGTCATCACCTCTGTGGGTATGGATTTTATAAGCGTCAGGCTCTGTAGATGTGAGACTGGAGGGCAGAATGCGACGTTCAGCGTTAGGTTTTAACTACCGGTGCTGTTCACGCGGCCAGGTGCTTTCCGTTTCAGCATGTTTGTGGGGGTGTCCCGTAGAGTCATTTTGTAGAGACAGCTGTACTGGGGTGTGTGTGCAGATGTATGCCAGCTCTGGGCATGTGAGGTCAGCTAGGGGCCTCACGAGGGAAGACCCACCTCTGTGGGGAATGCCTGCCTTCCTGAGGGGCCCTGTGGGGCTGAGGCTGAGTAACAATGGCATGGATGGCACCTGGAATGGATGGATGAATGGGCCATCCAGATCCTGCCAGGCGGCTTGGCTGTGGTCACCTGCTGAGGACTGACCCCAGGGGGCCTGGGTCTCCTTCTGGGGGATGCTGGGGCAGTGCCAAGAGCAGGCACAAAGTGTTAATACCTTCCTTTTGTGAAGAAGAGGGAGCTCACTTTTCAGAGCAGAGAGCTGCGCTGTGCAGACAGCCCCTGAGCTTCAGTGGGACCCGCCAAGAAGGAGGCAGCCCGGCTCCCCGGTCCATGACTGCTGACGCCATGTGGGTTCTTGAACTTCCTGCCAGGGGGCCCTGGTGAGCTGGCTCCATCCAGGTGGTCTCTGTGGCTGGAGGGGGCTACGGGGAGGGGGGGGAGGGGCGGAGGGTCATGGGGCTGTGCCCCTGGGTCCCTGGCCAGGAAGACAGTGAACTATGGGTGTGGAGGTCTTGTCTGGGGTGGAGGCGTCTGTGTGGACCCCAGGGGCCCGCCTCTGGCAGGGCCTGAGAAAGGCCTTGGTCCCTCCTTGGGGTTCCTGGCTGGCTTCCTCTTTCTTTCCTCGGGCGGTTTCTTTCTGAGAAAACAGCTGGGGGAGGAGTGGAAGTGCGTTTTTTGTTTTGTGTGGATGGGGGTGGGAGCTGGGTTCCAGGCGGCAGTTCAGTTTCCTGCGTCTGGGTCATTCTCCAGCACAGTCTCCACTTGCCCGGTCCTGCATGACTCACAGGCCCGGGGTCTCTGGCTGTTGGGCGGAGAGCCAGCGGCGCCTGGGCCTGTGCTCACCACTGGGCGCCAGAACCACTTTCGATTCGGCTGTGTGATGCGGCCCGGACACAGGGCCCGTCTGGGTGTTCACACACAGGCCGTGCCCTGGGCCAGCACAGTGGCTGTGGCCTGGCGCCGTCTGCAGGAGGGGGTGTGCCGTGTGTCCGTGTCCGTTACCCTCTCTTGGAGTGGGCACATCCACCTCAGGGTGACGTGAGGCCCTGCAGGATTCAAGGCCATCCCTGAGTTTTCCTTGTGCCTCAGTTTCCCGCTCCAGGAGCCAGTCTGCCCACCCAGAGGTGGCTGTGACGTCTTGTCTCTGTGCTCCGTCTGTGCATGGCGCCTGTGGGTTGGGCCTGGCTTCTCGGAGGCTCGGAGGATGGTCACTGGGGAGGGATCAAGTTGAGCCGAAATCAGAGGAGAGAAGCGCCAGGTTGTTCTTAGGTTTCCTCTTCCTCCCACCAAGGGTCTTGACCACAGCCAGACAGGAGCCGGAGCTGGTAATGGGAGCTGCCCCAGGGGGCTGGTGGGGCTTCTTGTCTACCCCCTCAGGTTGCCAGCTGCTGGTCCCTGAGGTGGAGGGTTGATCCAGGAGCAGCGAGGAGCCACATGACTGAGGGGGTGAGGGGAGTGGGGTTCCCCAGGAGCCTGTCATTTCCATGAGGGGAGTGCGTCCTTTAGAAAAAAGTCTGGGAACACATTCTGCTCTTGAAGCTCTCAGAGCTGTGGTCCCCAGTGATGCCTATGTGCTTGTGTGCAAGTGTGTGCATGCGTGTATGTGTGGACATGTATGCATGTGTATATCTGCATGTACAACTGAGTGTGCCTGCACAAGTATGTTAATGTGAGTGTGTTGTGTGTGTGCCTGAATGTGTGCTGTGTGTATATATATGCCATGTGTGTATCTATGGGTGTCTGTGTCTGCTCACATGTGCCTGTGTTCTGATGTGTGTCTGTGTTTGAGTGTGCACACATGTGTATGTCTGGCTACTTTGCCAAGACTTTATGGCCACCACTGGTTGCCATTTCTCCACATCAGTGCCTCTTGGTAGCTGAGCACCTCGTAGTGTCTTTGCTTTCTAGACTGTGAGTGTCAGATCTAAAAACCTGCCAGAGGTGGGGTCATGTGCAAACAGTGGGGACTGAGGGCCCTGAATGGAGTGATGAGTAAGTTGAGGCAGGAACCGGAGCATTGGTCCTTGGTCTTGGGCCTCAAAATTCCCCAGATCTCCTCAGTGTTTTCCATGGGAACCTCCTCCCAACCCATCGGGCGCCGTAGGAGACAGCGGCAGGAGCCCGTTGGATGTGCCTGGTTGGTGGGGGAGGGAGGAACATACCTGCACCCAGGTGGGCTGTACCCCGAGGCTGTACATGGATATCATTCTCCTGTGGCATGTTCTCAGAGGACCCTTTTACTTCCCCAGAAGCCCCGATGGGGAAAGGGACAGCTCTTCATTCCTTCCAGAGGACACGCCGGAGGGAAAAGCCCTCAGGAGTAGTGGTGACCATGGCTGGTGGATTGTGGGTGGTCCTTGTCCTCTCAATGTTCCCTCTGTTTTTAACGTAGAAGGCGTTTCTGTTTCCGCCAGAAACTTGCTGTTAAAAACGTGGGAACTCAACTCAACCTCCAGCTTTCATGTTTTCTTGGCCTGAGTGCAGAGCCTGTGGGCACCCTGCTGGCCTCGATTGCCAGGCTGCTGGTTTTTCAGGTCCCAGAATTGATCCTGGCGCAAAGCATGGAGGGCAGCGGGCAAGGGCCAGGGGTCATTATCTAACTGTTAGGATTGTGGAATCTAAAATCACTTCATGCCAGCACTTAACCACTTCAAACAAGACTTGGCCTCCTGGGTAGTGGCTGTGGGGTGCGGTGGGGTCTGGCCGATGGATGCACCATGAGATCACCAGAAGGGACTCCACTCTGCTGAGGTGCCTCTCGGCTCCAAGGAAACGGTGTTTTCCCCCGTCACTGCGCCTGAGCAGGCCCCTGTGTGGCCCTCAGTGTCCAGTGATGGGCAGATCGCCCATGCTTGGTGGCAGGAAGGGGTGCTGGCTGCCAATGCTGGTCCAGCCTAGCTAGCTGACCCTTGGGAGCATGTCTGGCTCTGAGTCTGAGAGGTCACTGTGTTCCTCCCTGGGGAGCTGTTCTGGGAGAGACTGTGGTGAAATCCCATGTTTGAGCTGGAGGAGGAAGGCGTGGGGCAGGAATGTGCTGGCTCACTTGGGGAGGGGAGATTGTGCGTGGAGGTGGGAGGGGGTGGGGGGACTGGTGGAGACTGTAACCGGAGAGTGGAGAAGGACACAGTGCACTTGGGGCCTGCTCGGGAATTCTGTCCTTGGCAGGACTCGGGCTCTGACCCAGGGCCCACAACAGACCACGGTGGTCTGGGCTCCCAAGCCACAGCAGGACACAGGCTCTGAGCGAGGATCTGCAGCAGACCACCTGGTCCGGGCTCCCAGGACACAGCCGGAAGGTGGGTCTGCGGCCTCCTCTTTGCCCCTGAGCGTGGATGGCCTCGGCTGCGTTCCACGGCCCCGCCTGCTTCTCTGGGCTGATGGCTGCTCCCTCTGACCCTGCAGAGGACTCATTGTGTTTACTCAATAACCACAAGGGTGCATACACTTCTCCCAGGGACACAAAGCTCAAGTGCCCCGCAGTTTCTGTGCAGTCCCCAGAGACCGAGGTTGGGCGTGGCCTGGGCAAGGAAGTTGTCCCTGGTCACCATCTGACATTGACTGGTGTTGGGATTAAGTCTGTATTTCAGGGAGCCAGAAACATGGGCATCACGATCAATGCAGGAGAAACTGATCGAGGGCAGAAAAAAAAGAAAAAGCCCATAGGCTGCCTGTTAGGGGCATGGGAAAACTTTCTGGGCCAGTGGGTGTCCTGCATCCTAGGGGTGAGAGTCAAGGGTGTTGGTGGCTGCTGTGTGCTTTCAGATGCCCCTGGCCTCGGCTGGCTGGAAAGGGTTCCTCCTTGGGGTGTGGCCAGCACTGATGTAGGTGTGTGACTTCGCAGAAGGCCTGTCAGCTTTGCAGAGTGCTGAAATGTTTTTGGAATGAAGTGACAAGATGAAGATACAGAGGGGTGGCTTCATGGGGAGGAGTAGGATGGCAGTGATCAAGGCCGTGTGCCCCGGCCTGTCCTGCTCCTTCCCGCTGCAGTTGCTTCCTGAATCCCTGCGTTCTTCACTGGTAGATGCCAGCCATCCAGTCTGTTCCTGGGTGAGCTGGTCTGTGGTCTTGTGGGCTGCAGCTCTGGGTCCTAGGCCTGAGCCAGGCCTGCTTACCAGTGGCCATTGGTTACCTGTCCTGCGCCAGGACCTCTAGGGATAGATGACCATGCATGCTAGGTTTAAAAGGTGCTGTGAGCAGATGTATTCCTGAAACTTCGTCGAAGCCTTGAGGGGACCAGCAGGTGTGTGTGGTCACAGAGGCCCTGTTATGCCACGTTGAGGAGTAACCCAGGAAGTGCTGGCTTCCTTGGACTTCTTTGAGCTGGAGAGCCAGTGGCATGAGGAGAGGACTTCTCCTGGAAGTGGGCTCTTCTACCTGCTGCTAGGTGGGGCCACGTCCTAAAGCTGGGAGACCTTAGGCTGGGCTGCAGTAAGAACCTGCTGGGCGACCTCCTGGCTGGTGAGAGAGTCACATGAGCTGTGTGTTGAGAGCTGGTTGCTGGGCTCTAAACCTATGGCCGGGCAAACTACCTGCTTTTGTCAGTCAAGTTTTATTGGAACATGGTCCTGTGTTTGTTCACACATTGTCTTCAGTGGTAGTGGGTGGTTTACAGAGAAAGCTTGCTGGCTTATGGTATAGAGAATGTTGCCACCTTGCTGTCTTTCCAGACATCAATTCGCTCAAAGATATCTGGGTAGATATATAGATATTCATACCTTGTAGAATGCCACAGAACTTATATATGCCCATTTCCTTGGGCTATTTTTTAGGAGAAACACTTTGAGGCAAGAGCGCTCTGGGATGTTGGGTCACACATAAGTATTGGGGTCAAACTCCCACTGCCTGTATGACTTCAGATGACCCCAGTACTGGATCCCTCCCTTTGTAATCAATATATGGAGACCTGCCCCCCACCACTACCTTTCACCTGGTGGTTTCCGGGTGTCTCTCGGGTTCTTGCCCAATCATGTAACATAGTGGTTCCGAAGGACGGTCCCTCCCATGCCTTGACGTTCACGAACTGCACCTGTGTTTTCCAGGCCTTGATTCTTAAAGTGTCTCTGTGGTCCCACCAAGATGAGAATTATTTATGTACTTAACAAATCTTGTGTTTGGCACAGCTCTGATTTGTGGGGCGTGTGCAGGTGGAAGGGTTCCCGCAGGCCCTGGCGTCCCCTCAGCATCTCACCTCACCCTTGACCTACTTCTCTGTCTCCAGACCCCATCCTGCACTCGGCCATCATGCTGCTCAGTGTCCTGTTGGCTGCAACAGGTCCTCCGACTGCTCTTGTTTTCCATGGTGCACAGTCTGAGGAGGTAGGCAGTGGGCTGGAGTAAGTCCTCAGTTGGGGTGTGACTCATGTTGCCCTCGTGACTAGACCAGGGTTGTGGGTTTGGGGAGGAAGCCCTCAGAGGGTGACCTCATCTTGTCACATCCAGGGTGCCCACATCACGTGGCTCATGCGACTGAGGGAACCTGGCTCACTGGCTGAGGTGTGCTGGTTAGGTTTCTTTCTGCACTTTACTACCGTAATTAGAAACAAGGCGTTATGTCCATCCCCTACCCAGCCTTTTACTTTTTAAGAAAACGAGTGGCACAGTGGCTTTCTGATCTCGTTTTATTCCGTGTTGTAGCCAGCTATCACTATCTTGCTGCCCAGGCCGCCCCGTATTTGGGACAGCACTCTGCTGTGGGTTGGTGGGCTGAGTGTTCAGCGTTTCTGCTTCCAGTGAGGTGATGGGTGCTGGTGTCCTTGGCCCAGGACCCCCGAGTGCTCCCAGGGCGGGGGCCTCGGGACGGCCAGGGAGCGGGGCCGCTGTTGCCCTCTGCTGCGGGGCCATTAAATATGCATGTCAGAGGCTATAAAAAGACGAATTCTAGGAAGTGGCTGCTGTCTCACAGAAAATCAAACGTCTGGCCTGAACACGTAAGACCGAGTGGCAGCGGTCCGGGCCATGTGAACCAGATTCTAATGTCTGGTGGCCCTGTGACAGACACTCCCCGGTGCCCTGGTCGGTTTTGAACCCTGACAGCGGTCTCCTCAGAATCCACCGCCTGGGCCAGGGCCACTGCCACGGGCACCACACCAAGCACAACGCCTCCCCACCCGCGGCTGCCACGTCTGCCATGTTTCCATAGTCTCCCCATTTCACTTTGTTTTCAGGAAAACCCTCTTCTGTTCTTCAGGAGTCATTGGCGCCTTAGTTCTTTCTCATGTGATGTATCCACAGCTCAGCCACCCATGGGGGCAGCTCCTGCCAAGGAGAGCCCACCCCGTCATCCCCAGGGCCACCCAGCCACCCCCAGTGCCACCCAGTCCGGCTGGTGGTGTCTCCTGGTCAGACTGGTAGGGGAGCTCGGTGAAACTCATGCCCGCTGGTTCTGCTGCAGGTTTGAGTGGCTGAAGGTTCTGTTTTAAAATCTAACCCGTCTGTTTTCTCAGTGATAAGAGGAACCAGTACCAAGCCATTGGGGGTGGGGGTGGTTTGGGGGGAGTCTCTCTGGGCCGGGCCCTGTATCTGTAAACCCGCCGCCGCCACCACCACCACGTGTTGCCTTAAGGAAGTGGAGTCCCGCCTGCTCTCTATGCCAAGTGACCGAACGGTTGTAACATGTCCGTATCTCAGCTTTGGAGAGAGGGCTCGCATGAGCTGTGACCTTCCACATTAGTGCGGTATTTTTCTGTGCAGTAAGCAGGTAGTTACATCTAGATTGTAAAAGCAACAGATTTCAAAGTTATTTTTGTCATGGTGAGGCTGGTGTGCGTTTTCAGTCCTCAGGTGCTGAGGTGAGTCGGAAATGGGCTATCTTTGGGCAAGGAGAGGGAGTGTTGTTGAGGGATGCATTGGGGTTAATCCCCTGACCTTTGGGCCATCACTGCGATTAAACATCTGACTGCAGACATTGGCTCCTCCATTAGAGCAGATTAACCGTGCCGGGGCGTGTGCGGAGAGTGCTCCCGCCTGGGGACAGCAGGCGTGGGGCCTGCCCTCGTCCTGTGTGGCCCAGGACACCTGATCCTGCTGTGGGGTCCTCCTTCCTCACTCGGCCTTTCACTTCATCTGGCCATCAGGGGCCACCACCGTGCAGCAAGGGCACCTGGGGCCCGGGGGCTGTGTGCCCGGTGGGGCCCGCCCAGGAGGACGCCTGGGGGCCTGGCTTACCCCTCTAACACCTGCAGCCCAGGGTTTCTCTGCTCAGGCTTGTCCTCAGTCCTTCAGCATGAATGAGCAGAATTACGAAGCGGGTGTGAGTCCAGGTGAGTGGCCTTCCCAAAACTCAGGTGGGTGTCGGCCAGAGGAGCCTCTGCTGCCTGGCAGCGCTGGGTCTGGGGAGGGGGAGAGGGTTGGAGGCCTGCTCTGCCCTCTGAGCTCCCTGTGTGGGAAAGGATCAGGCCCTGGTGGTGTTTAGGGCCCAGTTTCCTTTGTTCAAACTTTAATTATAACCTGACCCACCTTTAAAAATTATAAAACAAAATTTGAGTCTATTCAGAAGTACAAATAGTCTGGGGAGATCCTAACAGCCATTTGGGTGCTGTGTGAATGGAGATGTAGGTGAGTCCCTCAGGTCAAAGCATTTGATTTTTACGGGGGTGGAGTGGGGGGTGTCTTGACTGCAGCGGAGATGAGGAGAAGTAGTCAGACTTCCTACTGGGGGGACTGCTGCTCTATGGCTGGGCGGGCGGGGGGGGTGGGCAGCAGAGAGAGAGGGCCATGTGACCGCGGACACTGTCAAGGGCCTCTGTCCTGGTCTCCTGGCCGGGTGGCTTTGGGTCACACTCCAGCTCGGTGTTCACCCTGCAGAGACGCTTCTCGTCTCCTGTCTCCTGATGGGCCGTCCGTTCTGCCGGGCACGCCTGAGGGCGAAGTGGGCACTTCTCAGAAATGAGGGGAAATGTTTTCTCTTCACAGGACAGCCTGAGGCTATGGTTTATGCTGCGGTGACGGGAGGCAGTGCGGGTGGTCATAAATGTGCGGAGGGATACACCCCAATACTGAGGGTGCCTACTGCTACTTTTGTTTACTTCTTGGTAACCCGAAAAGGGGGCAAGCAGCTACCGGGTCTGCAGCTTGTCCCTGGCCTGTGGCCCCTGGCGCTCTGGCTGCCTGTGTACCGGCGTGTCCTTCCTGCTGCTGGCTGCCCCCGACCTGCCCCTGTCTTTGCTCAGGGTGGGTTACCCACCCTGTGGGTTCCATCACAGTGTAAAGGAGTCACCAGATGACCATCTCGCATACGAGGGGCCTGATGTCCTTTCTCTTCTGCTCCCACGGGGAGCCCTGAGGACACTTCTTACTGTTTCGTTTCCGAGTCCTCTGTCAGGATGCCTTGTCTTAGGTGTTCCTTGTCACAGCGAACAGGTGGGGGTGTTTTAGCGCCTGTTTGACAGCATGTCTATGAGCCCCCTGCTCCGTGAGCGTCGGACGCCTGGGAAAGACATCGGGGTCTCAGGTTAGGTACTCGGATCGGAGCTTCTGGGTGCTTAGGATTCTGCCTGTGTGGCTGGCAGGGGGGCCAGATAGACGGCGTTGACTTGCAAACAAGTCCCAGGAGCTGTGACTACCAGCCTGTGCTTTCTCAGCACAGCACGGGGCTGTGGCAGTGAGCTGAGTGTCCTGGGCGCCTGGGGACACTCTGGGAGCTGCCCGCCTGAGCTGAGCTGCTAGGCCCTTTCCATGCCGGCCGCCTTTCCCCAAGGACAAGAAACACGAAACCCAGGGCCCAGCTTTGTCCCAGGTTGTGGGGCCAGGCTGGCTCATCAGAGGGAGAACCTAAAACCGGGTGCATCCCCTTCTCCTTCCCCCCGCCCCCTTCCTCCTCTCCCCCCCCCCTCCCCCTCCCCGGGGAACCTTGGGTGCTGGGCAACCATGTCAGGGCCTGGCCCATGTATTCTCTAGAGCAGGGGTGAGGAACCTTTTTTCTGCCAAGGGCCATTTGGATATTATTTATAACATCATTTGCGGGCCATACAAAATTATCAACTTAAAAATTAGCCTGCTGTACAGTTGGAGATCCGGTCCTGTGGCACGACATAACGCTATTTTTGCCATAAGTCGGAACCCACCTCCATAAGCACCTACGTCACTCACATGGAGCACATACACAGCAGTAATGAAGTGAAACAGTTAAAAACATTTTTAAAAGAAAGGTAACAATTCCTGACCTTTACTTATGGTAAAAAACAGCAACAAAAAACAACAACATAAAGCACATATGTACATACATTGAACTTTTTTTTTTATATATAAATAATGACAACGTAACCACGAAACAACGTACGTCGAGTCCAACGTAACCCAAGGACTCCCTATATTTGTTTTTTAATTTAAATTCTTTATTGTTTAAAGTATTACCTAAGTCTCCCTTTTCCCCCATTGACCCCTCCCCGACCGCCCCCACCCCCCACCATTGTCTGCCCCCCCCTCCCCCGTCTGTGTCCATTGGTTATGCTCACTTGCCTGCATACAAGTCCTTTGGTTGATCTCTTAGACACCGTTCCCCCCACCCCCCCACTCCCTTCCCTCAGAGGTTGGACAGTCTGTTAAATGCGTCTATGACTCTGGTTCTATTTTTGGTCATCAGTTTATGTTGTTCATTATATTCCACAAATGAGTGAGATCATGTGATAATTATCTTTCTCTGACTGGCTTATTTCGCTTAGCATAATGCTCTCCAGTTCCATCCATGCTGTTGCAAATGGTAAGAATTCCTTCCTTTTTACCGTAGCATAGTGTTCCATTGTGTAGATGAGCACAGTTTTCTAACCCACTTATCTGCTGATGGGCACTTAGGCTGTTTCCAGGTCTTAGTTATGGTAAATTGTGCTGCTATGAACATAGCCGTGCGTATATCCTTTCTGATTGGTGTTTCTGTTTTCTTGGGATATAGTCCTAGAAGTGAGATCACTGGGTCAAATGGGCATTCCATTTTTAATTTTTTGAGGAAATGTCGTACTGTTCTCCACAGTGGCTGCAGCAGTCTGCATTCCTACCAGCAGTGCATGAGGGTTCCTTTTTCTCCACATCCTCCTCAGCACTTGTCGTTCGTTGATTTGTTGATGATAGCCATTCTGACAGGTGTGAGATAGTACCGCATTATTTTGATTTGCATCTCTCAGATGATTGGTGACTTTGGGCATGTTTTCTTACATCTCTTGGCCTTCTTTATGTCTTCTTTTGAAAAGTGTCTATTTAGGTCCTTTTAGCTGCTATATTTGCCCATTTAATTACCTCATCCCTAATGCCTTGGCAGGGCCATGGCGGGGCCAGACCACGTGATTGTGTGGGCCTTGCGGGCCGGACGTTCTCCACCACTGCTTTAGACAGAGGCTGGACTAGACAGCCCTTTGCATCTAGTGTTCACTCCAGAAACAGTCAGGACCTCTGCTGTCAGCCATCAATCCTTATCACTAGAAAAGTAAAATCGGTATTCCCAGAAATGTGCTGATGGTGACTCTCTGGTGGCTGTGCCCTGGCTGCGGTGAGCTGGGGACCTGGGTCAGGCTGTCCTGGCAGACTAGCCATGGAGGCAGGGGTCCGAGATGGCCACCTGTGGGCCGTGTCCTGTGTTTCGGTTCTGTGACACCCATAGCAGGATCTGCCCTGAACAGCGGGGGGACTGTAGGTGACCCGTCAGGATTTGGAGTGCCGTCAAAACAACTCGCCAGCTATCTCCTTGTGGCCCTTGTCTACACGAGTGTTTTCATGTTATTGGAACTTACAGGCCTGTGGCCAGGAGTTTTATTTCAGATGTTCGTCCCCAGGAGTTCGGGTGAAGCACAGAGTCTGTGGGACTCAAAAGGGATGGATTGGGACTTGAAGTTTCTGATCAGAAGGCTGAGTGAGCACCCCCTCCCCAATAGGGGCCTTTCAAAGGTCACAACAACACAAAGACGTGACTGTCCGTAATCCCCCAGCCCCGCCGTGAGCCCCACTCGACCCCACGCCGCCCTTTCAGAGGCCGCAGTCCTTACCCCCTCTTCGTCAGATACACGGGCATTCGGCACACATGCAGCCCCACATTTTAAAAAATAAGTGCAGTTTTATTGCGTAGTGAGCCATATTTAAACACTAAACTCCCTCTAATGGGCCATTGGGTTGTTGAGCCAGTTTATCCTTATAGAAGGAGCTGTATGTTTGGTCTGAAAGCGTCCGTTAATGGTAGGGAGGGGCGTGGAAGTGGTGCCCGCCAGAAGCCAGTGCCTGCTGTGGGTCCCCTCCCTTCCCGGCAGCGGCACCCAGGCCAGGCTCTGCCTCCCGCAGCCGTCCTCTTGCCCGGGGTGCACGGTGGCGTGGGGCCGGACTGGCCCCGCTTTCTCTGGCCTCTCCCCTCTGAGGTGGACAGGCTTCGTGTGTTGGGTTCTCAAGCCGCCTGTTGTCCCAGGGAAGTAGGTGAGAGGCGGTTGCCGCCCCTCCCTGGCTGGCTGAGGGCCTGGGAGCTCTGCTGCGTCCAGGCCCTGGGAGGGGGTTCCAGCCTTTGTGGGGGGTAAGGGGCCCAGGCAGTGTGGCCATGACCTTGGCTTCCCCTGCCCCAACTGTAGGTGAGGTTTTCTCATCCTGATCCCTTTCTGTTTTCTTCTGAAGCAACAAGAAGTGTTTTTGGCTTCCGGGCAGAGAGGCCACCCGCCTGGGCAGAGGGTATGGGGGCACTCTGTCAGACTCTCTGGGCTTATCTTGCACCAGGATGCCTTCCCGCCAGCCTGTGTGCCCAGCTTGCTGACCGCTCTGTCCTCTCGGCAGACTGGACGGAGTCATCCTGGCCCAGGGCCTAGGGCCTTAAGCCCTGGAGGTACACCTCCTGCTGGGCACATGGACCGCTCCCTCAAGGTCAGGCTGTTGTCTGGGTGATGGAGGAGCCCTGCTGTAAGGGGTCCTGTAACTGAGCCTGAGCCCCCGAGACATCCAGCTCATGTTTCACTGAATACTGGGGCAGCGGCTGCCCGGGTAGGTGTGAATTCCCCACGTGGGGACCACTGTGTGTGTGTGTGTGTGTGTGTGTGTGTGTGTGTAACACAGGGATCTGATTCACCTGCGCTGCCTTTCCTGCCTGGGTTTCGGGTTGGCAGGGAGGGGACCATCGATCCCCTCTGTTTGCCAAGGACTTTCCCTGGCTGCTGAGTGGCTCCATGGTTCGCTGTGTTGTACTGGCTGAGGGTCACCCAGGCTCTGGCCTGTCGCACCTCCATGGTGGATGGTGGCCCTGTCCTGCCCTGGGCCACTCAGGACCCCGCTGAGGGAGACCCAGGATGCCTGGCTTGGCAGCACTCTGGTGCAGCGGTCACTGTCCCATCTTGGCTCCTTGCTTCTCGGCAGCCAGAGCAAGGGGCTGGCTGGGACCCTCGTAGGCTCACTGGGTGGGGGTCTCCGGCAGAGTGTGGTGTTGGCAGGTCACCTGCATGTCTGTGTTCCCAGAGAAGGAAGAGTGGCCACACGTGGCTCTCATCAGTGCCCGCTCTGTCCACAGTGCCCTGTGCTTGGCTCATCTCAGCTGTGGGTTCCCATCATCTCTGGAACCCCGCCCCCCAGCCCCTGGCCTGCCGCTCCCCTGGTTCCCTGTGGCCTCCACCTCCTATCAGCTCCTGAAACTGACCCGAGCTGTTTCCTTGCAGGAGATGGACAGTCGAGAGAGAGCAGCCCCATCATTAACAATGGCGACATGGAGCGGGAGAGTTTCTTTGAAGGAAAGAACATGGCACTTTTTGAGGTAAGTTGCACTTTCTCCTGCAAGAAGCAGGGGTCAGTGTAGTAGCTGTGGCTTGGGTAAGTAAAGAGGCCATGGTCTCGTGACCTCGTGTTTGAGAGTGGACTGAGGGGCTGGGCCACCTGACTGGACACCATGTTGGGGGGGGCTGGTGGCTGCCCCTGTCCCACAGCCCTTACACCATATGCCTCCTTGGCCAACACCTCCCCATGAGGGGCTTAGAGAGGCTGACTCCTGGGCCATCTTGGAAACCCTGATCTCCCTTGCTGGGTGGGTGGTCCTGCTCAACATGTCCTGGAGTCTGACCTCTGGCCCCTGACCCCTGACTTTAGACCTGTGGTCACCGGGGCTGGCTGGCGCATTTTAGATTTGTGTGCTTCAAGACCAGGGGCCGAGCTGGGCTCCAGATGGCGCTGGGAATAGGCTTCCTGGAGTGTTCACACGGCAGGATCCCTGCTGGGGGGTTGACCTGGTCAGTTTGGGAGTGTTTTATTTTGGGATCTGGGTGACTTATTTCATATCTTTTTTCCAAACAGGAGGAAATGGACAGTAACCCCATGGTATCCTCACTCCTCAACAAGCTGGCCAACTACACCAACCTGAGCCAGGGCGTGGTGGAGCACGAGGAGGCCGAGGAGAGCCGAAGGCGAGAGGTCAAGGTACCAGCCCCCTGTGCCCCCTGGACCTCCCAGGACCCCTCAGGGCCTCCTCTCCTTCCCTTGGTTTTTCAATGATGGGACAATTGGCCTAGGAATTTTATTTCTTAGGGGATATTTCTAGGAATCTATCCTAAAAAATAAGCAGATCTGCTGCCATGAGGATTTGTGCAGAAGAGGTTCTTGGGGAGAATGTGTAAGATCCACTTGGGAACCATGCAGGCACCCCTTGGGGGCTCCAGGACAGAAGAGCCAAACGCAGTTTTCTTTTCTTTTTTTTTAAATATATATTTTATTGATTTTTTTTTTTTTACAGAGAGGAAGGGAGAGATATAGAGAGTTAGAAACATCGATCAGCTGCCTCCTGCACACCTCACACTGGGGATGTGCCCGCAACCAAAGTACATGCCCTGACCGGAATCGAACCTGGGACCTTTCAGTCCATAGGCTGACGCTCTATCCACTGAGCCAAACCTGTTTCGGCCAAACGCAGTTTTCACAATGAAGCCACAATTGAGGGTCTTTCTATGGGAGAATGACGAGTGATGATTTGTTTCTTCTCACTTCCCTTTACTTTTTAAATTCTCTTGCAATAAGTATGTATTACTTTAAAATCAACAATTCAAACTTAATAATATGTAACCACCAGAGGCATCCCTACAGTACAGGCCGCAGCTTCCAGAGGTCCTGACGTGCCACCTCTCTTCCTGCCTCTGACACTGATAGGAAGGCTGTTTCCCAGGTCGTGGCAATAGTTCTCTTCTGTTCACTTTTTCTGCAGATGGCTCGCAAAGGGTGGAAATTGGCTTTTCTCGGTTTTAAGTGGTGATTCTCCCTACCCCCCACCCCCATTGGCTCTGAGAACACAGGGGAAGGAGTCCTGAAGGGAGGGGCCTGTGAATGGGCTGTGGCCTGTCGAGCCAGACAGAAGGCTGCCTGGCACTTCCTGCAGTGTTCTGCCAGCTGGGTGGGACGGCTGGGTGACCCCACAGCGCTGAGCTGGGACAGAGTGGGAGGGGGCTCGACGGCTGCCTTTCTGCCCATCTGTTCCCCACCCCCGTGTCCACCTACCTGCCCATTGGGCCAGAGCTGGGGTGGAGGTGCCGGAAGCCAGTGTCCACACGGCCTTGCTCCTCCCCCTCCAAGTGCCTCTCTGTGCCTGTGTCTGGCCTGACCTTGGTCCCCTTGGGCTCCAAGCCAAGGCCTCTTCTCTCCGCCCTCGGGCTGTAAACCCAGCAGGATTAACACGGCTTCCTGACACTCAGGCATCGGCTCCTGTGTTCCAGAGGAGCCGCTCGTTCAGGATGGAAGCCGTAGATGGGGGACGTGGGACATGAGACGTGGCCTCTGTGTCCAGCCGTGTTGACCTTCTGGGCACAGGGCAAGTGGCCTCTGCAGCAGAGGCCACTTGCCCTGTGCACCTCTTCTGGTCCCCCTGCCATGATTTTCCTGGCTCCTTGCCTGTGACCACCTTGGCTGTTCGTGGAGCCATCCCCCTTCCCTCAAGGCAAGGAACAGGGGACACTGACCCCAGGTGATGCTATGTGGAAGGTTATAGCTTCGGATGAATGCTCTAGGCACTGCCTGTGGCTTCACTGCAGGAGCCCAGCTGTCTGAGCACTCGGCACATGTCTGTCCCTCTGTCTGATGGCCCTGGTGATTCAGGGAGCTGTCCATCTGCTCGGGGAAGCACGCTTTCCGCGTAGACCTGGGTCTGATGTTGCTGTAACTCCCAGCCTCAGCGTGTGGCACCACCTGGGCCTCCGCCTGTGCTGCAGCTACTTTCAGACCGTGTGGTGCAGCCTTGGGGTCGCAGATGTCCTCCTGGCACTGACAGAAATGCAGCCACCCCCCTGGTGAAGGTTTGGTAGAGATGTGATCCCAGCGTTCAGTCTGGTGAAACCGAACAAGCCCGTGGTTTACACCTCCTGCCAGGCTGGGATCTAGAACAGGATTTGGTTTTAGTCGCAGGAGGGACCGTCACCTGTGACCCTCCGCAGGACTGTGTAGCCAGGTGGGCAGGTCTCAGTTGGGATGAATCTCGTTGCCCTGCTTAGGACTGAGTGTAGGTCCCCGGGGACTGCCCCTCATTGTCCCTCTGACCAACCTGACACTTGTTCCCAGAGATGGGCGTGTGTTCCCCCAAGGCTTTCTCTCCAGGGCCTTGGAGGCGGCTGGGTGATCCTTCAAAGCTGCCTTTTATGAGGGAACTGAAGGCCGCTGTGCCCTTCCAGGGTGACTCAGGACCATGTCAGCCGCCGGGCACAGAGCTGGCTCCGGCGGGCGGGGCCCACGGGAGGCCCAGCTGCTCTGCCTGCAGGGTTTGCTTAGCCTCCTGCGGTGGTTTATTGATCTCTTCATATGCTCACTGAGATTGTAAAATAGGAGCCGGCAGTTTGTCCAGGACGGTTGTCACTGCATTTCCACTCTCATTTTTGTACAATTGAAATACTCCCACTCTGTGTGTAAGACGCATAAATCCTTTTATTTTCACAAAAAGCACGGTGATCCCGTGGGTGGGCGGCTTGGGAGGGGTACGCTGGAGCTCAGGCCAGATGTTAAAGGAGCTGCCTGAGTGAGGACGCAGGATGAGTCTGGCTCCCGCTCCCCAGGACGGCTGCTCTCATCTGAGCATCTGGGAGCTCTGTGGGCTGCCTGCACTTAGCGGCAGGTATCCCTGTCTGTCAGCAGCTCCATTTCCACCCAAGGAGCCCATCTGCTTTCTTTAATGGGGGCTCATCCCCCTCTCCTTGGGCGCTTGCTCTCCAGCCACCTCCCTGCGGCTGGGCTGTGTCCCGGGGCGGCAGCCCCTCTCTGAGCTGCCACATGAACTGGGCTGTGCCCTTGTTTTCCACCGGCCTTGTCATTCACAGGAAAGCTTATCAGGTGTTTTGTGTGTCTTTTTTAAAATTCAGGATATTTTCTCCACGAAACAGCATCTTGTCTTTGCACCCACATGTCCCGAAATCCCAAGTGTGCTGCCTGACTGTGTGGTCGCACTGTGACCCCAGGTCACAGACCGGGAGGGCCTTATCTGTCCTCTGTGGTAGGTGTAGGACTGGCCACAGGCTCCTGGCCATGTCGTCGCCACCCTGTTCTCTGGGCCGGTCTGCATATCCCATAGTCTTTCCCGGATCAGAGCAGGCATTTCCGCCAGGCCCCTCCCGGCACTGTCCGTCCGCAGTCACCCGTGTCCAGCAGCACCCCAGCCCTGTTTTCGTGTTTGCAGTTGTGGACGTGGGGAAGAAGTGTGCCCAGGCAGCCAGTCCTCTGAACTCTTGATGGTGCCCCCGATCTCTTTCTCCATGTGGATTGAGTAATTGCTGATATCTGCCTAGAGTTGGGGTCCTTGTACCTTCTGTGGTTTTAGGGAGCATGACCATTTTATCCATCTTTCATGGCCCTCACTTCTCCTCATATTGTGGTCTCCTGAGGGTCTGGAACCCAGAGCTGCAGTCGTAATACACAGAGCCTGGAGTCTTTTGCTCCCATCTTTTCCCAAACTTTCCCACCATCCTGCCATTCCCCTCGCAGCGGAGGGAGGCCCAGCCGGCTGCTCCCTGCTCTGCTCCCTGGCGATGATGTGGCTCTGGTCTCTCTCTGAAGACCAGCCTGCTCCCAGGCAGCCAGGGTCCTGCTCTGGAGTCTCCTGGAGCTTCCATTTACTCTGGGGTGTGGTTCCCCTCAGCCATTTCCCCAGGTCCAGGCAGCTGAAGCTTTCCGCCCTCGCCGGTCCCTTTCCTTGTCCTCCTGTTCCTGGGACCTCTGTCTGGGGCCTGAGGGTGCAGCCAGAGCTCCCAGGGGAGGGGTCCCCAGGGAAGGCACTGAGGTTGGCCTCCCCGGAACCGCTGTTCTCTCTCTCTCTCCCAGAACCCAGGCATGGGCACCTTCATCGGCGTCTACCTGCCCTGCCTGCAGAACATCCTCGGCGTGATCCTCTTCCTGCGCCTGACGTGGATCGTGGGCGTGGCCGGCGTCCTGGAGTCCTTCCTCATCGTGTTCATGTGCTGCACCTGCGTGAGTGCCGAGGCTGTTTCTGGTTTGGGGCGGTGGCAGCTGGACTCCAGGGGCCTGGCCACGTGGACAAATGTGGGCTCTCCCCTGTCCACTGCTCTCTCTCTGAGGTTGACCATTGGATTCTGTCCCAGGGCCTCACCAATGCCCTTGTGAGCACTGGGTGTGGCCTGGGGGCTGTGACCAGGCTGTCCCACAGCCCAGGGAGCCTTCCTTAGTTGCACCTGCAGAAATACAGGGGCAACCGAGGGTTTTCACCAAGCATTGTCACCATGCACAGGAGTCCTGCACCTTGACCTGGTCCCCTTCCAGTTGGACTGTCTGCCCATGTTCAGGGCCCCGTTTATAGGACGGGACACATGCTTGGCAACTTGCTGAGCCCTGACCCCAGCATGTGAGACCTGCCACTTGGCCTCTGCACCTGTGTGCCTGTCTGCTAGGGACACAGTCTCTTCTGCGTTAACCTCGGGACGCTCCTCAGTGCCTCCTCCCGGCCCTCAGTTTCCCTGCTTCCTTGATTGTTAGGAGGGTGATTAAGCTGTTGTGTTACCCTGTGTCACCTGGAGACGGCTGTCCAAAGAATTCAAACCATGCAGATGAGTGGGTGTCCGCGGGCCCCTCTCAGGCTACTTTCCCTGCTGCCCCGGGCTTCCCAGAGCTGTGGTGTGGTCACCTAACCCTGCAGCCGCCAACCTTTCGGACCTCACAGACAACCAGTGGTCTGCGGACCGCTGAGCTAAACAGCCTCACTGCATTCTTCCTGGGACACAATATGTTTTTTACGTTTAAGAGTCGTAAAGTGTCTGGAGTAGTGCCGGGCACACACAGAAAAGGATGCAAAGCAGGATAGCTGGGTGGGGCCTTGCTCAGGTGGCAGACACGGCCCAGCAGGAACCAGGGCACAGTGCTCACTGGGACCTTCACTTTCCAGGCTGTTCCTATGGTCCTTAGGTTCTAAAATATTTACTCCCCCAACCCATGGGTGTTGCTGCTTCCTGAGCAGGTGGGCACCTTCTACCCCATGGTGGGTGGGCACCCAGGTAGGATCTGGCCCCTCAGAGCTGGACGGGGTCCTGAGCCAGGTGTTTTCTGGGCAACCTGTGGGAGCTCAGTTTGGGGAGCTCAGTGGGAGTGAATGCGGGGTTGGGGCTGCAGTCCTGTCGGAAGCCCTGCCTGCTGGTTCCTCAGCAGCCCTTTTGTGATCACGCTGGGAGCAGGCAGCTGGGCCCGCTGGGCTCTGGCCCCAGCCTGCTGCTGGGCTCTCGTCGCTGGGCGGCCCTCAGAAGTGCTCTTCTAAAAGGGTCCCCCGTCTTTTTGCAGACGATGCTGACGGCCATCTCCATGAGTGCGATTGCCACCAATGGCGTGGTCCCAGGTGAGGGGTGCTGGGGGCTGGGTTGTCTGAAACGAAGCCTGCCTTTTGTGAGTAGGCCTGGGCTCCGTGCATGCTCCACTTTCATTTTGGCGATGACCTTGACATGAGCCCTTCACCCAAGGCAGAAGATGAGGCAGGAAGTGGGGCCCGGTCCCAGAAGGCCTAGTGTGGACATGTCCTTACCACCTGGAGGTCGCTGCCAGTCATTCATGTCTGAGCACAGAGATCTCCATGCCTAGAGGGGTCGTGTGGGTGGGAGAGGCACGTCCTCAGCCTGGCCAGGCCTTTTCTGTCGGCCGTGACCTTGCCTTTGGGTAGTGATGCTCACACAGCTGCTGCCTCTCACATTCACGAGGAGGACTCTTGAGTGCTTGTGCCCCTGGTGTCCCGGGGCCTCTTCCCCTGTCTCCCCTGGGGGCATGGGCTTTGCTAAGACCAGGGGCCTGTTATACGGCAGGTGCCTCAGCGCCTTCCGGAGTGCTCAGAGGCTGCTGTGCAATTGGGATGCTCCTCAGAACGGGAACCATCAACATCCCCAAGATTTTTTCTTGTCAAACATGCCTTTGCTGTCTGGACAAGAAGCTGGCATTTTATGACTGGCTGTATCCCTTTGATTTTGAAGTTTAATCCCCACAAACCATCACTCTCTAAACCAACAAAACTGAAGTGCCACAGGCTTTATTTATTGCCTCTGACGCTGTCTGACCAAGGGGTTGGAACAAGGGAGAGACTGCCTGGGAGATGGGGGCGGGAGGGTGGGGCTCTGGTCTGCAGGGTTCACTGGTGTTTGAGCCCTGAAATCATGGCTGTTTGTTTTCCCCCATTTGGCAGTGAAGCTTCCATCCCTTGGAGGCAGTGCCTACAGGGCAGTGAGCTCAGCAGAGAAAGGAAGGTGGGTAGGCAGGTGGGCCCGTGCTGCGCCCAGTTTGTGCCTGAGGCTGTCGGGGCTTGAGGCTGTGTGGTCTCAGGAGCAAAGGTGCAGGCACAGAGGCCTCTAGTGTACTTGGCACCTGGATTCAGGAACTGAAACGGTGCCCCCTTGTGCCCCTGAAGCTTGTGCAGCCCGTGTGTATAAGGGAGGTCCAGCATGTTTTGCACCCCGAGTCCGTGAATAGCGCCCCTCTCCCAGAACTCAGGCCTCACAAGATGCAGCAGCCGTGGAGAGGCCGTCATCCCGCTGGCCATCCTCCTGCTGGCCGTCCTCCCCGGCCATGGAGTGTGAGCCCCTATGGGCTACTGGCTGGGCATGGGGACCAGTCTGCCTTCGCTTGACGTCCAGCTGGGAGGTGGCCCCGACACTCAGTGCTGAGGAGGAGGTGTGATCTGCTCTCATGGAGAGAGGATTCCTTTGGCAGATTGGCTTTTAGGTTTGCTTTTCAGAGAGAAGGGCATGCCCTCAGGAGTCCTTCAGGCTCTCCAGAGTCACCCATTGTCTCCTGGTCGTGACTGAGGGTGGACTCGCTGTCCGACGGAATGGCCAGGGACCGATCTGTGGGGCATAGGTGTCATCTGAGTGCTGGGGGTGACGCAGAAGTGAGGCTTAAGCGGCCCTGGGTCCTCAGGCCTTTTGGGGCAGAAGTTAAGAGGGTGAAAGTGTTGGTTTTACATCACAATGTGCGGACTTACGGTTCTGCCCCCAGGACCTGTTTGGTCACAACTGCCAGAGCCGCTGTCTGTTCTGTGAAGTCCACATTCACGGTACACGACGTGTCCTTAACCCCATTTCCTGTCTGGCGTGTTGTTTTTTTTTGCAGCTGGTGGCTCGTATTACATGATATCACGTTCCCTGGGGCCGGAGTTTGGGGGGGCCGTGGGCCTCTGCTTCTATCTGGGCACGACCTTCGCAGGGGCCATGTACATTTTGGGGACCATTGAGATTTTTCTGGTAAGTGCTTTGTTTTGGGCTGGTTCCCCTCGCCTGGCACTGACCCCCAAAGGGCAGAGCTTCTGGCAGACCTTTCTTCGCAGCTTTTGTTCCTTATGTCCCCGAGCGTCCCTTGTAGATGCATTCTGGGAGTATGGGGGTCCTCAGGGAAGGAGGGAGCCCAGCGCTAAGCCCCCCCAGAGAAGGACCTTTCAGAGTCGTGTCTGGCCCTGTCCCTCTCCCCACGTGGCCATCCTCTAGGCGGGGATGGGTAGGCAGCCCTTCTTGACCCACCTTGTCCCACAGACCTACATCTCCCCTGGCGCGTCCATCATCCACGCCCAGTCGCCGGAGGGCGAGGCGGTGGCCATGCTGCACAACATGAGGGTGTATGGGACATGCACCCTGGCCCTCATGGCCATGGTGGTCTTTGTGGGCGTCAAGTACGTCAACAAGCTGGCCCTGGTGTTCCTGGCCTGCGTGGTGCTGTCCATCCTCGCCATCTACGCCGGCGTCATCAAGTCCGCCTTCGACCCGCCCGACATCCCGTGAGTCCCGGTCCTCCGTCTTGTCATTGATGGCATGACGGAGGGGGCCCGGAGTGGTGGGGCCGTGTGTCTGGCAGTCTTACCTTCTCCCCCCGGCATTGGGGATGAGCAGTCAGGCTGCTTTTGTAGCCAGCCACTTGCAAGGCCAGAACGGGAGGTTTGGCAAAGGCCTGGGGGCGAATCGGTTGGCTGGCGTCCCGGAGGATGGTCAGGCAACCTGATCTCCTCCTGGCTGCGGCCTGCTCCCCTAGTCCTCATGAAAACCCTCCAGTGTGTTCTCCCCTTGTCCCCCTTTTTGAATGAGGACACTAAGTCACAAGGAAGTGGCCCTAGGTCACAGAGCGTGTGAGCAAGCTGGTGGTACGGCTGGTGCTCGGGCATCAGGTTGCCCACTGGCCAGGATGGGGGCGGCTGGGAAGGGGCTGGCACCCAAACCCCTCCTGTCTCCATGTGGAGGGAGCCACCTAGGTGAGAATAGTCCCATTCGCTCCAGGACAGACCGTCCCTCAGCCCCACGCTGCATGAGAGCTGGACTCCTGCTTAAACGCTGATTTCCAGCAGCTCTGCCAATGTTCCCATTATGCTAAACGGAGAGTGTCAGCAGCTACTGGCAGGCCCCCCCCCCCAACCCCCCACTCCCCACCGCAAACCTCCAGCGTCACTGAAGAAAGTGGTGGGAGTCATTTCTCAGGTCCTGCACATGCCCTCACGCCCGCTTCCTCTCCAGGGTCTGTCTGCTTGGGAACCGCACGTTGTCGAGACGCAACTTCGAAGTCTGTGCCAAAGTCGTCACCAACAACAACGGCACGGTGACCACCGCGCTCTGGGGCCTCTTCTGCAACAACTCCATGCCCAGCGCCATCTGCGACGAGTACTTTGCCCAGAACAACCTCACGGAGATTCAGGGAATCCCCGGCGTGGCCAGCGGCGTCTTCCTGGGTGAGTGCCCGGTGGATCTCGGTGGGGCCGAGTTGCCCAGAGCCTAGTCCCCGGGAGCCCGAGCTGCTGCCCGGCCCCTGGCTGTGCCACCCCTTCCTTGGTGCTGATCTGCCAGGGCCTCTGCTTGGCCTGCTTCTCCCAGGCCCTAGGTGCAGCTGCTTGTGGAATCCAACCGGTCAGGGGCTCCACTGGATCCTTTGGCTTTAGGATTTCATAGCAGCTCTGTTAATAAGGGGAGTAATTAACCAGTGGGGACTGGTTTTTCCTGTCTCTGAGTTCTTCTGTGATGAGAAATTGGCACTCCCCCCCCCCCCCCCCACACACACACACACACACACACCAGGAGAGAGGCCTGACTTTGTATGGAAGAGGAAGTGGAATAATCCTGAGGCCGTGATCACGGGGTCCCTAAGCTGTCTGCCCCGAGGTGGATGGATATCATGGGTCCCTCTGGGGCAGTGATGACAGTGGGTTTGGCGGGAGGTGGGGTGCTATACTGTGTTGAGATGGTCAGGGCTGCACATGCCCACAGATCTCTCAGCCTGGGATCCTGATGCTCAGAGGCCCCCGGCTAGTGGCCCAGCCCCAACTTCTGGTTCTGGCAGAGCAAGGTCCTTGGAGGGGCAGCTGTTCACAGGTCACTCAGGAGGGTAGAGTGGAGACAGGGTGCCCTACTCTGAGGGAGCAGGGATAGGTCAAAGGTGAGAGAGAGACATAGACATGACCTATGGGGTTGGGGGTCTCTATGGGAGGACGGGATCCATATGGAGGGGGCGGCCCCTGAGGGGATGGGCTCTGCAACAGGGGGTTTTGGAGGAAAAGGGGTTCTGAAAGGAGAGGGACCTCCAGGCTATAGCCCAGCCAGCTGGGATCTGCTCAGGGGTACATTGACATAAGTAGGAGGTGGACTCAAGGTGGCACCTCAATTAATTGTGTGCGGGGCTGGGGTCATCGCTGCCCCTGAGGGGTCCTCCACCAGTGAGGCGACCTGTGTGAGGGGATTGCTGTCTGACCCTCCACTTGGAGACCTCTCCCAGAGCCTTCTAGGACACGCTTGTTCAAGGGAAATCTGCACACGTGTCTGTAGAACAGAAATCTTTCATTCAGTGACTAGTGAACAGTCCTCAGAGATGTTTCTGAGTTTGATGCCCGGTGTGAAGTTTGAGCATGCCGGGTGCATCTGCTGGGCCTCCGGCTGGCGGGAGCCCTGGTAGAAGGTTCCAAAGTCCTGTGACCCATCCTTTCCCACACAGATAACCTGTGGAGTGTGTACACGGACAAAGGCGTGTTTGTGGAGAAGCAGGGCACGCCCTCGGTCCCGGTGCCAGAGGAGAGCAGAAACAGCAAGCTGCCCTACGTGCTCACCGACATCATGACCTACTTCACCATGCTGGTCGGCATCTACTTTCCCTCCGTGACCGGTGAGGCCGCGGGCACTCCGGCGGGCCGGGCCGGCTCTGCCCTCAGCTCTAACGTACCCAACCCTGTCCTTCTCCCCCGCCCCGTTTTCTTTCCTGTTTGGCCCAGGAAAGAAGTTGCAGTCTGCTCCCCGTCTGTTCTGAGTGGGGAGCGCAGGAAGCCAGGTGGTTTCAGGCAGCTTTGTCCTGAGCTCTCCTGAGCGGCCAGGGTCGTTAACAGTGATGGACTGTGGCGTGGCCTCACTGAGACACCCCGTGCGCGATTAGGTGGCACCTAGGAGTGGGCACGGAGAGCTGTGAGTGGCCAGCGCTGCAGCCATCCCAGTCCTTACAAGAGTCAGCTGGCCTCTGGGAGGGCCCTAAGTGTGTGAGAGTCCCTCATCTTGCCGACATAGACATGTACATATGCACATGTGTGTGTGCACACACACAGGTTCACACACACACTGCTCCTGGAGACCACCTCCCACCCACCAGGACACCCCTCATCCTGTCCCCCCACAGAGCAGGAGCCTGACACACCTGTAGCTGCGGTGTGTCTGTCCCTCTGGTCCCTGTCCTGGTCGGTTCCTGGCCCCCAAAGCAAGCCTGACTGCACTCTGGGAAGCTGGCCTGCCAGGGGCCACTCCCCTGCCCCTCTGTACTTCATCTCAGCTCGTACTAACCATGGGGTTTATAGGTAGGGGTGCTTCTTTTTAGTCTCCCCTTAAAGACGGGGTTATGGACTCACTTTGGTGAGCGGTGGGGTGTGGATCTGGCCCCTAGGGGGTCTTTGTCCTGTTCCCCCGTTACCCCCAATCTGTCAGGATAGGACGTGTTATGGGATGGCCGCAGATCTGGTGGGTGGAGAGCGTGGGGACATCCTCTGTGGATGCAGGTGTTCCCTGAGCCTGGTGGCACCTGTCTGTGGGCTCTGCACCAGCACTCCCACCCAGCTCTGCCTTTCTGAGCTTCTAACACATCGGGTCACACCTAGAAGACGCTCATGAGGCACTCAACAAACCTGCCAGCGGCTGGCGTTTCTTTGAGCCCAGTTGGAGTCATTTACTCTCTGTACCAGAGGGAGGGAGGGAGCCTCGAGGGCGTAGGGAGTGACACATCCACATTTGGAGTAGCAGGACTGCACCCCGAGTGGAGTCAATGTGAGGAGACCTCCAGTTACTGTAGGGTCATCTTATAGTGCTTGATTCAGACCTGGCTCCATGAGGAATTCATTGATTAGTATCATTGTCCTGGGAGTTTCTGACCGAGCCACCTGGATTAACCCAATCTAAGAGGGAAGTGAGGTTGGAGCCAGGTGCTCCCGGAGGTTGCTTCTGGCTTTAGTATCAACGGCAAGTGTCTGGGTTGAGCCTTGCTCTGGTCTTGACTGTGACGTAGTTCATGGTTGGATTCACTGTCCCCGTGGAGAGTGTGGGGGACACTCGGAGCCTTTCTCAGGTGCCCGCAGCAGCCGTCCCACATACACACAGTGATGGGCTGTGCTCTTTGAGGCCTGACCTGGGGACAGCGGCCCCACGCAGGTGTGGTTTTCAGCTCACGTCTCTGCAGCTGAGGCCCCGGCTGCATCCATCCTGACAGGTGCCTGTCTGTCTCTGCAGGCATCATGGCGGGCTCGAACCGATCTGGAGACCTCAGGGACGCCCAGAAGTCGATCCCCACCGGGACCATCCTGGCCATTGTGACCACATCTTTCATTTGTATCCTTAAAGGGGTAAAGGTGTGCGGGGTGCAGGCGCAGGCTTGGGTGAGCTGCTCTGGTTTAGGCGAGTTCTGATCACATCTGTCCCTTGGAGAGGGACCTTAGGTGCTGATATGACGCGAGGACATAAAACACGACACCTGGCACCGCCTCCAGCCGGTTACCGAATGTGATACTGTGTGTAAACTACAGACAGTAATCACGTTACCACATGCCGTGTACCACAGATGTTAGTATCACGTATCTGCGTGTGTATCACATCATGGTCACCCACATGTGCTCTAGTCAGTTTTACCCACGGTGCCACGGAGGTGCCAGCCTTTCCTCTCACCGCTGCGGGTCCCTTCTGAGCGAGCGCGTGTCCCCGCAGTGGTCACAGGCAGGCCCGCACGTCCTCCCTGACCTGAGGCCCTGTCCTGTGGAGCCAGAGCTCAGCAGTGAGGAAGGTGCCCGAGGGCCACGGGGACATGGCAGTGCCAGAGGGGGTGGGCAGGCACAGGGTGGCTCCAGGCCCATCTGCGGCCAGGGCCCTGCTGCCCGCGCGTGGCATCCACGGCTTCCTTGACACGAGCCACAGACCTCTCCTGCATCATGCTCTTTGGGGCCTGCATCGAAGGCGTGATCTTGCGAGATAAGTATGTTGGTTTTTATGTGCAATTTCTGGGGACAGAGTCTGTTTTCTTGAGTGACTTCAGCTTTGAAATTGAGATCACTCAGGACTTCACACTTCCCGTGTAGAGCACTAGGCCCCCATGGTCCCTTGGCTGAGGTTCTGTTTGGTCTGATGTGTCCATCCTGCTCCTGCTGGGAGACCACAGAGCCATCTCAGACCTGACAGAGCTGGGGGTGCAGGAGATCCTGGGAGAGGCATGGGGAACCCTGCTGGCCCCACCACCGCTCAGTGGAAGAGCGGCCAGTGCCCCACCAACCCGCTTTCTGGTAGCTGTGTGTCCATCTGCCCCTCGGGTGTGAGGGCTGCAGGTCCCTGACAGTGAGGCCGTGCCACTGTCTGTCACTTGCAGGAGTGACAACGGCCTCACGGATCCTGGACGGGCCAGCCATGGCTTCCTGGGGGCCCTCGGGGAGCAGGGCTGGTGCGTTTACTTGGGGGGAGCGCTATTGTGCCCACTCATGTTTTCAACATGCACCCCGCCGCCCCTCCCACAGGTTCGGGGAGGCCCTGCAGGGGAACCTGGTCATCGGCATGCTGGCCTGGCCGTCGCCCTGGGTCATCGTCATCGGCTCCTTCTTCTCCACCTGCGGCGCCGGCCTGCAGAGCCTGACGGGGGCACCGCGCCTGCTGCAGGCCATCGCCCGCGACGGCATCGTCCCCTTCCTCCAGGTGAGCGGCTGCCCGCAGGTGTGGGGCTCCCTTTGAGAGCAGGACCCCGGGAGGGAACATGTCTGGAGGGTCCCGTCCCCGAAGTTCTGCCCCAGAGCACAGTCTTTACGGTTAAAGGTGGTGGGAAGGGCCCCTGTCCCCCTGTGACGACGAGGGCCACGGAGTCTGGAGCCCCTGCTTCCTCCCTTTGGGGCAGACGCCTCTGGGAGGAACTGGGGGCCGTTGATGTGTTAGTCACACCCCTATGTTAGTGCCTTGGTGCCACATGACAGGGCCGCACACGCGGGGCTTAGACAGCACAGGCTGAGCCTCTCCTGGGCTGGAGACCGAAGTCTGAGGTCAGGGTGTCTCAGGCTTCCTCCCGAGGCCTCTCCGTGGGGTGCAGACGGCCTCTTCTCCCTCAGTGCTCACATGGCCACCCCGTGTGTGTCCGCTCTGCTGTTCGTACCATGACCCCAGTCAGATCGGCTCAGGGTCCAGCCCAGTGACCTCAACTCCACGCATGGTCTTGTCCTGAGGTGCTGGTGCATTTTGGGGACACACCGACCTTCATATTTATCGAGCATCTGAGGCTAGCGTGCTGCTGTGACTTAGTGTCTGCTGTTCTCACGTACTTTCCTGAAACCAATCCCAGCAGACTCGGGTTTCTTCCTCTTTCACGGCTCCCATCTGTCCGCTCAGGAGAGACAAGGTCGTGGAGGGTGCACTGCCGGCCCGGGGACCGTGCTGGACCGTCGGGAGGTGGCCCTGGTGTTGGGGAGCCCCACCTTGGACCCCCTCCCCCCGAGGCTTGGCTGGTGGGGCTGCTCCCCTGGGTCTGCATTTCGTGTTTTGTTCTGTCTCTGCCGCGTGCTCAATTTCCCTCCCCAGAATCCTGGGCAGCGGGCAGAGTGTGGGAAGAACTTCTCGGGCCTGGTGTCCGAGCATGGGGCAGACCTTCTGGAAGGTTCTGCCACCCACATGGCTGTGGGTGAAGGTCCAGGTGCCTTGCAGGGAGGTCCTTGCAGAATTCTTTCCCCATGAGGCAGGGCTTAGGATCCTAAGAGACCCCCGTCTGACATACTGGGTGTTGCCCTGGGTCTGACAGTGCACACTGCTGGCTGCCTCTCCCATTCTGGGTGTCAGGTTTCTTTCCCGGGCCCCGGGGTAGGGTGCAGGTGCATCATGGAAATCCACTTCTCTGTACGCTGCATCTCTGAGACCTGTGGGTTGGACCAGCCAGCTCCAGGCTGTTCCCGTGGCCATAGGCCCTGCCCCAGCCCACGTCCCTTCTCCCTGCAGGTGTTCGGCCACGGGAAGGCCAACGGGGAGCCCACGTGGGCCCTGCTGCTCACGGCCCTCATCTGTGAGATCGGCATCCTCATCGCTTCCCTGGACAGCGTGGCCCCCATCCTCTCCATGTGAGCTGCGCACGGGCACGGCAAGGGCATACGGGGACCAGGCATGGGGATGTGGTCACCGCTGTGGCCACTGCGTGAGGCCCTGTTCTTAGGGCTGGCCTCCCGCTCAGGGGACCACAGACAGGGAGGGGCCCAGGGGGATTTGGTGTGGAAAGTGATGTGGGTGAGAGGGGGCCAGGGACGCCCGAAGGAGGGACAGTGATGTGGATGGTGGGACAGGGAGACCCCCAGGAAGGACAGTGTTGTGGACAAGGGGTCAGGGAGACACCCTCCTCCCCCTGCACTGGGAGAACAGTGATGCGGACGAGAGGGGTAGGGAGACCACACACACACACACCCACACCCACTGGAAGAGGAGTGATGTGGACGAGGGCTTCACGGGAGGCAGTGGGCAGGAACTCCCACAGGACAGAGCAGATGCTGGGGCCACCGTGGGACCTGGCTCAGCTCCTCTGATGCTGCGTCTTGGACCCCAGGTTCTTCCTCATGTGCTACATGTTTGTGAACCTGGCGTGCGCTGTGCAGACCCTCCTGCGCACCCCCAATTGGCGCCCACGCTTCAGATACTACCACTGGTAAGACTGCGGCCTGTGAGGCTACGCAGGGAGGGTGTGTCTGCCAGGCCGGAGGCTGCTGGGCCCGGGCTGTCCTTTGTGGAAGCCCCCAGCCAGGCTGGTGAGGACGGCGTGCCTGTGGGTGTCCCCTGGGACGCCTGCTGTGGGACCCAGGCCTCTGGGTCTTGGGTTCCGGGGTGTCGGGTGCTGGGTTTTGTGCCCCGCGGGGTGCAGAGAGCCTTGGGGAGCAGAGTGGGCGTTCAGCACAGCTGAAGAGCCAGGGCTTCAGCAGGTGTCGTGAGGCCGTTCCAGCCCTCAGAACCAACTCAGGATGGAGGAGTGGCTGCTAGGCATCCCTGCCGGTTTTTAGGAGTAACTGAAAGGAAGGTTTCACTGAGGGACCAGTCCTGTTTGAGGCAGCAGCTCAGATGCTAGTTTGGGGCATGGGGCAGGCGGTGTGTGGGATGTGCGGGTCAGGGTCCAGGCCGGGGCATGGACTGTGGTTCCCACTTGTGGCCATTGGATGACCACATCCTCCCCCAGGACGCTGTCCTTCCTGGGCATGAGCCTGTGCCTGGCACTGATGTTCATCTGCTCCTGGTACTATGCCCTGTTCGCCATGCTCATCGCCGGCTGTATCTACAAGTACATCGAGTACCGAGGGTGAGCTCTGCGGGCCACACGGCCGCCGCGACCACAGGGTCCCTGCCAGCCGGGGCGTGTTCTCGGGGGAGGGGAAGGGGTGCGCTGGACTGGAGGGGGCAGGGGGACCTGGGCGGGATCTCCGCGGCAGCCATCGTCCTGTCAGTGGACAGGTGGAGAGCTGCCACATCTGCTGCTGTCAGCTGATACCAAGTTTGTGAGACACAACATGAGGTTTATCTGTGTCTATGTATACATGCCATATTTTAGCGGGCTTTTTGGAAACAAAAATCCATGGGATGGCAGCACTGATGTGTGACAGGTTTAAACATTTCCAGAACCCTCACTGACAAAAAAACAAAACAAAAACAAACAAAAAAAAAAACAAAGCCGTGGGCAGCAATAGTGTCCGTAGGTTACCTGCGTCTCAGAGCCTGTGGTTCCTCACTGGGGCAGTTCCCCAGCCCCCCTGGTCCCTGCGGGGTGGGGTGGGGCCTCTCAGGGAGGCGGGCCCTCTGGCCAGGTGGCAGGTGGGCGGGCTGCCAGAAGTTCCGTCCCAGCTCTAGTGGTTTGGAAGGAGGGTCAGTCTGAGGCTCATGTGGTGAAGCCCAATCTTTCCGAGCCAGCTCTGCCCAGGTCACTGCCTGCCCATCAGCCCCCACCTTCTCCTGCAGTTCCCCATTGGCCCATCTGAGGACCCACCCAGGTGCCAGGGTCACCTCCCCCACCCCTTCCAGCCAGGGCGCCCCTCCCCATGTCCTGCCCCTTCCACTCTCAGCCTGCCTGCTAGTCCCTCCTCTGTCACAGAAGTGCAGAGAGACCCTAAGGCAGCTTTCTGGGCGGCTGCCCGCGGGCACCTTCTGAGTGGCCACCCCTTCCTCCGCAGGGCCGAGAAGGAGTGGGGCGATGGCATCAGGGGGCTGTCACTCAACGCTGCCCGCTACGCCCTGCTGCGTGTGGAACACGGCACCCTGCACACCAAGAACTGGAGGTGAGAGCCGGCGGCCCTGCCCGCTGATCCCACGGAGCACTTGTTCCAACGTCAGACTTAGAAACGGGTCCTCCTCTTGTTAGGGAAGTGTCTCAGAAGCTCCGAGTGCCTTCCCTCCATCCACTGAGGGGGAGAGGGGTTATCAGCTTGTATCTGATCAGACATCCGGAGGGCGGTGCCTGCTCTAGGCTGGGCCTGGGCTGTGTGGGCGTGGGGAGTGGGTGAACTTTCCTGGGGGCTCCTGCGGATGGTGGTCTTCAGTGTGCAGCAGCTGTGCCCTCTTCTCGCTTCTGGGAAGGGAATCGGGGAGGGAATTTAATCTGTACGGAAAGGCCTTGGTCTCCCCTCCTGCACTTACCTGAGGTGTTAACAGGCAGAGACAGGAACTACCCACTGGGGTTTACAGCAGGAGCCCCAGGCGGTATTTGACTATTCACCTGTCCCATCTGTTCCTCTATCCCACCTGTTCCTTTGTCCCTCCTGTTCACCTGTCCCCCTGTTCACCTGTCCCCCTGTTCACCTGTCCCACTTGTTCACCTGTCCCACTTGTTACCTGTCCCACATGTACACTTGTCTCACTTGTTCACCTGTTTCCATTTGCTCACCTTTCCCACCTGTTCACCTGTCCCACCTGTTCACCTTTCCCACCTGTTCACCTGTCCAACCTGTTCACTTGTCCCACCTGTTCACCTGTCTCATCTGTTCACCTGTTTCACTTGTCATACCTGTTTCAACATGTCTACCGGTGAGTGTGTGGTAATGAGTTTCCACGGTAACTGCTCTCCCTACACAGGCCCCAGGTGCTGGTGATGTTGAACCTGGACTCCGAACAGTGTGTGAAGCACCCCCGCCTGCTGTCCTTCACCACGCAGCTCAAGGCTGGCAAGGGCCTCACCATCGTGGGCTCTGTGCTGGAGGGGACCTACCTGGACAAGCACGCCGAGGCCCAGCAGGCCGAGGAGGTGGGTGGGCACCGGCTCGGACTGGAAGATGGATGTGGGACCAAGGTGGCCTGTGAAGGGGGGCGGGGAAGGTGCGGGAAGGCCATGTCTGCCTGGGCTGCAGGTGAAGGTCTCCCATCTCCGGTGCCCCAGGCACAGTGTTGTGTGTTTTGCTATCACTGGTCTCAAAAAAGACAGTGGTCTTTGAGTTTGAAACACGCAGGACTGAAACCTGCTTAAGAAATGTGCCCCAATATGCGCTGCTCTGCGACTTAAAGAGACAGCCAGTGCAGGTGACACTCAGGAGGTTGCAGACCTGGTGCCCAGGCTGTTTAGCTCAAACCTTGGAAAGGTCCTGATGTTCACGTTTCTTTAGAGTCCTTATGGGTTGATGGTGGCCCCCAAATTGTGGCTCGTGGCTCTGCCTTAGTGCTCATGGCGCGCTACTCTTGTCAACTGATTCCAAGTTTGAGAGGCTTCAATCCATGTCCTTCCTTGTTGGAGGCCCCTGTCCTGCTGGGGTTGCCTGCTCAGCGGCTTTGAGGTCTCAGCAAAACCAGAGGGAGGCAGTGACTCTAGCCCTTAGTAGGAATGTCCTGCCTACAGTGGCTGTAACTCATCACACCTGAGGGGCTGAAAGCACAGGTTTATCCTCCCTCTCTTGGGGTCAGAAGTCCAAAATCAAGGTGTTGCAGGGTCGCACGCCCTCCCAAGACTTCGAGGGGGACCTTTCCTGCAACCTCCAGCCACTGGAGGCTCCAGGCGTCCCTGGGCTTGTGGCCACGTTCCTCACACTTCCCTTCCTATCTTTGCTGCTGTGCCTTCTCTGTGCCTCTTGTCTTTCCTCTTCTGTCTCTTTTAAGGGCACTTGTCACTGGATTCAAGGCCACCTGGGTAATGCAGGATGATCTCTTCATCTTAAAGACCCTTTTTCCACTTCAGTCCACATCCACAGGTTATCAAGATTAGGATTTAGGCATATCTTTTGGGGGGGCCACCATCAACCCACTATAGTCTGCCCTCTGAACCCCAAAATGCTCATCTGTCTTATGTGCAGAATACATGCATCTTACCCCAACACACTCCACAGCCTCCGCTCATTATCAATTCAGCCCAGAATCCCATCTGGCTATCAGAGATCCCGAGTCTCATCTCCATCATTTTCATTGAGTGTTGGTGCACCTCTGGGTATAGTTCATCCTGGGCTACATTCCTCTGTCCACTGACCTCTGAGACTTAAGAAAACAAGTGACCTGTGTTCCACAGTGCAGTATGGGCAGACCTGGGAGAGACATTGCCATTTTAGGAGGCAGACACGTGAGGAGTTTGAGATCCATCGGGCGGTCCCATTGGTCTCAGAGCTGAGAGTGCGTCTCTGTGGTTCGTGGCTCTGCCTAAAGCAGGCCTGAGCCTGGCCTCGGGGCTGCTCAGCGTGGCCAGGGAGAAGACCAGCATCCGCCTTGGCATTGCTTTCATGGAAGACATGCTGTTGGTCACTGTGTTGGACCTCTTCTGGTATTGAGCTGGCTGGTCAGATGCCTGGTGACCGAGCAGACAGAAACTGCACATGGCGGGGCCCCTGGTGTGCACCTCGTATTTCATCCCGAGCCTGTGAAGTACCACGCTCTTTCTTAGAAGAGTTGTTAGCTTTGACATGGTCTAGTGGAGTTTTCAACAGACCAGGTGTCTAACCCCGGGCTCAACATGTTCCAGTGAAATAGTGGGCTGTTTTGTGAGACATGGAGTCATGTGGAAAGAACCACCTCAAGTTGTATGCCTAGCACTGACCATCCCTCCACTCTTTGAGAAGACCAAAGGCTCAGGTCTGCTTTAGGCAGAGCCACTAGCCACAGAGACACACTCCCGGCCCTGAGACCAATGGGACTGCCGATGGATTTCAAACTCCACCGCAGGCACACACAGGCAGGAGACCCCAGAGCACCTGCCGGGTCCTGAATCTGGTGCCACAAGCACCACCCACGAGCCTGTGGCCTCACCTGAGGCAGTGATGTTGGTGTGGGGTCCACCCAAGCTGCCCTGGCGCCTTGTGGTGGGCTGGTGCCCGGACTGCGCCATGGGCATATGGCACTGACTCCCGGCCTCTCCCCAGAACATCCGGGCCCTGATGGGCACCGAGAAGACCAAAGGCTTCTGCCAGCTGGTGGTGTCCTCCAACCTGCGGGACGGCATGTCCCACCTGATCCAGTCGGCCGGCCTGGGGGGCATGAAGCACAACACGGTGCTCATGGCCTGGCCCGAGTCCTGGAAGGAGGAGGACAACCCTTTCTCCTGGAAGAACTTTGTTGGTGGGTAACGTCTCCCACAGGCTGGGGGTGTCAGGGGGAGCCCAGGCTGTGCTGTTTCACTTGAAAACATTTGAACAGCAAATGGCCCTTTGAGCCGTCCTCTCCCTTTCTCCCAACTATGCCCCTTGGTTTGGCCATCCCTGGGGAGGTACCCGGCTTGGCCGCCCACACCCTTGTGCCAGCTGCCGAGCTGCTGATGGAGCAAGTGCTGCCTTTGGAGCCCACCCAGGTGGGGGCTTCGTGAGGATCCTGTGGCCGCCTCCTGCACCGGCTGTGCCCAGCGAGTCCATGGCGTGTGCAGTGCTGCCGAGGCCCTGCTGACCCGTGTGCCGTCTCCACAGACACCGTTCGCGACACCACGGCGGCGCAGCAGGCCCTGCTGGTGGCCAAAAACGTGGACCTGTTCCCGCAAAACCAGGAGCGCTTCAGCGATGGGCACATCGACGTGTGGTGGATCGTACACGACGGGGGCCTGCTAATGCTGCTGCCCTTCCTGCTGCGGCAGCACAAGGTGGGAGTGGGGGTCACAGGGGGTGGGTTATAGGTGGGGGTCAGGGGTCACAGATTTGGGGTCAGGGGCCATTCATTGGTGGGGTGGGGGTCACACTGTGGGAGAGTGCCGGGGGGGGTCACGTGAGGTGGGAGACTCTGGGTGGCCTGTGTCCCCCGAGGTGGGCAGGGGGCCAGCGTGCCAGAGCTGCCCTGAGAGCAGTTGCCCCCCCAGGTGTGGAGGAAGTGCCGGATGCGCATCTTCACGGTCGCGCAGGTGGACGACAACAGCATCCAGATGAAGAAGGACCTGCAGACGTTCCTGTACCACCTGCGGATCAGCGCGGAGGTGGAGGTGGTGGAGATGGTGAGGGCCTGGGCCCGGGGGCAGGGCTGCTGCCGAGCTGCTTTGTTCAGGTTCTCCCAGGCCCTTTTCTGGCTCAGGACCCCACGCTGACGCCCTCCTCTGGGACGTGACAGTTTCTCCCTTTTCCTTTGTGACCGAGGCAGTTAGAGGGACTCGGGTGCTTTGTAAACTGCCCCTCAGGTTAGGTTTGCCTGATGTTTTCCCCGTGGGTGGGCTGGGTGTATTTTGTGAGAGGAAGACTCCCAGAGGTGGCTGCCCTCTAGTTTGTCCTGTAGGGGAAATGTGACATTTACCTATTCCTGTGATGAAGACGGAGAATTGTGAGGGCTGTCACACACTCAGGCACTGACACAGTCTCACACCCTTCTGCTCACCTGCTCACATTCACCAGCATTCATGTCCATGCACACACACACATACACACTCACACTTATACTCACTTGTGCACATGCTCACCCACACATGTGCTTACACACACTCACATGCTGATTCACATATATGCACATGCTCACACTCACATGCTGATTCACATATATGCTCACACTCGCACATGTACACCAACATGTACATGCTTATACACAGAATCACACTTACATGCACTCATACATCCACACACGCTCACCCCTACTGGGGCTGGAGGCCCTGAGCCGCAGAGGGAGGGGCCGGGCCCCCATTGTTCAGTACCTGCTCCACCTGACGCGGTGATCTGTGGTGAGAGCGTCGAGTTCTGTACACACTGAGTTTACTTCTGTGTCGCGGGGCGTTCTAGGTTGAGAACGATATCTCCGCCTTCACCTATGAGAAGACGCTGGTCATGGAGCAGAGGAGCCAGATGCTGAAGCAGATGCAGCTGTCCAAGACGGAGCGGGAGAGGGAGGTGTGTGTGGGCCCGGGTGTGTGTGGGTGGGGGTGAGGACTCACTGTTCCTCCGGACCCCCGGGCTGAGGAGCCCAGGTCTTTGCAGTCACTTTGAGCCAGCTTTCAGAGCTGGGGCAGGAGGAGTCGGTGAAGGAGGAGAGGAAGTGATGAATTTGGTCTGGAAGCCCAGGAAGACTGGTGGGAGTGGGGCAGAACTAGGACCCCAGCTGGGAGGCCGTCTGGGGGTCCCTGGTTTCAGTTGGGCCAGCAGCTTCTCCCTTCCATGTTCACCTCTTTCTCGGGAGGTTGGGGACCTGCTGTGGTGAGCCTGTTGCTGCCCCTGCCCTCCCACCAGGCTCAGCTAATTCACGACCGGAACACCGCATCCCATTCTGTGGTGGCCGCCAGGACCCGCGCCCCTGCCACACCCGACAAAGTGCAGATGACCTGGACGAAGGAGAAGCTGATCGCCGAGAAGCTGAAGAACAAAGATGCCAACATGTCCGGGTTCAAAGACCTCTTCAGCCTGAAGCCGTGAGTGGCAACCTGGGGGCCCGGGTGGCAGGTCCCACCTCCCTGTGTTGCCTGTGACAGGGCAGCGGGCACACAGCTGCTGGCTGGCAGGCCTGGAGGGCAGGCAGCCCAGGGGCCACAGTATCCTCTCGGGGAGTGACTGACTGTGCTCTGGTGAATCTTACAGCAGCTAGAAGTGAGGGCTCCTGGACGGATCACAACTCCAGCTTGGACCTGCTGATGATGCAGGTGCCTTTCAGAGCCAGAGACCTGTCCCCCTGCCTTGGCTCCCGCCTGTGGCATTGAGCTGAGAACCGCCAAGGCTGGCAGAGGTGCCCGTGGAGGACATGGCGTGGCTGGGCCCCAGGAACGGGTCTGGTTGCTTCGTAGTCACACAGCTCTGGGTCCCAGGATAGCAGAGCAGCGCCTCTCTGAGGGCGTTAGTGGAGGGCTAGACTCCAGAGCCCAGGCGGTTGGGAAGGGCCTGGGGCTCTCCAGGACCCTCGCAGAGAAGACCAGGGTAGGCCAGGAAAGGGCAGCCTGGGATGAGCCCACAGTTGTTTAAAAGTGTGTATCGTGATCACTGCCGAAGTAACATGTTCTCTCTGTTTTTCTCTTCCATGTAGAGAATGGGGAAACCTGTAAGTCACCTGGTTTAGGATACCTGTTAGCCTGCTTGCTTCGCATGCCTGATCCACGTACCCCTAGTAACCCGTGTGTGCGTGGCCGTGTGTGCGTGCGAGTCCGTGTGCAGGCGGAGCTTGCTCGCCGCTGCTGTAGCTTTCCGTTATTTCCTGTCTGATTGCTCTTCTCCATTCAGAGCGGCTCACGGCACATTCCTGAGATTCATTCTCTGAATTCCACGGAAGCACAGAGATCTGGGCCGGTGGGTCCTGAGCCGGCTCCGAGCGGAAGCATGTGTTTTGTTTGGTAGCTGTTAGTTGATTCATCCACATCCCTGGACCAAGCACTCGGATACCAGCCTCGGTTCTGCGGGGACAGGATTTCCTGTGCCCCCACATCAGACGGCTTTCACCCTGTGGGAGGGAAGCTGCTGTCCTGGAACGTCTGTGTGAAAAGGGATGTGGATGAATTCTCTGTACAGTCAGGGCGGGACTTAGTCCCACGGACAGGGGGCCGGGGCCAGGCTGGCCAGGGGGCAGGGAGGGCCCCCTGAAGCTGCTGTTGGTCCATCTGTCCGCCCCTCTTTCTCTGTTGTGTCCTCCCTTTCCTGGCTGCCCCAGGAACTGTTGGGCTGTTTTCTCCGGTGTGGCCCAGTTCAAGGCAGTGTCTGGGGCCTTGGTGGCTACAGTTCCTTTCTTGACCCCTAACCCCGAGTGAATTAGGTAACAGTGTTGGTCCATTGAGGGCACAAACCTAGACATATTAGGGAGACTGCTCAGGATGTACATGGGACTACTTTCTGCAAATTTAAAATCCCACCCCCAAAGTCTATACATTAAAAAAAACCAACAACATGTAGACACAGGTCGGATTTCTCCCTAAAGCACTGTGGACCGATGGCCCTGTTATGATCCCTGTGCGGCTCAGAACAGGCTCCATGCACCTGGACCCCCAACCCCTGCCTGGAGCAGGGCTCAGCACGGACCCCCCGGCCTGGGGACTCAGGAGAGAATGAACCAGGAAGAGGCTGTGTCATGGGCAGAACTCAGCCTGTGGGTGTCCGTTCCTCCAGGGCCGCACTCCTGCCGGGCCCTCCTCATGGTTAGGCTGGGAGAGGCTTCGGGAGGTGGGGGTCAGCCCCCCCTGACGTGTGCGTGCCTCACCGCGTGTCCCCAGGGCACATACACTTTGGGGTGGTTTTCTGGCTCTCCAGGGTGTGCAGTGCGTGTGTTTATTGGTTGTTGTTTTTTCTACATTTCCTCAGTCCTTGCCATGTCGTCACCAGGGACCAGAATCGCCATTTAACTTACCCCATCCCCATCCCCTGGACTTAATTCCTAGCCTCTGAAACCCTGTTTCGAAAGCTCTTCTCCCTCTGGCAGAGTCGGGGTCTTTGATACTTTTCTGACTCTGTGGGCTCCACAGACTCTCAGCTTCCGGGGATGTGAGGGCCACCCTGTCCCTGTTGGGCCTTTGACCTGCAGCGGGGTCACTTTGTTCTGGAGCCACGGGTCCTTCCCGGCCCAAACCCCTGATTGTAAGATTATATGTGCTTTCAGACTCCTCGCCCCAGAGGCCCTCTAATACCTCACACATGCATTTCCAGAATTGCTGCCCTCCCCAGGCACACTGGTAATTGTGGTCTCTCCGGGCACCTAATTCATGGTTGTTGTGATGAGAGGTCCCGGTTGTGCCTCGGACAGAGACCCGATCTCTAATTTTATCAGACGGAATTGGAGGGAGGAAATAAAGGGCCTGTGTGTCCCTGTTTTCCTGCTGGTAATAATTGGTGGTTATAATCAGGTTTATTGGGTTGAAGGGTTGAGTTGATCAAAGAGTACAGCCTGGGCCTCTTTGTCCTGCAGGCCTTTTCCCGACCCCTCGTGTGCGGCCTCTGTCTGTCTGTCTGTCTGTCTGCCACTGTCCCCCTCGTGTCCCGGCCACAGTGACCTAATAGAAGGGCTGCAGCCAGGCTGGATGTCCTGAGGCTGGCCACGGATCCCCCGTGTGTGACCCCACAATCGTCCGGCGCAGGAAGAGGCAAATGCTTTGAGGTGGGCGGGCTCTGAAGACAGCTGCTCCTGAGTGCTCATTGGAGCAATCCCCTAGAGAGGGGACCCTCGGCCACCTGGCTGGGGACCCGTGGGGCCCTGTGGGGGCCTGAGTGCCTGGCAAGCTGGAGGGTGTAGGTCTGCACTCTCTCTAGATGTGAGAACTGGTTAGTGAGTGAGGCCCCAAGACACAGGGCCGGGGAGTGTTGGAGGCTCTTGTCCTTCGGACAGAGCCAAGAGCAGCAGCGGCCGGGGGGACCCAGAGCAGGTTGGACCTCACAGTGGCCACGTCCTCTGCCAGGATCTTGGGCGTTGGTACCGGGCTTCAGACTGTAGTGGGGGTAGGAGCCAGGTGCGGGGGCCTGGTCCTTCCCCTCTACCTCTGGGCTCCTCCCACCCTAGCCTGGGTCAGGCTGCGAGAGAGGTCAGCCTGTGCGCTCGGTTTAGCGAACTCACCTCAGGGTCATGTTTAAAGTGAGGTTTGGCTGGGGATTCCACCTGGACACAGGTCAGAGCCCCCGGATGCGTGAGCGCCTTTGTGCGCCCAGACAGCAAGCTCCCCCCGAAGCATTTGTTTCCTCCTGTGTCGACAGTCGCTTGTGAACTAGACGCTCAGCAGCTTTAGTGAGTCTCCGTCTGAAGTGCCGGGAGGCCAATGCCTTCTGGTTGCTGAATAAACCCCCCTCCCTGTCCTCCGTCCGCAAACTCGCTCTCCGCCCATGGAATCGCCGCCCATGGAGCCTCGGGGCTGTGAGTCGGTCTGAATCGGATTTGTTTCCACTTGGCCCTTTCCGATGGGCGCCAAGTGGGGCAGACGGGGGTTCAGACCCGGCCTGGTGCCCAGCCTCGTGGGCGAGGGGTGCAGAGTGACTGCTTCCCTTTTGCAGGAACCAGTCCAATGTCAGGAGGATGCACACGGCGGTGAAGCTCAACGGTGTCGTCCTGAACAAGTCCCAGGATGCCCAGCTGGTCCTGCTGAACATGCCGGGGCCCCCCAAAAACCGGCAGGGGGATGAGAACTGTATCCTTTCCCGGACGCCCTCTTGGGGCGGGGAGGCGGGTGGCGTGGGCTCTGGGCTCCGAGCCCCCGCCTGGCAGGCTCCTGTCCTGGTGTTTCCCTGAGGCCTGTTGGGCGCCTGTGTGTGACTCCATCTCTGGGACGGAGCAGGCCTGGCGACGGGGTCACAGGCTCTGCCCAGGCTCAACTCGGAGCCATCTTGGCATCTTGCTGCCCCTTAAACACCTTTCTATCCATGGAGCCCTGTGTCCCCACATGGGCCCCCTGGTCCCACTTAGTTGATCGGTGTGTGTCAGCCACAGAGCGGGAGGTTGTGACCTTAGAGGTCACAGGTCAGCCCTGCTGCAGGCTGCCTGGGGGTGTGGCTTAGGACCATGGTCCCCCTCCCTCTCCTGGGGGTGCAGGGGAAGAGGTGAGCAGGAGGAGTCAGCAGCTGGGCTCTCAGGTTCAAGCTTCTTTCTCACTGACCAGTGAGGGACTTATGTCCTGGTTGTCTTGGTGGACAGTGAACATGACTATCAGGCACATCCCTCCTGGTGGGTCTGCACCCAGAGCCCCCGGGGAGTGCAGGGTCTCCTCTCGGTTCCCCGTTAGACCATCTGTGTCTGTGGAGGCCTCCTGTTGGGTGGGGTCAGCGCCACCGGCTGCATCCCTGGGACCCCTGCCTGCCTGGGTCGCTCTCCCACCCCACCCCTAGCTTTCCCTGCCCCTGCCCTCACTCTCTTTCTCAGACCAACTCCTAACGACACAGGACCCTGAGTAAGTCACTCTTCTCACGCCTTAGGCTACATGTCCCGTGGGGTCAGCTATGGCCTTAACTCCGTCCACCCCAGATATGGAATTCCTCGAAGTCCTGACCGAGGGGCTGAACAGGGTGCTCCTGGTCCGGGGCAGCGGCCGGGAGGTGATCACCATCTACTCCTAACACCCAGCTGCTCGGGAAGCTCGAGGGGCAGGCGCGGGGCTCGTGTCCAGCACAGACCACAGCCTGACCTGCCAGCGTGGCTTCCTACAGAAGCTTCTAGAATACCAGCGGGCTCCCCTGTGCCAGCTGAGAGCCAGCGCGCGACTGAGAAGGTTTCCTCGAGGCCGAGGGGAGAGGAGATGCCCGTGGTGCTCCAGGTGCTCCTGAGGGAGGCTCCGGGGGACTGGGCCCTCGGTGAGGGCCATGCACCGAGCCTCTGGATTCTAGAGTTCATTCTCCTGGCACATTTCAGTTCTTCCCCGTCCCGGACATTCATAAGAAGCCACACTTGGTCTGGAGTTGACCCCGGGGCCATTAGGGTCCGTGTATGAAGGCGGAAGGTCAGCCTGTGGCTAAGGGCTCAGCACAGGTTCTCCGTCCGCCCCCATCTGTGCTCTTGGATGTCCCTGTTTGTCTCCAGCCGCCCACGCCCACATCCCGGCTCTGCTGGGGGCGTTGGTCAGGTGCCCGTCTCTGGGGACCTCTGGTGAGGGAACGTGGTTCTGTGGGGACAGGAGGTGGGTGATCCCGCTGGGCTGGTGCTCCAGGAACCTCTGAGGGAGAGCACCCCCGTGGAGCCCTCCGAGCCCAGGCGTGTGCTGCTGGGCGCTCCAGCCTCTCAGAAGCACTGCGGTCCCGGCTCTGCGGGCACGTTTCTTAGACACGGGAGCTGTGAAAGCCCGGCGTTCACACTCTCAGCATGAGCACACCACACGGCTCAGCGTCTGACACACTTGCTCCTGTGGCCTCCGTGGCCCCCCTTGGGCTCCGGGGCAGGGTGCCCGCCGAGGCCGTGGGGTCCCGGCGGGAAGGGCACATGCACTGAGTTGTCCGGCTGCGGCCTGGTCCCTCCACCGCACGGAGGGGAGGTGGCAGCCGTGTTTAGGGCACTGACGAGGTACCTTTTAGCGATCCGTGGACTTTGCACTTTACCTTGTGGTCTTTCTGCTTGCGGTCGTGAGCACGTGCACTATAGATGCTGCGGTGATTGGGGCCCCGCCCGCTGTGTGGCTTATTTATTTCGTTAAACACCCGGGCATTTCAATGCCGCGTGGTTCCTAAAGAGGCGGTCCCCGTGAAAGGCCCGAAGGACCACAGCCTTGGCGCCCTCGGGCTTCCATGGGGTCCCAAGAGAACTGACCTGGGCCTGGACTTCACGTCGGGGCAAAGACTACGCCGGCATTTCTAGATGGTTCTGAGGAGCCATCGGGCAGCCTAGAGGGCCAGCACTGCCATCCGAGTGGCCACTGGCCAGAATGTGTGCCAAGTAGCTGCAGCCGTCCAGGGTGGGGGTGGGGGTGGGGTTCAGACGTGGATCGTCCTGGTTCAGCATTGAGTTAAGCGAAACCGCCTCACTCACAGGTGCCTGGTGAGGGGTCACGTGTCCGCCCCACCCGCCTGTCCTCGGTCTGAGCACCCCCCCCCCCCCCCCGCCTCCCCGCACTGAGCTTTGTGTAACTGTAACCACAGCCAGTTCAAGTGGATTTTGTTTTCCTTTTACAGGCTCCTTGTCTTTGTATGGTTTTTGTTAGTAGAAGAATAAAAATCTATGTTGAAGAATCTTGCGTGTCTCTTTCGGCGTAAAACTTAGATAGTTGGCAGAAGATGCCCCATGCCTCCCTTCCCTTGGAGGTGTTTGCCAAAACTTCTGTCAGGATAGAATCAGCAAATAGCACCTGTGACTAGAGTAAGGTGACCAGACGTCCTGCTTTTGGCAGGACAGTCCCGATTTCTAACAATTTGTCCCTCGTCCCGTCTGGTCACCTTAGACTAGAGGGACCCCTTATTCTAACAGGATCGCAGCCAGGCCACGTCACACCCACGGGATGGAGGTGAGCCGAAGGGGCAGGAAGGCTGCCCGCGGGTGTGAATGTGGCTGCGGAGAAACCGTTGAAGCTCCTAAAGTTGTTCAGCAGTCACTGTGACCCAGCAGTCCCTCTCCTGCGTGTACAGCCTGGAGGGGTGTGTGCCCACAGACACAAGTGCGCACTGCTCACACCAGCCAAAATGTGGGGACAGCCCACCTACCCATCCGTTGACAAGTGACTGAACAAAACATATTCACTGGAATCTAACTCAGTTGTTGAAAGGAATGGCGCCCTGACATGTGCTACCTCACGGATGAGCTGTGTGACAGCCAGCCACAGGTCACATATATTCCACTTACATGAACTGCAGAACAGTGAAATCCAGGCAGAATGTGGGCTGGTGGTGAGGTAACGGGCTGGGGGAGGGGAACGTAGCCGCGGCATGGGGTTCTCTTTGGGGTGAAGGTGTTCTGAGGTCTCATGGTGAAGTGTGCACCGGGTGAACACGACGCCATGTGGTGAACTGGCGTGGGAAGCTGTTAACTGTGACTCCTGGGGGTCGGGAGGGTGGACACAGGACTGCTGAGGAGGGACTAGAGTGCCCAGCCGTCCTTTGGTCTCTGCTAGGGATGTTCACATGCATGACCTGGAGCACGGGCCCGGCCTCCGGGGCAGGAGTGAGGGTATCACAGGGGAGTTGAAGGACCAGGCCCCCAAGCGCTGTCAGACTCCTGGGAAGACATGGTAGGGCCCTAAGGTCCCAACTGGGCCACGCAGCCATGGGCACCCACGCAGTGAGTTCTGTGGGGAGCAAGTGTGGGCATCATCAGTGCCCACCGGGCCGCAGACAGCGTGGCACCTTCGCCACTGGACAGCCCTGGAAAGGGGTGCAGATGCACAAGACAGCGGAGCCCAGATGTGTGAAAGGCAAACTCAAATGCCAATATAACAGAACCACTGGTGTGTGTCGGCCTCAGCTCAGTGCCTGTGAGCGCCTTGAGCCCCAGGCAGCACTCAGCCTCTCCTGCAGCGCCATTGCACTCACCCCATGAGCAGGCACCTCCTTGCTGGGTAGGCTGCTTTCCTTGAGGCAGCCCATCCTGGGCCAGGGACCCTGGTGCGGTTGGTCTCTGGGCCCCACTCAATGCCACCTGCCCATCCCTCCCACACGCAGGCTCCTGGGGCCCAGCCAGCACCGCCCGTCCTCCCTGGCCTGGTATTGCTGGGGCCTCTCTGGTACAACTTCCCCCAAAGCCCTGTTTTGCCAGGATCTCATCAAGTGCTCAGGAGACAAGAGGGTGGCTGTGGCTTGTCTGTTTCTTGATTTTTTTTGAGGTTGTCCCATGTGAGAGGCGGGTGAAGGTGCAGGAGTCAGGGGACCACGAGGTCTCCGGACAGCAGTCACATCTGCCCCACAAGCATGACTGCGGTGGAGAAGGGGGCCGAACAGAGACAACCGCCCACTGGATTCCAGTGCCCTTATCTCTGAAACGCCACTGGAAGATCATCTTTATGTTGTCGGTCCAGAAATTAAGTTAATATGTGGGAATGTCAGCGCGAGCTTTCATTCATATACCAGGTGCTATTTTTTCTTTTTTAAAATACATTTTTACTGATTTCAGAGAGGGAAGGAGAGGTAGAGAGAAATAGAAACACCAATGATGAGAAAGAATCATCAATCAGCTGCCTCCTGCTGCCCCCCACTGGGGATTGAGTTCACTATCCCGGCATATACCTTGATCAGGAATCAAACCGTGACCACCTGGTTCGTAGGTCAGTCAAAGCTACACAGGCGGGCAGCCAGGCGCTGTTTTCATCTCTTCACTATGGATGTCACAATCGTGAGGAGGCAAGCTGTGTGCCCCCTGCCCGCCAGGGGGCGCTACTGCCCGCGGGAGCTGGTGGGATGGATCGCGCAGGCGCAGTCATCCCAATCTGGACAATGATAGGCTTCTCTGCAGCTCAGACTCACAGGCAGCGATACACTCGGCTTCCGGTGTGTTTGCTGGCGTTCACTGCACGCACGAATGGTTCTTAAAACCAGGGTCTGGGGTCAGAGGTTGGAGTTCAGGCCCACCCGACTTCCCTGCCAGCTGGTGAGCTGAGCACCTGCCGGGAGGCTGTGGCGGGGCCGCAGGGACTAACGAAATACGGTCCCTGAATGTGGGACCACGTGCAGGAGCTCTGCACCCTGAGGAACAGGCCCGGTGGGGATGACAGGCGTGTCTGTAAAAACCCTGCTGCCAGGGGTGTGCAGATTCAAGCTGTGAATCGAGTGCAGGCGTCTCGCCAGGAGAGGGCGCTCCGCACTGTGCAGCCGGTAGCAGCCTGGGCCCGAGGATCAGAAACACCTGGAAAACAGATTCCAGTGCTCTGGCCTCAAAAGATCCTGAGAACCCCTCAGTTCTCCCTACACACGTGGCCTCAATAGACAGACATTAGTTACTCGGAAATCCCTAGGGGCTTTACAATGGCTATGATCAGGAACGTGAAGGCAAAAGGGAGGAGATGGTGGCAAATCGTCGGCTCCTCTAGATTCTCAGCACAGAGCCCAGCGTCTCCATGGACAGCGCGGTCCTCCCAGCCCCAGATAGTGGCCTGAAGTGTCCTGTTATCATAAACCCAACTTGGGGCTTAGGTTTTGGGTTTTTTTTGTTTGTTTTTTAGAGCAGTAAAGTAGGGGGAAACATTACCCATACATCTGGAGTTGTGCATTAATTTCCCTTCTGCAAACGACTGTCTAAAGCAGAGACAGACATGCTCTCCATGCAGCATCAGCCCCCAAAGGCTGGTGCAGGTGGACTGACCGTATCTATTAACAAAGCTCACTTTGAAACAGGGGATGACATATTACAAAATGCACATATTTTTATTATGCCTGAGGGGGGGGAGGGAACACAATTACAAGTCAATCACCAATTAGCTTGATTCTTAGACACGGTTCCACGAAGAATACAAGTTCACCTGCACAGACTCTCAAAGTCACTTGCTCGTCTCAGACGGAAGACGGGACAGCAGGGTCCTGCCACAGGGGAATGCTGCCAGCCAAGGTTCCACGGCCCTCGGACACCGTCACTGCCCCTACCCCTCACCCTCCCAGCGGGAGCACCCCGTTTCCTCCCAGGTGGGCGTCCTGGAGGCTTGATGAGCTCTACAAGTTTACCTGAGCCCGGACAACAAGCGTCCCGCCTCCACCCTGCGAAGGTGTTTCAGGTGGGACCCACCACCTGCCCCAACCCTGCTGTCTGCTGAGAGATGCTGGTGCCAGCGCCATCTGGACCCCCTCTCTGCTCTCAGGGCCTCCCCTCCAGAATTTCCTGACCACCGTGAGGAGCGCTTCCACCCGCCTTGTGGCCGCCAGTCCTCTGTGTGATCTGCAGGACTCCCCACCGCACACGCAGCGCACGGAGGAACAGCGGCTCCCCCAAACCGCCTCTCTTGGCCTTCAGAACGAATAATTACACCAACCACGTTCACTCCCGGCTCCGGGGCAGCACGGCCCCGCCACCCTGCAGGCCTCGGTCCAAGGCCCCCAGCGCATGAGGCACCAGGAGACCAACACCGAGCTGGCTGAGCAGTCCCTCCTGCGCCACGAGGGCTCCTTCTGGGATCGTAAATGAAAGATACAATGGGCTTTTCTACGCGTACATGTGGTTTTATGGGTTACACAGAATCACTCCGTAACTGGGAGCATCAGTGGCATCGAACGTACCCATCCCAACACGACACCCGTCAGGAGCGCGGAGGGAAGGCCCGCGGAGGGAGCGCCCAGGGCCTGCTCCACGCGTGTCCACGGGTGCCACCGCCGCTGCCCAGGGGAGGCCTGCAGCCGGGCTCCTGGCCGGGGGCGCCGGGGCGGGCGTGCACGCTAGGACGGGTGGTGGTGGTGGTAATGGTGGTGGTGGTGGTGTTCGTGGTGGTGGTGGTGCTCGTGGCGCTGGACCACGGGCACCGGGTAGCCCTCCCCCAGCAGCACGGGCGGCAGGTCCCGCACCACCTCGTGCTCCATCACCACGGGCTGGCCCAGGGCCGCGGCCTTGAGGGGCGAGTGGCCCTCCCTGCCCTTCTGCCGGTACCGCTTGTGGCCGTAGGGCTGCGGCGGCGGGGGCTGCGGCGGGGGCTGCGGGAGGTGGTGACCGTCCTGGGGGGCCTGAGGCAAGGCAGCCGGTGGGTGGTAGCTGAAAGCCCTCCCGGGCTTGCCCCCGCCTGGCATGCCCCCAAGGGGCACGCCCCCACCGGGCACCCCAGGCGGCCTGCCCGAGCCCTTGGGGGACTTGAGGAACTGCTTCTCCTGCCCCTTCAGCCGGGGCTGCAGGTCCAGGGCCCGGGCAGCGGGGTCACCGGCCAGCAGGACGTGGTCAGCCAGCACCTGGGACCGGCGGTTGTGACCTGTGTGTGCATCGGACTCCTGGGAGCGGGACCTGCTCGGGGGGTGCGCGGCCTTGCCCTGGTGCTCCTGCTTGGCCTGTGCTGGCGGGGACCCTGCACACGGGACACAGACCATGAGACCCTCCGCAGGGCCTGGCACCTCACCTTGGACCAGGTACCCCGCCTACCCCCCCCACCCCCCACGCCTGGACACAATACTGCAGCACAGTGTGGCAGGAGCCCTCGAACCCCCAGGCCAGGGCTCAGGCTGCTGAAGGCGGCCTCTTACCCAGGTCCCACCCAGGACCTACCAGGCCCGAACTTAGACGTGTAGTTCTCGATCCCGGCCAGGTCCAGGTAGTGGTTTCTCCGCTCGGTGTTCTCGTCCACGCAGTACAGCCCCCTCACAGGGCAGGGGTGGGGGTCAGCGTTGGGCCTCCTGCGTGGGGCACAGGGCAGAAGGGGCCTGACCTTCACACATTCATCTTCCTCGGAGATGAAGGGGGCACTGAAGGGGATGGTCCCGGGCAGTGGACTCTGACCAGCACCCGCCGCCCAGAGAGAGGCATCAGAAAGGATGGGTGTCCGGGAAAGCAAGGTCCCCAACTGGCCTGGGACCCCGCCAAGACCCCAGGATCACTGCTGCAGACTGCCTTAGGAAACCTGCGGGAACTCCCGTCTGCTGGTCCCCGAGGCAGAGATGGGGCCACTGCTCTGAGACCTCTGTGTCAGCGTGGCCGGACTGAGGGTCCCTCAGCTGACCTACCCTTCAAGCCTCACCCAGCCCTCGGACAGACACTGGGTTTGCTCAGCTCCAGCCTGAGCCCTGGGCCACAAAACGGCACCCTCACCCCAACGGGGTCCTGCACCCAGTGCTCCTCCACACCCAGGTGCTCATCCCTGAGGCCTGCAGGAAGCAGGGGTGTGGGCGGGCTGCTCCCCGTGAGGAGGGCACACCTGGAGAGTGGAGCCAGACCCCAGCCTCTCACCTGATGTGAGCAGACAGCCTCCTGTCAGCCACCCTGGGGTCCTCGAAGACCTCACCCTCCGTCCTGCAGCGACTGGGTTCCCGGTCTGAAAGAGTGAATTCACTCATTCATTTGTTCACTCCTTTCTTCCTTCATTCCTTCCTCTATTTACTAAGCAAACATTTCTGAGCCCCTGCAAGGTGCTAAGGCCCTGCTTTCCATGTTCAGAAAACCAGAGCGTTTGTCCCACTGAGGAGAGGAGGGGAAATGGGGTGCTGAACAGTAGACACAACTAACATGACTCCCATGGGCTGGTGTGTGGGGGATAAGTGCAGAGTGGGGGTAAGGGCTGGGTGGAGGAGGGTCTGCAGGGAGGGGTGGGCTGCCAGCTAAAGCAGGGTCTTCAGGGCATCAGAGCAAGGGCCCAGCCCCTCACCCTGGCTGGCGGGGAGACCCTCCCTCCTTTTGCCGGAGGGCTCGGGGCTGACGGTCAGCTTCACACGGAGGGTCTTACTGCTGCCGGAGGAGTGGTTGACGGAGGCGTCGACGACCTCGTAGATGGTGTGCATCAGGCTGGACATGTCCTGAGGATGGCACTGGCGTCAGGGACAGGCAGACGGGGCCGGGGAACCGCCACCCGCCACCGCCTCCAGGCTGCCTGCCTGAGTCACTGCACCCATACAGCCCCTTCTCAGACTGGACGACTCACTGAGCAGCCTTTCTCACCCCGACTTTAGCCCCGTGTGGCGGCACCAAACCTCCAGGGTAAGAAGCCTTGCTATTGTTGAAATTGCATCTCTCGGACCTTTTAAATTTCACACTGAATTTCTATGTTCGAAGGACTTAGCCTTCAGATAACTACCTACGTTTTGCTCTTTAACCCAAAGACACTTATTTCTGTTGTCCCATGTGCCTGCTTCCTTCCCAGGGGCACTCTGCCCATCCTGGACACACAGGCCAGCCGAGGTGAGTGCGGAGGGCATTCGGGGACCCTCGCCACCTTGCCCGGGAGCTGCCGGCCCCACTGTGCCTCAGGGGGGTCCAGACACAGGCTCTGCTGGAAACAGCGCCGACAGCCTGGGCCACGCGGCTCCCGAGGCTCCAGCAGCTGCCTGGGTCACACTGCCCCCATGGCCGGAGAAGGTCCGGCCTCTCCTCCCACCCTAGAGGGCTCTGCCTGTCTCCTCATCACCCAGACCAGGGCCCTGGCATCCGTCTGCTGCCGGCTCCCCGCCTGGGGGACCGTCTTCCTAAGACACAGGTGCATCACCTCCCTGGTGGCCTTCCCGCTGTTGTCGAAGCCATAGAGCGTGAAGGTCCACTCCTGGCGGTTGTCCTCCTCCACCGAGACGTCGCACTGGAGCGCCTGCAGGGCACAAGGGGTCAGAGGCGGGTAGGGTCGTCACTCTGCCCTGGGACCTGAGCCTCCCTCCACCTCTCAGGGAAACAGGCGTCCTTCCATCGCGCCCAGGAGCTCCTGCCTTGGAAGGCCAATGGCGGACCTCCGTGGCATCCTGGGGTGCTGGCGCCACACCCGGAAGTCCCCCCCCCAACCCCCCAGATTATTTGATGCCACACCAGCCAGTTTGAGCTGGATTTGTGGCCACACCTTCCTTGCCCACCCCCACCCCCTTTCCCAGAGCTGGCGGATGCCGGAAGCACAGGCAAGCTTCGCTGTAGCTCCTCCATCGGCGGAACCTCAGGCAGACTGCCCAGGCAAGGCCCTGTTTTAGGGCCATGAGCGCCGAGTCCAGCGCGGACCCTTTTGCACCAGAAGGCAGAGCCAAGACCTACATCGATGTTCAGGCGCTTCTTGCCCAGGCCTCGCAGACCTCTCTCAGCATCATCTGCACTGAAGAGCTGACCCTCTCGACCCTCGGCCTTCTCCGGGGGCAGTGCCACTGGAGGTAGAAGAAGGAGTGAGGGAGAGCCATCCCCGCCCCACCCCATCCCGCCCAGGGGGGTGACTCAGCAGCGGGGATGTCGGAGGGTGCAGCAGGGAGCCTGTGCTCCTTCCCAGATGGGCCTGAGCTGAGAGGCGGGGGCATCCCAGGAACGGGTAGGGCTGGCCCCGCCCTGGGCAGGGTGATGTGGGAGGTGGGCACTTGCTGGACTTTAGGAGACAGGGTATCTGCCTGTGCCCCTGTCTCACTGAGGGTCCCAGTTATCTGGGAATCAGCTGCCAACAAGGTCACCCCAGCGGGGAGGGGCTGCACAGCGGGGAGGGGTGGCAGGTGGCAGTTCCCCGGCCCCATCCTTCCAGAACAAGGAGGCATCAGGGGATCTGTGCAGAGGGCAGCGCAGCCCTCACCTGGCATAGCCATGGTCAGGTGTTCCCTCAGCCCTGGCCTGGCATAGCCATGGTCAGGTGTGCCTCAGCCCTGGCCTGGGGTAGCCATGGTCAGGTGTGTCCTGGCTCTGCCCACCCAGCCAGCAGTGGCTTTGGAGATCATGGTGGGGAGGAGGCTGCTCTGTGTTGGTCTGGGTTTGGTGGGGACGTTAAGGAGCAGGGAGTGGGCGTGCCTATGCCATCGGAGCCTCAGCTTGTCCAGGTGTCCTGAGGGCAGGTCTCAGGCATATGCCCGGGGTACAGGGTAGAGTCTGTGGGGTTTGGGGAGCAGGACTTACCCTCTAGAGGACACTGGTCCTCCCGGAAAGGTCCCTCCTTGTGGTCCCCACTGTGGAGCTCCTGCAGGGAGAACAGGGAGTGTGTGACCACGTGGCCCGGGGCAGGTCACAGACACCAGCCTCCTGCGGTGTCACTGCAGAGGAACCAAGCTGGGTACACCCACGAAGCCTCAGATTTTTAAGCAAAACACACACACACATCCCACGGTGTCATTGGTTCCATTAGAACCATCTCCGGGCTCAGCCAGAGTGGCTCAGTGGGTGAGTGTCAACCTATGAGCCAGGTCACGGTTCTATCCCTGGTCAGGGCACATGCTCAATCCCCATTGGGGGAATGCAGGAGTCAGCCAATCGATGATTCTCTTTCATCATTAATGTTTCTATTTCTCGCTCCCTCTCCCTTCCTCTCTGAAATCAATAAAAATACTTTTTTAAAAAAGAAAATGTTACCTTTAAAAGGAAGGAAGGGAAGGAAAGGAGGGAGGGAGGGAGGGAGAGAGGGAGGGAGGGAGGGAGGGAGGGAGGAAAAAAGGAAGGAAGGAGGGAAGGAACCGCAAAGCCCCCAGACCAGCATCCAGGAGTGTTGGAACCCAGAAGAGCCGGTGCAATTCCCGTGGGCATGCAGCCAGGTATCGCGAGGGCCGTGGGAGCGACCCCTGTAGCCCTCCCAAAGCTACGAGAACAACACAACAGCAGCCCGGACACAGCAGCCAGCCTGTGACCAGTGCCCTGCAGTGCCTTTGGAAAACACGTTCATCCACATATATCCCAACGCTAGAACCTACAGTGTTTATCCACGAGCTAAATCAGCAACTAGCTCTGAGATAGAGAAGATCAAATAAGGGGATAAAAAACATCTGAGAGGAAAGTAACAATTCTTGTCCCTCTGACTGGCAGTTTCAAATTCATCCTGGTTTTTAATCTGTGCTGCTTTGACTCAACAGAAGGGCCAACGCTTTAATTGCAACTGGTAAACCTACCACAGGGATGCTGGCCAGATGTGCAGCCCCTCCCCGCTGGGGTGACCTTGTTGGCAGCTGATTCCCAGATAATTGGGACCCTCAGTGAGACAGGGGCACAGGCAGACACCCCGTCTCCTAAAGTCCAGCAAGTGCCCACCTCCCACATCACTCTGGCCAGGGTGGGGCCAGCCCTACCCGTTCCAGGGATGCCCCCACCTGCCTTCCTGGATCTGAGCATCCTGTGGTGGGCACCCCCCCTTCTAAAGCATAAATTTCTGCTCTCATTCCCTTTGCCACCCCCAAAGGAATCCCAGCCTCATGCCCATAAAAGTCCCTAACTCCCCTCTCGTCCCAATCTGACCCCCTTCTGCCTGGCTGGGTTTCCATAGAAGCCCTCAGCACCATCCTCACTGCTCCCTGGCTGATAGAGCTCTGTTTCTGCGCGCACACACACACACACACACACACACCCAGAACCCCATCCCTGGGCTCCCTTACCAAGCCAGCAGGGCCTCTGCAGCACCGCCCACCCAGCACTGCTGACCTGCTGATCCCCTCAGGCATCCTCTCCTCCCTGCTCCCCGCCCCCCCCCGCCATGCTCCCCCTCTCTCAGCGGCCCTGGCACCCTGTCCATTCATTCTCCAGCATCTGCTGGCCACTGGGGACAGGATCTCAGCCCCACACACCCCAATGCTTTAGGAACCCCAGGTCCTTCTTCTGCATGTCCATGTTGGGTGGCTGTGACCTTGGCTATGAGGCTGATCCTTACCCCTTTCACTGTGCAGGGCTCTCAGGAGGCTGGGGGGACGGGGGAGGATGGGATCCTTCCCGTCTCTTCCAGCTCCTGTGGCCCCAGGTGTTCCTGGGCTGGTGGACGCATCTCTCCGACTTCTCCGCGGTCACATGCCTCTCTGTGTGTCTTCTGTGTGAAACCTCCCACTGCCTCCCTCTTACAAAGATACAGGTGCCGCACCAGGAGGAAGGTCACGTTGGCAGAGACCCTCTTCCACATCCGGTCCCAGCTGCAGGTCCCCAGGAGGACAGGGTCTCTGGGGCCAGTGTTCAGCCCCGAAGCTGGGCCTGGTCTCCACCCTGTTGCTATTGGCCGAAAATCCTGAATCCGCCGCCTAATCACCTGGGCCTCCGTTTCCTTTCCACGAAGCAAGGAAGGGATTCCGAGGAGGGAGTGGGGCTCTCCAGGTGCCCACGTGTGCCAGGCGCGTCCACAGCCCCCTACTGTGGGACCTGCACCCCACAAGGAGAGGTGTGCTAGGAGGACAAAGGAGGTGACGCCACAGCTCTGACACCGGAGCTTCTGACCTAAACAGGCCCGTACCAAGGGTGGGGGCCGGGAACACACAGTCCCTGAGCTGAGCGAGCAGTGGGATGCACACACCGCAGAAGGAAACGCGTTTGCTTCTCCAAGTTAGATGCCTTGCAGACTCCAGAGGCCTCTCTGGCTTGCATTCCTGAGAACGTGGTGTTCCCCAGGGGCGAATGTTTGCTCTGTCCAGAAAGCCAGCTGTGTGCGGAGTCCCGGGGGCAGGTCCCCCTTCTGTGAAAGGGTCCGGGATATCGGTGATGAGAATCCAGCGTGACTGGCAGGAGAGTGGGGCTGGCACCTGGGCAATCCCCACCCCTCTCCTTCATACACACACAGGAGTTGCTCTGGAGCTGTTCTTTTCCATTAAAACAGACTCTGGTGACCCACTCGGTGCAGCTCACAGCCCCGGATGGCCCACGACCGAAAGCCCCCGCACATCTGGGCATCTGGAAGCACTGCCCTCCTGAACCTGAGGTCAGGGCTACTCCTCAGGGTTCTGGCACTTTCCAAAGTCTGGGCGAGACTCCTCCCCAGGTGCAGTGGGGATGCAGGAGGGGGCTTTGTGCAGACCAGAGTCCAAGCAGGTGAGAAAGAGGTGGTGCTGGTGGTGGTGGTGGTGGTGTGTGTGAGGGTTGGGGGGTGGGGGGCAGAGAGAAAGATGGAGGCAGAGAGGGGCTCCTCTAGGGGTGACGGGAGGAGGCACACTGAGCAGGCCTGTTGGCAGCATTTTCCCAGAATTCACTGTTCCTAAGAGGACAGTCACTGGATGCCCCCTCACTGATGGTGACGCGGTGGGTGCCTCAGGACGGGATGGCCTTCCGTACTGGGTGAACGTTTGGGATTGCGGGGCCTACACTCCAGGTCACAGTGTTGTCTGGAAGGTGGAGGGGAGCAGCTGTTTCCACGGCTGTTTACGTAAAAGCACCCCCTCGCCAGGGCCAGGCGTGCAGGCGGGGTTCCTGCCGCCACCAGGCCGAGGGCAGAGAGGAGCCCAGCTGCCCCCGAGGGGCTCGGGAGGGGGCCGCGCTCAGAGCTCGCCTTTTGTGAGGAAGGCTCAAGGCTCGGCGAGGGGGCAGCGCGGCTTGCCAGTGAATGGAATTTGACTTCAAGGTGATCCGCCAGCGTCTGTCTGGAAACACCACGGCGGCTTTGAAGTGGAAGTCTCGGTTTCAACGGCTAACCAGTTTCAGATGTGACAATGTAGTTTTATGGGCTTAATAATTCCGACACATGTGCGGCTGGGGCCCGCGCGGGGTCCCGCTCGGGGGGCTGCTGTGGCTGCTATTCTGAACTCCTGATTTTAAAGAGAAAGATTAGGGATGATGAAACCGAGCGTTCGCGGGCAGGGGGCCCTGCAAACAGGCTTCCCAACGAGCTGCAGATGGTTCTTGTTTCTTTCCTTTCAAACTTGAAACAGAGCTTCAGGATCCGGCAGGGGCGTTCCTGGGTTTTGCCTTTGCCCGTCGGTACTTCTGGGTTAGGACGATTTAATCAGCCTTTGTAATAACCAAATTTGGAATTTGCATGTAGAAACCCAGTCATTTGGGATCAAAGGGCCTCCTAAAATAAACATATGCGACTCCTCACATGAGAGTGGTAACTTACACCCTGTATGAGGTCGCTCTCTGGCTTCTTCTCATCCCTGTCCCAGCCTCTCACAACTCTGCTCATCTTAAGAAGACACAAAATGGCCCCAGCTGGTTTGGATCAGTGGCTAGAGCATCAGCCTGTGGACTGAAGGGTCCCAGGTTTGATTCTGGTCAAGGGCACATGCCCAGATTGTGGGCTCAATCCCAGTAGGGGGCAGCCGATCAATGATACTCTCTCATCATTGATGTTTCTATTTCTCTCACTCCCTTCCTCTCTGAAATCAATTTAAAATTTGAATCAAGATAAAGAAGACACAAAATGTATTTCACACCCTGCTTACCCTGGCCTGTGGAGACTTATTTGTTGGTACTCATCTACCCAAAAGTACCCTGACCCTGGAGGGGTTCCCCAGCCCCCCCACCCCACCCCACAAGGATGCTTGTGGTAAGGATGACTGATGACACACTGGGGACAGGAGTGTCCACCAACGACATATCTGCCAGGAATCCAACCCAGGCCGGCCCGCAGGAGCAACATCATCATCGGCAGAGGGTCAGCGAGGAGCCTTGTTCAACAACGTGGTGGCCAGGATTCTCTTTCTCCCACACTTGGAGATGACGCATGCTCCCTACATTAACTACATGATTCAGAGGTCCCAGGCTTGTCACTAGGACCTGACCCCACGTCCTCCCAGAGTCTCCATTGCATCCTGGCGGCTGAGGGTGAGCAGGCTTCCTCAGGAAGGGGATGACACGTTTCAGCACAGACACTAAATGTGTGTGAGCACACACACGTGTGTATATCTAGTCTATGAATACATATATGTACAGACGCGTGTAATACACACCATATAGATACAGCATGAACGCATGACACACACGCAGCCTTTTCACCCTCAATAACTGAGACGTGACCATGACATATGCCCCCACGCCTGGGGATTCCCATCCTCAGCACCTGGGATGCTGCTTTCCGTTCAACGCTAAATGCTAAAGTCACTTTGCAGCCCCTCAGACAACCTCATTTTCTCCCCTGGCTGTGCTGCTACTGTTTTTGTCTTCAGAGCTAACGATGCAGTTTCACAAAAAAAAACCAAAAAACAAAAAAACAGGGTGATCGATCTTACAAATGCAGCTGCTGTCCCCCCCGAGCACACTGGCTGCAGGTCACAACACACACACAATAAAAGGAAGACCCATGGCTCCAAAGCCTGACCCGCTCCGCACCCTCAGCCACCCCCATTCAGGCAAGGGCTGTGCCCCCGGGTTTCAAATGCAGAATCAGTCTTCCCCCAACCAAGAATCCCATGGATTCTTCCAGGGGAAAGCCCGCTGGACGGTTCGTTTTCTTTCATTAGTATTAAAGCCTCATGCTTCCTATTTCGAAGGAAGCTTATTTTCCAAGCTGGGAGGGAACAGTGTACGTTTAAAGTCTCTAAATCAGAAGGCGCCGTGCGTTCCCGACCCGCGCACGTCCGTGCCCCCAGCAGAGAAGGACAGACTGGACATGTGGGAGGGCTGCTCTCGGGACCCACCCCGGGCTGAGCTGCTCCGGAGAAAAGCAACGAGCGTGTTTTCTCCTGCAGAAAGCACCTCTGTCGCGTCATGTGGAAACACACCCTGCACACGCAGACGACGTAATAACCTCAGCCTGGCTCTGTTGTTGTTGGCCGAGGCTCCCGAGATCAAAGGAAGGAGGCCCAGGCCGGAGGCAGGCGCACCCCTCCCTCAGCTCTGGTATCTGGCAGCGGTGGCCACGGGATCTTAAAGGAGCAGAGACAAAACCTAAGCTGCTTTTACAGCCGCCAGCACAAATCCAGCCTCAGAGGAATTTAGCGGAGACCCCACAAGTGAAAGATGGAGTGCTTGGAGGAAAACTGCACACACGTGTGCGAAGCGGCAATCTTGTCCTGAAGCCAGGCCCAGGGTGCTGCGTGGTTTGGGAAATTGGGGGGAGAGGAGGGAGGGCCACAAGTGCAGCACACTCTCCCCCCTCTCCCCCGTGCAGCGCTTCTGTGGTCGTTCCCAAACCACAGAGCAGGAAAGACCCCTGGGGCAGGGTTCCTGGGATGAAGACCTTCTGGCACCGTGATGTGGGAAGCTGGCCGGCCAGCCAAGGACCCATTGTCTAGCCACTCCGGCAGCCAGCCTTTGACCCAATGCTTGCCTGTCAGGGCTCTGAGCCCCCCAGACAAGCCGTGACTGATGTGGCCAGTGTCCACTGCCCCTGCCTGCTGACCCTCCGTCCTTGCATCAGGGGATGAGCACATACATTCCTTCTCCATCAGGGCCTTGTTCTGTCCATGGCAAGCCCCAAAATAAGGGGAACCAAGGAGAGGGCTCCCTGGACACCAGGCCCAGGACCTGCCAGGCAGCTCCCTCAGCCCAGCCAGAAGGCCGGTGCCACCCTGTGCTCCCCGGCCACTCCCACAGGACACTGGGTGGCACCGGACAGCCCCAGTGGAGGGCCCGAGCCTGAGCCGGGCTGGTGCGGGTCCTCCTGATCACAGGAAGGAAGCGTAGGACCGTTACCACGCTCTAGCCGGGGCCTTCGTGTTGGCGGCTGCCAGCCTGCCGCCTTTCCCTTAGGGACACGGGGGCCAGAATCCCCACCTCCACACACGGACCACAGATGTGGTTGACTCATCACCGCTGCTTTCCTGGAGAAAGCAGGGCTGGTCTCTGCTCAAAATACACCTCAGGCCTGGGGAGGAACCTCATGGAATAGCCACAGCACCACATTCTCCAAGGTCTAAAGGCAGTTTTGTTTGAAAGGAAAACCTAAACCACTTTAAACAAATCAGTGGCGGCCCCCCTTCTTGGCTCCAGCCCTTTTATCACAGCTGGGAAGGCGGGGCCTGGGAAGCGGGAGAACGCGGACTCGGCGGGTGAGGGGCCCAAGGGCCGCCTGGCCCTCCTGCTAGCAGGCGACACTGTCACAGACAAAGTGTCCGCTTCCCAGAGCTGCCGACGAGCCTGGGAGGCAACCAGGCGGGCGGTTAGTGTAGCCCCTTCTGGGAGGCGGCGATGGGGTGTAGGCCGTGGTTATCGTCACCCCCTTTCTCCTCCCTGTCCCACCGACACCCTGCACCCCCAAACCTGGAGATGCAGGGATGGCCCCCCCCACTTCCGTCAGAGCTTTCATCAATGCCACGTCACTGCCGAAGCCTCCACCCCCACTAGCTTCTCCTGCGCCCTTGCTTTAGCTCTCCAGGCACCGGGGCCCATGTTCTGACACTTGCCGTCTGGATCCCCCACATCCTGTGAGCCACACAGTGCCTGCCACAGGCACGGAAGCCTGCTGGTCCGAGCACAGGCCTGGGGGTCTGCCTGGGTTGGGGTTCTGGCTGCCCCACTCCATGCAGTGTACCTAGGGCAACTGGCCTCACCCCACTGTGCCTTGGTTTCCCCTCTGGGAAAGGGGAAATGACTGTTGTAAGGGGTAACCAATAACTGTGCCAAGGGCTGTGACGGCGTCACACTCCTGAGTGAAGGTCTGTGGGTGTCACCCAAAGCATGCCAGGAACGCCTGGTAGGCCTAGAGCTTCCGGGGATGAGGTGGGGATGGGAGTGGGGGGGAAGATGCCGAGAGATCTGGACGCTAACCATGGCGCGTTGGATCGTCCAGGTTCCCGGACAAGAAGGAAGGATGAGCCAAAGGCCACCAGGATTGGTGCACCACCTGCAGGCAGGTCCTTCTTGAGCCGAGGACCAGGTAGGTTTCTTTTTTTCCTTCAGAAGACAAACCTGGGCCTCGCTTGCTCCTGAGCTTATACGAGAGGCTGCATCTCAGAGGGTTGTCCCCTGGAGACCTGAGACACACAGGGCCACAGGCAGGACGCAGCTCGGGAGGGTCCTGCCACAGCCGACGGACTGCCCAGGACCACGGCCACAGCCTCGTGGTAGCCAGCGCTGGTGGCAGAGGGGCTCCCACTGTAATGAGCTGCAGCCCTGGCCCACGAGGGCTCTGCAGCCCTCCAACGCCAGCCCACCCAGGCACTGCCAGGAGTGTGTTAAAATAATCCCGCTTGAATTCTTCTATGAAAACATGCCAGGTTTTGCCCTAGCCAGTTTGGCCCAGTGGATAGAGCGCCGGCCTGTGGACTGAAGCGTCCTAGGTTCAATTCCAGCCAAGGGCGCATGCTCAGGTTTCGGGCTTGAGTCCCAGTGGAGGAGGCGTACAGGAGGCAGCCAAACAATGATTCTCTCTCGTCGTTGATGTTTCTATCTCTCTGAAATAAATAAAAATATATTTTTAAAAATATGCCAGGTTTTGTGATTGTTGTTGTTTTGGGTTTTGTTTTTGTATTTTGTTTGCTTCTCTGATTTCAGAGCTCAAAACTTATTACCATTTCCTTGGGAGACACTGCAGAACAAAAGGAAGTCCTTCCCCTCGGGCTGGCCCTCATTGTGAGCAAAATTCCAGCTGGCGCAAGGAACAGGACCGAACAGACCCAATTTGTTTCGTTCTGGCACGAAAAGGCTGCCAGCGGTGCCTGCCACGTATCCATCAACATGAAAGTGGGTGAGGCGCTCACAGGCTGCAGTGGGTGTAGTTCAGGGTGAGGCCGATGGTGTCCCTGCAAGGCCCAGAGACCTTTACACTCAGGCTTCTCAATGGAGGGCACCCCAGCAAGGAGCTCAGCCCAGCGAAGCCGTCAGCCCAGCGAGATGCTCAGCCCAGAGAGATGCTCAGCCCAGAGAGATGCTCAGTCCAGAGAGATGCTCAGCCCAGAGAGATGCTCAGCCCAGAGAGGCTCTCAGCCTAGAGAGATGCTCAGCCCAGAGAGGCTCTCAGCCCAGAGAGATGCTCAGCCCAGCTCCGAGAGGCGTTCACCCCAGTAAAGCTGGCAGCTCCCTGAGAGGCAGTCCAGACCAAAGCCAACACTGCATTTTGCTGTTTTGTTTCCAGGACTGCATGGTGTGCTCCACCCAAATGGGTGACTGTTACGCTGTTGAGACATCCAGTTTGTGGGTGGGGTCGCGCTCACCTGGGTAGAAAATTAAACAGTGGCTATCCCTCCTATTTAAGGAGAGAGACCCCAAGCTCCAAGCATTGCGGCACTTTTGCCTGCCATCTAGTTGGAGGAAGTGGGCAGAACTGAGCCTTCGAAGGCCCCTCAGTGTCTCTAGAGAGCAGCTGATCACCAGGTCTGCAGGTACCAGCTTAGCACTATGAAGAGAAATGAGAGGGGAGGTGGTGGAAGGTGCCAGGTGGGGATCCCAAAAGGCCTCTGGAGAGGGACATGTAAGCAGACACCTGAACACAGAAGGCAGCAAGCAGAGCTGCAGGGGGCAGGCCTCTAGATAGAGGGGCAGCATGTGCAAAGGCCCTGGGGCAGGAACCAGCAAGGAGGCCCCAGCAGAGTAGGCCCTCTCTGAGGAGGCTCAGGGGCAAGACACAAGGTGAGCTCAGGGTGCCAGCCTCCTGGGCTTTCACTCTAAGGAGGTGCTGGTATTAGCCAGCCTTATGTTCCAAACACCCACTTGGCTCACAGAGGTGGAGGGGAGAGGCCGAGGTCTGGTTAGAGGAGAGGGTGATGGAAAGGGGACACAGCTGGAGGGGAGGAGGTGGAAACGGCTAATTATGAGAGACCAAGTTGACGGGTTTCCTGAGGAATGGGACCTGGGTGTGCCAGACAGAGGATGAGGGACCACTTTGCTGCGATGGAGGGGCTGGCCAGTTGTGTCGTGTTCTGCCTTATTCCCATGGGATACAGGCAGCTTCCTCTTACCTCGCCTGCACTGTAAGGAGGGAAATTGCGAGGCAGAAAGTCTCCTTGACATTTGGGGACACTGCTGTGCATGGCGTGGAGAGCGGCTACAGAGTTTGGACCGGTTCAAGCCTGGGACTAATGAGAGGGCACGATCCTCTCATGACAAAGCCACGTGCAAGTCCCAGTGCAATTATAGCCAAAGGCTGTGGTTGTAAGCTTGACCTTATGATCCGAACCTGTGGTCCCATAAGTGATACAGGCTGCCGGAGGTGCAGCAAGTAAACAAAGCTTGATCAGGTGCAAGTAATTGAGTAGATTCAAACTGCTCCCCTCCCTCCCTTCCCCAGAATGTTGTAACCACGCCCTTACTTTGCCTCGTGGAATCTGGCCATAAAATAAAGACTCGGCTGTCAGGCCGTGGTACTGTCACTAGCTCTCCATCAGAGAGGACGGCGTCCCACCCAGACCCAGCTTTCTTCTCTTGTCTGTCTTTTCTCAATCCTTCACCGCCCCCTCTCAAGCTCCCTAACCTGGCTGTGCTGGCGCGGCACACAAGGAGTGAGCCGTAGCCCCTGTCAAGTGTTTCTTCTCAAGCTAGATAAGTCAGTGTGCTTAAACTGGCCCCAGGCTAATTAAATGTTGTTCCAGATGCAGAGACAATCACATCCTCAATCCTGCGTTGAATGGGGCCAGATGTGGGGCTGAGCTGGACTGCACAGCTGGGCCCGCCCTGCCGGCCACCCTCCCTTCCAGGCTGGGCTACCAAAGGGTCAGAGAGCTGACCCAGACGGGGACCGAAGGGGGAGCTGCAGAACATGGTCGAGTTCCGCATGGCTGAAAACGAGCCGGTCATTACACCGCATTCGTGGTGTCGTACCTAGTTTTTCTGAGCATAGAGCTCAAATCTGGATACATCCTTAAATCAACACATGCTAACAATGGAACAGTGTTAAACTGTCGCTCAGTGTGGATGCTGAAAGGGTGACCTCAAAATAAGGACTTCAGGTGGCAACATTAACGTGACGGCCACTCCCCTCTGGGCAGAAGAGTTTTGCTGAGAGCATTTGTTACCAAGTCCCTTTTGTGCCTAACAGAACAGAAAACTGCGGGCATTCTGACTCTACGGTTTCGTGGGTCATGTCCTGGGCTGAACAGTATCCCCAGGACCCACGTCCACCCAGAACCACAGAACGTGACTGTATTTGAAAGCATCTGCAACATGATGCGTTAAGATGAGCTTATGCTGGATTTAGGGTCAGCCTTGATCCAATGACTACAAGTGTCCTTGCGAGAGGAGAGGACAGACGCAGGCGAGAGGCCTCGTGAAAACAAAGGCAGAGACTGGAGTCATTCGGCCAGAAGCCCAGGGGCACCCGGAGATGGAAGAGACAGGAAGGGACCCTCCTCCAGAGCTTTCAGAGAGCACAGCTCTGCCAGCAGCCTGGTTTCAGACATCTGGCCTCTAGGAAGGTGAGGGAATACATGCCTGTTGGTGTCATCCAGTTTGTGAGACTTGGTCACGGCAGCTCCAGGAAACCAACATGGGTAGCTTCGGGCTACTGTTTCCATTGTTTAAAATATGTAACCCTAAGGCCCTCCCAGCATGTGCTTATATGGATTGGTTGTCAAAGTCCTATAATTCCTGAATGATCTACCATCAGAGGTCCATGACCACATGACAAGACCACGTGGCTGGCTTCCTTCAGGAAGAACTACCCAAACAGTACTGGTGGGACTGGGGTGGAGTCAGCCCCATACTTCTCTGAGGATCCAGGGGTCCTAGGGGCAGTGGGCCAGTCCTCTTGGGTATAGGACACATATGTGGACATCTGTAACCCCGCAGGCTGGGGATGCGTGTTCTCTGGGAGCAGCATCTGAAAGAAGCTATCCCTCCAGGCCAGGAGGATGGCCACACGCCCCAGATCATCGGGGTCTGCTGAGCTTCCGGACAGAAAGAAGAGGAGAGGCAGAGAAGGAGGAGGAGCAGCAGGAGGAGGAGGAGATAAGGAGGAGGCTAAGGGAATGGAGGAGGTGAAGAAGGGGAGGAGACAGGGAGGAAGGAGGAGGGGGAAGAAGAGAGGGAGAGAAAGGAGGAGGGGACTGAGGAGATCAGTGCCCATCCTGAGAAGAGCGGGGCAGGGGTGAGGCCGGCCTCTGCCTCACCATGAACTGTGTCCGGCAGGCAGCCCCACCCCACCAGGCGAGCAGTGGTGTGGTCTGTGTGCGCGTCCCCAGCCCAGCCCTGCCCTCACAGAGGCTCTGGGTGGCTGCTGCAGGGAAAGGAAACGAGTGCTCAACACATTTTCTTCTCCAGATGAGAACAGGGAAACACTTTCTTATAAGAGTTAAAGTGGGGATAGTTGAACCACAGAAAAATATCCACCCTTCCTTCTTCCAACCAAAACAACCCGAAGGAGTTACAGGAATTGGCTCTGAAACAGGAAACAGAAAATGTGGCTCACAGCTCCCCTCCCCAGACCCACCTCCCCTGGAGCCCTTCCTGGGGACCTACGGGTAGCAGCAGGGGACACTCACGGAGGGCAGCGATGCCCAGAGACTCTGCAAAGCTGGGCACGGGCAGCCACCTGATGCCGGGGGCACTGTCTGCGACAGGTTGGAGAACGAGGCCGTAGGAGCCTCCCTGCTTGGGGACCAGTCACCCCTTGGTCCTGCTCTCCCAAATGACAGAGGACAGAGGACAGCAGAGCCAAGAAAGCCCTCTGACATGAGGGTGAGCAGTCGGGAGGGGCCGTCTCAGGAGAGATAAGAGCATCTCCAGTCCTGGGGGCTTGGGACATACAGAGGGTGCTGAGGATGGGGATGCAGAGTCAGGTACGGTGAAAAGACACGGTTCAGAAAAATAAAAGGTGCCCAGGACCCCGGGCTGAGCATGAGCTGGGTCCCCCGGCTCCCTCGGCTGGGACTGACTGCTTCCTTCTGATCATCATAGCGGACAGCCCAGCCACAGCAGAGGAGAGCACGGGGCGATGTGCAGGGAGGGCAGCTGGGAGGAGAAGGGAGCTGAGGAAACCTTGTGGTCTGTGAGGGACTGAATTGTAGATCATCCCCCCATATGTAGAAGTCCTGCCTGGATGCCTGTGGATGTGACCTTATTTGGGGTTAGGGTCATTGCAGATGTTATTAGTAATATTAGGGTGGATCCTGGTCCCATATGGCCTGTGTCCTGACAAAAAGAACATGCATGAGGAGGAAGAAGCACAGAGGGATGAGCACGAGGATCTGGGGAGTGGACGGTCTACAGACCCAGGAGGAACCACCTTGATCTCAGACTTCTGGCTCCAGGACAGTGAGACCAGAGTCCTGTTGCTTAAGACACTCCTGTCGGTGGTGCTGGTGTGGCCGCCCCAGGAAACCCACACTCGGTCAGCCACCAGCCTCCCCGCTCCCTGTGCAGGGCTGGGCACCTTCCTTCTCACACCAGTGGGTGTTTGCTGTGACACTGTGTCAGCGCCTCACTCCACGGTGTGGAGTCATCAGAAAAGCACCTTGCCCGGTGGGCACCAGGGCCCAGGAGATGTGCTCATTCAGACCCTCCACATTCCTCCCAGGTCTCCTCACAAGAGAAGGGGACACAACTGCAGTGGGCGAGCCCTGGGGTCTGTCCCCGCTGGGCACCAGCCAGGCCTGCCTACAGGCTGCCCTGAGAACTTCCGGGGACAACACAGGCCTTTCCTTCCAACCCGGACCCTTTCTGAGGCAGGTGTCCACCAGGAGAGGCTCCGCTGCACACCTGCAGCACCGGCGATGCCTCACAGCGACTCAGCCAGTGGCTCTTCTCAGATCCTGCCTATTGGACAACTCCGTTCAATGACCTGCCCAGCTCAGGCCTGCACTACTACTTCCGCAGACCACGCCCCTGCCAGCTCGGAGACTGGCACAGGCTTCCTTTTTGGGGGAGAGAAGAGGCAGGGCCACAGGACGCCATGTCCCCCGTGCCTGCTCAGTACACCTGCCTACGTAGTACAGTGTTCCTCTGGGTGCAACCTCGCAGCCTCATGCCCCCAGCCCGGGAGCACCTGGTGTCAGAGCTCAAGAAAATCGTGAGTGGAGCCTGACATTGGGCTTTACTGACCACAGGTGGGCTGCTGTTCCACAGGCCGCCCTCACAGCCCACCCATGGCGAAGGATGCTGAACTGCCCCTGCCCAGCAGTGCCAGAGCCAGCTGCTTTCCCAACTCTTCACATCTGTCACTTCCCCTTTCCACATACGACTCCAAGCAGAAGCACACAGGACCAGCTGTGACCTACAGACATGAAGGTGAGCAGCCGCCCCAGGCCTGGAGCCCGGGTCTGGGCTCTGAGTCACCACACAGGCCACCTCTCACTAACGGTCCTATAAGGGAAGCCATTGGGGGACAAGCCTGCCACATGTTAAAACGGCCATGTCACGGGGTCCCCAGTTATCTGTGAGCAGAATTTCTTTGACAGCCTCTGTTGGGCTAACCAGGTGGGCAGTGCCATCCAATTCCCACGCCCACACTCATTCTCGGGAGTTTAAGCCATGTCTTGATCTGTGCTCTCGCTCCTTTTGATTTGGCCAGATAGCTACCGGGGCTGAGCTCTGATTTCGGAAGACTGCAAAGATGCACAGATTTTTAAAAGAAAGATGAGATGTAAGCTCTTCATCAACCAACACCCTCAACATCATTCCAATGCCTAGCACAGAGAAGTGTAGAAATAAGTGACAGGTGTGACCTGGATGCAGCGTGGTGTTTTCTGGGTGGCTAACCACCTCCCCTTGGGCCCTGGAATTCCAGCTCCTGCGGCAGCCATTGGGCTGTTGGTGCCTGAGGAAGCCATCACAGAGATCTGCAGTCTGCGGGCTCCTTCACTCTGCCTGTGAACTGCGCCCCCCCCCTCCCCCCACGCACACTCAGAACTGGGTCCCTGAGCAGCCTGGCCTTGTCTGCCTATGGAAACCAGCGTACCAAAGCCGCTGCCCCATGAGAACACGTCTGAGCAGGTGCCATGTCTCCTGGGCAGGCCAGCAGCACATGGTGCATCTCCAACAGCTTCCAGGGAGCTTATCTCGAGACCAGCATCCCCGGGGGAAGTGCCGCTGCTGACCACTGACCTGGATGGGGGACAGGCTCTGCAGCCAGCCTGCAGCCCCGCTGTGGCCACCCCCAGGATCTGCTGGCCTAACCCCAAGGCCGGGGTCCGAGTTCAGCCTCGCTGGTGGACGTGAGTCTTTGACACACAACATGAGGGTGCCCGCATCTGAGCTAATGAGAGGTGGGCATACACACTGCCCGTTAGCGGCTGAGCCCTTCAATGGGCACCTGGCTGGGCAGAGGCAGGTGCATGGCACCCAGCCCGTCCCTACGGTCCTCAGTTTCTCCTGAGTGTCTGATGCTGTTGGCTGCCTGCCCACAGATGGCCCCAGCACCTCCTGCAACCCCACTGACACGGGGGACAGCCAGCTGAGCGCGGTGGCTCCCTTTCCCCCTGAGAGTCCTCTCTGCAGACAGCACCCGTCCACATTTCCAGGCGAGGAAAGGAGGCGAACTTGAGCTACTTCCTCCAGAAACACACTCAGAGCAGTGAGCTCCCTCAGGGTCCTTAGGTTGGTCCCATCACCCCTTTCCAGGAGGTGTTTCCCACCAAGTGGCCTGGTGGCTTCTCAGATGTGAATTAGTTGGGACCCCTTGGCTCATCCTCGGGGAGGATGGGGTCCAGGAGGGCCATTTGCAATTTCAGAAGCATGAGTGGGGGTGAGGGGCTGATGCGGCTGACCGTGGGGAGAGGCCCCTGGTGCTCACAAGGCCTGGACCTCTGGGACTTGTTGTCAGCTCCCCCACATCCATTGAGCCTTCAGGCTTCTGTGCACCTTTGTGCCGGCCTCCTCACACGGCAGGACCAAGCCCGAGGGCAGGGACACGGCTGCCTGTATCCAAGGTTCCCATAGGGGGTGCCAAAAGACAGTGAAGAGCTGCCAGCCCTGAGGCCTGGACACCCCACAAAGGCTGGGACTCCGTGAGGTTAGTATCCCAGAGCATGGGTCACAGAAGGCGGAAGCTCCTTTCAGGAGGCCTGTGGCCCGATAGCCCAGGGCTCCAGGGCACCCACAGGTCTCAGGACACGTGTTGATGGCTCTGTGTTGACTGCAGATGGGGTGGTGTCCAGATTTCGTGCGAAGCCAAGGGGATTTCCCAGGGATTTTGACAAGAAGCCAGAGTTAACGTCTCAACGAATCTCAACTGACATGTGTGAATCCTGCTGCCGCCATGTCCTCTGGGAGGCGTGCTGAGTAGGTGGGCAGGTGAGCGCTGGCTCCTGGGCTGCCAGGAGAGCGGGAAGGAGCAGCCCTGCCCCAGAGACTGCCTGCTGCAGAGACAAAGGGGGTCGGATGTCCTGGGAACTCTAACCAAGTGGACGGCATCAAACCATGCCAGGGGGTGGAGTCCCCAGATTCCAAAAGCAGTGAGAGGTCACCTGTGGACAAGACCACATGGAGGGCAGGTGGAGTTTGCTGGAAGCCAGAGGCCTGTCCAGAGGTGAGTCTCTCAGTGGGGTTTCAGGGTTTGCCTTCTAGACTCCCTGCAAGGCTGCCTCCGTCAGGAACAGGTGCTACATGTCAGTGCACACAACTGTTGTGTGCACGTGTGCAACTGTGTGTATATCCACCCAAGATAGTACGGGCGGAGCCTCGCCCAGCAGCCTGTCCCGACACCTCAGAGGCTGAGAAGTTGCGTCCTTGCAGACCTCAGTCCCACCAGGCAGGAGGCCTCAGCCAGGCCCAAGGGGCCTCCCCACTCAGGCACTTCTGTCTCAAGTCTCAGTTAAAATGCCACCTCCAAAGTTGCCAAAACACCCCTTTCTCAGGCTTAACAAATGGAAATCAGTGTTTTATCAACAGCATTTCAATCGTTAGCAGCGATTCTTATCTTCTGAACTTTCCCCGCCAGCCTCAGGGTGCGTTGGAGAAATTAGAGAGAGGCGGACAGGGTGAGCGGCTATGTGCAGCGAAGGGCGATTCCAGGACAGTGACCACCGGGTCTCCACAGAGCCTCACCGTGACCCCTGCTGCTGCGTGGCTGGCCCCACCCGTAGCCATGGCCCCGCTGCTCCGTGGCTGAATCCACCTTTAGAAACAGCACTGCCAAGTGCTGCTGGTGCTACCGCTGTCACTTCCCACAATTTTCACACACGCAGGAGCTCAGTCACTCCACTTCTTACATCCTCTGTGCTGCACTTGCCAGCACCCCACACCACCCTGGCACAGCCCTGGCCCTTCAGGGGCACTCAGCAATGAACCGACACAGGTCCTGCCATGACCAGCCTGCAGCATTTCTCAGAATCAACAGCAACACTATTCTAGACTGTAAAGCAGGGAGTGTGCGCGCCTGGAAAGTGCTAGTGCTTATAAGAACTTTTTTTTAGATGGGCACTAAGAGATACCAGGAGCCAGCATAACCCATTAACAATTAATGGACAAAACCAACTTCGTTGCCTTTATTTCGGCGACAGTTAGATGCACTTGATTTCCATGAGGCCATTTGCCACAGTTCTTGGGGCAGCATACAGGGCGAGCTTCAGGGCAGGGAGGAACATCTCCCCTCACTGGCCCTAGTCAGACTCACCAGGTGGCTGCCTGGCCCAGGCTGGCCTTCCCCAAGGACATCACCTGGGAGGGCAGAGATGATGGGTGAAGCTCTGGGCAACACATAAAGACAGGGGCACAGGGCACTGGAAACCGATCTGTAGGACTCGATACCCAAACATCCCCCGATCGAGCAACTTCCAGAGGCAGACCCAGGAGCAGGGGTGGTGAGGCAGGGGTCGCACTCAACCTGGGCCAGAGCCACCCCAGGGTATGCCCAGGGAAGCCTGGCAAGCACGGGAGCAGTGAGGCGGCAGTGGTGAGGATATCTGTGCTTCTGTGGCCGGGCAAGATGGGCCTGGTCCAGGAGATCTGAACTCCAGGCTGGTGCCTGGCGGAGGGGCTCCCGGCCCCATGACGAAATAAGGCAAATGTGGCAAATGCAGTGCTGTTGTCTTAAAGCTAAAATGCATTCAATTTAAAGGGCCATCCTGTATTCTGAGATTTTGTTAAAAGGACCTTTTTTTCATGACAGGAAGGTGTCTTAGTCAATTAGGGCTGCTACAACCAAGACCACAGACTGGGTGGCTTATAAACAGCAGACATTTATTTCTCTCGGTGCTGGGGGCCGCACGTCCAAGATCAAGGTGCCACAGACTTCGTGGCTGCTGACAGCCTTCTGATTCACAGACGGCACCCTGCTGCTGGGCCCTCACACGGCAGACCGGACAGGCCGCTCTCTGGAGGCGCTCAGAAGGACAGGGATCCCACCATCAGGACTCCTCCCTCATGACCTATTGGCCTCCCTATTGCTTCACCTCCTAACACCGTTACCTTGGGGGTTAGATGTCAACCTATGAATTTTGGGGAAACACAACTATTCAGACCATAGCTGAGGGCAGAATGAAAAGAGAACAACCTAAGCCAACTCGCACACCAATCTTAAAAAAAAAAAAAAAAAAAAAAAAGTCCCAGGAGTGGCGTCCATCAGCCTACAAGATGGGTCCAGCCCTAGCTCCACAATCTCACAGCAACGCCAGGGAGCCCCTCAGCTCAGGGGAAGCACTGCCTGCCGCTGCTGTCACCGCCTTCTGAACAGATGAGAGCAAGCGCCCAGAGGGCCCTAAGGACTGAGTGAGCCATGTCCCCAAGGACAGAGCCCCCAAGCAGTACAGCTGGTGGAACCAGGCCCAGCCTAAACCCTTCACCATGAAGCTAACGCTCGCACAGCTTCCCGCCTGCCCCCTTCCCCCCACCACCCCCCTTTTACCTGCTACACACGGAGGACCAAGCTAAGAGGTACCATCCTGTTACCAACACCCCACTTCTCACAGAGGAGAAAGATGGACCGGGGCTGCTCCCGGGGCAGCACCCTCATCCCTCAGTACCAAGAAGCACAAGCCCATTTTACATTACCATCCAACGTCCCGATGACCTACCCAGAAAGTACCTTACGATGTACTTCCTATCTCCACGGGCGTGGGGTTAAACCTTCTCTCCCAGAAAGCAGGAACTCTAACTCCCGTGTGGGTTTGATTTCAGGGCCAATCTGGGCCCTTCCTAGGGTGAGGTGCAGTGTTTACAAATACACTCAGAACTTTTCATTTGTCAACTGGCCAGAAGAATGCCGTTCCAAAAACAGACGAGCAGAGGAAAGAGGGTGGGGGCAAGGGACAAGCCGTGGGCCAGTAGGGGGCTCAGCCATTTGGTGTGGCCGGCCATCTGCACAGATCCAGGCCACACTGATGCCCACCCAACGCCCACCTTCTCCTGCTTGGCAAACATGTGAACGTTTACCCAGGCCCCTCTGGTGCCACCCCTCTCTTCAGGCAGTTCTCTGCTTCTGATTGCCCCTGGCAGCACCTGCAGTCTGGGATCCCCCTCCCTCCCTTCCCCCAAGTCCATCTGGAGTCTGGCTTTCCCATGAGTCTCCCTGCAGGCCCAGTGGTCACCCACCCTGCAGATGGTAAGCCTCTAACTCTGGCCACCTTTGCTGTGCAAGAGATGGATCCTGAAGCAAACCATGCCCCCTCCCCGCCAAACCTCCAGCCTGGGATGTTAGAGGCTCATCCTCAGGAGCTCCACTGGCCTGGCCTGGGGAGGCTGGGAGGGACAGACAGATTCTCTGGCCCAACCGGCAACACTCCCGCCATAGGGACATCTCAGCCTGCGCCTTCTACATCTGGGTCCCGCCTTCTACATCTGGGTCCCGGCGAGGGGGCACAACTCTAGCACTGGCGTCCCTGGGGCCCGCGGGCCGACCCTCCCCACCGCCACCGCCACCCCCACCCCGTCACGCCTACCTGCTTGTCCCTCGCGCGGTGCTCCCCGCCGCCGCGCCGCTCCGCCTCCACGGTGCCTTTGCGGCCACTCGAGTGCGCAGACACCACGAAGCTGTCCCCTGCGGCCCGGCCGTAGGAAGCGCGGGAACAGGGCACCGAGGAGGGAAGGAGATGCGCCGTGAGCCCCGCGGGCGGGCGCTGCGCCTTAACGATGCCCCGCCGCCCGGCGGGCCCACCCGGTTCCCTGTTTCCGCGCGGCCTGGGGCGCAGGGCTCCAGATGGGGAGCCGGGGCCGGGGGTGGGCTGGGGTAGGGTGGGGGCCTTCGCACTCCCGGAGATCCCGCGGCAAGGTCCTCCCCCACCCCCCCCATCCATCCATCCGAGGGCACCGGGGCAGAACGCACGTCGGGCTCCGGGCTCCGGGTCCCGGCCGGGTCGCCGCCCCACCCGGCCCGCTCACCTTCGGGGCTCTCTCTCCGCTTGCAGGCTGCGGCGGCTGCGGCGCGCCAGGGGGAGGGCGCGGGAGAGGGAAGGGCGAGTGAGTGGCCGGCGCCCGCCCGCCAGCAGCCCGCCCGCCGCCCTCCCGCCCCGGGCCCCAGCCTCACCGTGCTTGGACTGAAATTTCCCCATGCCGCCCCAGCCCCGGCCGCCGCCCGCCCGCCCGCGCTCCGGGCGCGCGCTCAGGTGCGGGTCTGGGGTCCGGCGCTGGGGCTGAGCGGGCGGAGGGGTCGCATGGGCCCGGCGCCAGGCCTCCGCGCCAAGTCGTGAGGGGTGTGGGGTGCTGGGGTCCCGTGCAGCCCGGACGATGGGGCGGGCGGGCCGGCGGGCGCGGCGACAGCAGCGACAGAAGCTGCCCGGTTCCCTCTGAGCGCGCGCGCCCGCGCTCGGGCTTTAACGGCGGCCCCTGCAGCGCCCCCCGCGGCCGCCGTCCGCAGCGCACCGCCCCCCGGATCTCGACCCCCACCCACGTCCAGGCCCGGCGGCACAGCCTGGTCTGGGCCGGGCCTTGCTGGGGCGTGTGCCCATTCGGGTACGTGCGGGCAAGGCGCTCATCCGACAGCAGCGAGGACTCCAGACAAGCCGCCTAGGAGAGTGGTCAGGGGCTGCAGGGACCCTTCGGTTCGGTGCTGACTTTTGGGGGAAAGCTCTTGATCAAGCCATGGGGTCCCCAATCCTAGAGAAGCCAAAAGACCCTCCTTTCTCAGGAGAGAGAGGACACTGGAGCACTGCCCCAGGACTTGGGAAACACAACCTGCAACTTTGTGGCTGGTTGTGTGGCAGGTGGGGGGAGAAAACTTGGGGGAGGGGATTCAGAGGGCAGGAGGCCCATAGAGGAGAATCCTTGGAGAGGGGGCCCAGGTGAGGAGAGGTGTGTCTCCACAGGACCAACTCCCAGCCTTGGCCTGGCTGGTATGGACCAGCTGACCTTCCCAGAGGTCCAGCGCCAGCCTCTTTCTGCCCCACAATAATCCAGGACAGGAAAGGACCAGCACTGGGCTGTGGGTGGGATGCATTCTGACCCCCCACCCCACTCCACCTCAACTTTGGCCTTGGCTGGGGCATAGCCTTCACTGGATGCCTGGGCAATGGGGGAGTGTGCCAGCCGCCTCTCAGAGATCTGGGCCTGGGCACCTGCTTTCAGCCCTCTATGTGAGGGACAGGGCTGCCAGCACACCGGTCCTTCCCTCTGCATTCATCCCAGCCTGTCCACCTGCCCTGGTGACCCCTCCTTCAGCACCCTCTCTATTCCCTCCCCTGCATCCTTCACTCTGTGAGGACCCCTGGCCTTGCCCGCTTCTGTATTTTCCTGTGGGAAAACCATCCTTTCTCACCTGCTCCCTGGACCCCAGATTGCCACTCTGCTCAGCTTCTCCCCTAACCTCCCCTGAAAGTCCCTTGCCCACCTGTATCTCCTACAGTGGTTTTAACTTAGCCGGTGCTGTAAGCCTGTGGCCACTCCCATGCCCCCAGTTTCCATGGATGACTCCACCATGGCCTGGTGCCAGCTCCAAACCCTGGAGGTAGACTGCTGTGACAGGCCTGGCCCCCCCTCCTTCTGCTTCATGAGCTGGGCCTCTCCAGCTCACTGATGTAGCCAGCCCCCACCATCACCAGGACTCTCACTACCGCTTGCCCCTGAGATAGCAGGCATTGATGAATTGATGTTCAGCCAAGCCTGGGGGATGATTTGTATGTATTATCTTATCCACTTCTCAGGCGATCGAGGGGTAAGTACTGTCATTGCCCACTTTCCAGTGGCCCAGAGCACCACATGATTCCCCTAAGTACACAGCTGGTCAATGGCAGAACCAGAGATAGAACCAGAGTCCTGCTTCTGACTCCAGTAGACCCCTGCAGTGACCATCAGCCTGCAACCAAGCTGCACACAGGGGTGTGACTGCAGGGCATGTGAACCATGCAGTGGGCACCGTTGCTTGAGAGCTATTCCCACCAGGCCCCACCTCCCTCTGGGCTGCCCTCCCAGACTCTTCCAGCCCCTCTCTCTGTCTCCCATAAACTTATATGATCTTTAACCCTTAATTTAGAACATAATGGCTTGTCGTCTCCAGTGGTTTCAAGTGTCCTATTGTGTGTTTGTGACAATAATAATAATAATAATAATAATAATATTTATGCAAAGTAACAGCTTAGAGATTGAAGCCCTTTCAAATGCTATCCATCACCCTGTACCACCTAGAGGGTGGGTGTGCAATCCGTGTGCAGATGCGGTCCTGTATGGAGAGCCCTGCAGTGATGCTCACAGATGCTGGGAAGTCCACCCTCCCTGCTCGTCACCCCACCCCCCACTGCCATGGAGAGGTTGGCTGGAACACCAGTCCAGGTGTGTTGGCAGGGACTATTGAGTCTCATTCCTGAGGCTCTGGTCTTTGTTAAATGCAGATGGTGTAAAGGCTGGAGAGGGCCAGGATGGTACATGAGCGCCCCTGGAACCAATCCCCACTCCCTCATGCCCCCCAATGTCTGGCCAGTGTCTGTGGTCACACCTATCTTGTCACACAGAGCCAGGCAGCAGAAAGTGCTCACATGTTCCATGTTGACCTGTATTACCTAGAAAAGATTTTAAATTTATTCCTAAATAGTTTCATAGCTATGTGATTCATATACCCTCTAATTCACTCATTTAAAGTGTGCAATTCAATGTTTTCTTAGTATCTTTGCAGATTTATGCAACCATCACGTCAATTTTAGAACAAACTCCAATCTTCCCATCAACCCCTGCCTCAGGGAGCCACAGTCTGCTTCCTGTCTCCCTGGATTTCCATGTTCTGGACATTTCATGTGAATGGAATCGTGTGATTTCCGCCCTTTGGTGTCTGGCTACTTTCTCTGAGCGTAGTATTTCTAAGGTTCATCCATGAGGTGGGGTGTGTCAGAATGCCATTCCTTTTCATGGATGCGTAAACTCCAGCGCTGGGCGGACCATGCTTTGTTTACCCATTGGTCTACTGATGGGCATTTCACTTCTACTTTTTGGCTACTATGCACAGAGCTGCACAAGGCTTGTGTGGACACAATCCCATTTCTTTCGGATGGGACTTGAGCGGGACTTGCTGGATCACTTATCGGCTCCATGTGTAATTATGTGAGGGCCCAAGTGTTCTCCAGAGCAGTGGCTTCACTTCACCATCTCACCCACCACGTGGCAAGGTTCTGTTTCTCCACATCCTCCCAGACACTTGTTACAATTTGACTTTATTTTTTTGGCCATCTTGGTGGGTGGGAGGGGCTGTCTCACTGGTTTGATTTGCATTTCCCTAATGGCTAATGATGTCAGGCTAATGATTTTGTGTGTTTATTGGCCATTCGCATATCTCCCTTAGAGAAATGTCTGTTCAAACCTTTGTGGGGATGTGAAGTTCTTTATATATTCTGGGTACAAGTTCCTCGTCACATAGATGATTTGCAAATATTTCCTCTCATTCCATGCGTTGTCTTTTCACTTTCTTGATGGTGTCCTCTGAAGCACAGAAGTTTTTAATTTAACTTTTGTTATTCCTGCTTTATGTGGCATACCTTTGAATTCTTTGAGTCTTAATTTTTTTATTTTCTGCCCACATGGCTGCAGCCAGGAGGCAGGGCACAGCCAGTCATTCTGGGGACATCCACAATGCTGGAAAGTTCTTGACTGCAAGAAACTATTCCTACTCTAGCTGGTTTGGCTCAGTGGATAGAGCATCAGCCTACAGACTTAAGGGTCCCGGATTCAATTCTGGTCAAGGGCACATGCTAGGATTTCAGCTCCATCCCCAGTAGGGGACGTCCAAGAGGCAGCTATCAATGATTCTCTCTCATCATTGATGTTTCTATCTTCCTTTCCCTCTCCCTTCATCTCTGAAATCAATAAAAATATTTAAAAAAAAAAAAAAAAAAAAAAAAGAATCTCTATTCCCTAAGCCTCAGGAGTAATAGAGGCACAGATAGGCGGAGGTGAGACTAACCTGGGGCCCATGGGCAGGAGACCCACCCACAAGGACACTTTGGAGGTCTCTCAGCCAGATGACGATGGACTTCCTCCTCAGGTGTAGGAGGACCCTGGCAGCTTCAGGCAGCCCCATTCACACTCAGAATCTGAAGAAGGGCCTGTGTGCAGGGCAGGAAGTTGGGGCCGAGGGAGCCCTCCTGGTCAGCGTGCACCCCTGAAGAGATGATGATAGGAGGTGCTGCTCGGTGACAGACACTTCCTGGTAAGCCGTGAAGGCAGCGACCAGGGCTGGGCCAGCCCCTAGGCTTCGCTCATTGCTCCTGTGTCTCGGTCACTCTCTGCCTGGTGGTGTCAACACCTCAGCCAGCGACCCCCACCTGCTCCTCGGAAAGACACCTAGGCCTCTGAGGGGTCTGTTCCTTGTGTCCGTGATCCACACTGGTCCATCCAAACCGGTACCCAGGCCCCTCCCAAGCCTTGTGCTGACTTTCAGGAAAGAACACAGGCTTTGTTCCTTATCTGGGCACCCCACCCAGGCACGTCTGTGGAAAGCCTGTCCACATGCCCCAATGCGTGGAAAGCACAGATTCACAGACTTGGAGAGGGCCTTTATCGGAGGCTACCGCACGGTGCTCAGACTTCAGGGATCCCAGGAGGGCTCACCCGGTGTCCCGGCCTCTCCACTGGGCATAGCTGTGGCTGCATCCCTGACCACTGGGCACACAGCTCCGTCCACCTGCCCGGAGAGACACCAGTCCCTGCTCTTCTCAGCTCCCTGGACTCGGTCTGAGAGGAGCTCGCAGTGGGCACCCTGGTGCCTCAAGGAGCACAAGGGGCCTCCAGACCTCCCTCAGCTCAGGCCTCCAGGCCCGACCGCTCAGCCTCTTGTCACTGTGTGCCTCCCAGCAGCATAAGGAGTTCAGCTCAGCGACGAGGCACACGCCTTTGTGATACCCGCGTCAGAGGTCCCTTCTCCATAAAAATACAACAAAAAACTGGCCCTAGCCACTCAGGAGACAGAGCGTCAGCCTGCAGACTGAGGAGTTCCTGGCTGGATTCTGGTCAAGGGCACACACCTCAGTTGCAAGCTTGATCCCTCACCCTGGTCGGGGTGCATGCGGGAGACAACCCATGGATGTATCTCTCTCACACTGATGCTTCTCTCCCTGTCTCCACCCTTTCCTCCCACTGTCTTTAAAGATCATCGAATGGGGATTACCAGAAAGAAAACAAAACAAAACAAAACAAAATACCGTATCTTAGAACTGTGTCTTTTCTTGGCATCCTCCTGGTTCCCTGGTGTCTTGTCTGAATGCTCAGCCACCCACCCTGTGCCTGTGGGGTGGGCCTGCAGGGACTCTGGACACCCTGCTCTGCCCTCCCCTGACCTTGGGCCCCTGAGCATCCTCACCCCAGGGAAAGCCTGTGTGGGAAGAGATATTCGCAGCCTTTCATCCACCGCAGCCCAGAGAGGGAAAACGGGAACACAGGATGCACCAGGAGCTGAGACCAGCTCCAGCCCAGAGCAGCTACAGCTCGAGTCTGGCCCAGAGCCCCTGACCGCCCTGCATCCTCCAGGTCGCTGGGCAGCCCTTGGGAAGGCAGAGCGGGGGTGTGGGGGGCGGGGGGTGGTGGCCTCATATGTGTCTGCATCATAGAGCCTCCAGGACAGTTTCGCCTGTTGATAAAATCAGTTCTCAGTACTTTCAAAGAGAAGGGCCATGCTACAGCCACACCTTCCCTCACTAATGGGCATCCTTGAGGGTTTTCAAAGCCTTCTCATTATCACATCAGTGCTCCCAGACCCAGGAGGTGGTGGGGGTGGGGGTGGGCAGGGTGGGGCACCTTGTCTTTAAGAGGAGGCCATGCTTGGGGGGGGGGGCGGGAGGGGCTGACGGCCCAGTCACCCCTGGCCTGAAGGACATGCCTGAGATGTGAATCGCCTGACGCCCACGCCCGTGCCCACAGCGGTACTGTCTGTGCCACGTGTGCTGGCCTGGGCGAACTCTCTGCCAGGTGGGAGCCACGATTGCTCTTCGGGGTGGGGAGCAGCTCTCTCTCCAAGCCCCTAAGGAAGCTGGCACCTTCCCCTGGTCACGGGGGTTGGGGGAAGAACGAGGCCCCCGCCCCAGGGGTGTGAGGTGGGACGGCCAGCTGAGAGAGGCGCGGGTAGCTGAGCTGGGTCTCTGATGACCGTGGGGGAGGCAGGCCTGGCCAGGGGAGAGACACGGGGCAGTGACTCAGCTCTGTCTGTGCCTGGGTCCCCCTGACAGAGCCATGCCCCTGTTTATCACCACTCCAATTGTCTAGCGACCCCGAGCATGGTGGGGGTGGGGGGGTACTGCTAGGTGGTCCAGAGGGTCTAGAGGGGTGGTTAGCCCTGATCCAGAAGGTTCTTGGGGCTCCAGGTTCCTAGGAGCCAGTGAGGGTCTCTTGTCTCCTAAAATGCACCTTGCGGGGGAGCAGGGACCTCAGGCAAGGTTTCCAGTCTCCCCGGGCTTCACTGTAAATACTGTATCAATATGACGTGACATGGGAAATGCCTGCCAGGCCCGAGGCCAATGGGCGCCTGCTCCCACAGCCCAGCCTGGAGGTGGTGGTGGTGGGGGGTCTGGGTTACTCATTGAGGGCGGGAGGCTGCGCTCACTTCACTGAGGTCTCCCCTGCCCTGGCTGCCAGCGAGGCCCTTGCTGGACTTCCTGGACTCTGAGTCATGGCTTCGTGGGGTCCCACACATCCATGTTTCTCAGCCCCTTGGGGCCCCTGAGAAGACCTGGTGCGGGGGACCCTGCTTAGCTGTGTGACGCTGGGCGGGTCCCTCTCCCTTTTCATCCTTGTAATGGGTGTAATTAAGGCAATCTTCAGCCGAAAGATGGGCTGAGGATAAAAGCAGATAACCATCAGCAAGCAGGATGAAAGAAGCCCAGGCTGCCTTATCTGGCCCCGGAGAGGGCCCTTCTTCTCTCATGGCCCACACCTGTGTGAGGGCGGGGCTCAGGCTCTGAGAGGGGCCGGAGAGGGGACTAGTCTCCTGCGGGGGAGCACAGATCCCAGGAGAAGTGGGGGAGGGGGTCTCTTCTAACCCAGCCCCAGCCAGGCAGGCAGGGCCTCTCCCTGTGCTCCGCTCCCCTTCCAGGTCCCAGGGGCTGGGTCCCCGTTGGTTTGGGTAGACAGTTCCTGGGGAGCCCGCTGTGTGAGGTGCACAGGCAGGTCGTGGCCCCTCCTGGCGAGAGTGGTGAGAACCTCCTCCGAGTGGAAGCAGCTTCTCCCTGAACTCCCGTTAGCCTTCTGGGAAGACCATCCTGGGCTCCGTTTCTCTTATTGTCACCACAGGCGGCGAGGGGCAGGGGGAGGGGAGGAGACAAGGCTTCATGACCAGTTTCTGGGAACCACCAATAAGCGATAAGCGCCACCCTAGAAGAATTTGCACATAAAGGAGAAAAGAGACTGAAATGTGACCATAGGGCTGGAGCTGTGGCCAGAACAGCCTCAGGGAGATGCCAGGGCGATTGTCCCTCCTTCCTGCTGATGGTGGGGAGCCAATGGCACTTGGGGCAAAGCCCACGGGAGCCAGCAGGCTCCCAGCGTTTCCCCGGGGAGCAGGCTCCGTTGCTTCCAGGGGGAAGGCCAGCGGAGTCCTGGATGGGGACTGCCTGTTGTGAGGCCAGCCAGATCCCCAGGAGTGAGGGCCTCCTGGCCTTCCCCGTTAGAATTGACCTGGTGCCTGGCCGTCCCGGTGCCTGGGTCCCCCTGACAGAGCCGTGCCCCTGTGTGTAAAAGGCCCCCGATCCTGCTGTGCACCCCAAAGAGCTCTTAGACCTGCGGACCCCCCTGGGGTCGCACCTGCTGGATGCGGGAGCCACTTCAGGAAGGAGGCGAGACAGTTTTATTTCGTTGGTAACGTTGATGAATGCGGAACGGCTGGAGTGATGACACCAGGGCAGTTCTGGTTTAGGGAGCTCGGCTTACGACCGTGCGGAGGCTGGGCGTCTGTAGCCTCTCAGGAAGCCCGTGTCCTTAGCTCAGCTCTGGTCTCCCCAATGACTGTGTGCAGCCCCCAGAGGTGCTTTGTGGATCGAGTCCCAGGAGCTCGCATCTTGGGCTGACCCTGGATGAGATTGTGGAGCAGGAGGAAGGGGCCGAGAACACAGCACCTGTGTTCACAGTGGACACCTATGTTCCGGGTGGGACATCTGTGATGAGAATGTGGTAACTCAGTCTTGTTGAGATGTTCCACACTGAGACACAGGTGCTTATCTTTTGGGTCAGGGCACCAAGCATGGGGCATTCTCCTACAGACACGCCTGTGTGTGTGTGTGTGTGTTTGTGTGTGTGTGTTGTGTCCCATTACAGCCCAGCTTTCGAATAGTTGAAATCATTGGAAACACCCTACATGTCCACCGATGGCAACGTGAGTGCAGTGATCACATCCACGTGACGGAGTACTATGCAGCCTCTAAAAACGGTCAAGCTCTGAGCAGACTGCAGTGGGACAACGTCCAGGACTTACTGTTAAATGAGAAACAGAACCAGGCTCCGAGCATATTTTTGCCATGACTCCATTTGTTCAGAAACAGCCCTATCTGTAGACGCGTGGGAAATGCCTGCAAGATCCACATTAAATTGCTAACAGAAGTTGCTTCTATTAGAAGGAGGATGGGAGACCTTTGTTTCAGTTCTGAACTTTCGTGTGTTTTTTTCTTTCTTTTTCTTTCTTTCTTTCTTTCTTTCTTTCTTTCTTTCTTTCTTTCTTTCTTTCTTTCTTTTTTTTCTTTTTTTTTTTTTTTTACAACAAACACATGCTTTTTAATAGATGGGGATTTTTTTTATTTTTATTTTTTAATTACAAGTGTAAGGAGAGACAGATGGCAGAGAGTGCACCCGGCCAACCCGGAAGCACTTGTGCTGAGAAACATATGTGCAGCGTTCACTCCAAGGACTGGTTAACTGGCTAACTGATTAACTAGTCCTCCAGCAGTCCCCTCTGGTTCTGAGGCGACTAACTTCTGCAGCTGCAGGCCAGCAGACTCCAGCAGGGAGGCCTGAGGAAAGTGGAAATGAACGAGAGAGAGAGAGAGAGAGAGAGAGAGAGAGAGAGAGAGAGAGAGAGAGAGAGAGAGAGAGAGAGAGAGAGAGAGAGAGGGAGGGAGGGAGGGAGAGAGAGAGAGAGAGAGAGAGAGAGAGAGAGAGAGAGAGAGAGAGAGAGAGAGAGAGAGAGAGAGAGCTTTAAGGATGAGAGTGCCCTAATTTATGGAGTCCTGTTGGTGACCACGCGGAGACTGGGTGTCTGATTTTGTTTTCTTTAGAGACTCATCCATGGGGACCACTGCGCTTTAATGTCTTGGACTGGTATTGTCTTATTTGTTTCGCTCTAAAGAAATAACGGTCCGAAGTCTGTGTTGAAAGCTGACCACTATGTCTCGGTACAAGAGGGGTCGTATGAGAAAACAGGGACCACGTCTGATCCAAGTGGTCGGGTTTCAGGCTAACTGTTCCCACCGGGACCCTGGCACCAAAAAGACCCATGGCTTCTCCATCAGGGGCTGGAACCCTGGCCCCTAGTACTGCCTCCCAGTGGCTGATGTGGGCTCTTACCCATCAGCTGCACAAAGACAGCCGCTTTTCCAGGAAAGATTTCTGTGAAAGTGTTATTCTTCTTTCAATAAGAAGAGGAAAAACAGAGCCTCTGTCTGTCTCTGAAGACACGAGTGGCTCAGACTCAACACAAGTTGGAGGAGAGGAATGAATATGATTCTTTGTTCCTTATCCCAACCTTCCCTGAGGTGAATGACTGCTTAGAGACAGCAGGTAAGGGAGGGGTCATCACCAGAAGCCTGGCCCAGAGCACCAGGCCCTGCACCCTGCACGGTCCATGTGCTCTGAAGGATGTTCCCTGAGGAGGGGGCGTATGTCAGTCCCCACGCTCCTGCCAGCCTTCTCTTGCTGGCTGGATCCCCTGGCCGGTGGGGGCACGTGCAGGAGGCAACCAATCGATGTGTCTCTCTCACATTGATGTTTCTCTCTGTCTCTCCCCCTCCCTCCCACTCTCTCTAAAAAAAAAAATCCATGGAAAAATAACCTTAGGTGAAGATTAACAACAACAACAAAAGGGCGGGTTGCCATGATCTGAAGCTCTTCTCCGCAGGGTTGGCAGCACAAAGAAGGAAGTCAGCTTGCAAAAGACCAGCGACAAAACATCCCTTTTGTCCTCCTGGGCTGGTTTCCCCTTTGGAGGAGCTGTGAATGGCCACTTTGGGGCTTGGAGGACACAGGGGGAGCCCAAGGCAGTCAGGCTCCAGCAGGTGCCTGGTGGTTTCTCTTTTATGTTCCCGCATCCTCTCACCTGCGGGAAGGGTTGCTGGATCCTTTACTGCAAACCTCCTCTCCGACTGGAAATGGCACACATCTTATTCAGCCCTCGTGGAAGGGGGGTTCTTTTTAAAATGTGGTCAGACACTTATTTCCAACCTCCCCAACGTGTCCCAGGAGGATGACCCCAACTGTGCTCACCCACTTCTGCGGGACACGGTGCAGCCCGGCCGGCCCAGTCCCTGGGAGTGGAGGCTGAGCAGGGCACGTGGGCTGAAGCCAGCAGTTGCAGGCAGAGGGGACATCTGGAAGAGGAGGAAGTGCTGGCAGGATTGGCTGGGGGAGGTTCCCAGGTCTGCTGAGGGGGTCCCCTGCCCTCCCTGGCTGGAGTGAAGAGGGAAGGGAAACGGTGGCATCATTTGGATATTGCTGGTCAGCATCGCTGCAAGCTTTGGATGAAGACCTGACAACCATGGAAGACAGAGAGGTGCCACTTCATCTTGGGGGCACAGAGTAAGTTCGCCCTGGGTAAACGAAGCAGGGACCCCAGAGCTTCAGATCATGGCAACCCACCCTTTTGTTGATGTTGTCACCTAAGGTTATTTTTCATTGATTTTTTTTTTAAGAGAGAGTGAAAGGCAGGGGTAGAGGCAGAGAGAAACTTCATTGTGAGAGAGACACATCAATTGTTTGCTTCCTGCATCTGCCCCCAACGGACAGGGGATCCAGCCAGCAACTGAAGTACATGCTTTTAACCAGAATCGAACCTGAGACCCTTCAGTCCTCTAGCCAACACTCTATCCACTGAGCCAAACAGCTAATCTGTGACCCCAAATTAAATAGAGAGATGCAGCCACCTGCAATGGGGGTGGGGGCTCTGCATCTCCTCCAGACTGCAGGACCATACGACAGGGCAGGCTGCACCTGCTGGAAGGATTTTATGCTCTAATGTAGTCCTCAAATGCTCTATTTTCCCAAGAAAGCAGCCGGCCATCCTCACTTATAAGAGAAATCTCTCTCATTAGGGAGACTCTTCCCTGGGTTATTTTGTCAAAATATGGCGGAGCTGCTGAAGAAAATACCCCCTGACACCCCTCCCTCCAGGCCATCCTGCAGGGCCTTCCTATGGAGCTCCCCACCCTCCTGGGTTTTTAACTGGGGGACCTGTGTCTTCTCCCTCCACATCAGCTGCTCCACATCAGCTGCTCCCTCCACATCAGCTCCTCCTCACTGCCCCTTCCTGTGCCCAGCCCACCCCTTCCTCCCTTCCTCCCTTCCTCCTGAGCTGTGATAGCCCCAGCACGCCTCACCTCACAGCTCTGGAGATCATGGTCTCAATGGGTCTCCCAGACTCAGCTGCGGTGTGCATAGAGCTGGCCCTTCTGGGAGCTGACGGGACATCCGTCCCCTGCCTTTTCCAGCTACTCCAGGCCGTGGTGATCTTCCCCCACTCAGAGCTGGCATCGTACCTGAGGGCACCCAAAGCCGCATCTCTTGGACTCTCCAAGTCCTGCTTACCCCTCAACTTGTAAGGACCCTTGTGGTTGTACTGGGCCACCTGGATAACCCAGGATCACGTCCCCACCTCAGGGCTGACTGGTCAGTAAACCTGGTGCCTGCTGGCCCCATAACCTAACAGCCACTCCCAGGACTGGGGACTAGGACCTGACGTCCATGAGGGCTGTTATTCTGCCTGGTATCCCTTCCGTACTCAGCCTGGAGCAAAGGGGACGTTTGAAAATACACTGGGATGCCTTGACCCTGCCTCACCCCAGAGATCAAAGCTCCTCTGAGGAGATTCAGGAAATCATGGGTTTCCCCTTCTGCCAAACCTCATTCCCTTTCTCGCCCACACCTGTCACCAAAGCTCCTGCAGCTGACTCCATCCTGCCCAGCTTCCCCTGAGAGCGCGTGTGAAGGTAAGACAGCAGGGGTCCGGTGGGGCCCAGAGAGAGGGAGATCTGGAGAGACAGAGGGAGACAGAGACAGAGAGAGGGAGAGCCAGCGTCTGCTGCCCCGGCGGGCGTGTGGGAGGAGCCCTCTCCCCCGGGGAATGCTCTTCCCCACACACCCCGGGGAGGTTACCTGAGGCCCTGGAAGCCCAGGTCGGCTGCTGTCATCACATTTGAAAGCCAGCGGTGGACCAAATGTTCCCTGAGAAAGTTTCCACGTTGTGTTTTTATTTCACAATCACTTTAACCCGAGGGAAGAAACCAGAGTCAGGGCTCTCTGTGGGGCGCCTGCCAGAACCCTCCCCCTCACCCCAGGGGCGCTGGTCCCACCCTGACACACCTGTGGGTTCCCGGGAATGTGTGTGCAGTCACCTGGGAGCAGGGCCAGCAAACACTGTGCATTTGTGTATCTTTTAATCTGAGGGAGCCCACATCCGGGAGGGCACGCAACTCCTAACGGCGGAGTTTGGCTAATACCGTGGTCGGCAAACTGCGGCTCACGAGCCACATGCGGCTCTTTGGCCCCTTGAGTGTGGCTTTTCCACAAAATACCACGGCCCGGGTGAGTCTATTTTGAAGAAGTGGCGTTAGAAGAAGAAGTTTACGTTTAAAAAAATTGGCTCTCAAAAGAAATTTCAATTGTTGTACTGTTGATATTTGGCTCTGTTGACTAATGAGTTTGCCAACCACTGGGCTAATATATATACGCACACAGAGGGTAGGGCAAGAGTAGGTTTACAACTTTATATATATATATATATTAGAGGCCTGGTGCACGAAATTTGTGCCCTCAGGGGTGGGGGTGTCCCTCAGCCTGGCCTGTGCCCTGTCTCAGTCTGGAAGTCCTTGGGTGATATCCCACTGACAGCTCAGGCCCGCTCCCCATTTGGGAGCGGGCCTAAGCCAGCAGTCAGACATCTTAGTGCTGCTGTGAAGGCAGGAGAGACTCCTGCCACCACCACTACACTTACCAGCCATGAGCCTGGCTTTTGGCTGAGCAGCGCACCCCTGTGAGAGCACACTGACCACCAGGGGGCAGCTCCTGCATTGAGTGTCTGCCCCCTGCTGGTCAGTGCATGTCATAGTGACTGGTCATTCTGCCTTTCGGTCAATTTGCATATTAGCCTTTTATTATATAGGATATCATCTTCCCAAATCAGGACAGACAGGAGGTCCCACTCGGTCAGTGCCTGGCCCAAACATCCCCCTCCTAATTCCAGTGCCCACTGTTACTCAGCTTCCAGAGCAGAGCTGTTCTGTCCACTGGCCAGCCTCCTTCCCCCCTGGGGACTCTGGGCAGCCGCCTCCTGTGATGTGACGTTCTCTGTCCTGTGGCTGACCAACCTGCAGACAATTCCACGTGGTGCTGTGGTGAGGCAGTGTCTGGGACATCTGTGCCTGCTGGCCTCTCACACACTTACTCTGGGTGTCAGGCCCAGGGATGGGCAGGTGTCCAGCTTTGGTGGATGTGCCCAGCAGAGTACCTTTTTTTCTCTCAACATCACTGTCTTTGAGCCGTGTCCTCTCCCAGCCCCGACCTGTCCTTGGCCCTCTGTCCTTGGCCCCTGTTCTTGGCACTCTCCCCCTCCCCCAGCCTCCTTACACCAGCCATCAAGCACCTGCAGAGTTGGCTTTTTGTGGTTTCAGTTATTAGCGTTATCGACCAGTACCTTCCCACATGCTTGGTCATCACTTGGAAGTCCTCCCTGGGGACGTGCCAGGTCAGGCCTTTGCTTTTAAGTCGGCCCTCTCTCTCCTCAGTCCAGGCTCCAGACGTCTCCTGTCAGTTCTAACATCTCCTCAGATGGGGCTGGACTCCCCCCTCCAATGGTGCTCTCAGATGAGCAGGCGTCCTTAACTTTAATAAAGTCCCCTTGGTCCAGATTTTCTTTTATGATGGGTGCTTTCTCCGTCCTATTGTGAAATCTGCCCCCGGGTCATCAGCATATTTTCATTTACTTTCAGAAGTTTTGTGTTTTCACATTCCCGGGAAAGCCCATGATCCATCCTACGTTTATTTTTGGTTTGATGTGAAGTAGGGGTCACGGCTCATTCCTCCATTCTATGCAGAGAGTCCGTTCATTCGGGACCAGTTACGGCAGAGACCTTCCTGCTCCCCTTGCGGGCAGCGGTGTCTTTGTCACCAGCAGCTCTGCTCTGTGTCACGGCCTTTGCCTCCCTGCACCAATGCCAACTCTCGGGGAGCAAGGCCAGCACCCCTTCCTCTGCTCTGGCCCTGAGTGGGGTCCTGAGCAGAGGTGCTGGGGTCCTGCAGAGGCTGCCCTGCATGTCCCCCTTGTCCGTCATGGGATGCCAGCTCCAGGGCCCCGCAGGCTAGGTGCTGGGCTCCACAGAGGGCCCCCGCCGAGCCGAGCCGTGGGGATGTCTTCAGAGCGCAGAAAGAAGAATGCATTGTTTCCCAGGAAAGCATTTAACGAGACACCAGCCAAGACAGTGTAAGAGAAATAAATAAGGCACAATCGGATCCTTTATTCCGCAACATTCCCGGCTCCACTGTTTTTACAGACCACGCGCTGGCATGCTTTTCCTGCCGGCCCCCCCGTCTGCCTCACGCCTCTTCAGCTCTCACAGTGAGCAGCCCGGTATTTCCCTTGGACCATAGTGTTTATTAAATATCGATTGCAGTAATAAGAAACGATTTCTACCAAAGTCAAGGGGAAAAGAAAACATATCAAGTAAACCCGGACGTTTCTGACTTGCTCCTGTTTTAAAAGGTAGAGCCCATGAAAGCAAGGCGGACGGCTGATGTGCAGGCCATGGAACCGCGGTTTCGCAGAGAATGGCCTCGGGAAGGGGCCTGAAAACTTCTTTTGTCAGACTTGCTGTAAATGAGGGGTGTCTTGGCAGTGTTTTGATAAATGCATGAAAAATAAGTCAAAAGCAAGAACCTGAAAGGAAATTGGGTCCCGGGAGCAGCCACAGAGCTCCATGAGGAGCTGTCTGCTACACATCCCCTCCCCCGAAAATCCTGCCCCTCCCCGTCCCGCCCCACCCCCGTGGATGGGCCAGACATGGCGAGTCTGGGGCCATCTGGGTCACATGTCTCGTTAGCTGAATCTGTGTTGTTGTCAGGAGGATGAGGGGTGACCACCGGCAGGTCCAGGCCGACCCCCTGGATGGCCCTCGTCCCTGGACTAGAAATCACGGTCTTGCTGAAATCATGTATCAATTAATAGTTGTTTGCAGATTCCTTTCTATTTTCTATGTGCCATCAATAATTAAAGGTAACGTTATTTCCTCCTTTCTGTGTCTTTTACTTGTTTTGCTGCACTGGGAGGAGAATGTTTAATTAAAGTGGTAAAAATTGGTAGCCGCGGCCCTTCATTCAGCATTCTGCACGACGTTTGTAGAGAGTCTTCATTATATAAAGGAATGTACTCGCTTTTCTTTGATTTCTGAGAGTTGTAATGAATGGGAGTTGAGTTTTTCAGAGCTTTTCCCCTGCATCGGTTGAGAGGGTTATTTTTTACTTTATGTGGTTACATGTGATATATATTGATTTATTTTTTAATGTTTTACCATGCTTGCATGTCTGCATTGTGCCTCAGTTAGCTGTGCTGCAGTTTCTATTCTGTTGTCTGAGATTTGCTGATTTTCAGACTCTAAAATTTAGAGCATATTTGTGTCCATGTTTTTAACAGGACTATGCAGACTATTAAATTGTCCTTGCATCCATTTTGTCAAGTTGTGTTTTTCAAATTTTGTTTATCTAAATTGTCAAAATTATTGGCATAAATTGTTCAGCATACTTTTTTATTATTTGACATTGATTTTTAGCGAGAGTGGACGGGAGAGAAGAAGGGGGTGAGAGAGAGAGAGAGAGAGAGAGAGAGAGAGAGAGAGAGAGAGAGAGAGAGAGAGAGATGTGAGAGAAATACATTGATTGATTGCCCCTGACCCAGGCTGGAGATCAAACCGGCAACCCAGGTATGTGCTCTTGACTGGGAATAGAACTCACAGCCTTTCAGTGTGCAGGCTGACCCCCTAACCATTGAGCACACTAGCCAGGGCTTATTTGCTCATTTGTTGCTTTCAGTTTACCATGTATCTTGTTATTTTCGATTTCACTGTGGTCATAGACTATTCTGTCTGTGCTCTCAACCCTTAACAAGTGGTTGAGGCTTTTTACTGGTTGAACATGTCATCAGTTTGGGTTTATGATACCTACGCACTTGGAGAAAAAGTGTATCCTGCAGTATCTCTTAGATGCAGGGCTCTGTGCATGTCAACAAGGTCACATTTGTTTAATCATGTTTTTCAGATCTTCAGTATTTCTACTGATTTGTGTCTATTTGCATGCATGGTGTACCTTCTCCCATCCTTGCTTGTTTATGTACTTACATTTACGTGTCATCTGAAGAAATAAAGTTTGTTTTGTTTTGTTTTTATAATCCAGTCTGACATTCTTGGCTTTTTAATTATGGCATTAATGTAATTTAATGATGTGATGCAATAATGATTACATTATTTCAGTGTAACTGATGGTATATTTGTGTTTAAATTTTCCACAAGACAGTTGGCTTTGTAGTGATCTCCTCTGTTCTTTTTTTATCCTTCTCTGCCAGTATCTGATTAATCAAATATCTTTTTATTTTTATCTTCACATTAGATTTTTATTATTCTTTTAATTATTTCCCACACGCATCCTTTTCCTAAAATTGTTTTAAATTAAATTTATTGGGGTGACATTGGTTAATAAAATCATATAGGTTTCAGGTGTACAATAATACATCATCTGCATATTATATTGTGTGTTCACCACCCCAAGTCAACTCCTCTTCCATCACCATTTATCTCCCCTCTACCCTCCTCTTCCTTCCCTACCCTCTTTCCCTCTGGTTGACACTATGACACTATATTGTGGTCTGTATCTATGAGCTGTTTTTTTCTTTGCTTAATCCCTTCACCTGTTTCACTCAGCGCCTCAACCCTCTGACAGCTGTCAATCTGATCTCTATATCTATGAGTCTATTTCTGTTTTGTTTGTTAGTTTATTTTGTTTACTAGATTCCACATATAAGTGAAATCATATGGTACTTGTCTCTCCCTGACAGGAATATTTCATTTAGCATTATACTCATCAGGTCTATCCATGCTGTCCCAAAGGGTAAGAGTTCCTTCTTTTTTACAGCTGAATAGTATTTCATTGTGTAAATGTGCCACAGCTTTTTTATCTACTGATGGGCACTTGGGCTGCTTCCAAATCTTGATTACTGCAAATAATATTTCAATGAAAATAGGGGTGCAGATACCCTTTTGAATCAGTGTTTTAGGTTTTTTTGTTTGTTTGTTTGTTTGTTTGTTTGTTTGTTTGTTTTTAATGCATTCCCTGCGTGGGATTGTTGGGTTGTGAGGCAATTTAATCTTCATTTTTTTGTGGTCACTCCATTCTGTTTTCCACAGTGGCTGCACCAGTCTGCATTCCCACCAACAGTGCACGAGGGTTCCTTTTTCTCCACATCCTTGCCAACACTTGTTGTTTACTGATTTATTGATGAAAGCCATTCTGACAGGTGTGAGGTGATATCTCATTTGGTTTTAGTTTGCATTTCTCTGATTATTATGTGATGTTGAGCATTTTTTTTTTCATGTCTATTGGCCATCTGTATGTCTTCTTTGAAGAAGTGTCTATTCAGGTCCTCGGTCCATTTTTTAATTGGAGTGTGTGTGTGTGTGTGTGTGTGTGTGTGTGTGTGTGTTAAGTTGTATCATTGGAGAATATCCTCTCCCATTCAGTGGGTTGCCTTTTCATTTTGTTGATGGTTTTCTTTGTTGTGCAAACACTTTTAGTTGGATGTAGCTCATATGCATCCTTAATATTATATTTGGCATTTTAGCCCCCCTGGACAATTCAAATTTTTTCCAATCCTTGAATCCCATTTACCTATCCCAGCCTTTGTGCTATTGTGCTATATCCTAATTTTACATACATTTCAATTCTACAAGAAATTATTGTTATTGTTGCATTCAGCCAGTAGTCATCTGGGGTTTGCCACACATTGAACTTTTCTATTGTTTTTCACAATTTCTTTCATTTTCTATGTTGTTGTTGTTGTTGTTGTTGTTGTGTGTGTGTGTGTGTGTGTGTGTGTGTTTTAAACCACAAGATTGGTGGTGGTGGTGGGGTGGGGGGACAATTCCCCTTCTGTCTGAAAATTTTTATTATTTATTTTAGTGAACATCACTGCTGACAAGTTTTCTCAATTTTAGTTATTTAAATATATTAACTTCCTGTTTATTTATCTATTTACTAGGGGCTCAGTGCATGAATTTATGCACCTTGAAAGGAACGGTGGGTCGCAAGGCTGCAGTGGGCACAGGGGCAGGTCTTGGCCCATCCTCCGTGCCACACCTGGCCCCTCCCATTGTGGCCCCCAGTCCCTTCTGCTGGCAGCCCCACTCCCGCCACCACTGCTGCTTCCACCGCCCCGCTTGCACCAGCTGATGGCACAGAGCAATTGGGGCTGGTGTCAGCAGCGGGTGCATATTTTCATTGCATATGCTTTATGCTCTTTTTCTATTTTAATCCATCTAGCTTTCATTTCTTTGTCCTTAATATTCTCTACTGAATATTATTCTTAGTATTTTCAAAAAATATATTTTAGCTCTCCTGTGAAAATATTTTGTCATATTTTTATGTACATAATAACAACAGTTAACTTAAAGCCAAAAAATAAAAATAAAATCCATACTTGGTAAACCCAATATTTGATCATGTTTGATTCTGTTAATACTGTTTTGTCCTTTTTACTCTTAGTGTTTGGACTTTTGGCCCTTGGTATGGCTGGAAATTGTGAGTGTATTTTGGATGCTATGCATGGAAAAAGCGTTTTGGATGATGTGTTTTCTTCCTGAGGCCACTTAAGTCATTTCAAGGGGAAGGTAAGCTCTGAGTAAAAAACAAAACAAAACAAAACAAAACAAAACAAAAACATAAATACACAAGAAGTTTAAAAATCACAAAAAGAAAAACTCTAAGCTTATAACATCTGAAGCAGAAGTATTAGGACAGGCAACATATTTAAGGTAAGTAAGAAAAATATTTTTTAAAATATAAGGTCAGAAATTGATAATGGTAAAAAAAAATAATATTTTAAAAACAAAGATACAGTAGGTATAAAATATAATAGTTGAAAGAACAAACTATTTTGAATGCATAATAAAAATATTCTCATAAGGTTTCAAAAAATTTGCCAATAAAACCCACAATGAAAATATTTTGGGAAGAAACTTCAAAATAAAAAGGGAAACAAACCAGGGAAAGCTTCAAGAGAGATAAGAAAAAAGAAAGATTGAAGCGATACCTTTACAAAGTTTATCATTGTCTTAAGAAAAAACTAAGACCAAAGAAAAGAAACACTAATTTTTGAACTGAAATTCTCAATAATATCAACAAAATAATGGACAGATACATGCAAAAGAAATGAAATTAAATCACCTTCTTACACCACATACAAACTCAAAATTAAAGGAAACATGGGCAGTAAAATCTTAGACTTTTTTGCAGCAATACTTTTTCTAATATGTCTCCTTGTGCAAGGGAAACACAAGAAAAATAAACAAATGAGACTTAATCAAACTAAAAAGTTTTGCACAGCAAAGAAAACCATCAATAAAATGAAAAGACAACCCACTGAATGGGAGAACACATTATCCAATGACACATCTGATAAAGGGCTAATGTCCAAAATTTATAAAGAACTTATACGACTTGACACACACAACCCCTTGACTTCCCACAAATAACCCAATTAAAAAATGAGCCAAGAACCTGAAAAGACATTTCTTCAAAGAAGACATACAGATGGCCAATAGACATGAAAAAAAAATGCTCAACATCACATAATAATCAGAGAAATGCAAACTAAAACCAAATGAAATATCACCTCACACCTGTCAGCATGGCTTTCATCAATAAATCAGTAAACAACAAGTGTTGGCAAGGATGTGGAGAAAAAGGAACCCTCGTGCACTGTTGGTGGGAATGCAGATTGGTGCAGCCACTGTGGAAAACAGTATGGAGTGACCACAAAAAAATGAAAATTAAATTGCCTTGTGATCCAGAAATTCCACCTCTGGGAATAAACACGGATTCAAAAGGGTACAGTGGTGCCTCACACAACGAACTTAATTCGTTCCAGGAGCAAGCTTGTTATGCGAAAAGTTTGTTATGTGAAACGCGTTTTCCCATAACAATACATGTTAAAAAAAATAATTCGTTCTGTAGCATAAAATATGCTAAGATGACATAAAAAAATATGCTAAGATGACATATTTTTATTTAGATACATCTAAAAACATAATTTTTTTAAAAAAAACACACATTTTTTTAATTTTAAGACAGACTAAGTAGAGTCTACCGAATCTTGCACATCTTCATCCATTTTCTGCTTTTTGGCCGATGGTTTCATGAAAAACCTGTCCAAAGTTCGCTGTGCGAGGCGTTCGTTATGCGAGGCACCACTGTATATGCACTCCTATTTTCATTGAAATATTATTTGCAGTAATTAAGATTTGGAAGCAGCCCAAGATTAGATAAAAAAAAGCTGTGGCACATTTACACAATGAAATACTACTCAGCTGTAAAAAAGAAGGAACTCTTACCCTTTGGGACAGCATGGATAGACCTGGTGAGTATAATGCTAAGTGAAATATGCCTATCAGGGAAAGATAAGTACCATATGATTTCACTTATATATGGAATCTAGTGAATGAAATAAACTAACAAAATAGAAACAGACTCATAGATATAGAGATCAGATTGACAGCTGTCAGAGGGTTGGGAAGCTGAGTGAAACAGGTGAAGGTATTAGGCAAAGAAAAAAAACAGCTCATAGATACAGATCACAATATGGTGATTATCAGAGGGAAAGGGAGAAGGAGAAGAGGGTAAAGGGGAGATAAAGGTGATGGAAGGAGACTTGACTTGTGGTGATGAACACATAATACAATATGTAGATGGTGTATTATAGCGTTGTACACCTGAAACCTATATAATTTTATTAACCAATGTCACCCTGATAAATTCAATAAAAATTAAAAACAAACAAAATGAAGGACCAGGAGGTAAGGACGAAGGGCTGTCAAAGACCACTAGGACCCTCATCTGATGAGGGAGAATATTGGTTATCCATTTAAATAAAGGCAAAAACGAGAAAAGAGAAGCGGAAAAGGACGAGTGAATAGAGATGTAAGAGATGACGGAACATTGTCCAAATACATCAGTGGTCACTGAAAACCTAAGCTGGCTGATATGTCCTGCTGGGGCTTCACACACCTCAGTGTGCTGCACACCCTGCCTCTCGCTTCCCCTGACCTCATCAACCTTGTTTTCCCCATCTCCCCTGCCCTCGGTTCCCTTCTTCAGAGTGTCCCCATGCCCAGCCTCTGCCCTCGAGCAGCACGGGTGTGGGTCCAGAGGGAGGTTGTCCTGGCTCACGGGTCACGTGTCCCCACCACTGACACTCTCGGCTTCTCCCCCTGGGATCCCTGGTGTGAATTTCCAACCACTCCCATGACATCTGCTGGATGCCCCTCAGCACATTCCCTACACATGCCCTCTGGCTCCTTCCCTCAGGAACCAGCACCCGCCTCCTGCAGGGATGTGTCCTGGCCTTTCCCTCACCTGCCCCTGACCTATCAGCAGGCGCTGTCAGCTCTGCCTTCAATGCACCTGGAACCTGGTCACTCTCACCCCACCTGTCCAGGCCTCATTAGCTCCCCGAGCACTGCCCACAGTCTCCTCACTGGTCTAAGTCCGATACCCCACTTTAAAGGCCGCTTTGAAACTGAAGCTCAGGCTCAGCCACCTGGTAACCCAACCCCTATGCCTCCCCACTTCCCCAGGAGAAGCTGGGGTCCTCCAATTGCCAAAGCCCCACATCACCCCCTGCCCTACCTCAGCTCAGTCCTGACCCCAGAGACAGGGCGTTCTCTGCCAGAGGCATCCACAGGCTCCGTCCCTCCATCCCTTCATGTTTCTGCTCAGAGGCTGCCCTGCCGTGCCCCACCCTGTCTCCTGGGCCCTGGCTTTCACTGGCCACCGTGTGGATCCTGGACCCGTGACCCGCTCCCAGCTTCTCACCGCTCACCAGGTGCCTTTCCTCCAGGCCCCAGGGCAGGGGACCCCATAGTGTGTGAGTTTAGTGCCCCCAGGGCAGAGGTGGTTAGAGAACACCCCTGCTTGCCTGTCCATTGTAGGGACAAGACTTCTGGTTCCTGGGACCACCTCCCACTGTGATCATGTATGTCAGTCCCCATCCTGGGGTCTGCTTGCAGGGCTGGGGGGTGGTCACCCCCTTGGTGCCTAAAGCAGCAGCCCCTGCTTCTTTTCTCTGCCTCTGTGGGAGCCTCTGCCATCACACCTGTGTGCTTCCCATGCCCCCGGAGGACAGGTCCCCTTTGTCCCACAGCAGGTGCTCTGGAAATTGCTGAAAGAGGGAACAAAGAAAGAAAGAGGAGACAGAGGATCGAGTGAGGGAGGGCTGGTTCTGCGTAGGCACAGGAGGCGTCTGCTGTGGCCGAGAGCAGGATGGAGACTGAAGTTCCCTCCATCTAGGTCTGTGGGATTTGCCTTTATGATCGCCTCCCCGCAGGGACCCAGGGAGACAGAGTGCTCTGCACAGCCCCCCCACCCCCGGGGGGACCTCTGTTGAAGAGGAAACACAAGCAGAGTCCTCGCAGCTTCTCAGCTGGGCTGTGGGGCCACCAGGACTCGCCGCTCCCCTCTAACCGCGCTCTCTCCAGCTCTGTTCCTCATATGGAAATAATATTGGGCCTCATAAAAGATCCAGGTTCTTGTTTCAAATTATGAAACAAACATTCTCCTCGGATAATACCATGTCAAGCCGCGAGTGAGGTTTTGAATTCCAACTTCAAGGGGACGCTGAGATTAGCCCTAAACCAGAGCATGTACGTTTGTAATAAACCGGAGGCCACGTCCTGCTGCCAATTAGAAGGAACTGTGGGATCCGTTCCTTTGAATTATTTGAATCTATGCGTATGCGAGGCCCCGTGCAAAGCCCTAAAACTGTGCACAAAAGTATAAATTCAAAAGTAATTAATGCGATTTAATGTTAATGAGCAAACTTCAAAGCCCTGCAAAAAACGGCAGAACCTCATCAAAGCAGAAAAAACAAATGTGTTTCCAGTTCAGATCTGAAACCCTCCCAGTGGCCCAGCATTTAATCTTGCGGGAAGGCTTGCGAAACCCTCTGGATCCAGGGTGCGCGCCGGCCTGCTCCCTGTCCTCTCCCCCTGACAGCGAGGCAGGGTCAGGAGTGCCTCCCAGAGAAGAAGTTAACTGCTTCTGAGGGAGAAAAGGGAGAAGGCTTCCCTGAGTAAGCAGACCAAGCTCACCCTCAAGACACTTCCCAGCATTCAGCAAAACGGTGTTTAAACTCTTGCTTTCACTGAGCGCCACTTTTTAAAAAGGAGCCGCCGAAACCGGTTTGGCTCAGTGGATAGAGCGTCGGCCTGCGGACTGAAAGGTCCCAGGTTCGATTCCGGTCAAGGGCATGTACCTTGGTTGCGGGCACATCCCCAGAGGCAGCTGATCAATGTTTCTCTCTCATCGATGTTTCTAACTCTCTATCCCTCTCCTCTCTCCTCCTCTCTGTAAAAAAAATCAATAAAATATATTTAAAATAAATAAATAAAATAAAAAGGAGCCAACTTCTTCACTTGGGGCATTTTCTGGAAAACTTCAGCTCAGGGCTTTGCGGCTGACAAATGTGTCTCTTTGATGCCTTTGGGAACTGAAAACAAAACAAGCATGAACTCCACGTTAGTGTTCCGAAGAGGAGCTCTGGGCAAGGGCCTGAAGATTCGCGTTCGGTGTGCATCGTTTGGAACCGTTTCAGAAGGAACAACGGTCCCGCCATGAGAACTGCAGGCCTTGTTTTACACCTCGCGGCTGCTCAGGGAAAGCACACAACCATGCGCATACATGTGAGCGCTGTGGCCTCTCTTCTCTCAGTGGCTCTGGTGGCCCAGAAAGGTCAAAGTCATCCAACTTCAAAGGCCCTCGTGACGTCTTCCCAAGTCTTTCTCTGCCGGGAATTGACCCAAACACCCTCTCATGAGCCTCCAGAGAGGAGAATAATGCAGTCTTTCTTGGAAGTCTCTTCTTATGTTTCAGCCCCTGTCAGGAAGTTATTCCTTGTCTGCGTCTCCATGACACCAATACATTAAGTCAATTAGGCCAAAAATTGAGTCACTCACCCACATGTTTTGTCTGCGTGGGGCTCAACAGTGGGGGGACTGAGTTGACAGGGTGTTTTGCTATCACTGTAGCCCAGCCTGGGTGTCTCAGCAAGTGTTCCATCAGTACAATGTCACCCAGTGCTTCTTTTCCATGTTGATGATAACATTTTGCTCCTAGAAACTTCCTTGAGCCAACCCACGGAGTCTAGGCTTCTCTGTGTCTTTGAGGAAATGGTCACCTCACCCCTGGCCTGGGTAGGGAAATAAGTGACATCATCTGCCCAGGTGAGTCAGGCCCAGCCCTCATCTGCCCGCCCCTGGGCTCCTGAGGAAAGGAGTGTGACCAGTGGGCCACCTGACCGGGCCACACCGTGGCAGCTGTGGCTGGAAGAGCTCAGCAAGGCCTGCATCTCCCCTTCCTTCCTCTTCCCTTACTGGCCGTCCATCAGTTTATTGAGTGCCTACTGTGCGCCAGGCGCTGGGCTGGACATGAGGACTTCAGGAACGATTGTTCCTGCTGAAAAGAACTGAAAGCTGAGAGGAAGGGAGATGCTCGTACGGCACTACACAAGAGGACCGTGGAGTCCCTCCCTCTTCGGCCCTGTCCTGCAGCCCCTCCATCAACCCAGCTGTCTCCTCAGGGGAGAGGGACCCCTCTTCTCACCACTGCCCCTGGCCCAGCCACAGCTGCTGAGCCCTGACTGCTCCGTGGGCTTTCTCACAGCCCCCGTCTTTGCCGGGTGTAGTGTGGATGCTGGTGCTTTTTGTCATTCTCTGGAGCCCTTGGTCCAGAGATCCTTCAGCCAGAGCTGCCGGAGCCCAGCTCACCACCATCTTGGTAGGAACCAGCATTCCTCTGGCCCCAATCTGAGTCATGAAAACAGGATTTAGATGCAAATCAGCAAGTGCCACCCAACCCCAAAGAAATATTGGCCGGAGCCAGCAGAAGCAGTGTCCTCTTCCCCAGTAGGGACGGTGGGGACCTTGGGACATGCCACAGATTTGGTCCACAGGGAGTGAGGTAGCAGTAGCCAAGGGTGCCTGGCAGCTTCCAGGGACAGAAGAGGGGACTTGAAGCCTCACCTTCCCAAGTGCCTCCTAGGCTGGAGAAAAAGCAGACACCGGCCCTGACACTCGGGCCAGGCCTCCCCGCTGGGCTGGGAGCCATATTCCCCTCCTCCTTCTGGCCACACAGCCTGTCTCGGTTCCTGCTGAGCCCAGGCAACCCTCCTAAGGAAACAGCAGCCCCACGTCTACAGCGGGCAGGAGCGAGCCAGCCCCAGTGTCTCCCGCCTCTTCCCCAAGGTCCCGTTCATGGCCCACCCATCTTCCCGCCTGCTGGGAGCCTCATCTCTTTCTGGGAAAGTCTCTGGAACCTGGAGCCTTCTCTCAGAACCTGGGAAGGCGCCACAAGGTGTCCATGGTCTCGCAGAGCCCCCGCGGCGTCAGGCCCCCCGTGTGCTGGGTCAACACACACGTCTAGCCAGACGGCACAGAGCTCCTCCGCTGCTGGCTGTGCCGGGTTCGACAAACTTTCCTTCCTCCTAGGACGTAGAACGGTAACGTTCACACCGATGTGTCCCCAACAACCTTGCTAAATGCAGTGATTCGTTCTGGTAACCATTCGTTCGGGTAACTTTCCAATATCAGCATCCAGGCTTCTGTGAGGGGCCGTTCTATTTCTTTTTTTGACCTCTTTTTCTTTTTCTTTTTTAAAAATATATTTTATTGATTTTTAACAGAGAGGAAGAGAGAGGGACAGAGAGTTAGAAACATCGACGAGAGAGAATCATCCATCAGCTGCCTCCTGCACACTCCCTACTGGGGATGTTCCCCGCAACCAAGGTACATGCCCTTGACCGGAATCAAACCTGGGACCTTTCAGTCCGCAGACCCACACTCCATCCACTGAGCCAAACCGGTTTTGGCTTGACTTTTTTTTTTTTCTTACCGAAGGTCTCGGCAGGACCTGTGGAGAGGTGGGAGAGGCAGGAGCTGGCTCTGTCTTTTCCTGCCACGGGAAAGCGGCCGTGTTTCCACGGTGCTGCCCCAGGGCCGTGGAGGCCCGTCACCGAGTGAGAGCCACCCTGCCCCTCCCCGGGGCCTCAGTTCTTTTCCATGAGCGGTATTGGCTTGCAGTAAGTGCTTTCTTAAAAACATGGATTGAGATGATCTATGCCTTTTCTCCTTTATTCTACGAGCACATTGAATTACCGACCTTGAATTTTTTTGAAAAATACGACTTCGTCATTATGAATTGCTCTTTTTATGTAAAGATTAAACTATGCCATTTGGTTGGCTAATATTTTGTGTGGGACTCTTGCATTCATGTGCGTGAGATGGATTGGTAGTTATTCTTCTGGTAATGTCTCTGGTTGTTGGACACGGAGGTTATGCTGCTCATGGAGTTATTGGGGAAGTGTTTCCTCTTTCCACTCGATGGACTGATTTGTGTGAGTTTGATATCAATTTTTTCCTAAACGTTTGGAAGAATTTACTACTAAATCCACTTAGGCCTAGAGGTTTATCTGTGTGAAGATTTTAAATTGCAGGGTCCATTTCTTTAACAGAGTTAGATTTCTCCTCTTTCCTAGTGACAGTTTGGAAATGTGTGTTTATCTATGAATTCACCCATAGCCTCTGTGTTTGAAAACATAACGGCACAAAGTGTTTCAAAATAACCGCATTACACTTAAGTATCTACAGAAGGTGTGGTGGCCTTTCCCTTTTATTTTGATGTTCAGAATCTGTGCCCTGGCCCTCTCCTCGCCACTTTGTTAGGGTGTTCTTGATCTTCTCAGGGCTCATCTTTTAAAAACCAATACTTTATTGTGTGGTTTTTTAGCTTCTGGTCCCTCCTGTTTCATTGGCAAATTTCCTATGCTGGCTCTAGACACACACGTTCTGAGGCACGTGGCCGGGAGCGTTCTAGCCCCTCTCCCCCCACCTAGGCCCACAACAGCCTTCTCGGGTGACAAGGATGGCCCATCGTGCTGGGTGCTGGGTGCTGGGTGCTGGGTGCTGGGCCCCTGTCCTCCATTGAGGCCGAGTGTGTGTGGAGACCAGACAGGACTCCACTCAGGCCTCCTCCTCCTTCCCCAGCCTCTGCAAGCACTCACTGGCCATCCAACAAACGGGCAAGGGTCCAACACAGGCCAGACTCCAGAAGGAGAGCAGCGAAGACAGCAGGGCCCACCGTCGTGGGACCAAGCTCAGGTTGGCTGCCTCACATCCAGCAGAGGCACAAGGGAACAGAACATCTTGTCTGTCCACACACCTGGCGCATCACTGGTGAGTGGCTGTGGGAGCCCTTGGATGAGAGAGGAACCCCAAAGGTACCTTCTTCCCTGGGCTCCACCATCCTGGATGGTCCTCACGGCTCCAGGTAACTGGCTGTGGGTGGGAGGTGGGGTGGGTTCAGCCAGAGCAATCTGGAGGCCCAGCCCTCATACGCTCTTGCCTGCTTGTGTCACTACATGCTTTGCATCCAGCACCACTACCCCATGTCTGTCCCTTTGACACCAAAGGGAGACTGTGGACAAGAGGACCACAATCCTACGGAGCCCCATGGTCCCGGGGAGAGCAGTCCTGAGGCGACTGGGCTCAGAGCCACCTGGCTCTGTTGCTGAGCACGGGGCAGGCCCGTCTCCAGAGGCCACTTCCACGGCCATGGGAGACCATGGGTGTGGGATGTGTTCTCCGGGATTCAGATGACAGGAGGGAATCCACATAACAGATGAGCGTCTCCAGGTGCTGCCGTTCCCACTGGCCCTGGAAGTTCACGTTTTTCTCCAAGTGGCGGTGGGCACTGGCCATGACGTGGGCAGGTGAGGATATGAGAATAGGTGGCATTTGCATTGTTGACCTTTGAGCCTGGGCACATGGCCAGCCTCTCTGTCTCCCCGCATCTGAGGCCCTATCCCAGGCCTGCGCTGACTCAGGAGCTGGCAGGCTCATGCCTTCCTTATACCTGGGCTTTCCCAGGCCCAGTGTGCTGTTTCCGGACGTGGACAGAGAAGGCCGGCACCAGGAACCCTGAGAGGACCGGCTGCTCCACTCACTGAAACCATTTGTGCCATTTGTGGGTGAGTCAGTGCAGGCCACAGTTAAAACAAAAACACACTGCAGGTAGGGCCTTAACCAAGACCCCCTTGGTCTTCCCAATTCCAGAAGCTGGATGGTCTAAGACAGTGTTTCCCAACCTTCTCTCATGATGAGAATCACCTGGTGGAGTTGTTAAAACACAGATTCCTGAATCCCAACTAAGAAGTGCTAAACTAGAATTTTTGAGAACATATAGGTAAAATTGCATACCTAACTTAGTGCTCTGTATATATAACATCTGTGTTAGAGCACTAGTTAAGTATACAATTTTACCTGTATGTTCCCAAAAATTCTAGTTTAGCACTTCTTAGTTGGGATTCAGGAATCTGTGTTTTAACAACTCCACCAGGTGATTCTCATCATGAGAGAAGGTTGGGAAACACTGGTCTAAGACACCACATGTGGCTCCAGCACAGCTGTGAGCTGGCCACGGAGGCAGCCACAGGGCCATCATTTCCTGTCCCCACGGTCCTGGCTCCAGCTTGTGACTCATAGGCCCCTTTCAGGGTTTTCACCCAAAATTTTATTCCTTTTTGTATTGCATTTTCAGTCATTACAAACCTGTGAAAACAGACCTCTCCTTTGCCCCATTCTGATTCTTCAGAAATGTCTCCTCTCTAACCTTCACCCACTGCTTGTGTTTCTGAGAAAATGCAGACGCACAGAGGACCCACGGTGTTGCCTGCCTGGGAGGAAGGCCCTGGCACCCACCCCTCGATCCATTGAAAGCGCTGGTGCCTGGCGGGGGAGAGAAGTCAAAGATTGGAAAGTCCTTAGTGCTGGGTACATCCAAAGCCGTGGGCTTGAGGCAGAGCCCGGAGAAGTCTGCTGGGGGTGGAGTGGAGGCTGGAAAGTGAGAAAGAGTGGGAATCAGAGGAGTACATGACAGGCTCTATTGGTCTCCCCAAAGTCCTAAAATCTCACATGGACCATCCTAGAGTGACACCAGGATCCACAGACAACCTCCTTCAGGACTGGCCACACATCCCAGCATCCCACAGCCAGCAAGGGGTCAGCGCATGCCCGGGAGAGTGGGATCAGAGCCCAGGATGGCCTTGGGCTATGCACTCCGAATCACCAATACCACTCACCCAGAAGGAGAGGACCAGGACGGGAGCAGAGCAGGGGGGTGGGTGGAGGAAGGGGAGGGTCAGAGGGGCCACGAGGACAGCTGGGACAGGGTGAGGACATCACCAGGCAGCCGGGCCAAGGGCAGTGCTCTGTAAACAAGTCCGTGGAATGTTCCTGAAGATGCTGAGCAGAGACCGGGGCTGTACTCTGTGGGGAGGACTGTCTGAGCCCCATAACAACCAGAGAAACCCAGCTGGGAGGACACTACCTTCCCTGTCACTTCCCAGGAGCTGCCTGGTCACTGTCCATGCAAATCTGTCAGTGTGCACAGGAAGACACACACCACACACCCAGACATGTGCACGTGCACACACACATCACACACACATTCAGACATTACACACACGTGCACACACATCACAGACATGCATACACGTCACACACAGGTACACACACTCAGGCACCACTCATACACACACACAAACATACATCATACGTCCAGACAGACACACACAACATACACAAATGCACACATGCACACATATACACAGACACATACACTGTACACCATAAATGCACACTCAAAGGTACATCAACACACACACCATGCACACGCACTCACCATCACCTTTTCCTGCCTCTGACACGCATGACTTTCTCACAGACCTTTATGTGTTTTTTCTTTGTTTCTGTTTAATTTTCTCCACACCAATCATTTCCAGTTCCTTTTCTCTGATTGCTTTCCCATGATGTCTATTCTTAGATTCTTTTAAATTTAGTCTTCATTTCTGAAATTGCCTTTCCTTTGTTTTTTGAAGTATTTCCTGATTTCATGTGTGCCTGTTATCTGACTACAGCACCACTAGCTTTTCTGTTCCTGATGTATCCTCTTGTCTCAAAGTTTAAATATTGCCTGCATTTCTTTAATTTATTTTGAAATATCTTCTGGGGTAGGTTGCAGTCTGTGTGTGTATGCATGTGATATGTGTCCGTCCCAGACAGTCAGCATCAAGATATATCCTCACAAACTAAACTCTGAAGATAAGGGGGAAATCCTTTGGACATTCAAACAAAAAGAGCCCAAATTTGTTTACAAAGGAAAGAACATAAGATTGGCATTAAATGTCTCAATAGCAACTCTTTGCTAGAAAACAATGAAGCAACGTTTTAAAAATACTCCAGGGAAGAAAATGTGAGCCAAGAAGGCTGACTCCAGCCAAGCAGCTCTGCGAGAATAAAGGCAGAAAAGGTCATAAATTTGCAAGCACTCAGGGAGTATCGGCCCCCTGAGCCCTTCCTGAAGAATTTACGAAGGAACCAACTTCCAACAACCACAGAGCAACTGGAGCGGCTTCAGCACCGCTCTGAGGACAGGCCTGGGATGTGTGTGCGGGAAGAGCTGAGACGAGGGACCGGACAAGGGTCACCAGAGAGGATGCACATGCCACAGGTTGCAATATAGAAAGTGCCGTTAAAGTGAATCAATAAACTTGTAATCCCCCCCCACCCCCTGCGTCCTCTCACCCCACTGCCTGGCCCATGCAGGGCTTGGGAGAGGAGGCAGAGACCCCTCGGGCTACAGGGCCCGCTCTTGGGGGCTCACCTCCTCAGACCCTCTTAGCAAGGCCTCTGTGCTCAGCTGCACTGTGAACCCTGACCTCTAGCTGCACCTGGAAGGCACCAGGCACGCCACGGGCAGACGTGTGTGCTGTGTGCCATCCATCCCGGGGCCGGGATGTCCGCTTCTTACGTAAGATCATGACATGTTTACCTTTTAGTGAACTGGTACCATGAGCCTTTCCACAAAACTTCAGCAAGACCTCTCACGCTTCCTTCCTCTGAAACCCTTTATCAGTAAGCACATCAGGGTGTCGGGATTTATCGCCCAGATGGTCCTCAGCCTGGACCAGGGCCATCCGACAGAAGGCATTGCAAGCTCATAGGCGAATTTTCTAGTCGTCACATTAAAAGCCCCAAGGAAACAGATGACATTCATTTTAATAATATGGTATTTGACCCCAAACATTACTATTTCAGCATGTAACCCAAATCTGAAGTTGCCTCGCATTCTTTCTCAGCACGGCATGTTCCCAATCTGGGCCTCACACTAGCAGCGCAGCTCCCCGTGGGGGGCCGGTTTCCGGTCAGTGGCCACCACACGGCACACTCAGGCCTCGTCTTCTCCCTGCACCTTCAGATGCTGCCAAGCCCACCACAGAGAGCCCGTGCTTGGCATATACGGCCCGGGATGGGGAGCCAGTGTGAGCCCTGCCCCCTGAGGCCCCAGGCTGAGGATGAGTGAGGTCCAGGGCCAGGAACACGTGGTCAGAAGACCTGCCTTGCCCTCCACGCTCTGCTCCCCCCGCATTGACTGTGAGCCCCGCATGCGTGTCTGACATCTGCTCTGAGGCCAGCACCCAGGCATGTGCACACCCCTCTGCTGACGCCCGGGCAGGCGCTGTCCCGGGCCCAGGGGGACACTGCCCTCTGGAACTCCTGCACACCCAGGCCACAGACCATCTTCCCAGAGGGTCCTCACGTGCCCTGGCCTGGGCCTGTGTTTCCTGAAAAGAAGGACCGATGGCCAGTGAGGCCTCTCAGCTCCCCCGTGCCTCCCCCCAACCCCCCAGCCTCTCCCTGGGGGATGGAGCCTCAGATGGGCCCAGCTTTGTTCCTGGTGCCAGCAGTGCCCTCTGACCTGGGCCTGTAGTTGGAGGGGAGACGATGAGGGGGAACGGGAGGCCGAGGGATGGCCTCAAGAACAGAGTGGACACTGAGGGTGAGGCAAAGACTCGATGGGGGACTCCGTGCCCTGGATAATGGTAGAATAGCCCTGGCTTCTCCCAGCTGCTGCACGGTCACAACAAGGGGTCATGTCAGAGCCATCGCAGCCCTCTGCAGACTCAGACGCTGGCAGGAGCGCTCTGCAGCCAGTGTCCTCGCCTGGGATCTGACCCTGGATTCAAACCCCGGATTTGGGGAACAGGGTTCTTTCCCATATATCTTTTTACCTGAAAAAAGCACTGCCCTGCCGGTGTGGCTCCCTGGATATCTTCGGCCTGCAGAACGGTGGTCACTGGGAACTGAAGCTGTGAGTGCCCTTGAGTCTGATTGGGGTGCAAACCCTATGTGGGCTGGCCACCTATACTCTGTGGCCCAAAAGGCAGAGCGCTGAGTTGACAGGTAGCTGTGGGGACTGCCAGCAAATCCAAGGAAGGACCTCCCAAAGGCTGGTCTCCCCGATGGACTCAGAGGAGCCCTGTGGGCCCCGCACTTCAAGCTGACACAGAGAACCCAAATCAGAAGACCCAGGTCTTCTATGGGGCTGGAGGCTCTTCCATTTGGAAGGCCCTCCCATGGTGTGCCATTCAAGGAAGGGGTTTTTAAACCATATAATTGTTCCTGGCCAGACAGCTCAGTTGGTTAGAGCCATGGTCAGCAAATTCATTAGTCAACAGAGCCAAATATCAACAGTACAATTGAAATTTCTTCTGAGAGCCAAATTTTTTGAACTTAAACTTCTTCTAACGCCACTTCTTCAAAATAAACTCGCCCAAGCCGTGGTATTGTGTGGAAGAGCCACACTCAAGGGGCCAAAGAGCCGCATGTGGCTCGAGAGCCACAGTTTGCGGACCACAGGGTTAACGCATCCTCCTGCTATGCCAAGGTTACAGATTGATCTCTGGTCAGGGCAGATACAAGAATCAACCAATGAGTGCTTAAATAAGTGGAACAACATCTACGTTCTCTCTCTCTCTCTCTCTCTCTCTCTCTCTCTCTCTCTCTCATCAATCAATTAAAAAAAATTTTTAAAAACCATATAATTGGAGGCAGTCCATTTTTGTTAAAACCGTTTCCACGATGTAGCAGCAAATCTTGCAGCCCTGGGATTACAAAAACCACACGAGAACAGAAGGGACGTGCGTCACCTGGGTGCTCACAGCGAGGAGGAGGGCTCTGACACATGGGCCCAGTCTGTTCTGTGTGCTCGCCTTCACCATCCCAAACAGCGCATCTCAGAACAAGAGCTGGCGCTCATTAGGGGAGGCAGCATCTGCCAGCTGTGGTTATTTCCTGTCCAGAGCTGCCTGCGGGGAGAGCGAGGGGAGTGGCCTCCCTCCTCACCCCGCCCGAGAAGGCACCCTTTGTTGGACTACAAAGGAAAATAAATGAGGCCACACTTGATTTAAAGCTGAGCCTTGTTGTGTCTCCCGCTGGATTGATCTCCCGCCAGCCAGATGTGGCCAGACTCCGCCCCCTCGAGAGCTCCAGCGTGGCTGGGTGTGTTTCTGGCAGGGAACCGTGGGTTTGGGGCCACGTTGATTCAATGAACAATTTGTTCCCTGTTAGCCTCAGAGGCTAACACTTTCGCAGGTGGCCTGGGGGTGGGCGGCCGGTGGCAGGTTCCCCACCCAGCATTTTTCATGTTGCAGTTTGGGCAGGAGATGGGGGGACGGGACAGAGTTTGGCTGGGGGCGACCACTCCCTGCTTCCTGGCAGCGTGGGCTCCACAGCTCAGGCATTTGCAGAACAATAGGAACCGTGTCTCAGCTGACAGACAGCAGGACAGATGGTGCCATTTTCTTCCACAAAGGGTGGCGCTGGAGCCAAGGAGCTGGTGCTCCTGCCCACGCTGCCCAGGCCCTGGTGAGGGGGCCTTCCCAGGCCTCTCGCATCTGTGGGCCACGTCTGCAGGTGAGCTCGGCCTTAACTGCCAGCCATCCTGGCCCCACCTCAGACCACTTTCTGGACTCTGACTTCTGAGGGGAGTCCTGGAGGTGGGGCATGGAAACCAATGCTGTCATGACCTCACTGCTGACATCACTGGGTGAAGCTGAAGGGAGGGTAGATGTCTCCCACTTTTGGAGGCTGAGGAGGGACCGGTGACCTCTTTGCAGTCACACCCTGTGGTCTGAGTGGTGCCCGGCGTGGCTGTCAGGGGGTCTGCTTTAGCACCTGTGGATCTGCCCCCTCAGCAGAGTCAGTGAGTGTGGACCCCACGTCTGTGCCCAGACACCTGTCCCAGAGCGTGTTTCCTGATTGTGTGGGCTCACATGGCAGCCTTGCATGTGGCCCTTGGAATCTGTTTGCATGGCGGCAAGCATTTCAGGACCAGAGGACCATGTGTCAGAGCCACCATGGAGAGGGTCAGGTCACCCCCTGCCCAGGGCCCAGGTTCTGCCTGCAACTTCAAAAGAGAAGCTTTGTTTCACCTCATTCACAGATTGGGCTTCTGCATGAGATTTCTTCCGAAGGAAGTTTTGATGGATTTTTAAAAATATGAAAACCACTGCAAAGGGGTGAAGAGCTGAGTTCTTTAGTTTAAAAAATCTGATTTTGACCCCAGACCTCACTTTTGATGAATCCACGTTGAACGGCTGACATTCCCCATAACCCTAGGCTCTTGTCTGAGGGGTAGAGAGGCCTCTGGGGCTGTTGTGAGCTGTTGTGAGGAACCTGGGAGGCCAGGCACACATGCTCACCTTCACTGCACGAGTCGCCCTCTTGGGCGTCTGTGCCCTGGGCACATGGCAGCCCACGAAGTTCGTTCCGGAGATTGCCAGCGGGATCCAGGCACCAGACAGGCAGGACTGAAGGGCTGTGTCGGCCACAATGACCAGGTGCACCATCCAAACTCCAGGAACCCACACCCAGAGAGGGTTAAGCCTGGCAAGAAGGAGGAAAGACCTTCTCTTCCAGGGATGGGTCCAGATGGTCCGAGACCCTGCTGGAACAGCCGCTGATTCCTCTGTGGCTGCCCCGCTCAGGAATCCAGCCCCTGCTCCGGCTCTTTCTGGCTGGCAGCCTCAGATGGGTTATTTCATCTCAAAAGCCACATTTTCCTGTGCTGTAATATGTTTAATATGCTATCCATTTTTCCGCCCCCACATCTCTCACACCCACCAGGCTAAGTTTTGCCTGGGAGGAAAGGAGGGAGGGAAGGAAGCTGGAGGAGACACAGGAGAAGCTGAACGTGGCTGGGGTCTGGCCCTTGCCCCACATGGAGCCAAATCCAAGGACTCCACATGAGTTCAGGGACCTGAGATGAGACTGGCCCGTCATTGCCTGCCCCGCCCCTCCCAGTGGAGTCTGGGAAGACAGATTTTCCTGTGCTACAGGAGGCAGAGATGGGCCTGCCACTGACACCTGACGTGGCCTCTCAGAGCAGCCAGCCACTGTGCACCAGGAGGCAAGACCACACAAAGCCTGGTGTCGGCCCGTCCCACCCCAACTCCAAGGTGCGACTAGGAGCCCGACCCGTGGAGTGCAGCCTAGATGTCAGCAAGATGTCAGCTGAACAGCCCAGCCTGAGCCAGACGCGGTGGGACAGCGAGAACGTGAAGCTAAAAAGCACATAATAAACATCCTCAGAGAAGCTTGGAGCAGCAAGTTAGCAGGCCAGGCACCTGCCAAAACAGCAAAGCGCCGGTGACATTAAGTGTGCCTCCTCTCCCGGCTGGTGTGGCTCAGTTGGTTGAGCATTGTCCTATGCACCAGGAGGTCGCTGGTTCAGTTCCTGGTCAGGGCACATGCCCAGGCTGCAGGCTCCATCTCCTGTAGGGGGCGTGCAGGAGGCAGCCAATCCATGTTTCCCTCTCATTGATGTTTCTATATCTCTTTTCCTCTTCCTGTCTCTCTCTAAAATCAATTAAAAAAAACACTAAAAAAAAAAAGAGTGTCTCCTCCAAGGCTCCATCAGCTGGCCAGGATGGGAGGGTGCTCAGAGCCATCCTGGGGAAGCCATCTGCCCGGCTGCATCTGAGCACCAGCCTTGTGGCCTCACAGAGAAATGTGAAGACAGACTTGACAGAACCCAGATGCGACATCACAGAAAGGAAGGGGAGGAGAGCAGACAGCTCCAAATGTGTGAATAGGCCAACACAGATGGTGGCTGTGAAAAGGGCAACCAGGGCTCAGGGTCCGAGGTCGAACACAGCGGCAGGACCCACAGGCGTGGGAAGGACCCACAGGCGCGCAGCTTCCCAGGTGCTCTGCACTTTCCAGCAGAGGTGCTCAGAGTCTGGGGACCACGTCACACCCCACAGCAACCATGAAAACAGCAGAGGGTGTAACTTCCACGTTAACAGAACAACAAGGAAACGTCATCAGATCTCTCTGGAGACGAGGAAGGGGGTGTAGCACGGAAGGAGCAGTTATGAAGAAAATGCATCAGAAACATCAGGAATGAGAGGCACAGTAGCCAAAACGCAGAGCTCAGAGGGGTAAAGGCTTCCAGGGCTCCAGCCGCCGGGTGAGCCAAGCCAGGTGCAGGCACACGAGAGAGAGAAGCGAGAAGAAAGAAGGCACCAAGGACAGAAGGGGCACTGCATCCGAGGGGTCCCAGAGTGAGAAACACATTGGTGAACGTGGAAACACATAAAAAGATGTATGAAAAGAGAAACCAGGCTGTAACTGGCAGGATGCCGTGCATGCCAGAGGGCACAGGGTGGAAAACACCCACCAATAACCATTGTCCTAACAATTAAGAGCATAAAACCAGGGAGAAAAGCCCAGATGCTCCAGGAAAAGGACCCTGAAGACAGCAGTACTGGCATCAGCTGCGCCTCTCAGCCCCTAAGAATGGAGCCAGGAGCCAAGTCCTTGGGAGCCTGGGATTTTACAGGAGCCACAGTGCAAGGAGGACACGAGGGTGAAATGGCTTGGGGAGCTCAGGACCCACAGACCCTGTCTGAGAGCGTGAGGATGGCCTGAGGGGCCATAGGAGAGGGTCGCAGATGGTGACCAGCTCAGGTTGGCGATGGGAAACAGCCCAGCTGCGACCCGGACAAGTCCAGAGCAACGGAAGCATAAAGATGATGCACAACCTCAGACCAGCCCACGGAAACCTGCTCTCCACGGTGGGAGGAAAAGAAAGCCACAGAGGCCAAGTGTGGGCAGTGACGCAGACGGGAGCCTGTAATTTGAGGGGACAGATGGCAAGCCCCCAGATGTCAGACGCTTCCGCTCTAAGGGGAGACAAAAAGCGGTGCCCGCCCTCCCACTCTGCTCAGAACTCCGCGTCAACTCAAGACGAGAACAAAGCAAGGCTGGCCGGGAACCGCTCTCTGAGGGTAAGTGTCTCAGTGCTGCTCTGTGTTTGAAAATCTGCAGCCTCCTGAAGGACAGTGCCTGGCATCGCCAAAACCTGGCCTTCTGTGCGCTGTGTGCCGTGGCCCCAGAGCCACCACTGCTAGTCACATGGCCCTGGCAAGGCTGGGCCTATTCTGCCACTCACCAGCATAACAGAGAAACCTCAAGTAGGGTTTATGGGGCGAGGGGATAAATGGGACCATGTAAGAATAACGATGCACGAGGCAGGCGGCTGCCCTCACACCCACCGCGCTCATCCTTGGAGCACTCCAAGAAGCACTTTCTGAAATATCTGCTAGTGCCTGGCCGGTGTGGCTCAGTGGTTGAGCATCGACCCATGAACCAAAATGTCACTGGTTCGACTCCCTATCAGGACATATGCCAAGGTTGTGGGCTCAATTCCCAGTAGGGAACATGCAGGAGGCAGCCGATCAATGTTTCTCTCTCATCGATGTTTCTATCCTTCTCTTTTCCTCTCTTTCTAAATAAATTTTAAAAGACATTAAAAACAAACAAAAAATAAAGAACACCAAAAATGCACTCTTGGCTTGAAATACCCCCCAGTAACCTGTGAGGCCGTTATCCCATTATTTGGATGAGGTGCCTGGACTGAGCACAGAATGGACTCACCCATCCATTGCAGGTCAGCCAAGGCCAGGCCAGAGCAGAGTGTGGGGGCCGTGAGGATGTGTGCAGCTCCCTGGGACCTTGTTCTGTCACGGAGGGTTCAGCCTTGGTGCTTGGGAGCCCCCACTTCCTAAGGGTCTCCATGACTGAAGGGTTTATGCTGTGCAAACAAGGCGTCAACTCCAATTTCTTACACACATGAGGTGAAGGGTCTGCGTGGTAGATACACACAATTTAAGACCAGAGCCTTTGATCATGTTGACCTGACAGGTCCTTGTTCACTGGCTGGAAGCTGAGCTTCCAGTAATTACACTTGCTTCTTGTGCTAAGTAAACAACGAACGGGGAAAACTGGGAAGAACGCCATCGGGACACGGCGAACATGGCTTCTCCATCTGTCCATCCAGCCAAAGAAATGGCCTTACTGCCCTTTCATTCCAAAATGAAGCTGACGCAAAGCTAGCTCGAACATTTGCCAATTGATCTTCAAAGGGAAATGAAAGAAGTCACGTGTCTCAGTAGAAACCATAGCAAACCTGTGACAGGCTGGTGCGCCAGAAATTGGCTTTCCCTGCTGGACCTGCGTGGCTCCCGCCTCCCTGACGCTGAAGGTGCTGAGGCTGCCCTGGCTCTCAGGCGGGCCGCCCGCTCTTCCGTGGCCCAGGAAGGGGCTCCTAGTTGATGATGCTGCACTGTCTTATCATCACCATCAGTGCTCTGATTTACTCCACGAAGTTGATGGCAAGGCCTGCATTTCATCCCCAAGCCCAGTCTAGAGCAGCGAGTGTAACGGGCAGGGGGAGGCCTGGATGTAAGGAGGGGGCCTCTGACACGTGGCCAACGTGTCCTCTGAGAAGACCACTCTGCTCCCTTGAGAAGGAAGCAGTGTGGGACCGCATGGTGGGCCACAGGGTGGCCACGCCCTCCCCCCCAGCACTGGTGCAGAGCATGGACACGCCGCTGAGTGAGTGCTGAGGCCCAAGTACAGACATGCGACTTGAGGAAGGCCGAGCCGATTTGGCCGAGTTTATGCAAAGGGAAGAGAATGGAGCCAGAAACAGCCGATTCTGGCAGGACGGTGGTGTCTTTGCCGAGCGCTACCTCGTCTTCCCCTGAGGTGAGGACCCGGCCAGTCCATCTCAGAAAGGAGGGCCCAGCAGGGTGGGCCAGGCCCCAGCAGAGCCTGGGCCTGCGAGGTGAGAGTTTCCGGCTGGTACTTCTTTTCTTGGAAAATGGCTCTTTCGTGCCCCTGGACGTGTAAGCCCCTCCCACGGATTGGGAGGCCCAGTTTGCTGTCCTTTCTGAGCCTCTGAAGGGGCGCTCCCCTCTCCCCTCTGCAGTGTTCCCAGAAGGCTCCTGCTGTCAGGATCGCTCAATTCGGGGGCCTCCAGGGGCCTGGAGGCAGAGAAAAGAACTCTTTCTGAAATGACTAAAAGGAAATGTTGTGTCTCTGTGTGTGTGTGTTGTGTTAAAACAACAACCAACGATTAGATCTAGCCCCTTAGTTGGGTTTGGGACCGTCCCTGCTAGTGGGATCCAAGGCCACTAACACGTAAGCCCTTTTTCCTCAAGTGGGGGACTGTGGCCGAGCTGCCTGAGACTTCAAGTGTTGGCAGGAGAGACGGGATGATAGGCTGTGTGGGGTGGAGGCAGCGTGATGAGGCCTGAGCCCATGGAGGACAGAGCTGACAGCTGGGGGCAGGAGGGACATGGAAACTCTGCCTGGGGAGCTGACTGGTAGGGAAAACAGAGACCCTGGCAACAGAAGCGAGGCAGTGGCCCTTGCTCTGCAAGAGGGACAAGCCGCTGCACACTGGGTTGTCAACACCCACAAGCCCGCAGCTACCTTGCAAGGCCGGTCGGTGGTTTCTGAGCCCTTTCCATCTTCCCACAGCCGTGCACAGAACTGATGCGGAGTGGCCATCTCATCACTGTGTGTCCAGGTGAAATCAAAAAGAGCATGGTGGCCGTGGCCCAACACATCTGGGCAGACACTGGGAAGCTCAGTTACACACATGCAAGTGTGAGACTGTGTTTGTGCAATCACATGTGTTTGATTGTGTGCATGTGGTTGTGTGCATTCAATTGTGTGTGGTTGTCTGTGTGTCCCAGGCCTGCTCAGTGGAAGCCAAGTCCTGCCATCTGTCCGTCCTGTTGGAGTTTTTCTGGCACAGTCCCTCCTGTCTTCAGGAGGAAAGATGAACTAAACACACAGGGAGTGGGTACTGTTTCCTAGGAATTGGGTAACTTGGACTTAGGTTCTCTTGACTGACACAGGACCGTGAAATGCAGAGTGCCACCAGCCACGTCACCTACATACCACACCCCTGTCAGCAGGGCCCCAATCCCACAGACTGGAGCTTCTCACACAGATGCACCCACCACCCGAAGTGACAGATGACACCAGTCGATACGGTAAATGAGGGAAGAAGAGTCCTCACCCGCCCCCAGGACAGCTGCAGGCTCAGCTTGGGGTCCCAGAGTCACAGAGAGTCGTGCTGGTATTTTCTGCTAAGTCTGAAGATGTGCTCTGGGCTCAGCCAACTCATTTCCTGGTCAGGCAGAGAGGTCCCAGCGTCCTCTAAGCCAGGCACGCAGCTGTGTGATTCTGAAAACGAGGATAAAGTCAGCAAATGCTCCCTCCACTGAGACTTTCCATGGAGCCATTCGGGGTCACAGAGTCTGGCGTGGGGGAAGGGCACTGGCTAGCAGGTGGCAGCCTGTCCCAGGGGACATGTGGGATGGGTGTGTCCGTCAAAGGTGATCTATGATGATGCAGTTCTGTGTCCCAGATATTTTATCTTTTCAAAAAGACAAATACACAACGACTATGAGAAACTGTTTAAAAGCTGTGAATGCCTGAAACTTATAAGCCTAGATGTTCCCTGCCTGAGCTTATTGCTGTTCTTTCTATTTTTTCTTTCTTTTCTTTCTTTTTAAAAATATTTTATTGATTTTTTACAGAGGAAGGGAGAGGGATAGAGAGCTAGAAACATCAATGAGAGAGAAACATTGACTAGCTGCCTCCTGCACACACCCCCACTGGGGATGTGCCCTTGACCGGAATCGAACCCGAAACCGCTCAGTCTGAAAACCAATGCTCTATCCACTGAGCAAAACTGGTTTTAGCTCTTTCTTTCTTTCCTCCTTCCCTTCGTTTTTTTTTTTTTAATTTTTTATTAAATTATTATCTGTGTACATATTTTACCATTGGCCTCCCCCCCCCCCCATACATATCAACCCTCCCCAGAGTTTTGTGTCCATTGGTTGTACTTATATGCATGTATACAAGTCCTTCAGTTGATCTCTTATCTCCCCCAGATCTCCCTCCCCTCCCCGCTATAATTTGACAGTCTGCTTGTTGCTTTACTGTCTCTATATCTATCTTTTGGTTCATCAGTTTATAATGTTCTTTATTATGCATAAATGAGTGAGGTCATGTGGTGTTTCTCTTTCATTGTTTTATTTTTGTTTGTTTGTTTGTTTTTTTGTTAATCCTCACCTGAGGATATTTTCCATTGATTTTTAGGGAGAGTGTTAGAGAGAGGGAAAGACAGAGAGAGAAACATTACTGTGAAACACATCAATTGGTTGCATGTACCCCGACCAGGACCCTGGCCAGGGAGGAGCCTGCAACCAAGGTACATGCCCTTGACCAGAATTGAACCCGAGACCTTTTGGTCTGCAGGTCAATACTCTATCCACTGAGCCAAACCGGCTAGAGCCATTGTCGGCAAACTGCAGCTCACGAGTCACATGCGGCTCTATGGCCCCTTGAGTGTGGCTCTTCCACAAAATACCACGGCCTGGGTGAGTCTATTTTGAAGAAGTAGCGTTAGAAGTTTTAAAAAATTGTCTCTCAAAAGAAATTTCAATCGTTGTACTGTTGATATTTGGCTCTGTTGACTAATGAGTTTGCCGACCACTGGGCTAGAACATTGAGGGTGAACCTTTCAAAGAGATACTGGCCCAGCCCAGCCTGGGGGCCAGCCAGCCTGGGGAGGTGAGCCAGGTGCCACCCATCTTCTTGATGAGTTTCACCTCCTCACCAGGAAGTGGTTCTGCAGGAAGTCACAGAGCTGAGGGTCTGTGCGGGTAGAACTCAGGGCCTGCAGCTCCAAAAGGGCCTGGTTTAGGTTCCTCTCCAAGGCCTGGGCGGCTTCCTTGGTGTCCTGAGTTTTGCACACTCATCTTGGGATGCTTCAGGACGTCCTGGAAGAGAATGTGGCCACAGCACTGGTTTTGCACCTTTAAGAGATGCTCAGCTCCCTCGTGCTTCTTCTGCTCCAACTCTTGGAAGAAGAGTGCCCTGGAGTGCCACATCCTCACCAGGGAGGTCGAAATAGAAGCCCAGAGAGAGGTAGGTGTGGGTAGCCAGCAGATGCAGGTCTGCCAGGCAGTTGACCACAGCCTCCACCTTGGTGGAATAATTCTGACAAATTTGGGAGCTCATGGTTGTTTGGCAGCAAGGAGTTAAGGTAGAAACAACAACAACAGTGTGTTGGCTGGTCTTAGAGGTGGTTTTGAACATGGTGACTGGATAAGATGCTGAGAGTGGCCAGAAGCTGAAAGGAGCATCCCTGGGTCTGTTCTGTCCAAACACTATTGAAGCAATAGTTATGAAGTTATAAAAAGTAGTTTGCCCATCCAAGCCACTGGCTGAGGCATCTGGGGAGGGGAAGAGGGTGGTATAGAAGGTGTGAGAGTAAAGAGAAGGTCCCATGCTCTTAGGGTAGAAAACTCTCAGAGTTTTTCTGTGTTTTGAACTTTGAACTTTGTAACTATTGGTGATAGCAAATTTATTAAATTACTTCAAGAGTTGAAATTGCCCGACCTGATGTGGCTCAGTGGTTGAGCATCAACCCAGGAACCAGGAGATCACGGGTTCAACTCCTGGTCAGGTCATATGCCCAGGTTGCAAGCTTGCTCCCTGGTGGGGAGGCCTGCAGGAGGCAGCAGATCAATGATTCTTATCATTGATGTTTTTATCTCTCTCCCTCTCCCTTCCTCTTTGAAATCAACAAAAAATATATTATAAAATCAAATCAAAATCCTAAAAAAAAAGTTGAACCCTAGCTGGTTAGGCTCAGTGAATAGAGCATCAGCCTACGGATTGAAGGGTCCCAAATTCAATTCTGGTCAAGGGCACATGCCCAGGTAAGAGGCATGTAGGAAGCAGCCAATCAATGATTCTCATTGATGTTTCTATCTCTCTCTCCCTCTCCCTTCCTCTCTGAAATCAACAAAAAAATAAATAAAATAAAAATCCACCCATTGTGTTAAAAAAAAAAAAAAAGAGTTGAAATATTTCAGAAGCCCTGGTCTCAAAGGAAGATTAAAATTTCATACTTGGACAGTAGTTCACTTTAAAACACAAAACAATTCTTTTTTAATCCTAAGAATTATTTAATACCAAACGCTGTCTTGAATCATGAGCACCATCAGACCTGCATCCAGAACCTCCCTGTGGGATCTCTTTAGGTGTGTTCTAGGTTCCTGTGTGAAAGCTCTGTTTAAATATGAACTTCATACCACACTTCATACCAGTGTTTATCTTAATAAAACTATATAGATTTATTTTTTAGTTTTTTATTTTATTTCTTTTTAAATATATTTTATTGATTTTGTACAGAGAGGAAGGGAGAGAGATAGAAAGCTAGAAACATCGATGAGAGAGAGTCATCGATCAGCTGCCTCTTGCACATCCCCTATATGCCCGCAACCAAGGTACATGCCCTTGACCGGAATCGAACCCGGGTCCCTTCAGTCCCCAAGCCGACGCTCTATCCATTGAGCCAAACCGGTCTCGGCTATTTTTTAGTTTTTTAGTACAGATAGTAACTTAGGTGAGAGGGAAAGAGAGCTTTCCAGTCACTAATGATACTCATCAGATATGGAGAGTATGTATTCAGTATTAATGATAACGGGTGATAGAGAAAGACGGTTTGCAGTAATAAATGATAGCATCAATGATAGAAAAAGGTTTCTAGCCATAGAGGATAACTCAGGTGATAAAGAAGATTTCCATTAATAAATTAAGTCAGATGATACAGAATAAAGGTTTCCAGTCATAAATGAGATAGAGAAGCAGGTTTTGTGTCATAAACAATAAGTGAAGTAATAGAGAAGGAAGGATCCTAGACATGAATGATAATTCACATGATAGAAAACTCAGGCAATATATAGAGAGGGTTCTTACTCATAAAGAATAAATCAGAGGATAGAAAAGCAAGATTTCTCGTCATAAATGATAAATAGGGTGAGAGGAAAAGTGTCTGATATACATAATTCAGTTAATAGAGGAAGAAGATTTCCAGTCATAGATGATAGGGTGATACAGAAAAAAAGTTTTCCATTTATAAATAATTACTCAGTTGACAGAAAAAGAATCATAAAAGATAAATAAGACGATAGGAAAAAAAAGTGTTTCCAGTTATAAATTATAACTAAGGCGATAGAGAAAGAATGTTTTGGGTTATAAATAGTAACTCATGGGGCAGAGTGCAAAGTTTGAAGTCATAAAAGGTAAGTGAAGTTATTTGGGACACGTTTCTTTGTCTCCTCGTGTTGGCTGCCTCCCTGTGTTGTTCCTATGTATTAGGTAGAGCTGCCATGTCTCCCAGGCCTGGTCGAGTGGCCCCTTATAGTAGGTGTCCTGTAGGGTCCTGTGGCAGAGCCCCCCTCTGTGTGGGCTGTGGACACCTCCTGTTGCTATTGAACCTTGATTGCTGTTGGCACCTCAATGGAAGGGATGTACCCCCAGGCTGATTGGTGTGAGGACCAGCTGTACAGGGGCCAACACTATGGAGCAGAATTTACTTCATCAGGGCTCTGGTCCCTACTGAGCCCACCCCTTAAGTGTGTCCCTTGTAGAGGAGGTTGAATGGCGTTTTGATGTTCACATCAAAATTACAACTAGCCCTAGCCAATTTGGCTCAGTGGATAGTCAGCCTGCTGACTGAAGGGTTCCAGGTTCAATTCCAGTCAAGAACATATACCTTGATTGCAGGCACATCCCCAGTAGGGGTGTGCAGGAGGCAGCTGATGGATGTTTCTCTCTCATCGATGTTTCTAACTCTCTATCCTTCTCCCTTCTTCTCTGTAAAAAAAAAAAAAAAAAAAAAAAAAATCAATAAAATACATTTTAAAAAATTACAACTAAACTATAGAACAGCCATCTTTGAGAACTACGTGGAATCTAGCTGAACAGAAGTCCTGCCACTACTGATATAAAGAGGAACTACATCAAGACTGGTAGGAGAGGTGGAGACAAGGAATGGGCTGGCCTTACACCCATATGTGTTGGGTAAAAATAGGGAGGGATATCTTGGATGCAGATGTCCCCCTCCCTGGGGAGTGAGGGGTCCCGGCTCCATAGCAGGACCCCAGTCCAGGTCTTCAGTGCCAGGAAGAGAACTCCCCATAACTTCTGGTTTTATAAACAAACTTGGATTGCAGCTGAGTGAGACAAAGGGCTGCAGGAGTCCCAGACAGCTCCTCTTAAAGGGCCCATGTGTGGACTTACTCAGACTCACTAGCTCCAAGCTCCAGTGCTGGAGCACCAGGGACGTATGGGGAGGAACCTGGCATGAGAGCGGGGAGAGGACTGGAGGGGCAGCTTTCTTCAAAACAGAAGTGCTGTCAGAGGCCATTGCTCCTTTTCTGGGCCCTCCCCCACAGAGCCAGCAGGAGGGCACCATATCTGAGTCTCCATCAACCTGGCTAACACTGTTCCCCTCCCATGGTGGTTCCCTGAGACCCCATGAAGTATGGTAGCAACCATACTTAGGTAAAAACTGCTGTTTGAATTTTAACCCTGCTATTCTGGCTTTGGCACTCACTTACTTGCTTAAACAATAGGATAGTTGCCTCAGCTTCCAGATTGAGACCTGAAGGCTAAGGCAATTTTCCTGTGCCTGTGGACCAGGACCACAGGAGATTGATTCCCACTGACTCAGTAGCTTTAGGAGTAGAAACTGTAGATAACCTTTAGAGATTAACCGCTCAGCTCTGCTTCTGTACTATCTGCTATTGCAAGATAGGGCCACATTCCAACGTCCAGCAGGATGTGGCTGGGAACGACCCTGTGGGCTGTTCCAAGACTTTATAATTTAGAATTCAGAACAAAGGAAACTTTTTGTGGTTTGGACCTTTAAAAGGACTGCCTACACCTGGAATGGTGCAGTCCTGAGTGTGGCCACCTGCGTGTGGTGCTCTTGCAGCCGTCCTGGCCAGTTCAATAAATCCTTGCCCGCTTTTTTAATCAATTAGCAGCCTCTGGTGGTCTTATTTTGACTCCAGGGTTCGACCCAACTTGCAGCCTCACGTAGGCTGTTTTCAGTGGCTTTTCAATAGAAATGGCCTGTCTTAGTTTATGCTTAGAACTTCCCTAAAAGCATGCTGCATACTTTCTACTAAGTGGCCCCAGACCCAGCATTAGTGGCAGCTGGCCTTGGTTTGTAACTTGACTGCTTCTGGCACCTCCAGGCCCAGCACAATAGTACCGTTTCCCCGAAAATAAGACAGTGTCTTATATTAATTTTTTCTCCCGAAGTTGCACTAGGTCTTATTTTCAGGAGATATCTTATTTTTCCATGCGCTAGGTCTTATTTTCGGGGAAACACGGTAGCTATCTGCAGATTGCTTTGTAGCTCATGCTGGGTGGCCCCTGGCAGGGCATCGCTGGTGGTTGACCTTGGCGTGTACCTCTTGAGATGGCCCAGAGCCAACATATCCTGTAGACAGGACAGCTCCAGACCACATCAGAATGTCATTCAAAAAAATGTTCCAATCGTAAAAAATAACAGGCAATAAAAGTAAAGATATCCAAGCACAAGTGATGAGACAAGGGATGAAGAACAAAGGAAGCCAGTTATCAATGATAACTCAGGTTATAGAGCAGGGGTGGGGAATCTCTTTTCTGCCAAGGGCCATTTGGATATTTATAACATTCTCAGGCCATATAAAATTAACAGCTTAAACATTAGCCTGCTATATTTGATCAAACATTTCATTAACTCACCCCTAATGCCTTGGCAGGGCCAGACCAAATGATTTTTCAGGCCTTATATGGTCTGTGGGCCTGACATTCCCCACCCCTGTTATAAAGAAAGAATATTTTTCAGTTATAATGATAAATCAAATGATATAGAAAGAAAAAATTTCAGTCATAAGTGATGAATAAGATGATAGAGAAAAGTTTTCTAGTCATAAAAGATAACCAACATAAAAAAAATTTCTAGTCGTAAAGGGAACCATGAGGTTCCATCATAAACGATGGAACTCAGTCAATATAAAAATGTTTTCAGTCATAAATGGTAACTCAGGTTATAGATGAAGACGGTGTTCAGTCATAAGTGATGACTCAGGTGATAAATGATATAGTCACAAATGATCATTTAAGGGATAGAAAACAAAATATTTTTAGATATAAATGATGACTCAGGTTATTACAGGTGAAGGTTTTCAGTCATAAATGATAACTAAGGTTACAGAGAAAATAGATTTTCAGTCATAAGTTGTTATTCAGGTTATAGAGGAAGGAGATTTTAAGTTATAAATGATAACATAAATGACAGAGAACATAATTGCTTCAGTCATAAATGATCTCAGGTTATACGAAAAGAATGATTCCATTCATAAATGATAACACAAGTTGGGAACAACATACCCAATAATAAGTTATAATTCAGATGAAGGACAAAATGTTTTAAGTTATAAAGGATAATTCTCAGGTTAAAATGAAAGAAGGTTTTTAGTCATAGCGAAAAATCAGGGCATAGTGGGAGAATGTTTCCTGTCATAAATTATAACTCACTAGAGGCCCGATGTAAGAAATTCATGCAAGGGGCTCAGCTCTCACAGCCCCGGCTTTGTCCGGAATGTCATTCAGCTGTCTGGTCTAATTAGCATATTTCGCTTTTATTATTATAGATGTGATAGAGAAACATTTCTAGCCATAAATAATAACTGATGTGGTAAAGAACAAAAATTTTTCAGTCATAAATAACTCAGGTAAAAGTGGAAGAAGATTTTCAGTTGTAAATAATGAGGCAGGTTATAGAAGAAAAATGTTTTGTCATAATTGATAACTCAGGTTATAGAGAAAGAATGTTTCCTGTCACCATTTATAACTCAGTTGACAGAGAAACATATACAGTAATAAATGATGATTGAGGTGATAGAGCACAAAATGTTTTCAGTTGTAAATGATAGCACAGGTAATAGAGAAACAACATTTCTAGTCATAGATTATAATTCAGATGATAGAGGACAAAATGTTTCCAGTCATAGGTGATAACATAGGTTATAGCAGAAGGTTTTCAGCCATAAATGATAACTCCAGTTATACAGGAAGAATATTTCTGGTCACAAATAAAAACACAGGTGATAGTGAAACATTTCCAGGTATAAATTATTATCAGATGATAGAGGACATAAATGTCAACTCAGGTTATACTGTAAGAATATTTCCAGTCATAAACAATAACTCTGGAGAAAGAGAACACAACGTTGTTAATAACAAATGATAGCTCAGGTGATAGATAAACATTTCTTGTAATAAATGCTATTTAAGATGATAAAGAACAAAATGTTTGCTGTCATAAATGGTAACTCAGATGATTTTTTTTAAAAAAGGTTTTCTATCATAAATAATAATTCAGGTTAAAAAAGAAAGAAGATATTTTTGTAATAAATGACAACTTAGGTGATAAGGGAAGAATGTTTCCAGTCATAAATGATAACTCAAGTGACCCATTACAAATGATGAATAAGATGATAAAGAAACACTTCCCACCATAAATGACAATTCAGTTGATGGAGAACAAAATGTTTTGTCATAAATGATACATCTGATTAGTGTTTCCAGTCATAAATTATATCTCAGTTATAGAGGGAAAAGATTTTTAATCATAAAGAATAACTCAGGTGATAGAGAACAAAATGTTTTCAGTCATATATGGTAGCTCAGGTGACACTGGAAGAATGTTTCCAGTCACAAATAATAATATAGGTGAGAGAGAAAGAACCATTCCAGGTATAAACTATTATTCAGATGATAGAGGTCAAAATGTTTACATCATAAATGGTAACTCAGGGAATAGACGAAGAAAGTTTTCAGTCATAAATAATAAGTGAGGTGATGTAGAAAAAAATGTCAGTAATTAATGACATATCAATTGGAGAGTACCAAGTATTTTTAGTCATAAATAAAACTCAATTTATAGAGGAGGAAGAGTCTAGTCATCAATGACAACTCAGGTTTTAGAGATAGGTTTTCAGTCCTACATGACAATTCACATTAGAGCAGTGGTTCTCAACCTTTCTAATGCCACCACCCTTTAATACAGGCTCTACAGCAGTGGTTCTCAACCTGTGAGTTGCGAACCGTTAGCAGAGTCACCTAAGACCATCAGAAAACACAGATATTTACATTACGATTCATTACCAGTAGCAAAATTACAGTTATAAAGTAGCAACAAAAATAATTTTATGGTTGGGGGTCACCACAACATGAGGAACTGTATTAAGGGCTGAGGTATTAGAAAGGTTGAGAACCACTGCATTAGAGCAAGAATGTTTTCAGTAATAAATAATAACTTAGGATATAGGGAAAAAAGTTTCTAGCCATCAGATGATAGAGGACAAAAAGGTTGTTTTTTTTAACATGATTTTTAGAGAGAGAGGGAAAGAAAAAGATGGATCAGTTGCTTCCCATACTCACTCCACCCGAGGATCGAACCGATAACTTGTTTATGTGCCCTGACTGGGAATCGAACCCACAACCTTTCGGTGTATGGGACAGTGCTCCAACCAACTGCAACACCCAGCCAGAGAGAGGACAAAAAAGTTTTCAGTCATAAATGGTAACTCAGGTTATAGTGGAAGAAGATTTTCAGTCATAAATGGTAAGTCAGGTTACCATTTATTACTGGTAACCATCCCATCCCAGTCATAAATGATAACTCTGGAGAAAGGTCATAATGTTTTCAATAATAAATGATAACTCAGGTAACAGAGAAACAGTTTTAGTCATAAATGTTAAGATGACAGAGAACAAAATGTTTTCAGTCATGCTAACTCTGATGATTGAACAAGATTTTTTCCATCGTAACTGGTAACTCGGGTTATAGAGAACATTTTTCGTCATAAATGACAACTCAGATGATATAGGGAAAATGTTTCAGTCATAAATGATAAGTCAGGTTATAGAGAACAATATTAAGTCATAAATTAGACAGTGAGAGTAAGGCATGAAATTAGAGGGAGACTGTTTCCCATCCTATATAATAAAAGGGTAATATGCAAACAGACTGAACAGCAAAACAATTAAGCAACCAAAGCATAATATGCTAATGATATGCAAAGGCTTTTAAACCACTCACTATGATGTGCACTGACCACCAGAGGGCAGATGCTCGGACTGACTGATCAGGACTGAGCAAGACAGGCCAGACACCCTGGAGTCCTCCCATGGTCCTTCCCTGGCCCAATTGTGCACCATTGGAGTCCTTCAGTCTGGCCTATGCTCTCTCACAATCAGGGCCCCCTCGGGGGATGTTGGAGGGCGGTTTCAGACACAACCCGCAGGCCACTCCCCCTGGGAAGGTGCCAAGGGCAGGGCTCATGGCTGGTGAGCACTGCTGTGCAGCGCGAGCCTCTCCCGATGGGGACTGATTGGGCATGAGCCCGCAGCAGGCACAGTGGGGCCTGGATGAGCAGGAGAGGCAGGTAGGAGCTGCAGGCGGCATTGGACTGCAGTTTCGGCCCAATCCTTGCCGGCCACCCAGAATTCGTGCACTGGGCCTCTATTCATAAGTAAAAACTCAGGTAGTAGAAGAAAAAATATTTCCAGTCATAAATGTTACCTCAGGTAATAGAGAACAAAATGTTTTCAGTAATAAATGGTAATTCAGGTTAGAGGGAGAAGGTTTCCAGTCAAATTTGTAACTCAGGTGATAGAGAATAAAATGTTTTCAGTCATAATGATAACTCAGCTGATTGAGGAAAATTGTCTCAAGTCATAAGACGTCAGGTGATAGAGATACAACATTTCCAGTCACAAATGATAATTCAGGTGACACAAAACGTTTTCAATAATATGATAACTAAAGCTTTGGAGGAAGAAGGTTTTCCGTCATAAATATAATTCAGGTTATAGAGGAAAAGATTGAGGTACTTGAGAAACAAAATTTGAGGTCATAAATAATAATTCAGGTAATAGAACAAAATATTTTCAATTATAAGTAGTAACTCGGGTTATATAGGAGGAAAGTTTTCAGTCATAATAACAACTCAGGTTTTAGGGGAAGAATTTTTCAGTCATAAGATAACTGGTGATAAAGCAAGAATGTATTCAGTCATAAACGATAACTCAGGTGAAAGTAAAATATTTCCAATCCTAAATGAGAATTCAGGTGACAGAAAACAAAATGTTTCCAGTCTTTGTTTTACTTAGGTTATAGAGCAAGAAAGTCATAACTCAGGTGACAGAGAAGCAACATTTCCAGTCATAAATGATAATTCAGGTGATTATACTCCAGTCATGTGATAGCTCAAATTTTGGAGGAAGAAGGTTTCTAGTCATAAATAACCCAGGTTTTAGATGCTGTCAGTCATAAATGAGAACTCAGGTAATAGAGGAAGTGGGTCTCCTGTAACAAATGATAACTCAGGTGGCAGAGAAACATTTCCAGTTATAAAGGATAATTCAGCTGAGTTTTCCAGGAGCCTCATCATGGTGACAGGAGTCACAGCCAGTGCACCGAGAGCCATTGCTGCCTTCCTGGGACAGAGAGTAGGCCTTGAGTGATGCCTCCGATTTGGAAGCTGAGCCTCCAAACGAAAGCCTCACTGGCCTCCATGGCAGGGGCACGTCACCTTCAGTCCTGGGTGTTGTTTAGTGCATTGTGTCCTGTCCACCACAGGTGAGCAGCTTCGGCCCGAGTGCAGGTGTGTGACGTCTGAACTCAGCGATCCCCGTTCTTGCTCAGAGCACAGGGGGTGGCAGGTGGCAGTGTGGGGGCTGTTTTCCGCCTAGGGGTGTGTGTGTGTGGGGGGGTGGTCATCTGCCTTAGCTCTTTGTATCCCACTCCTGACTCCCACAGGCCACATCTACTCGAGGGAGGCGGGAAAAGTAAACGATCAGGGATGACCCCCCTCTTCATACCTTGGTCCTCCCATCTCAAGCAGAGGCCTCCTCTGGAAGGACGGGTGGGTGTGGGGATGGCCTATGTCTCTTCTCTCTACACAAGTCTGGTGAGCTAGGTCCTGAGGAGGCAAGTTCCCATGCCCTGCCCCCATCCCTCCCCTGCAGACACACACACATGCAAGCTCATGAACACACATGGCTTGTAGGGAGGATAGAGGGACTTCTGGGCCTGAACAGAGACACATGGCCAGGCTGGCCACCTCTGCTGACCATCTTTCCATCCTGGGGCCCTAGTGAGCCCAGAACTCCCTCCATCCCATCCCGAAGAGTGGTGTTGCCCTCTAGTGGCCCATGGGCAGATGTGTCAGCTGCACCCACAGACCCCCTAGAACCCTTTCTGGGAAATGGGTCTAGGTCTGGTGAATATTACCAACCCCCCTCTCTGCTCCCCCCAATCTCTCCTCCACTGCCGGCAGAGTCTGGGCTCTAAGGCCCTGCTCACCCCCGTCTTTCTGAGCTCTCTTCCCCATGCCTGCCTCCCTTGCTGTCTATTTCTTTATCCATAATGCCCCAGGCTCTTCCTTTCCTCCCAGACCCCTTCCTTCCACCTGGGTACCTGAACATTGGGCATTTCAGCAGCAACCTGTGAAATGAAGTTGTTTCATGGTCCCTGCCTTCTCCAGCCCCAATACTAGGGTGTGGAGCATCCCATCCCCTTCGCTCCCGGTGCCCAGACCCACCTTTCCCCATTGTAGGGTCTTCAGGAAACCTCAGAACCAGGCTCTGACTCCAAGGCAGAAGTCTCTGGCTCTGGCTCTGGCTAAAGCCAAGGATGGCAGATGGCACCGAGTGTGCCACGGCCTTGGGGGTCCTCCACCGTGCAGCCTGAATCCCTCCCACAGCTGTGTGTGCAGTTCCCATAAAACGGGCACAGCCTCTTCTGCCTTTATCCCCAAAGCATAAAACACGCTAAAAGTTAAGTAATTGTGTGAGCCATTTTTAAATAATATTCAAAGAGGATGGGAGTGGTAAGAGAAACAAAGCAAGAAAATTCTGGGGGGGGAAACTTTTAATACTTAAAAAGTTATATAACAAAAGGTAACACGTTTTTTTAAAAATGTATACAAAACACTAATATAAAATTTATTTTAGCATGAGATAAAAGCAAAACATAATATTCTGTGCAATATACCAATTACTGGTTTTTGTTTCACATCTGTTAATGTGAATTTTCACTTGAACTGTGGTAACGCTACGGAACTGAATGCAGGGAGAGGCGCTGCTGTACCTTTGCCTGCGCAGCTGAGAGCACCTGACACATGCGGGGGAACATCGAGGACTGCCTTCCCACCAGGAGGGCCACATCTGACTGCTGTGAATACTTTACCTAGAATTTTTTCTTGATTTCTGTAACACAGGAATAGCTTTTCCTTATGCATTAAATAGTCTTTGCAATGTCTGCACTAAGTAAAACAAGCTCACTGCAGATAGCAAGTGACATCTTCTATCTTAGTGATTTTTACAATTTTAATGCTATGACCAGATTCTTATTTACGGCAATGTAATTTCTCTTTTGTTTCCCTAACCTATATTAGTCATCATTTTTAAACAAAATTTGTAAACATTTTGTGTCCAATCAACTCCAGGCAGGATGAAACACATCTAGACAGTTCTTTTCAAAGAGATAACAGAACTTGAATTATCTCCCTTTAAAACAGTGAAAATGACAGGCCACCTGCCCTCTAACATGCATTTTAAAATATATAAATATGGCACTTTCTTTTAACAATGCTTGGCCCTGCAGGTCTATGCCACGTTGACACATTTCTGGGGAAGTGACCTCACTGTTCGCATCCATGATTTGAAAACCACAGGCGGGGAGCCCCGATCAATCAATCACAAGAGGAAAGCTTCTCTCTCTCTTCAAACTGCTTGTCCACCGCCAGAGACAGGGCCTGGAGGAAGCCCTCGATGGTGACGGTGGGAGCCTGGAAGGATAGAGATGAAGGAATTGAGGGGTGACCCTCGCCTTTGAGGGCCACTGGCAGCACTCACCCCTTCCATGACGCAGACATCAGAGAGGCAACTCCGGGCAGCTGTTCTGAGTGAGCTGGCCCAGGCCCGAGGGGCATGAGCACCTCTCAGAGGCTTGGATGTGAGCTCTGGATGGGCACAAGCAGAGACACACAGCACGACCACCTCCTCCCAAAGAGCTTGGTGGGGCCCCACCACTAAGGCACCCAGGCTAGCACCTCCTAGGCTCCAGGAGCCTGTCCCGTTAGAAACTGAGGTAAAAGAAGGCAGATATCCCAATGGTTTAAATGTGATTCCTAGCAAGGCCACACACTGCTGGACAGAGTGGATGGTAAAGAGAAAAGTACCCAGTGGTGGAGGGTGGCTGTGGAAGACTTACCTGAATGTACAGTGCATGAGCCAGAAAAGGGAGTTTTCTTAAGACACGGCCGCTGAGGCCCTCGCTCTTCCTGTGAATGTAAGTCAAGTTTGTGGATGTCAAGTGAACAATTATGTTTTAGGACTAGTTTTTCTACCCATCTCTGAATGTTCCTTCTCCCACAACCCCTTGAGGAGTCCTCAGCTACTGCTCCCAGTTGGGGAGGGTACAGATGTGCCACCTACAGGCACCGCTGTGCTCAGGGACCCAACCCCTGTCCAGTGGCATGGATTACCTCATATTTTTATTAATTTTTGCAGAAATTTCTGAACTACTCCCCTCTGTCCTATCTCAACTGGTTTAAATTTCTTCAACAAATAATTTTTAAAAATACCCTTTAGCCCAGCTGGTGTGGCTCAGTGGTTGAGCGCTGACTCATGAACATGGAGGTCACGGTTTGATTCCTGGTCAGGGAGGGCACTTTGCTTCTCAGCCTTTTGGCAACCAATCGATGTTATCTCTATCACACTGATGTTTCTCTTTCTCTTTCCCAATCTCCTTCCTCCCACTCTAAAAGTATTTATTTATTTATATATATATATATATATATATATATATATATATATATATATATATATATATAAAACAATAATACCATTCTTTATGTTATACCTTCATTCAAAACCTTCCGCCTTACGACCTCAGAATAAAGTTCAAACTCTGGTCAGAACTCAGAAGTTCTCCAGAATTGGCCCTCGGCAGCGCAACCCACCTAAGGTCCCTGCACCCATGGTGCCTGCGGCCTCACTGATTTCTCTCCAGTTTATCTGAATTCTTATTGTTCTTTGAGGCTCTGCCCCATTCTCTACCTTCTTTGATCCCAAAGCCGTCTTGAGAACTTGAAAGCACTAGCAGTCCTGGACCAGGAACCCAGGACAAGGGGGCTCCGAAGCTCCACCAGCCTGTGTATGATGACTTGCGGTTCAACTCTCTATCCTCTGACCCCCAAACCTCGACCCCAGACGGCTACAGTCAATTATGACACCCTATTACTACAGCAAATGGACTTTTCTTGGTTATAAAAATTAGGTCCATTCACACCTTGAAATTTCACTCAAAAGGAGGCTCAACTTTGATACGTTGTTTTCAATGAAGCCAATCATCTCCAGCTCTCGGAGGGTCAGCAGCTGCTGGCGAGGGTATATGATCTGACACTGGGAAGATAGGGGCAGAATGCATACGGTCAGTAACAGGACAGCACAGAGAGAGCAAGCACATCACATCTTATAAAATGCAAAAGGGCCATTTAACAAGTGCATGCACATCACTCCTCCCCAACACACATCTCCCTGATTCTTCAAACAAAGGCAAGAATACAAACAACAGAAACACGTCTCTGAAACCAGCAGTGGCCCGGCCTTTTCTATGCTTTTGGCCAAAATGTGTCCTCACCACGTCACATGTCAACATGGGAGTTCAGTCTGATATTTGGTTTCAAGGACATGACACAACCCACAGATGGCAGAGCTGGGCTTTGAAGCCAAGACTTCGCCTGCCTTTCAAGGAGGGTCTGTGTTTGCTGTTTCTAAGATAAGACTCTCATTTGGTGAATTGACACACCCAGGATCTGAGTCAGAGAGCACCTTGTAGACCACAAGCCTGCATGTTGGATGTTCTTTGCCAAGTAGCCACACTGGACTGTCAGACTGCCACCACTGAATGAATTTCAACATGAACTGTTTCGATTCAGGAACCAGGAGAGAGAAGAATGAAGGAAAGGCTTCCTCCGTACATTTTGGAGGTTTGATGAGGGTCATAGGTAAAATTAAGAGCAGGGTTTGAGCTCGATATATTTGGACCCCTGCCTAAGTGACTGACTACCTCAGGCTCCCTGCAGCCACCCGAGCTGCCCCTGCGGCCCCTCCATTAACAGGCACCGTCCTGCAGGCTTGTGCGAGGCTGGCAGACCTCAGGGTCTTGACAGAGAGGGCACAATCACATGTCAGCCTTCAGGACCAGCCAAATCTCCACTAGAGCATTGGAATAACCGAACTTCCTGTAATCTGTGCAAGAAGCTACCCCTGCCCACATGCTCAGCTCCCAGAAAAAGTCCATGCACCTGGCTGAACCTGAGAATATCTCTGGATTCAGAGCACAAGTGTGCATACGACACCACACTGAGGGCGATCTCCAGCAGGACCCGCCATTGCACTGCACAACATTTCTGATGGCAATTGGGGTCTCACATCAAAGCTTCCTAGGACCCTTATGCCTCTCCCACATCCCAGAAAAGTATGATGGAATGTGCATGCCAGGTCAGTCCTGACCCAGCTCTGAGCCCAGTCCTGAGCCCAGCTCTCCTGTCCCTGCCACAGGCTGTGTCATCTTTGTGGAGGATGTTGGGTCCAGATCTGTGGTGCCAGGAGGTGGCTGCAAAAGGGGATGGGGGGAGGGTGGGGGTGGTGATTCTACCCCATCAGTAATTACAATGATGCCTTACTATGATCACCAGGTAAATGTCCATTTGTTGGTTAGCTTGGTTACAGCGCATGTCCTCCCAGTGCCCAGAGCTCTTGGCACAAGGAACAGGTCAGGTCCCTGTTAGACTGAATTATCAGAGACTGTGAACATTGCTGCACTCACTGCTATCACCAGAACATGGGACCAAAGGGACATGAACACCGTAGCCGATGACAGGCTGTGAGAGTCTGTCTAATCAGGATGACTCCCTGTGAGATGATCTCCTGTCAGATGACCTCTCTGTCAATCAGGACCTCTACTGCTCTTCTTTCAGGGATGGAAAATGAGGCTCAGAGAGCGGGTCACTTGCAAAGGCCATCAGAACCAGAACTTGTCAGGAATGCTGACCACAGCCCATACATTTCCTACCCATTCATCGCCTGCAGGTAAATCAAACAACCACGATGATCATTTTGTGCCAAAAAAGCAAAAATACTGAGTCAGTGGCCATGATTTTGACCATTAATGCAACCTGCCAGATATAACAAACTGATTTTTCAATCTAAAGAAATGGTTAATGCCTTGTAAAAATACCTTATCCTATATTCAAACTATTTTAAGCTATGGAATTTAAAAAATATATAAAATCTAATGGTAAGAGAAAAAAACAAAGCACCTTCATCAGTTCTTCCAAACAGGAGAGGTAGATTTTGAAGATGGCTGCGGCAGAGGGGGGCCCGATATACTGCCTGATGTCAGCCCTGTCCACGAAGGCCACGTCGATCCTCTCCGTGATGTTGGAAGTGGTCAGTATTACCACGTTGGAGTGCCTGGAGGCAGAGGAGCGAGGACCAGTCAGCCAGTGCCTGTGACTTGATTATACCCTACCCTACACAGGGATTGTCAGGAGCTGCCTGAAGGTTCTGGGCACTTAGCTTCATTCAGCTAGCTATCCTTCCTATCCCAATACCAGCCCATGAGGCCTCCTGAGATCCTCCAACTCTTGAGCTCCTGGCCACACACAGTGTGCCAGTCCAACTCTCTGGGGACCTTTGCTCTGGTCACTTCTCTGCCCTCTGGAAAGCTCTCCTAGACATCTGCTGGCTGTTTCCTTACTTCTTTCAATTGTGATAAAGATCTAATCTCTGAGGGCATCTCTGACTGCTCCATCTCCTGACCCCTCCCCCATTAACTACACCCCATCTGCCTAGGCACAGCATACAACTGCTCATCACACAGCTATCGACAATTATGAAGCAGTCTTAAAATCCTCTTTACCAGCTGCTTTCCCCTCTAGCTTCCAAATTCCAAGAGCCACTACTGCCACTCTGCTCTCCAACCTGGGCTGGCACAAGGTGCCTTGGGAAGCATGCTTCCCAGCCTGGCAGGCTTGAGCATAGGGGCAGTGCTGCCCTCAGGGACTGTGGTCAGCATACAGATGGCTCACAGGCAGCTGTGTAGCCAGGGAGCATCTAGGATCAGCTTCACCTGGACTCTGGCAACAGGTGTGTAGCCCTCACAGGGTGAACAGGGTGAGCCAAACAAGAGCAGAGATGGGAGTTTGACATGCTTGCTGAACAGGCTTATAGCTGAGGAGCAAAAGGCTTTACCACATAGCTTAAGGGTGCAGTGGCTATGCCATCTGGGTTTGTATAAGTGCCTCTCTGATGTTCATTCAACAAAATCACCTAACAATGCATGTACCCCCATCGTTAAGTGGCACATGACTGTAGTACCTTTTAATTTGATCGATTTGGGTCAAGACAGCGTTGACCACACGGATGGCATCTGAAGGCTCGGTGCCTGCCCTGCAGGCATTGCGGGAAGCTGTGAGGCTCTCCACCTGTGGGGACAGAGCAATGAAAAAATTACAGCACCTGGCCCCACAGGGCAGCCGCGGAACATGTGAATGAGCAAGTGAATGAACAAATGAATGGGTGTCAGGTGTCCAGGTGTGCCAGGAGCTTAACATGTGGGATGGCAAAGAGGGCAGGGCTGCATGAAACAGTGACTGCCCGATGGAGGCTGGGCTGAGCGAGGGGCTGGCTGCGCCCTGGCAGCAGTAAGAGGCGCTCAGTCTTGAATTTCCTCCACCACAGGTTTAATGCATGAACATGCCTACCTCGTCAATCAGGACGAACACCAGAGCGTCCTTGTCGTCAATCAGATCCTGGATCTTCTGGAACATCTTAGTTACTAGCTTGCCACTCTGGAACCAAAACACTCAGTGTTGACTTGTACTCATCATGCTGCCTGGTGCATACCTGTCCCTACCCGGCATCACTCTGACCCCAGGTACCCCTGCCATTTCCTGACAGCCCTTGAAGAACTCCCTAATCAGAGAAGCCAGGTCTGCAGGGGTGGAGGTAAAGCCAAATGCCCTCTTTCCCTGCTTCATGTGCCAGGACAGAGACTTGAGTCCACAAACTCCTGTCCAGGGGCCACATGGCTCACTGTCTGTTTTCTTACTTTCCCACTGTCCCCACGACTGGGAATGAGATGAATCACGGGTGCCAAGATGCAAACCAGCCAGGCACACTCCTTATGGACACTCCCTGTTCCTACTCCAAGCTACCATAAGGGCCCATTGACAGGACTGCCTGCGGCAGAACACTTCAGAAGCGAGGGATATTGTAATGTCACCTTGTCCAAGTCCCTCAGTTCACAGATGGCAGAAAGAGGCTCAGAACTCTGAGTGCATGCTCAGCTGAGGGGTGCAGTCCAGGTGAGAACTCAGGATGCCCTCCCTCCTCAGACAATGGTGATAGTCATTTGTTGTACCCAGGCTTTCAGGCCTCATACTATTTCCAAGTAACTGCTTAGCTCTGAAAGTTTCCTCTGACCATAAAGTCAGATGCACAGAAAGTTTGCCTAATATACAGGCCATCTTTTCAACTAAATGATTGACAATCTAGAGAACTAAAACTTACTTCTGAAAACCACTTAGAAAAGAGGCTGTGGCTATTTATTTCAATTAGTTGGCCATACCGGTACCTAGGATTAAAGAAAAAAAAAAAAAAAGAGTTAAGACAATTACTTTACAAATTAGTCCTCTGGCAACCCCAGTGGCAGCACTTTTGCTCATTAAATACAACACCTCTCAGCTGCCCAGTGTGGTGAGCATTACTAACACATCATTATAATTACTGACAAAGAACTGAGGTACCCAGTAGTCTGCATTCTAACTAGTATGAAAAATCTAAAAGAATGCAACCAACAGTTCTGGTTGAAGCAAATTAAGTTTTTCAAACTGAATATCTTCATTTGAATTAAAACAACAGTAGAATTCCTCTCAGGTTTAATTTACTTATAATTTAATTTATTTTTTAAAAGTACTACTGGTACTAATAAGCAAACAAATCTACGTAAACAAGCATCAGAGGTTTTACCTGGCGTTGAATATTTTTTCCTCCTTCCACAAAACCTTAAAAACTGTAACAATTTACTTTCCAACACAAATTCTAGCACCGTGGATACTCAGATGGCAAAAAGTGAACCTAACACACATACTGAATGGCATCAGCAGTAATCCTGCAGCCACTCAGGAGGCAGCTGAGAGGTCTGGACACACTTACTAATAGTTCTGACTAGAATCCTACAGGAAACCAGACTGAGGCAGGACAGGAGCTGACTCCCAGGTCCTCTCCAGTGTCTTTCATGTTGAAAGTCCACATAAGGAAAAGAATTACTTTCAAATTTAAAAAAGAGACTTTACATTTAAAAAAGAAAAGATCACTTACTAATTCTGTTCACAAAAGAGGAGAGGGAAGACAGACAACGTAACAAAATAAAGACTGGGTTGAGTATCAAACAGAGTTATACATTATCAGACTTTTGTACAGTCATGTGTCATTTAATGAGGGGACACATTTGAGAAATGCATAGGGAGGCGATTTCCTCATTGTGAGAGCTTTACAGAGGCACTTACACAGAGGCTCTTGGTAAACACAAAGTATATGATCCAGCACAACACCACACACACACACACACCCTGCACTGTTTTATAGCAAACTCTTTTTATAAGTAGAAAGAGTACACTGTAAATAAAAAGTATAACAACAGAAAGTATACACACTAAATACTTAAGCCCGTAACATAGTTGTTTATTATCATTTTCAAAAAATATGTATTGTACATAACTGTATGTGCTGTACTTTTATACAACTGGCAGCTCAATGTGTTTGTTTACACCAGCATCAGCACAAACACACGAGTAATGTGTTGTGCTCTGATGTTATCATGGCTTCAGTGTCACTAGCCCATAGGAATTCTGCAGCTCCATTATAATCTTATGGGACCATCATCATGTATGCAGCCAGTTGTTGACCAAAAAGTAGTCATACCATGCATGACTGTGCTAGGAAAACTTCTATTTCTTGTAACAACATTTTCACTCTGTGGTGTTTTTGAAAACTGCCCATAGAGATCTTTAAAACACAGATGCATTTAAAAAAATAAATAAATAAATAAAATAAAATAAAACACAGATGCATTTTAATATGTCAAGACAAAGGCCAAGTTGCTAAGCATAAAATAAAGGCTTGAAATAAAGCAATTTCCCTATGAAAAAATACAAGACATTTTGAAAAGAAAGTAGATATTTAAAAGTAAATCTCATAGAATTCCCTTTTCTAAAGCCAAATGGGAGTAACAGATACCAGATTTATATTGTGCCTTCACCAACTAGACTACTTGACTGCATAAATGAAGCAACTTCAATGAAGGGCACTGGACAACAGGCACCAGAGGACTGTGACCTGAGACAAGGAAATAAATTGGTACTACAATCATCCGGCTCTCTGTGTGGAGAAGACATAAGAAGAACTCAACCACGATGCTGAATTGAGGAGACAGAGGTCTGAAGTCCAGAAGGCAGGAAGCTTTTCAGAAATAAAGCATCAGAAATCACCCTGATGTTCCTTCAAGTCTTTACTGAACAATTGGATGTCTAGGAGCAGGGAAATCCATGAGGCTCTCCAGACCTGTGAGCTAAACGGTTCCCGGTGATCACACGGACTGGCTATGTTCAAGTTCCCAACAGCCAAAGCAGAGAATACTTGTTACTCATTCAAGGTGTTCAACTGAGACCCCAGGAGGGGCCTCCTGGAGAACACCTAGATCCCTAATAAAGTTTAAAAACAAACCTCAAAAGGATCACAACAAATCACAAGTAACAGAAATGCCTATCAGAACAAGACCCAGCAGCCTTTGGAGAACCCAGACACTTCAGATCGCAATGTCTGCATTCCAACAGAAATTACCTGACATGCCAAGGGCAAAAAACGTGACCTGTAACCAGAAGAAAAATCAGTCAATAGAAAGACTCAGAAATAATGATTATGGAGTTAGTCGACAAGAACATTAAAATAACTATTATACAATTGATCAAGGATTTTAACAGAACATAAGTAAAAAGTATAAAAGGAACCAAATGGCACTTCAGAGAAAAAAATACTCACTATCCAAAATGAAAATTTCTCTGAATGGAATTAAAAGCAAATTAGATACTGCAGGAAACTATCCAAAGTGAAACACAGACAGAAAAAGTTTAAAACCTGAAAAAAAACAAAACAAAAAGGTATACCAGTGGCCTCTGGGATAACATCACAGTCTAAGTTGCAAATCAATGGGCTCCCAGAAAAAGGGCCGAGGGGAGACTAGGAAAATTAGTTGAGAAAATAATGGCCAACTATTTTTCAAATGTGATGACACCATAAATTCCAAAACAGACAGAACTCAAGGAGAAACAGACAAATTCACCATTAGAAGCTTGGCCATTCCTTTCCAGTAAGTGATAGAACATCAGACTAGACTATCAGCAGGGACATCAAGTACCCTGAGCTGACATCCATGAAGCATTCTACCCAACAACAGCAGAAACATGTTCTTTGAAGTGCACATGGAACTGGTCCACAGGACAGAACACGAGCTGGTTACTAAGCAAGTCTCCATAAATTTAAAAAGATTGAAGTCATAACTCAAGACTATGTTTAGTACAGAGGAAATATTTTACAATGAAAGACAGGGACCTACTATTCAAGTAAAGTTATTAAACAGACAGCTTATGCTATTATAAAGGAAAAGCAGGGAATCTCATTCCCACTACTCTCCTCTCTCAAATCACCAGTTACCTGCTTGAAAGTCGAATGGTCAATTTCTGGGCCAATGCTCTACACAGGGATGTTTTTCCAGTTCCTGGAGGACCTGGGACAAAATTTAAGCAAATACGTGTTTAAATCAGTGTTATGACAAATTTCTTAAAACCACGGTAATTGTATTTTCCACAGAATACAAAATAAGAAGCAGAGAGCTCAATACTATGAATATTATTACAAGCACTGCTTATTAACACACAAAGAAGTCTGCTAGCAAAGTGCCTTAAAGTATTACCAATACTGTACACTTTAAAAGTCTTTTTTCCTACTTTGAGTTTAACTTGTGCTTCTCATCTTAGCATCCACTGCCCCTGACATAAGCCCTGCTTCTGGGCCGAGGGGCTGGCTCAGCTCTCTGAGTTGCAGTGCATTTCCTGGTCTATGGCTTCGCCAACACCTCCTTGTCCCCACGTCATCTATGAAGTTTACTTAGTAAGGCATCTCTCAAAAGTCAAACCCACCTTTCTTGCTAATCATCAGGACTCTTAGGCACTGAAACTTGCTGTGTCTGCAGCCCACAGCAGCACCGTCTTTCACTATGGCTATTTCTACACCGGCCCGCACCCCATACTAAACCAGAGGATGAAGGCAAGGGACCTTGATTGTACAGCCTCTTGCTCTGTGTGTCACCTAACATGCCTTGCAGAAGTTCTGAGGTGACCAATGTAGAAGAACAAACGCATCTAGTAGAAAATGCTGGTACAGCCGAGACCGGTTTGGCTCAATGGATAGAGCGTCGGCTTGGGGACTGAAGGGACCCAGGTTCGATTCCGGTCAAGGGCATGTACCTTGGTTGCGGGCATATCCCCAGTAGGGGGTGTGCAAGAGGCAACTCATCGATGACTCTCTCTCATCGATGTTTCTAACTCTCTATCTCTCTCACTTCCTCTCTGTACAAAATCAATAAAATATATTTTTTTAAAAAAAGAAAAGAAAATGCTGGTACATTCAAATGACTTTTTGCAAGCATTTTTAATAACGAAAAAGAAAATATATAATAAGTTCTAAATGAAAGAATTGAAATACTTATTGATTGCCTACTCTGATACTGGTATCAGGATAATGTGCAGAGATATCTGCTTTTTAAAAGGTGTATACAACTGTACAATCTTAACTGGTATAAAAAGGCTGATTACTCTGTGCTCCTAAACTAAGAAAAATACCCCCTATCTTTCTCTGGGAAGAACCAGACAAGATTTCTGTAAAGTATGGTTTTGCAGCTTACTGCTCACAAAGCAAAGCTCGAAGAATGCTACAAAGAAATACCAGGCAATTTATTTCCCAAGGAATTTACGATCAGTTGGGAGAAATAAGAGTTAATTGAAATGTTTAATAATAATATAAAAAGTCACAAGGCAGTAATTGGGTAGCTGCCAGACAAATGGTCAAGTAACAAATGCCCAGAATAATGTCAGCTGCATCGGCTTCATGGAGAAGGAACATTCTAGGACAACTCTGGCTCCACCAGAATGAAACTGCTGTAACTCCTCCCAGAAGGACAAGGTACAAGTACAACCTGACATCACAGCCTTCCCTGTACATGTAACCTCGCATGCCTTACCGTGAAGCAGCACCACCCGGTTCCAGGTGATGAGATTGCTGTCAACATTCCTGTCTGAAAACAGTAACGCTGTCATCACATAATCGAGGAGCTGAGTGAAGAAAGGAAACATGCAGATAAAGAAGCTAACAGGCACAGGCTCTCACTCTGTGCTCCTGCGCAGGCAGCAGGGACAGGAGCAAGGCAGCCCTCCATAGAAACCACAACCAGACACTTCCTGGATACATCACAAGCTTTCATTTTAGAAGGTAACTTAAAGAAGATGAGGCTAGCTGCTGGATATTACTATTACAAGCATAAAGATAAACAAATATTTTAATGACTAGATTACACAAAAGGGACTTATCAAGTAGGACTACGCTCCTTCCTCTGGGCTGACATAGCAGTAGGCAAGCACTCAACACACTTACTACAATATAACAGTCAGGACTCCCTCCTCTCACTGTGGCTGCCCAGAGCAGCCTGGGAGACCAGGATAGACTTCCAGTATCCCCCCCAGTGTGCAGAAGGACTCCTCCCTTAAAAGCGGTTTAGACGTGCTGGTACTTGCTCCATTCTGCCAACCTGCTCTGTCTGCAGTGTTCCCTTCAGCCCCCGTAGTTCTTCACATTTGGCACCCTCCCACTTCCCTCTCGGGGATGCCCCAGAGACCAACTCCATGTGGGAGCAGTAGCAGAGGACGGACATGTAGGATATCAGCTGCTAGCAGGCAGTGGCTCCCAAAAAGCTATTTCAGTCAAAGAGTTCTGAGTTGTTAGCAACACAATAGTGACTCTACTTCAAACAAGGGGGCCTTTTGGGGAAAAAAGTGAAACTTACATGAGATTTGACTTCCACATCATACACCAGGCTGTCCCACAGCCCATGGAATTCAGCTGTGACAAAATGAAACAAAAACTTAACTTTAGGAAGCAAGCATTACACCTACCAGCAAGATCTGCCCTGAGCCACCGATGATCTCCCCTGCTCCACACTGGCATGCTAAGATTCTGATTAAGGGGAAGTTAAATTTTTAAAAACTGTCTTAAAATTAAATATGTAAAATAAATGTCAGCTATGTAGGACTTTTAACAGGTAATTAACTGGGTAAGAATTACTTTTTGTCATGTTGTTACATACAGCCATCTCTTGTGGACAGACTCTAATCCAGACTCTAATCCACCACTCTCCCTGTAGATCAACACTTGGGCAAGGCAGAGCAGCGGGTCTAGTTCAGCAATTAGGACATCAGGCATAAAACTTGATGACTAAGTTAACCCCAGGACTCTGCCTATAAAAACACATTGGCAAGTCCACGAATTAGCATCGAGACAGTAGGAGGAAGGAGTGGTCCAGCAGGACTGACCAAGTGGACAGGAAGGAAGAGAATGGTCCCTTTCTCAATGAACACCATCTGTGAGGAATCAGTGCAAAGGAACTCTCTACTTTCCTCTTTTGTAAGATATAAAATACCTTACAATCCTACAAAACAAATGAACAAAAACCTCTCTGGTTAACTGACTTGGAAAATCTGAGATTATGCCATCCTCTGACCTTGTGGACTCAGCATGTTTTATCTACTGTTATTATCACACCTACCTGCGGGCAGAACCCAATGATTTGCTGCAATTATATTTTCTGTCTCTTCTTCCAAATTTTCACTGGTGGGGCCATCTTCATTTAGGTGGAAGATGTGAAGTGCAATAGTGCATACACTCAAATCGATGGGCTGTGATGAGAAAGAAAATCAAATAAGTCTACACAAATGGAAAAATCACTTACTTTTCAATTCTAATATCCAATTTGAACCTTAAAGTCCAAAAATAAAGATTGAAGGTGATGTTAACAGAAAAAAAGTCTATTACTTCAGAGTCAGGATTAGCTCTTTTAAATGTGTTTATCCCTCCCTCCCCTTTTGGTGTATGACATCTATTTGAAGAAACAACTTTATTGTTTTTATAATTATAAAAGTAACACACTTGTTAAAAATTGCAATTATAGAATGAAGAATGTCAAAGTTGCCCAGCATGGCTCAGTGGTTGAGCGTCCACGGTTAGATTTCAGGTCAGGACACATGCCTGGGTTGTAGGTTCGATTCCCAGTATAGGGCATGCAGGAGGCAGACGATCAGTGATTCTTTCTCATCACTGATGTTTCTATCCCTCTCTCCCTCCTTTCCTCTATCTGAAATCAATAAAAACATTTTAAAAAATGTCAAAATCCCCTACAATCAATCTCCTAAATGTTAGCCTATAATACATCCACATACATCTGACTCAAAAGTAATTCTATCAGTTTCCTAATCACGCTTTTCCCAGTTACTAGAGCTAGGAGACATTTTACATCAGTAGATAGAAATACCATTCTCTTTCATGGTTATAGCATATTGGGTGTGAATATATCAGACATTTAACCAATCTCTAATAAACAGTTGAAATATTTTGATAGCTAAGGTGGCATGGTTTTGGAACCAGTGTGCCCATGAGGCCTTCCTGACTCCCCAGCATCCAGACAATGACAGAGGAAGCCCTTTCTTCAGAGGGTGGGTTCTCAGTTCATATCCTGGGAGTCACTCCTTGAGCCATAGCTAGAACTTGCTGCTCTCTACAATCTACCTCGCATTCATCTTACATTACCCAAATGTTTCCCGTTATTTAAAAGATTAAAAATGGCAGCAGAGTAGGCGGATGTTGCACAGACATGCTCCCAGAAACAGACTGGAATTACAACTAAAATACAGAAAAACTTCCCGAATAATCAATGGAAAACTCGTTGGAGAGAATCCTGATACCTGAAGACCACAAGTGGAGACCACATAGAGACTATTGAAGAGGTGGAGGCGCAAAAGGGCTGGCCTGGCAACCACAGACAGCAACTGAAGTTCCTGAGAGATATCTCAGCTGTGGGGTGTTGCCACTGACAACTCTGTGATCCAATCCCCAAGCTGGGCCCCCCAGCAGCAAGCACCAGAACTGAGAAGGGCACCCACATAACATCTGGCTGTGAAAAGCAGCAGGATTACTATCTGCTAGGGAGTAACAGCTGGAAATTCAAGCATCCTCTTAAAGGGCCAACACACAAAATTCCCTGTGGAGTCACCCACCATGTGCTCCAGCAGGAAGGGCAGAGTGGATTGGAGCTGTGTGAGCAGAAGCCAGGGTTGGAGACTCAGGGGTTAGAGCTCACAAGGTAGAAACCCCTAGTTTCCTGTGTTGAATCATTCCCTTACGAGTGGAGGACACCTTTCCTACACAGACATTTCTTTTCAGGCAGCCTTGCCTGGGGGAAGACAGTTGGCCCACCCAATTGGAAAACACCTTTCCCTGAGGTCACTTAAGAGTCTAAAAATAACAGCCAGAAGCAACTGCTCCATCTTACTGAGAAAATAAATAAATAAATAAATAAATAAATAAATAAATAAATAAAAGCAACACTGGACACTCCTGAGGATGATTGTCCTGTGGCAATTCAAGTCAGCATCCTATCAGATGGTAGGCAGAGGTGGTCTCTGAAGGCTTTGAGTATTTGCCTGATCTAATTAGTCAGAAACAGCATTTGACACTGTCCTGCACTAGAGATTGAGAGGTATAGCAAATGTACCTAATACCTAGACACAAATCCAAACAGGCAGCCAAAATGAGGATACAAAGAAACAACCCCCAAATAAAAGAACAAAAGAATTCCCCAGAAGAGATAAATGAAATAGAGATAAGAAATTTATATGAAAGAGTTCGGAGTAATGATGGCAAAGATGCTTAACAGCATGAGAAAAGATATAGCAACTATAAAAACAGAAATAAAGCATGGCATTGCACAAATAAAGAACACATTGGAAAGATAGTTAAAATATTTCTAATTGCTAGCTATTATTAACAATAATATTTGTTCATATATCTCTACAAAATTACATACTTATATGTTAAGATAAGTTCCTTGAGGTGAATCTGCAGTCAAAGATGAGAACATTAAAATGTTTAGTGGTTAGCACCCATGTCTTCCAGCTATACTGTGCTACCTGTCCCTCCACAGCACTGCTGGAAAGCTCTCCAGTTCCCCTCAGCTGGCCAAAATCTAGTACAATGACATAAAATCTCAGTGTAGATAAAACTCCAACAATGCCACAAAAATCGGACAGCCAAACGACCTTCCAGATGAAGCCAGGGCTGTGAGGGCTGAGGCAGCCACCACAGCTGTGAGGGCCGAGCCCCTTGAACAAATTCTGTGCAGTGGGCCTCTAGTATAAGAACGAAGAGGTCCACCATATAAGTTTTATTTTAGTGTCTTATCAAATTCTTCCAAATTGGTTCTTTGTAAGACAGAAACCATCCAGGTATCAGTAATGTGAAGCACACACTTCGGGTTGTTTTTACTCTGGTGCTAGAACTGCCCCAATGCATCCACACTGTCATACAAAGTTCTTCTTAGCTCCCACACATGAACAGGTGAGGCAGTCCATATGCTGGACTAAGTGAAGAGATTCAAGAAGACAAGCCCATTTCTCTGTTGCCCCAGCATGTCCTATGGTCCTAATACATTCTGAGCACTCCATAAATTTTGTTGACAGAAAGGTTAAGAGAGAAGGCACATAAGCCTCATCAGCACAGCCCACTATTCTTGGTGCTGCCTTCTAATTCCTGGTTTCCAATCTCTCCCGACTGTCCTGACAGCAGGCTGGCAGTGGGGCCACGTCTATTCCCAGCACCTGCCAGAGAACCAGTACTTATTTGATAGTCAAACTAACAGGTAAGCAAAGTTTCTGAAATAACTATCAAAGCAGCAAGCAGACATTCATGGCAACAACTTTCTATTTAGCTAATGGTTAACTGTTTCTTGGCACAGGGAATGAGTAACTTACCTGTGGGTCTTTAACCTTTAATTCTGTGTCAACAATAGACACAGACTGCACATTTCTGGTCAGAAAAGGATCATCAAACTCAGTCCACGTGTAATCACCAAACACAATATTATGTCTGTTAAGTAGCTTTCTAACACTCAGCTTTATATCTTCTTTTTTTGCCGTGCTGGACAAACAAAACACAAAGGTCAGTTCTAAGTTAAAAAACACACACCAAGATTTTAACACTTAAAAATAAAAAAAGAAACTGGGGCATACATAAGAAAGTGCAGTAGTGCAGAGTACAGGAGGGAGTGGGCCTGCCAGGGGATCAAACTAGAGCCACTCCTTGCCTGCCAGCTGTGGAACCTGGGGAGCAGCTCACCTGGTGCCTCATCTCTTCATCAGATAAAGGGGGCAGTACACCGGACTTGTTTGGAGATTGTCAATAAATTCAAAGTGTTGAGGACAATGCCTAGCATATAGTAAGCACTCAATAAATGTTGGCTATTCCTATTGTTAGTGAAAGAAGGAAAGCCCACCGCTGTGGGGACACGTCAGGAATTTGCATTTTAACAAGCGCCCAAGGCTGGTATTCACACTAAGAAAACCGAACACTTCAGGCTTGGCATTCAAGGCTCCACTCAGCCCACCTTGCCACCTGATGGCCCACGCTGACTGGTTCTGAGATTACACCAAGGTGTGCGATCAATGTGGTATATGCCTCCTTGCAGGAAAGAGCCTGAGAAATGCTGGCTCCAATGACAGTATCTGTATTTCCGCTAGAATTGAGAGCTCTGAGTATCTGGCCCATCCTAGCTTCCAGCTTTCCCAGGGCTGCGCCCGGCTGGGCTCAGCGTGGGTCCCGTTCAGGGCCGGGCCTGATGGTCAGGTCCGTGTCCGGCGCAGTGGGCTCCAGTGGAAGTCTGGGCCGAGTGTTGTCCGTGGGCGCCACACAGAGGCCGAATCGGCTCAGACCTACCCGGGTCCCACGGGGTCTGGCCAGGCCGGCTTACCTGCCTCTCCGCTGGTGCACCTCCACATGGATGGACGGCGTCTCGGGCACGCAGGGCAGCGCCTGCTTCAGGTCGCCCACGGCCTGGTCCATAGCACCGTCGCCGCTGCCAGGAGCAGCGGGTACCAGGCCCGATCGTGGCCGCCGCCTGACACCCGGCGCCACCACCACGTCCACGTCCACCTCTTCCTCCACAGCTGCCCAAAGGACCGACTAGCCCAGCCCGAACTTCGAATCTGCCGCGCGCAGCGCGCCCTCCCCTGACCCGGAAGCACTCGTGCCTGCGAGCGGGCGGGGCCAGTTCCGGCCTCGGCTCTACTTCCGGCGTGGCCCCACGACCTCCAGGGGTGAGGCGGGCACAGAGCCAGGGCCGCGGGGGCGGCGGCCACGCTCTGGCCGCGCTTGCTGCTGCCCTCGGCCCCGCGCCCCTGCCCCGCCGCCGCCATGGGCAAGAAGCACAAGAAGCACAAGACCGAGTGGCGCTCCTCGTACGAGGGTGAGGCGGCGGCGCGCTTTGTGACGCCGGGCCGGGCGGGCGTTCGCGCGGTGGAAGGGCGGGCGGGCGAGGGTCCCGGGGACGTGCTAAGGTTCCGGGCGCGGGTGCCTTCGCGGTGGGCGGGGGCTCGAGCCCGGAGTCTGGTTCACCTCGCAAGTCGTGGCGAGAAGCCGAGCATGTGAGTTGACTTGTGTCCGGGTCTCCGGGAGGAGCTCTTACTGCTCTGTCCTCCCGCCTTTCCCCGCCCGGTCCTGCAGCGCTCGTTCGTGTCAGCTGACAAGGGGGTGGGCAGGGGCCAGGGGCTTGGGGATGCGGGATCGCGCGGCGGGGTCCCAGGTCCTGGCCTTGTTGCGTCCCCCTCCCTCTGGCTCCCTGAGGATAATGCAGTGTAACGGGACAGATGTGGGCGGGAAAGGGGAAGTAACACCTGGGATGTGTTTTCTCGAAGCATACACCGTGAGGGCCCCTCTCTGTCTCTACAGAGTATGCGGACAAACCCTTGGAGAAGCCCTTGAAGCTGGTTCTCAAGGTTGGAGGAAGTGAAGTGACTGAACTCTCTGGATCTGGCCACGATTCCAGTTACTACGATGACAGGTCAGACCACGAGCGAGAGAGGCACAAAGAAAAGAAGAAGAAAAAGAAGAAAAAGTCAGAGAAGGAGAAATATCTGGACGATGAAGAAAGAAGGAAACGAAAGGTAAAGGAGGGTAGTGGCCCCCAAGCCCCAGGGGGTGGTGGGGCATACAGGATGAGTGCTACAGGGCTTAGGAAAGGGGGTGATTTGTTTGAAGCAAAACAGACCACAAAGGTAGTTGCTTCATTTCTGGTTCTTTGAGCATCACCTCTCCCTTGACTCCTGGGGAGAGTCTTTGCAAGGGTGGGAGTCTGGAGTGAGAAGAGTCTCTGGAAGAGGGTGTTTCTCTCTTAGCTTTGTGTTTCCCCTTAGAAACGGTTTGTTTAAAACTGTTTGCATTGCTTTCACGGCCTTGACTTTGCCTCACAGGAAGAGAAGAAGCGGAAACGGGAGAAGGAACACTGTGATACAGAGGGAGAGGCTGATGACTTTGATCCTGGGAAGAAGGTAGAAGTGGAGCCGCCTCCCGATCGGCCAGTCCGAGCGTGCCGGACACAGCCAGGCAAGTGCTGGCATTTTCAAAGTCTGTCTTGGTACTGTGTCCTTCCGCTTTCGGGGAGAAGCACAGAAGGAAGGAGCAGTGTTTAATCTTCCAAGGTCTCACACGAAATGTAGCTGGGTCTGAGATTCCTTTTTATTGTTGTTATTGTTAAAGGAAGGGGTTGACTTTATTGTTGTTAATCCTCACCTGAGGATATTTTCCCGTTGATTTTTTTTTAGAGAGAGTGGAAGGGAGAGGAAAGACAAAGAGAAACATCGATGTGAGAAAGAGAGACGTCGTTTGGTTGCCTCCCAAACGAGCCCGGACCAGTGTCAGGGATCGAGCCTGCAACCGAGGTATGTGCCCTTTGACCAGAATCAAACCCAGGACCCTTCAGTCTGGGGGCCAGTGCTCTATCCACCAAGCCAAAATGGCTAGTGTAGGATCCGAAATTTTTTCCATCTTTGAACTTCTAGAATATGGTTTGGCCAACTGCTGCTCATCATAGATGGGAGGAGGCTAGTTTACAATCAGTTTATTCAGAACCTGGGAGCTGTGTTGGCTCCACCAAAGGAGAGCTTCCAGAACCCTCTGATCTGTGTGTGGTCACTTCCCACTGTGTGTGGTCAGAGGCTCCCAGGTGGTCACGGAGTTTGTTCTTCCGGGACTTCTTTTCTTGCTGGGGGAGGTCGGAGGGATTGTATCGCAGTAATGGCAGGTGCTGTTTTCTAGCAGTGCCCTCTGCTGTGGGAGTCATTGCCCTGGTGAACAGGTAGGTCTCATGGCTGCTGAGCATGTTGAGGAGACGAGAAGGTCAAGTACAAACATTTCATTAAATGAATGGAATGTGTCTACAAAGTTAATACAGTCACTGGTAATTGTTAGCTTAATCTGACTTCTTCCTTGAGGTCACACACTGGTGCTCCCTCTCTCCCCAGTATGTCTGAAGAGTTAATGATCATATGATGCTTTCTTGGTGATTCTGAAGAGGGTCACTGTTGGGGACTTGCTGGTCTGCACTCCCGTTGTGCTTCAATGGAGGATGGCATTTAGAAACCAAGTCTCTGTCCTGGGTGTAGCCCTCAGTGGACAGAGCTAAGAAAGGCCATTTACATACATGCAACTTGTAGAGGGAAACTAGACCAGCGTCTGTGTTTACATTTACCAAAAACCATGTTTTCACAAGTGTGCCCAGAGATGTAGCTAATAACTGCAGTGCTTGCAATAACCCGTGTAGTGTGTCTTCCTATCTCCATTTCACACAGGAAGAGCAGGCATATTCAGACATTTAGGACTCTCAAGTGAAATGATAGTACCCTGTTTCCCGAATTTTTGCTCCTAAAGATGCGCTAGATCTTATTTTCAGGGGATGTCTTATTTTTCCATGCGCTAGGTCTTATTTTCGGAGGATGTCTTATTTTCTGGGAAACACTGTAGTTAATCCTGGATCAACTTCTATATCTAAACCTTTGTTCTCCCCTTCATACCTTGTCTGGAATATAGCAGGCCCTTTGATGATAAGTGCTAGAAATAGATTGATGACTGATACCTATGTGTTGTTGTTTTAAGGGATATTGGCACTCGGTTTTGGGGACTGATGTGTGGGTGTCCTTTGTACCCAGCTGAGTTTGGGGGGAGGTGGAGCAAGGCTGGGTCTGGTTTATCTTTGTACCAGTTCTTATTTGAATCTTCTTACTAAAATGCAGTGGAACTCGAAACAAATAAGTACATACTGTGAAATTGGAGCTCTCCAGTGAAGTGATATCTAAATCTTTTTGTTCAATTTATCTTTTCTACTTTTTAAATCATCAGCTGAAAATGAGAGCACGCCTATTCAGCAACTACTAGAACATTTCCTCCGCCAGCTCCAGAGGTAAAGAGTGTTTCTAAAGAGCTTGTGCTTGGGGACATTTGGGTGTCCTCTATGGCTGAGGTGTTCTTGCCCTCACCACCATCACATGCGAAGTAGACACTTGCCTTTCATTGGTAACGCCCAATCTGACTGGGAGGGAAAGCATGTGGGCAATGTGGGGGGCTGTCAGAGATGCTATAATGTAGGTGTCATAGTTGCAGCCAGGATGCTAGTTTTGGAATTTTTAGTGTATTCAAAAATTTTAAAGAGCACAAATTTTATTTTTTATTGGTAAGAAACAACTTTGATAAATTAATATTTTTATTGTGAAGGATTTTGTATCATTCAGGAATTTAGGTTTTAGGGGTTTCCAGTTTAAATAAAGATGTTTTTGTTTTCAGAAAAGATCCTCATGGATTTTTTGCTTTTCCTGTCACGGATGCAATTGCTCCGGGATACTCAATGATAATAAAACATCCAATGGATTTTGGCACAATGAAAGACAAAATCATGGCTAATGAATACAAATCAGTCACGGAATTTAAGGTAAATTAATTTCAGTTCCTAAAACAATTGTTTGGAAGCTCTATATTTATGTCTAGTAAATGCTTCCTTCATCTCAGGTCATTTCCAGTTGCAAGTTTTCACAGGTGTTTCTGTGTTTGGGTTGAAGTTTCACATAGCATCGAGGAAATGGATTCGTTGTAACTTTCTTTGTATTTTGTCTAGAACAGTGATTTTCAGCCTTTTTCATTTCATGACATGCATAAACTAATTATTAAAAGTCTGTGATGCACCAAAATATATTTTTTGCTGATCTGACCAAAAAATAGCTATAATTTTGATTCATTCACACAAGACGGCTATTGTGTGGGGGGGCTGTCATTTTTTTTAAATTATTTATTGTTGAAGTTATTACATTGTCGTTTACTTATTTATTTATTTATTTATTTGACAATCTAAGGGAAAAGTCAGTTGTCCTGGCCAGTGGGCTCAGTGGTTAGAGCATTGGCTCTTTCACTGAAGGGTCATGGATTCAATTCCCAGTCAATGGCATGTATCCGGGTTGCAGGTTTGATTCCCAGCCCCAGTCAGGGTTGGAAGGCAGTCAGTCAATGTGTCTTTCTCACATCGATGTCTCTCCCTTTCTGTCTCTACCTTTCTCCTTCCCTCCCTTCCTTCCACTCTAAAAAAAAAAGCAATGAAAAGAAAAAATAAGGTCAGTGCCCCTGACTAAACTAGTCAGGTATTGCATGTTTTAAAAATTCTTGCGGCATAGTGTTTGAAAATATCTGGCTTAGAAGCTGACCCATATGTTACATTCTATTTGAAATGCATTTCCATTTTTTTTAAGTACCTGGGTTGGCATAATTGAGACACCTTAGGTCAAGCAAGGATGTGTCTTAGTTGGCCTGGTTCCAGAATGGCTATTTTTTGAAATACAATTTTCCTAATTCTTAGTTTTGTTTTGTAACAACTGGGTTTTATAAAATAATAAATTCTTACATCCCTTGAGTGCTTTGCTCTTGACTCGCTTTCTTAGTATCAGCTGTGAGAGATAGAAAGCGTGAGGGGAATAAAAACAAATGCTTGGTCACATTGGCAGTAGTGCAATTAGAAAAGGCCATTAGGCTTTTTTTTTTTTTTAATATATTTTATTGATTTCTTACAGAGAGGAAGGAAGAGGGATAGAGAATTAGAAACATTGATGAGAGAGAAGCATCGATCAGCTGCCTCCTGCACATCCCCTCCTAGGGATGTGTCTGCAACCATGGTACATGCCCTTGACCAGAATTGAACCTGGAACCCTTCAGTCTGAATGCCATTGCTCTATCCAGTGAGCCAAACCAGCCAGGGCACCATTAGGCTTTTTTCTTAGGTCTGTCAACTTCAGAAAAAGCTTGGTTTTTCTCTGTTTACTGGAGACGTCACTGAAAGGGTTTGCTGATCTGCAGAAACAATACGACAGACTAGAAGGAAAATAGGAAGAAATCAAAGTTTTCACAGGAGGGTCCCCTAACACTCCAGAGGGCAGGTGGAACAGTGATCCATGCCATAAAGTCCTCTGCCTTTTCTGACCGAGGCCCCTAGTTTGGTCTCACCCAGTGACAAAGCCACGATGGGAGCAATGTTCACCCCATCTCTTGTCCTCAGGAAAGTGATAGTTTTTTATTGATTGATAAAATTATATGTTCTGGGTGTACAATTCTACAATACGTCATCTGCATAATGTTTTGTGTTCACCACACCAAGTAAAGTCTCCTTCCATCACCATTTATCCACCCTTTATTCTTTACCTCATCCTACCCCCTTTCCCTCTAGTAATCACCATGCTGTTATCTGTGTTATGAATTGTTTGTTTAGTTCCTCCACCATTTTCACCCAGTCCCACACCCCCCTCTCCTCTAACAACCGTCAGTTTTCTATCTGTGAGTCTGTTTCTGTTTTGTTAGTTAATTTTATTTGTTAGATTTCACATATGAGTGAAATCACATGGTACTTGTCTTCTGGATATGGAGAGAGCATTAAGCTAAGTGAAACAAGCCAGTCAGAGAAAGATAAGTCAAGAGTGTTCTGAACCTGACACAGTTGCCTGTGATGGACGGGGGCTTCATAGCCTCCGTTCCAGCCCTGGGGACGCTTGCACAGTGACTTGGTAAGATCCCTGGATAGCATGTGCTGTGTTGGTGTGCGGCTTCAGTGGTCATTGTCCATCCTGATGTCTAATTCATCTGTGATAGCTGTGTGCTTCATAATTTGTTTAGGATGTTAAAATACTGATGTTTTAAATAATACAAATTGTTCAATAGGACTGTCCATATTTTAGTCCTTTTCTAATAGCACTAGAATAACTATTTGTAGACAAAATTTTAAAATTCTGTGAAAAAATCACAGAGATAGGACATATGACTATGTCCACCTCTCAGTTCACCCCTGGACTTTCACTTAACTTGGCTGTTGGTCCTTGCTCCTATTTATGTCTGAGTTCCTCCCTAAGAGAGAGGAAAGGGCTGGAGATGGGAGCCATCCTCTTCTCTCATGAAGTGAGGGTACAGTAAGGCTTCTATATAACGGACTAATTTAGGCAATGGTTGTCTGTTAAAGCCGAAAGTCCTTTATATAATAAAGCAGGTTTTCCAAGTGCATATGTTAAGAAATTAACAAATTAGTTAGTTTATCTGTAAAATTAAGTATGTATTAAGAAGTTTAATTTCACAGAAAAGTTTACTGTATGTATTATTACAATTTTAAATTTGTACTGAATAGATCTAGTAAGTGTGTGCATTAACCAGTCACTGCAAATAAACAAATGCCCGTGGCTGGGTGAGCCTGAGCGCTAGTTGGAGCATCATGGCCTGCATGCTTTAAAACTGCTGCAGAAAGTCATGCCCTGGGCCAACAGAACCTGTTACCATGAGCAATGCGGTATGATCACGTACTAATCATTAGCTGAACGTTTACAAATGGTGACTCTTGGATTTAACTGTTACTGTAGATATGTAATGTTATATTGGCGAAATTACTACAGTGTTTTTTCCAACATATGGCCTATTTGCTAAAATTGGTTAAAATTAACAGTGAATTAAAACAATAGCACCCTGTTTATTTAATTATAAGTAAATCTTGGTTAAAAGCTTATATTTAAATTAACAGGGTGTTAATTTTCAAATATGACATTCGGAACAGAAATTTTGTCTGTTAAATTGAGATCCACAAAATCAAGGGTTTACTGTATTATGCTCAAAAAAGTACAGGCTTTGCCCTGGCTAGCTTGGCTCAGTGGATAGAGCGTCGGCCTGTGGACTGAGGGGTCCCGGGTTCGATTCCAGCCAAGGGTACATGCCTGGGTTTGGGCTCAATCCCCAGTGGGGAGTGTGCGGGAGGCAGCAGGTCGATGATTCTCTCTCATCCTTGATGTTTCTATCTCTCTCTCTCCTTCTCCCTTCCTCTCTGAAATCAATAAAGAATTTTTTTAAAAGTACAGGCTTTGTTTAAAGATCAATGAACAATTAGAAAAATTTCTCTGAGTTTTAAAGTTAATTTTTTTAATCAAACAACCAAATTAAATTGTTTTTCACTTAATTTCCAGCTCTTCATTTTTGCCCCTTTGATAGAAATCTATAAACTCTTTGCTGTTGTCTGGGTGACGTTTCAAACTTGATGATTTTTTTTTTTTTCAGGCAGATTTCAAACTGATGTGTGATAATGCAATGACATACAACAGACCAGACACTGTGTACTACAAGTTAGCTAAGAAGATCCTTCACGCAGGCTTTAAGATGATGAGCAAAGTAAGAAAGCCACTAATAGCGAGGAGCCACAGAAACGAGAGCTCTCCTCTACGTTGTTTATGCCTAAACAGAAACTCACAGTGAATGACATGCTTCCATCTTTCCGTCACTGGCCACCGCGTGGACCCCTCTGCTCTAGGGTAGACACCCCAGGCTGCCCCCTCCATGTCCTACTCCTCCAGGCACTCTCCTCCTTCTGTTCCTGCTCCTGCCCTAGCTGTAATGTCTCTGTTAGGGTGGGTGGAAAATTCCTGATCTGTTGATCTCATGTCTAGGTGTCTGTCTCTCTGGACTGCCGCTAGCCTTTGGGTTTGTTTTATATGGCTGCCTCACTGAATCGGCCAGGACATCCTGGCCATCCTGAATGGCTTCCCAGATCTGTCCTGTGAGCCATGTTGCATGTGTCACATGTCTAGGACCAGTGCCTTGTGCCTGATGAGCCTGTGGGTGAGGTGCAGCCCTGTGCCCTCTGGCCTGTTCCCTTCTGCCGGCTCTGAGCGCTCACCAGCTAATCCGCTGCACCCTTTGGTGCTGACCCCACGACCACCTCCCGCTGCACTGCATGGAAAGTTAGCTGTTAGGCCAGGTGAGGCTGTGGCCATCCCCATCCCATCCCATCGTCATGGCGCCTTGGCTTTGAGGGAGAGGTAAAGTCGTGCTGCTCTGTCCTTTCTGATTCTAGGAGCGGCTGTTAGCTTTGAAGCGCAGCATGTCGTTTATGCAGGACATGGATTTTTCTCAGCAGGCAGCTCTTCTGGGCAATGAAGACACAGCTGTTGAGGAACCAGTTCCCGAAGTTGTACCTGTACAAGTAGAAACGGCTAAGAAATCTAAAAGGCCAAGTAGAGAAGTCATCAGGTAAAGAGAAGTGCACTCGCCTGTGGAGTAGGACGCCCGTCTTGGGAAGGCGGGTGCTCCTTGGGAGAGCAGGTTAGGGACACAGGCCTGTGTTTTCACCTTATCTGGAGTAGCTTAGGAACAGGCTTCTAGTGCAGCCTAGTGGGCAAAGCACAGCTCCTCAGAAGCTTAGGTCAATTTTCGAAGGCACCACCCTTCCTGCCCACCTTGAGAGTTAGGTGACCATCGTGTGTGGGTAATGAATATCACCACTGTCACTGGAAGGTGTTGGAAGACCATGAGACCCCACAGTTAGTGCTGGGAGGAGTGGTAGTTTGCTGTGTTACCCATACTCTCCTACAAGGAGCACAGTAACTTGTCTTGGAGGAGAGTCAGTGCACACTGATGGACACAGAAGACAAAAGGGCTGAGACGACCCCTGCTGCATGCACATGTGCTCTGTCCCAGGTGTGACACTGAGCTCATCTGTTCAGCCCTGCAGTATGTCTCCTGTCACTGCCGATCCCACATGTGTCCTGTTTATGAATATTTGTTGGCTCTTTACTTACAAGAAGCCTCCTTACATGGTGGACACTTGCTGGTGACCTGGGCTTGCCTATTCCAGGCTCAGGGAACAAAATTGTGTCACGTTGGACAGACAACATGCATTTCTTACAGCTCCTGTAGCTGTAAATGCTGGTCCAGAGGAAGGGCCTTGCTGTAAGCTCAGGATCCCTAGGCAGGGCTTGATCCCATGGTTCCCTGAAAAGGTCCCACCCACCTGCTTCTAGAATCTTCCACAGCAAAGGCGATTTCCTTTTGGTGCTGCACCTCTCAGCTTTTTGAATCAAGATCTCTACTGGAACCTGAGGCTGGCTTGCTAAAGTCTTGGGGAGTCCCTTGTGTCTTGCAGTGGGGGTTGCTCTTCAGCCCAGCAAGCAGACTTATGTTCCCAGCCCCAACTCACCACCAGCACCTCAACCCTCCACAGGATTTTTGACACTTTTTCTAATGGTGCCTTGAATGGTGCTTTAACCAGTGAGGCTGCTGTTATGTTTCTTCTATTTTTCTTAATGCAACTGAAACATAACAGATGCTTGGCTTATACTTTTCATCTTAGTGACAGAAAGGGTTTTGTTTAAAAGTGGTTAAAACTAAAAGAAAAAAGAGCAAAAGTGCACTTTGTGTCACTCCTACTGGCCCTTTGGTGACTCTGGGGGGCAGTAGGGACTGACCACAGTGGAGAGGGATGAGGCGTATGCCTCCTGATGACTTGTGTGTGTGTTCCTGCCTTGTAGCTGCATGTTTGAGCCAGAAGGCAATGCTTGCAGCTTGACTGACAGCACAGCAGAAGAACATGTGCTGGCTTTGGTGGAGCACGCAGCAGATGAGGCTCGGGACAGGATCAACCGACTCCTTCCAGGTGGCAAGGTAGTGCTCCCTAGTGGGTGGGTGTGTTTTCTGCCAGAACATTGGCACAGCCGTTAGAATCAAGACATTAACGTCAGGATGTTACAAGTGTCTAGTCCAAGCTCCGTTGCTGTCAGGGGGTGCCTTTGTCACTGTAGGGTAAAGCTCAGGAGCACATGCTGCAATCGGGGTCAGCTCCTTGTCCTCACTGGCCCCATCTCATGGAGGCTAAAGGGGTCATCCAGGGTCAGACACCTGGGTCAGGCATATGTTACCCTCCATCACACCACGGCTGAGCCTGCCAGCTTCCCTGCTGCAGGTCAGTTCTTTTCCCTGTGTACTCACATCTTTGTGCCCTTGCAGTCATTCATGGGTCTGACCCTGTGTACTCACGTCTTTGTGGCCCTGCAGTCACTCATGGATCTGACTCAGTGTGCCTGGTGGAGGACTCTCCAGGGGCTGCTGGTCCTCAGGAGGAGGTTGTACCATTCTGTGACCATCTTTTCTCTGACACAAGAAGACATTCTAGTCCAACATGTTCAGTAGAAATTGTGCAAGCCACATATGCAGAATTTAAACTTCCTAGTAGTTGTGTTAACAAGGACACAGGTGAAATTCTAATATATTTTACTTGACCTGATATACTCAAGATCTGATTTCAACATGTCTGAACTATTTCACATTTTTTTTCATACTAAGTCTGTAAAATGCAGATTGTAAAGAATTTTGAAATAACTTTTTGGATACATTGGATTATGTAAATTCTACTAGAGGCTCAGTGCACGAAATTTGTGCACAGGTTGGGTCCCTAGCTGCTGCCAGCTCCTGGAAGGGGCCTTCCTTTGTTCTGCGCCACCCCCTGGTGGTCAGTGCATATCATAGCAAGCGATCAACCTGGGCATGTGCCCAGACCTGGAATTGAACTGTGACCACCTGATTCATAGGTTGATGTTCAGCCACTGAGCCACACCAGGTGGGCTCTTTACTTGTTTTTAACATGCCTGCTAGAAAATTTGAGGTTCCCTGTGTGGCTTATGCTGTTGTTCTGTTGGTGGTCTGTACCCCTGTTGCACTTGAGCTGTGGAATTGGCCGTTTCCCAAAGGATCCCTAGTTCCTTAGTGGAGAACAGTATTCAGAAACCCAGACCTAGGCCATTACAAACAGCATTTAGAAGGAACCTAGACTGATGTCTTTATTTATATTCACCAAAATCCATGTTTTTATAGTGAATTTCGGATGCCATCCAGTATAACTGGGCCTGCTTTATCTTTCTCCTTTTCGGTTTTGTAATTCACAGTGAGAAACCTGACTCGTATTATCCTTAATACACTTATTTGACCAAGAGTAATCAATTTTACATCCCTTATTCCCTACTCACCCTGCTTGAACCCTGTTTCCCCTTTGGGCCTTGCTGCTCCCATTCGGACATTCGGTCCCTGAATTTGGGCTCCAGCACCTGGACAAGTGGTTACCCTTCTCTACCTCTTCCTCACACACACGACACAGGTGCCTTCGCTTCCTTATTCTCCTCGTGGCATGCAGAGGAGAAGTTGGTCTTATTTGGTGGTTGGTTTTTAAATGGAAATAGCTCCCATGTGCTTTAGAGATGGAGCCTCTAGGCTATTCATTGATAACATGACATTCGTTGACCAGTGTCTTATTCTGATTGTTTTGTTGAGGCTTCTGACTTATTGTTAAAGGTTGTTACTAGGTAAAGTTTTCCGTTTCAAAAGCTCCTTTTTAGAAGGCGTCATAAGGAGCTTTTCTAAGTTCTTTCATTGCATTCGTGAGCACTTCATTTGCAAGTGGGTCTTAAACTCCAGGGAAGGATATGAGAGGGGCCTGGTCTTTGTTCATGGAGAAACAAGTGACCATTATGGCCTTTCAGGGTTGTCCAAGCTAGGCCATGCTCCTAGGCCTTTATTTTGTTGGAGCTTCTGTAGAAACCCCAACTGTAGAAGCTCAGGGTTGTCACTTCTGGGGCAGTGTGTACTCAGGCCTGCTTCCTTGCAGATGGGCTACCTGAAGAAGAGCGGAGATGGGAGCCTGCTCTACAGCGTGGTCAACACGGCTGAGCCAGATGCCGACGGTGGGTGGTCCTCTCAGGGCTGTTTTCTTCTGAGAGCCTTCATGCTGTTCTAACCTCTATTCCTATTCAGTGATTTTAAAGCCTTTTAACCTGTCTGTGATGTCTACTTTCCCTGGAGTGTGTGACACTGGTGGTAAAATATAGATGAGAGGTCCTTTTGGTTCCCTGTGCCTACACACCCCCCTCACCACAACACCTTGGGTAGTAAATGGACTGAGGGTGGTTGCAGTGGGGGCGGAGGTGTTGTCCAGACTTTTCTGACAGAACGACACTAGGACAGCCAGCAGGACTGGGATTGTGCTCCCGCAAAGCAGCAGACATGGGCTGGGCTTTCTGATGGTTCACTGAGACCTCCTTTGTCAGAGACCAGAGCCCAACTCTGCCTCATTCTCTTGAAAGAGATAACTCAGCTCAAACACAAGTTTTAGAAGAAAAACCCCAGTTGATGATTATATCAAGGATGATCTGGAAGAAGGCATAAATGTTGGTTCCATCCTACCTGTATGATCATTTTTGTAGTCTTGAAAAAGTAGTTTTATACTTTTCTATCTGCGTGAAAAAGATTTCAAAGGCTTGTCCTTTTAATAAAAGCAAAACTCACTTGAATTGAATTCGCACACACACTTAGAAAATGAAATACTTTTCTTTGCCTTGCAACAAGTATAAGCTCTGATCAGTTTCTTTGCTCTTTAGCCAGAATGAGTCTTACTGTTCTTCCTAAGAGACTAGATGAGTTGATTAGCAGTTAACTTAGAACACGAGGTGGAGGTTCTGGTTGGGGATTTGCAGGATCCTGCGCAGGTCACGTGAATAGTGGGTGAATGATAATTCAGCTTAGGAATGTGCAGTTGGAGGGTGTACGAAGGTGGGGACTCACTGTTGCTATTAGGACACATACAGCATTTCTCAGAGATGCTGAGTGTTCAGTTTGAAAATGTTATGTTGCTGGTATCATGGTCTGCGAGCTGAAGGTTTTCATTATGTTGACTTCGGAGTAATCATAAAGTGAAATTGGAGTGCAGTTAAGGTTTGAGAATGGTAGTTGGCTTTAGTAAATCTGATATTAGATGGTCTTTATGGAGAGGCCCAGGCACTCTCTCCCACACATACCAGCTGTGAGTTGGAGAGAGGGCTGGAGCTGCTGTGTGGGCAGAGCTCCGAACCGCCGGCTCACAGCTCTGGTCTTACAGAGGAGGAGACCCATCCGGTGGATCTGAGCTCCCTCTCCAGCAAGCTGCTCCCCGGCTTCAGCTTCACCACTCTGGGCTTCAAAGATGAGAGAAGGAGCAAAGGTGAGTGTGGGGAGGGGCACGGGTGGGAGCATCACCGCAAGGGATCTTCCTCACTTACTTGTCTTTAGAACTGTACCCCATTCTGATTTTGAAACCAGTAATAAAGACCATTTGAAGTGATGGGAATAAAAATTACATTGGGCAAGTTCCTCCTTTGCCATCAGTTTTTTTGTTTGTTTGTTTGTTTTTTTAATACATTTTATTGATTTTTTTACAGAGAGGAAGGGAGAGAGATAGAGAGCTAGAAACGTTGATGAGAGAGGAACATTGACCAGCTGCCTCTTGCACACCCCCTACTGGGGATGTGCCAGCAACCAAGATACATGCCCTTGACCGGAATCAACCCGGGACCTCTCAGTCCGCAGACCGACGCTCAACCACTGAGCCAAACCGGTTTCGGCATGCCATCAGTTCTTGACTTATGGCTGGGTCTCAGCCCCGCACTTTGTGGAATTCTCCAGATGGATTTCATAGAGGAGAAAGGGTGCTGCAGGGGGATACATTATGCAAGTGAGCAGCACAAGGAGAAAGCTGGAGTCATCTTGTGCCAGATGTAATTTGATGTAAATCTGCTGTTTCTTATGCTTTCCCTTTTTATTTCACTCTTAGTCACATTTCTCTCAAGTGCCAGTACTGCACTTTCAATGCATAATAATTCTGTATTTGGAGACTTGAAGTCAGACGAAATGGAGCTTCTGTATTCTGCCTATGGAGATGAGACAGGTGTGCAGTGTGCGCTGAGGTAAGCTGTGCACAGAGACACGGGCGGACTTCTTGCTTGCACTGTGATGGGAGCTATTTTCCTCCTGAGCGTTCAGAGCCCTTCTGTAGGCAAATGGGGATGGGGGAGACAGCCACTGGTAGCAGGTTCAAATAGCAGAAATTTCCAAGTTCTTTTCAGTAAACTGTTGTGGTCTGCTGTAGGCTGGTCATGAAATTAGGGGAACTCAGTCACAATTTTAAGAAGGTGGTGATCCAGTTCAAAAAAGCATTTGTGTGGCATGTGTAACCACCTGTGTATGTTTAGTAGGAATTTCACAATTGTATTGAATGTGGCTCTTGATGACTGCATAACAACCCCCACAGACAGGGCAGTGAACAACTGACATCCATTGTCTCCTAGTCCCGCAGGCTGCAAGTCTGAGCTGCAGGTGTCAGCAGAACCGCTTTCTTCTGGGGCCTCTGTGTTGTTTCATCCCTTGTGTGTGTCTGTGTCCGGATCTCCTTTTCCTATAATGACACCAGTCATACAGAGTTAGGGGCCACCCTGAAGACTTAATTTTAACTTAATCACCTTTTTAAAGGCCCTGTCTCCAAAAGCACTCATTCTAAGGTGCAGGGGTTAGGGCTTCAACCTATGGATTTTGGGGACTCACTTCCAGCCCCTAACAGTGACTAAGATGCAATATTAACATTATAGGTGTAGTACTCTGTTTCTGTAAGAATGTTTTTAGTGTGTACGTTTTGTTTTCTGTGGAAAAATAGAATTTTAGTAATTTTCTATGGAAAAAGTAACTTAGTTTTACTAAAGCCTCTAAGAAATTGAGTCTTTTCATACGATATCTGTTTTATTCTATAAAGAAACAAAATATATGGAAAATAAAGTCAGCCGCTCGTGCAGTAATGAATACTAACCCATATTTTTGTGAGAAAAATGAAGAAATTTCTTATAGGAGAGTGGTATCATAAGTTGGTGACCCTCTCTTCACTCCTGCTTAACCTGGCAGCATCTCACAGCTCTTCAGGGGCACCAGTCAGCTTTTTTTCAGTAGCACCATGTAGCTGGGCCGTGATTGCTTTCCGCAAGTGCGTTCCTGAAATGCATGCAGATTCTGTCTGCCATACAGTGACAGTCAGCACGTGGGCACCCCTTGGAAGGCAGGCAGGCAGGGCCTGGCCTTGGTACCAGGGCCTCTTCCTACTAGACGTCCCACACCACCTTCCCTAGACACTGTCCTGGGGCACTTTCAGACCTGCTGTGAGTGTTCTGGCCAGTCCCCATCCCCTTCTCAGCTGTCCATGTGGTGGTTTCTCATAAAATGTTTCTCCTGGTAGAGACTGGCGGTGCCGCTTCTGTCCAGCAGCCCTCCTGGCTCTCTGGGGGCCTTTGAAGTCTTGGCAGGCCTTTTGAGCCTTTGCCTGGCTTTGATGCTAGGACCATAGGATTTCCGTTTGATGCTTCCTTTTACATTTTTTGGTAATTTTATTTAGTTTTTAAAGCATTCACATGGCCCATAAATCAAAGTGAAACTACAAGGTGTCCTTGGGGAGCCTGGCTCCCACAACTGCTCCCTCCCTCCTTCAGTAAGAGCTGTTTACACTGTGCATCTCCTCAATCTACTTGTATTTTAAAACCCAAAACAAATAGGTACGAATGTGCTTTTACAAAGTCAGCGAACGTCATCATGTGTATGTATACACGCTGATCTTCACCTTGCTTTTAAAAAATTGAGATCTTTCTAACTTTTTGGGGTCATGGCCCACTTTAAGGATCTGATGAAGTTTTTTGCTCCATTTCCCGTATCTACCACCTCTGGAAGGTTCGCAGCTCTCAGGAAGACCCTCTCATGGAGAAGCAGCTGAGGTGTACTGATGTCAGGACTGCTGGCCTTGTGGCAGCAGAGTCTGGAAGATGAGAGCACATAGCGTTTGTGTCAGCCTGTTCTCTCCTGGCCCTTTCCAGCCTCCAGGAGTTTGTGAAGGATGCTGGGAGTTACAGCAAGAGAATGGTGGATGACCTTCTGGACCAGATCACAGGCGGAGACCACTCCCGGATGCTCTTCCAGCTGAGGCAGGTGGGCTGTACTATGGTGCCACTCCTGTAGAAGGGCCCATCCGAACAACTGGATTCTCAGGGAAGAATGCTGTTTTTAGGTCATCCGTCACAGTTCTTACATTATGTTTCTGTTGGACAAGGCTGGTCTAGATTTTATTTTCTTCCTTTAAAGAATGTTTATGTTCATTTTGGGAGAGTTGTTACTTCTGAGTGACCTGACCTTTTTGATACTTATTTTTCTGCTTAGAAGTTTATGAAAATCATAACATAAATGAATCTCAGAAACAGTATTTTGAACAAGAGGTCCCAGATTCAAATGTGTACAAACTGAATGGCTATTTTTAAGGTATATATGCAGGACTAGAGTATTTTTACGGTAATGCTCCTGCCAGATTATAGAACAGTGGCTCAGTGCCACATTCAGACTGTAGTCACATGTAGTAGTCAAGCATAAGCCCTCTTTCAGGTACCATATAGGCCGAGGAGAGGGGTGCATGGCCCCATAGCTCTGCCCATCCAAGGGCAGGGGCACCATCAGAATTGTCAGAATTCCAGCTGGTCTTGTGCAGCTCTTCCAGGTTAAATCACCAGCCCTGGTATTTTCCTGAGCTGCCTGGAGACCCAGGGTACGGCATCTGATTTTTACTCTATCCCACACTTCCAGCTGTACAGAAGCATCCAGGCCCAGCTCAGATTCACAAAATAGTGGGAACATAATGAACATAGCCCAAGAGTATTATCCTATATAAAATGTTTTGGAAAAGCTGATGTCCTGCCTGTTTTGCTTTGCAGAGGAGAAATGTCGCCATGAAGCCATCAGATGAAGTGAAGGTGAGTTCCATGGACATGTAAGTAAAAGGGTTCAGGAGGGCAGTTGTGCTCTGCCTTTGAACTGGGATGGTTGAGAAGAGCTTTGTGTCTTGTCTTGTTTAGAAACTGATTAAGTTTCTGATGAGTAAGATTAAGTGGTTAGTGTCTTTCCACTCCCTGATTTTTAATGGCTTGGGGTGAGGGATATAAAGCCACGGTATATTCCTCCAAATTCAGATTCAGGATTTCACGGGTGCCCGGCAGGCAGGGCTGTCAGCAAGAGAATGTTCTGGAATCTGCTACATTACTTGTTAAGTGAAGCCCCTGAAAGACAGTTGTGGACTTTCCAGGTGCTGTGTACTTACTGGCCTGATACAGAGATTTTTCCATGTTCCCTCAGCACCTGTCGTCCCCCCAAGAGCCATCAGCCCTTGTGTGTCAGTCTAGAATTGTTGGTCTAGGTAGTGGCTCACTTATGAGCTCATACTCCGTGGTCCCTGGACTGTGGCATGGGCTGGACACTCCTTGGGACTGGGCATGACAGAGCAGGCCTGTCCTGCCATTGGATGTTCACTGCCTACTTAGTAGCACCTTTCCTTTGTTTCCTGTGTCTGCAGGCTGGGGATTCCCTAGGAGACGGTGGCTCCGTGCTGGATTTCATGTCAATGAAGTCATATTCTGACGTCTCTTTGGACATCTCCATGCTCAGCTCTCTGGGTAAGTTTTGCTGGGCACATGCCTCCCTTGTAACACTGCAGTCGGATCATCAGGCTCAGCTGAAAGAAAGTGGCCCCTAGTACTGCATTTCCACTTACTAGTAGTCTTGAGGGGGCAGTCCCAAGGGGCCCAGGGCTGGTATAATGCTGCCTGTACTTGATCCCGAGAGGGTGGCATAGCCTGGTGAGGTGGCCATAGGTGAGTGCCCCGCTGTCCTCAGGACCATCTTCAGATGGCTCCAGATGGGGGTGCGCCTGGATCTCCTTCCTCACTTTAGGCTCTGTCTTCCGATCGCTGGGTCTTTCATTCTGTTGGTGCAGGCACCTGCTGTTAGTGCATTAGTGTGCTTGTGTGCCCACCAGGATGTTCCCTTGTGGACTGCTGACCCCATGTACCCTCTCCCCCCCACCCCCACCCCCTGTGAAATGCCCTCTGTATCTCATATAACATCCAATCTTTTGAAATCTACTCTGCCATCCCAGCTCCCTGTTGACTAGTGGTATTCGTGATACATCTTCTCTTACTTAGGACACACCTATGTTTTCACCTGAGAGCAACTCGCCCCCAGGGACATGTGGCAACATCTAGAGGCATCTTCACTTGTCACAATTGGGGTGTGGTGCTTCTGGCATCGCCTGTAAAGGCTAGAGATGCTGCTAAACTGTCTGAAGCCCACAGAATAGTCCCCCACAGAGTGACCCAGCCCAGTGTCTGTAGTGCCTTATGTTAAAAGTGGATTTCATCAAACCTTTTTAAGCGCGTAAAGTAAGTCTTGCTTTGTCATCCTTCCTGACAGTCTCTGCTTCTGGTTGGAGTGTGTTTACACCATTTGTTTAAAGCAATTGGATTCATGCCTGCTATCTTGCTTTTTTTCTTCTTCATTTTCCCAATATTTGGGGGTCCCCAGGTTTGGTGATTCCCTAGGACTTAGTATATAGTTGTCCTCACAGTTGTGGTTTATTATAGCAAGAGGACACAGACCAAGCTCCCCAAAGGAAGAAGGGGTGCTCTGGAGAGCAGGCACAGTTTCCAGAGCCCCATCCCCATGTGTCTTACGGGATTTACCCAACCCCCAACTGTGATTGCGACAGCACAGCACCTGTGCGTGGCACAGCCCCCGGGCTCCCTAAAGGAAAGCAGGTGTTCAGCACCAAGCAGCCTTTGCACAAAGGCTTAGACTCAGGGAGCTCTTCCTGTCATTTGGGTGGCAGGAGCCCTCCTGACGGCCTTACTCAGTAAGGTAGCAGCTAGGGCTGCTGTAATAGCGCTTTCCTTATCCAGCCATCCTTTTTTGCCTCTTGCTGAATCATAAGATTTTCTCCTTATTTCTGGTTGTCAGTAGTTTGGTCATAATATGTGTTGTTTTTCTTTAAGTTTATTATTCCTAGCTTATGTTCAGCTGCTTGATCCTGAAGGTTTAGAGGTTTTATCAAATATGGGAAGTTTGGCTATACTCTGATTCTACATTGAGTCTATGTTTTGGGCTGTCCTATGCTGCATCCTCAAGGGCACTGAGCATCCCTTCTGCTGTTGTCTTTCCTGGGGTTTCCCTTCCCAGCCAGCTCCATTCTGCTTTTCAGTGTTGTCATCCCTTTCTTACCCCATGGTCCTGGTTTCTCTGCCTTTAACACATGAGTGTGTACCCAATTGTCATTTTAACACCCTGTAGCTCATTTCTGCGTCTCTTCACAATGTTCTCTCTGGTCGGGCCGTGTTTTATCGCTTTACCTGCCCGGTGATTTATTGGTCACATACCTTTACATTGTGGTGGGCCTTGCTCCAATGGAACTACCGGACCCTATCTGGGTTTTGCTTTGAGGAATTCTTAGGGTGGGCACAGAGCCTCAGTGTAGGGTGACTGTGGTCCACACATAGGCTGCATCCTTCCTCATGCTTCGGACATAGATAGTCACACACATGTGTGAGCTGTTGAACTCCCTGGCAGGACGCAGAGCAGTGCTTGGCCAAGACTTGTGAGTTTCAGGCAGCCAGTCTTCTCCAGCTGGTAACCCACGGACTGCCTGGCCCTGCAGGTCACTGCCCTGGCTGTATCCTGTGCCCAGTCCTAGTCTCTGCAGGCCTCTGTCCCACACGTCATCCTGTCCTCTAGCTGTTTGTGACAGAAATGCAAGGCCTCTGTCCATAATGCCTCTGGTGTGGTGCCTGGTTTCTTGTGAAGCACGTTGCCCCTCCCGTCATTCTCTACCCCTTCCACTTGCTCCAACTGTATCTCCCTGTCTTCCAAAGCTTGCCTGTGCTCATCTGGCTTCACTTATGAGGGGTCATTGTCCTGAGTGTACGGGTGACAAGTAGGAGACTGCAATTGCAGACCAGAAGTGCCAGGACTCGGTGCTTGATAGGTGTACCTGTGTCAATGTCTCGTCACCTGTGTGTGTTTTTTAATATATATTTTATTGATTTTTACAAAGAGGAAGAGAGAGGAAGAGTTAGAAATATCGATGAGAGAGAATCATCGATCAGCTGCCTTCTGCACACCACCTACTGAGGATGTGCCCATTACCAAGGTACATGCCCTTGACCGGAATCAAACCTAGGACCTTCCAGTCTGCAGGCCGACGCTCTATCCACTGAGCCAAACCAGTTAAGGCAGGTTGTCACCTGTGTTTGCACAGGGAAAGTGAAGAAAGAGCTGGACCATGAAGACAGCCATCTGAACTTGGACGAGACGACAAAGCTCCTACAGGATCTGCATGAGGCGCAAGCAGAACGAGGGGGCTCCCGGCCGTCGTCCAACCTTAGCTCCCTGTCTAACACCTCCGACAGGGATCAGCATCACCTGGGTAAGGTGGCCCCTGGCCTGCCCTCTGCCCCAGATTTTCCATCAGTCTGCGGGGAGAGCAGGAGTGCTGGTGACTGTCAGGAAAGGCTAGCGATCCTAGGAGGTTGCAGCTTGTGTGGGCAGTGAGTCCACGGGACTCCAGCTCCCTGGAGCTTGGAGAGTGGGCATGTGGGCACTGAGGTGAAATGTTTGAGTGGAATTCAGTCTGTGTTAGGAATTTGTGGCCTTGGCCATAAGATACTGGCAGACCATGTGTCAGGAGGAGTCCTAGGTGGCTGCATACTGAGGCCCTGGGTCAGGGGCAGAAGGAAGCTGAGGCTGCAGACGCTGCAGCCATGCAGAGTTAGACATTGGAGTGTTTGTTTCTTTCTGTTGTTCCCATGTTTAGTTGTAAAACAGTGGGTTGACAAGTTTATTCCTCCAGGTTCCTTATTTGGGGAGAGCACAGGACCTTCCTTAGACGAGGGCAGGGTGGGGGTCCCGTGTTTTTTGTTATTTGTTGTTGTTAATTCTCACCCGAGGCTATTTTTCCATTGATTTTTAGAGAGATGGGGGTGGGGGAGAGAAGAGAGATATTTTGATGTGAGAGAGACACACTGATTGGCTAGGAATAGGACCTGCAACCCAGGTATGGGCCCTTGACTGGGAATCAAACCCCAAACCTTTGGTGTGTGGGCTGACGCTCTAACCATTGAGGCATTGGTCAGGGCAGGGCTCCTGTATTTAATGAGTATCATAGCCTTGCCAGGAGGGGAACCAAACAAATATTTGCCTCGTGGCTCCTTGAATGTCTGTGCTACTAGTTTAGTTTCCAGATAGGGATATTGAATTATTCTTTCTGAGAATAATTGGCGGGTGAAAGTAATCAGCTTCAAAGTTTTGGCAAAAACTGTGCAAATAAGGTATTTCTGGTCCCATTAACCTTGTAAGAAATGGCCATGAAGTAGGTTCCAGGTAGAGTCCTACATTGTCTTCAGGTCTGAGAACTCCATCATCCTGGTGGGGGGTGAGGGGACAGGCCTAGGATTTGTCTGAGAGACTCCTGGCCAAGGAGCCTTTGTTCTTGCAGAACCAGCCAGGGCCAGTCTCTAGCTTCAGGGTGTTTACAGCCATGTCTGTGATAAGCGGCTCTCTGCCTTCTCCCCAGAAGTGATGGGGGGTGGTACCCTGGGTAGGATGAGGGGGTGGCCTGCACCCCAGGAGCCATTCCTCTGGGCTTTGCTAACAGCAGACATGAGATTTGAGCCTGGACCATACACATCTACTGAAATGTCTTGTCTTTCCCATGCTTGCAGGAAGCCCTTCTCGCCTCAGTGTCGGTGAGCAGCCAGAGGTGACGCATGACCCATACGAATTTCTTCAGTCTCCAGAACCTCCAGCCTCTACAAAGAGCTAGCTTTGTAGATAGTCATTAATTTTTTTGTTTTATTTTTATTTTATTTTGTTTTCATTTGTGTGTACAGTTTTTGTTGTGAGACAAAGACTATCATGTTCCCTTGGGCCTGCAGGAAGCAGCGCAGGGAGGGGGTGAATTGTCTCTGATCATGTCGGCCACATGTGGACCATGTTTCTGTAGACAGTCCGGTGAGCTTGAATAGTGGGAATCCTAAATAAAGGGTGTGTAAAGCTGGTGTGGCCTTTCTCTAAGCTTCATGGTGTCAGTGAAGCCCTTCTCTGCTGCGGGTGTGGGCGCCCTCATGTCCCCCACAAGTGGCCTTTGGAAAGCAGAGTCTGTTGGGGATCCTGTGTATTCTTTCCCACTGTCCCCCACATCTCCACATTTCAGAAGCAAATCATGGTGGGGGCCATACAGAAGCACGTGGGGAGCCAAGCCTAGCACCCTCCTGGCCCTGGACAGGCAGGAGTTGCATGCAGCTTCCCTGTGCCTAATTCAGTGCCTGAGAAAGGAGTGCATTCTGCTGGAAGACTTGGAGGTCAACTGTCTACTAGCTACGATGAAGTGTTCTGTCCATAAAATATTTATTCTGGATATGTTTGCTGGATGCCTGCTTATATTGGCAAAGTACAAAGATCTTAAGATATACCAAGAGTGTAATTGTATAGAATTATTTACAGCACTGCTAGGTGTCCACTTTTGTGTGACTTTTCAGTAAAAATCCTTTGTCATGAGAGTTTGACACTGTCTGTTCTCCCTGCCATCTCCTCAGCATCTAGCCTGGTTCTCAGTCTCACAGTGACATCTGGGGATCCCTGCATACCTTTCTGCTCTGTTCCCTTTTTGTGAAAACACAAAATTACCTTCTGGGTTGGCAGTCCTTGGGGGAGAACGTGTGTGACTTGGAGGTAGTGGGCAGTGTGGTAAGTCTGGCCCATGAGCATTGCTGAACAGGACCCTGCTGGAGAAAGGGAAGCAAAACCTGTCACAAGTGAACCGTCAAGCAGCTGTGGCCCAGCCAGCGTGGCTCAGTGATTGAGTATCAACCTATGTACCAGGAGGGTGGGCTCGGTCCCCAGTGTGGGGTATGCAGGAGGCAGCCAATCAATGATTCTCATCACTGATGTTTCTTTCCTTCTCCCTTTCTGAAATCAATAAAAACATTTTTTTTAAAGCAGCTATGATGAGAGCAGAAAAGGAATTTTTTTTTTTTTTTATCATTGCCCAAGGATATGTTTTTATTTATTTGAGAGAGAGAAAGGAACATTGACATCTTGCCTCCTATATTCTCCTGACCAGGGATCGAACCCAAAACCTAGGTATGTGCTCTGGCCAAGGCAGAAAAGAATTGTTATTCTTTGTCAATATAAATTTAGGCCCAGCCCAGGGCAAGGCCTTTTTGCTCAGAAAGCTGCAGGCCCGCAGGAAATGACGATAAAGGAATCATCAGGACTGGAGGAACCTCTGACCCACGGGCTTCAAGTTTTATTAAATCTTTTTATTTTGGTAAAGTCCATCTGAGAAATTTATTACCCATTGTCGATACACAATTCAGTGGCCTTTGCCCCTTCACAGTGTTTCCATTTCCCAAAGGGAAGCCCTGTACCCAGGTGTGTGCACATGCGAGTGCTCAGGTGAGCTGTGTGTGAGCACCTTTGCCTGGCCGGTCCTGTGCTTACCTCTGCTCCCTCCTGTGGCTGTTCCCTGGCCCTCCTGCCCACACCAACCTCCCCCACCTGCAGTGTAGACCCTTGCAGTGAGGGGGCGTTCATCAGGATCTCAGACTGCACACCAGAATGACACGCAGGTTCTCAGAGGGTTATAAAAGAAAGTCTTGGACCATCTGGATTTCAGCGTGTTGATCAGTCACACCAGATGGGTGTTGTGCAGTCCATAAAACCTGTGGTGCGTCTGCATTGGAAGGGGCGACGGCGTGCTGCAGTAAGGGGACAAAAGCAGGCTGTGACGTGGGCCCCACAAAACACCAGTCACGTTTTAGTCCCTGTGTGCATGCCTATGCACAGAAGGCCTGGTGGCCCTGGGCTGGAGGCCTGACTTTGCAGCTTCTCTGTTCTTACCTCTATTTCCTAATGTTTGTACAGGGAACCCACGATGCCGCCGAGAGGGCGATCAGCTCAGGTGGCTGTGGCTGTGTCATTCTGTAGCGTCTAAAATTATTTTCATGAAGCAAAGACCCTGAGGTGGGATCATTTCTCAAAGGCATGAGTGGCTGAGGTCACTCTGTCTCTGGGTCAGTCTGGAGGCCCCCACCACCTGCAGACAAGGTGCCCTGGAGTAGTGCTTTCTCCACCCCTCACGCCTGGCCTTCAGTGTCACACAGGAACTGTTTGGGGGCCTGACAGCCTTCAGACAAAAAGTGTTGAGGTCATTTGCCCCTAGAGTAACGGCCGTGCGGCCACCCCGCACCATCCATGGACTGTGCATGTGTGTGTCGGGAAAAGCATGCTCTTTGCACGAGGCAGAGACAGCGTTAATCTTTAGTTACCAGGAAGCGCTTTCAAGAACTGTGAAGGCCACGCTGACCAACAGCTTGCGAGGTGAATCCACTGAGACATTGCCGTCCAGGAACAGGGCTTCCTCAGTCAGTCCTTTTGGAAGTGTAGGTGCCTTAGACTGACCGCCCTCCCTGAGAGGTGCCAAGCCCTGGTTGTCAGTTACCGAGATCATGGCTCTGAGGCCTCCCGCAATCTGTGGCCTCCGTGTGCTGTTGGTTAGATTCTCAGGGGTCAGAGACACAGTTCAGCAGCCCAATTGTCTACCCTGTGTCTCTGGTAGTGCCTTGGTCTGGCATCTGATGGGACCCTGGCAACAAGGGCCTGGTCTGGGCAGCACCATGGACAGCGGTGCCTAGCAGCCATAAGTGGCTGTTGAGTCAGCCTATGGGCGTCTGGGCGCTAACCTCTCTTTGGCATGGCTTCTAGGTGGGGGTCAGTGTAGCAGAGCTGTGTTGGTACCAGCTTGGGTCTGCCCACAGGTGGTACTGATGTCCAGGAGCCCTGGGAGACAGCCACCCACCCCACAGTGGCCTGGTGATAAGGCCTCCGGACCCTTCATTTCCTGGGACCTCTGAGGCTGGTGATTACAGAGAGCCTCTCAGGCCCTGTCTCCTGCTCACCTGTGATCTGCACAGGTTTCCAGGATATGTGTCCCTGTCACCCCAGGTGCTTTGTTCCTGTGCTGTTTCTTAGGATGACACTGCTGCAGTGTGAGAAAATGGAATGCCAGGTGAGTGGGGAAGGAGGTCACGGGGCACACGAGCCAGGTGGCTGAGCAGAGTGGACTGACCACAACCAGAGGTCAGCCTCAGCATCAGCCCTGTAGGCCCATCTCCATGCTGATGAGTGGTGGGTGCGATGTGTGCTTGGTGTGTGGTTTATGTGGTATACGTGTGTGGGTGTGGTGTGTGTGATGATGTGGGTGTGGTGTGGTGTGCATGTGTTCACATGCAGTGGCAATATCAAAGCCATGTGTCAGGTCGGGTAGGAAAGAGAGCCTTTTCCTCGCTCTCACTGGGGCCTGACCAGTTTGGCTGCATGGCAGTGGCGGGAAGTGAGCTCAGTGAGGAGTGAGGAGCCTGCTGAGTCTGCTGTTGCTGGTTGGGTGTGGGAACCTGGCCTGGCTGTCTCTTTCTCTCACTGGGGCATGCGGCCTCCACCGTGCTATCCCAGCCCTGCGGTCCTCACCTCACTCAAGCAGTGTGGAGGAATGGGCCTGTGCCATTGGCCGATGAGACACACTACGGTTTCATTTCTCTACGCATGGAGCAGGCAGGGAGAGCTCAGTCTCAGTAGGAAGTGGTATTTCCAGAAATTCCTTGAAGTTGAAGGAATGGTGGCTGGAGGTGGAGGCTCTGATTCCCTCAATGCAGGGGAAGGGACTGTCCCCAGACAGGCACTTTGTCCACACAAGGAGATAGTGGGGTGCTCACGGGGAGCCCACTTTAATTGTGCCTGTTTCACCCAGAAGGAAACAGGAAGTACCACATGTGTTGACAGCCAGGTTGTTTTTTTTTGTTTTGTTTTGTGTTTTGTTTTTTTGTTTTGTTTTGTTTTTTAACTGATCTGATCTCCCAAGAGAGAAGAGTTTGAATTAGAAATAAAAGAGTTTGAACTAGAAACATTTTCCTGTTTGCACATATTTCAAACTGGGTGAAAAGAACGCTTGGTTTTTATTCATGGAGAAGAGCGCAGACCCTGCTGAGGGGGGAGGAGTGAGATGAGGGTGTGCAGTATTTTTGGGTGGGGTGGCAGGCAGCCCCTCTGTTTCTGAAGAACCATTTAGATCCCAAAGCTCAGCGAAGCGCCTGGGAGAGCTCCGCACAGCACCCCAGAAAGTGCCGGGCTTCAGCCACCGCTGCAGATCATCTGTGTCCTAGGAAACGGGGTAAGCGCATGCCTCGCACTCATTAATTTGGCATATGTCATCTTGCTGGCACCCTGCCTCCGACCAAGCGTGTCTGCTGACAGTTGCACAGACTCATAGCTCTGTCATCAGGCGTTGTTTCAACTTGATTTTATTGTAGATTTGATTCAGACATAATTGTAGATTCATTTGCTCACCACTGTGGGTAATCTTCAGATGTGATGGCGTGAACACTTTCGGTATTCCTTGAGTCTCATTTCAAGATCTTTCAGTCTGCTCCCACACTGTAGTGAGTTTGGTTTCATCTATTTTAGGTTCAAAAGACTGTCTGAACTTGAAGAATTGCTCTGTTTTAAATTCTACAAAAATCTGCCCAGCCGACGTGGCTCAGAGGTTAAGCATTGATCAACCTATAAACCAAGAGGTCATAGTTCAATTCCTGGTCAGGACACATGCCATGCCCGGGTTGTGGACTCAATCCCCATTGTGGGGTGTGCAGGAAGCAGGTCAATGATTCTCATCATTGATGTTTCTATCTCTCTCTTCCTTCTTCTCTGAAATCAATAAAAAATATTTTAATAAAATTCTACAAAATTTGAAGCCAGTTACAGCTATTATAGGTAATCTTATTTCTTTCTTTCCTTATTCCTGTCTGGCTCTTGGAGCAAACTTTGAGTCTTGAAGTCTTAAATCTCCTCAAAGTACGTATTTTCTTCACCTTTTTCCTTTGTTTCTCCTCTTGTATCCTCTCCATTGCCTCTTCCAGAAAGCCTAACAGATAATATTGTGTCTAGTTTCTCTTCTCCATGTCGCGTAAATTTTCTCTCATAATTTTCACTTCTTCACCTCTCTTCTGATCTCACTTTCTAGATTACAAGACTGATTTTTGGCTGTTTTTCTGTTTGGCAGCTCTTATACCTGCATGTTGTTTTTATTTGTGAAGCATGTGTTTATGTGCTCTTGTTTCATAAATGTGATATTCTCTCAGGTTTTCCTGAGGTTCTCATGTAACCCAAATAAGCTCGGGGCCACTGTGGCCCGTGTCCACCTGCGAACCAGAGCAGAGGACCAAAAGCAATGGGCAGCAGCCAAAAGGTGCTCTTAGGAAAATTCCCAAGGGAATTCATAACTCATAAGAAAAAAAATCTTAGAATGCTTTTCAACATCTCTGTCTAGTCCCAAGGAAATACACTGCTGTCTACGACATGATCTGTGCATTTTATTCTGAAGGGACAACAAGGGGCTCTGCACAGGATGCGTTCTATGGCAGAGTTTTCTGAAAACCCACCGGTAGCCTCTGTGCATCATTGTTCGTGCCAAATCCGCTGTGCATTGTTGTTCGTGCCAAATCCCACACCCTCAAGTGCTCACTCCGCAGTCTCTGCGCATGCCTTTTCTTTCCTGGTGGCTCCTGCCCACCTGGCTGGCCAGGAGGAGCCAGGGCTCCCTCCCAGCCGCTCTCCCTGGGCAACACCAGGATGCCCAGAGGTCTCAGCCCTCCCTGTCTCCAAGGAAGAAATGACAGAACTCTGCAAACATCTGAGGTTCTGTTCGGAAGGGGAGCTTGCAGGGAGAATGCTCAGGGAGGATTTCTGTGGATAAAACCATCACCTCATCACACTGGCAGAGCCTGCCTTACCTGCATCACCTTCGTTTCCCCAGGAGTGAGGGCTGAGTGCTGATGTGGGTTTTCATCTCACACTGGTGGACCTTCTTAAAACAAAAAAAAATCTGATTACTTTTTGTTTCGATCTTTACAAAACTCCTTGAATGGTAAAAATTTCAATAATGATGATGATGTCAAATCGTACCTGATTCAGTTTTTTGCTAATAAAAACCAGAAGTTTTTTGAACGTGGGATTATGATGCTGCCTGAAAGATGGAAAAAGGTCATTGATCAAAATGGGCAATACATTACAGAATAAAGTTACTTAGTTCCATGAAAAAATTGTCTTTGATTTTCTTTAAAAAAATCCGCAATTACTTAGTTGCCGACCCAATATATATATAAAATTTTATATATATATAAAATTGATTTTTTAAATTTTTTTTTTTTTACAGAGAGGAAAGGAGAAGGATAGAGAATTAGAAACATCAATGAGAGAGAATCATCGATCAGCTGCCTCTTACACACCCCCTACTGGGAATGTGCCCCCAACCCAGGTACATGCCCTTGACCGGAATCAAACCCGGGACCTTTCAGTCCGCAGGCTGACGTTCTATCTATTGAGCCAAACCGGTTTTGACTAGTGGACCTTCTGATGAGCCTGTGCACATTAATGAGCAAACCCAGACTTGTTTATAAAGCCACTCCTGCCAGGCGATGGCCGAGTCCATGCTCCTGGTCATGGCCTCAGCTGCCTTCTGCATCACTATAGGGTAGTCTGTCCCTAGGCCATGAGGGAGTGGTAGCTGCCCATACCTTGGGTCCTGGCGGGTAGGTGCCCCTTCGGTTCCTTGGCCATGTGGGCCACCTACCCCTTAAGGACTGTTTTCCACAGCAGCATCGTGGCTATGGCCTGGCAGGGTGCTGCAGAATTCCTGTTGGTTCTCCTATGGAGGCCCCTCTGCCCGTCCAGCCCTAGCCCCAGCCCCAGCCCCTGTGCTACCACCTCTCCTACCCACAGTGGTCCCGGGTGATGCCAGGCTGTGGGTTCCCACCCCTTGGGTCTCCCCAGCCTCACAGGGCTATGGGCAGGAGGCCCCAGGCCTTCCATGCTCCCCTCCTTTGTCTTGCAAATGGACTGCTGTGGCAGGGGCCAGACACGGGTCCTCTCAGGCCTTTGACCAGCAGGCCAAGTGGACATTGTGCTTCGCCTGTCCTGAGTAAAAGGGCGGTGGAAGCCTCTCCGCCAATACCCAGTGATACCCTGGGCCATGTTCGCAATCTTGGCGTAGCCACGTTTTGCATTTTTATTCACATGCTGCCACAGGAGAGGAAGTACCTCACCCATGGAGCATCCTTTTCTGAGGCAGCACCTGCCTGTGGCCTGGAGTGGGGAGGGTCTTCAGAAGAACTCCTCCACCCGAATGGACTCCAGGGCCTGCCTGCGAAGCTCTCCTTCTGCCCTGTCCTCTACCCTGAGTCACAGCAGGGGTCGTTTCCTACTCCCCAATTCTCACCCCATGTACCCCCCCCCCCCCATTATCACAATGCCTCCCCCCCAACACACACACACACACACACTCCTACACTCCTGTCCTCTGTGCAGCTCGGGGTCCTGGCTAAAAGTGCAGATGCTTACACGGAGGCATCCATCCCTCACCTGTGATTGGTGTAGAGAGAGTGCACTTGGCTACAAGGGGGCGGTGAGGGGGGCCCGGGGTGGGGGGCAGTTAGCTCCAGGGACAGGTGAGAGGTGCCACTAAGGGGGTGCTGACACTTACAGGCCTGGCCTGCAAACCGGCTGATGTTGCAAGAGGACTGAACAAGAAACACAAAACCTCAAGCCACCCTGACACAAACAACCGAGCTATAAAGGCAGATGTCTTCTGGGGCGCACCGGAGAACACAGCCACCAGGATGGCTCTCAGACTCCAAACCCATAAGTGAACCAGGTCAGAGCTAAAACTCACAGGCTGTGTGAGCTCCCCTGCTTGCTGCCATAATACCAGTAAGTGTCGCAGACTGGGTGGCTTGGAGAAATTTATTCTCTCTCAGTTCTGAGGCCAGAAGGCTGAGATCAAGGCACGGGCAGGGGGGTGCTCCCTCCGAAGGCTCCAGGGGGACCCATTCCAGGCCCCTCCTGCTCTCATGGCCTTACATGTTTCTTGGCTTATCGGTGGCCACGTGTTCTGGCCTCGTGTCTATGTCCATTGATTATCCTGAGCTCCTATGTGCTTTATGGGGCAGCAAGGATTCCAGGCTCCCCTGCTCCCCCTGCCACACCTGCCCTGGCCTTCCCCACCCCTGGGCAGCTTAGAGCCCAGTCTGTGCTGCCCTTCCCACTTGACCTAAGTGGTGAATGCAAAATAGCACCCCCGCCTCGCCAGTGACATCCTTCAGATCCCAGCAGCTGCACTGGGGCTCCATGCTCTGGACACTGGGGGGACGCCAGCATCATTCGGTGCCTGCAGAGACCATGGCCCAGGGCCCTAGAGCAGGCAGAGTGGAGTGCCCCAGGGGGAACAAGGAAGGAACAGCAGAGGTGGACCTCTGCACAGGGCTGAGGTCAACGTCCAGTGCTGGCTGACCCTCTGAGTCCGTGCTCCCCTTGCTGTCTGACCCCGGTGGCCCACAGTGCAGAAGGCACTGGAATCTGATGGAACTTCATTTAATCCCGGCATCCTGTGCTGTGGCCAGAGGCACAGTGAACGTGGGCACGTGGTGGAGAATCCTCCAGTGAGGACAGTGAAGCTGGCACCCCCAGCATCTGCTCTGGCTCCGGGGCTGGCTGGGGAGAGGGGATAGGACGTGACTGTGGCAGTGGGAACCCTGCCGTGGGCCCTGCTCTCCGCCCCTTCCTGCAGCAAACAGGACAAGAGGTTAACAGTGTGACGAGGGCGTGTCCTGGGCTGGCGCCCTCTGAGCTGTTTGTTTACCAAACAGAGATTGTTGCTAGGGGACCTTCCAGCCAGTTCTCAGAACAGCTCCTGCGAACCCTCAGGGCTGGTCAGGCGGCTCCTGATTTGTAATGAAAGTGTGGTCACAAACCCCCTTCTTTTTCCTCTTCATTATAAACGTGAACGTAAGATGAAATTGCCTCTGAAAGGAAAAGGAGGGAACTTGAGGTGCACCCCCTACCCTGTACCTTTCCACTCCGGGGCTCACCCACCTCCCGTGAGGTTCAGTGAGTGTGAATGGCCAGGTCATCTTGGGCAGAATGCGACCATCTTCCGCTCAGCAGTCGTCCCTGTGGGTGATCTGTCTGTGGAGGGGCGGCTCAGAGCTGGCTGAGTGCTGAGTGCTGAGTGCTGAGTGCTGAGCGCTGAGTGCTGGCCGAGGTGTTTGCTCAGATGCTCACACTGTGCAAGGTGTGCTTGTTTGCTCTTGGTTTGGACAGCTTCATGTCCACGGGGCTGAGGGCAGCTTGCCCACTGTGTCTGGGCAGGACACCACCTTAGATTCTCAGGGTCCCCTCCCCGTGGAAGCCTCCCCACTTTGTTCCTAGGGGACATGATCCTCGAGGTGACCTGCCCACAGGCTTGCAGGTTTGGGACAGCTTGGGAAACGGGCTACAGGCAGCTCAGCATGGCTGGCCCCGCAGGCCCAGGTCAGGTGCCCCAGCACCTCCATTTTGAGGCTGAGGGTCCTCGTGCAGACTCTGCTGTCCCCACACTCCATGACAGTGGTCTCGTGTGTGAGGCAAGTGTGGACATAGGGACAAAGGCCTGGGCCACACGCTTCAGTCCCAGCCTCACCTGCGGCCCAGGAGGAGGACCCACTGGCTACCCCCCCCCCCGCCCCCTCCACCATCCCACCCACTGGTTCCTGATAAAAGCTCCTCTGCCGAGTAGGGGCTGCACCTGGGCCACGGGGCCACTTCCTGCTGTGTCTCATTGTCCTTGCTGGCTGTCACCCTCCTGTGTCCTGCCACTCAGGACGTGCTCCTGTTTCCCCAGTAACCACACAAACAGTGCTGCAGGCTCCTCAGGCTTCAGGGACCAGGTGCAGGGGGACCAGAGTGCCAAGATCTTGTTAATATTACCAGCTGTGACCGGGAGGCCCAGCCGCTGGCCACCTGCCTGCAGCCCCACACCCTGCACAGGAGCCCGGCCTCAGTCTGCTCAACAGCAGAGTGGAGGAGGCTCAGGCCTTACCCCAGCCTTGCAGGGTCTGGTGGCCACGGGAAGGGCCTGGGTGTCACCTCGTTCCCCACAGGGCACCAAAGAGGTCTGGTCGTTTCTGTCCCGCCCCCGCATACACCCCCACCTCCCCAGGGCACCGCTGGTTCTCAGCCATCTCCCCATTCCCACTTCCCAGCAGCCCCTCTTGGCTCTGCACCTGCCCATCCCTGGCCCAGGTACCAGCTTCCCTATCTGACTTTCTTTTTAAAATATATTTTATTGATTTTTTTTACAGAGAGGAAGAGAGAGGAATAGAGAGTTAGAAATATCGATGAGAGAGAATCGTCGATCAGCTGCCTCTTGCACACCCCCCACCGGGGATGTGCCCGCAATCAAGATGCATGCCCTTGACCAGAATCGAACCCGGGACCTTTCAGTCCGCAGGCTCTATCCATTGAGCCAAACCGGGTTTGGCCCATATGACTTTTGTGCTGCCTCCCTCTTACCTGCCCACCCTGAGTTGTCTCAGGGCACCCCAACCAGGTGGGCCCTCTGGCCTTGGCTCTGCCCTCGCTGCCTGGAGGCCAGAGGTCGAAGGAGGAATGTGCAACTTTGGCCGGAATCAGGCTCCATGTGTGACTGGACCCTCACCAGGCCATAAAAACCCAGGCCTGAGAGCCCCCAGGCTCCACACCGAGGCTGGCCTTGGTCGCCGAGCGGCAGACTGGGCAGGCCCTGAGAAGGGGGTGCCACAGGATGGAGCCCTAATCCCACCTCCCAGTCCAGTGCCTGTCCTGCTTGTTGGCCCTTCTATAAACTCTCTGAGCCTTTTGTACACGGTGGTGAGTTAGATGACGCCCTCCCAGGCCCAGAGCAGGAGACCCCGTGGCAGGCAGCGTTTCCCGCCATGCTGGCTGCCCCCAGTCCTGGAGATGGGCCTGTGAACCCTGGCCCTTCCTTTCCTCCCGGCTCAGGACTTGTTCCTAGGAAGCAGGGCAGGGCTGATGGGGAAGCCAAGCCTGTGCTTCCGCCCCCTCCTGTTTGGTTTCTATGGGGATGGTGTGTTGGTCCCCAGGGGAGAGGAGGTGGAAAGGTGGGATGTGAGGGCTGGATTTTACTTCCGAGCCCTGCAGGGAGCGAGAGCTGGAGAAAGCCTGGGGAGAAGGGAGGGGAGGCGGGGTGGGAGGGGGGGTAAAGAAAGCCCGCCCACTCACCCCAAGGCTCCTTGGCTGGTGTTTGAATCCTCCCTATGCCCCTCCCTCCTTTGTTTCTCGATGATACACTTTCTTCCTAATGGCACCCATGCTTTCAGACGGTCTCTGAGGCCCAAAGGCCACCCCCCCAACCCCCCCCCCCCCCCCCCGCCCCCCAACCTCCAACCTTCAGCTCGGGGCTTGATTCCCATCTGTGCATGCAGGCCTTTCTCTTAGGAGTGTGTGGGAGCCATGCCCTTAGGGGAATAAGTGTTTGCCCATTGTGGGGCCAGGGCTCCAATTTGCAAGCCTCCCTCCAGCAGGCCCTGTTTCATCCTTCCTGAGGGAGAATGGAGGGCAAGAGAGGTCACCCTCAGTCCATGCCACCTTCTGGGCCCATAGCTCCCGACTGTCCACCAGGGCTGACACCTCCAGCTGGCCATGCCTAGGGCGGAGTTACTCCTTGACAGCAGGTTCCTGGGGAATTTTGTTTTTTCATCTCATCCTGCACTTGGTGTCTTTCTCCACTGACCTGGCTGAAGTATGAAGCCAGCATTAGACATGATTACTGGTCAGCCACTGCCTCTTTTAGCCACTCCTAACACCGTCATGTCATCCAGGATCCGTCTTGCTCTCTGTGAGGTTACTGTGGTGGCGCTGGGGCGTGGGGCCAGGCGTGGGGCCAGGCAACACCGATGGCCCCACACCCACTCGGTATGCAGCCAAATTTAATTCTCCAGCCACTCGTGAGGGCCACTGTGGGGCTGTTTCCTCATAGAGTAGGGGCTGTTTTCATGCCACTGACTGGTGCTGTGGCCTCAGACACACAGCCCACACCCCCACTCCCCACCCCTAGCCTCATGCTGATCTAGGAGCAGGAGAGCATGACTCTTGGGGTTTCTCAGGTGAGCCCCTGCCCCCACTGGATCGCAGAGCTGACCAGGACCCCAGGGGCTCTAGCGGTCCTGGGAGGGAGGCCCAGTGTTCAAGGGTGTGATCCTAGCCCAGCCCCCAGGCCTCAAACCCTGGCACCCTGTGGCACAGGTCCTGTCTGACTAAGGCTGCTGCTGTCTGGCTCTCCCTTATAGACAGAGGGGCTCTGACCCCATCACTCACCTGCAACGGTGGCTAACAGACGGCTCCTCCCAAATTGTTCCTTCCAGCAGCACGAAAGCCAAATATTGTAGCACCTGAACCAAGTGCATCAATGGCTCTGACTGTCACTGCAAATGGCTCAACAGATGCATTGGGAGTGGGGATTACTGGTGAGGGGGTTGGGAGGAGGAAGGGTGAACCAAGGAGGAGGAGGACCCAGGAGGGGGTCTGCAGGCCAGGACTGATGGGTTAGAGCTGGGGGCCACGGGCAGAGGGGGGCTGTGTCTCATTCCCCAGCCACAGGGCGCTCGGCGTCCCTCGGGTCTCCTTGTCTGGTTCTGGAACGGCTTTGGATGGAGCTGTCCTCGGACATGCCATGCCAAGCCCATCTTCACAAAGCAAGTCACTGGAGACCCTCATTAGATTGATGAGGAGCCGCTATCCACAGGACACAAGCCAGGCTGACGGGTCCTTGGCCTGCTTGGCCTGGGTCCCTCTGCCTTCCGCCTGCCAGGCCCCGAGCACAGAGGATGCGGGCTGGGGTCTGTGCCAGGAGTGAGCATCCAGCCATGACCGGAGGCCTTTCCTCTGTGAGCTCTGGGTGCAGGGCCTGCGGCTTCACCAGGGCTGTCAGCTCTGCTGGCCTGAGAGAGCGATGTGTCGCCAGAACACAAGTGCTCCCTCCCCCAGTCCATGCGGGACTCCGAAAGGGAAGCCTTTGCCAGCACATAGCATGGCCTCCCAGCGTGGAGAGGGGCTCCATTGCTTTCCCACCTTCGACAGCAAACATGCACAGAGCTCCCACCACCACGCACAGGGGAGCGCATGGGAAATGCAGCACTTGCTCCTGCATGAAAAGAAGCTTCATGCTTTCAGCAGAAGGAAATCCAAAGATCCCATACTTAGACAATCCAAGCAGAATTGTGTGCCTGGAAGGGAGCTGAGAGCCCTCCTCCCACCTCCTCCCCTTCCGAAGGAGCCCTACCCACAGCCCTGGCAGGGTGGGCAGGGCAGACCAGGTGCTGGCACCCAGCCAGGAGAGGTCTGCTTACCTCGGTGGGAGCACACAGTGGGAAAGGGGCATTGTGCCCACAAAGACTGGGACTGGTCAGACAGAGAGCAAGGGCCATTGCCGCTCTGAGTGGTGGGAATAGACCACGGCCGACATCTGTCTCCAATTGCTCCCATACCCTTCAACTGCAGGGCAGAGAGGAAAACAGCATTTAGAGTATAATTTGGCTCAAATTATTTATAACAGAGGCCCTGAGAGAGCATTGTTGGGACTAGAGGAGAATGAGAAATGGTGCCAGGTTAAAAGCTGGAGAGAGATGTGGGACAAGAATAATACAGGAATCAAGGGAGGAGACGATTCTTTGCAGATGTTTGAGGGGAGAGGATGATGACAAGCTTGACCTTTCGGTTGAAAACCCCCCCCTTCCCTCAAACCCACTCTGTCCCAGGGTCTGCCTCTTGCACCAGGTGAGAGGGGATTCTGCAGGGACCAAGGTGGCTGTGAGGCGCTGCAGGTGGGGCGGGCCCACCTCCTGCTTTCCCACTTCCCGGGCTCCTGAGCCTAGAGCCAGACATGGGGCCACAGCCTGTGTCTTCTACAGCTGCGGGGTCTTGGGCACAGGCCCCGGAGCACCCACTCACACAGGAGAGTCAGCTGCTCAGGGTTACCCAGAAGGGACACTTCAGGGGGGCAGTGGAGCCGCCTCAGGGCTCCATCTTACCCTGGACGCAGTTCCACATCCACCCGACCCTCTGAGAACACTAACATTTAACCCTTCACCTGAAGATTTGTGTAAAGAAACTTCAGAAAGTTCTATGAAAGAAAAAAGGGATCAATCACATTTCCAGTGAATGAGACATTGAAAATGCAAAGGAATGTTTTTAAAAACATTATAGTGGTACAAAGACTAAAGAAAGATGTTTTTGTGAAAGCATATTCCAAGAATTGCTATCCAGTATTTACTTTTTGGATGGACAGATCCTTCTCCATGTCCTTTGAGGACAGACACGAGACAGCCTAATCCTTTGTGGCCCAGATGTGTGCATGAGCCACAAAGGGGTCAAACTCTTCCGGGTCGTCTGGGCCCCCTTCCTGGCGCCCTCCCTGGGCCCTTGATGGTAGCAGGACACTGAGGAGGCCCATCACCTGGTCCTGTTCAAGGTCATCGCCTGACTCTAGGCTGAGCCCAGAAGGCTCATTTTTCATGATTTCAGGGCTTAAGGGTTGGGGGGCCGAGCGAGTTGGAGGTTGGAGGGAGCTCTGGCCTGAATAAGAGGGAGCGGGGGAAAAGCAGGTGGCCTGGGGGCTGCACTGATGTTCTAGGTGGACTCAAGTGGCTTAGGCAGGTAACACCCCATCTCTGAGACTCCGTTTCCCTGTTTGTGAACTGGGGGTGGCCCCCCTCCTGGCAACGTCTTGTGGGGATTAAATGAGACTGTGTTTGTATGTTTGAGGCAGCATAAAGCTAGAGGTGTGGTCAGTGGTGACTACACATCAGTGATGTCACCTAGAGTTCTGGAAAGAAATGTTCAGAGGACAGAGTGGAGAGAAAGGGCTGAGCTTGACAATGCAACCAGGGCAGCATACAGGTTGCCTACACCATGGGGACACTTGGGCATTTGTCCTCAGCCACCTGGGATGCCCGCATCCCTACACCTTAGGGACAGGCTTTGGTCACAGTGCTGTCAGGGCCACAGTTGCCTACTCTGAGCCATGTCTGCTTCTGCTGCAGCTGGTACTTTTTTTTTTTGTTTGTTTTGAGAGAGGGAGAGGTTTGTTGTCCCACTCACATAAGCAGTCATTGGTTGATTCTTGTATGTGCCCTAACCAGGCATTGAACCTGCAAGTGGGGACTCACAGGGGGAGACCCTGGAGAGGGGAGACACATACTGAATTCAGGACTAAACACGTCTACTCCAGGGCATTTGGACATCAAAGAGCATCTTTCCAGGAAAACGTTGGGGTATGATAGTAGAATTACCCTAAAATGCAGCCACTTAAACCAATACGCTATTACCTCACGGAGCCCGGGTCAGCTCAGCTGGGTGCTCTGGCCTTGGATCTTCCGGATGCTCTGTCAAGGTGCTGGTGGGGCCTCTGGTCTCGCCTGACTGGGAGGACCCCTCCAGGCTCAGCACCAGGTTGTTGGCAGGGGCGGTCCTCATGAGCTGTCAGCCAGGGGCCTCCTTCTAGTCCTCGTCACATGGATGTTCCAACATGACGGAGCCTCTTGTAGCAGGGCAGCTGAGCAAATGAGAGGACTCGAGAGAGGGCGTGAGAGAGGGGAGCCGGGGGAAGGAAGCCAGCCTCACTAACCTGTCGTGGAGGTGGCGTCCCATTGCCTTTTCTGCGAGTCACTAAAAGCAGCCCACACTCCAGAGGATAAAGTCCACAAGGTGCCAGCGCCCTCGGAGAGCGCTGCGGGGACACTGGGGAGGCTGCTGGCCATCGGATGCTCCATTTTGAAGCATGAGACAGGAGAATCCTGAGGAGTCCTCAGAGCATGAGTGGGAGTGACACTGGTGAGGGTGAGATCTCGTGGGAAGACGGGCGGACCTGGAAAGTGCCCACTGCAGAGGTGGGAAGAAAAGCCACACCCATGGAAAATGAGACAAAAACCCATCCCAGATGATGTGAAGGGAGAGCAGGATTCCACAAACTGCCCCAGCTGATGCTGGCGGAAACACAGTGGACGTCCACTGAATGGATGCTGCACTCTGGCCTCAAAGTTCCTTGCCTGTGAGGTTTAAAGTTCTGGCCTGTGTCTCCTCTGCTTTATCCTTATGTCAGACTTAAATGCTTTACGTGAAACTTACTCTGAATGAGTGTGAGCCCTGGAGACATACAGGGCATGTTTTGTAAGCCGATTTTGATGGCATTCGAGCAAACCCATGCAAAAGAATGACTATTTCCACTCGAATATACACAAATGCACATTTACACCCTCCAACTGCGGCCCAGATTGGGAGGGAATGTGGAAGAATGCAGTGAGAGCCAGGTGGAGTGAATCAGGAGAGATAAGCCAGGCCCAAAGGCAACAAAAACAAAAGCACTCGATTAAGACCGCCCAGGGAGGAGACGGGGGTCTGCTCCTCAGCTCCCCAGCACCCCCTCCTCACCTGAGCGAGCAGCTAGGGGTGTTGCTGGGAGGTGGTGGGGGCAGGAGGAGCCTTTCCCTCCTCCTGCTCCTCGAGCTGCAAATAGGCTTCTGTGGGTGGCCCTTTTCACTTTCCAGAAATAATTATAAACCATCTGTCCTCATGTTAGTTTCTAGGGGAAGAGAAATGAAAGTCTGGCCCCTCTGTGGAAGCTCATGGCTGAAACAGGCCCAGGACCCATCCTCACTGATGTTGCTTTTCTACTGACATCGAGTCTCGGGTGCTCCTTCAGTACCTGGATGCTGCTGCCACAGGCTGTGCACAGCACTCCCACGGGTCCGTATTCTCACTACGGGCTGTGGGGCAGGCAGGGCAGTGGCCCCCAGGGACAGGGGCCCGGCTGGCCTCCGGCCTCGGGCGAGTGTGAGGAGCTCCTGCTGCCCAAGGGCCAGGAGGGCTGGCGTGTCTGTCCAGCTCCCCAGGGTATGGGCTAGGACCCAGCCCCACACCCTGGGGTCCTAGGAGCCTGGGGTCATGAGTCACATGGGAGGCTGGGAGCTGCCCTGTCCTTCTTTCTCCTTTCCAGTGTCCAACAGGATGGGTACATTTGATTACAGGACACAGGGCCACACACAACAGATCAAAAGCCTCATCAAGGAATTAAAAATTTCACCTTTTAAATACAAGGATGGCCACAGACAGGTACAGATGTCCCTGTGCTGCATCCTTCCTATTTATCCAGAGCTGGGACAAGGCTCCAGGTCGCCTGGTGGCTAGGACCACTTAGTCAAGGTCCTTTGCTTCTGTGTGGGCATGGCTCTGTGTGTGAGATGTGGTGTGTGTGTGTGTGTGTGTGTGTGTGTGTGTGTGTGGTGTGCATGTTTGTGTTACATCATTTCTGCACTCGCTCTGCCTGGGATCCCGACGGCAGGGCTGACTCCACGTGAGGCCCATTTCTTGGGCTACTCCTCAACAACATTACAAACACCTGCTCCTCAATGGGCACCATTAAGAAAATAAAAATAGCCCTAGCTGGTTTGGCTCAGTGGATAGAACATTGGCCTGGGGACTGAAGGGTCCTGGGTTTTATTCCAGCAAACTGGGTTGCAGGCTCGATCCCCAGTCGGGGGTGTGCAGGAGGCAGCCAATGGAAGACTCTCTCTCATCATTGATGTTTTCATCTCTTTCTACCTCTCCCTTCCTCTTTGAAATAAAAATATATTTTATAAAATAAAAATAGAGGCCACAGACAAAATATTTGCAAATCATATACTTCTATCCAGAAAAATATAACAAACTTTCAAAACTCAAGTAAGAGAAAAATGACCCAGGTTTTAAAATTGGCAAAAAATTTGAGCAAACTATTTACCAAGGTGGAATTATGGGTGACAAAGAAGCACGTGAAAAGATGGTTGGCCTCACTGGGCACTGGGTGGAGAGGCGGGGGGCGGGTAACAGCAGAAGGTACCACTACAGACAGTGAGAGGTTAAAATCAAAAGACTAGTACCAGCACCAAGTGCCAATGAAGCTGAAGAGAAATGGGAAGTCTCCCACTCAGCTAGTGGGAAGGCAAAACTACACCACTTTAGAGAGCAGTGTGCTGAAATACATATTTAAGCCGAAACCGGTTTGGCTCAGTGGATAGAGCGTCAGCCTGCAGACTGAAATGCATATTTATCATATGAGCCAGCAATCCATTCCCAGTTTCTCACAGAAGAGAAAACACAGGTACACCTGTCACGAGAGGCGGGAGGACAGGTGCTGTCCCTATAATGAGGTCCTTTTCTAGGACCCAGGAGACTCTGAGGCACCAGTACTCAAAATCAACTAAATATTAGCTTGAATTTCGTGTAAGAGATGCTCAATGTCAACAACTTCTTTTTTAATTTGGTGAATTATCACTTCCCCCCTTCCCCCATACAAGAAATGAATGAGCCGAAGCCGGTTTGGCTCAGTGGATAGAGCGTCGGCCTGCGGACTGAAAGGTCCCGGGTTCGATTCCGGTCAAGGGCATGTACCTTGGTTGCGGGCACATCCCCAGTGGTGGGTGTGCAAGAGGCAGCTGATCGATGATTCTCTCTCATCGATGTTTCTAACTCTCTATCCCTCTCTCTTCCTCTCTGTAAAATATCAATAAAAAATATATATTTAAAAAAAAAAAAAAAGAAATGAATGAGAACCCTTGGGTGAGTTTATAAGTCTATCACACCATGACCTACATTCCCACCATTACTATTGATAATCCTAAAAACCTCCTCTTGCCCGGGGCTTTTGCTGGCCTGGCTCTCCTCTTGACCTATGGATGCACATGGCAGCACCCTTCCTACCCTCTCTTTAAAAAAAAATTTTTTTTTATTGATTTCAGAGAGAAAGGTAGAGGGAGAGAGAGAGAAACATCAATGATGAAAGAGAATCACTAATTGGCTGCCTCTTGTGCACTGCCTACTAAGGACCAAGCCACAACCCAGGCATGTGCCTTTGACGGGAATCAAACCTGAGACCCTTCAGTCCACATGCCGATGCTCTATCCACTGAGCCAAGGGGCTAGGGCTCCTGCCCACTCTTGTTCAAACTTCCCTCACTGCTTCCTTCTGTCCCTCTGTCCCTCCTCCCGCCCCCCACCCCCAGGTGACCTTTTCCCTGCTCCCTTTTCTGGGGTTTTCCCCTTGTACAGGAACTCCGGAGCACTCAGAATGTGACTGTATTTGAAAAGAGGATTTCAACATATGAAATTGAAGGGGACATAACACAAGGATTGGGAGGAAGGGTACTGCCTGCCAGAGACCCTTTCAGAGGGCAGGACAGGATTAACTCCTGACTCCAATTTGTACTGTAGGGCAGGGAGGGGCCAACTCCTGACTCCATTTTGTACTGTGTCCTCCATTTTGAGTAACTGTGTCACTGTGTAACTGGACCCTAGCCTTCACCCAACCAATTGGGGCCAGCCAAAGCAGTGACCTCACCATCCCTATAAATCCTTTGTTCTAGAGAAACCCGCTCTCTCTCTACTATGCCGCTGCATCAGTGTATGTGAGACTGAGCTCAGGCTAGCCTGAATAAAAGGCCCTTTTGCTTTTGCATCGGACTCAGCTCCCTGGTGGTCTTTGGGATCACGAAATCTGGGCATAACACCTTCCCCTGGACCCAGGAGCCCCTGAGGTACCATTACTCAAAATCTACTCATAATGGACTTGAATTTTGTTTAAGAACAAGCTTAATGTCACCAACTACTGCAGTTTTCATTTTATTAATTATCATATATGCCCTGACAGGAGATAAAGTCTCCCTGCCCACGGGTATGTTTACAAGCCTATTGGAGTTGTTTTATCTTTCTGATAAAACACATATGAAGCTGCCACTTGTATTTGTCTTAACTAAAATTGCTTAAATAATTCATATATGATGAGATAGTTAAAAATATTGTGATGGCATAATAAAAAAATAAACTGGTTTTATTTAACATTATTGACACTAGTAGCCATTTATGTAGCTTTTGCACTTACCTTACTTAACAATTATAGCAATTCTTCCCTATATTCTTCACAATTGGCATCTGAACGAGGGCACAAACGTAAGTAGTGCTTATTTCCCTTCTGTCCTTCTGCAACGTTCTATTGCCCGGATGCCCTTTCAATGGCTTATAGTTGTGTTTGGTGAAGTAGGGCTTGTCCTTTACTCATTCCGGAGTCAATTAGGGGCTAAGTGAACACGTTCGCGATGACAGTTCTGCCCCAAGAGCAAGGCACACAGGCCAACCCCGAGTGCTTAGGACTTTTCACCTCCGCTATCACAAAGGCAGGAAGTTGGCCATTATAAAGATCATAATCCAGATTTAGGCGCACATTTTAAAGCGTATACCGGTACTCTGTCCTCGTGACAAAACTGTGTACAGCCATTAAAAGTCACCTTCTCAAATTGAGTAACGAGAAATATACTCACAACATGAATGTAAGCTATAAACTCTTTGTTCCCCACAACATCTATCTGATCGCACAATGAGCACATGCTGCCTTTGTCATCAGAAGGCTAGTTCTATAAGGCATCTTCCTGTGTTTTAAGCATGTGGACATGGCATCCTCACCCTCTAACGGCAGCCACTGTTCATCCAGCGCCCCTGGGGCAGGTTGGGTCTCAGTTCCTGCAGGCCAGGCCTCTGTCTGTCGGAACCATGCCAATAGGTGGGAGTCCACTCACTGTGTCTGTGGAGTGAGAGCGCATTAATTACTGGCATATTTTATTGTAAAACATTGATTAGACTTTAGAAAGTGTCTGTCTCTGGAGGTAGTTATCAGACAAAATTATTGGAAATTTTTTTTTTGTAGTCTGTTTATCTGTTAGGGGATATTAACTTGAATGGTTGGCTAGAAACCATGGTACTGACTAAATGAAATGAAAATAGGACTAGCGAGTAGGATCAGTTACACATATGAAGCTGCCACTTGTCTCATTTTAAAGGAGTTTCACTCAGCTAAATACACCATGTTCTAATTTTCTGTTGGTGAGTGGAAGCATCTCTGAATCATCCCACCGACACGTATGCAGGGTCCTTTCCACATGAGGCGTGGGCCTGTTTATTGTGTAGTGAGCTCTCAAGCACTCAACGCCCCTGACCCGTGCAGGTAAGAGGGGAACCATAATAACCAGGCAATTGTATGGCACTTGGCAGCCTCCATTGGCCTCTGTGAGCTCGACCCCACAGCCAGGGCCTTCTTTGTTGATACTTGTGTTTTGTCTGCTCCAACCTTGCAGAGTGAACCTAGGGAGTTTCTGGGGCTGTCTAGGTGCTGAATCCGAGCTCCATCACTCCAGTCAACCCAGAGAGCACCCCACCAATACAGGTAAGCCAGGACTGCTGGTTACTGAGCCTCCCACACAAGGATGAGAGGCAAGTAGGATCGAAGGCTGTCCGAGAACTGAGGTTAGGACAATCTGCTGGGCTGCTTGTTTGACGTGGTGAGCAGTTATAGTGTTCTCAGGAATGCTATTGAAATGGCAACGAAGGTGAGTGTGGAATAGAAGAAAAAGTGAGGGGCAAAATTATTCTTAACTGTAGTAGGTGTGAATGTGGAGATAGAAGCAGAGAGTATAAAATGGTTGTTGCTAAAACCGAAGCTGTGAGGTGTACTGACATCTGCCTCCAGCTTTGCAAAATGTATCAACTATAAAGTGATGGGTGGACAGTTGGTGATAAAAGATGTAGGGCAAAGTGTTGCTAGTGCTAGATAACCTTGAGTAAGCTTCTTAAACCTCTGAGTCCCTATTTCCTCGTGCGGAAATAAGGAAGTATTAACTTCTACTTCCCAGAGCAGGATGCGTGAGAAGACCCAATGGGGGACCATGAGCACTGCCACCCAGTGTCTGGCTCAAAGTGATGCTCAGTGAACAGTGGCCCCATCACCACCACACACTTGCTTTGCACCTTGGCGCACAGAGATACATTAATCATAACCCTGGTTTGGGTACACAGACTCATCATTGATCTAAGCACGACATGCTTTGTAAGTTTACTTAATGTTTGTTTGTTTAATTGATTGACTTTTTTAGAAAAAAGAAAGAGGGAGGGAGGGAGGGAGAGAGAGAGAGAGAGGGAAAGAGAGAGAGAGAGAGAGAGAGAGAGAGAGAGAGAGAGAGAGAGAGAGAGAAAACAACAACATAGATTTGTCGTTTCATTCAGTTATGCATTCATTGGCTGATTCTTGTATGTGCCCTGCCCATAGTTGAACCAGCAACTTGGTGCGTTAGGACTATGCTCTAAACAACCGAGCCACCCAGCCAGGGCTAGTTATTTAATTTTGATAACAACAGAAGGACCACCACTCAAAAGGAAAAACAAAAAAAAAAACAGGGTCCTGATATGGCCCTCATTCCAAGTCCTTGCACCCCACCCATGTTCTTCATTCTCATGTTTTGCTTTTAATTTAGTAGTCTAGATTACACATGTTTCTAAAAAGTACATGCAATACATTGGTTGCCTTTTATTTATTTATTTTTACACAAGGGACATTGTGTATATATAAAGTTGAATCTTTGGGGAATCACATTTTTCACTTGATACCAAATTGCCGAGACTGCCCCATTGTGTCAGTGCAGTCCACTTGCTTTTGCTTCTGTGGCTATGTCCTTCCACACTGCATTTACCTGCCCCCTGCTGTGGGCCTCGGGATGATTCCCATGGTTTTGCTACCAAGCTGGTGCTGCCATGTCCAATCTTTTTTTTTAAATTTAAATTCTTTATTGTTGAAAATATTACATATGTCTCCCCCCCCCCCCCAGTCCCACCCATTGACCTCTCCCTGATCTCTTCTGCCCCCAGCACAGGCTCTCACCGCCCTACTCTCTGTGTCCATTGGTTATGCTTATATGCATGCATACAAGTCCTTTGGTTGACCTCTTACCCCCTCTCACTCCCCTGCTTTCGCTCTGAGGTTTGTGGGTCTGTTCGATGCTTCTATGTCTCTGGATCAATTTTTGTTCACCAGTTTAGGTTATTCATTGTATTTCACAAATGAGTGAGATCATGTGATATTTTTCTTTCTCCGACTGGCTTATTTCACTTAGCATAATGCTCTCCAGATCCACCCATGCTGTTGCAAATGATAAGAGTTATTTCTTTTTTACAGCAGCATAGTGTTCCATTGTATAGATGTCCCACAGTTTTTTAAGCCACTCACCTGCTGAATGTGCCACCTCAGGAGCCCCCAGGCCACCCTTCCGGAGTGTGCTGCCCCCCACCATCATCATTGTGAAGGAGCTAGATGAGGGGCAGGCCCCCAGAAGGAGTACCCCTCCAGCCTAACCAACTTCCAGAACCTAGACAGGAGGTGACGCTGCTGGGCCAGGAGGTTCCGCGCCGAGTAAGCCTCCACATCCCTAACCCTCCACATCCCTTGGGGATGGATCAGGACCAGCTTGTCCCTGATCCCCAGTGTGAAGCTCAGCAGCTCATTGAGGTAGAAGCAGACACTCCTCCAGAGTCACCCCTGGCCATGGTGCCTGATGGCCTGGAGCTTGGGGAGGGGACTGGCCCCAGAAGGTGTTTAAAATAAAAGAAAGAAAATGTGTGCACATCTCCCAGACCTTCCCCTTCCTACCCTCTAACTCCAGTGCCCAGGAGGGGCACCCAAGACCCACGGGTCCCCTCCGCCTGCACAGGCCTCCACTCTTTCTAAGACAGCCAAGAAGAGAGGGAACCGGCAGAAGTTCTTCCTCTGATTTGGGCTACTTGTGATTTCAACAAACGCTGCATTTACTCAGTTTGGAAACCATATTTTAAAAGACATTCGTAGTTTTCTAAGCATGTCTATGTTATTCAAGGAAGAAAGTGAATTCAAAGTGGACTTGCTACAATGTGCTTACTCTTTCTTGTTGGCTAGTAATGTTGATACGTTTATGAGTAGCTTTTAAGGAAATTCTTCAGCATTCTTTAGAAAGTTTTATAGGAAGTAATAAAAAAAACGAATTTTAATGGCAATAAACTTAAAATCAGTCTTGGTCATTTTAAATCTTTGGCACTTGGGTGGGTGTTTCGGTGGAGAGCTGTCAGGGAGCCTGGGTGGGACACTTCCCTTGTCACCACTACCTGAGACACGGGTGCGGGGTTGTCCTTCATGCTCCCCACTGTGAGACACAAAACCTGCTCAGGAGGCCAGGGGTTGGGGGGTGGGGGGGTAGGGAGGGCAGCGAGGGACTTGGAGACATCTACTGGCGACCTGCCATGGCTGCTGGGTCGAGATGACCTCTGCCAGAGAGCCAGGAAGAGCATCTGTACTGCGTGACAGTCCACCAGAACCTCGGAATGTGGCTTCGTTTGGAGAAAGGTCTCTGCAGATATAATTATGGACCTCGACATGAGGTCATCCTAGATTACCCAATGGCCCCAAATCCAATGAGAGTGTTGCTATAAGAGACACAGGGAAGAGGACAAAGGGAGGTAGGCACATGAAGATGAAGGAATAGGTTGGCAAAATCACTGCATTTATGTCAGTGCACTGTGCTGGCTTTGAAAAATGGAATTAAACCATCACCTGGCTAATATGATTATGGGAACATACTAGTAATGTTTTTCATGACTTCATTTGCATTGTTAATAACTTCCAGGCCTGTGTGGATACAGAGAAGGCACAGCCCGGCTTCAACCCAAATAGAACAGAACCGTGAGTCGGGAAAGCAGGGCCTTAGGGGGACCCGCTTGAGTTCTCCCTGTTTCTCCAACTCTAAGTTTTTGGACTTGCCTGGCCCCAGGGTACGGAACTTTTCAGGGGAATGAGAATTAGAAGCCCATCCTTGGGCCAGTGTTAAGCGGAAGTAGAAACCAGCGGGGTTGAGAGGAAGGCGTTGGGACCCAGGGCCACCGTGAGGGCTGTGCAGCATCAGGAAACCATGTTCTCTCACTCGTGTGGTGGACAGCCCAAACCTATCGCCCCTTCTCTGGCTCAGCACCCCAACTTCCTCTGGCGCCTTTGCCAGGCTCCCTGACCTGGCTGGACTCTGCGGTGAGCCTGGACGCTGTGCTCCTACAGGCTGACTCCTGCGTCAGGTGTTTGTGGTTCATTTGAGGTGCTGACATCAGGACACACCTGGAGGAGGGGTATGGGTGCACAGGGGGTCTTCATTGAGGAGAATGAAGATATAATCCAGAAGTGTTTATAGGGAGGGTGTCTGCAGCTGGGTGAGGACAGAGCCTGTGTGTGGACAGAGCCTGTGTGTGTCCAGGGAGTGGAGGTGGGGGGGGGGGGGAGGGTTCAGCCAGGAGGTTGAAGACAGAGCCTGGGTGTGGGGCTCCTTGGCTAGTTCCAAGGGATCCATAGCAGTGAAACTAGAAGTGATCTCAGGGCCACCCTCCCACCTTCAGGCCAAGCCTTGCAGTAGCCTAAGGAGACCTCTTCCACTGGAGGGCTCCTGGAGGGTGAGAGGGAGACCCCTGCACCCCAAGTCCCAGCACTCTGGCCGGTACTGCCTGTCATCCCAGCTAGAGAACCTTCTGCTGAAGGCTGACCCGCCCCTCCCCTCTGCAGCACGGGCCAGGTGGGGGTCTGCAGAGACTGCCAGGCAGTGGGTGCTGTGTAAGGTGCGGGAATGGAGACACGGGAGAGGCGGGTGGGAGGGTGGGGTGGGGTGGTGGTGGTGACTTGGCGGTGCAGCAGGTGTCCCAAAGAAAGGGAAAGGAGGGGAGAAGAGAGGAGAGAAAAAGCGGAAAGAAAAGAAAAGAAAACTGGAAGAGGATTTCAGGATGATGCTTTTCACACAGGCAACCAGGGGAGACACACATCGTCCATAGAAAGAAGGAAGGCCGCAAGCTGAGTGGACGGCTGAGGTGGGGGTACAGCCGCTGCTTGACGCAGGGAAGGCGAGCCAGCTGCCCACGGTGCTGCTGGTGCTGGGCACGGACCTGCGGCCTGGCCTCGGTGCTCCACCCAGGTGCTCAAAGCACAACCCTCCCCCCCGCGTGCCCTCTCCTCAAATCCCGGCTCCCTGACCTTCCCACCTTCCGTGGGGTCCGAGTCCCCGCCACCCCGGTCCCCCTCCTGGCCGCCCATCCTGGAAGGCCTGTCTGCGCACCCATTCCTCTTCCCGCCGCCGTCTCCTCCATCGCCAGCGTCCCGGCGGGAGGTGGCGCGGAGACCCGGCCCGCTGCGGGCCCTCCGGGCACTGCCCCGCGAGGTTCCCACGGCCCTGGGCGCAGAGCGGCGGCCGGCGCAGACGGCCTTGTAAGGCAGAGGCGGCGCCGGGACCGGCCTCCGGAGGCCAGCGCGCTCCCCGGCTGGGAAGGACCGGGGGCGGGGCCGCGGGGCGCCCGGGTGGGCTGGGGTGGGGGCCGGGGCGAGGCTGGAGGCGAGCTCGGCCCGTGTGGGCGGGGCCGGGGTAGGGTAGGCTTGGGTGGGGGTCTGGGGCGCGCGGGGCGCTCGGGGTTGTGGGGGGGCCTTGGAGCCGGGCGCAGTGGAGCGAAGCTGGGGGGGCGTGAGCAGAGCAGCGGGGGCGGGGCTGGGGCGGGGCCGGGGCGGGGCCGGGGCGGCGGCGGCGGAGCGCACCGCCAGGAACTCGGTTGCGCGCGGCCGAGTCGCGGAGGCGCCGCCGCAGCAGTCCCTGCGTCTGCGAGGTAAGCGATCGCGGGGCTGGGCACCGGGGCGCCGGGCAGACCGACACCCCTCGGGGACGCAGGGCCTCAGGCCAGCCTGCGCCGCCCGCCACCTGCGCCGAGACTGCCGGGCGGTGGGCGCTGTGCAGGGTGCGGGAATGGAGACACGGAGAGGCGGGCGGGGTGGGGGGTGGTGGTGGGGGAGGCTGGCGGTGCAAAGGACAGCAGGTTTGTAATTGGGCCCCAGCGAGGCACTCGGCCTTTCCTCGCAGGGGTGCCTCTTGCGCCTTCTTTCATTCGCCGCCGCGCAGCCGTGTGTCTCCCCGCCCTGCGTGTCTGGCTGCAGGAGGGAGCCGGGCCTGGGGTGCCGCTCCCTACGAGACAGTGGGAAATTAGGACCAAACGGGTTTGAAACGAAGCCACTGCTCTGCAGCACGGAACGGCCGTTTGTGTCCAGGGGTCCAAAAGGAGCATGATTCTGCAGGGTCGCAGCCCAATGGGTCTGGCACAAACGTCACCTTTCCCGGGCCAAGTGTCAGGCCTACCGTCTGCGAATCTAAGCTTCCCAGGGGGGTATCCTATTTTCTGATCGCCTGTGAGGACCGAACCCGCAAGATAAAGAGGTGGCCGCCGGTGCATTTCCCACGCACCTCCCGCCTTTGAGGGAGGGTCCTGAGAAACCCTTTATCCTGCCGTTTCGGTTTTGTACGGAAGCCTTGCGACGCGGGGGGGGGGGGGGGGGGGGAGAGAAGAGATTAATTCGCGCCTCCCTGTGGGGACTGCTATTTTGATAGGCGTTGTGTGTTCTCCGAGGATCCGACACCTTTGGGGACGAGCCGGCCATGCTGTCATCCACCTGCGCATTTCATTGGCTGATTCCCCTGACATTTATTAGATACTTGCGGAGTCCCTAGGGGACGCCGATCAAAGGACCCAGCAACCCTGGCCGCCACCGCCTCCAGGCACTGCCCATGGCCACCCTCTCCGGAAGCACCAGCGGGAGCGGGGGAGGCCGGGGAGGGGGTGTCCCCAGAGCCTAGACCAGCCCCTGGCCTCTAGGAAGTGAGCAGTAAACTGACCTGAACTCTGAGTGCACTGGGATCACATCCGGGGATGAAGTGATGGGTTTGGGGAAGGGAGAGCTCCAAACAGGCAGGAAATGGGGGGGTGGGGGGAGAGAAAGGGGTATGTTGGGGGCGGTGAGACAGGCCTCAAGGCTTCCCAATGCCTTAAACTGGATTCCAAGGTCCTGTCTCTGGTACCAGCCCCTGTTCCCATCACACAGTTTCGGGAGTCACAGGGCTCAGTGATGGGTGGTGGGGGGAGGTGGTGCTGGTGAACCTTCTGGGAGCTCCTGTCTGCAAACGCAAGCCAGTGAGGGTTCTGCAGGCATGGCTTCCAAAGGGTACACAATTTAAGGGCTACAATAATAATAAAAAGTATCTCCATCTCTTTGGAATGATGAGGTGATGGAGGTTAGAGAAGCTGTGCTGTAGTCTTCTCTCTCCTGCGTTGTTTGGCTGATCTTCCTGGATCCTTTGAGGTTGCAACAAATAACTACGTACATGGTTATAAATGCTAATGGTAAAAAATGCGCACATTTCATAAAGAAAATTGAAACTACTCAGGGCTGATGGAGGTTTAAGAGAAACCTTTGAGCAGCCAGACTGTCCTCAGGGATCCCTCCCCGGGGGGCAGCAGAGCTGCTCCCTGTGGAAGAGGCTGAGAAGCAGTGGAAGTATCGGAGGGAACATGTTGTAAAGTGTATTAATTACCCAGCCACTATGCCGTACACGTGAAACCAAAACAAAATACTATTGAAAGTAAATTGTAATTGAAAGATTTTTTTTAAAGGCAAGGCTTCCTGGGGAGAGGCTGCGCTGACTTGGAGCCAGGCCTATATTTAGCTGGTGATGTTGCTGGTGAGGCTGGAGGAGCATGCACAGAGATGCCATCTGGGGATCTTGAGCCAGGGGCCCTGCATATCAGGTCCTCCTCGGGCTGTGAGATCCAGGCCCTGAGCTCCTTCCAGAAACTACTCTGGACTGAGGGTGGTTTGGGCATGGTGCCAAGTCCACCTGAGCCTACCAACCCAGAACCAGGCAGATGCTGGCACTAGGGAGGAGAACAGACACCCACCAAGATCCTACCGCTTAAGTAACAGGTGGGAAGGCAGGAGAGAGCTGCCTGGATGGGGCCCACACTACCTGGGTCTCCCACTCTTCAGCCCCGTCCTGGGAGACCAGCTTCCTCTTTGGTGGGGGGTAGCCAGTGTCATAATCCATGCCATCCCTAACTATGGCATCTCACCTCCGCAGAGCCTCCTGGGCAGCTTTCCAGTGCCAGTTCCTGGCAATGGCTTTGTTTGGTCCTGCTGGGTCATATGGGGGGGGAGGGTTCGGGGTCTGTGATCCATGGGCAGCTCCCCACAGGAATGCAGCATCCAAATCCAGGAACTGTGACCAAATCTCGGCTCCTGATAGAGGAATTAACACTGGTTTTCACTTCCATATTTTCCTTTTAACTGTACAAATGCTTGTAATGGCAGCTCAGTTGTGGCTGTGATTGACTCTCTTAAATGTCCAAATGCAGGACCTTCTTTGGGGAGCAAATAAAAAATCTTTCACAAAGTATAAGAAAATGGCTGAAACCGGTTTGGCTCAGTGGTAGAGCATCGGTCTGTGGACTGAAAGGTCCCAGGTTCGATTCCCGTCAAGGGCATGTACATTGGTTGCGGGCACATCCCCAGTAGGGGGTGTGCAAGAGGCAGCTGGTTGATGTTTCTCTCTCATCGACGTTTCTAGCTCTATCTCTCTCCCTTCCTCTCTGTAAAAAAATCAATAAAATATATTAAAGAAAACAACAACAACAAAAACAAAGTATAAGAAAATGGTGGTTTTCTGTCTTTTGCAGCACTCTAAAATGTCTTTTGCAACCCCACATACGCTTGGAGACCTGAGCTTCTTAGCTGTGGGTACTGTGAGCTCATCCTTATAAGGACACGTTCACACTGACTTTAAATATATATACATATATATACACACACACACACACACACACACACACACACACACACACACTAGTGGTGGATGTCCCTCAGCTTGGCCTGCACCCTCTCCAATCTGGGACCTCTCAGGGAATGTCTGACTGCCGCTTTAGGTCTGAACCCAACCGGCAGTCGGACATCCTTCTCACAATCTGGGACTGCTGGCTCCTAACAGCTCTTCTGCCTGCCTGCTTGATTGCCCCTAACCACTCTGCCTGCTGGCCTGCTCACCCCCAACTGCCCCCCCCCCACTGGCCTTTTTGTCCATAACTGCCCCCCTGACAGCCTGCTTGCCCCCAACTGCCCCTCCCCTCTGGCCTGATCACCCCTAACTGCCCTCCCCTCCTGGCCTGATCACCCCTAACCGCCTCTGCCTTGGCCCCACCACTATGGCTTTGTCCAGAAGGACATCCGGAAGGTCTCCCAGTCTAATTAGCATATTACCCTTTTATTAGTATAGATTTTTATTGATTTCAGAGAGGAAGGGAGAGGGAGAGAGAAATCAGCGATGAGAGAATCATTGATTGACTGCCTCCTGCATGCCCCCTAGTGGGGATCAATCCCACAACCCTGTCAGGTGCCCTAACTGGGTATTGAACCTTGGCTGCCTCCTGGTTCATAGGTCGACACTCAATCACTGAGCCACACTGCCTGGGTGGCTTTTTCTATTTTAAATTAGATTTGTGAAAAGTCCTTACCCACCTGGAGTCCTTTATGCCCTCTTTTCCGGTGGCACTGCGTCTCCGCATGTCCCCACCTTGTCTCCATTGGTCCCAAGTCTCTAAATTTTTTGGCATGCTAAGTGGGACATCCCCTGTGGGCTCCACGTGATCTCCCCCGCCCTGGACCACTTTTCCCCGATATCTCATCCTGTAACCCTGTTCACCCTTTTGTTCAGCAGATGTCTGAACACCTGCCAGGTGCCAGGTGAGCCGGCGTGGCCTCCGCCCTGGGGAGCGCTCACTCTAGCTGGAATGTCACAAAACAGCCAGCGTCCTCTAGGTGACCTCATTTAAGCCTCACACTCCCCACTGTCTCATCTCCTCTTGGCGAGGGATGAGCCAGGCGGGCAGGTTGAGCTTCCCTGGGGGGTGGAGGGGTGTGTGCATGTAGGCCTCCCAGACAGAGTCAGTGTTAACTCAGATGACCCCTCACATCTCACTGGAGTGGACTCCCAGGAGCCTGCAGGGGGGTGCGCTGTCCCAAAGGGAGCATGCTGCGCACACCGTGCATGCCTCATGGTTCTCACCGCTGTCCAGTGGTGACCCTCAGCCCCTCCCTGGTTTTCTAATGCTGTTCCACAGCCCATCCCAAGCCAGGAGTTCAGACAGTGATGGCATCTGTCTGCGGCCACTGTGGGGCTGCATGTGTCACATGTCCCACCTGCCTCTGGGTCGGCCTCAAGCCTCTGTGCCTGTGTGTGGGGCAGGCTGTGGACAGAATGGTGCTGGAGGATGAAGGAGGTCATCTGAGCCTCCCATCACTGCCAGCCTTCCCCGGGATGCTGGCACCCAGCTGTCCCCAGGCCGGATGTGGTGGCTGCCCTCTGTCCCTGGGGGAGAGGTGTGTCTTTGGTGTGGTTTTACCACCTTCCACTGTGGTTGTGTTCAACCTTTATATCTAGAGAGCCACGGAGGACACATTCTGCGGTGCTGGCTTATTTCCGTCAGTGCTGTGAGCGGCGCTCCGTGCGGTCTCACGTGTCCGGTGTGTAAGTGCCATGCTGGGAGCCCACCACCGGCATGTACCCACGGTGTGGCCAATGGGCACGGGGCACTTCCATTTTCGGCAGTGCTGAATGAAGCTGTCTGACCTTCCTGTGATGCCCTCTGGAGCACACGTGCAAGCGTTTCTGTTGGTGAATGCTGACGAGGGTAGGCCCTTGTTTGTCCTGATGTCCCGCTGTGGTCCACGTTGTTAAGGCAGCTGGAGCCAGGTGCCCCACAGTTCCCTGTCGCTCCTCTTCCCACCGCATGTGGCATCACGGCCATTTTCAGTCATCTGCCATTCTGGAGGGTGTGGCTGTATCTGCCTTGATTTTTTTGTTTTTTTTCTTCACTTTTCACTTATTGGGCATCGGATGTGCTCTCACTGAATGCCAGGCCACGGCCTTGCCCTTGTCCTAGAGTCAGTTGTCTCTCTCCTGTTGATGAGCAGGGTTCCTCACAGACTGAGAGGAGCCATGGTCATTATCAGTAGCAGATTCCTCCTTCCCTGTGGCTTGCTTTTTCACTCCCTCCATAGTATGCTTTGATGAATAGAAGTTCTTAATTTTAACTTGGTGCCATTTGATAAGCTTTTCCTTTGGGGGCAGTGATGCTTGTGTCCTGTGTGAGGAATCTCCCCCTGCCCTGAGGACATCAGATGCTCTTGTGCATTATCTTCTCGCAGCCTCATTACCCTGCCTTCCCCCGCTTCAATCTGCCCTGGGTCTGAGCTGATGGTGTCAGGACCCAGTGAGCTTTTTTTTCCCCCATTTGTCTATTCAACAACCCATCCTCACTGACTAAAATCATTCTTTCCACTACCCCTCCCCTTTTTTTTCTCCCCTGCAGGGCCACCTTTGTCATTCTGAATGGGTCAATATATGCTTGGGTCTATTAGGGCTTTATTCTGTCTTATCGGTTCATTTCTCTTCTTGTGTCAGGACCATTATTGTTAAGTGTGATGGTTTGTATCAAATGAAGGAATTTTGTTTCCTAGTTTGCTAAGAATTTTTATGGTTAATAGATGCTGACCTCCATTGAATGCTTTTCCTGCATTTAATTAAGAAGATAATATGCTTTTTGTCCTCTATTCTGTTAGTGTGCTGAATGATATTGATTTATGTTAATATTAAACCAATCTTACATTCCTGGCATAAACCTGACCTGATTGTAAGATATTGGTTCTTTTTATTTATTACTGGATTCAGTTTGTTAACATTTTGTTTAGGATTTTTGCATTTACATTCATAAGTGAGGTTGACATTAATTATTCTTTTTAAAAAATTCTCAACCGAGGATATGTTTGTTGATTTTTTAGAGAGTGAGAAAGGGAGGGAGGGAGAGAGGGGAAAAAGAAGAAAAGGTGAAAGAAAGAAAGAGAGAGAGAGAAAGAGAGAGAGAGAGAGAGAGAGAGAGAGAGAGAGAGAGAGAGAGAAAGAGAGAGAGAGAGAGAGAGAGAGAGAGAGAGAGAGAGAGAGAGAGAGAGATGTGAGACATAAACATCATTTGGTTGCCTTCGATATGAGCCCCAACCAGGGATCAAACCCAAAACCTGGGCATGTACTTTGACTAGGAATTGAACCCACAACCTTTTTGGTGCATGAATAATGCTCCAACCAACTGGGCCATAAATTATTCTTTATTTGTAACACCCTTATTAAGTTTTGGTACCAGGATTATTTTAGACTTATAAAATGACTGAGAGTGTCCCATCTTCTACTCTTCTTTGGAAGAATTTGTGTAAAATTGACATTACTTTTTCTTGCAATATAAGACAGAATCTGTTGGCAAAGACAGCCATGACTGGAGTTTTCTTTTTTTGAGAAAAGTTTTAAATCTCTTTTTTCCCCTTGATCAGTATACCCAGTATTTATAAATATAATTAATGTTTTAAGGCACAACCTTTTTATATTGTTGGACCTCTGTAGTATATATTTATTTTCTAATTTGTTAATTTTGTGCTTATCTTTATTATTTCTGTTGTTTTTGTCCTTATATACATGTCTGCACACACACACACACCCACACACACATTTCCAACACATCTAGGTGTTTTCTCTCGGGTATTTCCAATTCATGAGTCCTTGTTAATGCTGTGTTGAATCTGCTCTGCTGTTAAACATATCCACCCAGTTCTCAATTTTAGTTATTGTGTTTTTTAGTGCTAGAATGTCTAAGATATTCTCTTTCACAGTTGCTATCTACATTTTTATAGTTCCCAGTTTTTGCTGGAATTTTCCATCTTGTCCATTTTCTTTTTTGCATATGGCGCATGCTGACGCTTTTTCTTTGCACATGGCATACATAGTGACTTCAACCCCAGTCTGATCGAGTGCCAATAATCGGAACCTCTAGATTGTTCCTATTGCCTTTGCTCTGCATTTCCCCCCCTCATATGCCTGATTATTATTATTATTATTATTATTTTTTTACTGTGTGCTAGATATTGTAATCAAAATATGTTCATAGACATAGTCTATGGTCTCGATGGCAGTCTCCTTCTCTAGAGAGTTTTTATATGTGTCCTGTTGGCATTTTGAGGTGCTAGCAATCCAGAGGCACCTGAATCCACGCTGTGGGTTGAGAAGCTGAGCTGATTTGGTCTCCTGCCAGCTCACTTGGCACATCCCTCCAGGAACAGCTGTGAACAGTGTGCTCAGCCTGCAGAGTGTCCCCCCCCCCCCCCTCCTCCACACCCCTTCCTCCAGCACCAGCCAGGCCCACAGAGAAACGGATGAGTGCACAGCTGGCCTGTCCAGGGTTTTCTCTCTCCTCTTAGCACCTGGGTGTATTGAGGAAGATGGGTTTTCTCATTGTCCACTCTTCCTCGCTGCCCTGGGGGCTGGAAGGCCTGGCTCCATCAGAGGAAGTAGGAGTTCAGCAACTGTATTTTCAAAGCTCCCAGCTGACTCTGAGGGGTGTCCTGGCTGAAAACCCCTTCACTGTGGCCCCTGTGCTGTCCTGGATGAACAGGGCCTGGCCAGGTGAAGATGGTGTTTGCAGGGAACACGCCCACTCACGCTTCTCTTGAACACGCGCTGCCAGTCACAGCTACACCAGTTCCTCAGCGTCCCACCCGCAGGTGGGCCCTGCTCCGTCCTCCATTCTTTCTCTCTGACCACAGCGCTCTGTCAGTCTCTTCCCACATGGGCTGCTTTTTGGGGCAGGAGGTCTTTGAGGCTTAAAGGTACTGACAGCCTGTGAACCAGGCAGACCTGGTCAGCAGCCTTTTCCTGCAGGTCCTCTGCCCTTTCTGGTCACATTCCTGTTGTCACGATTGTCACTGCACTTGCCTAAACTAACTCAGTTCTTTCTGACCTGCCCTCCATTGCCTGCCATCCTTGGTTTGGCCTGGGACACCTCCAAAGCAGAAGATGCATTAGGGAGCGACTCTGGCCCCAGCTTGTCCCTCAGGAAGGGCCCCACCTGGAAGGGGCCAGCAGCAGGTGCACATGTTTATCTTTGCCCCGAATTTAAAAGTTTCCTGTCCCAGTCCCATGTGCTTCACCGGTATTTTTCCTCTCCTTGAATGTGTACCCACCTTTATTTTCTGCCCAAATACCTCCAACCTGAAGCCAGAAGGGGTATCTTGGAGGACAGGTGTCCTTTGGCAGTCCCCTTAGAGCTCCTCCTGGCTTGGAGTGACCTCCAGGGGCCTCTGGAATCCACCGCACAGGGACCAGCTGCTGGGTCTTGGCCCTGGTTCTGTGTGCCATGCCCGATAGCACCGCCTTCTCCGGGCCTTTCACTCGCTCTTCTCTGCGGCCAGAGCCTGAGATCCAGGTGTCCCAGGGTACACTCCCTCCGGAGCCTCTGAGGAAGGGTCCTTCCCACTTCTCCCAGCGCCTGGCACTCCAGGCTCGTCCTCTGTCGCTATGTGGCCTCCCTCACGTGTCCATGTCTCTCCTATTCCATCTCGTAAGGACACCCTCACTGGACTCAGCGCTGCCTGGATGACCCAGGCCGAGCTTATCTCAACGCCTTTGGCTTGATCACATCTGCAAAGAACCTTTTCCCAAACACGATCCCACTTTCAGGTTCTGGGGTAAGGACCAGACACACCTCATTTGGGGCCACCAGCGTACTAGCCCCCTGCAGAGGGATCTCTCCTGACTCCAAGTTGGCTATAGGACAAGACACCCCTCTACCCCAACTGGTTCCTTGTGGGGCCGGAGCCTTGTGCTGATTGACTGAGGAAGGGATCAGTGACTAGAAGTTTCTATGAGGGCCCTCATCTAAGGCTCAGGGCACTCTGGCAAGGGGGTGATGTCACCCCCGCATAGTGGATGCCTGTCTATTGATGTGAAGTGTCTTCCAGTTCTTCCTCCCGTCTGTGCTACATGGGACCTATGCTCCCTTCCTCTCCCACTTCATGGCTTGGGCTCCCACTGGGTGCTCTATTGGCAGATCGTCTCGTGACAGGGATGGGATTTAGTTTGGGGCGCTGGGCAGGCATCTCAGAGCCCAGTACCCATGCTGGTTTGGGGGCCACTCTAAGGACTTCTTGGGTCCCCGAGTGGGCAGGCAGCAGCAAGCTCCTTGCTTTTCTGTTCCTGTTGGCTCTGGGGGACCTTCCTTCTGGCTGCTCTGCAGTCCTGGGCCCTGAGGGGCCCCTCTCAGAGTGGGGTGGCTACGTCATCCTGGAGGGCTCTCTCTTACCCGTGAGACCCTCATTTTCTGAGCTCCCTGAGCCCAGTGCTCTCCCCTTGGAACTGCTGGCCAGCTGTGTGCTTGGGCTTCATAGGAAACATGCTGACGGAAACCCAGTGGCTCTGAGGGCTGCAGCAAAGTGTGGCTCCTGGGAGGTGGGTCCTCCTAAAACTGCCAACCCCATGGTGCTCGGAGAAGTTTCTGCTGTGGACACCAATGCTTCTGAGCCGTAGGGGAGGACAACTCCACTTTCCTCAGTTTTCCTGGCCCACGGGCCACCTTTTGGAGAGCTCACAGCCTGTCCTGGAGCTGCCCCATTCCGCCCAGCCCTGTTCTGCCCAGGTCCTTTAGGGGTTCAGGATGAGGACAGCAGTGGCAGGGTGGGCCACGGCCCTAGGGTGGCCAGGTGACCTGGGGAAGCTTGCCTCCTCTGCTCTTTCTTCTCTGTGACTGGGAGAAATTACCTTTGACCTGTGAGCAGGGAACAGCGAGGATGTGATTAGTTCCCAGGCTTCTTGGACCCCATGGACCTTCTGGACAGCAGCCTGAGGCTACATGACAGGACATGAGTGCACCCCACTCACACAGCCACAGTCCAGCCAGCCCAGCCTGCCGGGCTGCTCAGCTCCAGGACTGTGAAGGGCAGGGTGCTGGGTTGCAGGGCTGCTCTTCGCACTGAGCTGGGGCTCCGAGACCATCCCCGCGCACTGGGCGGGCTCCTGAGGACTCAGAAAGGCGGCTTTGTGCAGCTCTTGGAGGCTCCCGCTGCCTGGGACGGCCCTCGGGTGAGACGAGTGGCCATTGACATCGAGTGTCCGGGGCACCGCTGGGTGGGTGGCCGTGTTATGATTAGCAATGTGAACAATTGCCAAAGGGCCGTGTTGTACTCAAATGGACTCAAATAAAGAGCTGAAGACGGTGGGGGCAGGGCTGGGCTGGCCCTGGGAGGGTCCACAGGATTCTGATGGCCTTTGTTCCCCTGGGCTGTTTACTGGAGGGGGGTGCCCTCTCCACGGGGCAGCACCCACACTCCTGGAGCTTGACACTGGGGGCCCGAGCCTCTGGTGGGATGGAAGTGGGAAGGGGGAGGTGAACAGACACCAGCTGCCTCCGGCTTCAGGTCCCTGTGGATCTTTCGAATTTACTGTCCCATCCTGACCTTGCCTCTGCTGAGGGCCTCACACACACATCTGAATACCCCAGGACCATGGTCGGCAAACTGCGGCTCGGGGGCTACATGCGGCTCTTTGGCCCCTTGAATGTGGCTCTTCCACAAAATACCACAGCGAGTCTATTTTGAACAAGTGGCGTTAGAAGAAGTTTAAGTTTAAAAAATTTAGCTCTCGCCGAAATCGGTTTGGCTCAGTGGATAGATCGTCAGCCTGTGGACTGAAAGATCCCATGTTCGATTCCGGTCAAGGGCATATACCTTGGTTACGGGCACATCCCCAGTAGGGGGTGTGCAAGAGGCAGCTGATTGATGTTTTTCTCTCATCGATGTTTCTAACTCTCTATCCCTCTCTCTTCCTCTCTGTAAAAAAAATCAATAAAAATATGTTAAAAAAATAAAATAAATAAAAATTAAAAAATTTGGCTCTCAAAAGAAATTTCAATTGTTATACTGTTGATATTCGGCTCTGCTGACTAATGAGTTTGCGAACCACTGCCCCAGGAGGTCAGGGCCTGGGGGAGCCAGCAGATTGCATCCGTGAGCAGCAGGTCTCCCTGGACCTGCTGGCCAGGCCTAAGCCTCCCTCGGTGCCACTGGGGCAGTTGTGCTTGGCATTTACCTGGGGCTCTTGACGTTATCGCTCCAACTCCCTCTCCCCCCAGATCAGTGTCCTGGGACCAAGCACTGATGGCGCCCATGAAACACTCCTGGGAGGGCCTTCCTGGGTCCTTGGTGCCTGGGTCCCAGGATCACCTGCCATGGAGGTCTCTGAGGAGAGGAAGGCACAGGCTCTTTCTACTTTTCCTTTTTCTCCTTCTGCACACTTTGTTTGGAACTTCCTGGTTGCCTTTGAGAGCTCAGAGGCATATGGCAAGGCTCTTTCTGCACCCACAGCCTCCCCATGGGTGCCCTCAGCTCAGCTCCATCACCAGAGCTGCCCCCGGCTGCTGGTCATCCCTGCAAGTGCCAGGCCCTCCATCGGGAGTCAGTTTATCAGGCCCTCAGGAATGCTTGCATTTCCAGGGCCCGTGGGGCTTCTCACACAGACCCTGGGCCTTGGGGGTCACAGCAGTGGGCCCAGTGGCGGTCCAAGGGCTCTGGTTCGCAGTCCTGGTGGTGAGATGGTATCTCAGACCCCCAGTGGGTGTAAAGATTCAGCCCTAACCTGTTTGGCTCAGTGGATAGATGGTCGGTCTGAGGACCAAAGGGTCAAAGGTTCAGTTCTCGTACTTTGGTTGCAGGCTCCTCCCTGGCTCAGGCCCTGGTCGGGGCTTGTGGAGGAGGCAACCAATAGATGTATTTCTCTCACACTGATGTGTCTCTGTCTTTCTCTCTCCAACACTCTCCCTAAAAATCTATGGGAAAATAGCCTCGGGTGAGGATTAACAGAGGAAGGAAAGGAGGGAAGGAGGGAGGGAGGGAGGGAGGGAGAGAGAGAGGGAGAGAGAGAGAGAGAAAGAAAAGAAAGAAAGGAAGGAAGGAAGGAAGGAAGGAAGGAAGGAAGGAAGGAAGGAAGAAAGAGAAAGAAAGAAAGAAAGAAAGAAAGAAAGAAAGAAAGAAAGAAAGAAAGAAAGAAAGGAAGGAAGAAAGAAAGGAAGGAAGGAGGAAAGAAAAAGATTCGGAGGATCTGGGTGGCACCACACCCACCCCTTGAAAGTCCGTGGGGTGGAGGACCAGTGACTCCCAGGCGGCTTCCCTCTGATGCCAACTCTCCTGGAAGCCCTTTCCCACCTGCAGGGCCTGTGGCGGCATCTGTCACCAGCCTCGGAGACACACCCCGTGCCCGCAGAGCTCAGTGGGTGGGGCCGGTCCACTCATTTCCCAATGCAGCTTGCAACATGTGTATCCCAGGAAACTCAGCCCACCCGAGGCGGCTGGCGCTGGGCCTTCGGAGGAAGAGGTTAATGCCTCCTCAGAGGCCAGCAGCCTCGCCAGGAGCTCTGCAGGTGCGGCTTCCCATCCAGGCCCACAGGCATCTGAGTCACAAGGGTCCTGTACTCTTTAAAAGGGGATTTCTCCAGTGGGAGTTCTGTGTAACTCTAGTCACACCAGAAGGTTCCGGCGTTACGATTGTGTGATGTCGCACCAGAGTTAGACACCCACACCTGGTGCTTTGGCAAAGAATGTTTCTCTTGTGTTCACGGTGGAATCGGGTGGCCCTGGTTGTGGGACCTTTCTCCACAGAGTGGGTACTTAGGGCACAGGTGTCTTTACTCCACCGTGTGCTCTGAGCTCAGGAAGATAGGGTGGGGGCGGGGTTTTGTCCCTCTCAGGGGTGGGACTGAGTTTCCAGCAGTTTGGCGAGTCAGGCAGAATGGAGCCTGAGGACAGTGGCTGCTGCTTGGACGTGCTCCTGGGCTGGGGCCACAGGGCTCTCTCTGTAGGCTCCTCCTTGAGAGTCTGAGAGCAGGGCCCAGAGCAGGCCTCGGGCAGAGGATGCAGTCCTGAGGAGGAGAGGCTGGTCAGGCACAGCATTTCCCAGAGGAGTGGTCCCGGGGAGGCTGTCTGCGAGGCAGAGGCTCCCTGGGCGAAGGGGCCATCGGGAGGGTCTCGCACATCAGTCCCCAGGTAGGGCCACGGGAGTATGAGGTGGTGTGGATGGTCCTGTGCGAGGTCTGGGAACCCTACAGCAGGTGCCAGTCCCCACCCCATGCATCCTGCTGGCCTGCCCCCTGCCCCACGCTGCATGCTCTCTGGCTGCTCACCCCAGTGCTCACGCAGCTTGCCCAGGCCCTCACTCCAATAAGGGTCAGCCATTGGGGTGCACCCAGCTCCTACTTGGGGAAGACAATGTGCCAGTTGGCTTAGCAATGCCCAGCGTGCCACAGACAGTGGCACTAGAGGGCGGAGGGGAGGTAAGAGGCAGCTACAGACTGTGAGGGACCTTGGGAGCCAGAAGGCACCTGGTTATAAGAGGCAAGGTGGTCCGCTCCACTGGCCAGGTCAGACTGCAGAAAGTGTAGATTGGGGGCAGGACAAGGACCTCGTGGGGCATCAGAAATGAGTTGCTGGGCATGTGCTTGGGGGAGTGGAGATGATTCACACCTACCTTTATATAGGGCACAGCCATGCTCTGTCCAGGAAGGGGAACCAGGAGAGCACAGAGCTGCTGTTGCTGCCACCCTTTAAAACCACACCTGGCCCTGCTCACACACACACCTGCCCTGCTCACACACACACAGGTCCTGCTCACACAGACACACCTGGCCCTGCTCACAGACACTCCTGGCCCTGCTCACAGACACTCCTGGCCCTGCGCACAGACACACCTGCCCTGCTCACACACACACCTGGCCCTGCTCACAGACACTCCTGGCCCTGCTCACACACACACCTGGCCCTACTCACAGACACACCTGGCCCTGCTCACAGACACACCTGGTCCTGCTCACACAGACACACCTGGCCCTGCTCACACACACACCTGGTCCTGCTCACACAGACACACCTGGTCCTGCTCACAGACACACCTGGCCCTGCTCACCCACACACCTGGTCCTGCTCACAGACACACCTGGCCCTGCGCACAGACACACCTGCCCTGCTCACACACACACCTGGCCCTGCTCACAGACACTCCTGGCCCTGCTCACACACACACCTGGCCCTGCGCACAGACACACCTGGCCCTGCTCACAGACACACCTGGTCCTGCTCACACAGACACACCTGGCCCTGCTCACACACACACCTGGTCCTGCTCACACAGACACACCTGGTCCTGCTCATAGACACACCTGGCCCTGCTCACGCACACACCTGGTCCTGCTCACAGACACACCTGGCCCTGCTCACAGACACACCTGGCCCTGCGCACAGATACACCTGGCCCTGCTCACACACACACAGGTCCTGCTCACACAGACACACCTGGCCCTGCTCACAGACACTCCTGGCCCTGCTCACAGACACACCTGGCCCTGCTCACAGACACTCCTGGCCCTGCTCACACACACACCTGGCCCTGCGCACAGACACACCTGGCCCTGCTCACAGACACACCTGGTCCTGCTCACACAGACACACCTGGCCCTGCTCACACACACACACCTGGCCCTGCTCACACAGACACACCTGGTCCTGCTCACAGACACACCTGGCCCTGCTCACGCACACACCTGGTCCTGCTCACAGACACACCTGGCCCTGCGCACAGACACACCTGCCCTGCTCACACACACACCTGGCCCTGCTCACAGACACTCCTGGCCCTGCTCACACACACACCTGGCCCTGCGCACAGACACACCTGGCCCTGCTCACAGACACACCTGGTCCTGCTCACACAGACACACCTGGCCCTGCTCACGGACACACCTGGCCCTGCTCACAGACACACCTGGCCCTGCTCACATAGACACCGGGCCCTGCTCACACACACATCTGGTCCTGCTCACAGACACACCTGGCCCTGTTCACAGACACACCTGGCCCTGCTCACGCACACACCTGGTCCTGCTCACACAGACACACCTGGCCCTGCTCACAGACACACCTGGCCCTGCTCACACAGACACACCGGGCCCTGCTCACACACACACCTGGCCCTGCTCACAGACACACCTGGTCCTGCTCACACAGACACACCTGGCCCTGCTCACACAGACACACCGGGCCCTGCTCACACACACACCTGGCCCTGTTCACAGACACACCTGGCCCTGCTCACAGACACACCTGGTCCTGCTCACAGACACACCTGGCCCTGCTCACACAGACACACCTGGCCCTGCTCACAGACACACCTGCCCTGCTCACAGACACTCCTGGCCCTGCTCACAGGCACACCTGCCCTGCTCACAGACACACCTGCCCTGCTCACAGACACTCCTGGCCCTGCTCACAGACACTCCTGGTCCTGCTCACACAGACACACCTGCCCTGCTCACAGACACTCCTGGCCCTGCTCACAGACACTCCTGGCCCTGCTCACAGGCACACCTGCCCTGCTCACAGACACACCTGCCCTGCTCACAGACACTCCTGGCCCTGCTCACAGACACTCCTGGTCCTGCTCACACAGACACACCTGCCCTGCTCACAGACACTCCTGGCCCTGCTCACAGACACTCCTGGTCCTGCTCACACAGACACACCTGGCCCTGCTCACAGACACACCTGGCCCTGCTCACACACACACCTGGCCCTGCTCACACACACACCTGGCCCTGCTCATAGGCACACCTGGCCCTGCTCACACACACACAGGCCCTGCTCACACACACACAGGCCCTGCTCACAGACACCAGGTCCTTTGGCAGGCATGTCACTAACACAGATTTTCATTCCTCCTGATTGGGGCGCTGTGTGCTCATGTCATGTGGCAATTGTGACTGTCACCTTTTATATAGGGATCTGTCCTGTGTCACCTTTTCCATAGGTTTTGCCTCAGGCTGTCAAGTCTTAAGCATGGTCAGGAAGAGTCATTCTGAAATGGGGCCTGGTTCATTCTGGAAATAGGGACCTTGTCACGGCCGATCTTTGGAGCATCTCCACCCTTTGAGGGGGCAGGGGTGTGGGGAGACCGTGTGATATCTGAGAGACAGCCCACCCAGTGGTGAGGCAGCCCCGGAGCCTGGTGGACACTCAGGGGCAGGTGTTCCCAGGTTCAGATGGGTCACCTGGCCAGGAGCTTTTGTTTGACTATTTCCCGGGTGGCTGCCTTCTGGGGACCCAGCACCTGCCCCTGTATCTCATGCTGCCCTGGTCTGTAATTCCACCTTTTGATGCCCTGCCCTCTCTAAGCCTCCTTTAAAAATGCAAATCCGGTAACACAGTCTGCCCCACAGCCGGTGTATCAGTTCCCTCCTGACCCTTCTAAGACAGAACCTGTCCCGCCTCAAGCAGGACCTGGTGGAGGCTAACGGCTCCCCCAGAACTGGACGTACTGGCTCCCCACACCTCACAGCCTCCCACCTACTCTTCTCCCTGCCCCTCGCCATCCTCTCTGACACCATCGGAGCCCAGGGCTGCGGAGGGGTCTTTCCAGGGAAGCAGCTGAGAGAGGCCCAGGAGAGAGGCTGGGTTTTCACCTGGTGCCAGGGGCCACGGACCATGAGATAAACCAGAACTTGATTCACTGGGGCTTTCCCGAGCTGTTGAAAAATCCTCACGGTGAAGAAGCAGGAACAGAGCCTACTGGGCATCCAGGCTGCCATGTCTGTGGCCAGTCGGAGTGATACCTGATCACACCCGATCCGTCTCCACTTCTGCCATACATTGCCTTGTGCCCCAAAGGGGAATATTGGCCAGGGAAGGTCCGCTGCCCTGGTAATGCAGGACACACATCTGGCAACACAGGACACACACCTGGGCACACCCCTGGTATACACACACCTGGAGATGCAGGACACTCGCCTGGGGGTGCAGAGTACACACCTGGAAACACGGTACACACCTGAGAACACAGGCCACACCTCAGAGAACACTTCACTCAGTGGGTTGGCATTTTCACCTCCTGGCAGCCTCTTCTCTAAGTGACTTTAGTTTTCGTTATGTGGGAAGTGGGTGGCACAGGTGGGAATGGGCATGGAAGGCCGCCCTGGGTTCAGACTCACCTCACTTCCCAGAAACCATTGGCGCAGGAAAGCAGAGGGGTACCCCAGCCTCCCGGGGCGGGGGGGCGTAGGAGAGGAGCCAGGTAGGTAGGGGGTGGAGGCTGGCCCTTGGGGGGAGGCCCCTGCGTGCAGGCTGTCATCGCTGGTACAGAGGGGCTCTCTGGACACCCCTGTATCCCAGTAGACCTCTGGTGGAGCCCTCGGCTTCTTTTAAATTAAATTTATTATGAGTACATCAATATGGAACCAGCACATGGATTTGCTGGGGCGATCCAAACAACAGAGGGGAGTGACCCCTCTCCTCCGCCTGGGCCGCCCTCAGTCTTCCTAGCAGCTCGGACACTTCTCTCTCTCGTCCCCGTTGTCTGCTTTCCCGGAGTGGGGTGCGTGATTTCTGCTGCCCCATGTCCCGCGTCCCCACACAACAAACAGTAGTCTTGGAGATCTTCCCGTACCGTACATAGGATCTCACTCCTTCTGTTGTTTCTGTTAAAGTGATTTTTAAAATATTTTATTATGATCATGCATTTTCATCATAAAACACAGTGGAAACCCAGAACAGAGAGCTGTGTTCTGGGTCTTGTGGCCGAGTTACCTTTGCAGCTTCAAGGTCACAGACCGAGTGGTTGGCGAGGGTGAGGGTGTGGTGGGGGAGGGGAGGTGCCCTGCTCCACCCACCTCCCACCTGAGTTATTGCTCCAGGGCCATCCCTGCAGACGGCTGTGAGCTGATTTGAAGTGACAACCCATCAACACACACAGACCCAGCCCTAAAATGGCACTGGCGGCCACAGCTCTGGGGAAAGGCGTGGCAGGTTGAAGCTGCCAGCCACCTGGTGAGAAAGGCCCTGGGCCTGCCACCCCCAGGGCTGAGGTTAGAGGCTTCTGTCTGACGGTCTCCTGCTCATTTCCGCTGCCTGCCCACTCTGGGTTAGCCGTGGATTCTCGCCGTGCTGACAGCCACCAACAGCTGGCTTGACAAGTGTGGCAGAGCCCCCAGCTCCTCTGTCCGCAGCCGTCTGGCCCAGCACCTTTAAAGCGTGGGCCACTCTCTTCTGGTGTCCAGGGCGGCAGAGGGAGACCGGGGTTTTCAGTCTGGGAGGAACCCCACCTGTCCAGTGGGATTCGGGCAGCATTGGTGGCAGACGGTTCATGCATAGCAGTCACATGCTGGTGCCTTCCTGCCGTTCCAGTCTCCACTCAGGCTCCTCCTCTAATTCGTCTAAAATCACACGCACCATCGCCCTCTGACCTGCCCTCATTCTCCTCAGGGCACTGCTCACCACCTGATGTCACACCATTTATGAGTGTCTACCTCTTTATTGCCCGTATCCAGCTGGAAAGTAAAGCTACGACAACAGAACTTTTTCACATCTTCCATCCTTCTCACTTTGTATTTTTTAAAAAAATATATTTTATTGACTTTTTACAGATAGGAAGGGAGAAGGATAGAGAGTCAGAAACATTGATCAGCTGCCTCCTGCACACCTCCCACTGGAGATGTACCCGCAACCAAGGTACATGCCCTTGACCGGAATCGAACCTGGGACCCTTCAGTCCACAGACCGATGCTCTATCCACTGAGCCAAACCAGTCAGGGCTCCTTCTCACTTTTTAATGGACTCATCAAAGCCCTGTGCCCAGCACAAGTTGGTGGCTGAGCAATGTGTGGTGCCTTAGCAGGTTGGTGTTTATCCCCCTCCCGGCCACCCCTGCTGTCCTTTATTCTAGGGGTCCCTGGGGGCTGAGGCTCTCGGAGAGCCCACTCTGCATGCCAGAATCAATGTATCTGTCAGCATGTGCTCAGAGCACTTCACAGAGATTCGTTTTGTCCTTGTCATTGGTGGGGTGCCCGGTCCCGCCACACGTGGCTTGTCAGGGGGGCTTTGTTGTTGGTTCCCTGGGGGGCTGGCTCAGACCCAGACACTAAGCGGGGGGCGGGGGGCGGGCACTTTGGGGAGGTTCTTGCTATGAAATAGTGCTGCTAAGATGCTGTAAAATACAGATAAACTCAAGAAGAATGGCCCATCATTCCAACACCAGAGCCGGCTCCCCCGACGTACTCGGCGAGCTTTCTTCTCACGATACGATGCTTCCTGGACCGTGCACTGGGCTGGAAGCATCACAGGAGGTTTCCTCCTCTTTGACCAAGTGGAACGCACGTGCACATTCCCACCAGTCAACGCATGTGTCTAGTAACCGCTGAGCCACGTTTCCTCCCTGGGCACCGAGTGCTGAAGAGATGCTCAGCCGACCCCTCAGGAAGCTCCTGTTTCAGAAGGAGTACTGTCAGCAATAAACCTGGGAGCGCTTCTGCCACCACCTGACTCCTCACCCCCGCACCGATTCCTTGGAGGGACAGCGCTCCTGGTCCTGCCCCTGACCCTGTGGGAAGCCGGAAGTGCTGTCCAACTCTCACTCACACCCAGAGCCCGCTGTGCTCCATCACCGGGTGTCCAGGATTTCTCTCAGCAGCAGGTGCACTTTTTGCGCCATCGCGGAGGATGGGGACGGGGGCAGTGTGGGTCCACAGTCCCCGAGGCCCCTGAGAACATCCAGTCCAGTGGTGGAGGGCATTTGACTTCTTCCTGTTGGGAACTTATAGGATCTTGAGTTCAGCAGGGCCACCAGGACCCCCCACAATGGCAGTCGCCCATCTTCCTCTGGTGTTGAGAAGACAGATGGAAGGGGATGTTCAGCGAATGGCAGAGTTGTGAGCAAGCTTGCACAGATTGCCCCGGACTGTGTGTTGTGCGCCAGTGGATCCTGGCTTCTGTCCTCTCATGGAGCCCCGGCCGTGTCCTTCCTCAGCGAGGCAGACAGAGCTGAGCCACTCCTCAGGGACCCAGGGGGATCTTACACGTGGCTGGGCATCTCAGGGTCTTGCCCCAGCCACAGCCTGCTGCAGGGGGAGGCTGCATGGCTGCATCGCATTCTGTGCTCCTGAAACACGCTGGAGGCAGCACGGGCTCCTATCTTCTGAGCCCCTGGGGACCCCGCCCGGCTGTGGGGATCTGGCACCTCACAGAGGCAGAGCCTCACGGGCAGGTCAGGGCGGGCTCCCCATCTCCCCACACGGGGCCCTCAGTGGTGGCCTTCTCCCAGTGCATGCAACTCCCCCCCCCCCCCAGGTCTCCCTCTCCCTGAGGTCTCCCTCTCCCACTCGCAGGAGGGCAGCAGGCTCAGCCCTAAGGTGAGGGGAGCAGCCGATTCTGGATACCCCCTCCCCAAGGATGGCGTCACTCCATGGACCCCGGGAAGGATGTCTTTCTGGGGAGTCACCCAGCAGGTGTGGCCCAGGGAAGAGACCCTGATGGGGGAGTGACAAGGAAGGGGCCCTGAGCCCCAGGTGTCTGAGCTGGGTGCACTGCCCATGGCCCTGCCAATTGCTGCTGGCTTTGACTAGTTGGGGCGGGTTCTTACCCCGGCAATGGCCGGCAGGGTGCTGGTGCCTGAGGGGCAGTGTCGTGTCCAGCAGCAGGACACGTGCTCACCATCCTGCTGTGGCCCCTGGGCAGGGGTTCTGCCCCCTCATGCCCAGGGCTCGGCCCCGTCCTGTGAGGGAGCTGGAGGAGCCTGGGACGGCGGCCCCGAAGAAACAGAATAACCCCTTCCCTCTCTCCTTTTTTCCACCAGAAACATGGCCGACAGCAAGGCAAAAGCCTCTAAGGCTGCCAACAAGACACCCCCCAAGTCCCCAGGGGACCCTGCAAAGGACAAAGCAGCCAAGAGGCTGTCACTGGAGTCAGAAGGTGCCAACGAGGGGGCGGCCGCCTCGGCCCAGGAGCTCAGCGCCCTGGAGGAGGCCTTCCGGCGGTTCGCGGTGCATGGGGACACCAGAGCCACCGGGAAGGAGATGCACGGCAAGAACTGGTCGAAACTGTGCAAGGACTGCCAGGTGATCGACGGGAAGAACGTGACTGTCACTGACGTGGACATCGTCTTCAGCAAAATCAAGTAAGTGAGCTGGGCTCTCTCACCGCAGAGCCAGCTTCCTGGAGGCCTGTGGTCAGCCAGGCCGCAATCCGGGGTCCGCTGGTGGATTTTGTATCTTACCGGGCTGTGAGGAAGTGTGATGCTTCGAGATGCTTCTCTTCCCAGAATCAGATGCCCAGGGATTGGAACCAGAGCAGGCTGCCTTGGGGTTGGCTGGGACCCACCGGGGAGGAGGCACTGCCCTGTACTCCGGAGCTTGGAGGGATCTCAGGGGTAGCTCCTGGCCCACTGTGGGCAGAGCTTGAGAGGTGCTGCTCTGAAGCCTGTCCCCCAGGTCTGACCTGCATCTCACTAGGCCCTGCCCACGGCCCTCTGGGGAATGTTACAGAAGGGCTGGAGGCAGGTGAGATAAGTGCTGTGTCCAGGGACAGACAGGTCACCACCAAGGAGTGCCACAGGTTCCACACCCTTGGCACTGGCCCAGACATGCAAAGTGCTGGGGCAGGTGGGGACAATTCTTTCCTCGTTCTTAATTCCTTCTGCAGTAAGTTGCCTTTAAGCTATTGCATGCAGGTATGTACACACATGTGCACACAGGAGCTCACACATGCATACACAGGCCTGCCTGTGCACATGAGCTCATAGGCACACACACACACGTACAATACCTTGAAGGGATGGAGGTGGCAAGTGTGGTGGTGGCTCAATCAGAAGACAGCTGCCCTGGACAAGCCCAGAAACCCTGTGTGCAGGAGGCATGTGCACTCCATTACCCAAATGGGGGGCAATGGCCTCAAGAAGCGAGTGGGCACCATCTGCTCCCCATGCCTATCCTGGGAGGCAGGATGTCAGCTGCTTAGACTCAGGGCTGAGGGTGAACCTCAGCTCCTGGGCATGGTGGGCTCCCCATTGCAGAGCCCAGGACTGTTTGTGGTCCCCTGGTGTCTCTGCCTCAGGCCACTTTGGGAGACATGGAATGGGAGAACAGGTAACTGTGGCCCAGCCCAGTGAGGGATTATAGTCACCACACAGTGAAGTCCAGTTTGTGGTGGCTACAGGGGCCCCTACAAGGGGACAGGGAATCCCCTGCCTGGGTGGCTTGCTGGGTACCACAGGTTACCGTGGGAGGGACAGCCAGGGTGCACAGTGCCCTGGGTAGGGTCACAGGATCCTGCAGGACCGGCTGAGACCTCAAAGTTGCTGACTTGGTAGAGAAGAGCAGTTCTGTTTGGGGGCGGTTGCCAGGGCTCTGGGCGGTGACGCCAGCCAGGGTATCTGCAGCCTTTGTTTAGGTCCTGTCGCCATGGCAGTGCCTGTTTGTTTTGATGTTACTATGTTAAATTTTAAACAAATTTCTTGCAGCTCTATACCAGGTCTAGATGGAAGACTATTGTTACCTAGACAAAGACTCTGACATCCTCCACGCCCCAAAGGACAGATGATGGTCAGTCTGAAAGATTAATTATGCACAAGCATATGCACAAGCAGGAGGGTCACCCTGACAGTCTCATTTGGGGGGGCATGGACGGCACCATCCCCTTCCATCCTGTCTGCATGTGTGGGGTCAGGCATGCGGTTCCCTCCCTGCAAGTGGAGAGGACAGACCAAGGGGGCAGAGGAGGGCGGTGTCTCTGCTGCAGCCTCTCCTGACCCATGCACACGCTTGGCTGGTGGGTGCTGTGTGTGCAGAGGAAACAACCTGTTTCTCGTGACACTGGGTGCAGGGACACAGCTCAACCCGTGTCTGGCATCTGAGTCTCAGGTTAGAAGGAAGCAGGTGGGCGGGGCTCCCGGTCACTGAAGACTTGGAAAGCTGCTCCATTCTTGCCACACATGCTACAGTCAAAGCCAGGACACACGGAAATTGTCTGAAGCAGGGGCTCCTGGGCCATGGGTGTGCACCCCAGAGGCTCAGCATCTTAGAAGCATAGGCCTGGGGCCTAGAGGCCATCCAATGGTGTCCAGAGCCTGGAGCAGGCTGAGCCCATTGAAGCTGGAGTGTGGGGTGGGGTGGGATGGGGTGTCACGGAGAGCTGATATGGCTATGCTATGGCCACAGTGGCATCTGCTGCTGGTCAGGGGAGCCTGGGAGAACCAGCGCTTTCTCCGGCACTCCCATCCCTTCGCCCCCAATGGCTCAGTAGCCTGGACGCTGGCCCTCAGAGAGGGGCCTGGGAGAGTGCAGTTCGCTCTGATACTCGAAGGTGCTGGCAAGGAGGGCACAGGGGTCACGGTGGGTGTTCCATCCTGGGTACATCCTGGGTGTTGGCCCTGGAGACACACAGTTCTGGTCTGTCCTGGAAGGAATGGACTGGCCCAAGTGTCCCTGGGTGGCCTTCAGGAGCAGCCCGCCCAGCCCCTCCCTGCTTGCCCTGAGTTGGGCCGGGAGGCCCAGGGGACGCAGGGGCCTTGCGTCTGGCTTTCTAGCAGAACAACAGCTTCTAAGCAGGGCGGAAGGGGTGGAGGGCTGTGGGGACACCGCCATGTGCACTTGGGAACAGGCTCGCTCTGTGTGGACTGCAGCGTGATGCGATCCTGTCCCCGGGGAAGCGCCTGGCATTGTCACGGAAGCACTCCCTGGGGACTCTCTCAGCAGTAGGGCAGCAGCTCCCCTGGGGAGAGCTCTGAGACCCACCCATCAGCCACAGTGGGATCCTGGGGGACACCTGGCCCGGCCAGGTGGAGCGGGCAAGTCAGGGCCCTGGACCTGTGTGTCCAGCCCAATCTGAATGTGCCCTTTGACGGGAGTCCCTGTGGGCCACCCCCCCACCCTGGCCGGAGTGACTCACCCTGGTGGCGCCTGGTGCCGCAATGCCCATAGAGGGCTGTGCGCTCTAGCGACTGGTCACCGGGCCAGCCGTCGGGCTTGGTGTCCACTTGCCAGCCTGGGCAGGCAGTGAATAGGAGACAGGAGCGCCTGTGACAGCCCAGGACAAACAGGCCTTCTCGGGCCCCAGAGGTTACCCTCCAGCAGGGTCAGGAGGAAGACAAGAGGCTGTGTTTGCACCATTCCAGGCACCCAAGGCTGAGGGCGGCTTCCCTGGAATGACCCTCCAGGCCCACAGACTTCATGCATTTGTGGATGTTGTCTGAAGGGCAGAACCCACCACCAAACACTGTTGGTCTAAGCCCCTGCCCTGTGGTCCTGTCCTTGCCAATGCCCTCGGGACAGACGGCTCTGAATGTGCCAGAGGGCCCATCCCTCCTGCCGAATGGCCTCCCTGAGGGGTGATGTTGGGCTGCAACCTCCAATCAGCAGTCTCCTGCTCATGGGCCTGTCAGTCAGCATGGCCCTCTTCAGACACACGTGTAACATGGGAGGGAACCTCTGTGCTTGCTGGGGGCATGCTTGTTCATCCACTGCTGAAGGACAGGGGCTGTTTCTGGGTCTTGGTGACCATGAGCAGAACTGTGAGCAATAATGCGTGAGCTTATCTTCATTGCTCTTGAGTGAGACTCAGGAGTGGGTCTTGGGGTCATGCCACAGGTGCGACCTTTAAGAAACTGCCAGACAGCTTTCCACAGTGGCCGCCACGCTGCGTGCCCACCGGCTGCATCGGAGCCCGAGCCCACATCTCCCCAGCGATGGGGCTGTCTTCCCAGTCCTCTAGTCACTGGGGCCACCTGTGGTGTGTGGCGTCTCCGCGGGAACTGACGACGTGCAGTCTCTCACACCCACCGATCTTGGTGAAGTGTCTTGATTCGAGTATTTTGTCCAATTGCTTACACTGGATTTCTTCTTCTTGAGTTTTCAGAGTTCTTCATGTGTTTCCAATACAGTCCTTTATCAGATATGCTTTGCGAGTCTTTTCTCCCAGTCTGTGGCTTGTCTTTGCATTGCAGTGTCTTTTGAAGAAAATAGTTATAAGCCATCCTTCTTTTGGATGGACTGTTTTCTGGAGTCATTTCTAAGACATCTCTAACCAAGGTCGTAAGAATTTTCTTATATGTTGTTTCAGAAGTGCTATAGTTTTAGGTTTTATAATAAAGTTAGACTGACCACTTTGAGTTAGCCTTGGTATATGGTGAGAGGCACAGGTCGAAGCTCATTACTTTATGTGGCTGTCCCGTTGGTGAAAGATGATCCTGGCTCCATTGAGTAGCCTTTGCTCTTTTGTGGAAAACATTTTGAACTGGGGAAGAGCCAAACTGGCAAAAACGCTTTTTTTAGTTAAAATTATAAAAGGTGAAAAGCCAGTTTAGAGCGTTTCAAAATTGCAGGACTGACCTCCTGTGGGAACCTCTGTGCTGCCATTGGTACGTCTGGATGAAGGGTTGTACGCGGCCTCTGCCCAGTCCCATGGCTCCCCCTGTGCTGTGCATCCTGATTGGCACTTGTCAGGCTGTGCGGCCTCTGGGCTGGTGGGCCTCTGTGCGGGCCCTGGGCACACCTTGCTGGGTATCCTGGGAGTCCCCCACTCTTGTCCCTGGGTGGTAACCATGACCCACAGACTGCCTGCCAGCTGGGACCAAGGCCTCTACCCTGTGGTTCGAATCTGACTTTTCTTTGAAAGTCCTCCCAAGTGGAGGCCACACACATGCCCCATTTAGAAGCAGACAACAGCTCTGTTTTAATGTCCAGTTGTTCATAAAGGATGTGCTTCCTTTAAGCTTTTTTCCAAGACAATTTATATTTGCTGCAGTTGCCAATGGCGACTGACTGTTGGGTGAAAACACTGCAGGGGGAGGGGCATGCTCTATGGTTTAGTGTTAGACTCGCTTCTGGTGTGGGCAAGAGGCAGGGCTGGGGTCCCCCGATGTCAGTGGGTGCCCAGGCAGGGTTAGGGTTCCCCAATGTCACCGGGTCCTGGGTCCGGTGCACACGTTCCTTCTCCTGCAGGGGCAAGTCCTGTCGGACCATCACGTTCGAGCAGTTCAAGGAGGCGCTGGAGGAGCTCTCCAAGAAGAGGTTCAAGGACAAGAGCAGCGAGGAGGCCGTGCGGGAGGTGCACAGGCTCATTGAGGGCAAGGCCCCCATCATCTCCGGAGTGACGGTGAGCGGGGCTGCTGGGCGGGTCCCTTGGGAAATGGGGTCCATGAAGTGGACGGGACAGATGGCCGTGGCCTAAAGACAGGGTGAGAGCCTTAATCCCCAGGTGTGGGCCAGCCCAGGCCTCCTCCCTGGGTTAAGTGGAGAGTGGATTCCAGGAGCGCCAGCACCCCTCCTGCTTGGGCCTAGCCCCTTTGGTTCCCTCTCCGGCTCCCCGGGATAAGCCCCTTCTTTCTCCTGTGGTTCGATGACTGTTAATCTCCCTCCCTGCTCTCCTGCAGAAAGCCATCTCCTCGCCCACCGTGTCGCGGCTCACGGACACCACCAAGTTCACCGGCTCCCACAAGGAGCGCTTCGACCCATCAGGCAGGGGCAAGGGCAAGGCCGGCCGCGTGGACCTGGTGGACGAGTCGGGCTACGTGCCAGGCTACAAGCACGCAGGCACCTACGACCAGAAGGTGCAGGGGGGCAAGTAGCCAGTCCCCTGGGGATAGGGCCTTCCTCCTTGGCTGGCCCCACATCACCTCACACTTCTTTACATTCCTGGGCTCCCTGGGGCAGAACTCAGACGCTGGGGTGGAGGGGCCAGGGGTGACCCCAGACTTCCTCCTGCCTGGAGCCCCGGCATGCTCCTCTCCTACCCCAGGTGCGGCCCCTGAACTCTCTGACCTTCCTCTAAAGCACCTGCCTCATCCCCTTTTGGGAAGTCAACAGATGGTCATTTCCAACGTGTTTCCTGGATCCAGACCACACAGGCCACGGGTTTGTAGGTGAAAGGGGTGTTTTAAAGGAGCAGGTGGGACAGACCCTGCCAAAGGTGATGCTGACCTCCTGACCAGCAGCCCAGCCCAGGAACCACGAGGGCAACAGGCACTAATGCACTAACCAGCAGCACCGGGGAGATGAAGTGAACCTTGGACAGGACACAGGGACGTCTGCGAAGGCTCCATTCAGATGTGCGACACACAGGCGCATGCTTACACACGCACACACAGGCTCATGCACTCATGGACACACGCTTACACATGCCCATGCACCCACACATCCACTCACACACACATGCTTACACACATGCCCACGGACCAGGTCTGTGCCAAGGACGGTCATGTGCTGAAGGCTGGTGTGCAAAGGAAGGTGAGCCGGTAAAAGAATGCTCCTCAGAAGACCGAAGGAACATGATCTGAAGTGTGAAGTTAGAAGTTTTTAAAATGGAAACGAAGGACAGGTCATTTCATTCTGCTTTTTGAAGAAAAGGAGAAATCAGAAGAAACAGTGGCTGTGTGTTTATTCCCAGAGTGGATCAGGGAAGATTCAGAATAAAACTCTCTCCCTATTGTCCCTGTGTCTCCAGGTCACGGGACCCTATTGGGCCTGAGGCTCCCTCACAGACAGGTGTGTGATGGGCATCTTCTGCCTGTCCCTGTTCTGGAATCAGGGCCTCGAGGCTGCCGTCACCGTGGCTACCCCCTTTGCTCACAGTGCAGCACAAACCTCTGCGGCTCCAGCCTCTGCAGTTAATTCTGAACTCTCCGGGCCTGGGAGTGCAGGAAACTGCACAAGACCAGGCCAGAGAGGGCCTCCAACAGAGACCCACGCATATGCTGGGGTTGGTGGGCGCTTGCTTTCACAGTGGCCACAAGGCAACACTCATTTGCAGAAGTGCAGCCACAGCCTGGTGTGTCACCTGGTCCTGGAGCCAGTCCTGGGAAAAGCCACGGCATTCTCAGAAAATGCTTCCTGGAGCCCGGCTGCCACAGCCGGTGTCTGCTCTGCACCCCTTCCTGGTGGCACGGCCTGGCCTCGCACGGGCGGCTGAAGCTGGGACCAGCACTGCCACGGCACACGGGCTGGTCACCGCTGGGGCTGTGTCTCCACCAGGCCCCTCGCACACTGGCCTCCCTTCACCCTCCCCCTGTCCGCCTCTGTGCACAGCTTCGTTTGGAGGTCCTGGGAGCTCGCGGCGTGTGGCATTGGAGCACAGGCTCCGAGGGCCACTTCTAGGGCTAATCTCACCATTCTCTCGAAAGTTCCTAACTTGGGGATCCTCAGCTGCCCGGCGATGCTACTCGCAGTGAGGAAGCTGAGGACCAGGGGCTGGGTAAAGGCAGGCGGGATGCCAGTCCCCGCCCGGTGCCTCTCCCCTCCCCGAGGCTGGACCTTGAGGGGAAACCCAAAGGCAAGAGTAACCTGTGGAAAACGCGTCTGAAGACAACCGAACGTGCAGTGTCTCTTGACAATAAGCTGATCACAAACCACGGCCCTCGTGTTCCAGTGCTGGCGAGGTTTTCCTCTGGGGCCACATTTCTCCCCATGCCTGGCGGCACTGCCACGGGGGAATGCCGTGGTCTCCTGCCCCCGAGCAGCCCCGTCCCCCTCGTCACAGACACTGGAATCGGCAGGACCTCGGCCACTACAGCACCCTCGCTGGCGAAGGCTCCCCACGCCACAGCCCACAGAGACAGATGTCACCTGGGCCTACCCTGGATGCAGGCCCTTCTCAGCCCTTCCTTGCCTGCTGGACCCTGGAGAGAGGTGCCTGGAACCAGGTCTCTTGTCCCAGAGCACTGCCTTCAGGCAAGAACAGCCTCCACACGAAGGCTCCAGCCCCCATGTAGGGCCAGCCTGCCGGAGCACCCTGGGAAATGGGGTCTAAGCAAAGAAACAACGTGCGTGTGTCCTGCGACCCCGCGGCAGCCCGCGCTTTCTCCCATGGTGCCGCCTCAGAACTGGACCCCCACGGCCCTACCAGGCAGCCCTGGCCGCGGAGCACCCACCCCACCCCTTCAGGCTGGTGGAGGTGAGCTACTTGATAGGAAACCCTTGGCGCACATCTGAGGAAAATGTCAGAATGCTCTGCTGACCCAGATAGCAGCAGCTTTTTTTGGTTTTCTGAATGAAATCAAGTGCACACAGCTGCTCCCAGTCGGTGGCCTCCCTGTCCCTGCCCACCCAAACGCAGGGGAGAGCCCCACACCCTGGGCCCGACTCCCCACACGCCCGGGCCGGGAGTCTGTCCACAGCTCCACGGTCCCGCCGGCCACACAGGCACTGCCGTCACCCCGTGTCCCCTGCCCGTCCCCAGCCAACTCATGGTTCTCCAGTCAAAGTAGAGCTTTGGAAATCCACCCTCCCCTCTCTGTCAGAGGAGGAGGAAGAAGGGCTAGGTCATGCGGACTCAGTATTCACCGTTCTGCCCCTTTAATCGCCTGGTGAATGCATCATTGCGTCTGTGTGTAGCCTCTCAACTCTGACTTCACTGCACAAAACTGACACACGTGCATGCCCCTCCACCGGGTTCTGAGTATTGTGACTACGTAGGCAGTGTGTGTCTGTGCTGCATGTTTTTATGCAATGCCACTCAGCTTCTAACCATAGTCACATAGAAATTAAACGTCTATCTGTGAACAGAAGAAACTGCACAGCAGGCACCCCCGGAGACAGGCCGCGTTCGAGGAGGACACCTGGGAGACGGGATGCATTCCAAGGGAGGACACTCGGGATGCATTTGGGGAGGAGGGAGGGGTCAGTGTGACGGTGTCCGAACATCAGCAGAGAACAGTAGGAGTGTATTTGAGAACACCGATTATACCAGAATATTTATTTATTTCTATTTAACACAACTGGGCAGTAGTCAGGAATAGAGTTAGCTTTACCAAAACTGAAGTTCAAATTACATAATTTTAAAATATTATAGTAAGATATATATTTATACTGGAGTATTTTTACACCTTTAATATTCTCGGGCTTGAGTTTTGAGACAGATGAAAATTATAGCGGATGCCGACCCTTCGGGGAAAGGCCCGCGGAGGCCTTCCACTGGCGCGGCTCACTGCCTGTCTGTGCTCCCCGCCGCTGTGTCCCAGTGGCGGAGAGCTCCAGGCAGGCCAGTGGCCGTCTGACCGTCTGAGTGGACGGAGACTATGGCAGCAGGCAGAGGCTCACCGACACCCTGGGCCAGTACAGTCGCCTATTTCTGTGAATAGTTTTAATGGCACAGGCCACGCCCGTGTGCTTATATACTGTCTGTGGCTGCTTTTGCAGCAACATTGGCATTTGCAGGGGTTGATACAGATGCTATGATCCATGAAACCTAAACTATTCACCATCTGGCCCTTGCCAGGTGAGCCCTTGAGGACCCGCTTGTGCTCATTCCCTCCTGGGTATTTACACACAAGCCGGCTGCCCCCTGTCCTGCAGCACACACCCTATGGGGGCGCTCGGTTGTCACCTGTTCGATACAGTACAGGTTGACAATTTAGCTGAACTGTGAAATTATCACCCTGAGTCGTTTCCTTCCACTGATTTACCACTGAACGCTTTATGAAACCTGGTGGTTCCGGGGCCTGCCTTCATCTGTGGGCACGTGGAGAGCATGGCCAGTGTGGTGGCGTGCCAGGCAGTGGTCGCTGTGCTTGGAGATGCTTTAGTTAACCCTCTCTCTTCCTTTAGACTTTTGAAAAACCAAACCAAGCCAAACAAATGAAACTTGCACAATGTAAAATAAACTTGAAAGTGATCATATACTAGTTTGTACTAAGATTTTCAGGAAAGGGAAATACAATTTATATGTACATGCAATATATTTTTACACCATCTTATTGTTAGGGAGTACTGAGTGTATCACTGTATCAGAGTGATGGGTACAGTAACGTCAATGTCATGGGTGTTCTGACTCAGACAGTCTAAATGGCATTCAGCAGCAACATCCCTGGGGTTGGAAGGGCCCCGCTCCCCCCCACTCAGAGTGCGAGGCTCAGAGCCGCTATGGGGGTGCTGTCAAGGCCTGGTCTGCAAACCTTTAGTGAAACAGCTAATGTCTGTCCGCACAACGCTCCTCATGTGTTCGCTGTTGTTAACATTGTTGTCAAAAGTGATAAATAAAGTGTTAAATGGTGGATCTCTTATCCTCAAAGTGTATGGTCTGGACAGGCAATAACATGGGCGCCAACAGCTAACATGGGACAGGCCCTGGGAGGGACCCTGGGTGGGGGTGCAGAGCCAGGACTTCCAGGGCAGAGAGCCTCCTGTCTCTCACCCAAGAGAGAGTCTTTCACTCCTCACTTAGGCGACCACTGACACAACCCCGTGCTATGTCAGAGGCCTGGTCGAGATCTACTGCAGCCCTAGAGGAGTGGGGGAGGGGGGGAGAGGGGGGTGTGTGTGTCTAGATCCAGGGGTACAGGACACAAACTACATTACAAGCAACTCTGCAGCCCCAACAGAAAGGCCATCATCAAATAACTGCCAATCTGAAATCCCAGCCCAGAGAACAGTTTTCAAAAAATAAAGATAAAATAAAGGCATTACTAGATTATAACAGGGAACTTCCTCCAGTAGACATGTATAGAAACTACAAATGCAGAAGGAAAGTGATTGCAGATGTAATGTCTGAGATGTGAGAAAGGAAAGTGAAATAAAGAATAAATAGTAAATAACTACAAATACATAGTGACTAATTATATAAATATCCTCTGTGGGATTAACAATATTTCATTAAAATGACTAAAGAGCATCGCATGTGAGCCAAAAGGGATCCTTGGGGGGGCCCCATGATCATGGCTGCTGTATGATAGCAAATGCGCATGAAAGAGCTGATTAAATAAATATGAACATGCAAAAATACAACTGAAACATGCATGGCTTCCAAACTAGTAGAGGTGAAATGCTAAATGATAAAAATCTAAAAACAGCAACAGTGGCAAGGGAAAAACTGACAGAAGGCACTGAATAGCACAAAATGATTTTAGTTTAAATAGCAGATTTAAACTAAAATATATCAATTCCATTAGAGGATAAAGCAATAGAATCACAGAACAGGAAAATGGATAGAATAATGCTTTTAAGCCAAGTGTATCATTTATTTCAGCATGGCTAAAAAGGAAAGGGAAGAGCAGAAAATGAAATGAAGACCAAGGCAGGTTCTTTGACAGGACTGGTCAACTCAACCAACTTCTGGTGGATTAATGAAGAGATAAAATTCAAACAACCAGGGAGACGATGACCGAGCGGAGTGGGTGTTGGGCACAGGAAGCAGATGCTGAGCAGTTGGCATCTTACTGAGAGGACACAAGAGCAGGGAATCCTCCAGGCCACAATGAAGACTTGACAAAGTCTCGCCAGCCCAACAAGGTCTCTCTCTGGAGACAGCCTGTTTGAGGGTATCGCCATGGCAGGAGGGCCAGGCCCCACAGAGCCCAGGCCACCAGCAGTTGGCAGTCATCTCTTATAGGCACAACAAGGTCTTACTTGAAGGGACACAACTGCCTCTGCATCTCTGCCATTGGGACACAAATTCAAATGCTGAAGCTATTAAAACGATATTAAAAAATTGAGTATTATGCCAAAAATTTTGAAAGTTAGGCGATGAAACAAATTTCTAGAGATTCATAATTTATGAAAACCAACTGAAAAAGAAATGGAAAGCCTGCATAGTTCTATGATGTAAGGTAAATAACTACAAACTATAGTGGAAAACCTCCCAAATCTTAGTGACTAGACACAACGAAAGTTATTTCTCATTCACAAGAAGTCCAGCTGAGGTCAAGCAGAGGTCTCTTCAGCAGAAGAGAAACAGGCTTCCTGATCTTGTGACATAGCTGGCAAGGTCACGAGGGACAGGAAGGACCAGAGTGGCCCACCACACAAATGATTACATCATGCTTATTATGTGTCAGTACTGTCCTAGAACACTTATAATAAATCATTTAATCTTCACAGCAACCTATAAGGCAGGCACCAGTGTTACCCCATTTTACAAATGAGGAAATCGAGGAACAGAGAATTTAAATTACCCAAAGTTAAACATTAAATGGTGTATAAGTTCTTAAACAAAATATTAACAAACTAAATATAACAATGTATCTGTAAAAGAAAACCCATCATTACTAAGTTGTGCTTACTCCAGAAATTTAAGGTGATTTTTACATTAGAAATTTTGTAATTAACCACATTAACAATAAATAAGTCTAAAAATGATCTGATGACAAGGAATTCCACCCCCATACTTTTGGTATAACACATTTCCTGGCTAAGTATAAAAACTGATGCTCTGGACACAACCGTGACCAGACAGACAGGTGAATGGAAGGACGCCTGAAGCCCAGAGACCCCTCCATGGGGGAGACCTGATGCCCCTCTGACTTCCCGAGAGTCCTGGCCCGCACAGCTACACACAGCATCTTCTCCAAGACCCGTTCTTCTTCCTCAATTAAACATTGTTCTAAAAAAATTACTTCGTTTTATTAAAGAAAGCGAATATTAAATGATATAAAGTTTTCAAACTAAAAAATATAATTTTATACTGCGTTATGACCTAATTTTCAAAAATCACTGTAAGCAAAAAGAGAGCCAAAACTTGGGTAGATATTTTTACTGTAGGATGTTAATATCACAAAACATTTTTATTTTTATGTTTCCCACATTATAAACATTACTTTTATTAAGTCCCAGAACTTACTTTTTTCTGCTCACCAACATAGCTTGTTTTATAAAATAATTCAATGATAAAAATCAGTTATAATTTATGAAGAGCCACTTTTTAGAACAATGTATTCATTTATTAAATAAGAACTGCTTATTATACAATAAATTTTTTTCTTTAATCATCATACATAGTTCTCTTTGACATTAGGCAGAAAAACACAAGATTTTCTTTATCTTAAGACATTTGATGAAAAATTAACAATCTGTCTTAAAACATGTCAGTGTGTTTTGTCTCAAAACATGTGAATGGCCTGGATTAATCCTGTCTTTTTAGAATATTTTAGCAAAGTGAGCTGAGGGCCCTGAATATATTTCAGAACTCACAAGACAACTGCAAACAGGAGAAACAACTCTCATCAACAAGTACGCCAGGTAAAGAAAACACATGTGCATGCCATACAACTGGGAAGGTCAGGTTTTGGAGCAGCCACTGAGGCGGGGGCTGCTGCCTGGGAACAGAGCCATGGTCTTCTTGAGCTCCTTGTAGCTCCAGTGCAGCTGCTCCACCTCGGCCCTGTGCTGAGCCCGCACCTGGCCCAGCTCCTGCAGGAGGTGCTCATTGGTGCTGACCAGGGAGCTGGAGAGAACACAGGGCAGCCATGTCCCAGCTCTGCTGCTGTCCTCTCCAGCAGCATCCTCTCTCACCTGGCCAAGCCTGCTATTGACCCCACATGCCCCAGCCATGCCCCCTCAGACCTGTCCCCTCCTGATCTCTCCTGGCAACTACCCATCTGCCTCTTGCCTCCAGACCAGGTGGGACCAGGTCTGACTCAAACCCTCAGGCATCACCTGCCCTGCAAGCACTGGCAGCATCCATGGAATGGATCCACCTCAGCATGAATGATGGATCCCTCAATGCTCTGGCCATGCATGGTTTATTGAAAAGACTTGTCACAGTCTATGGCCAGCAAAACAATGTTCTATTCTAGGGAAGACACAACACTGAAGTATTTCTAATTCCCAGTCAAATACAAAGGACCCGCTAAAAAATCCTGACATTGTAACAATGTAATATGCAATTGAAAAATCTTCATTTTTAAATATTGTTAACCATTTTTAATTATAGAGGGGACTTCAGAAAGAAAGTGCTGTTATATTTTGCCAAAGTTCCCTACTCACCTGGTTAGCAATGACTCAAGCACATTTGGGGCATCATAAGAAATGGGCGAAAGCAGGGCCATTTTCTCCATACAGGTCTCCCCACTGACAAGCACGGGTTTGCTTGGACCACAGAAACAGCCACTGACCAGGCAGAGGCTCAGAGTGGACACCTCCTTGTGAACCCCACTCGACTGCACTTACAGGCTCTGCACCCTGCCTTGTCCACATTAATCCCACGGTGCCAACACCTTGTGACCTGCCACAGATGGGCCGTAGGGCTCCAGGGAGTGACCGTGCCTTGCCTGCCTCTTCCCTGTACCGTGACTGTGTCTCATTTCCTTCCTTCTGCAGCTCCATCTAGTCTCAGTTCAGTCCCACCTCTCAGGGAACACACGCCCGCATCATCACTCACCATCACTCACATGCCCCTCACCTCTCAGAATGCTGCAGCAAAAGAAAAGCTCATGGAAGTGCCAAGTCAGCACAGCAACACATGTGGGCCCAGAACACTGGCTACCAGCAGCTGCTGCTCCTGCACCCTCCACTGCTCAGCTCCACAGCCCCCGCAGCCCGTGGCTCTCCTGCAGAACCTGTGTGAGCTCCTGGACCCCCCCTTGCCTCAGCGCCACGCCCCACTCCCGTCCTCGCCCGTACCTGTGGCTCTCCTGCAGCATCTGCGTGAGCTCCTGGAACTTGTCGTAATGTTCAAGGTGCTGCTTCAATTCCACAATTTCATCCGAGAGCCTCTTCACATTTGTTTGAAGTCCTGATAAAGAAAATAAGTAGTACTATTTAGTGAAATTCATTTGTACAATTGTGAATATTAAAACAATTCTAGAGTTTAAACTGCACCTGGGACACAAGAAAAAGCATATAGCTTAGAAAAAGATCAATTTTTGTAAGGAACTCAAAGATAGGGGTGAACACGTTCAGCCACATCTACCCAAGGACCCAGTTCTGGCTCCCTCCTTGGGGCCGAAGCTGCAGGGATCTGCCCTGCCATATCTCCGAGGAACCCACCCCTGTGGAGGGCGAGTGATGACAGAGGTAGGCCTCAGGAGCCCTTTTCCACAGGGCGTCAAGCTCTGGCAAGGGGAGGGCCTGAGGATTTCAGGAGAAGCGACTGACAGCGATTAGACCCACTGTGACCACAGGTCCCATGTCCAGCAATGACAGAGCATGTGCCTATATTCCATCTATAGGGTGTTGTCTCTCTCTGAGTTTCCTTCTCAAGGAAGGAGGGGTCAGAGGAGAAATTTACTATTTATGGGCTCCTAAATCCAAACCGAGGATAACCAGGATACAAATAACTCCACATGTAGACATGCCACTGCCAAACCACAAGACTGACACTGAGAAAGCCAGCGTGGGAAGGTAATGGGCAAAGGGATGCCAACACTGACAGCAGGTCCCTCTCACAATGATCACCCCAGCAATGGAGGGCGTCCTCCTGCATCTGGACGTAAAAACCTTACTTAGGCCGAAACCGGTTTGGCTCAGCGGTGGAGCGTCGGTCTGCGTGCGGACTTAAGGTCCCAGGTTCGATTCTGGTCAAGGGCATGTACATTGGTTACGGGCACATCCCTGGTAGAGGGTGTGCAAGAGGCAGCTGGTCGATGTTTCTCTCTCATCAACGTTTCTAGCTCTCTATCCCTCTCTCCTCCTCTCTGTAAAAAAAAAAAAAAAAAAAAAAAAATCAATAAAATATATTTAAAAAAATGAAAGAAAAGAAAACCTTACTCAGAATCTGTGTCCATCCAAACCTCCCTAGAGGGCATGATGAGCCTCTGGGAAGAGGGCAGTGGTGGCATGGGTCAGAGCTCAGAACCCTACACTAGTTGACACCAAGTGTACTAACTAGATGACAAGACCAGAACCCCACAGACAACATTATAGCACTTGGTGATAAGGTAGCCTCAAGACCCCTAACAAGACAGCCCTGCATGGTCTCCATGTCTGTGTGGGTGCAGCACTCAGCAGCGGGGAAGCTGACCTGAGGACAGAGCACCTCCCAGTTCCCGTTTTCCTGGGAAATCCTTGTAGGCTAACGAGGGAACAGGGCTGGTATGAGGGGGTTCAGTCTTCTAATGAGTGGAGTGGGAGGTGTCCTTTGTGGTCTGAAGGGGCTGGAGCACCCATGACCCCTTGGGGCTGACCTGCCTAGTCCCTTCTAGAACAGGGCCATTCTGTAGAGAAACAGATGAAGCGGGGTCCAGGGCAAAGGAAGCCACCATATTTATCTGAAGTTCGAGTAGCTGTCTGCCCTGCTCCTTCTAGAAATTAAGAACAGACTTCACTTGACAATGAACAATAGAGATGTACTGAGGTCAAACCTCACACAAGTTATGATATGAGCACAACAAAAGCCACACCCAGAACAGAAAAAACCACAACGGTTTCAGAATGAACTAAAATCAGAATCAGACGACGTTAGAAAGGGGGTGGCTGAGCTCAGGCAAGAAGGCAAAATAAAGTCTGAACTAGAAGGAACCACAAGAGCAGCGAACATGTCAATGACATCTCAAAGAAACAGAAGATACAAAGGGGGAATTTTTAAAATAAAAATTCAGCCCTAGTCAGTGTGGCTCAATTAATTGGGCATCGTTCAGGGCACCAGGAGGCTGCTGGTTAGATTCCTGGTCAAGGGCACATGCCAGGATTGTGGGCTCTATCCCTGGTGAGGGACATGCAAGAGGTAGTTGATCTATATTGTGCTCTTGTATTGATGTTTCTCTCTCTCTCCCTTCCTTTTTCTCTAAAAATCAATAAACTATTCTTTAAAAATAATTTAAAGAAGTCTGTAAACAACTCTTACCACTCAATAAATTAGCCCAGTAAACACAATGGACAAGGACAGACCAGGGCAACTCTCTGTGGCTGCATTCATGTGACAAAGGCCACAGTAAGTACTTGGGACAGAGGCCACAAGTAAGGCCTTGAAATAGTTACTATCTGAATCTTTAAATAAAAGCCTTTGGATCCCTGAGAGGCGAGAATGGGAAAAGATGCTCAACCTGTCCTTCTTCAGTGAAATTAAAACTTTCAAGAGACCCCATTTCATCCAGAGAAAGTTACCATGGAAAACAGATACCACCAACACCTCTTCATTCTAAAGCCCAGTATCTGAACCTGAGATACTGAGAGTGGACTTTTGTAAAATGGCAAAACAGAATCAAAGAAGTGAAGAGAGAAAAATGAAAATGATCTGGGTCTGGAAGGCACAGTGAACAAGGAGAAAGGCCACTGCGCCTGCGGGGACAGCAGAAGGCTAGTGCCCTGCACATGCCAGGGGCAGACAGGCTGGCACCATGGTCCATGGCGCCACAGCCACGGGATAATCCCTGAGCTCCCAAGGAGTCAGAGGACTGGAGCAGTGAGGACCTGTCGGAGCCCACAAGGAAGGCGCCTCTCCCTCAGGCACAGCTCTCTTTCCAGATACACCTGAGCATGCCATGGGCAAGCATGCGCATCATTCATGAGCCAGAGCAACTCAGACCACCCAAAGGTGTGGGCTCCAATACCCATTTTACATTATTTGCTGGTTCTGAATTCTGGTAATAAATTAAAATAAGTTTCATGAGTGTTTGAACACGTACATTTCACCAAGTAGTAGTCCCAAACAGACCATAAACTCACCAGTGATCTGCAAATTTAACGCAGCTGAAGCATCTGCATTTTTTACTTCTCTTTTCATGCTGCACAGGAGAGACTTTAAGCTACTATTCTCCTCCAAAGTTCTGTCTAAATGTTTTCTCATGTCATCCTAAGGTCACAGAACAATACATTTTAAAATGACAAATCAATTCCAACAAGATGCATATAGAAAATTAAATAAAATCCTTTGAAATAACCAGATAATAGTTTCCTTTTACATATCAGAATTCTGAATCACAATGTGAAAAGCTGTACTGTCATTTGTCACATAACAACAGAGATATGTCCTAAGAAATGCGGTGCTTTGTCATTTTGTGTACACAAACTTAGATGGTACAGTCCACTGTTCACTGGCCACAAGCCTGTACAGCATGTTACTACACTGGATAATGCAGGCAACTATAACACATGTAATATTTGTGGGACTAAATATACCTAAACACAAAAAAAGTCCAGTAAGCATATGGTATAAGAGAGAACATGGTATGCATGTGTAGGGCACTTAACATGAACTGAGCCTGCGGGACTGGAAGTTGCTGTGGTGAGTCAGTGAGTGAGTGGTTAGTGATGGCCTAAGACATTATTGTACATGATTGTAGACTTTATAAACACAGTGCCTTAGGCTACACTAATTTACAAAAAATATTTTCCCTTCAATAGTATATTAACCTTAACTTAGTATAACTTTTTTACTTTATAAACTTTAAATTTTTTAAAATTTTTTTACTCTTATAATAACACGTAGCTTAAAACACAAACATACTGTACAGTTGTATAAAAATATTTTTTCTTTATATCCTTAATAGACCTTTTTGCAAAAAATATGTTTGGTTTGTTTTTATTTTTTAATCATTTTTGTTAAAAACTGTGACACCAACTCACACATCAGGCCCACACAGGGTCAGGATGACCAGTATCACTGTTGTTCATGTCCACATCTTGTCCCACAAGCTCTGTAGGAACAAAAACCAGCATGGAGCCGTCATGTCCTATGATAACAATGCCTTCTTCTGGAACACCTCCTGAAGGACCTGCCTGAGGCTCTACTTGAGGACATCACTCTTTGTAAAATACAACCAGGGTGGTTTGCTCAGCTTGCTTCCTTTTGTCATAATTTGTTTGTAAGCAGACAATGCACCATGAGCATTCTCTCTATTAAATGAAAAAGTTTTGGTGTTGAGGCCCATGTTTTCTAACCTTTTAAGGAGCTTGTTAAGTCTGCAAAAGCTTCTGCTTAACCCTTCACTGTGAATTTTCTTGGGGTTCTTCTTTATCTTCTCCTTTTCTCTTGCTTCTTCTTCAGCTATGCATTCCTATTCCTGTTCCAACAACTCCTCAGTAGTCAGTCCTACAGCACCACCTTTAGGAGCTCCCCAATGTCATCCTCAGGCACACCTTGGTTAAAGCTGTTTCCCATATCACCACACCCCTGGTGATTTTTACAACCTTTTTGCTAAATCAGGGCAGCTATGGCATCACTAGGTGATAGGACCTTTTCAGCTCCATTATAATCTTATGGAACCACTGTCATATGTGCAGGCTGGCATTGACTGAAATGTTGTTGTGTGGCACATGACTATATGCATGCATCTCCTCTGTCAGCAGGCTGAGGCCTGTGTCCTTCAGAGAGGACAGGAAAAGGGGTAGTCCAGCTTACAAGGGAGCACCCACCTTCCCATGTTCCCTGGTGAGGGGTGGGCTTCCCACGTTCTCCAGTGAGGAGTGTGCTTCAACAGGAGCCACAGTGCTGGTGCTGAGGGGAACAGATGTAGTGGCTGGCTGCTCGAGCCCTTCCTTCTCCAGGAAGGCCCCATGGTCGCCACAGCAAGAGTACCGGCAGATCCCAGGCCTTTATGGTCCACCTGGGCAGGTAGCTTCCCTCCAACTTTTTAAAATCCCATATGTAAGTGAGATCATACAGTTTGTTCTGCCTGACTTACTTCACTTAACCTCAAGGACCATCCATGTTGTTGAGAATGACAGGATCTCCTTTTTTTAAAAAGGGTGAATAAATGTTGTATATACATATGTTCTTTATCTACCTATTTTGTTGAGATGTTATTTTTCTTAATCATGAGTAAATGTTGAACTTTGTCCAGTGCTTTTTCTATACCTGTTGAGATGATAGTGTGGTTCTTAACCTTCAATCTGTTAATGTGGTATATTAATTTGCATATGTTGAACCAGCCTTGCATTCCAGGAGAAAATCCCATTTGATCATGGTGAATAATCTTCTTGATGTGATACTGAATTCAGTTCTCTTGTATTTTATTGAGGGTTTTTACACCTGTGTTCATCAAACATACTGGCCCGTAGTTTTCTTTCTTGTGGTGTCTGTCTGGCTTTGAAATCAGGTGATGCTGCTTCATGAAAGGAGTTTGAAGGTGTTACCTCTACTTTTATTTTTCGGGAGAGTTTAAGAAGGCTCAGTATTAATTCTTCTTTCAATGTTTGGTAGAACTCAGCCGTCAGGCCATTTGGCCAGGCCTTTTCTTCTTTGGGAGCCTTTTGACTACTGCTCAATCTCCTTATTTGTTATTGGTCTGTTCAGGTTTTATTTCTTCTTGATACAATCATGGTAGGTTGCATGTTTCTATGATTTATCCATTGCTCTAGGTTATCTAATGTGTTTGCATATAATCATTCATAATAGTCCTTTCTTCTGAGGCATATATTTTAATGTCTCCTCTTTCATTTCTGATTTTTGATTCTTCTCTCTTATTTTTCTTAGTCCAGCTAAAGGTTTGCTGATTTTGTATATATATTTTTTCAAAAATCCAACTGAGTTTTGTTGATTTTTTTCTATTGCTTTTCTATGCTCTATTTCTGCTCTGATCTTTATTATTTTCTTCCTTCTGTAAACTTTGGGTTTACTTTGTTTTTCTTTTTCTAGTTCTATGAGGTTTAAATTTAGGTTGTAAATTTGATATCTTTCTTCTTTTTTAACGTAGACATTTCTGTGTGATGGTCTTATGGTGAGGTTACAAAAGACAAGCGCATCTTAGGATCAACTAGTAGGCCCAGCTGTGCTGGCACTGGTTGCCCTTTGGTGCCACCTGGTGGTGGAAATTTCCTCAAGTCCAATAGGACACCTGGGGTCTTGTGGCTGTTGCAAGCAGGACAGGAGCAAGAAACCAAGGATCACACAGCTAAGTGAAACCTCTCTCATCAGAGGTCTGGGGAACCTGGGCCAGGGAACATGGGGCCACAAAAACCCCACTGTAAGCCCAGCTTCATTTTCTCTCACTAACCCTTTCTTAGAAGAGAAGGCAACCAGTCAAAAGAGGTAGAGCTGGGAGAAGTGGTGATGCCTCCATCTGCAAATAGCTGTTACAAAGTCAGGCCAGAGTTCCCCAGGTGGGGAACACCTGTGGGGAGGGTTTGCGATCCTGGAGGGGAAGAGGAGCCCCAGTGCTGTAGCCTGATAGCAGCTAAAGGGAAGTGCAGACTGGAGAATCCCCCCTCAGTGTGTGAAATCAAAACAATGTTTTCACCCTATCTGTGAACAAAAGGAAATGGGAGGGGCGTGGCTCACCATCTCTTTCCTAGTGTTGTTGAGCTCCGACACAACCTCATTCATCTTCTCACTATATTGCTGCTGTTGTTCAACAAGGTGATTTTGCAAAGATTTATTTTCAAGAGTCAGGTAGTTGATTTCTTCACTCGCAGTTGTTGAACTGTCCTGAGTTGATGTAAAATCTTGAACAGATGACAAAATATGTCTTGCCTGAGCTAGAAGTAAAAATCAAGTATTATTATTGCATTTATGACAAGAGATTGTGTAAACAAAATATGTTCAGCACATTTTGAATAACACACACTACATGCCTTAAAAACACAGATAGGCATGGAGACTGGCAAAGGGATGAGGGTACCATTGACATTACCTTCACTCAGGCTGTTTTACATCTAGTCAAGGATGAGAGGCAGAAAAGAACAGAAAAATGTTTTGTTCTAGAGAAAAAGTACCCCTCAGGAGAAGGCTACAACTAGGAAGACTGGGCTGAACGCCCCAGCACACTATCTTCAACAGCCCTGCTGCTATCCTAACGAGAGGGCGTAGATTTATGGGATCAGCATTCTTGGGGCATCCTGATTCTGAAGTGCTCAGGAGCCTCTGGTGTGGCTAGGATGGCAGCTTCAAGCAGGGCCCAAGGTCTCTCAGGAAGGAGAGGGCTGGCAGGTCCCCACTCCAATTGGGACACTGCACATAGCCCTGCAGAGACTGAGGGGAAAGAGAGGTCTCACTGGGGATGCAGCACCCTGTTTCACATTCTGACTCTGGGTGATGGGGTTCCCAATGTGCTCTTGTACCCAGGCACTAGGTGGAAGCAAACCAAAGTACTCTCGGGGAGGGGCCGTCCTCCTGAACCTCAGAATTTAATTTTCATCAAAATTTAATTTCCATCAAAATCTCGGCAAATACCAGGTGGAAGAAGACAGTATTAGCTTTTTAACCTCTCCAAATCCCCATGTGAAAACAAAGCCAAGAGAACCAAATCCCTGTGAATGGCACTTCCAACAAAACCAGGCAACGAGGCATCTCCTCAAACACCAAAGCCAGTGGCTAGGAAAACCAAAAGCTATTCCTCAGGGGGTCCCCCAGTTACTGAGAGGCCATTACCAGGGTATTCACTGCAGCAAAGCAGCCACAGTGACAGCTGATGAGGGTGCAGCATGTGAGGAACCCAGAACCCCATGGGAGAGCAAGTACCCACTGACACAATGCTACCCAAAGGGTGGGCCTACACGTGGCTCTGAACTGATGAGCTGGCTGTCCCTTCCCAACTCACCCAGGAACACCTCGTTGCTATGCAGGGACTTGCAGCCACTCCAGTACCTGTCCACCAGGTCGAGGAGTGTTTCTAGGAGTGCCACCTCCAGGGTAGCCTTCCCAGGTGGCACAGCTGAGAGCAGTTTGGGAGTCACCTGCAATAGAAACAAAACCATGACATTGGTTTACAGTTCCTGAAACACAAGGCTTCTAACACCACATGCCAAGGGAGCACTGCTCGGCCCAAGTTCACATCAGGGGCGGGACAGCCCATATCCTATAACTGGTCAGCATGGTAGCCGTAAGGCCCGGCTCCTTGCTGCCTAGAACTGAGGCTGAGACCAGCCCAGTGAGTGTTCGGCTCAAACACCTCCAGCAGAATCTGAATCTGGATACTGGGCCAGGGTGACAGACATGCATACAGAGCCAAAGTCTTCAGGGTGGACACAGTGCAGTCACACAGATTTCTGTCTTCCATCTGTGGAGCATGGGTGGTGCCCTTTCCATAAGGACGACCACCATGAGGCCATAGCTGTGAGCCAAGAGGAGAGGGAGCCCTGGGCAGCACCCCTCCTATAAAGTCCCAACCCCACAGAGAGAATGCACATCTGCGACACAGCTCTGCCCCTGGTGCTATCCCTTGGCAGACTGGAAAAGCCTGTGCACATCCCATTTTCCTTCCTCCCCTCAATCCAGACAGTGAGACAGTGAGAACAGATGACAGCCAGGCCCTCTGTAAAAGCAGACTCTGACCCACAGCCTGCAGGGACCAGCTGGGAAGCCAGCCTGCCATGTCCGGGTCAAAATGCATGGAAGCACATTTCTAGCAAAATAGAGGTGACAAACACCAATGAAACATGCATTGAACAGTTGTATTTATCTTGGGATCAGAGTTAATGTTGAAAATAGAAGACACAGCAGCCCCTCAGCTAGAACATCCAGGCATCCTTAGCTCTCTGCTCACCTCCCTGGCACCGCTCGTGCTGTGGGGCCTCTGCTCTTCAGACTCAGACGACTCCAGATGAGAACAGGTCCTCTCACTCCTGATCTCCAGGTGAGAACAGGTCCTCTCGCTCCTGCTCTCGGAGCCAGTCTGCCTGCTCAGACCCTCCTCCAGGCAGCTGAGACACTCCTGGTCTGCAGGGGCCTGGAATCTCCCTCCGGGCATTCTTCGCTTCCGGTACTTTTCCATACCAGGCAAAGGATTTAACGCCTTTTGTGTTGACAAACTTGACGTCTGAGAAGAGGAGGTTGAGTTCTCTATGTCTATGCAGTCTATAACAGAGATGAGAACACAACTCTCATCAGACCAAGTTCTCTGGGCACAGGTATACCTGTGCATGCACTGTGTGTGCACATATGGGAAATCCATCAGCATAACAAGACTGAATAATAACTTTAACAAATTAATCGGCTGATGATTATACGTTTTCTTGCCAAAATTATGTTTAACAAAGTTGAGTAAAAACCTAAAAATTTGGAAATTAGAGAGGGCTCAACAATTTGTTCCTTTAGGAGATTCTGTTAACTTTAGTTCCTGGGACCCTCCCTACCTCAGGGGGCACTGCCCACATTTGCTAACAAAGAGTGTACATACATACATATGGACACACATACATCTATACATGCACACATAGAAACATGCACACAGACAGGGAGGGGACAAGGGTACAACAGCGCAAATGTGGTCAGTGCTGACTTAGGGGGTCTGGATGATGTAGATATGAAACTTCCTTATTCTGCTGTGGCAGCATTTCTGAGTTCACTCTGGGAATTCACAAGGACTTCAGGTCAATAAAGAGGTCTAAAGGTCAAGCACATGCACCTTTGTGAACAGGTGAAATGATGAATTCTGACAATCAACAGAAATGGAGGTCCTGTGCACCCATACACCACAGCATCATCACGAAGTCTCAGGATATAAGGTGAAAGTAACAGGTCAATGAAAGTAGAGAATATAATAGGGGTGTGTGTTACCTGGACTCAACACCATACCCTGCTCTGTAGTGGCCACCGGCAACTTGGGCAGGCCATCACCACAACCCACCCCCCGGATTAAGGAGTCAACAGCGGTTGTTGCGTGAGATACCTGGGAGTGGGAGAAAGTGCACGTGATGTCCGAAGGAGCAGCAGGTCTCGGGCTGGTCTCCCTGCTGGGGCGGGAGCTCTCCACAGAACTGGTTCTGAAGCCTCTTTTCTGGACAACATCCTCTGGAGCTGCTTTTTCTCTTCTCGTGGCCCTTCTTTATGGAGTCCCCACACTGGTGCTGGACTAAGTGAGGACTCACCAGATGTCTGGATTCTATTTTATTAAAGAACATTTAAAAAGTTTTAGTTCATTAAAAATTACATTTTAAGCTTCTAACAGTGTAGTATATCTATTAAGTGTACCAATTAAATAAGATAAAGATGACTGAGAGAGTTAATAATGCAACCGCTGCCCTAACCGGTTTGGCTCAGTGGATAGAGCATCAGCCCATGGACTGAAAGGTCCCAGGTTCGATTCTGGTCAAGGGCATGTATGTTGGTTGAGGGCACATTCCCAGTAGGGGGTGTGCAGGAGGCAGTTGATCAATGTTTCTCTCTCATGGATGTTTCTAACTCTCTATCCCTCTCCCTTCCTCTTTGTGAAAAAAAATCAATAAAATACTTTTAAAAAAAACAATAATGCAACCGCTAAACCTGTAGTGAGTCGAGCAATCACTGCAAACAGTGCTAACAGGTGCAAGACTGACACTGAACAACCACCACTCGCTATACAGCTGAGGAGTCAAGACAGTGTGGCATCGACACAAAGTCAGACATGATGACAGATAAAACAGCATCCAGAACCCAGGGAGAGATCAGGTTAACTGAATTAACAAATGTGTCAGGGTTATTAAATGAGACAAAAGGCAGTATTTTCAACAAGTAGCATTAGCACAACTGGATACGGGGTGGAAGTGAAGGGGAGACAACCTGACCCACCGCTCACTACGGTCACAAATCCACTCTAAGCGTGGAGAAGCACAGACCTGAACACTGAACCGTCGGACATCTACACACCACAGGAGAAAATCTTCATGAGCATGGGACAAAGATTTTTTTTTTCAGGGCACAAAAAAAAAAAAAAAAAAAAAGCACAAATCATATAAAGAAAAAACTGATAAACTGGACTTTACTGAAATACAAATTAAAACCATAATTAAATATTAATATTTACTCAGAAGAACAGCCAGAATAAAAAAGACTGGAAATCTAAGAGCTGGCAAGGATACCCAAGGAGCAGATGTTCTTGTGCCAGCAGGTGAATCCTGGGATTTCAGCTCAAACTTACACCTCAACCCATTGTTGTCTTATGAAAAGTTCTCAGAAACTCATAATGGAAGAAGAAATGGTGCTAAAGCTTATAAAAAGTCCCAATGGAAAAGAGTGTCTGGCAAAGTAAGGACGTTCATGCATGCACTAGAAGCCTTCACAATGAGCTTGCCAGGTTTAAAGTTCTAACGCGTTAGACTGAGCTCTAAGTGCTCCCTAACGCTAAGTGAACACCCCCTTGTGGCTGACACAGACGTCAGTTCCACTAGCCACAGGACATGCTACCTTCTTGCCCACGTGGACATTTTACCTCCTCCCTACAATTGTAATTGATGTGAGGAAGAATTTAAACCACCATGTAGTGTATGACTATACTCAAATACACGACTTCTTCTTTTATAATTCTGTAATCCAAATTACTGATATTTACAAGTACACAGGACTTCATGAAGGTTCTATATTTAAAAGTAAGCTTCCTAAAAAATACAACTGTGCCCAGAGCAAGCTGGACCCGCTGGGCCTTCGGGTGGAGCAGTGTACCTTGGGAATTATGGAAGTCATCCTCTTGCTCCTTCTGGCTGGAACTTGTGCTCCTAGGAGGGTTGCTCAAGTCCCACTCACACTCGGCAATGAGGTTCAGGACTGCCTCGTCATCCGCATCCATGACTAAGCACTTCTTGGCTGAGGGGTCAATGCACTTAACTCTGGAGTGGTGCAGTCTGCAAAGAAAAGCCAACTCAGTGTTGTCGCTCCAACCTGAGCAGACCCTTTGCGGGGACACGAATGCACTGCCAGCACAGCCACAGGGCTCTTGGGAAGAGCAATTTATGTAACTGCAGGAAATGGCTCTTGTGCCTCTACTAAAGTGAGGTCTAGGAGGGACCCAGCAGGACAACTGGCGATGGAAAGCAAGGGTGATGTCATCACACCATCCAGTATGTGCAGAGTCCCACTAGGGTTTGTTCAAGAACGGAAGTTCAGAAAGCTCCTCTTTTCCTAAACAAAATAGTGTACAAGGAGTGTACACCTTTTCAGACAAAACAAAATAGTGTACAAGGAGTGAATAATCCTAGCACATTATAAGAAATGTAAACAGTTTGTTGACTTTTGCCTTTAGAACCAACCCATACACAAAGCATGAAGACTCTTTATGGATTTAGAACATTTAAATACTATTGGCCCTGACAATCTGAAATTAAACATAAAGATGAAGACGGCCAGAGGGGGAAGGGCACGGGCTCCCACAGCCCCACCAGAGCAGAGCCTTGAGCACTGGCCACAGGCTTTGAGCAGAGATGCAGGAGGGCATAGTCCCATGTCACTACGGGATGGGGAAGGGGCTATGGCAGCTGTCAGGCCCAGCTTCAAGTGTGCACACCCAGAAATGGCAATTAATTTGTATTGTCCGGGGATGAGGAAGGAAGCAGAGACAATCACAGAAGTGAATGAAAGTGGCTGCTCTGAGGATGGGCCGGGCAGTGGGGAATGGGGACTGTTGTCTCTCACAAGTCTATGCTATTTATTTACACGTATTAGTTTAACAAACATTTTAATATTAAAAATAATTTATAGAAAACGTGGACAACAGAGAGAGACTCGGTCCCCCTCTCTCCTTGAGTCCCAGCTGGTATCTGGGCATTTCTGCTTCCCTCTTCCTGCATGTCTGCCCTTTTAGTGGCGTTCAGAGCACAAAAACATTAACATGTGTTAGTTAATACAGAGCTTTATATCTTCTAATCATTCTATGAATAGATAAGCTTGAGCACCTTCTTCCCACATCTGAACACCACTCGTGTTCATACCTTCCAACTCTGCAAACAGCTGGGAAGCTTTGTGTGGAGTCGAGTGATTCCTCTGAAGCAAAATGCAACTGGGATGCTTTCCGCTCGCTCTCTCTCACGGGACGGTCATCTAGGGAGAAGCAAACACACCATGAGGCAGGTGCACCCTCCGGCACCCCATCACCGCCCTGCAGCACACCACACATGACCAGGCTGCCACCACTCATTCCAAACCTCTGTCCCCCCGGGGCTGACCCTGCCACAGCGTGCCCCATAAACACTGAGTGCACCCAGTAAAGGGGTGCTGGGCTCTGGTGGCTATACCAGATGCTGAGTGCTGATTCCAAGAGGACTGTCCTGCTCCCACAAAGCTCTCTCCAGACACCGCTTTGGAGGCAGGCTACTGCCACAGGAAAAGAAACACACAGACAAGTTCACACACAGGCACCTCCTTCTAGGCTCCCTCCCGTCAATGTACATTTTGGGGGCTGCGCGAGGTCTCGAACCACACTGAGCACACTAAGAATCTCTGGTGTGAGATTTCTGAACCCACTAAAGAGAGGAGACATCTTAGCTGAGTGTTTGGATCCTCAGATCCTCAGAATTGGGAAACAGAGAGCTAAGTGTAAACTGTCCCATGTGTGCTCTGAGCCTGAGGCCTCTACTCAGCAACTCCCAGTCCTGCAATGACTTTGAATTTCAATTACGTTCCTTTTTTCATGTCTGAAAATATCTTCCCCATGTGGCAAGACTCTCATTTCCCTTCTCTATACAAACATTATACAATTCTGAACCTAAAACTTTTATGACAAAAGAAATTATTTAAGACTAAAGATTGCAAACATTTCTCATAAGAATTGCAATGCTTCTGAAAAAGAGCCAAATTCAACTATTTATAAGTTACTTAGTCAAAATTTAGAACAGAAGCACTTATTCCTCCCAATATCTAAAAATTAAAATGAAGCATTGAAATTCAAAGTAGGTTTGACCCTTTGGAAGTCAGTCATTCATACCCACAGCCCAGCCCTGCTCGAGGCCCAGGCAGTGCAGAGGGAACTAGAGGATAAGCTGACACGCATGTGCTGCTGAGATGTACACACATTCACTCACAGCCAAGAGAAGCAGAACATGGGTTTCTACAGACACTGGCTGGAAGTGACAGGACAGTGGCAGTGGTCTGCCTGCAGCTCGGTGTTTACTACCTGGGACAGGTGTGGAGCAATGTCTTCCCTGACAAGTGCTAGCCTGATGTGGATCTCACTTTGGTATTATTAGATCAGAACCCAGGAGATGGAGATGCCTAAACTGTATCCCCAGCCTCGTCAAGAAGTGAATGGGCCTGTAGGTTAGGGACATGCTGTGATCACTGGGGCACATGACCACACCCTTCAATCAGATATACCTGCACCACAGCTACCCAGCACTTACCACCACCCTTCACACAAGAGGACTAAGGGTCTGAGGCCCCCTCCCTCCCTTCCCCATGACCGGCATGGTCAGTGCACCCTGGACTCAGGCTCCAGCTCTCTCCCCTTGAAGTGCGTCGTGAGGGAGCACCGAAGTGCCAGTGGCCTCGCTGCTCAGGGCAAAGACCCCTCCTGGTGGGTGGTGAGGCAGGTGGGAAGGCACTGATGTGGCTTCCCTGGGTGTGATCCTCCCAAATGGACTTCTCCAGCTGGCAACCTGCAAGCTCTGCCTGTGAGGCTGTCACAGGGATCCATTTTTAAGAGACATGGGTTAAAAAGCCTAAATGGTAGCGGTACCTGCCAACAGAACACTCTCTCTAATACCGGTCACCTGGGGGAGGGTGTGGCACAATGAACTTCTAGTCCCGTATTTCTCCAGGTAGAGGCCACACCAGTAGAATCCAGCTGTCCACCTGAGCCTGAGACGATGCCCAGGGGCCATGCATGGAAACAGGGCACCAGAAGTTCAGGAATGGGGCTAAGTCAAACAGCTAGATAGCGAAGCCAGAATGAGACTGAGCAGTCCAGCCCATGCCCGTGCTCCTGGTCTCCCGGCAATTATCTCTGGCCACGGGGCTCCCTGCCACTTTCCCAGGCGGCTCTCCTACAAGACACATCCTGTAAAACAGGGACTCATGCCATCAGAGGAGAAAGTAACTTCCCTTTTCGGGAAGAGCAACGTGCGATGGATCTGACAGTACCAAACACCAGTCAGGTCTCAACTGAGCGAGGGTGTGAGCACACACCTACCCAGCTGCCTGAGCTTCGGGAGCATGTGCACAACGAAGAGGCGGTAATCAGACTCATTCTTCACCACAGGGTTCAGTCGGAAGTCCACGTCCGTGAGCTCAGTCAAGCAGTGGAGCCGGAACACTTCTGCTAGTGAGGAAATGCAGTTGTAGTAGAGATTGAGGCTTTCCAATGCAACCAGGTACTGAATGCCCTGTTAACAGGACACAATGCTGAATGAGTTTATGCTTTCTTTAAAAAAAAACAAAAACACATAGAAAAATGGGCCACCAGTAGGAAGTGATCAACCAACTTAACAAATGAACTTACATTACAGGAAGAGCATAAAGATGAAATGTGTTCTTGTCTATCAATTTCTGTCCTGAACACAGTGATATGACTATTCAGGGAAGTTCGAAACAGTTGTGTCTACTAAGGACAGTTGGCAGGTACCATGCTAAGTGATTTACACAAATAACTTCATCCCACATGCACACAACCCTACAGGGTAAGCCCTACTACTGCTCCCATTTCACAGATTAGAAAACTGAGGATTGGAGGCTGAGAGATGAGCCAGCACTGGGTGCAACCTGGATTGGAACTCGCCACTGACTCTGAGTAGACCCCTGACCCCCATGTCAGGGGCGCTGAAAGTATCATGATCCAGGGCAGTGATGCCCTGCCTTTCTTTCAAGGCAAGAACCCCTCTCTATATACACCATTTGCCATCACCTGGGTAACTTCTCACTACTTATCAGGAATGAGTCCCTGCAGCAAGACTGCACCAGTGGCCCTGCCATTCAAAGGCCTGCAGCCACCAAGAGGCAGACTATAAACAGAGGCGCAGTGCAGAAAGTGGATGAAGAAAAACACAGCTGATAGAGGGATGGAAAGTGATGGGCGCACACACACATAAGTCTTTTGGACTTTATTTTATTCCTTTAAAGATACAACTGTCTGCAACAGAGAGTTAAAACTTTTGGCCAGCAAAGTAGTAAAGATATAATGTGATGCATAAGAAATCTAGTTCATGGTAAACACAAGAAAAACAACAGCACACTTAAATCATTAAGTATACAGTTTACAAGTATTATAGACATATATTATAAAACAATATGTTTATAATTATAATTATAAATATACTTTCTACTGCCACTAATAGTAATAAATTTTCCTGTAAAAAACAAACTTAGCCCTACTAGAGTGGCTCAGATAGTTTAACATCATCCCATGCACCAAAAGGTTCCCGGTTGCAGGTTTGATCCCCAGTCGGGGAACATACGGAAGGCAACTGACCAATGTTTCTCTCTCACATCGATGTTTTTTTTGTTTTGTTTTTTCTCTCTCTCCTTACCTATTTCTTTTCTTTTTTTTTTTTTTTAACTGTATTTTATTGATTTTACACAGAGAGGAATTGAGAGGGACAGAGAGTTAGAAACATCGATGAGAGAGAAACACCGACCAGCTGCCTCCTGCACACCCCCCACTGGGGATGTGCCCACAACCAAGGTACATGCCCTTGACCAGAATCAAACCCGGGACCTTTCAGTCCGCAGGCTGACGCTCTATCCACTGAGCCAAACCGGTCCCGGCATCTCCTTACATATTTCTATGCATATCCTCGGGTGGGGATTAAAAAAATAATAAAATAACCTCTCCCAACTTCCTCCTTAAAAACAAACAAACAAACAACTCAAACCTAAAACTTACCTCCAGACTAACCAAGGAGTTGCGTGAGAGATCTAAAGATTTTAGACCTGTTAAATTCATCAAAGAATTCCCTAGGTGAGTAATCTTTTCTTGATAAGTTCCAGGAATAGATAATGACTGAAGTTCAGCTAAGGAGAGAAAATTGTGAGATTTTAACATTATTTTTTAAATTGAAAATAAATCATCAAAAAATCTCAAAAACAAGAATTGCGTATAAAGTTTCAGTTTATGTTCACCACTAAAAACGCTACACAAAAAGATATGCTCATCCTGGCTGGCATAGCTCAGTGGGTAAGCATCACCCTTTGGACCAGGAACCAGGGGGTCATAGTTCAATGCTTATCAGGGCACATACCCAGGTTGCGGGCTGGATCCCCAATGTGAGGTGAGCAGGGGACAGCTGATCAATGGTTCTCTCTCACCAATGATTCTCTCTCACACACCAGATATGTTTCTATCTCTCTCCCTCTCCCTTACTCTCTGAAGTCAATATATAAAAGATATGCTCAGAAATATAAAAGACAGATCAAAATAGAAAACTAAAAATATTCAAGTAAACACAGGGAAAGCAGGAAAAGGAGAATATCATAAGAAAAACAAAGAGAACAAACAGCCGAAACCCATTTGGCTCAGTGGATAGAGCGTAGGCCTGCGGACTGAAAGGTCCCAGGTTTGATTCCAGTCAAGGGCATGTACACTGGTTGCAGGCACATCCCCGGTAGGGGGTGTGCAGGAGGCAGCTGATCGATGTTTCTCTCTCATCGATATTTCTAGCTCTCTATCCCTCTCCCTTCCTCTCTGTAAAAAAATCAATAAAATATATCTTTTTTTAAAAAAAAAAAAGAACAGAAAACAAATAATAAAATGGCATACATAAGGCCTACTATGTTGATAATTACATTAAGTGTAAAAGGTCTAAACACACCATAAAAGACAGAGATTGTGAGAGAGCATTAAAATGAACAAACTATTCACTACCTACAAGAAAGTAATTTCAAATAAAATGATATAGGCAGGATAAAATCGTAAATAGATGGGGAAAGACATGCCCTGCGAACACCAAAGTACAGCTGGAGTAGCTACACTAATATCGGATAAAGTGGATGTTTCCACAAAGAAAATGATCGGGGCAAGATGTCTCCACAAAGTATTCTGCTTCAAGAGTCACTCCCACAGGAAGACATAAAAACCCTAAAATGGTTTGCAACAAATAGCACACCTCCGAAACACATGCAGTGAAAGGAGAAATGGGCAAATCTACCATTACAGTTAGGCCGCCCCCCCTCACCCCCCCAACCACCTGCCCCCACACCCCACCTCTTCCCCGCACAGACCCCCCATCCCCAGCCTCCACCCCTCACCCCCTCCTCTGCACACGTGCCCCAGGAGACCCCCACCCCTCACGACCCTGGTTCGGATCGTGCGGTCCTAGTGCCGCCCTTCTCTGGCCTGATCCTGACCATCTGGCGGGAAGCTAGCGCCCTCAGCCGGCGCCCCGCGCCTGCCGCCGTCACGCACCCAGGTCGTGGTGAGGCGACAGGCCGCTCTTCTCCCAGATCTTGTCCTCACTCAGCACCAGCCGCGGGCCCGCCGGCGCCATGCTTTCAAACGGACCCGAGCCTGCGCCTGCGCAGTGTGGCCGCGGAGGGGCCCCAGGGGTGGCATGGGGGCGTGGCCATGTCGGGATAGGGCGGGGCCTCCTAGTGGGCGTGGCCTGGAGCTGGAACTCGGCGGAAAGGGGTGGCTCTGGACCAAAGCGGGTGGATCTGGGCCTCTGGGAGGAGGGGTGCGGGTGGGTCGGGCCACCGGCCACGGGGGTGGGTGGAGTTGGAGCCTCTCCTAGGGCGCGGGGCGGCGACCCCGGCCAGCTCTGCCCACGGTGCCCCAGGAACGCTGCCCCTTGCTGGGCGAGGTGCCCTCCCTTGGGAAGACCACGTGCCCGGAGGGACCCGCCCCACCTGGAGACCCGCCCCACCTCCGGACTCTGCGGGTTCCCAGCCTCGCCCCGGCGTCCTGGGCGGTACCCCGGCACTTGGAATCCTAGGTCTCTCCCTCCGTAGCCACTCGGTGGCGGCCTGTCATCCTCCGTCTCTGTCCTCAACTTCCCGGCGATTTCTGAGGTCTGATCTAGCCAGGCACTCGCTGCCCGGAAAGCTCATGGCACATGAGCCCGGGACCCTTCAGTCCGCAAGCGGACGCTCTATTCACTGAGCCAAACCGGTTTCAGCCGTGAGGAACTTTTGAGATCTGCGGGATTTAGGAAAGACCCCATTCTGGGTCTGAATCTGCCCCACCCAGCCTGCGCCCTGAGTGACCCTCTCTCCCCCCATCTTGGTATATGGGGGCGCCCCTGCTACCCCTCATCCCAGATTTAAACAGCTTGTTGGTAGCATCCCCTGGGATGCCACAGACCAGAAGATGAGGTGCAGGGCGGGTTATGCAGGGTGCCCGTCCTAAGCAGAGCAGAACTTCAAACCTGGCACCCAGGCCTCCTTGGGCACCTGTGCTGAGTGATTTATTGCGACTGGAGAGCACTCAGTAACACTGGGTCAATATTGTCCTGGAACACAGTATGTCCCCATACTGCTCCGCAGTCCCCTTCCTACAAGACTGGAGGGATTCCAGCACATCCCAGGCCAGCTGTGGTCGCCACACCAACTTTCCGCTGAGTGGAACTTCGTGCAGCCAGGGAAGCGAACAAATATCTTTGCTTTTCAGAAGCAAACACAGGCAGACAAAAGGCTTCTGTCGGCCCCAAGTGAAGACAAGTAGCTTGTCAGGCACAGCCCACACTCCAAACACCAGCGGCTTCCTCCTGCCCGTGGTCTCTTCAGGTCGGGTGGCAGTTTATGGAGAACAGACCTCTGCACATGTCCCGTGGGACAGCACCACACAGCGTGTCTCCTGGGGGGAGAGAGGGGCACTCAGGGTGCAGGCTGGGTGGGGCAGATTCAGACCCTGTATTGGAAGAGCCAAAAAAAAAAAACAAACCCAAAAAACCTTTGAAAATCATGTTTTCTGTTACCGAAGTGTTGCATATTCGTTGCGGAAAAGACAAAAAAAAAAAAAAAAAAAAAAAAAGTCAGAAGGAAACAAAGATTAAACCACACAGAGATAACCAGTGTCAACACTTTCACGTGTATCCCCAGGGATGTCTGTGTGTATTTAACAGTGGTGAGATTATGCTGAGCTATCTCAAAGATGCTTTTTATAAACAGTCACTAAATATTCTTCAACATCACTTATTAAACACCATTTTTAATGGTCACATTAGATCATGAACTAAACCCACATTTATTTAACCTGTTTCCTTTATTTATTATTTTTTTTTTTTGTGGCGACAAATCTAGCCAGGAGTGAGCCAGGCGTGTACAATGGGGCGATTTCCCACCTTCCCTGAGTCTCGAGAGCTTCTCCCAGGTCTTCAGAGCCAGAGCGGCTGAGGGGAACCGATGTGCTCCTGACATGTGTGTTAACTGCTGTGAGTGGTCATCTGTGCATTGTGACAAAAACCAAAAAGGGAACAGTGGCCAATTGGGCTCAACTTGACTGAAAATCAATGTCTTATAGGAGCTCCTGTGAGCCTGAAGATACACCCAGATCTCCCCTGTGACCACTGACAACTCACACACATGTGTATTCCTGCACTCACTAACACCACTACACACTCTCAGGCAGGCTCTCAGCCATATACCCAAGTGCACACTTGCACACAGACCTTCTGAGCCAGCACACAGCCAGTGCTCCAACTCTGTGGGTCTTTACCAGCCAGATGGAGGGAACTGCTCTTGGTCACCCGGGAGGCACGGTTGAGCCTGATTGCTCTCTTGGCTCACCCCCAGCCTGGGCAAAGTGGATACTGAGCAGATGCACCTGAAAGACACCTCATTGATGTGCCTGTGGTCCGTGCTGCGTCCAAGTCTCGAGGAGGCCACCAGCCCAGGGAGCAAGTGCTTCCCACCCTCCCGCTCCCCCATCAAAGCTTTTTCTTGGGCAGCATATGACCAAGGACAGCTTTGCACTGGATATATTGGGTCGGCAGCTAAGTAATTGCGGGTTTCACACATATATGGCTTCAGTTGAATTTTTAGGTTTGCAGACGTAGTACAAATGTAAAACACATTTTGTTATTTGATAGTTGGCTATTCAGCTGTTAATCAGTAAAAAAAGTTTTTTGATCTGTTTTGTAGTTTTCGTTTGGCGTTCGTTGAAAAATGGAAAATCAAAAGGAACATTTTTGTCATATTTTGCTTTTTTATTTCCGCAAAGGGAAAACGCATCGCAAGCTCATAAAAAGTTATGTGCTGTTTATGGTGACAAAGCCTTAAAAGAACGGCAGTGTCAAAATTGGTTTGCCAAATTTCGTTCTGGTGATTTTTCACTCAAAGATGAAAAATGCTCTGGTCGTCCAGTTGAAGTTGATGACGCCCTAATCAAAGCAATAATCAATTCAGACTGTCACAGTACAACACGTGAGATTGCAGAGAAGCTTCATGTATCACATACATGCATTGAAAATCACTTAAAACAACTTGGCTATGTTCAAAAACTCGATACATGGGTTCCTCACGAACTGAAAGAATCACAGTTAACGCAACGCATTAGCAGCTGCGATTTGCTAAAGAAACGTAATGAAAATGATCCATTTTTAAAATGACTGATAACTGGCGATGAAAAATGGGTTGTTTACAACAATATCAAGCGGAAAAGATCGTGGAGCAGGCCAGGTGAACCAACTCAAACAACATCAAAAGCTGATATTCATGAAAAGAAGGTTTTGTTATCAGTTTGGTGGGATTACAAAGGAATTGTCTACTTTGAACTCTTACCACCCAACCGAACGATCAATTCTGATGTCTACATTGAACAACTAACGAAATTAAACAATGCAGTTGAAGAAAAGCGGCCCGAATTGACAAATCGAAAAGGTGTTGTATTCCATCATGACAATGCAAGGCCACACACATCTTTGGTCACTCGGCAAAAATTAATGGAGCTTGGTTGGGATGTTTTGCCACATCCACCATATAGTCCTGACCTTGCACCATCTGATTACTTTTTGTTTCGATCTTTACAAAACTCCTTGAATGGTAAAAATTTCAATAATGATGATGATGTCAAATCGTACCTGATTCAGTTTTTTGCTAATAAAAACCAGAAGTTTTTTGAACGTGGGATTATGATGCTGCCTGAAAGATGGCAAAAGGTCATTGATCAAAATGGGCAATACATTACAGAATAAAGTTATTTAGTTCCATGAAAAAATTGTCTTTGATTTTCTTTAAAAAATCCGCACTTACTTAGTTGCCGACCCAATACTTCCTCTTGTGCTCATTCATTCGTAAGTGTTGAACAAAAGAGCCCTTTCCCTTACTACATTTCTAACAGTACAAATCAACATCAATATTTGTGAATAGTCCATGTGTCATTTTGCCAAATAACTTCTCTCCGAAATGTGAATGAGCTGGGGTGCCAGGCCCTTTCGGTGGCCGCTTTAAGGTAAAGACTCTCAAGAAGGGGCTGGGAGTGTGACAACATCTTGCCCCATAGCTAGTAATCTTAACACAGAGCTCGAGTCCTGCTTCTTCTGGCTTGTCTACTGACAACTCACACACATGCATATTCCTCACACACAGGGCATCGCGTGAGCTCCATCAGCTCATAGGATAGGCTGTGGGATGGCTGCTGTGGCTGGAGGGAGCCCAGGTCTGTGCTTTGCTTTACATTGAGGCTTTCAGTGGAGGTGTGTCCCAGGACACTGGGCAGCAGGACTGGCAGTGGGATTGGCCACAGGTGCCCTAAGAAAAGAACCTCATCTGCATGGCTGAGCAGCAGGCCCTGCCAGGAGCAGATTCAGCCTTGCTGAGCCATGGCAGGTGCGTTGCAGATGTTGTCACAAGGATACCATTCTCTCATGTCCATTTTACAGGGGAGTGATCTGGGCTTACGGAGCCATGAAACTTGACATGAGCCACACCCAGTTCTGCTATCAAACACCAGTTCTTGACTGAGGAGACCACCTTCCCTAAGACGCAAGCCTGCAGTGTAAGGAGCGACTCCTGGGACCCCTGAAATGGGGGGTGTGTGGGAGGGGTATAATATTGCCACCAGCCTGCAGCAGTCTGGCCCTCCAGGGTGCACTTTCTTGTGGTGTACGTGGTATTGCTCCGAGGGGGCCCACTTTCCTCAGTACCCCATGGAAAAGACCGAGTTGCCTCCTGTGAGCTATATGCCATTTTCTGAACTTATTTGATTGCCAGCAACCATTTTCAGAACTTGATCCCTGTCAATATTTTTTTTTTCAAAGGCCCCTTTTCAGTCTCAAGGAGCAGGAAGCAATATTCTTTTAAAAACCAATTAGCCACACATTTTTGCTGATTAAATAAATATTTTTACTTTGGACCCAATTGATTTTTCAGATACGTGGAACAATGGACTGAGTCACCTGTTTGCAGGTCTGCAGCCCCTTTCCTCCCTGGCCTTTGAAGTCCACGGGAGGCGGCCACACCTGGTGCACGGTGGGACCCGTTCCTATCCCACAGACACATGCCTGGGTCCTCACCAGCTTCACGGGTGTTTAGATATTGGCACTTAATCTGCTAACAGGTCCTTCTTCTTGGAATCCCATGACATGCCCTGCAGGGGAAAACAAAGGAATGGAAACATCTGGGAAAGAGTGCCAGGAAGTCTACCCCCAGGAGCTCCTCGCACAACCACGGCTCTTGCCAGCTCCTCCCAGAATGTCACCTGGGGTCTTCACCCGGCCTTGTTTATGAAGCCCCAACTTGCCTCATTTCCTGACAGCTCTATCTCTATTTCATGGCTGCCGGTACCAATGGAAGGCGGGTGAGAGAAGCCAAGACTTGTTCTGTTCTGTAATAGAAGCCTTCAGCACAGGTTTATTCATTCAGCACATGTGGGCTGAGTGCCTACCTATTCCAGGTCCTGCTCTAGGTGCTTGGTGTAGAGTGGACCTTCCTTTACAGTGAGGGAGGCAGGCGTGTGGGCATCACAAGATGAGAAGTGCTGTGGAAACAGTGAAGAGGGGAGCAGGGCTAGGGGGCAGCACTGGGCAGCTTCCAAGTTCCACAGGCAGGAGAGGCTGATCCGGGAGATGCTGTTTGAGTAGATACCGAAGGGAACTGAGGCATTGCCCTCTATACCAGGGATCTGGGGAAAGAGGAGAAGTGGTTCTGGCACAGGTGCTCAGAGTCGGGGGCTGGTGACTATGGCCAGCCACAAGGGTGGGTGAATGGGACAAGCAGTACGGCCCGCACTAGTGCTGGCATGCACTGACTGGCGTCAGCACCTCTTCAAGCCAAAATGCCAAATAAGTGTTTGTTTCTAAACCTTCCAGCATTTTGTTCTTGCCTGTGATTATTTTTCTGCTGATCTCCACTAAATCCATGTCCCACTAATCTTATAGTGCTTTTGTTCTTTCTCTATTTTGTACAGATCGACAGGATACCAAACCAGTGAAAGGTCTTACAGGAAATGTATTTAATTTAGTTTAAATAAATGTCATATCAGTTACTTAGTCAAATAGTTCATTTAATACTCTTGAACAGAAATAGCCATAGGGATAAATAAATAAAGATTTAGAGTAGAAAGCCATAGAAGCAGAATCAACAAATAATTGATATATATAAATGGGTACCTTTCAATTTTTAGTAGTCCTCAGTTTTGTTGTTTGCACATTCATAAGTTGATTATTTTGGTGATATTAATAGAATTCATTTAAGTGGTTTATTTTCTAATTCTTGAAGTGAGCTTAGAACTGGCTTATCAGCTAATTTCTAACTTACACTAAGCGTTATGTGTCATTAAATTCATGTAGCACACCAGAAAGATACACTAGAAAACACATGAAAACACATGATAACCATAATATTTTAATATTTCAAAAGGGGCTAAAACACACACAAAATGATCAATGCTATGAAAAAACAACATAGTGATTTAGAATTAGAACAACTTACCTCAAAAAAGTGATTTCAAAGTGACACAAATGATCTGGGAAAAAAATAGAATTATGACAACTTAAAAGTTAAGTGGTTGAACAAATTAAATATTTGAAAAGGCAAATGACTAAACTCAGGAGAGAATTTAAAATATTTTTATAATTTAGAGAAGACTAAACTAGAAGGAACACACCAATGAAAAAGCACAATGAATATTGCCTTAATATTTCTATTTAAAAGAAGTGAAGACTACGTTTCAAAGTAAACAATTCAGGATGAGGAGGAAAGTACTCTAGAGGTAGTGGACAAGAGATGGGCAGAGAGGCCCATGGATACACAAGACCCTGAGGAAGAGAGCAAAGCACAGACCAATAGTGTAAGTGTAATTCAAGGAAACGTTCCTGGAAGAAGAAAAACCTCTTGAAGATATATATGAAAGCAACTGCATCGCCCAGCCAGCGTGGCTCAGCGGTTGAATGTCAACCTGGAGGTCACAGTTTGATTCCCAGTCAGGGCACATGCCGGGTTGCCAGCTCCATCCCTAATGTGGGGGGTGCAGGAGGCAGCCAATCAATGATTCTCTCTCATCATTGATGTTTCTCTCTCTCTCTCTCTCTCTCTCTCTCTCTCTCTCTCTCTCTCTCTCTCTCTCTCTCTCTCCCTTCCTCTGTGAAATAAAAAAAATATATATTTAAAAAAAGAAAAAAGCAAGTGCATCAAATCTTGGAAAACCAACACAACGCAACACAACTGGCACCAGGCATTTATTAACGAAGTAAGTGGGCTTTACAGAAAAAGAGAGCTTATTTGGTCAAGAGACAAAAAGACCAGCTCACTCATAAAGGAAAGAAAACCAGGGTCATCTTTTTGGAAGGAGTGACATATTCTAGATAAAGAAAATGTAGACCAGGGACTTACATTCATTCAGCCAAACTGACCTCAAAGTGTTGACAGAATTGCTGCAGACACACACATGGTGAATGTTCTCCAGAGCCTGGCTGAGGGTCCACCTCACAGTGGTCAGCAGCGATTCCCTAAGGGTGACATGGGAAAGAATTTAGGCTTAGTGGGCCAAGAGGCAAACTAAAGGGACTATGCAGGGCCTTCCAGAACCGTTAAAAATGTAACCACTTAGAATGTAAAGACCATTCTTCCTTGGACAGGGCTTGACTTTGCCATGAGTCAGGCTGTGCTGACTCTGCATATGAAAACTAGGCTGAGACAACTGAAGTGATAGGGGAGCTAGGAATTAAGATCTAGAATTTGGTATCTGGTTTTGGATTCAATATTCTATGTGCAGAACCTGGAACCCAGAATCTGAACACTGAGTAGTTCATAATGTTCCCTTAGGATTCCCTTAGTGTCTGTGGGGACATGATGATACCTCCTCTTTCATTACAGATATTGGTCATTTTTTATCTTCTATCTCGCTTTCTTTGATAAGTCTGGTTAAAGGTTTATCAATTTTATTGATCTTTTCAAAGACCCAGCTTTTAGTTTCATTGATTTTTTTCTTTATTGTTTTTCTATTTTTAATTTCATTGATTTCTCTTATCTTTATTATTTCTTTCCTTCTACTTACCTTCAATTTAATTTGCTCTCCCTTTTCCAATTTCTTAAGGTGAAAGTTTCGATTGTTGATTTTTTTTTGTTTTAAATACAAATATTTCTTTATTCTTTCTAATTAGTTCCTACTATAAATGACCAATTCTAAAAAAATAAAAATAGCTGAAACTGGTTTGGCTAAGTGGATAGAGCATCAGTCTGTGGACTGAGAGGTCCCGGGTTCGATTCCGGTCAAGGGCATGTACCTTGGTTGCGGACACATCCCCAGTAGGGGACGAATAAGAGGCAGCTGATGGATGACTCTCTCTCATTGACGTTTCTAACTCTCTATCTCTCTCCCTTCCTCTCTGTAAAAAAATCAATAAAATATATTTTAAAATATAAAAATAATAAATTCTATAAAATTTTCTATAAACATTGTTTAGTTTTGATATAGTATATATTTATTTTCATTCAGTCAGTTCAAATACTTTCCAATTTTCTGAGACATCCTCCTAAATACCTGGATTACCTATAGTGTATTGTTTAATTTCCAAATATTTCCACATATTGGGAATGGAAAAAGGTATACCAGACTATAGACCAAAAAGGGGTCACATACTAAACCTGGCAAGCTCTGGGCGGGGAAGGGGGTGTCACATGGCAAGTCGTACAAACTCAGACACTGAAAGTAACCACATAGGATGGTCTGAGCATAAACATTCATTTACCTTAAGTGAGTCTATCGTCTTTTTGCATCTAAGATAAAATACCTTTGAAATGTCAGAGTAATCCCTCTTTTATTTTAAGGTTATAGACTGAAAACACCATCATCTTTTTTTTTTTTTTTTTAATTTCAGAGAGAAAGGGAGAGGGAAAGAGAGAGAGAAACATCAATGACGAGAGAGAATCATTGATTGGCTGCCTTCTGCACACTCCCTATTGGGGTTGGAGCCTGCAACCTGGGCATATGCCCTTGACAGGAATTGAACCTGGGACCCTTCAATCCACAGGCCAATGCTCTTATCCACTGAGCCAAACCGGCCAGGGCTCATCATTATTTTTAAATCTAATGTCCATAAAGGTTTCAAAGCATTTTTTAAAAATTAATAGGTCTCAGAGCAGTGGTATTGTTTTCCACTCTTTGTGCTCAAAATTGATAGGATGACAATGGGATCCTCCAAACAAAATAGACAGGGCAGGGAGGGTTCTGTGGTCACTGAGCACTAGGGCTCTTTCTGGAAAAACACGCAACACACATGACAAGAAGCCCTGCAGCCAAGAAACAGAGCTTTACTCAGTCCACACCAAGCTGATGTGGAACTTCTCACCAAGATGTCACCCAGGTTGGTTTTAAATGTGTTTGACACCTCAGTGATTTAGCAGGTAAAGGAAAGAATCCCTATTTTAATATCTTGCAAACATGCAAGTAAAATGTAAAATTAAAAAATTACAATTATAAATGGTGTACATGTTTGATTTTCTTCAAATCCTATCCACTTACCCATCCATCCAGCTCCTTCACACGGTTTCAAAATACCTGGAGGTGATGCACCTCCCACACCTGCTCCGGTGGCCTGGGCACAAGGCAGCATCCCTAGCTGCGACACCTCGGCGAGGGCACGGAAGCCTACCCTGCGAGAGGCACTGCTTTGTTTATTCTCTTCCTGCTTTTAACTCTGTAGCAAACAAGAGCATAATACCCGTGTGAAGGTTCAGGAATTGAAAATATCAAATATCAGCAGAAATTGAAGAATTAGGAGCAAAGAAGGGAACACCTTGTGCTTGGTGTCACGTGAAAGCCCTAGTAGGGCAGAACAAATGTAAAGGAATCTTTAAAACACACATAATGAAACTGGATGGAATTCAAAACAAGGCAGAGCTTATCAGAGGAGGAAGCTCTGCCCACCAATTTAAGGATTACAACAAAAGGATGCGATGTTTGCACACATGCTCAATTAACTCTGTGCTCACTCTCATGCCTGCCAGTGGAATCCCTGGCTGCCCACTTAGCGGGTCAAGGCTTGGTCAGAGATCCTCATCCTGCAAAGGGAGGCAAGGGTGACTGCTTCATGCAACCACTAGCTGCCATCTTTTGAACACCTACTATGTTCCAGGCACTGTGCCAAACATGACAACATTTCTAGGTGGGGAGGTGGGGAGGTGGGGAGGTGGGGAGATGGGTTCACCTGCAGGCAGGCACTTTCCAGTCAGCAGGGAGTGACAGGTGGTGCAGAGTTCATTCAGACACAGTGAAGAATCTGAGCTCCTCAGGCCAAATGTCCTTGTTGCAGCCCAGGTTCCATGATGTCCTCAAGACTATCGGTCTCACAGGAGGCTGGGACCCAAACCACATAGTCAGAAAAAGGACTCAAGTGTCCAGTATCTCATCCCAGCCCTGAGCCAAGCCATGGGCACTGACCCTCAGGTACCCCACTTCGGGGGCTCGACTATCTCTGACACTACCACAGACAACACCTCCATCTCATGTCCTTACACCAACAGCATAGGCCAAAATCAACCAGCATCCCAAACAAAGTGGACGATGCTTGAGCATATGAGGAAAGAGCTCAAGGCCCAGCCCAGTCTCCATTCAGCTGTGTGTCTTTAGCTGGGTCAAGTAACCTCTCTGTGCTTCTGCTTCCTTATGTAAGGGTGACCACAACAGCAGCTCTTGCATGCCAGGCTGACTAGGAGGTAAACAACTGAAGACTAAGTTTTTTAATACAGGTGTCCCCCACTTCCCACCCACACTCAGCACTCTGGGCCTCACCTTCAGATTAGTCCCAGACATGCTGGGATTATAACTGGGGATGTATTTATAGTTGAATTTGGACATACTTGACATTTTATTTATTTTTTAAAATATATTTTATTGATTTTTTACAGAGGGAAGGAGAGAGGGATAGAGAGCTAGAAACATCGATGAGAGAGAAACATCGACCAGCTGCCTCCTGCACACCCCCCACCGGGGATGTGCCCGCAACCAATGTACATGCCCTTGACCAGAATCAAACCCGGGACCTTTCAGTCCGCAGACCAACGCTCTACCACTGAGCCAAACTGGTTTCGGCCATACTTGACATTTTAGCAATAATGCTGTTGCAATCTATTTGTTCAGGTTTTCTTTATTTCTCTTCAACCATGTTCTGCATGTCTTGTATATCTTTTGTTAAAGTTAGACCTTAGGATTTTATAGTTTTGATGCTATTACAAATTGAATAAGTTAAAAAGTTTTATTTACAAATAATTTGCTGCTGGTGTATAGACATATAAGCAATGGTGGTGTCTGAGCTTATATTGAAACACAGACAAACTCCTATTAATTCTAGTAGGTGTCTTGCAATGAATAGAGATATGGTTTTACTTCTTCCAGACCAATCTTCACTTCTTCTATTTCATTTTTGCTTTGTTTCACCAAGACCTCCATGAAAATGTGAATTAGAAATGGTTAGAGAACTGCTTTCCTTCCCTTCTTCCTGGTCTTAAAGAAGCATTAAGTATTTTGCCATAAAAAAGATGTTAGCTGAGGTTTTATATCAATGCTTCTGATTGGTTTGCATTTTATCTTGAATGAATTTCAAATATTGGTAAAGGCTCTTTCTGCTCCTATTGTGATATTCATACGGTTTTCTCCTTTATTTTTTTTTTCCATTGTGAAATCCATTGATTTGATTACCAATACTAGCCTAATCTTGCATTCCTAGAAAAAAAGCTTTCTTTTTATACATCTATGGGTTCAATTTAATAGTATTTTGTTTACATTTTTTGCATCTTTTCATGAAAATGTTCATTTGTAATAGAACATCTTTGCCAAGTTTTGACGTAAAAGTTAAGCTGGCCTTATACAACAAGTCAGGAAGGTTCTGGCCCTAGCTGGTTAGGCTCAGTGGATAGAACATCAGTCTGTGGACCGAAGGATCCTGGGTTTGATTCTGATCAAAAGCACGTATCTCAGTTATAGGCTCCTCCCAGCCTGGGCCCTGGTCAGGGCTCCTGCAGGAGGCAACCAATCATGTGTTTCTCTCACATTATATTTCTCTCTGTCTCTCCCTCTCTCTTCCACTTGCTCTAAAAATCAATGGAAAAATATCCTCAGGCGAGGATTAAAAAAAATAAAAATAAATCAAGGTTCTGTTCTCCTTAGTTTGGGGAATAATTTATGAAATTTTGGCTTTATATTTTCATTTACTATTTCAGAATTTATTTTTGAAGTTGTCTAGCTCGGGAGTTTTCTTGGTGGAAAGTTTTTTGTTTTTTTTTTAACAAATTTAATTTCTTTAAAAAATATAGTTATGTCAAAAGTTTTCAGTTCACTAAAGTTCTCACCGAGGGGGGAAATATAGGCCTGTTCAAATTTTCTGTTTCACCTTGTGTCAGTTTAGGTAACTTGAGTTCCCCCCAAATTTATCACATAAGTTGTCAAGTTTATTAATATAAAATTTTTCATAATGTTCCAATATTATACTATGAAAATGTATATAATTTATATTGATATCCTCTCATATTCCTGATAGTGGTAATTCATGGTTATTTTTCCTTTGATCAGTCTTGCTAAGATTTTATCAATTTTATTAATCTTTTCTAAAAATACCTTATCTTTTCTGACTTCTCTGTTTTATTTTATTTTTTCTCACCTTTGTCATTTTCTCCCTCCTACTTATTTTGGATTTAATCTGCTCATCTTTTTTAAACTTAGGATGGAATCTTTGAAATTTCTTTGAAAATTTTTTTTATTTTTTTCTAAAGTGAACATTTAGTGTTGCAAATTTCCATTTAAGTTCATCTTATAGATTTGATATGTTATATATTACTCAGTTTGAAATACTTTCTAATTTCCCTTGTGATTTTTTTGAACTCATGGATTATTTAAAAGTATTGTATATGATTAGTTTTGAGTTCTAATTTAAGTCCACTGTGATCAGAAAATAATATATTTCCTAAGATTTCACTTATTGGAAATAGTTAACACTTATTTTATGATCCAGCTTAGGAGCCATAGTGCTTTGAAATTCTAGAATTTCCACTTTTTTTTTTTCTTCTTTTCTTCTGCTTCTTTCATTTCTCTTCTTCCTTCTGAATGAAGTATATACTTAGTGGTTATTTCAGGGAGAGTGTGTGAGTCAGAGCATCTCTTTTTAGTGTTGATTTGTCCCAGAATGCCTTTATTTTATCCTCATCCTGAGTGATAGTTTAACATTGTCCCTTTATTCCCTAAGGCAATGCTGAGCAATTTACGAGTCCCACCTGCCCTCTTACCTTCTGCCAAAGGTCAGATTTTTAATGGACTGAACAGTTTGGGTCCTTAGTGTGGTTGCCTTCCTAGTGAGAAGGCACAGAGGAGTGTTCTGTTATAGCCTAGAGCAGTGGTCGGCAAACTCATTAGTCAACAGAGCCAAATAGCAACAGTACAACGATTGAAATTTCTTTTAAGAGCAGAAAACAGACTTCTGCACATGGGCCACAAAGTTTCAATCGCACTGTACACGCGCGGCCACGCGTGGTATTTTGTGAAAGAGCCACACTCAAGGGGCCAAAGAGCCGCATGTGGCTCGGGAGCTGCAGTTTGCCGACCACGGGCCTAGATCCAAGCTTTGGGGGAACAGCTAGACATCTGTCCTAGAAGGAGGAGGCGTTCTTGCTACTCTCAGAATCTTCCTTTAGGAATCTCGTGATATCCAGTCATAGCGATCTCTCTTCATTTGGAAAGCTTAAGAACTGGTTTCTTTTTGTTTCCCTTAAATTGTAAGTGGTGAAGGGTGCTGCTGGAGTGATGTTAGGGCCAAGACCTACGAGGTGCCTCTCTGGACCCATGAGGCTAAGGCAGGCAGATTCTCCAACTCCACGCCATGCAAACCCAGCAGACCCCAGGGTTTGGTCTTTCTTTTCCAAGGAAATATGCAGAGGAATCAGATCACTTAGAGACATGCCCTGCCTGTTCATAAGACCAAAAACAACAAGATCTAAAATACGGCTGACCTAATATTTCTGGAGGCCATTTTCCAACTGAATTGGAATAATCACTTGTCTTGAAGGAGGAAATAAAGGCAATTTAAGGCTGGGTAGAATGAAGTACCTGTTATGGAAAGAGAAAATGTTTCTTTTAGAAGTGGGTAACACTTCTGTTACCCACTTCTAAAAGAAACATTTTCTCTTAAAAGAAACATTATCTTCTGGGAAGATAGCAGAAAAGCAAACACCAGAAATGGCTCTGGCTGGTGCGGTTCAGTTGGCAGTTGGTTGAGCAACATCCCATGCACTGAGAGGTTGATTCCTGGGCTGGGCATATGCTTAGTTGTGGGCTCCGTCCTTGGTAGGGATGTGCAAGAGGCAGCTGATTGATGTTTTGTTTTGTTTTTCTCCTCTCTCTAAAATCAATAAAATTATATTTTAAATTTTTTTTAAATAAAATATAAACTCTAGAACATGGTAGAGCCAGTCCACCCCATGGCTCATTCCTTTCCAGAATTTTCCTGGCTATTATTTATTTAGACACAAAATCTTTTACTCCATTTATTTAAAAATTAAAAAAGAGCAAGAATTCTTTTGGCATCTTTATTGGGATCACTTTTAAATCAATAGATTTACTCAGCTACATTTTTATCTTCATGATACAAAACCTTTGTGTTCAAGAATTATATACTTGGGTTTCAACAGCACATGCTGGCCATTGTCCCCACCCCCATCTGCCCGGTGTCCAGGCTTGACCAGGCAAGATGCCCCACCTTACCTCAGACCTCTGGACAGGGGCTCTCCACCTGGGCTCAGGTAAATAGGAGACAGCTGGGATGAGGGCCCAGCAAGCCTGAGCCTGTCTCGGAGGGAGAGGGCCTGGCAAAAGCAAAGGCCTGGGGTTGCTCTGAAGCCAAGGAGATCCAGAGAAGGTGGGAGGGGGCTTTGTGAGGCGCACAGCTTGCTGCAGACCCCACATGGGAACTACACTGCTGCTGCTGCATTTGCAGGTAATGTTATCAGTATGATCCCTTCCGGTGGTTTCCCCATCCCATAGCAATATTCCAAACAAAGGCTGAAATACCTGATAAAGAACCCATTAAACCTCATTTCTTCATCTGCTTTTATTTTATGTGTCAGGCAAACTTAATCTCGTGGGGACGGGCGGCCCCTTATCTTCCCAGCACAGGGAAATGGGCGCCCCATCCTGGCAAAGGCTTTGAACTCCTGTAGGGAGAGAGCCAGTCCCAAGGAAAGCCGGCTGGCCAGAATGAATGAGCAAGGAAGGAACCAGGAGCTTATCTGGAGATGACTTGGGGGTCAGGGAGCTGCCTACCACACCACGACTCAGCTTTAGGACGAGATGGCTGGAAGGAAGGGGCGGGGGGGGGGGGCAGGGTGCTGCCAGAGACCAGCTGGGCAGTTCCCTGCATTAACCAGGTCTCCACCAACTGTGAAAACCCACCGTGGATATTCAGTCTGGTTGGGAGCTCGGCCCCTCATGCCCAGCATGTGGGCTTGGGGTCTTGTCTATGTGCCTTTGCATTACTGGCCTGGCTGATGGGCACTGTCCATCCATGGGCACTCATTAGCTGGGGCCCAGGGCCAGCACTGACAGCAGCGGATCCCAGTGGCCAGCCTACCGTGGCTCTCCATGCAGGCTCCTTCCCCATCGCCCTGTGGACCCTTGGGCCCTTTCGTCCCTTGTGGGTAAACTCACTGTGCGGTTTGAGTGTTTCCACACTTTTCGCAGAACAAGCTGCTAAAAGCACCTGCGTGCTGTTTGGTCTCCAGGTCCTTTTTGGTTTTGTTTCATAGTTCCCGTGCCTTATGAATATTCTGTAAATAAACACTGTTCTTCTGGAGCAGCAATCAGGCCTTCCAGGCCCAAGTGAGTGCTAATGAGCACAGGTCGCTCACTACCTCCTCCTCCCCCACCCCTGCACTCTGAGACCCGGTACCCTCTCTGGCCAGCTCAGTCCCACACCTACACAGTGGGTGAGGAGGAGGCTAAGGCATGGAGCCTACTGAGGTTCCAAGAGCCTCTCTGAGGTGGAATGGCTCGGTCGAGCGACCAGGGCACTGCCCTCGCCTATGCTGCGGTCCGAGGGACCCCTGGCTGCCTGGCTGCCACGTATCTCTGCACAAATGTGAGCAGAGAAGGCCCTGCTCCCTTGCACAGGAGTCAACTGACCACTTGCAACTCTTGGTACAGTTCTTTAGCATTTTTTATATTGAATATGAAAAGATTCATGCCAACCACCATTTTCTCAAGTTTTGGAGTCCGGATTCACGTGTGTTTACTCCTTATGAAGTATGCAGCCTTTTGGTAAGATTGCACAGGACAAATAATTCAGCTGAAAGGGTAAATTGAAGTTTGGGGCTATGATGAGTGTGTGCACCATGGGTGGCCAGGAGCTGGCTGGGCGATGGGTCTGAAGGCTGAGGGTCTGGCCCCAGCCCAGCCTGCTGCTAATGGCCATGTCTCCTTCCAAAGTGGCATAACTGGCTGACCCTCTGGTAGCAGTGTCCTACTCAGGGCACGGGTCAATGAGGAAATGAAGGGAAGGTGCTTTGCTAATTGAAGAAATGCCTACAAAGAAGGCTGTGCCAAGCATGCCAGGCCTTCAGCAGACAGAAGTTTATCCCAGCAACCACACACACACACACACACACACACACACACACACAAACACACACACACACGGGCAACGTCCCTCTGCTCCCAGTCAGTGAGAGAGCCTGCCCGGCCTGGTGGAGTCCCACATTTCTCTGCCTAAAGCAGGCTTGTGGCTCTGAGGAGCGGGAGCAGTGTATCCACTGCTCAGGGGACTTCCAATCCAGACCCCATCCCTTGCCCACCGTTCTGAAACCCAGACAGCACTGAATACTAGGAGTTTTCTGAGTTTGGTGCAAAATCTGGCATGAACTGTATGTATATGTTCCTTATTTCTCCCTGAGAACATTCACAACATGTTTGACTTGTGTGCTATCTGGGGCATCATCTCACATGTGTAGTGATCCACCACATTCACTTCTAAATCCTAAAAAGTCCTGTATCCCAAAACCCTCTTTCCCAAGAGTCTGAAAAGGAAGCTTGGACATGGTTTCAAGTTCCTAAGTAATCTGAATTGGGGGATCTCTCATCATTCTTTGGGAAAATTCATCAATTGAGCAATATCCTGGCTGCAACAGGATCACTTCAGTACCAGTGAACTTCCATGTGTCAGTGTTACCGGCCAGACAACCAGACCTCGCTTCTTGTCATCTTGAAGGAAAGATTCCAATTTAGAGACAAAGGACGTCAAACCAAACAAGAATTGTACTGGCCCCAGCAAAAACACACTAGGATAGTGACACCAGGAAGGGCATAGAAGCAGCAGCAGGAGAGCCTGGGCTGGGCTGCTGTGGCTCACTGGGAAGTCAGAGAAAGGGGGGCCTTGGAGACAGGTTCAGAGGGTTAGACTGGGAGGAACTGGCGCAGCCCATTGTGAGTTTTGTGGGGTCCCTCAGAGTTTAGGAGAAGTGTGCCTGTGAGGGAAGGAGAAAGGGAAGGGAATTGCATGGGCGTGCTCCCTGGAGGGAAAGTGTGCTGAATCCTTCATCCTGAGGGTATTTACCTCTCTCCTGCAGATAGAAATCTGGGGAAAGGTCTCAGGGGAGGGTGTCAATAGAATATTCATCAGCTTTCCAGGTGTGCTCTTTCACGGTTCTGGTCTCCACTGATTGGTCTGCGTCAGGGCAGGGAGTTAGTCAATGCAGCTGGTCCTGGGGCAGCTACGGCGTCACTGCCCGGTTTTGCTGCTTTTCTGAGGCTGGAGCTGAAATACACCTGAGGCTTAGATGTTATCCCTAAGGAGGAGGCTAAGCTGCATGACCAGTGATATGCTAGGGAAGGAAATGTTACCCAGGGGCGAGGTCCTTGTTTTCCCAGTTTTGCCCCTTGCTGGGCATCCGGAACTTTCTGTCCTGGTGACCCTCCACACCTGGCCCATCATCCTTATGCTGCTCATGTCTGTCTAACTGCCTATTATAAAAGGGGCTTTTCTTTGGAAGCAGAAAGGTGTCTGTGAACCCTGAGCAGCCAGCTTTCTGAGGCTTCTGTGCAAACTGCATGGTCGAGCCCATAGAATTCCCCTGTGGAGCAGAACTAGAGTTTCTGATATTTGAGGATAGATTTGGAATTGGCAGATTTTTCTTCCATTTGCAATGTGACCAGCAAGCAGGCCAGAGGAGTCCAGGAAAGAGATTTTAGAGCTGCAGGATATGAAGGGGTGTGGAGACCGCCCAAGGCAGGGAACCCTGAACAACTGTTCAAGTTCTCAGCTGGCCACCTGCACCTTGGAGGGCCATCTGGTACTGCCTGCACTCCTGCCTGGGGTGGTGGGTGTGGGTATGGCCACAGATATGGAACCAAGAGCCGGAGTGGATGTGAACCAGACAGAGAAGGTGATCACCACTGACCAGCAGCTCTACAGGGATCTGACTATAAAGGATGAGTGAAAGAGAGTGCCTGGGAGACCTCCAGGGAGAGCTGAGGGAGAACAGCCTGGGAAGCCACCCTGACTGGGCCACACAAAACCATCCAGGACACTGACAACCCTTGCCTTCCAGAGAAGAGGCTTGGAAACAGCCAGGCCAAGCCTTGGAGGTGGGTTAAGTAAGTGGGGACTTAGTGTGGGTTCTTCAGGGTGGGAGGGTCTGTTGGAAGGAGAGTTTGTCTTTTAAAATAGGAGGGATTCACAGTTTGTCTATCGGCCAATATGGATCGTTCAGCAAAGAGAGAAGAGGTTGCTGGCCTGGGGCCTGAGCTGGGCTGCAGCTGTGCATGCACCTGCAGGAGGTGGTGGGCAGGAGGAAGAAGGAAGTAGGCAGCAGGAGGGCACAGGATTGATTTAAGCACAGGAGCCTTTGCCAAGTGGGTACTACGGTGATGAAGTGGAAATGGAAGGAATCCAGGGAAATGTGAGGGTGTGACTGTACTAGGGGGCGGGTCGGTGGGGGTAGGGAAATCTGAGAGTCAGTGGCCTGGAGGTCCCTGCTTCTGGGTGGTCAGGGAGTAGGGGGCTGGCGGTTGGGTTAGAGGGGTGCAGAGATTGGCAGGACAAGGTCTAGGGAGTGACCCTGGGAGTGAGGGGCTCAGGTGGGCAGAAGACAGACCCCTGGAGGGGAAGGGATCAAGAAGGAGCCTATGTGCATTTCAACAGTGAGAAAATTCAGACAGGGATGAAGTGGAGAGAGTAACACTGAGCCAGAAGCCATAATCCTGAAGAAATGGGGGGAAATGACCTGGCAAAGGTGCTATGCAATGACCTGGGTTTTTTGGCAAAGAGAAGAAAGGGAAGATGGTTTGGAAGCAGTGAAAGGATTTTAGGAGTCAGGAGGGAGGTGATGGGGTGAGCAGAAGATATGCACTGTGTGAAATGAGGGTGGTCCAGGAGTCTGGCTCCTTGTAATGGGTGGAGATGGAGATAACAGACATGGAGGGACTAGTCCAGGAGGATTCAGGGCAGAGAGGAGGAGGGGCTCTGAGTGTGGAGGAAGGAAGGCAGTGTCCTCTTCACCCAGACAACAGGGGTGGGTGCAACCTTAGCCCCATGCAACCCTCCTCCTGGCGCTACTAAGGTAGAAGGCCTAGGGGTGACGATTTGGAATGCCTGGACAGCTATTGGGCATGCCTACAAGGGCTTCAGGCTTCAGGACTAGAGCTACTACAGTGAATGTACACAAGCATGGATGTTCGGACAATGCACATTCAGGAGGAACTCACAGGAGCTAACCTCTACCTGTGCCTCTGCTTCTGCTCAGAGATGGAGACTTCAAAGTGCCTCTACTGTTGGCCTAGAAAGAAACTCACTACAGACTGATTCATATGCCTTTCAGCATAACGATTATTGCTTGTCTCATTTTTTATTCTTATAAGTATATTTCCAGTAGGACATGATCTCACTCATCTAGGGGAAATGGTGAACAACATAGACTGATGAACAAGAACAGACCCAGAGATAAGGAGCCATGGGTCAGACTGTTGGACCTCAAAGGGAGGCTGGGGATAAAAGGGAGAGATCAACCAAAGGATTATGTGCACACATATGAGCCTAACCAGTGGTCAAGGATAATATGGGGGTGGAGGCAGGAGTGGGGAGGGGATTGGAATGGAGGGTTGAGGACAAATATGTGATACCTTAATCAATAATTTTTTTTAAAGGAAGGAAATTCTGACACATGCTTAAACATGGATAAGATCTTGAGGACTTTATGCCAAGTGAAATAAACCAGTCACAAAAAGACAAATATTGTGTGATGTCACTTACATTGAAATACCCAGAGCAGTCAAATTCATAGACAGAAAGTAGATGGTGGGTGCCAGAGACTAGGGTAGAGGGGTGGGGGAGTTAGTGTTAAATGGAGATAGAGGCTCATTTTGGGAGGAAGAAAAGAATCCTGGAGATAAATGGTGGTGAAAATTGCACAACAAATGTCAATGTACTTAATGCCACTAAGCTATGCATTTAAAGATGACTAAGCTAGTAAATTGCATGTTTTATATAGTTTACCACAATAAAAAAAAATGGGAGAGAAATGTCAACAAAGCTAAGGTTGAGAAATCCTGGATGAAGCTATCTCAGCAACCTATTAATGTCACTCCTGAGTGCTCAAGCCAATATTAAACCCTACCCGAGTGTTTATGACCATCCCAGCCCAGTCCTCTGCCTCCTCCCCTGGGCCAGCACCCAGAGAGCTCAGATCCACCCCTGCTCAGGCTGGTGTCTGCTTCCTCATGCATCCCCATAACTTGTTATCTATCCTCTGTATCCTCGTTGCAGTGGTCTCCACTGTCTCTTCCCATGGGGGTGGGGGGGCAGTTTCCCTCAGCCCCAGGAACCCTCTGCGTTGTGTGTGTGGGGGGAAGCTCTGTTTTTGCTTATCTGAAAACACCTTTATTTGCCTTCATTTTTGAAGTAGATTTTCCGTGAGTACAAGATCTAGGTGGCAAGATTTCTTTTCTTTCACTACTTTTAAGATTTTGCTCAATTTTCTTCTGGCTTCCATAGTTCCAAGGTCAGGAAGCATAGATTTCTTAGGAATTTCTAGCAAGATTTTTTATAAAATCACTAGTTTAGATGGTGTTACATGGACTCTGGAAGAGTCAAATAATAAAACTGGGTTCTTCAAACAAAAACTTTGGATTACCTGTCTTTTCTCATATTGATTTATAGATTCTATTTTTCTGGAACCAATCTTTTGTCCATTTCATGAGTTGCAATTACCTTCTCCTTAGTCAATGACTCTTTAAAAAAAAAAAAAAAAAGGTGTGTTTTCTTGATGAGTAGTTTTGAAAATATGAAATTAATTTACTGTTAAAGATATCTTTTGATTGTTTTTATTTCATTTATGGTATCAACCCACCCCCTGCCAGGACCACATGGTTTTTATTTAGCTCTTGTTTTAGCAAACTTGTTGAATTTAATCACTTGGTTGTAAGCTAATGATAATCTCAAAAGTGTGGACAACAATGCTCTCAACTTGAGATGGGATCATCTTGTTGCTCAAGATGCTTCCAAGGTCATATTCTGGTGCTCAGTAGTTAGAGCACTGGCCAGTCTGAGAGGTAGCGCAAAGCTGTGTTTTCTTGCCTGTAAATAATACAGTAATAGCAAACACCTCATTGAATATGATGAAGATGAGCTAATCCCATGTGCTTAGAGCCACCCCATAGTGTCATCTGTCATCTTTTTTTCCAAAGGGGCAGATACACCGAGACCCTATGCAGTGTGGGTCTTCTGGGCCATACGGGTGGTCTGGGCAGTATGAGTGGTTTATCTGATGTAGGTGATTGTAAGGTTTGGGTGATCAATGCAATGTAGGTGGTCTATGCAGTATGATTAGTCTGTGCAGCATGGGGGATCTGGGCAGTGTGGGTGGTCTTTGCAGTGTAAGTGGCCTGTGCAATGTGGGTGAATCTGGGCAGTGTGGGAATCTATATGATGTGGGTGGACTGTAGAGATTGGGTGGCCTGGGCAAAGGTGAGGTTGACTGTAGAGATATAAAGCTCTGTCCCTTTTCTCTGGAACCTCTGTGGGTGTGGCGTTTCAGCCAGGCCACAACCACTGGGCATTGTCCAGAAACCCACTGCTCCTCCCCGTGGGCCTTGACCACAGCCAAGGCGTGGAGAGGCATTGACTCACCAGCAGGTGGCAGGCCGCCACTTCCCTGCCTGGGCCACTGGTGCAGAGGCCCTTCCTTGGCTGTTCCTTCTCTTCTGCCATGTAGTCCACAGAACAGAAGCAACTTTACTGTTGCTCGGGTCACTTCCATTTATTTGGGAATGTATGTGTTTGGTTTTCTTTTTCTTTCTTTCTTTTTAAAAAAATATATTTTATTGATTTTTTTACAGAGAGGAAGGGAGAGGGATAGAGAATCAGAAACATCAATTAGCTGCCTCCTGCACACCTCCCACAGGGATGTGCCACAACCAAGGCACATGCCCTTGACCGGAATCGAACCTGGGACCCTTCAGTCCACAGGTCCACGCTCTATCCACTGAGCCAAACTGGTTTTGGCTTCTTTTTCTTTTTTCACTTAATCAGAATTAGCATAAGAGGTCGGAGTCCAGCCAGCATAGCAGAGAGAATTCCACCAGAGATGTGCAGGAAGGGGTTCCGACTGAGTATGTTTTTATGGTTCCATTTAATCTCCTTGGTTGGGTATTGACTGTTATTGGCTGTGTGTTTTCACAGTCGCTTTAGGGATTACAACACACACCTTGTTTACTGCACTCTACCTCCCGTGGTGTCATAACAGCAAAGACCTTCACAGCAGGTGCCTGTTCTGCACACCTTACAAATTCCAGGATACATTGGCAGTCCCCTGTCCCTCAGGGATCATTATCTAGGAGGCCTGGTGTCCAGGGTCTCCAAAACCTTTGTTCCATTTATTGTTCCCATTTTCATTTGTCTCAGTAAGGCCGTAAAACCGGTCCCAATTGCTCCATTTTGAATTCCAGTTGGAAGAGAAGTCAACCCACTTTTTAAAACAACTCTTCTTTATTTGTAAGTTGTGTGTGTTCACTGGAAAAAAAAGAAAATCACACAACTTGGAAGCTATAGGAAAATAAAAGTTAATAAAGTAAAACCCATCCAAATCTTATTCTCCAGAGAAGTGGTTCTCAACCTTTCTAATGCTGCAACCCTTTAATACAGTTCCTCATGTTGTGATGACCTCCAACGATAAAATTATTTTTTTCGACCCATAGGTTGAGAACCGCTGCTATATAGCAAAATTAAGAAGCAATGAAAATAATTTTATCATTGGGGATCACCACAACATGAGGAACTGTATTAAAGGGTCGTGGCATTAGCAAGGTTGAGAACCACTTCTCTAGAGCTAATTATACCTCCATCCATTTATTTTTCTGTGTGTAGGCATATATATTTCTCTTGTACAGTTATAATCACATGTACATATTTGGGTCCTGATTGTTTTTCTCCTAACATCATATAGGGAATATTTTCCCATGTCATTAAAATGCCTTGGGTCTGACTGGTTTGGTTCAGTGATTGAGCATCAACCTATGAAGCAGGAGGTCACAGTTCGATGCCTGGTCAGGGCACATGCCCGGGTTTCAGGCTCAATCCCCAGTAGGGGGTGTGCAGGAGGCAGCCAATCAATGATTCTCTCTCATCATTGATGTTTCTATTTTTACCTCTCCCTTCCTCTCTGAAATCAATAAACATATATTTTAAAAAATTCCTTGGAATTTTAAAGAAAGCACAATATCTATCATTTGAATTTACTGTAATTTACTTAATTGGTCCCATTATTTAGGTTGTATCCTTGTTTTTCTTATCTTTTTGCATCTCCTGGTTTCCTTAGGGTAGATTCCTAACAGTGGAGTTCCTAGATTAAAGAAGGCCTAGGGCATACTATGATAGAAAACTGTGTGTGTGTGTGTGTGTGTGTGTGTGTGTGTGTGTGTGTCCGTGTGTCCGTGTGCACATTTTCTCCCCACGACTGGTTGGGGGAAAGAGGCCCTTGCACTGTTGGCTTTACCACAACCTATGTGCAGATTAAACAAGTTTTCTTCGCATGTAGAATGAGGAGGTAGCTATGGTCATGAAGGCTCCTCTCTGTGATATTAAGACCCTCACATGGAGGTCAGCATGGGACTTTCCCGCTGGGAATATGGGAGAAGCCTCTCCATTGCTGGAGCCCCAGTGGGCGTCTCAGGAGCTACTGGAGGGGGTGAGGCCAAGGTCCACCTCAGCTCCAAGATTTGATATGAAGCTGGACAATTCATGTTCACTTTGGGGCTCACATAGCTGACAGTTTTAGCTGGCAGAATTTCAGGAGAGTGGTGGGTATTAGACTGATTGGAAACAGACCAAAAGAGGCGAGTAACAGCCTGGAGGCAGCCCCAAGTTCACGGAGGGCTGGGGCGGCACGCAGCAGCATCACAGGCTTGTGGAAAGGATTCCTCCCCTGAGACTGTGTGACTTCCCTCTAGGCATTTGAGCACACAAGGCTGGGACCACATCATGCCTTCCACCAGTCCAACGGCACAGAAAATGATGAATGGTTTCTCTTCAAGGGGTTGCCAGGACAGCCTTCTTTTCTCTGTCTTCATCTGCAAGCCCCACCTCAGTCTTACCCCAGCACCCCCTGCTCCAGGAAGCCCTCCCTCCACCTCTTGGCCAGGTGCCTTCCCTTTGGGGCCCACAGGGGCTCCCACATCCCTAGCAGGCCCTGCACAGAGCTGAAATGCCTCTGGAGCGCTTTGAGAGCAGGAACCTAGTTTGTCCACCTCGAAAACAGGAGCCTGCTTCTTGCCGACACTCGGCCACCCCCTTATCAGGGTCTCCCTTTCTACAGGGGACACAGTACCCGGGCTTCTGCACAGAGAGCTGCTGCTGGTGAGTTGTCTCCCTAATACAGATAATGGGTGGGCCCCTTACAGACAAAGTGACAGGTCTCGTGGCCCCAAAGCTGTTCAAAGTGGCCTTAGTGATGTTAGGCTTGCTGAGTCACTGTAATCAGATCTGAACTTACTAGGACTCTCAGAGTCCTAATTTGTAACAAGGCGTGTCATATAGACTGCACCCAATCTAAAGACAAGATTATCGTGTGGCAGTATTAAAGTTATTACGAGATGGATATTCATTGCAATAAATGGAAAGCTATTCGTTGTACACTTACCACTAACAAACCCTGGTAAGTTGGTGCCTGCAGGCTATTTGGTTGGGAGAGTCCCTGTGGTTCAGGTCTCAGTAGGAGGCTGGACACCACGAAGGCTACAGGACCAGGCACCTGGCTCCTCATGCAGGTGTGGGCTTTCTCCACCTGTTGCCTGAGCGTCAGGTGAGTTTGGGTTCATCATCTTGTGGTTCATCATCTTGTAGATAGTCAGCACCACACACATCAGGCTGTACCCACCAACAGGCCAGCAGCAGGAGCATCATCCTGACCTGACCATTTGGGGGCCAGTGGAATCAACTCTGCTGGGCCTCACTACACTGCACACATCCCACACGGCTTGCATGCCCACCCCATCCCAAAGCTACACCCAGCTGGTGCACCAGACAGGACAGCCTGCCAATGAGAGTCTTGGAACACCGCCTGTCTTGTCAGCCCCTTTCCCAGCCAGGTTTCTTCCTCAAGCTGCTGACCACCTTACAGCTAGGGTGTCTGAGTTCAGACTCCATGGGCTGAACTTGACATCTGAGGCCACAGATGCCCAGTGGGTGGACCCCATGCTGTCCTCTTCCCTATGTTGGGTTTAAGTAGTCTTTATCCCCTTGATACACCAAAGGAAGAGCCTGGCCCCTTCCGAGCCCTCGAGGCTGTGTGAGCTGCTGCACTGCACTGTCCAGCCAGTGCCTCTGGTGCTGTGGCTGAGCCTGGGGACACCAAGGCCACTGGGCAGTGCAGACAACACAGAGAGGCTCCCGCTTCTGTCATTTCAGTGATTCTAGTGAAACAATCAAAACTCCATTTGAGGTTACAGCTTCCTACTCTGGCATGGTAGGTCCAGGAGGCTGGGATGGATGGGTCGTGGGGTGCAGAGGGCCATGGCTGACCTTGCTCTCTCTCCCAGGCTGCTTGCTCCTCCAGGTCCAGGGCAGGCCAGGGGGAGGGGAAACCCTCACCAGCGGAGGTCCCCTGGCTCCTTGGTTCTTCCTTCTGCCTACAGGCTCCCAGTGCACCACCCTCACGGGGCCCCTTACCCCTCAGGATGGACCCATGAGTTTTAAACTTGAACAGGCAGGAGGCAGTGGCGGGCGGGCACCATGTCCCTGATCACCCAGGAGCTCCAGGGCTGGTGCTGAGCTATGGAGACAGGGTTCTTGCCTCACTATCAGGAAGCAGGAAGTTGGCGAGAGAGGTCTGAGTGGCAGGAGTCATCTGATGGCACAAAGTCCAAGCCTGTAACTCTGTGAACTTTATAGACGGGAGGGGCCATCTGCCCCCTATTCTAAAAATGGTTTTGGCACCAAGTATGTGTGTCTCAGCCCACAGCAAGGCCTTTCGGGGCACAGGACCTCCAGTGAGGCAAAGGGAGTGGACATGGCGGGCCAGGAGAGCCTGAGCCGGGCCTCAGGAATGAGGCTGGCACTGGATCACAGCTGGGCAGTCTAGCCCATGATCTGACCCACAGCCACGCACAGGTCAAAGCCCCTGACTCGGACCAAAGCTCCCGATGTCAGTGTTTGGACCTCAAGATGATGGGCATGCGCAGGTGGACTTGCCTCCTGATAAGTCGGTGGCAACCTCTCCAGGCCTTGGCTGGGATAAAGTGGCTTTCCTCCTCCTCCTTCCCAGAACTTCCCAAAGCTGCCGGAGGGGCAGAGGAGGAGCTAATTGTGGACCTGTGGAAACACCTCCTCCCCTTGGGCCCCTCGGGGCCCGGGGCCTGTTATTGGAAAAAGACGGGCCCAGCGGGGGTCTGCCTCCCGCTGGCCTGTAGTTTGTGGGCTCTTAACTTCATGCAGGAAAGATTTCACAAGATGAGTCCAGGTGACTTTGAGAATACACTTATTAAACCTGGGGACAGTGGTACAAGGAAGGGCGTGGAGCAGCAGAAGAAGGGGAGGATCTAGGCAGGGCTGCATTGATTCTCTAGAAAAGTTTAGGAAAGAAATTGAGAAGTAAAGGTCACAGTGAAGGAAGTGAGCCATGGCAGGGCTTCCATGGCTCACTGGAAAGCCAGAGAAAGGGGGACCTTGAGGACAGGTTCAGCGTGTTAGCCTGGGACAAGTTGCTGCTGCCCATTGCTACCCTGGTTGTAAAATTCCTGGGGTCCCTTAAAGTTTAGGAGATGCAGGCCTGTGAGGGAAGAGGAGCGGGAAGGGAAAGGCATGGGGGAGAGAGTGTGCTGAGTCATTCATTGTCTTGTGGGGTTTTAAAGGCTGGAGGATTTAGGGGAAGTTCTGGGGAAGGTTCTCAATAGAATATCCATCAGCTTCATGCTGATGCACCAAAATGAGGCTTATTCCCTTAACTCATCTGTTCTTGGGTGTGGTTGGCACAAATGGTACTAATTTGGATTTCTGCTATCTCCCTGAGTAAGGTGATTTAAGCTATTTACCCTCTAGTTGGGGAGGAGAAGTATAAACCATTTACTCGTAAGTGTCCTTGGTTTAGGGAAGATAGGATTCTGCAATTTACTAAATGGGTGTAAACTCGGGTCTGGGGCCCATGGAAGTTGCTAGGTACCTGATGCCCACATTCAGCTTGTCCTGGACCACCCCAGCAATCACACCCCAAGAGACAGTTCTGTCCATTTTGGCTGATGGCCATCATCAGTGGGCCCAGGAGTCATACAAACCCTGAGATTGCCCACAGCAGCCAGGATCATCTGACTTTCATTTTCTATCCACTCATGTGTCCAGCCAAACGTCGGCTCAGCAATGCCTGGCAGGAAGGGGTTTCTTAATGGCTATATTTGAGTGGAAGAGTCTATGTGATGTGAATCCTCAGCAAGTCACCTGCTCACACTTAGGATTGTGCGAGACCTCTTAGCCCATGACTGACTAAAGGATGCTCAGCTGACAATCATGCACACATGGCTCTGGGGGCCCCTGGGAGATGGGGGCTGCTCTTAGAAAGACAGCGCTTTTTATGCCCCTCTGGGTTTGGAGAGTGTATGCACCAGAGAACCTCTAGAACAATATGTCAACACTCTGCCCTGAAAGCAGATGGCAGGAAAAGGGCACAGCGACCTGTCCAGTAGGCACAGGGCACCGGGGTCCCCATCCAGCACAGGCTCCTTAGCGAGAGGTGACTGCTCTGGGTGGTCCATTTTGTTCTTCACCAAACTCATGTGACAGTTCGGATCCACTTCACACCAGGCTGGACGAGCCCAGAGATCAGAAAGTGGAGTTGTGTGGGTGGCATGGTCCTCAGGTGGCCCATGGGGAGGAGAAGTATAAACTATTTACTCTTAAGTGCCCTTGGTTTTGGAAATTTACTAAATGGCTGTAAACTGTTTGGGCCGCCTTGCTGAGGAACAGCTCTGACCTTGCTCAGAGGCTCCTGCAATGGCTCTTTGTCATTAATGATGAGGCAGCGAGTCCATGTCACCCAATGTCTCCTGTCCCCAAGGAGAGGGCCACTACCCATGCCCACTTTTCACTCACTTTCCAGGGGGCAGATCTGCCAGGCTGAAAACCCCCAAGTATCTGATTGTCACAACTGCAGGCACCACCCACCCTCCCCATTCTATTCCCGTAATTACGATGCGTGTAAAAATGAAACAAGGTGAGCAGGTGGAAGGCACAGGGACCTGGCTCCTCCCACAGCTCAAGGGCCAGAGCCTTGAGCCTGCACTTGGCCAGCGTGTTTACTTCCCTGCCCTCACCTAGTGAGTGAGGTTGGCTAAAGGTGACTTGATCATAAAACTATTTTTGGATCCTCTGTGCCCACGGCAGGAGCCCTGCCCATCAGAAGCCATCGCAGTGAGACACTCCTGTCCTTTGACAAGTTCCTGCCACAGCTGCTTTTTCTTTCTGTTCAAAAGGCAGACGGCATCCAGTTTCACTACTTGCTCCTGGCAGTTAATCTTTTTCTCTTCTTCGGAATAGGGCCATAAATCCCTCCAGGCTTGTGACTGAACGTGCAGAGAGAAGGCTCTGGGTCTCCTCTCAGCCTGATTGTAATGTGGGTCCAGGTGGGCAGCCTTCTTGGTGGAAGTGGCCTTTATCAGCTGCCATTCCAGACCCTCCATCTGACCCTCCTGCTCTCCCCCAGGGGCTCGGGTCCTGACCTGGGTGGGGTGGCATCCGGGAACAAGTGCCAGGGTCCACAAAGGAGGCCAGCTCTTGGGCACAGGCACACCCTCCTCTTGGTCTGGGGTCCTCGAGCTCCAGCCTGAAGACTTGAATGTGACGGGGGAGGGGAGGACGTTGGTGACTCTCCAAGCTTAGGATTGAGGGAATAGGGGAGCGGAGACTGAGATCTGGAGAGGGGAGACAGAAAGGACCCAAAGGCAGTGAGTGTTTTGCTGGGTCAAATACTGGACCAGACATGCCAGCCAGTTCCTCAGGCAGTTTGAGGGCATCACCCACTTGATCCCCGCTGATTCTTACCCCACCTGGCTATTCCCCCATCTGGCCTTGTCTACCAAACCAGCTCCTCCAGACCCCCCTCACACGGGGCTCCTGCTGACACAGGGAGCAGGCTGGGTCCCAGGTCACACGGAACGCCGTCAGCCGCCTTCCCTCCTTGAAGATGCCCCTCACTCTTCAGCTGTCCCAGGCCCTGTGTGTATGTCACCCCGCAGCCTCCTCCCCACCTGCCTGCTCCCTGGTGGGCACGTTCTCTGCACACAGGGCCCTGGTCCCACACAGCTCAGGACAGAGCGCCCCTCTGACCAGATCCTCCCCAAGCACCCAGGTGCCGCCCTGCAGGGCCGGAGGGGAGCAGCTCCCTGAGGCTGGTCTCCCTGCGCACCACACCCATGCGGTTACAGACGTTGTTATTATTAGTATTATTATATTGTTGCTATTATTAGTATTATTACTGTGGATAAACCGATAGTGTATCTGGGATGGCTTCAAGACTATCAGGGAGGGAGACCAGGGAGGAGGTGACTGGCAGAGCCCACTCAGGCAGCAGGTCAAGGAGAAAGGGAGGTGTGGCCTGGAGGGGAAAGGAAGAGCTTGTGACTGGAGCTGCGAGGGAAGACCAGAGAGAAGACCAGGACCCAGGGAAAGAGAGAAGACCTGGAGCCCAGGCCGGGCGGGACCTCGGAGATTGGCAGGGGGCTTCTGTTGCTGTCACCAAAGGGGAGATAGTTCTTTAAGGTTGAGATCATGGACAGGTTCAGAGGGGGGCAGTCACTCCAGTGGCTCTGTTGCTCTCAGCGGGGAGGCTCAGGAGGCGTTTGAAACAGCTACCCAAGTGGGGACAGGGAGGACAGGGGAGGGCCTGGCCAGCCTATGTGCCAGACATGCAGCGGCCCGGCCCTGAGGCCTGAGACCAGGGGGTCAGGTGGCCACTCTCTGTGTGGAAGCCGCTGTTGTGGATGATGGTCCAAGGTGATGTCTGCCATGATCGGCTACATAAACATTAATTAGCACAAGTTAATATATAATTCTGCGCGCGCACACACACACACACACACACACACACACACGGTACCTCGCCAGTGCCAGCACTATTGTTCGATAAGGATTTAATGAGAAGTAGGAAGGGAAGGCGCCTGATAAGGGCCTTCTCTCATTGTGAACGGCTCCAAGGTCACAGGATGAGGGTGCAGGTGGGAGGGGGTTGTCCTAGGAAAGGCCATGGGCTCTGCTCCTTTGCCGCCCACCGAGGACCCTGCCACAGGGCGCTCCCCGCGTCACCCAGCCCCTGGTGCCCCACTGATGTCAGCACCCACCTGTGAGCACATGTCTGCATTGGGAGTGTGGGGAGGGTGCTGTGCTGTTATTTGGGGTTAACGTTCACCACAGGCCGCAGCTCTGCTGGGAGGCTTGTCCGCACAGGTCACCCACAGGCGCCCGAGCCGTCCTGTCTCCGTGTGCTTTTCCCTCTTGGCGCACAGACAGCAGTCCCGGGAGGGCAAGGTCAGGGAGCGGGCGATTGTAGTCACACATTCCCGGACAGGCAGTTCCCTTCCTGCAAGCAGGTTAAGGTGGCAGGTAGGGCAGAGCACGAGCATGCGGGGTTTAAGGCGAGAATATGGCATGCCATAAACTGGGGGTGCCAACATGGACCGATTATGGGCCAGCTGCCAGTGCCCCGTTGGGATGGTGACTAAGTGCTGATGCCTGCTGTTCCCCAGAATATTCTGCCAGGGCGGGTTCGGGGTCCAGCAGGTGGGTGTTGGCCTTCCCAGGGAGCAGAGGAATGTGTCTCAGGGAAAGGAACAAGTTGGGGGCCCTCTCCCCGACCCGCCCTCTGCCTCTGGTCACCCCAGTCACATGGCAAGCAACTGTACCAAAGCTAGGAGACCTCTGCTGTGCCAAGCCACACCTCCACCCTCCCTCCTGGGAGGCAAGCAGCCCCCCACATGACCCTCTGGGTATTGCCCCTCTCCGATGAGCTAATCCAGAAGGAAAAGGGGGCACAGAATCTGAAAGAATAGCTCATGAGACAAGCCCAAGAGACCTCCATCGAGGCCCCTGCTCGAATGTAGACACATGGAGATCATTGTCCTGGTCGTGAGGCACATGCGTGCATGCACACACACACACACAGTTTGGTTTCGCGCCTCTGTTTTCTGGCCTCGAGGACAACTTTCCGGACAAATGTGGCTGGTGAGTCTGGCGCTTTTGTCTCCTGCATTGAGGGCAGGTGGACAGTGCCGGCTTAGGAAACGGACCGGAGGCTGGGCCGCGGAAGGATTTCTGCACCCGACTCCTGCGCCAGCTGTGGCAGCGAGGCTTGTGGGCTTTGGGCTGGGCGCTGGAAAACCCTGGACAAAAGCCCAGGAGAAAACCTTCAAGTGCATGTGCATTCTCTAGCCCAGTGGTCAGCAAACCACAGCTCGAGAGCCACATGCGGCTCTTTGGCCCCTTGAGTGTGGCTCTTCCACAAAATACCATGTGCGGGCGCACACATACAGTGTGATTGAAATTTCGTGGCCCCTGCACAGAGTCGGTTTTGGCTCTCAAAAGAAATTTCAATCATTGTACTGTTGATATTGGGCTCTGTTGACTAATGAGTTTGCTGACCACTGCTCTAGCCGGCCAAAACCATGGCTGTCACACACGCTGACATAGCAGACCACACCTCTGGAGCGTTTGTGGCATTAATAAAAAGTCAACTGTGATCCTCAGCAACTCTTTAAGTGGCATTCGGCCAGCCGACGCTGGAACAGTGTCAGGAGAGGCATTCTCCCCCGGAGCCGCTCTCGTGCCTGTGGCCGTCTGGGCATCCTGAGGTGACCTCATCCGCAGGCACGGGGACGTGGTCAGGGCTGCGTGTTGCCCCGGCTGCTGTTGCCTGCGTGTCTCTCAGAACCTGCTGTGTGATGGGTTCTGGCTGTTGGTCAAGGACTCACTGGATTTTTCTCTCCCTGACGCCCTGCCACTGCCCCCAAATCACCTGCCACCTCACTATCCAAGCCTTACCTTTTAGCCCCCTTGCTTCTCCCGCTGGGGACCCCAGGCTTTGGAGAGAAACCTGGGTGCCCCTTTTGTAACGGTGCCTGGCAGAAAGGAAGAAGCTCCACGCCAGGCCTGGCAGGGACACTGGCATGACACCTGCTAGCAGAACACCTGTTGCCCAGGGCCATCTGGGCAAGTTAGTAAATTAGTTCACTGTTAGCACCTCATTTTCTCTCTCTCTCTCTCTCTATATATATATATATATATATATATAGAGAGAGAGAGAGAGAGTTGTCCTCAAGGTCAGAAAACAGAGGCGCGAAACCAAACTGTGTGTGTGTGTGTGTGTGTGTGTGTGTGTGTGTGCATGCACGCATGTGCCTCACGACCAGGACAATGATCTCCGTGTGTTTACATTCGAGCAGGGGCCTCGATGGAGGTCTTTTGGGCTTGTCTCATGAGCTATTCTTTCAGACTCTGTATATATCTATACCTACATCTATTTCTATATCTACATCTATATCTATATCTATATCGATATATATATATATATATATCTACATCTATCTATCTATATCTATATCTATATCTATATCTATCTATCTATCTATCTATCTATCTATCTATATATATATATAGAGAGAGAGAGAGAGAGAGAAACATCAATGATGAGAATTATTGATCAGCTATCTCCTGTACAACCCCACTGGGGTTTGAGCCTGCAACCCTTGTTTGGAATCAAACCCAGGACCCTTCAGTCCACAGGCCAATGCTCTATCCACTGAGCCAAATTGCCAGGACTAGCTCTATCATTCTTAAAAGAAACCAGCCAGCTGCCAGCCCCCAGGGGTGGTATATTCATTCTGGCTAATCTTTTTGCTGGCTCCATTCCTGGGCAGTGGCTTCTCCAGGGCCATCACGAGTGGCCTTCAGTTCACACAAAGAACCCCCTTCTCCTGCACAGGGTGGCCAGAGGCCCACACCTGGATTCACTGACCCCAGATGCTGGACCCTCCTGTGGAAGTGGTGAGCTGGGTGCTGTTGCCATCCCCTAGCTGACAGATAAGGTAGTCAGGCATAGAAAGGTTACATAATTCCCTAAAGGCAACACAGCGAGTGACAGGGGCAGGGTTTCCCCAGGCCCTTGGGCTGGTGCAGGCCCCCCCACGGTGCTGCCTCTCCCAGAGAACGGCCATGGCCAGGGCAATCGAGGTGCAGGGCTCTGGCTCGCGGCTGTGCAATCTTCGGCAAATCACTGAGGTTTTCCACTTCCTTGCTTTAAAATGGGATCCAGAGGTGTGGGCAGAGAGTGTCAGTTGGACCTGCTGTGTGGGATTCCCAGGGGTATCAAATGAAACTTGGAATGGGGTAAGCAGCCGGGCTGTTGTTATTTTTCTGCGTAGCTAATACTTAATCTCTAAATAGGGAAGCTCAGAGACAGAACAATGAATATATTCATTTGCAGATGAGCATGGATGGTTCCCATACTCCGTCCAGAACCCCATGGCAGCCAGGGCTGCCTGAAAATAGTGGGCACAGGGTTTCTGCCACACCGTGGAGCGGTGTGTAATCTTTCTTGGCACATTTTCATCAACGCCAAAGGCTATGTTAACTAAAGGAGACCTTGGTCCCAACTCACATACAAAAGAATCAGCAGAACCGATGAATTCCTGTGGCAAAGCCTGCCCAGGTGAGTTCGTGCTGGTCCTGAGTAGAGCATTATGCCTTCGGTACGATGACAGAACGGCAGAATTACTGAAATAAAACCACAGGCATTTTTATGTGAGTGAAACGGTAAGTATTTATTAGGTTGGTGACATGCATCACCCTGGGCAGGTGAGCCAGCAGGGGAGAGCCAGCCCGAGGGGGGAGGGGGATTGATGAGGATGGCTGCAGGAAAACCCCATCCGTATCCAAGGAAAACACTTTTTTTTTTTTTTTTTTTTTTTTTACAAGCTGAGTGGGCAGATGCAAGTGAGGTTGATTTTTGAAAATATTACTCCTGCCTCAATGGATAGAGCATCGGCTTGGGAACTGAAGGGTCCCGGGTTCGATTCCGGTCAAGGGCATGTACCTTGGTTGCGGGCATATCCCCAGTAGGGGGTGTGCAAGAGGCAGCTGGTCGATGACTCTCTCTCATCGATGTTTCTAGCTCTCTCTCTCTCCCTCTCTGTACAAAATCAATAAAATATTTAAAAAAAGAAAATATTACTCCTGAAATCTATTTTTTAAAAATATATATTTTATTAATTTTTCACAGAGAGGAAGAGAGAGGGACAGAGAGCTAGAAACATCGATGAGAGAGAAACATTGGACAGCTGCCTCCTGCACATCCCCCACAGGGGATGTGCCCGCAACCAAGGTACATGCCCTTGACTGGAATCGAACCCGGGACCTTTCAGTTCTCAGGCGACGTTCTATCCACTGAGCCAAACCGGTTTTGGCTACTCCTGAAATCTAAACTTGTGGCTACTGTTTTTTGGCAGTTTGGCTGTTTGGGCATCTTGGACCTAGAACACCAGTGTCCACCCTGGGGTTTGGCCGAAGCAGGCAATGAAGTACATTGGAACTGGGTAAGAAACACTTGAATTTACATATTGTGACATATTGTATCACACCTTGCACACTCTCTCCTGAGCCACTAAACCGGTGACTCAGATTCTGCTGGCTTTCCATTTTCCCCTCAGAATTACACTCAATAAAACACAGTGACTCCTGCTTCTGGAGAGAAGTCCTGGTTTATGTCCCCCACAATCACATCTCCTTAACAGCCCAATTGACCTCGGCCCAGCCTGTTCTCTCACTGCCAGGCCCAGGGCGGGTGCTGGGGCCAGCCTGCAGTTCTGTCCTGTCAGATCTCGGGAGGGGTGAGTAAGGATGGGGCTGCAGGGACAAATCCAGTATGGAAGAAGTCCTCTCTGGCAGGGAAGGGATGGAGGCAAAAGGGGGCTGAAGCAGAAGGGGCCCCCTGGGCTCCAGGAGGAGCTGCCTGAACCTGGGGGCCCAGAGGGGCCACACCCCAATGCCAGCTTTGGAGAGGTGGCCGAGTGGTTCTCAGGACTGCCTCTCGGGATGACAGGCTCAGTGTCCCTCTCCCTTCCCTCCTTGTCGTGGGAGAGGTCCAATCTTGATGGTGTCGGCTATCACCCACAGGTCCCCATACCCTGTGGACTGGGACAGCACAGTCTACTACACACAGGGCAGGGCAGGGCAAGAAAGGGAGTGAAAGGCTGCAAGGATGGGCTCTGTGGACAGGCCACCATCAATCACGTGGCTTGGGGCAAAACCCACCATCTCTCCTTGCCTCAGTTTCCCCACCTACTCAAAGGGAGATGCAGTCCCTGGTTTTGCCCTCCTTCAATCCTGCTTTCACACTCATTTTACAGCTGGGGAGACTGAGGCACAGAAAGGCTGAGTGCCCAACCAAGTTCCACAACCCCCTATGAAGCCCCTGTGTCTGGTGAGCTTGGAGTGCACCCAGCAGGTGAGCACCCCCACAGGAAACTGGGAGCCCAGGTAAAATATACATGTGGAGCTGATGCTGCAGGGCACCTGTCATAGGCCCGTGCTGACACCCACAGCAAAAGGTGGAGGCTCAGCCTCACTGCCCTCGAAGACAAAAGCTGGTCTCAGTCACAGTGGCTCTGAGGCCCAGTCCTGGTGTCTTGGCTGGGAGGATGTGTCCTGGAGAGGCCCTGGTCAGGGTGCTATGAGAATTGAGGTGCAGAAATCATGTGTGGGGCTCCACGGGGTCTCAGGGTCCTGAGGGGGGTGGAGCAGAGCGGGATAAGAGGTAGATGGGAGGCACACAACACCCACTGGGCCCCTCTGACCACGTGGTCTGTGCAGCACTGCCTTCTGCCTGCGCCCTGGTTCAGAACAGTCTGGTGGGCACAGCACTACAAGGACAAGGCCTTACCTCATGCCCTGGAACCATACACTCCAGAGGGCAGGCTCCTGCCAGGCCAAGGCTCGGTAGTCTGGGCACCAACTCAGGACCTCCTCCCCTCTGCTCTGCCCCTGACCTCCAAGCCTTCACTAAGGAGACAGATGGCTAAATTGACTCCACCTCTTGTGGCCCTTTGGCCTATAGTAATGTGCCAGGGGCTTCAGGGACCAGGAGGCCTCTCTTGGGTCCTCTTCCTCCAGTGAGGACAGGCTCCTTGAGAGTATTAATTCTATTATTAGTGATGTCACTCATGGAAGTCTGAACACACAGGTATGCGAGGGCAAGTCTGGTTCAACACAGGGTGGCCCCCTGCGTGGTTGTGCTACACATGCCAGCAGAACTGGGTTACAGAGACCAGGCCTGCGGGATCCTCCCCCACCCCACCCCCACTCTGACCCCCTGCAGCATCCAGACAGATGGCCTCCCTCTCACGGACATCTCAGGCCTACCCAGGGCCAGGAGCTTCTACAGGGCCCAGCACCTGGGAGATTCCAGGGAAAGCAGTGAAGGAGCTGGGTGTGCCTGGGCTAGGGTCTTCCTCCTGCCAGGACACCCATGAGTCAGTCCCCTACTGGGCTAGCCCCCACCTACAGGGCTGTACAGACTGGGTGAGGGTCCCAGGGGACAGCACAGACCCAGCAGGCATTCCCCCGTGTTCTCCCTGAGCAAGAGTGAGTCCCTTGGCTCTAAAAGTACCAGCAGAAGTGTCAGGCCAGAGAAAAAAGGCAGGCGCATTCAGCCCCCATCCTAACCATCCTCAGAGTCAATGTGAGCAGGTGACCAGCGGCTTTCTGTCCTCTCTATGGTCCTCCCGACAAAGGCAGTCAGCTTTCCCAGCAGCGTGGAGGGAAGAGGCTGTGTGGGGCCAGGCGGGAGCCAGCCCCGTGCAGGGACCTTGACTCTGTGCCCGGGACGCAGAGTGCCCCCCCCACTACCCCTCGGCCCCCCCCCCCGCCCCCCCGCATCCCCCCCAAGAAGTCGTTCTGTGCCGGTCAGGTCTTGCATGAGCGACATTCCCATCTGAAAGGCTAATTTGTGCAAATGAGTGTTTTGCTCTCACCTCTACTTAGGAATTCCCGTCCCCACCACGCAAGCTGCAGACATTCCTCTCTCTGAAAACTTTCCACTGTCAGGTGAGCCCTGCTGGTCGCACTGGAGGGACCGCATGCTTGTTGTCTGGGGAAGCCATGCTGCTGCTTCCACTCCCAGCAATGTCTTTGGGTTTAGGCAACCTTTCAGGAGGTGAGAGCCTTTGACTCAGAGGCCTGGCCAGAGCTGTCCTGACCACAGAGCTCAGCAAAGCAAGGGAAGAGGGGGCTACATGTTCTCATCCAGTGGTTTGGGGCCTCAGACTCTGATCACTGGTTTTGCCTGAGTCCCACCAGAGCAGCCGTGGGGGCCTGACTCTGCTGCTGGTGAGGATCTCTACAAACAAGACCCCAAAGTGGGGGCATATGGCATTCATGGCATGCTTCCTAAAGGGGGAGGATCCCTCTGGGGACAGTGACAGGCCCCCAGCTGTCCCACCCGCTCATTTGCTGAGGATGGTGAGGCTCTCTGGGCCGCGTTAGTGGGTGACCAGGTTCTGATTTTGCCAGTGTGGTTCCCGGCACTCCACGGTGGAATTAAAACAGATGGAGGTGAAAATGAAACTTGAAAGGGGTCCTGGGACACGGGGCAGCCTGACCTGCTCCTTTGCACCCAGCCCCCGCTGAGCCATGGTAGAGGCAGTTGGGGTTCAGCCCTGCTCTGCACCAGCCTACCTCCTGGACCAAAGAGCCCACCTCTCCCAGGTCCTCCAGCAGCCCAAGGTGGGGATCCAGAGGAACGGGCTGTGCCCCTTCCCTGCTGCAAGAACAAATGTCCCACCACGGCCTTCCCATCCCTGTGCAATCTCCTCCACCCTTACTAAAGGTCCCAGGCACGTTTAGTAAGGGGCTTATTGAACCCGACGCTTACTTTGAGGCTGCCAACCAGACTTTGGCCTTTGCTTACACTTAATATAAATAAAAGGACAAATGCATAAAAAAGTTAGTAGCCGATTTTCATAACACGTTAGTAGGAGTTCTACAGTCACTCCCATCGACAAAACTGCCATTTCTTGGAGAAATTCCTCTGGATTCTTTTCAGAAGAAATGCTCTCAGGAGTGAAGGTGTAAACAAAACCTTATCCACTTCTGTGAACAGGGACCACAGCTGAGTCTCCCCCGACCTGGGAGGCCCAGGGAGCAGGCACAGGCTGGCACTCCTGGGTCATTCCTGGTGTCGAGACAGGGCCCCACCATGGTGCACAGCACGGGTTACAGACCAGGCCTCTGGGTCCAGCCTGGAGTCCCATTCACACCCGTGTACCACAGTGAGTGGCTAGTTGGGGTAACTGAACCTCTTCAATAAACAAGATCTCCCCCAAGGCAGGTGCGAGTCTGGCCCCAAGGTCTACAGAGCTTGTCACCCACATCAGGTTTTGGTAAGAAATGCCTGGTTGCCTGGTGGCTTCCATGCACTTCCAGCTCAAATGAAAACAAGGAGCGTGGAGGAGTGGGGAGCATCGGACGAGGGGGAAGTTTCCCCACCTGAGGGTGGGGGTGGGGGATGAGTTTGGATCAAGCAAACAATCACCTGATTAACCGATTCCTTCCTTCTTCTATAATTCCGTGGTGACAGGCAGGAATTCCACCAGCAGATAGCAGAAGTGAGTCATCGCACGCAGGCCCACCACATGCATGCTTTGAGTGCAGGGCAGTGTTCGGAATGATAATTTGTTCCTAGTGGGCACAGCCTAGTGGGCACAGCCTTATGGTCCAGACTCTCACACTACCAAGTGGGGTAGGAACAAAGCGAGGGCTGCTCCTCACAGTGGCAGGTGGGGCCAGCACCGGGCCACTCCCTCCTGAGTATCTGCTCCCAGCTGCTTCCTAAGACACCGAATGATCCTAGGCATCTAAGTATCCAGTGGCTCCAGAGTCCTCAGCCAGCAGGAAGCCTTGGGTGAGCTGAGAGGGCTGCTATGCTGTCTATGCAGGTGAATGAATCCCCCCAGAGGGTGGGCCTTGCAGTACAGGGGAGGGGGGCAAAAACAAGTCTCCTGGAAAACGGGAAAAGCCACAGCTGAGCCAGATTGAAAAGCTCTGTCCAGAAAACACGAATGTGTCCAGCTAGGAACACACTCTGGAGCTCCTGGGGGCCTTTGGGCCTGGGAAGAAGCCGAGGAGGAGACCTGGATGACCACTCAAGTATGAGAAGCCTCTGGGACACCAACGGAAGCTGAATTCTGTATGAGCAGTGACTGGGAACGCAGCTGTGAAAGCAGTGGGCAGGCCCTACCTGGGGGACATGGGTGAGGTCCCAGTTGTGGCGCTGCTTCCTGGATCTCTCCTCCTCTGCATCTCCAGGCTCACCACTCTTCGGGCTCTCCTCCGACTTTTTTGATGCATGGGAAGTGAGGTTCAACTTCCCATACATTGACTGAAGGCTTGTCTGTGCTACACACAGAACCTGGCAACACAAGCCAAGGTAGCTGAAGGGAAGTGACATAACAACAGAGCTTAGGGAAATTAACCAGGCCCAACAGAAGAAGAAAACATTCGAAGACAGACATGCAGAGCGGAGTCTGAATTAGTGACGGACAGATGGAGCTGAGCCTAATGAAGTAATGGACAAAAAGGAGCTGAGTTTTTCACTAAGGGATGGGACAAATGAAGGTGGATCTGGTTGAGTGATGAACCAAAAGGAGCTGAGCATGAGTGAGTGATGGGCAAGACAAAGCTGAGTTTCAGTAAAGGATGGAGCGAACGAAACCGAGCCTGAATCAGTGATGACCCAAAAGGAACTGCGTGTGAGTGAGTGATGAAACAGACAGAGCTCAGTCCAAACCCCATTAGTGATGGACCAAATGGAGTTAAGTCTGAGTGAGTGATGGACAAGACGGAGCTGAGTCTCTGGCAGAGAAGTGTTAGTGATAAATGTCTGCCACTCATGCAAAGAGCAAGAGGTTAACAGCAAGATCCAGATCTTAAATACACAGATCAACCATTTCCATGTTATTAGTTAAGAATAGATGCATGAAGATAAATCTTGTCAGGCTTGATGAGAAAACAAAAAAATGCACTTTAAATATAAGAACACTGGTAGGTTGCAAGCAAAAGAATGTGGCAGACCCAGGGTTTTTATATATTAGGATGAGTTTTTAAAATATATTTTTATTGATTTCAGAGAGAAAGGGAGAGGGGAGAGATATAGAAATATCAATGATGAGAGAGAATCATTGATTGGTGGCCTCCTGCATGCCCCACACCAGGATCAAGCCTGCAATCTGGGCATATGGCCTGACCGGGAATCGCCATGACCTTCTGGTTCATAGGTTGACGCTCAATCACTGAGCCACGCCATCTGGGCCTAATGAAATGTTTGATGAAAACTTTACTCAAAATTCCTTGAAAATACAATTTACTCAAATGAACACAAAAAGAAACAGAAAGTCTGACTAGTCCTGTATTTATTAAATAAATTAAAGCCATACTTTAAAACTTTTCCACCTAGAAAACTGCAGAGCCAGCTGGAGGATTAGAAAGACTCCTTCCACAAACATCTTGTATATTTCTTGCTAGATCCCCCCCCCCCCCCCCGCTCCTCTCCCCCCCCCCCGTAGGTGTGTTTCATAATTTTTTATGCTATGTAAATAGTATTGTCAAATTAGCTTTCATTTTCTAAGACATCTGTTGCAGTGTATAAAAATTGATTTTGTAGCCAGCATCCTTGCTGACCTACCTCTCCTTAATTCTAATGATTTGTAATCATTTCTCTCCTGGCCCCCTTTTGGGCATTACATAGAAGCGATATCTCACATGCTAAGAACAACTTTGTTCCTTCTTTTCCCAGTTCTTCTCTCAGTTTTTCTTTCTGCTCTTATGCGGAGAACAGCAGTGAGGGAGGCATCTGACGGCTCCTTACCTCCAGGAGACAGGTCCCAGTTTCATCGCACTGTGCTCACTGCGGGTTTGTAGGTCCTATTTGCCAGGCTAAGAAAACTTGCTTCTGTTCTAAGTGTGCTTAGAGTTTTCCTCTAAGTAAATGTTTTTTCACGAGTGGATTTATAATTTTCCCAAAGGCACTTTCTGCTTCTGTTGATCCATCACTGAGCTTTCTCCTTTAATCTGCTTTAATCTCTCCTTTAAAGCAGCTCTTCTAATATTAAGCCAGCTCTTCAGCCTGGTACCTTTTGCACTTGCACTTTACATGATTTATCTGGTTCTTGTGTTTAGGATGCTTCAGTTGTTGGTGGCGACTGGGCTGGTTTCTGAGCCGGTTGGCAAGGCTGGGGTCAGGGGCAGAGGGACACGGTTGGTCACCAGCCCTGGGGCTTTTGTGGGGCCTCAGTGATGAGCTGGGGTTAGAGGTCCTCACTGACCATGGGTGGGGGTGTGGAACACTGTGCAGAGGGATCACAGGGGGTTTCTGGGGAAGGGATCCCAGCCAGGGAATGCCAGGTGTATGGGGTCTTGCCTTCAGAAAGGAGGGGGATGTCAAGATTTCTGGGAGGAGGGGGCATGGCCCAGAGAGCAGGGCTTGAACAAGGGATGTAGTGAGATTGGCAGGTCTTCAGAAGGGACAGGAGGTAGGAGCAGGGAGTGATCAAAGTGGTTGGGGAAGGTGCTTCCACAGAACTCAGTGAAGCCAGATAGTCCCTGTTGCAGGGTCCCTTGTGTCCCCAAGGGTGGAGGGGGTGCCGAGCCTGGGGTGCAGGAACAAGGCAGGTCCAAGATCCTCGGGACCTCAATCCCGCCTCAGGCTCACTCACGTGCTACCAAGCCACAGACCAGCAGGGCTGGGGATGACATGGAATGTGACTGAAATCGCAGGTCCAAGGCCACAGCCTGGTGATCCCAGGGCCTGGGGACACTGTGATCAAGGTGGCAACATTGGAGCTATTGCTTAGCCTGAGACCCTCTGCCCCGAATGCCCCTCACCTGCATCCTGGCCTGTGGCCTCGGGTTAGGAAGGTTCCAGACTCACCTGAGGCCTCAGGGCCACCACAGGCCGACCACAGAAGAACCCCTGCTCACAATTTGTTCTGAAAAAATGCAGCTGTATTACTGCAATCAAATAAGGCAGGACACCTGTCATGCTGGTCTGCTCTTAAGGGGCCTAGGCAGGACCAGGCACAGCGGGCACTCGGCTGGCCCACTGGCTAGGAGTGTCATAGCGCCAGGCTCTTCCCTTCCTGAAGAGCTAGGGTTTAAAAATAAACTTTGGAGATGGGTGGCGAATGCCTGTGTGCATGGGCTTAAATATCCTAAAGTCACATTAAAACTTAACTTTCATCTCTTGTGTATTGTCAGCAGAAGCCTAGATGTGAACTGAATGGAATAGAGGTGATGTTTTTCGCTTTCGTGCCTTAATTTTGAAGTTCAGATGCTCATGACAGATGAGGGAGATTGCAGTTCTCTCGGACAGGCTACTCGCAGCGTTGTCACATCTTTGAGTTGGCCATGGGGTCATGGGGTCTCACAGTGCTAGGGACTAACTGTTTGCCCCCCCCAATCATTATGTTGGAGCTGCCGGAGCACCCACTGTGGCTGTATTTGGCAATAGGGAGGTAATTAAGGGTAAGTAAGGTTCATAAGGTTGGGGCCTTAATCCAATAGGGTCTGTGCCCTTTCAAGAAGTAGAAGAGACATTTCCCTCCCTCTCTCCCTTCTCATGTCTGCACTCCAGGAAAGGCCACACGAGAACACTGTGGTTGTCACCAAGGCAGGAAGAGACTCTAAGACAGTATGTGTACAAGCAGATCCACAGGTAATCCTCACCCAGGGAAGGGTGGAGGAGGGACGCTCTACAATGCTGCTCAGGCCTGCCTAACAGCGGTGCTGAGAGGGTAGTTATCAGATCCTCACACACCTGCCTGCCCCTGAGGACACCTCCCAACACACACGCACACCCAGGCCTCTGGCTACTCTTGGCCAGATGGCCATTTCGATTGTGCACAGTAAACTTTGAGGGCGCCATTCATAATGGTAGCCCTGGAGTGGTGGGATGCTGCAGCACTGCTTAAAACCACAGCCCACCCACCATGTGGACCCAGGCCTTATTGGGAGGAGGGGCACTGTGGAGAAGTGGGTCAGTGGGTGGGTGGTATATCAGGAGGAATGGAGCAGTACACACTCCCCACCCTCCTAAACTGACTTGTGCTTGTAAGGGAGGCTGATGTTCTCACCACTGTTCCATGCCCTGGAGCCCTCCAGCAACCTGAAGTGCAAAAGCATTCATCCTATACTTGCCTATTAGATCCTGCAAACAGCCTGCTTCTCCCCCGAGCTTGCACGACACTCCCACCATGCCGTTGCAGGGCCCTGCTTCCTTTCAACTCTTTCTTGTCCTCCGACAGCCCGAGGCCACCTCTGCAGCACACTGTCCGATGGCCAACAACAGGCCTCAGCTTTCACTTTGAACCCTCAAGTCTGCACACTAACACTCAGCTCCTCTGCCCTTTGAACTGCCTCCTGGGTCTCAGCAGCAGCCGCTCCCAGAAGAAATGCCCTGAGCTCTTAGGACAGGCTCTGGTAAAAACCCCCAAGGGTGGCATGACCGGAGGGTCACTGGGCATCATAGTACATGCTGTTCTGGTGGGCATTTGGCCTTTCTGTGGAATGCAAGGGCACCATCTTCAAAGAGGATGGTTTTTTAAAGGCTTTATTTACCCATGAACCATGAGAAAGGGACGAGGAGGGTGTCTGGGCTGCAGGTAATCTGATCATATCCAGCTGGCTCTTCCTCTGGGACAGGAGGCCAAGAATAGAGCAGGGGACAGAAGCAGGTACAGCAGCATGAATAGGCTTGAGCTGGGAGCAACCACCACCCACCATGGCACACCGAGTATGGTCACCCTGGCAGCTCCCAGTCACATACTCCCACAGACCCTTAGTCCAGCCTCCACCCCATGCTCACTACAACCCTTGAGGCTGGCCTTTCTCCCCCTATCCCCCCCCCCCCCCAAGAATCCCTGGGCTACCACAGAGGCCCTTACAGCTGGCAAGTCCCCCCAGAACCCCCAGCTAAGACTGATGCCCTCTGCAGTATCCTCCACGTGGTCGCCCAGCTTCACTCGCCGTTTAGCACCCGGCCACCCAGACAGGTGAGCATGATTTGAATTGATTCTTTCTCCCCTACATGGCTGATGGCCACCTCTCCTAAGAAACGAGGGAGAAAATCCAAGGAGTAAAGTCATCCAGCTTGTCAGCCCACCTCCTGAGACTCCAACACATTCTCAGGTATTAGAAGAGATGTGTCCACCTGCATCCATCTAACTAGCAACTCCTCGAGCACTCCTCTGTGCCAGGCACCGTTTCAGGCACTGGGGATGCAGCCATGAGTCTGGCGGGCTTTGTGCAGCCCCTCACTCAGGGAACAGATGTTTCCATGGGGAGGGCAGACAGGCAACAGGCAAACAGAGCAGACAGCACGGCAAAGCCTGGGAGGCATGGAGGAATATTAGGAGGGGAGCTGGGAGGTCAGAGGATGCAACAAAGAGGTGACATTGGAGCAAAGGCCTCGTGGAGCCCAGGAAGCCTGGGAGAAGAGGTCCCCAGAGAGCGGGTGCATCTGGCAGAGGGAGGCTCAGAGGAGGTCAGGGAGAGGAGTTCCTCTGCGTTGGAGGGACCCATAGGAGGGCCAGACCAGGCAGATGAATGGGGACCTTTACAGCAGTGGGTGGTGGCCAGAGGCGAGGAGCAGTAGCTGGTTTGTATTTGCACGTAGAACAGAAAACCTGTCCTGGAAACAGCGGGAGCTGAAGAAGTCAGGTATGCCTCCTAGGTTTGGGGCTGAACAGAAGACAGGGCTGCCCCTGCTGAGGCTGCAGGGTGGGCTTAGGGAGGAAATGTGAGGTGCGCTTGCATCGTGGAGACCGAGATGTCCAGGTGAGCCATCTGCAGGTGCAGTGCAGACTGAAGGGACTTGAGGGCAGAGTCCCCACCGGTGCGAAAACCATGTCAATTTGAAGCCCATCCTGAGGTAAAAGGGGCATTTCAGGCGCAATACTGTAAGTCTGAGCAGGGCCCTTGGGTCCTGAGGTGGGGGAAGGGGGAAAGAGGTAGAGGTCCCTCACAGAAGGTAGGAGGCCATGCTTGGAGAAGCGCAGAGACTTGGATTCTGCATCACCCTGGTTTCTGACAAGTTGTTGGATCCTGTGACGAAATGCTGGGGAAGACAGTAGGAGGCTGGCAGCCCGGCCCCCTTTCTGGGTCCTTGTGCCTCTGGGGGGTGGTGGTGGTGGTGGTGGTGGTGGTGGTGGTGGTGGTGGTGGTGTCTGCACAGCCCCAGATGCTGCTTTTGTGGAGAAGGAGGAGCTTGGGGCCAGTGTTCCCATGGGCGGCCCCTGGCAACTCCGGAGCTGAGCGAGTGCCACCACGGGGCGCTTGATGCACCCAGCGCCCACCCACCACCTGACAGCCACGCCCTGGAGGACCCCCAGCCCTCGGCGCTGCAGCTCCGTCCCCAAGGGGGAAGGTCCTCCCTCCATCGCTCTGCGACCGCACAGACCTCCCGGCCTGCGCCCTGCAGCCCAGGGCTCCAGGAGAGGGCGGGCGTGGGTTGAGGACGCGGGAAGGTGAGGCCAAGGGGCCGGTCGGGCCCGGGGTGGGCGTGCCGAGAACGCGCGGTGTCTGCGCTCCGTGAGCGCAGCGGGGGCGGGCAGGCTCCGCCCCGGGGCGGGCGGGGGCCGCCGGATTAAAGGCCACCGGGGCGGGCGGGACCGGACCGCAGCCCGCACCCCGAGCGCTCTCGGCTCCGCGCTGCCCAACGCGCGTCCGTCCAACCGGCCGGCGCGCCCGGCGGCCCCCGCGCAGCGCGTCCCGCAGACGCAGCCGGACCTACACGCCATGAGCGGCCGGACCGGACCCTGAGCGGCGGGGACCATGTCGCGGCGCGGGGTTCTGGGGCCCCGCTGGGGACTTCTGCTGGCGCTGCTGCTGGCGCTGGGCGAGCTGCCGCAGGTGGCGGGCGTCGAGGAGGAGCCTGGCGGCGGCGGGCACCAAGACAGCGAGGGCTTCCAGGTGGTCACCTTCAAATGGGACCACGTCCAGGACCCGTACATCATCGCGCTCTGGATCCTCGTGGCCAGCGTGGCCAAGATCGGTAAGCAGCTCCGGACTCGGAGGGAGGGCTCCGGGGTTCTGGCCCCGCAGCGACTTTCTCTCGACCGACCCCGCCTGCCTGCGCTCCCGCGGGCAGAACGAGGCGCCCATCTTCCTTCCTCCCTCCCTCCGCCGGGTAGGTGCCGGCTCCGCGGTCTTCCCCGTGGAAGGGGCGCGTTCGGTGTCAATTGCCGCGCGGTCCCTTGCGAGAGCACCGCTCCCAGCCCCGGGGAACCAGCCCTTGCGTCGGCAGGGCAAGGCTCCGGGGCCGCGAGCCTGGCCGGGCCCGGAGTGGCCGTGCCGGTCCCCAGAGTCCCCCGATCTTGCCGGGCAGGTGCTGGGGAGGGAGAAGGGGGGAGCCCGCGCTCTCTGGGCTCCAGGCTGCCCATCCAGGCCCGCGGTGCAGCGCGTCTCTCCACCCTGGCGCTCCTGCGCCGCGTTTTCTGTCTGTCGGGCGGGCTCGTGGGGGGCTTTTGAGCGCCCTGAAAAGGGGAATGCCCTTGTTGTCAAGCACCGAAGTGATAATTTGTTCCCAGGGCAGAAGGGGAACGGTGCCGCTCACAATGAAACCCAGTAAAATCCTGCTTACAGGAGCGGTTTTCCCACGGAGTGTTTCTCTGTTTAAAAATCCCTTCCTGTCAGATTTCTTTTCTTCTAACTTGCTCCAATGAGCCAGCAAAGTGGGATTGCCAGAACTCCGCAGCAAGGTGATGGGAAGGTCATCTTTCCTAAGGGCGTAGGAGGACTGAAGTCTCTAAGTGCCGGTCAACATCAGGGAGGGTCTTAGTTGAGGTGTTGGAGGTGTGGTAGCATTTGTAACTAACTAGGGGGAGCCTGAGAGAGGGCCCCTGAGCGGGAGGTCTGAAGACACCTTCCCCCCATCCTTGCCCCCCCAAGGAGCTGTAGGTGGCAGGAACAGATCACCAACGGTTTGGGAATGGGGAAGAGCAGGCAAGAAGAAGAGGAGTCTTTCTGGGGCCTTGGAGGGGACTGACGAGCTCAGAATGCTGGGAAAGACAGGTTTGGGGCAAGACCTTAGAGAGCTTTGGACCTGGAGTTGAGGGTACCTGGCAGAAGCTGGGTGCTGCTTGTTTTTCCTTCATTTCCTCCCTTGAAAGTCCCTCTCTTTTCTGCTTTGCCTTTCTTAGCAGCTCCCTCTGTCTCTTCCCTCCTTTGTCCTGGCATCTCTGTAGTCCCTTGGCCCCACCTGCCTGGTCACCTTGCTTACTTGGTCCCCCACTGGAAAGCCCTGTGGTCTTGTAAGCTGTGTCTCTGCCAGATGCCTCTGCCAGGGCGAGACCACTGACACTAGCCATGTCCAGTGTGACACTTACTGGGCAAGTCCAACCTCAATGTCTGGGCATACCCTGCCCGGACACTCACACTGCTCACCTAAGAACGGACCTGTTTCTGGGGCACAGTTGTAGGGGGACGGGGAGGAGGGTGGGCGCGTGGGGGGGGGGGGGGAAAGGGGCGTCTCTTCCTCTGCCACATTCTTTACTCCATGAAACCACCATAAGGATGATGACATGTGCAGGGTGGGCCCAAGACACTCTGGGAGGTGCGGCACCTCTGTTGTGTAATCAAGCATGCATTTTCTGTCTGGCCCCGATGGCGGCCCAGGTGTGGAGCCTGGCATATGAAAGTCCAGGGCCAGCCATCAGGGCACCAGCTGTTCCACCTGGAGTGGGTGTGGGGACCCTGGGAGGGTGGCACTGACCCAAGTATTTGCCTGGCCCAGATTTTGTTACTCACCCAGGAAGAGCCATGGCCTGCAGGTCTCCGAGCACTCGGACTGTCTGAAGAGGGCCTTCTCCGGGTGGGGCTGCCCGCTCCAGCAGCTCCAGCGCCGTCTCATGGGCAGGGCAGAATGTGTTTCCCTTCTGGCACTCACCACTTAAAAAAGTCTCACCTCAACAGCACCACACCCTGCAGGCTGTAATCCTGGGAGGCTGGAGGTAGGGGCTCTCAGGACAACACATAGAGGATCCCAGGGAGAAGACCCCTGGGGTGCCCTCTGACCCTGGGTCAGGCCTTGCCCTGTCCCTGCCTAGATATTCTTCTGAATTTGGAGGCTCCCACTATGATGGTATCAGGGCCTGGCCTGTGACTAGGCATCACTACACACACTCAGTTTCCCCATCTTTAAAAGGAAGCTGGGACTGCACCCATGCCCAGCCTTGTTCCCTCCCTGTTCTTCCTTACGGCCTCTCCCCATTAATCCTATATCCTCTCCCCATTAATCCTATCCCCTGGAATCCTCTGCCCTGACCCTGCCCAGTTCCCCAAGGCCGTCTTCATGGCCCCACCTCTTTTCCTGACTTCTGAAGTCCCCCATTTCTTTCTGCCTTGTCCTGTCCCCATCTTCTGAGGCTGCTCCTTCTTCATCCACCTTGGGGCCCCGCCCCTGGGTCCGGACCTAAGTCCTCCCCCCACCCCAGGTCCATTCTCCCTTCACTGCCCCACACCCAGCACCTTCAGGTACTGTCTTCCAGGGGCCCCCCTCTCCAGCCCTGGTTACCTGAAAGGAGTCTCTGCACAGACATCTCCCCACACCTCAGAGGAACCACCACTCCCCCCACTTCTCAGCTCTCCAGGCTCAAAACCAAGGCTTAGTAAACAATCTGGACCCACCGCTCACACTTAGCCACCTAAACCAGGAGTCACCTCGGGCCAATGACCTCATCTCAGTGGTCCCCACTCACTCCAGACCAGACCAAGCTGAGCTCCACACCTTCCAAGGCTTGGGTCTCACCCCCCACAATCCACTGTGCTCTCTGCAGTGAAAATCAGAGCTCTGGCCTAGTTTTTGCTGGACTAAGTCAGGGACCTCCCACTGCCCAGCCCACCTCCCTGCCCAAGCCCTCTGCATTCAGGTGCCAACCTCTACCCCACCGCTCATCCCTAAGAACTCTGGACTTACACTTGAGGCCCTGACTCAGGGACCAGACCCCCTCAGACATCTCCCTCCCTGCAAAGCCAACCCCAATGCCTGTCGCTCAAAACCCTAAGGACTAATCACGCCCACACCTTACCCTGATGGGGCTGGAGGCCTCGCGGCCGTGGGTCCAACCCGTGCACAGATGAGGGACGTGCTTGGATCACAGTGTACTTCCTCCCGCCCCACAGTCCAGGGTTCACACTTGTTAAGCCACTTGGCCCCATTCATCATTTAAAATGGTCAGGGATCATCTAGACTATTTGAGTCTCAAATTACAGGAACAGAAGAGCTGGATTGATACTGATTTCCAAACACCTTGTGTTGGAGAGGTCAGGTTGCTTCCAGCCATTAGTAATCTTGATGGGGAAAGAAGGTGCAGGGGACCCTGAGACACAGGCAGGAACTCCTGCATAAGCTTCAAGCAGCTTCTCTGCTCAGCAGCTGGGGACAGAGACCCTGGAGAGCAGGGTCACAGCACTATCTTGGTGACCCGGGACTGGGTTCTGCCACTTTGCAAGGTGAGGAGCAGGTATGGCTCTTGTACCCACAGATGTCCAATGAGCCAGCAAAGTCGGATTGCAAGCTCCCCACATGTATACATCTGGGCCTGTTACTGCATCTTTAGGAAATTCAGAGGAGAAGGAGGCCACTGAGGCCAGGGAGCCGAACACAGCTCAAGGACAGGTGGAAAATGAGGGTGAGGATCCTTATGCAGTGGGTGGTGTCTGCCCTTGGTGGAGAGAAAGGGCCTTTCTCTGGAACAGCCAGGAGCCCCCCCCCCCCCGGGCATGTGCTTCTCTGGGGCGGGTCCCAAGTCTGCAGCCACCCATACCAGGGTCACTTTGGACCTTGCACCAGGCCAGGCTTTCTCTCCCTAACAATGTTCTCAGTCCTCAGGCCTCCCCTGGCTGTGTGACTTCTGTCTAGACACCCCGCCCAGTGGTGGATTTCTCTGCGGTATAGCTGTCGGGCACTGAAATATGCTCCAGGCTGTGTGGGAAGCTCTGGGTGGTGTTTAACTCCTGGCTTAATTACTCCTGCTCTGGGTTTAGATGGGGAGCCCCTGACTCCTATCCCACTCTTTCCTGTGGGCCCCTGGGCACCTTCTACCATGCTCTCTGCACCCCCTGAATTTCCCTTGCTGGCCAGGAGGGAACGCATAAGAGGATCTGGAAGATAAGGATGGCCTAGAAGGGCAGAGTAACCACCAGGAGTCCCAGTGCAACCTATCCTCCCAAGAGTAGACAGTCAGTGGGCCCTAGTGGACCCCGGTCCTCACAGGACAGATGGAGTCCATGGGAGTGAAGACCCATTATCCAAGGCCTGGAACCAAGGACTGTCCCCGGAGTCTCTGCTGGAGGGAAGGTGCCATGCTGAAGGTGTAAAGTCTCCCTTTTCAGGAACTGCCCAAGGGAGAATTAGCCCCTGGCTATAAAATAATCCATGGGCATTCGGAGCTAAGGTATTCTGTTGGAATGATCTGAGGAAGGGGGCAAAGGTCAGGCAGTGCGATAGCACTTAGGCCTGCCTGCTCCAGAAGGGACTCCCCAGGGAGCCTTCCACCCGGGCCAGCTTCCCGAAACAGTCCAGCGTGAATCACCACCACTCCCCAGGACACCAGGCTCTTCTCCGGAGTCTGGCCCGGGCCAGCCTTGGTGCGCATGCACAGGCTCTGTGAAGGCAGGAGTTTGGCGAAACTTAGCTCTGGGCTCTCTGATCCGGCCCTTAACCAGCCTCACACTTTATTTCTTCACAGACACGTTCAGCCCACCCCACCCACAGTTCTGCCCCCCAGCTCTGGCCCAGTAGGACAGAGGCAGGACTTCCTTCCACATGCGCCAGGCCCTTCCCCGGGAGCTCCCCAAGAGCCAGGGAGTGTTTAAAGTCGGGGTTCCCATCCACACATCTCCCCGTTTTCTCTCCACTCCCTTTTGGCAGCGAGTTTTCCCAGGAGCTGTGCACCTGAAGCGGGTGGGGAGATCAGTTCTGATGAAGGAGGCGAGCCAACATCAGGGCTGGCCAAGGTTAGGGCTGGCCAAGGTCAGGGCCAGTCTCCTCAGCTCCTCTACCTGCCCTACGCTGGCAGGTGCTCTGAGTTTCTCAGAGAAGGGGCTTCCCCAGCTCTGCCCCTGCTGGGGAGCTAGGACAGGTCTGCCCCCAGAGCATGGTATCCATGGCTCTGAGTCTGACAGCTGGCAGCTCTCTGGTGTTGGGTCTCAGACACCAAGCTTTGGGGTGCTGAGTATTGGAATGCTGGATCTCAAGTACCAGGTATTATGGTACCAGGCCTCAGGGACCATGTCATGGGGTGCTAGGTATTGGGGGGCATCTGTGCAGAGCCTGCTTCCCCACCCTTAGCACTGGAGCCTAGAATGGCTGATTTCCTGCTTGAGCCATGCTGAACACAGTGGGGTTTCTGCCCCTTGCATCCAGAAAAGTTTCAAGGCAGCTGGGTGGTTTCCTAGTATGAGAGTCTGAGCTGTTTGAGGTTTGCTCATCTGGGGCAGGTCTTTGCCCCCACCCGTGCCTGTACCTTGCTCACACCCTGCCCCCACCCTCTGACCTCCAGCCCTTCTTCCTGACCTCATGCACTTGTTTCCAGCTCTTCTCTATCTCTTCATATCTTTTCTTCTATCTCCTCCTGTCTATTCAGAGCTGGGGAGATAGCAGTGCCCGGAGTCCAGGTGCCTGCAGTAGTCCTCCCCACCCAGCCCTGCCTGCAGAGCCCATCAGATTGGAGGGGGTGCTGAGCTCAAGGGGGCATGTGGGCTGGGGGTGGGTGAGTTCGTGGCAGCCTCCCATCCACCATGCTGTAGCCCTGCTATACAGTGGCTTTTCTTGGCTTCACCTAAAGCTCAGACTCCTACACACACACACACACACACACACACACACACACACACACACACCCCTCCCCAGTCAGGCAGGTCACCAGGAATTGGAGCCCCACCTACCCAGGACATTTCTTGCCCCACCTCTTCTGAGCTCAGAACCTCCAGCCCTCTACCCCCAGCTCCTGAGGATCCCCCCACAACCAGGTCAGGGTTGCAAAGGCAGGGACTGTGTATTTCTCTTCCTGCTGTGTACCCAAAGTCCGGAGGCCTGCCCAGGCTCCTGAAGATCTGCTTTGCAGAGGTGAGGGATGAATGAATGAGTGAGTGAACCAATGAATACACTGATGAATCTCAGCTTCTCACTTGTCTGTGAGCTTCCTACAAACCATCCAGGTGCTGGGTCTGGCTAGCAGCTTCCTAAGCTCCTTGGCTGAATTCTCCACCATCCTGCCACCCCTCAAATTGCCATGCAGCCTCTGGTGAGCCGAGTGGCACACCCTGTGACAACACCTCCAGGAAGGCAGACCATTGACAAGTGGCGCCAGCATTAGCTCAGAGTACTGTGGGCGTGTTGGGGTTTAGGGTGGAGAGCACCATCACCCCAAACAGAGCTAGCCTGGGTGGGCCAGGTCTCCAGGAGACGGCATGCTAGCCTATGCATGTCTGAAGTGCCCTCCACCACAAGCTGAAATCTGCTGCCCTGTTCGCCACCGTGCAACCTTCTGGATTAAGACAGAATGACTGCCAGGTCCTGACATGCTGGCCTCCAGACACACAGACACCTGCACAGGTCCTGGCTCATGCACCTTCCTGGGACACAGCCTGGAACTTGGGTCCCAGGCAGGTCAATACCGTCAGCAAATTGATGACTCTTTTGGGTTTGAACGATTTACTTTATCAAAATAATCCAAAATGTTTGATCTTTATTTATTTATTTATTTATTTATTTATTTATTTATTTATAGCAGCCATAGTTCTGGGCACTAGATGAGCTCTCACTAGTGTAATATTCATTTAACAAATGTTAGTGCTGCCACGTGCCTGGCACTGCTGTAGGCCAGGAGGAGGTCACTTCAAACCAAACAAACCCAAGCTTTGGAGGGTAGCATTTGTGCAGGGACAGACAGATGCAATCATGCCACAGGATAATGACATTAAGTTCAATAGTGAACAAATGATGGGAGGAGTGAGTCTTTGGGTAAGGGGAAAAGCATTTTCAGAGTGAAGCAGCCAGTGCAATGGTACTGTGATGGGCCTGTGTTGGTATACCTGAGGAGCAGCTGGGAGACCCATCAAGGGAGGGATGGGAGGTGAGGTCAGAGGGGCCAGGGAAGTGGAGCCATGAGAGCTTCTGAACTGAGGCGAACTTGACCCACTGGGAGGTAAAGGAAGCCAGGCCTGGGGCCTCTTATTGAGTGGCATAGAGCACACTGACACCAGCTGCTGCTTGTTTGAGAGATTTTAGGAAAGTCTGAAGCCTGAGCCAAGACAAGCCATTTATATGGAAAAGCCACTGCTAACAGCTTGGGTGGGCTGCAAATTGGGTGGGTGAGTCTCAGGGAATCATCAGGGTCTTGCAAACAGTGATGGATACTCAGATATGGGGCTTGCCAGTCAGCTCTGTGATGGGGAAGGATGAGGGAACAATGACTCCTGTCTGGGAGAAAGCTGCCCCTGAGTTCTTGCTTTGGTTCCAGACAGTCCAATTCTTCCCATGTGTCTTTGGATCCCCACAAGCTGCAGCCCCAGCACTGAAGCTCAGAGGGAGTGAGTCCATGTGCTGCCCCTTTACAAGGAACTGCCTGGGACTCCAGCAGTTCCCCTGTTACTTAGCCACAATCCCCACTGGTTTTTATAGCCCAGAATTATGGGGGCTTCTCTTCACAGCACTGGAAGCCCGGGCTGAGGGGTCTGGTGAGGGGCTGGGATTTCTTGCTCTCCTCATGGGAAGGCTCTGCAGCTGAGATATCCCTCCTGATTAAAAAAATACTACACATGTGCGTTGGACCAGCCTGTTCTGCACCTCCGCCCCTCCTACCAGTTTCACTGTGCTTTCTTCTTCATTCTTTAGTTGTAGGACTTCTATTCAACCAGATTTCAGGTGGTTCTGAATGATGGTTGTTTTGTATTTTTGTTGTAATTTTGTTGTGAGAGGTGGCAAGTATCAGTGTTTACCTATGCTGCCATCTTGGTTCTCCTCTGTTGGCCATTTTTTGCCCCAGGGTTATTTATAAAGGGGAAAAGCCCTCTGATTTCATAAGATTCTTCCCAGTAGCATGTTCAGGATAAACAAGTCAGAAAACCAGTGCATATGTTCGCAAGGGTCTGATTAGAGATGCAAGTTCTTCTCCCAGGAGCTCTGATGGCTTGGTGAGACAAGGCCTCTGAGAGCTGAAGAGCCCATCAGGCTGCTGTTTTGGCCTCTGTGCCTCCAGCTTCCGAGGAGGGTGCATGCCTGGGAGGTAAGAAGGGTGAATGATGCCCGACTCTGTGGACTTGAACCACATGTAGGGGAGGCGATGACCGCTGACAGCACAGGGCTGTGGGTTCCCATGGCAAAGCTCTGGGCAGCACCCAAGCGGGGTGAGTGCTGATGTATTATTCTTCAGGTCATGCAAGGTGCCTGGGCTGGGGCTGGAGTCCTTCCTTGGAGCTGGCTGTGTCTCAAGTTCACATCTATAACCCAAGTGTTATATTCAGGAAGAGATGAAAGCCCCATGGTTTACTGGGTGAGGGGTCAGAGTCCAGGCAAAGGGGTCAGATGGTGGCCAGATGCAGGCTTCCCGTTTGTGAGAGATCAAGATGGGCCTCAGAGGAAGAGAGGTGGCTGAGCTGAGCAAGAGAGGCTGCAGGGAGAATACTCAGGCAGAAGCACCAGCCCAGGGGGCTCCAGTGGGTGGGGGCGAGGACCATGTGGGCTGCAGTGGTGGATGGTTAAGTCCTGAAGATGGAGATGGGGGATGGAGCATGGTTGAGCCACATTGTCTCCCAGGCACCCCCCGCTAGACACACACACACACACACACACACACGCACACGCACACACACACACTCCAATAGAATGCTCTACTTCAGGCACAGATATCTCTGCAGACAGACCAGTGTCAGCTCCAGGAAGGTGTCTTGTGAACCAGCCTCTGAGGGCAGAGATAGATCAGCTTCTTTCTGGGTCAAACCAGTGCTCAGGGGGAAGGAGTAGGGCTGCTGGGGGAGGGTCAGACTCTGTTTCTTCCCTTCCATGAATTCACCACCTGCCGAGCTGTCATGCCAAAGTCCAACCTGGTTGAGTTCTCAGCTGGAAAAGGGTTTCTTACAAAGGCAGGATGGGAAAGCTGGAAATGCCTGTTTCTAACAGCTTTTAGAACAATGCAAAGGGTGAAACCACCAGCTCATTGGGGCTCTGTTCCTTCTAGTACTTAGCTAGCTCTAGTTTTTGGGTACTACGGTCTCCCCTTCTGCTTTCCCTTGGAATTTGGCCCGTATGCACTAGGCATTCAGCATAGTTCACCCTCACCCCCACTGCTTGCTAGCTAGATATGGACATGAATGGGTCAGGGCCACTGGGGAGGCCCACGTCTGTGCATTTCCATGTGCATGTCCATGTGTAGTTGTGTGTGTGTGCGCGTGTATGTGCACTGGTTCCCATGAGATTGAGGGCTTATTGAGGGCACTAAGATCTATTCCCCATGTGGCCATGGATACTGGGCCTGGATTTGAATCCTGGCTCTGTCATTGCCCCACGCCCCACAATTACTTCTATGGTACCAACATCCCTGCGAGGGATCACTAAGGAGTGGGTGAAATTAGGGCCAGGACAGATAGCGGCAGGCACTTAGGGGATATCCAATTAACGTGAGTTACTGTCACCCCCACACATCTGATGGAGTGTTGGCATGATGGCTGTGGAACTCTGGACACAGGGTCACCAGGAAGGCTCCCTAGACGCACCCCAATGGGAAAAGCTGGGCTCCCAGGGATATGGGCTAGGGAAGAGCCTGGGGGTGTGGGAAGAGGCTGAAGCTACCTCTTGGCTGACGTTGGGTGAACCCATTGGAGGCTTGTCCCACTGAAAGTGGGTAGTGGGATCACAGAAGCCTTTCCAGCTTGAGAAGTCACCAGGCACCCCCAAGAGCAGGGCACCAAAGGGCCTCCGTCTCCTGCTCCTTCCCAAAGGCCAACTGAGAGGCCAGACTCCCTGAAGGCAGATGTCATCTCCCTGTGGTGACAGCAGTAACTCAATGACTGAGCGGAGAGTACTATAGAGCGCACCTTGTAAAGCAAAACCACACTCCACATGCGGCATTGCGGCCCATTTCCATGTCCTGTTCCTTCAGCCAAGAATCTATGGGTGAGGACAGTGGCGAGGGGGTGGGGGGAATAAGGCCATGGGGGGTGGGGGGAATAGGATGGAGGGGAGCTATGGGGGGGGAAAAAGAGCAACAACTGTAATAAACTGAACGATAAAGATAAAAAAAAAAAAAAAAAAAAAAAAAAGAAGAAGGAGAAGAAGAAGAATCTGGATGAGGGACCAGCTATCTCTGTCGCCTGGGGCAGCAGCTGAGAAGCCTGTGAGACCAGCTGTATGGGGCTTTCAGTGCCCTGGGGGCAGCTCCAGCCATCTCAAGTTAGCTCTTCTGGGGTGAGGCTGAGGCAGGCCCCCAGCGCAGGGATCTCCTGGAGGGAAGCAGGAGGGAAGAGGCTGGTCACTGTCCCTGAGCAGATACCACCCCAGCTGCAATCTGAGAATCTGAGACTCTCCAAGGCTCCCACACCCTGGCTCCTGCCTGGTCTGCTGCTGCCTCCGAGAGGCCTCTTGGTTGTCTTGTCTGAGGGCAAGCTGTGGTCCCTTCTGAGCCTCAGCTTCCACAGCAGGGACATGGCCAGCAGCAGCATCTCTCTCAGGTGTGGCTGTGAGGGTGGCCTCAAGCAGGTGGATCGAGTGCCCAGAAAGTAAAAGGTGCCTGACTCACTTTCTGCAAACATTTGTCATTATCCTCCATAGGGCCCAGCCTAGTGCCCGGAGATCAACAAACCATCGCTGAGTAAAAACAAAAAGTGCCAAGACAATCACACAATAGCGGCAGACACCTGTATCACGGCCACTGAGCTGTGGATTTCACGCACCCAGCAGGGGCAGGGCCAGTGTCCTTCAATGCTGGGTAAGGAGGGGACCCAGCAGTCCCACCCCACACATCTATTACCTGCAGCCTCTGGGTCTTCGCTGGTCCTTGAGTTGGGAATGATTTTGTGACCCTGTCCTGGAGGGGCCTGGTCTCCACCCACTGAGTCCCCAGCTACAGGGTTACTTCCTGGAGCTGGTCAGGCTTAGGAGGAGTGGTCCACCCTGGGATGGCTTTGGCTCCATGCAGGGGCAGCTCACACCACAACCGCTAATTCACCTCTTCTTTCCCCACTGTATCGCAGTGCTGGAATGGCCGGGGGGTGGGGGGTGGGGGGGGGTCCATCATGACTGCCATTTAAAAATATAGTTAGTGAACAGAGTAGGGACAGGGGTCAGGTGTGGGATGGGGTCTCTGGACACTGTCACCATTTGCAGGTATTGGCAAGTCCAAGCACCACGCCCCCCACCCCAATAAAGCTTGCTTTTCTGGAACTGGAAAAGGAAGGCAGTGTTAAGTTTGTGAGGAGTCCCTGGGGTTGTCAAAATCCTTTACTCATTAACTCAGTAATGCTGAGAATGTTCGGACGGCCAAGGTGCCCTCAGCCCCAGGCTGGAATGAGTCTTGCCCCACATCCTGCATGTTGGGGCCTTGGGGCCTGAGAGGAGTGTATCCTGGCCCAGCAGCCCCCCTGGCTTCTGGGGTGTCCCCCACAGGAGCACTGGCAGGTGCAGGATGGTCACACGTGGCCAGCCTCCCAGGGACAGGACGGGCTCTTTTCTCCACTCAGACCTGACACCAGCTCAGCTCCAGGAAACCCCCCATCCCAGCCAGAAGCTCCGGCTGGCATGGGGGGAGGAGAACCAGGGGCTTTGTCTTTGCACTCACTCTTCTTTGAGAACCCCGCCGGGCTGCCCATGGGAGGGCCACCTTCAGTGGGCTTTCCATTCATAATTCCGGTTTTCTCAATAGTCTGAAAATTCGTTTTAGCGTTAATGCCTTGAAGGCAAATCAAAAGAGTGGTGTGCCTTCCCCAGCCAGGGCCAGCATCTTGCTAAGTGTGTGGTGTGTCATCTGAAATCCTGAATTGTGCTTGTGGCCCGTGGCTAACACAGAACCGGGTAATATTTCTCAGGTAGACCTGATGTGGCACAGTTGTCTTTGTTCTGTCCTTGGCGGAGGCCTGGCCCCTGACCCACATTTCTAGTGGCCACCATCAGGGGAGGGGTGCTCAGGGCAGGCAGCCCTTGAGTTCAGTGGGTCCATCATACCACCCGGCCACCTGCAAGAGCCTCAGGGGCCGTGTTTATCTGTTTTCAGCTTATATCTATGCTACGGGGCCTCAGTGCCTGACTGTGGGGAGTTAAACAAGAAACTCTTCCCAGGAAGAAATTTCTCTTGCTGCTTAATATCCTCCTTGGGGTAGCACCCTGTGCCTCCATCAAGGGGAGCAGGGAGGGTCTGAGCTCCCTGGACAGCCTGGCCCTGAACCTACCGTCCTGCCATGAAAGCCACTCAGGTAGCCCATGGCTGGGCCCAGGAAAGATCCCTGTGCGCGCCATGGTGAAGGTGTGTACATGCCATGGTGAAGGTGTGTGCATGCCAAGGTGAAGGTGTGTGCATGCCATGGTGAAGGTGTGTGCATGCCATGGTGAAGGTGTGTGCATGCCATGGTGAAGGTGTGTGCATGCCAAGGTGAAGGTGTGTGCATGCCATGGTGAAGGTGTGTGCATGCCATGGTGAAGGTGTGTGCATGCCGTGGTGAAGGTGTGTGCATGCCATGGTGAAGGTGTGTGCATGCCATGGTGAAGGTGTGTGCATGCCAAGGTGAAGGTGTGTGCATGCCATGGTGAAGGTGTGTGCATGCCATGGTGAAGGTGTGTGCATGCCATGGTGAAGGTGTGTGCATACCATAGTAGACGTGTGCATGCTGTGGTGAGGGCATGTATAAGCCACGGTGTGGGGGGTATGGAGTGGAAGATCCCTCCTTCCTATTACCCCAGCCAAAAAATTAAAACTAAAGAAAATAAATGTCAGCTTTCCCCCTTTGCTTTTGTGGGGCTTGGGGTAGAAGCACTCCATGCACATTCCTTGCAGGAGTCTGATTTTTATCTTTACAATAGCCCAGAAAAGTCTAGACTGTCTATTATTTTACAATGAGGAAACCAAGACTAATAGAGATAAAATACTAATAATAACTTGAAGTAAGTGCCAAGACAGGTCCCTCCTACAGAAAGCCGTCCAATGTGTAGCAATGCGACTCTGACCCCCCTAAACTCCTCTCCCCCCCCTCCCCCCCCCCCCCCCCCCCCCCCGCTCCGTAGGTGTGGCTCAATGAGGGCCCCTGCAGCTGAGGACAGGGAGCAGCTCTCAGCCAGGCCATGCAGCAGGGCCTACCCTTGGCTCCTGACTCTTCCGCATCAGAGGCACACGGTGGTTCTCCGTGTTTGCCTCCAGGAGCCTTTGTCTGCATTTGCCTCAGTTGAGCTTCTTTCTAGAGACTCGGTGCCCCTGCAGGACCTCTGGGCTGGCGGCGTCTCTGGTCCTCTCACCCTGGGAGCCCTTTGTCCTCAGGCTGTGCTGCATCATATAAAAAATCAATAGCCCCACTGCTTCCTGCTGCTCTGTGGCCTGTGACAAAGTCCCGTCTTCGGTGGATGGTGCTCACAGCACCCTGATAGTGGAACCGTGGGGTCACAGCAGCTACGTGACAGGCACAGCCGTGTTGATGATGCCATGGGACTTTGTCCACACCTTGTGTCTGCAGGAAGAGGTCCTCAGAGAAAGTGACCTTGCTGGGATTTTTTTTACTTGAAACGTAAAGGTTAATGAAATCCAAACTCTTCCCCCGTTCAGAGCATCTGTGTACCAAATCCTTGTAGTCTTTTGGGGGGTCCTTCACATCCTCCAACCCCATGCCAAAGTGAAGTGTCTGCATCTTTGCTTCAGTGGACTTTACAGTGAATTTGATGGTTAGCGTCAATCCCCAGACCTCCAGCCAACCACAACCCCAATTGAGGGCGAGATTTTTCTCCTCTTACAGTGGCTTCCGGTGAAGTAATGAACCTTTCATGTTCTTGAAACTTAAAAGCCTTGAAAAAACAACAACAACAACAACAAATACACACACACACACACAAAAACAACAACAACAACAACAGAAAAAACACACCACACTTCTCTGATTTGCCCAGCCAATCGGGTCTTCAGCTCCCTCATTCTGAGAGGGGAGGCCACTGCCTGTGCCCTTCCATGTCCCTTTCCTGTCTTGTTCAGGAAAAGGGAGCTCGTGTGGTGCTGATCCAGATCTGCTGGACTCTGATGTGACATTCTCCCTTCTGTCTTCTCTGCTTTTCCCCATGTGTCTGTTACACTCAACTGAATCCCTGCTCAATGAGTCATTTGTTGAACAAGGTCTCAGTGTCAGGATCATCAGCTGCCTACTGAAGTTGTGCCCCATGTGTGGTCAGCTTGATTCATGAGTGGGCTCTTCCTTCCCTCTTCTGGGGTCCTGGCCAGCCCCGACCTCCACCCAGCTCACCCCCAACTCCAGGTGCTGCTTTTAAGGACTTTCCCCTTCCCCCGACCTAATTTACCTGCCCTGGACCCTCAGCTTATCTCACACCTGCTCTAGCTTCACTTAAAGATAGAGAAGCCATCTTCAGATCAGTAGAAATCATCCAATCTGGAGAATTTATCTAATCTGTAAATTTGTATATTTCACTAAACCGGGGGCATATGGCCATCATTTCTTTAGATGTTTTTCTACCCCATCCTTTCTCTCCTTTTTTCCTGGGACTACCATTACTCATAAATGGACCTTTTGCCATTGTCCCACAGGCCACTGAGGCTCTTCGTTTTGTAAACTTCCTTCTCTTTGTTCTTCCGATTGGGTAATTTCTATTGACGGATCTTCAGTTCACCATCTCTTTTGTCATTTCTGTCTGCTGTTAAAAGCCTACCCATTGGATTTTTTATTCATATATTTAATTCTTCAATTCTAGAACTGCCATTTGGTTCTTTTAGATATCATCTATTTCAAGGGCCAGTTGACTACAACCTATGGGTTGATCATCTAATTTTGTAAATATAGTTATATTGGAATACAACTGTGTGTTATGGCTGTTTTTTTGTGCTAAATGGTGGAGTTGAGTAGTTGCAAAACAGACCTTATAGCCTAAATGATTTACCATCTGTTGCTTTTTGGCCTTTTATTTCACTCACCCCCCACTCTCCTATCCTTTGGTAGCCATTGGCTTGTTCTCTATATGTTTGTGTTTTGTGTGTTTTTTCAGATTCCATATATAAGTGAAATCATATAGCATTTCACTTTGTCTGACTATTTCATTTAGCACACCTTCTAGGTCCATTCAAGTTATTGTAAATGGCAAGATTTCACTTTTTGTATAGCTAACTAATATTCCATTGTATATGTATATATCACATATTCTTTATCCATTTATCTATTGATGGGCATCTAGGTTGCTTCTATATTGTGGCTTTTACTAGTAATGCTACAATGAGCATAGGGGTGCCTATATCTTTTTAAATTAGTATTTTTGTTTTCTTGGGGTAAATACCCAGACATGGGATTATTGCTGGTCATATGGCAGCTTTATTTTTAAATTTTTGAGGAAACTCCATATTTTTTGTATAGTGGCTGCATCAATTTGCAATCCCACCATAGGGCACAAGGATTCCCTTTTATCCATATCCTTGCCAACACTTGTTTGTTGATTTATTGATGATAGTCACTCTGACAGGTGTGAGGTTATTTCATTGTGGGTGTGTTTTTTGTTGTTGTTGTTAATCCTCGCTTGAAGATATTTTTTCCATTGATTTTTAGAGCTGGAGGGTGAGAGAGAAACACCAATGTGAAAGAGACACATGGATTGGTTGCCTCCTGCATAGGCTCCAATGGGGACCAGAGATCGAAACTGCAAACCAGGCACGTGCCCTTGACAGGGAATTGAGCCCACGACCCTTCAGGGTGCGGGCCAATGCTCCAACCACTGGGAATACTGAACAGGGCTCATTGTGGCTTTGATTTACATTTTTCTGATGAGTAGTGACATTGAGCATCTTTTCTTATGTCTATTGGCCATATGCTCTGGAGAAATATCTATTCAGGTTCTCTGCCCATTTTTAAAAAAAGTTTTATTTTTTATTTTTTGGTGTTGAGTTGTATGAGTTCTTTATATATTTTGGATCCAGATGTATCATTGGTGACTATCTTCTCCCATTGGTGAATGTCTTCTTGTTTTGTTGATGGGTTCCTTCACTGGGCAGAACTCTTTAGTTTGAGTAAGTCCTATTTTTAATTTTTGTTTGTTTATTTGCTTCCCTTGCTCGAGGAGACATATCCAAAAACAATATTGCTAAGACAGATATCAAAGAGTTTCCTGCCTGTTTTTTTCTAGGAGTTTTATGGTTTCAAGTCTTACATTTAAATCTTTAATCCATTTTGAATTTATTTTTATATATAATATAAGAATGTGGCTCAATTTTTTTTTTTTTTTTGCATGTATCTGTCTAGTTTTCCCAGCACCAATTGCTAAAGAAACTGTCTTTACTCCAGTGTATTTCCTTGCCTGATTTGTACTAGGTTCATGGACCATATAAGTGAGGAGTTATTTCTGGGCTCTTTATTCTCTTCCACTGATCTATATATCTGCTTTTATGCCAGTCCCATATTGCTTTAATTATGGTAGGTTTGGAATATAATTTGAAATCTGGGAGCTTGATACCTACCACTTGGTTCTTTCTGAGTGTGTTTTTTTTTGTTTTGTTTTGTTTTGTTTTGTTTTTGGCTATGCTGGGTCTTCTGTGATTTAATGTATATTTTAGGATTACTTGTTCTAATTCTCAGAGAAGGCCATTGTTGTATTTTTTTAATCCTCACCCTAGTATATGTTTGATTTTTTTTTTTTTTTTTGAGAGAGAGAGAGAGAGAAACATTGATGTGAGAGCAAAACATCCATCAACTGCCCTCCAGGTGTACCCCAACAGGGATTGAACCCAAATCCTAGATATGTGCCTTGACCTGAAATTGAACCCCCAAACCTTTTTGGTATATGGGACAACACTTCAATCAACTGAGCCACCTGGCAGGGTCACCATTGGTATTTTAATAGAGATTGCATTGAATCTGTATTTTGCTTTAAGTATTTAAAACATTTTAACACTATTAATCCTGTCAATCATTAAGCCAGGTATAGTCTTCCATTTATTTGTATCCTCTTTAATTTCATTCTTCAGTGTCTTATAGTTTTCAGAGTATAGATCTTTCACCTCTTCAGTTAAATTTATTCCTAGGTATTTATGCTCCCCCACCCCCCATTTTTTAAAATTTAAATTCTTTATTGTTTAAAGTATTACATGAGTCTTCTCTCTCTCTCCCCCCCTCCCCCCTCCACTGACCTCTCCCTGGCTGCTTCCGCACCCTCTTAGTGTCTGTATCCATTGTTAATGCTCATATGCATGCATACAAGTCCTTTGGTTTGCCTTTTGTCTTCTCACTCCCCCACCCCCCCCCGCCTTCCCTCATAGGTTGGATAGTCTGTTCAATGCTATTATTTTTGTTCATCAGTTTATGTTATTCATTATATTCCACAAATGAGTGAGATTGTGTGATGTTTATCTTTCTCTGAGTGGCTTATTTCGCTTAGCATAATGCTCTCTAGTTCCATCCATGCTGTTGCAAATGGTAAGAATTCCTCCCTTTTTTTTAGAGCAGTATAGTATTCCATTGTGTAGATGTGTCACATTTTTCTAATCCGCTTATCTGCTGATGGGCACTTAGGCTGTTTCCAAACCTTAGCTATTGTAAATTGTGCTGCTATGAACATAGGGGTGCATATATCCTTTTTGATTGGTGTTTCTGTTTTCTTGGGATATATATATATGCCTAAAAGTGGGATTACTGGGTCAAATGGAAGTTACATTTTTAATTTTTTGAGGAAACGACATACTGTTCTCCACAGTGGCTGCACCAGTCTGCATGCCCACCAGCAGTGCAAGAGGGTTCTTTTTTTCTCTGCATCTTTGCCAACATTTGTCTTTTGTTGATTTATTGATGATAGCCATTCTGACAGGTGTGAGATGGTACCTCATTGTCATTTTGATTTGCATTTCTCAGATGATTAGTGAGTATTTGTGCTTTTTTGATGCAATTATAAATTGTTTTCTTACTTTCTCCTTTTGATCATTTATTGATACATAGAAATGCAACAAACAGATTTCTGTATATTGATTTTTTACCCTGCAACCTGACTGAATTCACTTATTAGTTCTAATAGTTTTTTGATGGAGTCTTTAGGGTTTTCTATATATATCATGTCATTTGCAAATAATGAGAGTTTTACTTCTTCCTTTCCAATTTGGATGCATTTTACTTATTTTTTTTCCTCTCTCTCTCTTTTAAAATATATTTTATTGATTTTTCACAGAGAGGAGGAGAGAGGGATAGAGAGCTAGAAACGTTGATGAGAGAGAAACATCGACCAGCTGCCTCTTGCACACCCCTACCAGGAATGTGCCCGCAACCAATGTACATCCCCTTGACCGGAATTGAACATGGGACCTTTCAGTCCGCAGACCGACGCTCTACCACTGAGCCAAATCAGTTTCGGCTATTTTTCTTGTTTGATTGTTCTGGTTTTCATTATTTCCTTCTTGCTGTTTACTTTGGGTTTTGTTTATTCTTTTCCTACTTTCTTTAGGTTCAAAGTTATTTGTTATTTTTTGGAATTTGTCCTGCTTTTTGAGATAGGCCCATATAGCATTAACTTCCTTCTTAGAACTACTTTTACTACATACCATAAAATTTGGAAAATTGTGTTTTTATTTTCACTTGTCTCAAGGTAGTTTTCACTTCCTGATTGCTTTACCTTTTGATCCATTGATTGTTGGTATCCTAGCAACAATCAATTGGCCTCCACATATTTGTGTTTTTTTCTAGTTTTCTTCCTGTAGTTGATTTCTAGTTTCACGATATTGTGGTCAGGAAAGATGCTTGATATGATTTCAGTCTGCTTGAATTTATTGAGACTTGTTTGTGGCCTAATGCAGTGTTTTCCAACCTTCTCTCATGATGAGAATCACCTGGTGGAATTGTTAAAACACAGATTCCTGAATCCCAACTAAGAAGTGCTAAACTAGAATTTTTGGGAACATATAGGTAAAATTATATACTTAACTAGTGCTCTAAGACAGATTTTATATACAGAGCACTAAGTTAGGTATGCAATTTTACCTATATGTTCTCAAAAATTCTAGTTTAGCACTTCTTAGTTGGGATTCAGGAATCTGTGTTTTAACAACTCCACCAGGTGATTCTCATCATGAGAGAAGGTTGGGAAACACTGGCCTAATGTATGGTCTATCCTGGTGCATTTAAAAAAAATGTTCCATGTGCATTTAAAAAAAATGTGTATTTTGTACTTTTTAAATGAAATGTTCTAGCAATGTCTTTTAAGTTGATCTAGTCTAATGTGACATTTAGGGCCATTATTTCCTTATTAATTTTCTGTCTGGATGATCTGCCCCCTGATGTGAGTGGGTTATTAAAATGACCTACTGTTCTTGTATTAGTGTGAATTTCTTCCTTTATGTATACTAATACTTGCTTTACATATTTATGTGCTTCTCTGTAGGGTTCAAAGATATTTATGATTGTTATGTCCTCTACTTGGATTGATCCCTTTATTATTAGATAATGTCCTTTTTTGGTCTTTTTTTATTTAATATATTTTATTGATTTTTTACAGAGAGGAAGAGAGAGGGATAGAGAGTTAGAAACATCGATGAGAGAGAATCATCGATCAGTTGCCTCTTGCACACCCCCTACTGGGGATGTACCCGCAACCAAGGTATGTGCCCTTGACCGGAATCGAACCCGGGACCCTTCAGTCCGCAGGTCGATGCTCTATCCACTGAGCCAAACCAGTTTCGTCATTTTTTTTGGTCTTTTTTTTTTTTTTTTTTTTAATTGTTTTAAAGTCTATTTTGTCTGATATGAGTATTGCTACTCTTGCTTTCTTTTCACTTCTATTTGCATGGGATGTCTTTTTCTATCCCTTCATTTTTCATTCTGAGTATCTGTGTGTGTTTCCATTTGAAGTGAGTGTCTTGTAGGCAGCACATAAATGGGTCATTATTTTAAATCTATTCAGTCTATGCCTTTTAATTGGCACATTTAACTTATGTACATCTAAAGTAATTGTTAAGTATGTACAATACTTACTGCCATTTTGTTAGTTGTTGTTTTTAAATATTTTTATTGATTTTTTTTAATAGAGAGAGAGAGGAAGAGGGAGAGAGAGACAAATATCGATGTAAGAGATTGGTTACCTCCCATATGCACCCCAACTGGGGAGCAAACCTACAACCTGGGAATTGAACCCGCTCAACCAACTGAGCCACACCGACCAGGGCACCATTTTGTTAATTGTTTGGGGTTATTTTTGTAGCTCTCTGTTCTTTACTTCCCTTCAAATCTTCCCCTGTGGTTTCCTAGTTATCTTTGGTGTTTTGTTTTGATTTCTCATGTGGTAGTAAAAGTACTATATTTTTACTCCCCCATCTATGCTTTATGCTTTTGATATCATATTTTAGATCTTTTTGTTTTGTGAATCTCCTAACTACTTATTGTAGTTTGAGTTAATTTTTGGTACTTTTGTCTTTATAGTAGGTATTTTTAATATCTGATTCACTATACTTATTAAATATTTGGCTTTATCTGTGAGAATTTTTTCTTTCTCATATTTTCTTATTTCTAATTATAGCCTTTCTTTTCTGCTTAAAGAATACCCTTTACCATTTCTTGCAAAGCTGGTTCAATGGTAAGGAACTCCTTTAGCTTTTGTTTGTCCGGGAAACTTTTTATCTCTCCTTCAATTATGAATGATAACCTTGCCGGGTAAATTATTCTAGGTTGAAGGTTCCTTTTGTGTCACTTCCTTCTGGCCTATAACTCTGAGAAATCAACTGATAGCCTGTAGTTTCCTTTGTATATACCTAGACATTTTTCTCTTGCTGCCTTCAAGATTGTATATTTATTTTAAACTTATGCCATTTTAATGACAATATGTCTTAGTGTAGGTCTCTTTGCTTTCATTTTGTTTGGAACTCACTGTGCTTCCTAGGCCTGGATTCCTGTTTCTTTCCCTAAGTTAAGAAAGTTTTTAGCTATTTATTTCTTTAAATAAAGTTTCTGTTTCTTTCTTTTTTCCTTCTCCTTCTGGGATCCCTATAATGCAAATGTATGCACACTTAATGCTATCTCTGAGGTAACTACCCTAATTTTTAAAAATTTCCTTTTCTTGTTGCTATTCTGATTGGTTGGTTCCACTGGTTTGTCTTCCAGGTTGCTGATTTGTTCTTCTGTTAGAGAATTTTTCACCTCAGTTATTATATTCTTCAGCTCTGCTTGATTCTTTATTATACTTCCTCACTCTTTGTTGAAGTGTTCTCTAAGTTCCTTTATTCTGCTCTATTTTGGTAAGAATCCTTATGACCATTTCTTTAAATTCTTTATCAGGCAAATTTCTTATCTCTGTTGGCTTAAGATATTTTTCCTGGTGATTTTTCTTTCTTCATTTGAGAGATATGTTTCTGTCTTTTTTTTCTGGCTTTCTAAGTTTGATTATATGAATTAGACAAAATAGCTCTCTCCCAGCCTTAAAAAAAAAAAAAAAAAAAGAAAAAGAAAAAAGTGGCCTTGTATGGAAGCAACTTCCGTAAGACTGTGTGTGCTAAGTGTTTCTGGCAGACTGATTGGAGCCTGACAGGAGCCCACAGAGCCTGCGGCACTGGCTTATTGGCCTGGAGCACCTCTGGGCAAGGAGGCCAGGTGCATGTGGTGACACCTGTTGGTCCTACTTGCTCCCTTTAATCAGAGCAGAAATGGGTTCCGAGCAGTGTGGCTGGGAATATGCTACTGTGATCTTGTAGGTAGCCAAAGCACCTGAGTAGAGCCCTCACCTTGTCAATAAGCACCTTCCACCCTGGGGAATTCCCGCAGCTCCCAGAGAGCTTCCACAATTTCCAGGTCTTCTCCATTTGGTCTGTTTCTCTCATTTATTATTCAAAAGCTGTTCACTCCTCCCTCAGTTGTCTCTCGGAAGAAATTTCTTTCTGTATACATGCGTATTTCAGTGTGCTTGTGGGAGGGAGTGAATTCAGTATCCTCTTATGCTGCTGCCATCTTGAACCCCACTATCTAGCCATTCAGGAAAAATGTGCCAATCCCTGTTCTATCACACTGCTAAGATTTGCAGTTTGTTAATTTATTATATTTTCCTTTACATCCTTAAGCACAATTATTTTTATTTAAAAATATATTTTTATTGATTTCAGAGAGGAAGGGAGATTTTGTAATAGAAGAAAACACAATAATTTCAAGAGAAACGTCAAAAGTGCTTTATTCAAAGAAATGTCCATTGCTAGCTACACATTTTCCCCATCTTTCAGGTAATTTGTGGATACTGTCCCAAAAGAACTTCTCTTGTTTCGAGGCAAACCATTTAGAGGCCCAATTTTCCACTTTTTTTGTACGTTTTGAAGTGCTGCTCAGAAAGTGCCCGTGCCATCGATCAGAATAAGTGGTAATCTGAAGTAGCAAGATCTGCTGAATAAGGTGGGTGGGTTAATATGTCCCCAGCAAGATTTTTTAACACGTCTTTAATTGGTTTTAAAGTGTGTGATGGTGCCTTATAATGAAGCAAAATTACTATGCTGTGTCTTCTGGAACATTCTGGTCGTTTTACGATCAAAGTGTGGTTTCAAATTGATTATTTGTTTTCGGTAGCAATCAGTATTAATGGTTTCACCTGGTTTTAGAAGCTCATAATACACCACACCTTTCTGATCCCACCAAACGCAGAGCATTGTCTTCTTTCAAAGTGATTTAGCCTTGCAGTTGATGTTGATGGTTGACCTGGATCAACCCATGATTTTGTGCATTTGGGATTCTCAAAATAAATCCATTTTTCATCGCCAGTCACAATCCTATGCAAAAAAAGACTTTCTTTCATGCCATTGAAGCAACATTTTACTGATGACTTTTTGGTTTTCCATTTGTCTTTTGTTCAATTGATGTGGCACCTATTTTCCTTCCTTTAAAATCTTTCCCGTTGCTTGTAAATGATCGGAAATTGTTTCCTGAGCAATGTTTATCTTTCTGCAAGTTGTTTTTGAGTTTGACACACATCTTCATCCAATAATGTTTGTAATTGTTGGTCTTCAAACTCTTTTGGTTGACCTGGACGTTCTTTGTCTTTCACATTGAAATCATCACTTTTAAAGCATTTAAACCAGTGTTCACAAGTATTTAAGATGGAGCATGGTCACCATAAGCTTCCCTACGTATATGATAACTATCAGCAGCACTTTTCTTCAAAATAAAGTAATGAATTAAAACTTCCCACAAATGCTCTTTTTTTGGCACGAAATTCAACTTTTTTAAAAAATATATTTTTTTATTGATTTCAGACAGGAAGAGGAGGAGAGATAGCAACACCAATGATGAGAGGGAATCATTAATTGGCTGCCTCCTGCACTGGGGATCGAGCCTGCAACCTGGGCATGTGCCTTTGACCAGAATCGAACTTGTGACCCTTCAGTTCACAAGCCGATGCTCTATCAAACCAGCTAGGGCCAAAATTCGACATTTTTAAGCATAAAAATATTTATGATGTTAACACCTTCAGAAAATTTGGCATATGAAGTTTTGAAGCTTGCTGTCAATACAACAAAATAGCATACATATCAAATCGCATATATACCAACATATGTATAACTCCAGCTATTGAAAAAAATCCGCATTATTAACTGGTACAGCTGACTTTCTGGGCTCATCAGTGTCTGTGATGAAGGGGTGCAGGGTCTCCCTGTCTGTCGGACATGAGGGAAACATGGAGAGGCCAACCCTCCCATCGTCCTTGTGTCTGTTGCTCACAATGGCTCAGAACTGGCATCTACTGCTTTCATAGGAAGGCACTAACAATTTTCATTTTTTAATGTAAAAGTTGACAAAGTTTGCCTGAGTTTTGTAAACATGCGATGTTTAAAACGCTTGTGGTTTGTGAGCAGAAGGGCCAGTCCTCCAAGCCCTGTGCACGTGGTGCAGGAAGCAGCCACCTCCCTACCTGCCAGTGCACACCTGCCGGGGGACGAGGGCTCCCTCCCCAGCAAGAGGCCAGGGTCTCACTCTGCTTCATCTGGCGGTGACCTCAGAGCACTCACCTGGAACATCCTTTCTGGCAGGAGGTGTGAGGTCAGTTAGATAATATTGCGGACACTATAAATATCATTGCCTCCTGCCCTGGACTCGGCTGACACATTTACTATAATTCCTCACAGGGTGCCGAGTGAGCACATAATACACCACACCTTCCTAATCCCACCGGTGCGTGGAGGTCAGAGAGGAGTAGACGGGTGGGGAGCGGGTACAGAGCCAGCCCCTGTCCTGGAGCAGTGCTGAGGGGACCCTGTACATTGTCTGTAGAGTTAATGCTGGGGGCCCACCTATGTGTGTGTGTGTGTGTGTGTGTGTGTGTGTGTACCTGAATGTGGCATTTCGTGTCTAACCCTCACCTACTCCTCCTCCAAGAGATGTGGGTCCCCAGTGCTTCTCATCCTTCTGGCAAGGTGTTGCTGTTTGCTCTGGTTAGCTTGTCTACAGGGTTCATTTACCAGGCTTACACACGTTAAAGTAAAACCAGGGGATTTACTGTGCTCCTGCATTTGCGTGGACTCAGCTGAAATCTTGTGGAGAGATCCTGGGAGGCGGCGGCAACCACGCAGGGCCTGACCCAGATGAGGGCCAGGCTGTGTCTCTGCGGGCATGACGCCCATCAGCAATGGCCTTCCTGAACCCCAACTGCCAGCTCTGTCCGGGGCCTTCTCCAGAAATGGCTGGCCGGCTGGCCAGTGCCTTCTAAACTTTGACATCGGTCAGAGATTAGGACTAAACGTGTGTTATCCTGTGGTTACCTCCCTGTGGCCCTGCTGTTTGCACTTAATTAGCTGTAACTCTCTGGTCTCCGCAATCAGTTACCTGTGGGCTTGGAAGTCACGTTGCTCAGGGTCCTTGTTGGAGGACATCTGCCCCAGCAGGGGAGCTCTGGGCCCGGCGGGCCTCGCTCTGCTGTCTGGTGGTCTCGTGTCCTTGGCACACTTTGATTTTGTCCTGTACAGAGGCTTCCGTGTCGCCTCTCAAGGTCACGATCGCTCCTTGCTGTCGGCCTTGGGAGTACATGTTAGTGTTTGTCGAGTTGGAGTTTATACCGGGGTGTTGCTGCCAAGGAAAGAAGGATTTGCGTTGTGTGGGGAGCGGTGTCTCTGGCGGTGGCTGCCAGCATCGGCACGCAGGGTGACGTCCGGCTGGATGGCGCTCTGCCCATGGCACACCACGAGGCGCACAAAGCACAGCTCCTCTGCCTCCCAGCTGCACGGGCCTGGCTTCCTCCCCAGCAAACCCGGAGTTCTGATGCATAAGGTTCCACCACTGCCCACTTCCCAATCCAGGCCACTCTGGTCACACGTGGACGTGGGATCCTGGGCCTGTCTCTGTGTTCGTGGCTCAGGCCTTGGACAGGCCCTATGTGGAGCCCACAGCTGTGGGTCCAGAGGAGGCGGCCAGGATGCTGCTCACACATGCCTGCTGGTCCCTTGTGTCTTGGGACGGAAAGAGAACAAAGGCTGGGAGGGAACTGAGGCTCTTCCCGTGCCCACCCAATCACGTGGTTCCTATAGCCTGGGCAGAAGTGCTGGGTCTTCTGGGGATGAGGACGGTGGTGAGGAGCAGGGCAAGAACCTGGGCCCCTACCCTGACCACTCTGTGTCCAGCCCCTGCCACCTGGCACCCTCTTGGCAAGCATCCCCAGAAGACATGCTGCCCGAGGTGGTGGGGGTGACAAAGCTGGTGGACTGGAGGTTGCCCCACAAGCACGGGTGAGCGCTCTCCCCACCTTCACTCGCTCGGGGCTGTGGGCGTGGACAGAGAGTGCGGGAAGGAGAGAGAGGCCCGTGTGTGCGGTGCTGCGGTCACTTCCACCCCATCACCTCGGAGAATATTCACAGTAACCATGCGTGCGACATGAGTATTACTATCCATCCTGGTAACGCGCAGGCAGGAAGTGTGTGGCCTGCAGCAGTTTGGGGTCCTGACCAAGAGCTGAGTCCACCTGTGTCCGAGGACCATGCCCCGGTGGCCAGGCCCGGCTCTGGCCGGAGAGCCTCGCCATCCTCAGTGGGAACGCCGCCGCAGGGCACCTGGAGCCAGAACTTGGCTTTCTTGTTCCTAAAATGCCCATTATGTGCTTAATTGCTAAACCACTAGCAAATAGCCACTTTAAGCCAATCGAGGCTCCAGTTTAATTAGCTCATTACAATGCGGCCTGCCGTCTGAGAGGGGTCATGGGATTTGAGGAGAGCCGCCCGCGGGCCTGACCTGTCTTAGACTGGCTGGCGAGACACGCTCGAGAAGAAATCCCATCAACCAGAGACCCTGAGGTCTGGGTGAAAATGGGGAACCCAGACGATCTCTCCCCAGTCCCCGAGCCAGAAAGATAAACCATGCCCCAGAGGCCGAGCGGTGAAGTGGAGGGAGGACAGAAATCGCAGCTGAAAAGAGTTGTTCCCCCAATTATTGAGGGGAAAGAAGGAAAATCAGCATTGAGAGGTATCCTTGCTAACAAGAATGTTCTCAAGGATGAAAAAGTTTCTTCTGATCACCAGATAGAAAAAAAACAAGCCGACAGGTGACTCACAGGTGAACTAGGTAAGGAAAGCAGCTGATCTCACTCCACGCAGAGCCGAGGTGATGGGCAGCACCTGGGGGAGGTTCTGGGCCGCTGAGCAGCCTCAGGACACAGCCCCACGGCACAGGCAGCGGCGGGGAGGAGAGCCGTCTGCAGAAGTGAGAAGGCGGAACCCAGCTTGAGAACTCGTGAAGTCGGGAACAAATGCTGTGAAGAAACAGGCCACAGAAAAGGAAAGCCTGGTCCCCAAACTTAAGAGAAGTTAGGTGGACTCACCCCCGGCGGAGGTGCTGTTTCTCACCTGCCTGGGACAGAGACAGGACCCCTGTCCCCACCGTGGGCAGGTGTGACGGGCACTTCCACTCAGGTGAGCCCTCCCGCCCCCTGCCAGGACCCCACCCTCCCCGAGCGCCCAGCGCTGACGGCGAAAGCTCAGAAACAAGTGCCTGTGCCTCGCACAGTGTGGGGGCATGTTTCTTTCTCAGTGAGTAAAAAGGTCACATTGGTTTCTTCTGTGGATTTTCGGGGCTGACTTGATCAAGAGCATCTGCTCTGAAGCTGGCCTGTCTCTCACACTCTCGTTTCCCAAATTAATAAGATTGTGTAGTAACCAGCTGCCATACAGGAATGTGGCCAAGGATTAGCCGATGGTGCCCGCTCGGACTTCCCGTTCCTAAAGTGCAAAATTTGTTGTTGTTTTTAAGGAGAAGCCTGGTCCCTGGGCACCTTCCCGCCCCACTGGCCCTGCCTCTGTCAGATGCAAATGCTCAGTGCTCCTGATCCATGGTGCATCTCCCGTTTTGGAGACTGTCACTAAACACTAGGTCCTGACTGCACAACCTGAGCCAGCTCAGCAGAGTGTACGAGGCAAGGGGCCTTCCGGAGTTCAGAGGTCACTCGGTGCCCCCTCCCCAATTCTGGCCCTGAGCCCTGTGACCCTCGGTTTTATGTCTTTTGGTCACTGGCTTCTGTCTTTCAAGAGGCCTACAGGTCACTGGGCACCAAGCTCCCAGTCTCCCAGCTGCCAAGCGAGGAGGCTGCCACCAATGCAGCCTTTGCGATAGCCTGTCCAGGACAGAAAGAAGGACAGAAGACAAGCACTTTATAGAAAACAGCGACTTCAGCTAGATGTTGCTCAGCAGAGTGTACGAGCTCACAGCCCTGCAGGGAGTCTCCCTGAGCTTGGGCAGGCCCTGCAGCTAGAGCCTTCAGGAGGGTGGCCCCAACACCGCTGGCTTGAGGCTCCTGGGAATTACTGGGGGCAGGAGAGGATGTCACCCCCACCCCAGAGAAAGGCCCAGTCCAGGACAGAGAAGTGGGGTCTGACAGGGGCAGGGACGGCTGGCCTTGTACTATACCCAGCTCCTGGACACCAAGGCCGTTAGGAAAGAAGAGAAGACCATTAGCTCAGCTCTCTCTGGACATTAATGAACAGTTAGGGAGAGTCCGGATGGACACGTGCCCCAATCCTTTCCAGAGTCCACCAGGGAGGGGCCCTGAGACCCGTTAGAAAGCAGACCCGGGGCGGCCCAGGACCTGCCGAGTCTGAGGTCTGGAGTGGGGCCCTGGGCCCTGCAGGGGGTTCTTGTGCTGCCGAATGTGTTTGGGTGTCAGGGCCACCGGCCACAGGGAGGGCAGACTTCCCAGGCCCAGGGCAGGTGGAGTCTGTTGTCTCAGGAGGAGATGACCTCGCTGTGCCCTTGCCCTTGCTGTGTGTGAGGACCCGGAGGCCAGCTGCTGAGGGAGGACAGGGGGAGGGGGGGTAGAGGGGGGTCTCTCGGACGCGGCCGTGTGGGAGCAGAGCTGGGCCCGAGGTAGCCTTGCTGGATGCTCCTTTCTCACCCGTATGAGGGCCTGCCCAAGCTCAGGAAGACTCCCTGCAGGGCTGTGAGCCCGAACACTCTGCTGAGGCCCGGATGTTGCTCTGCTGAGTGGCCAGGCAGGGCCTGAGGATCTCCAGGAACCCGGCCCTCCGCATTCGGAAGCAACCTCTCTCCTCGGGGTGGTCGCCCTGTGGTGCCCATTGTGCCCTGTCCTCAGGCATGTGGCCACATCCAGGCGCCGGCCTCCTGGGCCTGCAGGTTTCTCCATGGAGGTGGGAACTCCCTCTGTGGCTTCCTGGGTGGCTCTGCTGGGGTGGGGCGAAGAGATGCTGCCTCCACCCGACGTGTGTGTGTGTGTGTGTGTGTGTGTGTGTGTGTGTGTGTATGTATGTATGTGTGATATATCAGAGGGGAAAGCAGGACCTGGTTAGAAAGCAAGATGTGCTGAAACTGGTTTGGCTCAGTGGATAGAGCTTTGGCCTGCGGACTGAGGGGTCCCGGGTTCAATTCCAATCAAGGGCATGTACATTGGTTGCAGGCACATCCCTGGTGGGGGGTGTGTAGGAGGCAGCTGGTTGATGTTCCTCTCTCATCGATGTTTCTGGCTCTCTATTCCTCTCCCTTCCTCTCTGTAAAAAATCAATAAAATATATTTGAAGAAAGAAAGCAAGATGTGCAGCTGGCTGGGGCTCTTGGAGGACCTGCAGGCGTGGGAGCGGGACCCCTAGCGGGTCCTCAGGTCCCAGAAGCATAGCCTGTTCTGCCTCTCCCTGCTGAAACCTGAACTTGCCAAGCGTGCAGGGAGGCCTTGTAGTCATAGGTCACAGGCCAGAGGCCCTGGTACCCGGAGGGACCTGTGCTGGGCCTGCCACTCGGCCCCTTAGCCGGACTGGAGAGGGCTGTCCACGGGGAAGAAGCAGGAGTGAGACCAGGAGACCTCTTTGCTTGGGCGGGGAACCCTCACAGTGAGCGGGAATTACAAGGGAGGAAACAGGTCAGGAGGGGTGAGGCAGCCTGCCAGCAGGGGTGGGGCTGGATCAGAACCGGCAGGACCCAGCCTCCGAGCCAGCCACCTCCTCCGGCCTCACCCAAGCATTCTCCCCGGGATGGGACAGGGTCTGCACAGGGTACAGACCCTGGCAGGACAGCGCCCGGCTCTGCCTCCCTCTCCTGCCTGCTGGGGACAGGGATCCTGTCAGCTCAGGGGACAGCGCCTCAGAATGTCAGAGAAGGCCTCTCAGTAGGCAGGACTTCGGTGGATGGAAACGATAACGATGCCAAACATTGCTTAAGCAGGAGTCCACCGCTTCTGACAACATTCCGGCTGTTTCGAAATCGGGCTTCATGTGGAATTATCATATTTTTTTCTGCGTCTTACAATAGAACAGAAGAAAAACGGACTCCAATAGGCTGTGCAGGCGGGGCCTCTGCCTCGCCTCCTAAGATCCTGGCAAGGTTGATGGCTCCGGGAGTGGAGGGGACCTAGAATGTGAGCAGTGAGCTCGTTTCTTTAGGGAGCCCTGGAGACCCTGGCCTCAGAAGGCTGTGTTCCTGGGCGGGGGTCATTCTCTGGGCAGGGGATAGGGAGACCCCTGAGGAGGGTGTGCTCTGGCTAGGTCCCGAGGGGCAGCTGGCAGCGGGCTGGCCGGGCCGCCAGGCCACTTGAGAGGGAAGCGTCCACAGACTGGATGTGGGCCTTGCTTCTCAAGCTCATGTCTGTCCTATGGCGCCGGATGGCCTGTCCTGTGGGGCTCCCTTCCCTCCTCTCCCCCGTGGGGTCCCACTCGCCCCTTCTCCCCCGTGGGATCCTGGCCCTGACGCCCTCTCCCCTGCAGGCTTCCACCTGTCCCACAAGGTCACCAGCGTGGTCCCGGAGAGCGCCCTGCTCATCGTGGTGGGCCTGGTGCTGGGCGGCATCGTCTGGGCGGCCGAGCACATCGCCTCCTTCACGCTCACGCCCACCGTCTTCTTCTTCTACCTGCTGCCGCCCATCGTGCTGGATGCCGGCTACTTCATGCCCAACCGGCTCTTCTTCGGCAACCTGGGCACCATCCTGCTGTACGCCGTCATCGGCACCGTGTGGAACGCGGCTACCACCGGCCTGTCCCTCTACGGCGTCTTCCTCAGCGGCCTGATGGGTGAGCAGGCGCCCCATCCGCCTGGCGGGCTCCTCAGGGCGGGCTCTGCCGGGCGGGGGCTGGGCTGCCCTGTTTAAGAAAGCCCAGGGTGCAGAACGCAGACCTAAAAAGCGGTGCTTCAGGTCACGAGATGTCACGGGTGGGTCCACTGAACCCTCTGGTTTGTTGAAAGTGAGGCTGAATGCTCAACTAGCTAGTTCACGTACAGCCCAGCACCCCCGGCCACAGTTATGTGTCCTGCGTGTGAATGAAGTCCTGTTGGACCAGGGCGGCCAGCGGGGCAGGGCAGGTAGGAATAGTCCAGCTGCTGTCCCTCCCCCTTGGCAGGGAGGTGGGGTCCATCCACTCCCCCGTCCCTGAGCCCTCACAGGCAGAGACCCCCGGCCCAAATAAATGCCCACCGAAGCAAAACGTTTGGGTGTCCTTTCTGCCCAAACCTTGGAGAAAAGGCCACACCCTTTCTATGCACTCCAAGCTACTCCCCTGCAGTTTGGTTCTTTAATTCAGCCCTGGCTTTGGGGACCTGTGAGGTGCGCCCCACCCATCGGGGTGTTGGTCATTATCTTCCTGGGAAACTGGAGCAGGTGAGGCCAATGGGCCACCTGAGGCCTCGCAGAGAGGTGCCTGCATGGTGCAGCCCTACATGCTGTTCTGTCCCGGGATGCTGCGGCTGCCCTGTTGCATCATGGGTCTGCAGGTTTGCTGCCAGGGCTGGGTAACCAGGGCAGTGAGAGGGTGAGTGTGGGCACCCACACGTGCCTGTCTGAGCACTGAGCCCCACCTCACACACTTCCTCCATGGAAGCCAGACTCCTGGGGGGTGAGCCCAGATTGGCGATTTCCCATCTGATTGAAGGAAGAGTCTCCTACCACCTGGCACCAGACACCCCCTCAGCCCCTCATCTCCTCCTGGTGACAGAGGGGACACATTGAGAAGGAAGAACCAAAGGTCCCCCATCTCCTCACCTCGCACATTGGTCACCGCAGGACTTGGTGCTTACCCCATGGGGCTGTGCTCCCTCAAGTCCCCCACTGTGGGCACCACCCCCTAGGCCCAGCCCAGAGAGACCTACCACAGTTGGCGATGCCTAACCTTGGACGATACCTAAAATGGCATGGCCATCTCCGGCTGCTGGGCCCAGGGGGGAAGTCTCAGAGTTTAGAGTGGGAACACCTGTGACTGGCACCCAGGACACAGCTGGTCAGGATGGGCGTCAGTCCAGGTCATGGAACACAGTGGTGCCCAGGGGCCAGCATGTCTGTTCTGCTCCTGGGTACACAGAGCTTGGAGCCAGCGGAGCTAGGAAGGCAGGATCCTTCTATGCAGGCCAGTGGCTCAAGGCCCCTCTCATGCTTCTGAGGAAGGGTCAGCCCAGTGTCCTGGGTCGCTGTCCAGGTGAGCCAGCGCAGGGACAGGCCCTGCAGAAGCTCGGGCGGGCAGTTGGAGATGTCCCTGAGGGGGTGAAGCCACGGGTCTTCTTGCCCGGGATGGAGAGAGGGGTTAGAACACACAGTTTGGCGGCTGTGAGCCCATAGTCCAGTCCACAGAACTGTCCTGGCAGGGCCAGGTGGACTCTCCCACCTGGAGGAGGGCAGGCCCCAGGTCACATCCTGCTTGGAGTGAGTGTCTGGCTTCTAGAATGTACTACCGGGTCGGTCAGCATCCTCCACAACTTGAGGCTGGTGCTCAGAGAGGCCTTCAGAGACAGATGGCCTGGAGGAGAGAGCGAGTCTGGAAGTCCCAGATACAACTGTGTTCTCACATCTGCCCACTGACAGTGTCTTGGGTGGAAAAGCAAAACCCATGATCCCCATTCTAAACGGGGCATTTCAAACTCACCGGGAGCCAGTTCTTTTAACACCTGTCACTTCTTCAGGACAGTGGCCCTGGTGCCACTGAGTTCCTAAAGGCTGTGAAGCTTTAGGAACTCACAGAAAACCCCCTCTGGGGCACCAACCTCTCTGCCCTCCCTGAAGGGGTTCTGGGGGCAGGACTGGGCCCTGAGGAAGAGTGGGCTCCTGCAGACGCTCCTATCCCAGAACTCAGGGCACGTTCAGCCTCTCCCACCCTCCCTCTACCGTCTGCCCTGCAGGTGGGCCTCTTCCTGCCCTCAAGGCCTGACTGGCTCCTGGGCCCCTGGGTCCCCTCTGGCTGGGGAGAGGACTCAATACCAACAAGACAGCCATAGCCAGGGCCCTCCTCCAGCCAAGCCCAGCTGAGCCAGACAGGCACCCACAGGCACCTCCCCGAGGTTGTGGGCTTGTCGCTGGGAAACGGGGTTTGCACATGGCCTGCTGGTGATCTGGGACAGGAGATAACTCTGGGAGGATTGCAAAGGGTGAAAGTGAACTTCAGCACCATCTCCCCACCCAATGGCACCCAAGAACCCGCTGGGCAGGAGCCGTACAGCAGAAGGAAGCACGGGCTGGCTCCACATGGCCTCCTCCCTCCAGCCCCTGCTCCTCCCCTGCCAGCGCCCCCAAATGCAACATCCATCTCCCTCCTCTCCTTTCTCCCCATCTCCCTGCAGCTGGTTCCCCTCCCAGGGTCCTGCCCCATCCATCACCTCCCTCTAGGCCCGCCCGGCTGTACCAATCATGGCAGAGACATCGTTTCCCTGGGAGGCCTCCTGCTGTCTTCCCAGCACCTAGGGCCCTGCATCTGTACTCACGCTCCCCTAGGCCGCTAACTCCCCAGGGCCAGGGTCTGATTGCATGTCCCATGGCCAGGCCCCACCCGTGCCCCTCACCTGCCTGCAGAGGACTCACTGGTAAGCCAGCCAGGAAGGGTCAGCCAGGCCCAAGGTGAGGTGAAGAAGAGAGCTAGGGGTGGTCAGTCTCCTCTGGGTGGGCTGCTGCCTTTCTGTGGGAGCCCCTGAGGGAAGCGGGTTATCCGAGCCAGGTTCCCACACCAGCCAGCCTGAGCCCTAAGAGCCCTAAGAGCCAGAGGCCCCGCCCTGAGGGTTTCCAGCCCCGCAGCTGCCAGGCCAGCACGGGAGGCAGCCCCGGGAAGGCCAGGGCAGTGCTCCTGCTTCCGCTCCCCATAGCCCTCTTCTCTCCAGGTCCTGGTAGCCAGGGGACGCCGCAGGGACCCTTACTCGCCTGGCCCTCCAGGGCCTCCCTGATGCCCCGCTTGTCTCCCAGGAGAGCTGAAAACCGGGCTGTTGGATTTTCTCCTGTTCGGCAGCCTGATCGCTGCCGTGGACCCGGTGGCCGTGCTGGCGGTGTTTGAGGAGGTTCATGTCAACGAAGTGCTGTTCATTATCGTCTTTGGGGAGTCCCTGCTGAATGACGCTGTCACCGTGGTGAGAGAGCGGGGGAGGGTCCTGGCTGTGCCCCAGAGCGTTTCCAAGCTGTGGGTGTGTGTGTGTGTGGGGGTGGGGGGACATGACTCTATTTTCTCCCCGGTCATCCTCGTGCCCCTTGGTGAAGTTGGCATGCGGAGAGCCTGCCAGGGTTGCCCACAGAGCCCAAGTCTGCTCCTTGGCCCCAACAGCCCAAAGGCTTCGTGGTCCAAGGCATTCGTAGGCCAGCTCCTTCTGCTGGACCTTTCCTCCACTGACTCTGAGGCTGGCTGTTGTAACGCGATTTCTTCATTCGTTCCTTCACAGTTCTTAGTATGCCCCCATCCCCTCCTCCCCCACTCACACACACTTCATTCCTTCACGGGGATGATTTTTAAAACATTTTTTTTTTATTTTTATTGATTTCAGAGAGGAAGGGAGAGGGAGAGAAAGATCACTGATGAGAGAGAATCATTGATCGCTGCCTCCTGCATGCCCCACACTGAGGATCAAGTCCACAACCCAGGCATGTGCCCTGACTAGGAATCGGACCGTGACCTCCTGGTTCATAGATCGATGCTCAGTCACTGAGCCACGCCAGCTGGGCCACAGCTGATGATTTGACCATTGAAATCCCACAGTCTCTGTTCCCAGAGCAGGAAGGGGCTGGTCTTTAACTTTGGATACACAGTTGGGCCCTCCTTCCTGATTTTCTGAAGAGAGTGCATATGTAAACAAGCAAAATCTCACTGTTTCTAGGGAGGGGGGGTCAAGGGACGCTGCCTGTGTGCTCAGGAGGGTGGTTTTCCCTCAGGGAGATGGTGCCAGGGGCCTGAGCAGGGCCCCTGGGTGAGCAGGGGCTGGAGGCCAAGTTAACACAATGAGAAGTGAATGGGAGGTTCCTGAGGAGCTGTCTCGGCATGTGGCCATCTTGAAGTCTTCAAAACCCACCCCCAAATGGGGCCACTAGGGCCCTGGAAGGGAACATCTCTCTGAGCGGCTGGAGGCCCTGCCCACCGTCCCCCTCCGGGGCCCAGACACAATGGGACCTGGAATTCCCTGTTTGCTCTACAAGTGCCTGTGGCTTTTCTCTAAGAAATCCTGATGTCCCCTCAGGGCTCAGGAGATTGAAGGGCCAAAGGGCAGGCTGCACCAGATTCCTCTGCAGCAGATGACGCGGTCTCAGGGAATTAAACTTAATTGGAGATGAGATGCGATCAGAAACACGGTGCATGGGCCCTTCAAGGCTGGGCTCCTCTGTCCTGAGCACCTGTGTCTCTGTAGAGGCAGGAACTCCTGTTGCAGCCGGGGAGTCCTCCCCTCTCTCCCCCCTCCCCTGACCTGGGTTTTCATAAAGAAGCGGGGCAAGCAGAGGTCTGCTTCCCAACGCCTTCACGTGTGTGCCCGTCCCTGTGCACCCGCCCCCTGGGGTCCTGCAGTGCACAGACTTGGGGGCACAGAGAGAAGTTTCCTCCTGAGGGGCCTGCAAACTCCCCCCTCCCCCCGCCCCAAAACACACACACCAGGGAGCACCTCAGCCTCCTTGGGGTGGAGCCCGGCGCATCGTTTAGGGGAGCTCGGGCTCAGAAAACACAGCTGTCTCCACAACCCAGGCCTAGGATAAGGTTTCTGGATGTTTTATCTCAACATCTTAGTGGGATAAGGTTTAAACATCAACATGCGAAGATGCCAGGGCGTGTGATCCCACATCAGGGGGCAGCATCACGGCAAACTCACTGAGGATGGAACTCTGGGTTTGTCTTGGAAAATGAAAAGTGAGCGCAGTGGGCTGGTTCTGTGGCCGCCCCTGTTTCGCCCAGAGGAGGCAAGGGCCAGGTTGCTCCTGAAGGCCCTCGTTCCTTCCAGAACATTCTGCCTCCCAGGTCCTGCCTGCTGGCTCATCTTTGGCCTTCGTCCTATTGACTGTCACTGCGCTGTGATGACTTCCCTGCCAGCGGTTTGCAGGTTCCAAAACAGATGGCTGCCACCAGCTCCTCTCTCCAGCCCCACATCCCAAAAGGCCTGGGGCCCAGGACAGGGAGGGGTCGGCGCTGATGGAGGGCTGACCCACGTCCGGTTTGCCTCTCTGCCCCCCAGGTCCTGTACACCGTGTTTGAATCTTTTGTGACGCTGGGTGGCGACAAAGTGACCGGCGTGGATTGCGTGAAAGGCATAGGTGTGTGGCTGGGGGGTCCGCGGGTCAGGGGAAGGTCAGGGGAGGGTCTCTTCCTCCAGAATGCAGATGGCCTCTTGGCAGTGCCCCTGTGGACTGTGGAGCTGGGCGGGGCCAGGCCTTGGCACCAGGCCTGCCCGAGACCCATAGCCTGACGGTCCTTTCTGTCCACAGTGTGTTTCACAAACACAATTTCATGGGGGTCCAGCCACCCTGGGAAATCCAGGGATCATTGCCCGTTAGACCCACAAGAATATGGGATATGGTGGATGATATGAGTCCTAATGTCCTGGTGCTTCTCTGGGCTGGGACAGTGACAGCCTGGCTGTGCCTGCAGCGCAGGGCTTGGTCCTTGCTGCAAACTCAGCCCCGAGGGCCCCTGGTCACAGTGCTCCCTCTGTGACTGGGGGGATAAGGGGGAGCAGGACACATGGCCTCCGGGGGCTGCAGGACTGCCTCCTCCCCAGCTTTCCACACTGAGGCTTGAAGAGTCCAGTCCTCTCTTCCAGAGAACAGGCCTCTTGTTTGCTAAGCTGTTGGCGCCTCTGTGGGGGGGTTACCAGGCAACTGCCATGAGGAATGGCCGGGAGGGAAGGCCAGCCCGACCAGCCTGGCCCACGCCACATGGGTCAGGCCACACCGAGGCCACAAAGGGCCATTGAGGCAGCTCAGCGTTCCATCCCGCCCTTGCAGTGTCCTTCTTCGTGGTGAGCCTGGGGGGCACGCTGGTGGGGGTCGTGTTCGCCTTCCTGCTCTCCCTGGTGACCCGCTTCACCAAGCACGTGCGCATCATCGAGCCCGGCTTCGTGTTCGTCATCTCCTACCTGTCCTACCTCACCTCCGAGATGCTCTCCCTGTCGGCCATCCTGGCGTAAGTCCTCCCTGGCTCACCCCGGCCCAGAGCCAGAGCACACCCCGCGGCCCTGCTGAGGGGGGTGGGCCGTGGAGGAGGAGGGCGGTGGAAGAAGCGGGACCCACCCAGATACATGCCGGGGAGGCGGGAGTGGCGCCTGCTCCCCAGCCCTGCAGGAGGCACAGCCTTCCACAGCCCCTCCTCCGGCCCACTGTCTGCTGGCCCACTTCCCAGCCCGATGGAAAGTCACTGTGGGGGCAAAGAATTTGATCTGTTTAGCTTTTTAAAATAGGGAGTTGGAGTTCTGATGCAATTGTCAGAGCGGGCCCACACCCGCCCCTCCCTCCCAGGTCTGCCCTGCACCTCCCCTCCGAGCCTGCCCACCCGTCCGGCCAGGACAGAAACAGGCAGCCTGCTCTGCAGCCTAGGGTTCAGGTCCCAGAGGCTCACATCAGATGGCAGTGAGGTTGAGGTACTAGAGCTGGACATGGGCCAGCTCAGGGCCCTGGTCTCCAGTAGGAACCCTGAGCTCCTGGAGAGAAGGGCTGGCCAGTGAGGTGGATGTCTGTCCAGGGCACAGAGGCCCGGAGGTGCCACCAAGGGACAGCAAGCGCTGGGTCTTAGGAATGCTGGGTCTTGGGAACGGCCCCACAAGGTCAGGGGGAGTGGCGTGTGGCCTGTGGCCTCACAGCATGGCTTCCATCCCCCAGCATCACCTTCTGCGGCATCTGCTGTCAGAAGTACGTGAAGGCCAACATCTCGGAGCAGTCGGCCACCACCGTGCGCTACACCATGAAGATGCTGGCGAGCGGGGCCGAGACCATCATCTTCATGTTTCTGGGCATCTCGGCGGTGAACCCCGAAATCTGGGAGTGGAACACAGCCTTCGTGCTTCTGACGCTGGTCTTCATTTCTGTGTACCGAGCCATTGGTGAGGGCATGGCCGGGCGGGGATGTAGTAGGGGGTGGTGGTGGGGGGACAGTGTAGGGATGGGGAGACCATGGTTGATGAGAGGGGATGGGGGGCCCATGGGACCCATGGAGATGGTGGGGCACATTGGGGAGTGATGGGGGTGTGATGGAGGTGGGAGACTTTGGAGAGGATGGGAAGATGGTGGGAGGACAGCACTGGAGAAATCATGGTGGGTGACATAGGGACTGGCTGTGTGGAGTCCATGGGCACCAGGGCCTCGGCCTTTGCCCCACTCAGTGAGGTAGGTTCAGGAGCCCCTGGTGAGCCTCAGACAGACTGCCAGGAGTCCTCAGTGAAGGCCCAGGCCTTCTTGTGGCCTTACCATAGTGAGACTAAGGCAGGGCAGCAGAGCATCAGGGTGGAAGGTTCGGAGCCCAGGGGAACCCATTTGGTTTTCCACAGACTCATTCTGGATGTGGCAGAGTGACTCGGGGACAGTGTAGTCACCGAGGAAAGGAAATGGCATGTGTGAGGCAGGAGTCACCATCCCTAGTGTGTGGGGGCTAAGGGGGGGAGAGATTCTAAGTGATCATACCTGCTCCCCCACCCCTGCCCAGTCCTTGGGGACTAAGGGCTCAGGGAGCGGATGTCATGGTGGGATAGGGTCCCTCTCTTCCTGCAGCCCTCAGCAGTGGCCTTTGGCCCTGGAGCTGCCTCAGGCATCAAGAGGCAGAGCCTCAGCCAGTGCAGCCTTAGCCCCACTGAGAACTGAGAATCTCAGAGCTGCCCAGACACCGCCAGCTCGGAGTGTTCCAAGTGTCCACAGAGAGAGGCCTGGGTCCAAGGTGGAGCAAGGGGCGGGGTGAACAGGGCCAGCGGGTGGAGTTTTCACCATCCCCTGTGCTCGATGCTGCAGCTTCCATCCTGGGAGGGGTTCCTAAATGTTCCCTCTCAAGCGCAGCAGCCGCCTGAGAAGGTGATGGCGGGGCACACGGCCTTCTGTGGAAGCTGAGCTCACGTCTGGTCCCTCAGGTGTCGTCCTGCAGACCTGGATCCTGAACCGGTACCGGATGGTGCAGCTGGAGATCATAGACCAGGTGGTCATGTCCTACGGCGGCCTGCGGGGCGCTGTGGCTTTTGCCCTGGTGGTCCTTCTGGATGAGGAGAAGGTCAAGGAGAAGAACCTCTTTGTCAGCACCACCATCATCGTCATCTACTTCACTGTCATCTTCCAGGTAGCCCTCAGCTCTGGACCAGCCGCACCTTGCTGTCCTCCTGTCAGCCCTCCATGCCCGACCCCCGGCCACAAGGGGCAGACCCCACCATTGCTGGGCCTCCAAAGAGCCTTTCCGAGCTCCAGGCCCTAATTGGATTTTATAATTTTAGTAACTAGGAGCTGTTTTGTAGGTTTTCATGTGGCCCCACAGGGGACACAGCACAATTTGCTTAAAAAATGTCCTTCCTTAGCCATCACTAATGAAGGGAGCCCCAGTTAATATTTTATCACCCCACTTGGCCTTGCTTTAAACTCGTCTGAGGAGCTGAATCTGGACTCTCGGGAGGCCTCAATAGACCCACAGGGGCTGTTGTGGGGGCCCCTCTCTGCAGGGAAGGTCACACATAGGGCAGCTCATTTCACCCTCTGTGGGTGTGGGCGGGTCAAGTGTGGATTCACACATGGGGGCCCAGGCGGCTGGCGTGGGGTGCAGTGAGGCCTGCCCCGGCTGTCAGGGTCAGCGTACTCTGTTCTCCCAGGGCCTGACCATCAAGCCCCTGGTGCAGTGGCTGAAGGTGAAGAGGAGTGAGCACCGTGAGCCCAAACTCAACGAGAAGCTGCACGGCCGGGTAGGCGGGTGGGGCTGGGGGTGGGGACGGGGAAGAGCACTGGGGGGAGGGGGAGGCGTGGGGAGAAGCACGGGGAGGCCCTCGCGTGACACCAACCCTCCTGTCTGCTTTGGAAAGGCTTTCGACCACATCCTCTCAGCCATCGAGGACATATCGGGGCAAATCGGACACAATTACCTCAGAGACAAGTAAGTGGCTGGTGCTGCCTCTGGCGGGAACCTGGGGAGGCACGTTTGCCTCAGCTGTTTGTTTCCCTCCCTCCTCCTTTCATCGAAGATGGAGTATAGGACCCTCAGGGGAGAAAGACTACCTTTTACCTTAAATCTGACCCCACAAAACCCTAATTATAGAGGAACACTGCCCGCAAAGGAGTCACATGCCTGGGTTTCCCTCCTTCACCCGGGTCCCCTCCTGCCCAGGGAGTCCCCCGCCAGCAGTGCACTGAGCCTCTTTCAGAAGTTCCGTTTCGAGTCTGGCCCAGTCATGTCCCGTTCTGACCCAAACAACTGGTCACTGTTCTAATTGCGTTGAATTTTAAAACTCCTGGGCAGCCTGGTTCTCTCCAAGTGTGAGAGAGAACTAGGGGTTGGGGTGGGGGGTGCAGGGGTGGCCTGCTCCCCTGGCCTTCGCCTCGCGCAGGTGCAATGTGCCCCTGTCACTGGAGCCAGAGCGCGGGGCCCCTCCCCTTGCCTGGCCCACCTTTCGGGAGGGCTGTGTAGTGACTTGGAAAACTCTCTACAATACCGAATTAAAGGAGAAAACAGAACCCGCAATTTTATATACATTCTAATAACAACTGTCCTCAGAAAGGTAAGAACGAAGAATAGAACTGTGAAATAGGCATGATTGTGCTTCATTGCTTTTATTTTAATATTCACCTTCGTTGTTGCGATAAATAGTAAAAAAAAAAAAAATCTCTGGAGAGAGAAAGGGGTCTCTGTGCCCACCCAGCTCTGGGGCCCATGTTCAGTGAATCTGGATAGTGGGTTGGGAATGCCCTGCCCATCTTCCCCGGGCTCACCCACAGCCTGCCAGGTGCTGACGCTGTCTGGTTCCATCCCCCAGGTGGTCCAATTTTGATAGAAAATTCCTCAGCAAAATCCTTATGAGAAGGTCAGCCCAAAAGTCACGAGATCGAATTCTTAATGTTTTCCATGAGCTCAACTTGAAGGATGCCATCAGCTACGTGGCCGAGGTACCAGACACTCCATATCTGCTCTGTGTTGGAGATGGGGGCTAAGGCAGGACCCGGGCCTGGGATGTGGACAGCCATTGGGGTCTTCCTACACCCAAGAACACGGGGTGGGTGGGGAGGTGGTTGGGGTGCTATTCTTTTTGTTGTTGTTAATCCCCACCTGAGGATAATTTTTCCATTGATTTTAGAGAGTGGAAGGGAAGAAGGGAGGGGGAAACATCAATGTAAGAGAGACATATTGATTGCCTCCTGTATGCACTCAGGACACTGTTCAGGATAGAAGGCCAGGGCTTGGCATCACTGAGACAATACCACCTCAGTTCCACTCCATGGAAATCCCAACAAACATGCCCCCAAACCCCTGGCCCCTTGGGGGTGATGCAGGCTCCTGGCAAGGCCCCCAGCCTCACCTCTGCCTGCTGCTCCCCACACGCAGTGCCCCAACCCCTGGTCAGGCCTGCTCAGACGGTAACAGAGGGTGGCCTGTGCACCTTGCTGTCTGCCCTCAGCAGCTTGGCCCCATCTAGCCACCCTTCCCAGCTCCAAGCCCCTCTCCCAAGGGGCGCCCCCACCCCCAGGAGCCAGGCTGTGACTTTGGTTCCTGTCAGGCTCTGCTCTGTGTGGTCTGTCTGAAGGTTCAATCCTGGAAATTCCTTTAAATGAGAACAGCTGGTTTGGACCCCCAGTAGGGACAGGGGTCGCCTTCCTAATCCCATGGGGATCTGTCACACTTTCCCAGCACTCCCCAGGTGCCACTGAGGTGCCGTGTCCTTCACACACAGTTGTGTCTTCACTTTCCTCTTAACACAATGGCTAACTAACCTTAGCTCAGCTCAAGCAAGGCCTCGGCTGTGGCCTCTGAAATCGCCGCTTTCCAGGCCGAGAGGTGACATGATCCGGGTGCTGCAGGCTCCCCAGGCTCTGTCCGCTCTGTCCCAGAGCCTGGGCTGGCCTGGGTGCTCCCTGTCCTGGCTTATGCAGGCATGTCCTCTCGCAGGGAGAGCGCCGTGGGTCCCTGGCCTTCATTCGCTCCCCCAGCACGGACAACATGGTCAACGTGGACTTCAGCACGCCTCGCCCCTCCACTGTGGAGGCCTCCGTCTCCTACCTGCTGTATGTGCCCCCGTCTGCCCAGGCTTCCCCCTGGGAGAGGCCGCCCCTCACCAGGGCACCTCTCACCACGCCCTGGGGGCTGCTGTGGGCAGGAGACAGGGTGGGAATAATTCCCAGGTCTTCCTGACCACAGCCACACCAGAGGCCCCTCTGGACAGACATCAACCAATGGGCATCTTGTGGGGTCATTCTGCCCAAAACCCCCCAGGAGAGGACTCCCAGGATCAGCCCTGTTGGCAGTGGCTGGTGCCCAGGCCAGAGGGCACGGGCAGGAGGGGCAGACACGGAGAGCAGTGGAATTCTCACACTCTCCGTACTCACACGTAGGAGGGAGAATGTCAGTGCGGTGTGCCTGGACATGCAGTCCCTGGAACAGAGGAGGAGGAGCATCCGGGACACAGAGGACATGGTCACTCACCACACGCTGCAGCAGTACCTGTACAAGCCCCGGCAAGAGGTGGGCGTGCCAGCGAGTGGGAGCTCCTGTCCAGAGGCCCTCGGGATCCTGACCAGGGAGAGAGCCTTGGATGGGGGCACGGGTCCTCTCCTCTCTCTGAGCAAAGGGAGGAGTCCTTGTCTTTAGGACAGACACTGCTTGGCCTACCAGCCAGGTGGTCCCTGGGCTTTGGAGTCTTGGGGGTCTGTCGGGCCAACTTCACAGGGAGCCTGCCAAGGGGCTGCCCTCGGCGGAAAGGCTGGGTGCCTCCAGCTCTGCTGGTCACCACCTGCTCTTGTCACCTCCCCCTTCCCCAGTACAAACATCTCTACAGTCGACATGAGTTAACTCAGGACGAAGATGAGAAGCAAGACAAGGAGATCTTCCACAGAACCATGAGGAAGCGCTTGGAGTCCTTCAAGTCGACTAAGCTGGGCATCAACCAGAACAAGAAGGCGGTCAAACTGTACAAGCGAGAGCGTGCCCAGAAGCGGGTAAGGGTGCTGAGCGAGGGGTCACGGGGCAAGGGGGACCGTGGGTGGGGGGTGGCAGGAACGGCGGGGGCAAGGGGTGTTGCTGTGCAAGGGAGGCATGTGGGGTCGAGGTCACCCTGGGACCATGCTGATCAATGCTGGAACCACCAAGGCACCCCCTTTAGGGGACAGGTCTGGGCAGGGAGGGGATCTGGGCTGGGGACTATCTGCAGTCAGGATCCCCGTGGCCACTGTTCCCTTACCTGTAAGCGGTTTCATTCTGTTTTGCAGAGAAACAGCAGTATTCCTAATGGGAAACTGCCAATGGAGAGCCCCATACACAATTTCACCATTAAGGAAAAAGGTACCGATGGGGGCCTTGGCAGAGATGCTTGTCAGCAGGGACTCAGGGACGTGTGCAAGGGGCCTGGCAGGGTGCAGAGGGCTGTCCTTGGAGGGAGATCCTCCGCCCAGCACCCAGGACCCTCCTCTGTGGGTTGCTGCCCTGCTTGTCGGAGTGGCAGTGTCAGGGGACCCTAGGTGCACTGGACCGGGGCCTTTCGTGTTCCCAGCCCATGTCCCTTGTGCTGCCCTTTCTTTGCCACCAGATTTGGAACTTTCAGACCCGGAAGAGAACCCCAACTACGATGCTGAGGAGATGAGTGGGGGGATTGAGTTCCTGGCGAATGTCACCAGGGATACAGCAACAGACTCCCCGTCAGGTGAGGGATAGGTGGGCCTCTGCTGCCTCAGAAGTGAAGTCGGTCATTGGGCAGGGACGGCAGTATGGTAGGACTGGCTGTGTAATTGCACATGGCAGGTTGGGGGTCTCTGTTCTGAGAGAAGAGCCGTCACCTATCCTGCCCATGTGGGGAGGGAGAGCATGAGGTAGAGGGCCTGAAACCCCTAAGGCACGTGACCCTGACCTTCCAGGTGATGGCTGTGGGACGCACTGGTGTCTGACCCCTGAGCAGCACCCTAATCCTGCAATGCTGGGTACACCTGGAAAGCTGATCGGCCACTGCCCTTTCTCCTAGGAATTGACAACCCTGTGTTCTCCCCGGATGAGGACCCGAGCATCCTGTCCAGGGTGCCACCCTGGCTGTCTCCTGGGGAGACGGTGGTGCCCTCCCAGAGGGCCCGTATGCAGATCCCCCACTCTCCCGACAACTTCCACCGCCTGGGTCCCTTGCGCCTCAGCAACAAGTCCGTGGACTCCGTCCTGCTGGCTGAGGGCCCCAAGGAGCAGCCTCCCACCACTCTGCCTGAGTCCACGCACATGTAACGCTCCTCGCCCTTCCCGAGCCCCTAACTCCTGCTCTTTCCTCAGGCACCTGCCTCTCTCTTGGCCCTGGACCTGAACCTCTGCAAACTTTCTCTAGCAGCTGCTCTTCCTCTTTCTAAGCCTGTGCCCTCAAGCCTCTTGTTCTGGCCGAACATTTCTTAGTCTCTGCTTCTCCAGCTGGGTGGTCGGGATCCAGAGCTGACTGAGGATTTTTGACTGTTTCACCCTAATGATTAGAATTTACTCTTAGATTGTCAATTTGATCACTAACTACTCTGAGATAAGTGTTTAATCTGTGCAGTCAGCCCATGAATATAAGTCACGAGCTCAGAGGACACTGGCATGGGCTGGGCTGCATCTATTTTCCTACCTGAAGGCCCTGGGAAAAGCCCACCTGACAGAAGTGAGTACAGGAGAGAAGCAGTCAGTCCCTTTTACCCTCATAAAAGGGGTGCAGCTGGTGTGCCCACATCCTTGCTGCAGGCTCTGAGGAGGAAACTCCTGGATCAGGGAAGAGGGGAGAAGGCAAGGAGAGTGGTGGGCAAGGGTGGTGGATGAAGGACCAGGCCCCCATTCATAGGTGCTTCAGGGGTGCTATTGCTGGGTCCCAGAGGCTTTGTCCCCACTTTGCCTTCTGCATGGAAAGGGTTCAGCCCCCTTGAGCAGGGTTTTGCACTTATTTCACATATGCCTTGAGTGTTTGGTGGGAACTTGGGAGGAAAAGGAAAACTAGACTTTCCCAAGCACAGGTGGGGCAGACTCACATTTCAACGGAAGCAGTAACCTCTTTTCCTCTCATGTGGACACTTGGAGAGGGTGGTTATCCGTCCAGCTGGGGACACAGTCATGCTGGCGAAATGGTTTCTTGGTACACAAGCTGGTCTTTCTCCAGGATGTTCCTGAGTCTAGAAGTGACGGTGCACAGGGACGAGTCTCACCCAGTCCCACTGCCAGTCCTGGCAGAGCTTGTAGGCAGGACCCTGCTGTGCTGCTGTGCTCCTCCTTCCTTCTCGTGGCTTCCTCCCTCCTGGAACACCCTGGGTCTTAGTGCTGGGTGCTGTCGGGTGGCGGGCAGAGAGGGAGGACCCTTTGTTGAGGGTCTACAAAGTCAGGGCCTCAGCTGACCATGTCACTGGGGAATCCTACTGATCATATAGCCAGAGTATGGCCTGCAAATGTCCCAGAACTTTGCAGGTGTGTGTGTGTGTGGGGGGGGGGGGCGCGAGCTGGATCTGTGGGGGCTCTCCTGTACCCCAGGTGCTCCGTACTTATGTCGGTTTCTCCCGCAGGTGACACGGGCTCTGACGTGCCGCTGACAGGACGCACGTCACCGCGCGAGGTTCTGCAAACTACAGAGAAGTCCCCGCGCCCGCTCGCTTCGCCCCCGGCCCCGCCCACCGCGCAGAACCCGGCGCCAGCTGCACTGCCGGACCTCGAGCTGGGGGCGGGGCCTACATCGGAGGCGGGGTCAGCGTCGGGGACTTGGCTAGAGAGCCGCGGACTGCAGGGAGCACACGCACGGTCAGCGGCTGCGCGCCGCGTGCACAGCCGGCGCTCGTTCCAGCGGCCCCGCGCGCGCCGCCGCCCTGCACTGCTCAAGCTTGCGTCGCTGCAGCCCTCCTGCCATGAGCCACCGCACGGGCTGGAGCAGGAGGAGACTCCGCTGTGATCTCTGCGACTACCATGGTACCGTATCCCCTGCCGTGCTCTGGGGCAGCCTTAGGCACCCCCCCCCCCCCCCCAACCCTGCTCCACATCCTGAGTCGGAGTGGGGTCGCCAGCAGGGATCCAAATATCTGCAAGGCCAGTGGCCGAGAGCCTCCAGCTTCCGGGAGGTCTTGGCAGGTGCCCTTGTAAGGAGGCTGCCTCGTGGATTCTTCTGTACACCTGTCCTGGTTTTGAACTGAGCTGGCACTTGTTACTATTCCCATTGTCACTCCTGACTCAGGGACTGCAAGGGTCCTGGGACCACAGAGCCCAGGCTCCGTGTTTGAGTTCTTACACTCTGTGTCCATTTTCTCAACACTGCCAGGGAAACCGAGACAAGCAAATGATATTTACCCATAATACCAACTTGATTCCAGTCCCCGGCTGGCCTCTCTCAGGGCCCTAGGTAAGAAGCCCTGACTCAGGAACAATTCACAGGCCGAGGGGTTGGGGCCATGGTTGTCCTAGGCCCTGTGTGATGTCACGTACACTTACCAGTTCTGTGAACCACCTGCCACCTTATGGACTGGGTGCAATTACAGAAACATCTGTCTGTTCACTCTTTTTGTGTTGAGATTCCCAGAGCCCAGCACTTGTCCTACCTGGGTTTCAGTGTGGCAGCCTCTGGGTACCAGGTGTCCCGTGCCCTTAATCTCTGGCTTGAGTTGCCCCACTTGACACTGGCAGATGGCCCAGGCTGGGTTAGAGGTTGCACTAACCCAGGCCCCATGAGTGCACCCACACAGCGCCAGCTAAGTCGAGTGGGGCCTTCATTAGCAAGCAACTTTTGTTCAGAATTAGAGCCAGTCCTTAAGTGGACCTGGGCCAGGTGGTTGGTCTGACCCCTCCTAACCACAACAGGGGGAAGCTGGTGGAAGAGCTGCTGTTTCATGGAGACTAAGAGGGCTTGGAGGGGGGCTCAGAGGCTGTTGTAGACCACCTGCCACCCTGAGGTTTCAGGGACAGTGGCCTTAGAACTCCTCCCACAGCCTCCCGCCGAGCCAGGGGCCCTCCAGAGGCCACTGACTGTCCTAGGGGGAGTGGTGACCAGGAAAGGGGCCATTGAGTTGGCCCTCATCTGCCCACCCACTCCTCACTGGCAGGGTTTTGTGTGAAGACAAGGTAGTGAAGGATTAAAGGGACAATGGACTTTAAGACACTCCTAGAAGCTTTTCTAAAGAAGCCAGGCTCACCTCTGCTCAGGAAAGACTTCATGCAGTGCTCAAATGCGCACAGCCATCACAGGCCAGGGTTACTAGCAGTCTGTAATGTTTTAGTGGTGCACACTAAGTCCCTGATGGGAAAATCTCTACGTTTTGCTGTTGAGAAAAACGAGGAACAGCAAAAGGCACATTTAGTGTGGTGTTTGTTCACTAATACAGAGAGGGCTCTTTATCCTAAGGGGAGTGGGGCTGCTCATTCTGTGAATTGAATCATTATCTCAGCCATCACAGATAAAGAAGTATTGATTGGTTTTCAGTAGTTGTTTTCCCACACTTTGCAACCATTTTAATAAACTCTAAAGAGCACAAAACCCAGCCATGATCTGCACAACAAAACCTGCCCATAAGTGATCTCAGACCAGCAGGCACTGAGCCACGGCCACCAATAGCAATGTGAGGAAGGCAATGCTCTGTCCACTCCCGCAGGAGTGGTTCATCCGGAGCAGGCTGGGTCCACAGCCCAGCCAGCTGGGCACTCCAGCTGCCTTAACAACTCCCTTGGACCACGGGACTCAGGTCCAATCTCCAGCTGCAGGGCCAGAGGCTGAGTCAGGTAAAGCAGTTCAAGGGCAGTTCCTGGGACCCACTCAGCTGCTAGGTGGTGAATCCATTTGACATATATCTCCTGAACAAAGCCTTCAGCCCTGTGTTTTTTGGAGGAGGAGGGGGCAGGCAGATTTCCTGTTAGTTGAACGGCACAGTCTAATAAGCACAGCCATAATGGAACAGAAGTTCCAGACATGAAACCTCACAGAACTCCAAAACCCACATTTCAGTGATCGAGAGACAACTCCATCTGTTAACACAGTGTTATAAACCCTCGTACTGTGGATACATTTCATAAATGAGAATCCTAGCTGTTCTTGTCACTGTAAAACAGAATGTAAACAATGTCTTATGAATGTATTTCCTTAGGAAAACTGTTGTAAAATTTTTTATTAGGAAAGAATTCCTATTTATTTAATACTGAACTTTGACCTACTTTGTGGAAGGCTATAAAGCACACAAATTTAGGAGTCGCTACTTCTCATTTCTGTATCTTGAAAATAATTTTGTCACAATGCTCACCTACTGCATACTATTGATCTATTATGAAAAGAATTTTTAAAGCAAGAATTTCTTTGAAATTGGAATTGAAATGTATTATAAGTTATGAGTGGTGAAATTGTGAATTCAATTTTGTGAAAATGATCTCAAACTATGTAACCCTAATCACAATCCATGTGCCTTAATGTGGCCCCCAATGTGCTGTTGACAGCGTCTGCGCAGGGGGCCCATCGCAGAACCTGCCACAACTGATTGATCAAATCTATTAAAAAGATTTCAAGGCATTTTTTGGTGCAAACATTATCAATGAGAAATCACATCAAAGAGAACATAAGGAGCAGTGTCCTGAAGGCAGACATTGCTCTGGCGCCGGAGTTAACGTTACCTGTGTGCACCTGAGAGGAGGGAGGGAGTGAGGGCACTTCTGGCTGGAATCAGGTCACTGGACACACAGCTGTGGGCACAGCCTGGGCCCTGGAAACTGGTTCCTCCCCAGGAGAGTCAAGTGACACCACCCCTCACTCCCTTAGACTCGTCACAGCACAGAGGACAGGCCTAGGAAGGATGGGAGCAGCGCCCACCCGGCCTAAGCGGGAGAATGAAGCACCCGGAAACCAAGGGGCGGGGGGAGAAACGGGGGCTAAAACAGAGCGAGAGTTGAGAAAAAGACCCGCGCTAACTCATGACTGGTCAGCAACATGTCAATTCCACTTCTGTTTTGATTCTTTCAAGAAAAAGTCCTATCTGTCTCGAGGGTGAAATCGCAATAGAAACTTTGTCGTCTGGATTGTATCTTAGGAGGAAACCAGCCTGTCGGGACACACAAGCAGTCCTAATGGGAGGGAGCAGCACAGACGCCTTCCTGAGGGACAACCCTCCAGCCTGAACTGGCCAGTCTGTGGGAGCCTGAATCTAGGGTGCATGGGGCCTGCGACAGAGGAACGGGCAAATTCCTCTCCAGGCACCACCCACCTAAGAAATCTCGCTCCCTGGGATGGAGGGTGACGAAAGTTTGGGGAGGCACATGCAGGGACTCACCATTTATCCTGGACGAACCCTTCCATGAACCCGGTCTGAAGATTAATGTGTAAAACAAAGCTACCACTGAAGACAGCCATGGAGAGACAGCTGAATAACAGAGAAAGGGTCTCAGGGACCCTGAGTCAGGAATAAGCAAGGCCCATACATCTGAAACACCGAGGGCTGACTGTGTGGGTGTGGAGCAGTGGGCCACAGAGATACCAGTGGGACCTGTCCAGGTGGGTGAGGGTGGCAGGTAGATGGGGACACCGTCAGGTGCTGTGTCTGGGCCCTGTGGTCACCATTAGTAAGAAACAGCTGGGAAACTCATTTCCCACAGCGTTTACTTTATTGAACATTAGAAGTGCTGACACTACAGAAGGGAGTGAGACAAGAGGTGAACCAGAAGTCAGCCGGGGCCCTGCCCACAAAGCTGGTCCGCAACCAGATGAGAGGGTCAGAACCCACCACCAGAGCGCCTGTCGGTCAGGCAGCCTTGCTCTCGGCACCATGAGTCACACTGGATGTCAGGCATGGGATGAAGTTCGTGGGATGAAGATGTGCCCCAACCACAGGTCAGACAGAAAGTGAAAGTCTACTTGAGGAGCTTGGCCACGTTCAGACTGGGAACTATGATTTCCCTAAAGATGGGCACATAGTTTGGATTCACCTGCGTGGGGCCCTGCTCCAATGTCTCAATGATGGTCTGCTTCATATCCCGGCTGGCATCCCCTCGCAAGGCCAGCAGTGCGCCGATGTGGTCATCCCTGGGAAAGTGGGGGAAATGGCAGGAGTGTATAGGGGAATGCACTGAGTGCCCCCACCACCACCCACCACTGCCCCTGCCTGCAGCTCAGCGGGCACTGATGATCCCAGAACACGGTCAACAGCCGCAGGTGAAAGGCACATCTCCCTTGGGAGAGAAGCCAAGTTTGCATATTATAATGTAGTCTTTTTTCAATCTACAACTGCAAAGATTTTTAAAGGTTGCTTTTCTAAATCTCTGTTTAATGAATTAATTAAAGCACAATGACCCTGGAGAGCACAGGACCACTGGGTTTTCTGCTCACAGTAAGACCAGAACAGCAGCAGGAAAAGAAACCTGGCTGAGGTGACCTGGGCGGGTTCACAAAAGCTGGTGGGAGCCTGCAGCCAGCACTGTCCACAGGAAGGCTGGAAGGAGTCCTGGCAAGCATGGCACACTGGCTCCCTTCTCTGAACCCACTACAAGCACAACACAAGTTTCTTAAAACCACTGAGCCTCCACCCAGCCCTACGTGCACTCTGAGCGTTGGGAGCTACATTATCCACGACAGGGCTGGCAAGAGGGCATGTTATCGTTCTCAGAATCCCACTCTGCCTTCAACTGTTGTCCACATAGCTCATCCTCACAGAAGTCCAGACCTGTCACACTGTCAACCCTTGGGGCCATGCCTAAAGCCCAGGACCCTAGGAATGATCCTGTGGCTCCGCTCCCTGAGTTCTAGCTGAGACAGGAGGCCGTTACCTGATGTCTGGATATTTGCTGACCAGAGTCGAGACTTCCAGGTAGAGCAGGGATGGGTCTGTCAGCTTAATCACTTCTGCAACGGCGATGATCGTATCACAGTACCCGTCTGCATCTTCGCCAAATCCCTGGAAGTCAGTATGGAGGCCATAAGCAGCACACAGCACCACCATGCCTCAGCCAGACGCAGGCTGGAGTCTGTCAAACCCTCTCTCTAACCAAGGATGCCTGCCCAGCACACTCCCTTCTCTCACATAGACACCAAGACTGGTTCCCACAGAGGGGTATTCCTATGGGAACACTCAGCACAAACACAGGGTTGGGGGTCTGGGTGGGTCATGAAGTCAGCTTAGCCCTCATAAGGGAGGGGACCTGTGAGCATTGTGTCTCAAAGCTGAAGTCCGGCTACATGCTACCACCAGAAGAGCCTAGAAGGTACTGCCCTGAGTACATGTGCCCCAACCACTGGTCAGACAGATCTGCATGCAGATCCTCCAGTTTACAAAGGAAACAAGAATCAAATGGTCACTTGGTTCTTGGCATGACTGATCCTGATCAACTACTACCCTAAAGTCCCAGGGGTAAAAACGAAAATAAGTGACAACACTTATTAGTGACAGTGAAGCGTATGAGGCGTGGCACTCACAGACGCCAGCTTGCGGAACAGGAAGCGCAGCCGCTCGGCCTCCCGGACCATCCTCTCGGCACCCTCCTTGCGCTCCTCCGGGCTGCGGAAGGAGATGCGCTTCTGCATCACAGCCCGCAGGTACTCCACCACCACACGCCGGTGTGCCTCCGCTGTCATCCGCTGAAGAGCGAACACGTGGGCTTTGTTTTACATGTAGGTCGACATGTGAACAGAACACATTCCTTCCCATTTCCCGCCAGCACAAATAGCAGAACTTCAGAGTAAATATATTAAGTAAATAGGTACATCTGTGACTTTTAGTCATAAATTTTACTTTAGAAAATCATAGCAGTATTCGCTGTTTTCCCTAGAGCCCAATGGTGAAAGGGAATTATGCAGGCAGGGCACAGCATTGGCAAGAGCCGTGCCGAAGGGCGTCTACCGAGCTGCCCTGTTCTGCACCCATGTCAGAGCACTTCACCCCCCGAGCAGAGTGGGGGGTCAGTGGGAAAATAGGGAGCTAAAGCCAGGCCCCAACTCCAGCCCTCACAGGCAGACAGGCTCCACAGGACAGACGCATGAAGCACACACACTGTCCTCATCACAAAGCTGTTTAATGACCAGTCTATGGAAATGGTGACAGTGCTTCAGAGGAGGGAGGAACCCGAGACCATCCATTTGAGGAAGTTTCAGAGAAGACCATGGTTCTGTCCACAATGTGTGACACGTGTAGACCCCGGCTTCCAATGGAGCCCAAGGGCACCTGGCAGTCATCCCGCAAGTACGTGAATCAAACTGAAATGACATGATGTGCCCATCACAGCCCCAGACCAAAGAGAAGCTGGGTCTACTTGGGGAGACTGGATGCTCCCTATCCTGTGCCAAAGGGTGGGCCCCAGGGGCCCCAAATAAGACAAGCAGGACCGCACCAAGCACCCACATGGGGCCGCTGCCGAGACCAGGGTCAAAGGACTGTGTGCCACTCCAACAACCCAGGCTCTCAGGAGCGCAGACCTTCTCATTTTATGCATGAGCTCCAATCTCACTAGGAGTCAAGACTGGGAGGCCACAGAGACAACAAGCTCCCGGCTCAAGGACTCCAAACATGGGGCTGAGATCAACTGTTAAGTCAATACTCAAAAATGTTTAAAGAAATAAAAAGTGGAACCAAAAACTGTGCACACAACAAGAAATTCAATATTGACCAGAGCTGGTCCCGCCAACCTCTAAGCACCAGGGGCTCCTAACAGCTGTGAAAGGACCCATGAAGTCAGGTGGACTTAAAACACTTTTGTCTCCCTGTAAATATCACTTTTAATAGCAGTTAGAATTTCCTTTGAAATTCGGAATTAAACATGGATCCCCCTGGGCTGGGTTTCCAGTGCAACAAGACATGGAGAAGATACAAAAGCTATAAAGATCGGAAATAAAAACATACAAGGTCACTGTTCATAGATAAAACACCTATCTGCATGCAGACATGAAAAGATGTGGAGACAAATCCTAGGAACAATTAGAAAGTTTTACAAAGTGTCCAGATATATACTCTGGTTTCTCTTCAGATCGCATAAATCTTTCGCCTTTTACAAAGTGTCCAGATATGAGGACAGCATATCAAAAACACTTTATTTCTAGAAACAAGTCAGAAAGCCTGATTTTACAAAGTAACACTTTTAATAGCAACAAGAGCAAAACCTATACAAGGCCAAGTGCATAAGAGAAAGATGACCAAGCCCTGGATGAGGGCATGAGGCATATATGGTTAAGACCTCAGACAACGAGGAACACAGGAGCATCCTGTTCTCACAGGGCCTCTGTGGAGGGGAAAAGGGCCGACAGCCAGCGTGCCATGACGGGGATCTGGACAGGGGACTGCCTTTCTGCCCATCCTCTCATCAGAGCCACAGCCAGTACCCCCACTCAGGGTCCAGGTCTTAGGCTGTGTGTCAGTCTGAGTTTAGTGGGGTGTCAGGAGATAGTTGTCACATGAATGGTCTAAACCTTCACTCAGAGGCCCCATCATCGCTACCTCCCTCTTTAGACACTGATGTTTCCTACCTGCCTGAGGTTAATAAAACCACCTAGGAACTTCCATTCACATAACTAATTTGACACTTTGTATCTATTATATGAATACTCTACACAAAATGCCTTTTGGGCTCTAGCAAGCAGGTGAATTCACACCATGTGAATGTGCCCCCACACTCTTACCTTTTTATACGGCTTTTTAATTTTGGCAAAATCATTGAAATAGTCTTCCACGGTGACACAGATGATGTCTACAGCGTTCGATCCCGAGAGCCACTTTCTTGTCATCAGCTCACTGAGATGTTGCTAAAAAGCACAACCCAGAGAAAGTATCACCTTGACACTGTCCCCAAGTTGTGCACATCTGCTTGATGTGCTGTTGTGACAGCACCTGGCAATCACAAGCACTACTGGTGGGTGACCTGCAAGTATGTACTTTAACCACAGAGGACTCAGATGACACACTTGTGAGATATGCAGGTATCTGTGTGTAAACATTTCACCACCGATGACTACATATACAGGGTTTGGCAAAAGTAGGTTTACAGTTGCGAGTATATGAAAGTTTATTCTTTATTATTTTATTATTTTCCATGCAAACAACAATAAATCTACTTTTGCCCCACCTTGTATCTATTATATGAATACTCTATTTACCCAATCCTCATGGACATTTAAAATTTTTCACATTTTGCAACTGAATAATGCTGCAGTGAATTCGTACACTCTGCAGGTAAAACTCCTAAAAGTGGAATTGCTCAAAAAGTATAGAAACTAAAACCTTAATTAGCTGTTTTCAAACTGTCCTCCAAAAGCTGCACAATTCATATTCTACACAGAACACAAGACTGTCCCTTGGCCCCAGCTGGGTGGCTCAGTTGGTTGGAGTGTTGTCCCATATACCATAAAGGTTATGGGTTCAATTCCTGATTGGGGTGTGTACGGGAGGCAATGGATCAATGTTTCTCTCACATCAATGTTCCCCTCCCTCCCTCCTTCTCCCTCCCTCCCTCATTCTTCTCTCTTCTCTCTTCTCTCTCTCTCTCTCTCTCTCTTCTCTCTCTCTCTCTCTCTCTCTCTCTCTCTCTCTCTCAAATCAATAAACATCTTTAGGTGAGGATTAAAAAGAAGAAAAAAAAGAAGACTGTCCCTTTACTCATGCCCTCAACAACACTGAGTGGTATCAATGTTTGCAATCCTTGTCATTTTGATAAGCAACAAATAATACTTTTTAAATTTGCATTTCTTTGAAGATCAGTAAGATTGAACATTTTGTTTCATATTTAGGATATTTGTGTCCCTTTTATTGTGAAATGGCTACTGATGTCTTTTATCTACTTTTGGATTATATTGTCTTTTTTCATACTTTGAAATAATTTCAAATTCATACATTTCATTTGTTTTCTGGATGATTTTCGAGAAAGTTACAGACATCATGAAATTATCCCACCAATCATCCTAGAAGCTCCTTTCCAGGGGACCTCAAATAATCATGGCTTTGTATTTTAAATATATTCTGGTTTCTGCTAATACATCTATATAATGTTGAACCATCTTTGCATTTCTGAAATAAACCTTACCTGTTATTTATGCCTTTGATATAAAGTTAAATGCATTTTGTCAATGATTTTTTTTCCTATCTTTATTCAAAACTGAGACTGGTCTATGTTACATGCATATGCACCATGCACGTGTTCTCAGTTTGGTTTGACATTAAGACTCTGCTAATGAATATAACAGTCTGCCTGATATATTTGATTCTAGTTTGTAATCCACTTATATTTATTGGGAGTGTCAATTCAGTTGTGTAGTAGAAGGACCGAAACTCGGGTCTACACATAAAAAAGCCACGGCGCTGTAACTGTGACTGAGGATGAAGGCAGGTGCACATTCAGCTCGAATGCATGGCAGAGTGCCCTACCTCCAGGTCCAGGAAGACCTCCTCCAGCAAGCTGCTGCAGCCCTCTTTTGCAATGGCATCCAGAATCCCATCCATGCTTGGCTGGCCCAGAGACACGCCATCTTCCACTTCATTTTTTAAATACTTCCTCTTTAAACTGACTATGGATTCTCTGCAAGGGAACAGATGAGGCTCAGTGAGGTAGCTGAGTATTCTCACATGCCTGTCTTCAACCCCAACGGCCACTTACTTGAAGGTCTGGCAGTTGTTGATGATGGCGATCATGTACTGGACATAGCAGTGCGGGTGCTGCCGGTTTCTCAGGTGCTCCTCTTTATACAACTGAGCTTCGTCTTTGTATCTGAGGACAGACAACCCACATCAAATAGCATCAGAGAATAACTGGCAGGTATTTCAAATGCCACACTGACATCATACCTAAACAGATATTTCACATCACTAACACTTGACCAGATGAATTTTAAAAAAAATTGGGGGGGACATTCTATACTAATAGAACATAAAAGTTGGTCATTTAAAATAAATTATTACAATTTAACTTCTTGTCAACACTTTGAAATAGGGTTTAGTGTTCTGATTATATAAATATTCTGAAATACTTGGTGTACCGGTTAATAATGCAAATTTTGTAATCAAAGAAAACACAATAATTTTAAGAGAAACATCAAAAGAGCTTTATTCAAAGGAATGTCCATCAGTAGCTACACATTTCCCCATCTTTCACGTTATTTGTGGATTCCGTTCCAATAGAAGTTTTCTTGTTTTGAGGCAAACCATTCAGAGACCCAATTTTCCACTTCTTTGTACATCTTGAAGTGCTGCTCAGAAAGTGCATGTGTCATTGATCGAAACAAGTGGCAATCTGAAGGAGCATGGTCTGGTGAATACAGCAGGTGGATTAATACTTTCCAGGCAAGAACTTTTAATGTGTCTTTAACTGGTTTTGAAGTATGTCATAGTGTGTCATCATGAAGCAAAATTACTTTGCTGTGTCTTCTGGAACATTCTGGTCATTTCATAGTCAAAGTGTGGTTCAAATTGATTATTGTTGTGGGTAGCGATCAGTATTAATGGTTTCACCCGTTTTAGAAGCTCATAATACACCACACCTTCCTGATCCCACCAAATGCAGAGCATTGTCTTCTTTCAAAGCGATTTGGCCTTGCAGTCGATGTTGATGGTTGACCTGGATCAACCCATGATTTTGTGCATTTGGGATTCTCAAAATAAATCCATTTTTCATCACCAGTCAGAATCCTATGCAAAAAAAGACTTTCTTTCATGCCATTGAAGCAAAATTTTACTGATGACTTTTTGGTTTTCCATTTGTCTTTTGTTCAATTGATGTGGCACCCATTTTCCCTCCTTTAAAATCTTTCCCATTGATTGTGAACAATTGGAAATTGTTTCCTGAGCAATGTTTAATTTTTCTGCAAGTTATTTTTGAGTTTGACATGCATCTTCATCCAATAATATTTGTAATTGTTGGTCTTCAAACTTTTTTGGTTGACCTGAATGTTCTTTTGTCTTTCACATTGAAATCATCAATTTTAAAGTGTTTAAACCAGTGTTCACAAGTATCTTGAGATGGAACATGTTCACCATAAGCTTCCTGAAGTATATAACTTTCAGCAGCACTTTTCTTCAAAATAATGTATTAAAACTTCCCGCAGATGCTTTTTTTGGCACAAAATTTGACATTTTTAAGCGTAAAAATATCTATGATGGTAACACCTTCAGCAAATTTGACATATGAAGTTTTGAAGCTTGTTGTCAATACAACAAAATAGCATACGTATCAAATCACATATTTATCAACATATGTGTAATTCCATCTATTGAAAAAAATTCGCATTATTAACTGGTACACCTAGTATCTGATGGTAATGGGAAAGTATTATCTTACATATCTCACATAAATTTCCTAGAAACTTATACAATGGAACACTGTCATGTGTTAGATATAAATTAGACTCTTTAGATATTACAGAAGCAAACAACTGAGATGGCTACATGCTTTATTTTTTAATTTATTAGAAATTCTCTAATATGTACATGAGTAGAACAGATCTTAAGAAAGGGCCAAACTGAACATTGGCAATTAAAGAGAAATTATTCAGTATTTATTCTACCTTTCTTTCCAAAGTGTGGTTCAGGTAATCAAACCGCTGGGGCAGATGAAGAAAACTTGCTCTTTACAGAAGAATCCTATCTCATTCCTCTAACAAAATGACTACCTGAGGCCATGTTCCCCAGATGGATGGCTCTTAGGGACCCGAGGGGCCTAGCTGCTAGCACTGAGCCACAGGAAGGATGGAGGGACACACATCTCCTGATGTGCTGCCATGCAGAGCATACACACTGTTCTGCAAAGAGGGGAATCCTACAAGTCTTTAGAGACAACCTGTGGTTTGTGGGAAGACAGCAATCTGCGACCCAGGCTGGAGAATGCTGGGTGCTCTACAGCAGCGGTCGCCAACCTTTTGGACCTCACGAACCACTAGTGGTCCACAGAACACTGGTTGGTGGTCGCTGCTCTACAGAACAATGTGCACATCTCCATAAGTCAATGGCTTAAAGAGGGGAAGGGAATGTCCTCCTGTACCAGAGAGCTGAGAACCCAAAAAACCACACATGATGTAGAATACATAACTATAAAGAGATAATTTGTCTGCAACCACTGGGAAAATCCAAGTACAAACTTGGTATCTGATGATCCCATGGAATAATTGTGCAAATTTTATATGGGTTGACAGCACTGTAGTTAGGGTAGACAATGCAGGGGAAATGATACAATGTCTGGGATTTTCTTTAAAGTTATTTCAGCAGAGAAAGAGGAAAAGGGGAGGGGATTGAGAGACCAGATGAGGCAAGGCATGGCTTTAAAGGGATAGCTTTTGAATCTGAATGGGTAAACAGTTATTTATGTCATTCTTTCTACTTGTGCACAGGTTTGAAAAACCTTCTTCATGAACAATTCAAAGGGAGGGAGGTGTCCTGGAGACAGTCCCTCTGAGCCCCCTGTCCAGGGCTAGCTCTACTGGGGGTGCCTCTCAGTGGTGGGTATTCAGAGTGACCACTGTACCTGGAGCTGTCCTCCTCACCTCAGAAAGTCAGACTAGGGGAAGGATACGTGTATCAGGAAAAGCTCTTAACTCCAGCCCTGCAGTATATTGACTATATTACTGGGGATGTCACAGATCAGATCTGGCTCTCAGGGGACTGGTAAAATACCTTCAATAAGAGAAGCAAGAAAAAGCTGCCTTTTTAAATAACAAAAGAAGGTGACTATAGTCAACCCAGGCTTAAGCTCTTTTTTAATATCAGGCACATCAAGATCGACACATTTTTGCTTTTAATTTTTAAAAACATAAACTTTCTAAATTAGTACACTGGCAAAAATACATACCTACTTAAGAAAGAATTCATTTGCTGAAGACACAAAACTAGTACCTTTGTTTTCAAATCTTCACTTATCTGAGCAGCAACTTGAAGATTCTGTTCAAACATCTAAAAATTGGAGAACGTATGAATTTTGACATAAACTCACAATAGCGCAGGTTTTCTGTTATATAAAACCCTCATCTGCTAACTGGTAGTTAGGACAATCCAAATTCAGAGAAAAAAAAAATGAAAATGTGAAAAATAAAGTTAGTTAAACAATCAACTTTCTCACCGGGTAAAAAAACCAAAACAAAAAACAAGTAAACCGCCGAAACTGGTTTGGTTCAATGGATAGAGCGTCGGCCTGCGGACTGAAAGGTCCCAGGTTCGATTCTGGTCAAGGGCATGTACCGTGGTTGTGGGCACATCCCCAATAGGGGGTGTGCAAGAGGCAGCTGATCGATGATTCTCTCATTGATGTTTCTGACTCTCTATCCCTCTTCCTTCTTCTCTGTAAAAAATCAATAAAATATATTTTAAAAAACAAACAAAAAAACAAACCAAAAAAAACAAGTGAACCATTTCCTAACTACCCGCAAACAGGCAGGTCTCCTTGAATTGGGAAGCTGACAGGGAGATGGAGAGCTCAGAGACACAATGATATGGGTGCCAGGGGCTGCACTGCAATTAGTGATGTGTATTTCTTAAGAAGAATTAGGACATACATTGGAGCTGAGGGGAACCAGACTTGGAAAAACAGAAGGGCCAGCAGGCAGAGCTCACCCCAGGTCCTTGTCGTAAATGGGCTATCATGTCAAACTTTCCAAATTAAAGAGAAGGTGAGGACTGATCAGTGACTAAGTAATGGTATCATCTGGATAAAAACACCACCAACACTTCTGCTGGCTAGAGTCCCAGCTCTTTCAGCAGACAGTGTGCCAAACGAATATTCCAATAAGACTCAGCCCTCCTACTGTCAGCAACTCACTCAAAGGGGAAAAATTCCTTGGGCCAAATAAAAAGAGGACACTGGGGGATACCAGCAGGCGACAGGGCATTAAAAAGTAAACTCACTGCCGAAACCGGTTTGGCTCAGTGAATAGAGCGTCGGTCTGCAGACCGAAAGGTCCCAGGTTCGATTCTAATCAAGAGCATGTACATTGGTTGCGGGCACATCCCCAGTGGAGGGTGTGCAGGAAGCAGCTGGTCGATGTTTCTCTCTCATCGACGTTTCTAGCTCTCTATACCTCTCCCTTCCTCTCTGTGAAAAATCAATAATATATGTGTGTGTGTGTGTGTGTGTGTGTGTGTGTGTATATATATATATATATATATATATATATATATATATATATACACAAAGTAAACTCACTGTAAGAGCATGATTATCATTAAAATCTAAAGGACTCTTCCCCAAGTCCATAGACTCAATTTTGTGGCATTTGAAGATATATCTTGGCCATTTACAATCAGGAAACTCCACAAAAGCAAACTCAAATCTGAGCGTTACACATAAATAACACTTCTAGTTCAAGTAAAAAAAGGGTTAGGAAAACTAAAATGACCCTGGGCAGAACTACTTGGCAGATACAACCATCCGTTTCTTCAACTCCAGAAAGAGGAGAATCTATGGAACTAGGGAGGCTCTTTCTATTTTCACTATGAAATGATGAACCTTGTGTTCATTTGTAAAATCACAGACCGTATTAACCAGAAATGAACTCAGAATTTGCAGATGGTACCTGGAAGACGATGGCCGGGAGTGTTGTCTGGTAGTACCCATCTTGGTCAGCTTCAGGCTCAGTCTCTTTTATCCAGTCTTTCTTGTCTGTTTCTAGAGCTTTCCGCAACCAAGCAATGATGTTTGACTAAGGAAGTTGAGCATCGGAGGAAGGGAGAAAAGAACAGGCCCTTTGAGCTAAGGATAAAGTAGGGCAGCTGCCAAAGCCAAACACAGCACCCTGGGAATTCCTGTTCCCAAACAAGGGAATGACAGAAAAGCCATCCCAAGAGCTAGCTCCACAGTGGTGGTGCCCCCACCACCTCCACCAACTTAACCTTTGAGGACAGGCTGGGTTTACACACACATGGAAGATGGAGGCAGACCTGTCTGTGGAAGACCAGACACCAGCATTGTTACCTCCTGCACACAGAGCCCTCCACATGTCAGAATACTGTCTGGTGAGCAGGTGCACCATCCCAAGAAGCAGACCCAGACCTCATCTTACTGAGACTGTCTGGGGGTAACCAGGCACTATTTGGTGCCCTAACTGCCACCTTCTCACTCCCAGGCTCAATGGTAAGAGGCTGGCAGGTGCCACCACACATTAACAGGACATCCTGGGGTTTCGCGAGCCTACCAGGCCCAGCCCTCCAAACAGAGACAATTTCCATACCTGTGGAATGTATACCCCCAACCTTCATATCCCAGGCCAGAGAGTGGGCCACTCTCCTCCTCTAACTGGCAAACGTTTCAAGACTCGATTCCCAGAAACAGAGCCAATGTCAAGACAGGGCCTTACTCCCTGCTTTTGCTCATTGGAGTCAGTCCATGATACTCAGAGACCCAATGCAACGTGTGGGGCACTAGGCACAGATTGTTCCGGGACAACACAGTGCTCTACTCACAGTGAGAGTTGACATGTACGTGTCCAGTAGCTCAGAGACCACATTTGGAGAAAGCAAAGGCTCCAGGGTGCCGACATCCACTTCCGGGGCCAGCTCCACATTTCCCATCATCTCTGTGCTACAGAAAAACCCAGGAATGAGAAAGATTAAGAAGCAGAAAGACAGAAAGTCTCAGGTAAGTGTTGCTATTTCTTTTCACACACAAATACTCAACACCCTTAAGGCAGTCAAGAGGGTAGGCGGGAAGAGTGCTGGCCAAGGAGCCCCTATGCCCACACCACAGGGAACTGGAGGCCCAACTTAGGGAAGAAGCCCCATGAGGGCAAAAAAAGTTTGTTCCATCCACGACACCTCCCATGGAAGACCAGGACAAATAGGAGGTGCCGAAAAGACATGTCTATGAAACAGGAGAACAATCTCTAATGCAGAGAACACATAATATCCACAGTGAAACTCAAGTCAGCAAGAACATCGTCACCAAATCCAGTCTACCGTGCTTAAGAAGGCAGGGATATGGACTAAGTTTCAGAAAAAAAGTTTTCCTAAAAAACGTTAATACCTGTGCATGTGGTTGGGTTCTTAAAAATCCAAGGTTCAACTGCTCAGAAAATTCCTGGGCCTTATGATACATTTACCAAATGTGTATTTAAATGACACTAGTCAACTCTTTATCAGAAATCCAAGTCAATCTTATAATCTTTATAAGATTATGCCAATGTCAAAAGTCTATCTACTTAACCCACCCCAAGAACCTTAATTCAGCATGAAAATGTTTGCATTATGAAAGCAGTTCAACTCTTCCCAGGAAAAGTCCAATATGACAGAATGGGATGACAATAGGAAGTTGCCCAAGAGTTCCCAAGAACAGAAAAGTGCTTACCATGTAGTGAGTGAAAAACAAAATGAACACACAAAACTGGGCGTGTCACACAAACACACACTCCACAGTCAGGTGGCTGGAGTGAGGGCCCAGATCCAGATTTGAATCCTGCTCCTCACTTACTTGCTGGCCATAGGAAGTGGGCACATTACTCCCTGTGCTCATATACAAAAGGAAGAAAATCATCACAGTGCCTTCCTCACGGTTAACATGTGGAGGCCAAGGCTGCATGGAGACGACTGACAGATGGGGCAATCATGGCAGCTGTGGACTCCTGGGCTGTGTGAGGGCAGCACACAGAAGACAACAAAAGCTGCAGCCACAAGAATTATCATTAAAAAGATATTTCCTCTCTATGTTTTTCTGCGTTGAAATGCACGCATTTTCTACTGTAAGCCATTACATATACAAAAAAATCCCAAAACCCTATTGCTAAAAAAAAAAAAAGATTTAATTAATTTCTACACAATAGCAACAAGACTACAAAAACGATTCCAATACAGTACTTAATACCGTTTTCTATTCACAAAATCATGAAAGATTTAATGTGTTTTCCTCTCAGCTAGTTAATCTTCAAGCAATTCAGAATACCCCACCATTGCCTCATTTTCCAAACCCTACCTTAAGCTAATACGTGAATGAAATGGCACATGTCACTTTTGTGAAGTAACAAAGCCCCCAGGCTGAAATGGAAAAGGATAAGTGATTTTCCCAACATTAATGGTGAGAAGAAGAAACCAAACCTAGGGAAAGAGTGAGTTGGTGTGTGCTCACCAACCACGTGACGCTGAAGGACCTTTTGGGCCCAAGTGTCTTCTCACCTGTTAATTGAGGTGAAACCACCTGCTCAGTGTCACCTCCTGGAGAAAGCAGGTAGGTTAGTACACAGTGAACACTTAGTACCACAGGAAAGTCCAAGATGAACTGCTCAATATGGACTGGATGTCTAAGGCAGAGGCACCACCCAAACATATGAAGATTCACACAACCAGCGGCTGGGCCCGACCTCAAGGGCAAGCCCCACAGATGGACTAGGAAGACTTTCATCAACCAGAAACTAATACCTGTGGGTGCCAAGCACCTGAGAGGAGCAAAACAACAGTAGCTATTTAGAGCCAATCAGTATGTTTTTGTAAAATTCTATGTAAAATAAAACACAAGATGTAAAGTCAGTGTTACCTCGTGTAGGTGTTTAAAACCCAAGTCAACAGGCTCACAATCTCATTTGCTTCTAGGTCTTCTGATGCAAGCTCCTGCATCCGTATTGTCAGGGCCTGGTGGTACATGCTCAAGAGATTCTTGAAAATCTCATAATGGGGAGGAAAACACTGAACCATCAGGTTTTTTGCAACGATGAGGTCATCTAGGACGTACTTCCTTATGATTTCTAGGTGGCGAACGAGCCACATCTTGTCGGACTCCCTGGTGTCGGCCTGTGTGCCCTCGATTCTGGTAATTACAGTTTTATCCAAGATTTTAAACATATTCTCCTTCCAATTCTTGGGTCTTCCCGGAGGAACAAAGCTAGTTTGCTTTTTTCGGTCAAGTATGCGCCTGTCAATCTTTTCTTCCCTTTCAATGATCCTGACAACTGACACCAGCAAGGTGGGGTCACGGCGGACGGTGACCAGTGACCTCTGTAGCACCATCCACAGTTGCTTCGCCAGTTCGTCAGAGAGCCCCTGTGTGCTCCCAAAGTAGCTGTGGATGAGGGACATGTCACGAGTATTCCCACTGTCCATACGGTACTGCTCATACATCAGCCCATCTCGGGAGCACTCCAGGTCCATCAACTTCCGGTGGGCCTGCAGGAGCGCCCCTTGCTCTATGAGGTCTTGGGTTTCTCTCACAATCTCTGGCACTAGGGAAAAAGACACAAGATGACTACACATAGAGCAATGGGACCAAGTATTCAACAGTGCTGCCATCAGACACAGGCATGAAAACAGGACACATGTACACTGTGGCAGAAACAAGGCCTTCTGTGCTTCGGATTCACAGCAGTGGGCAAGTGAAAAGAACTGTTCTAGGATACACTAGAGGTTGAGCAGTTTGGGGAAACACAGATAGAACTTCCAGAGACCAAACATGAGATAAAGGTAGGGAAGTGGTCAGACCATCCCAAGAATTCTTGCTGGAATGCTGATGAATCTGACAGAGGCAAAGGGACAAGTGGAGGGACAGGCTCTGGAGAAAGCACATAAGGAGCTCCCGTCACAGCACATATGAGGAGCTGTGCTGAACCCAAAGGGAGCCCACCCACGGGACAGCTAACACTATCCTGAATAGTCCATGGAACACTCTTCCTATCACTATGGAAGTGTTGGGAAGATTACTCTGAAAGGGTCATTCCCGCACCTTCCTGCCCCCACACCAGCCCCACAGCCTCCACCAAATCTGGTTCCAACTAAGACTGAGACTCCAGAGCATGCCCTACCCAAGCCCTCAAGGCCCCTAGCCTGTATATAATTTTCCTGCTCCTGGGAACTGCTGCTCTCCTTAATCACCTCTCCCTCTGTCCTATTCACAGAGCTGCTTCTCTCACAGTCCACGAGCTCCTTTCAAGGGGTGGTTCATCTTTATTCTTCTGCACCCAGAAAAATCCCAGCTGGTCTACTGATCTAACCACCTTGAAGGAACGTAGAACTAGTTCAGTTACCCACTTCTGTGCCTCTGTCCTGACAAGCACAGAACTACTAGCTCTTACTTGCTCAGTTGGTCATTTCCATGCATGTTCAAAACAATAAGCTAACTGTGCAAGCTGGAATCACACCTACTGTCAACTCTGAGACAGGTCTACAAAACACTGCACAAAGGCTGGAATGCCTTTGCATTACCCACAGAGCAAGGGAAACCAAGCAAGAGCCACGAGCATGAGTGATGCCCGTGGTGCCCACTGGCCCCACTGTCAGCAGAGCTACCTGAGAAAATGTTCTTGAGGTTCTCCACAGCAGCAGCGAGCTGGCTGTGCCGCACCACAGCATCCTTCACGTCCTTGAGGCTCTCGATGGTGTTGATGCCCTGTCTCCAGTCCTTGCTGACATCGGCCAGGGACCGCTGGATGTCCTTCACGTCGTTCAGTGCATTGTGGAGCTGGCTCAGGCCTGTGCGCACTCCATCTAACTGAGACTGGATGGCTGCCTGGGGGAGACAGTGAGCAGTGAGCAGTGCTGGGCAGACACAACAAATCTTCCCAGGAGGTTCAAGGGAGGAAATGCCATCTCCGTAGCAGGGAACAGTCAACACAGAGAGAAAAGAGAATAAAGCTCAACGAGTATCTAATTGATTCACAAGTGAACTTCTTTATTGCTACCTTGGAACAAAATAACGCCTTTTAAAGCTTTTTGAGAAAACCTCACAACACTCTTAATCCAGCCACTCTGCCTAAAGAGAATGGACACCACTGTGGGTGCGCCTTAGCTCTTATGGCCACCCCTTAAATGGTATCTTTAGAACAGGGGTGAGGAACATCCAACCCACCAGCCATATGAGGCCCAAAAAATCATTTGGTCTGTCCCTGCCAAGGCATTAGAAGTGAATTATTAAATGTTTGACCAAATATAGCAGGCTAATTTTTAAGTTGATAATTTTGTATGGCCTGTGGATGATGTTATAAATATCCAAATAGCCCTTAGCAGAAAAAGGTTCCCCACCCCTGCTTTAGAAGGACCCCTTCCATGATCTCTCAGGTGCCTCTGTTTCCTAACAGGCCTTATCTAGGTACAGAAAACTGTCAGGATTTGCTCATCAGCTTTAGGAATGAGAGGTCTCCTGCCATTCAGCCCCAACCAGTCTCTGCTCAAGGACAGTCAGCCCCACTACACAGAACTGGTGCACATAAGATTTGAACTCACTCTTCGGGCCCAAAGGAATGTCACCTAGTGAATTGTACAGTCAGAAGGGAGAGGGCATAACAGAGCAGCACAGGTGGCCAGGAAGGGAAAGAGCAGGCAGCACAAAAGAGGCCAGGAACACCTTTAACCCAGGTGTCTTAAGTTGCATTTAGGAATAATTAACAATGATTGTAACAGACCAGATAAGGTTTCTAAATCACTATTGATAATTCTTAATCCCCCAGTTTCCAGAACAGATTAAAATTCTGACTAAAAATGCAGCATGTCCCCATTCATTTTAAAATTAACATGAAACTGCTGTTTCAAATCCATCCATGGGTTTTGGGAATCCCCTGGGTACAAACGAATGGCCACATCCTGTCTCATCAAGACTGCCATTACCTTACATGGATGCTAGTGTTTTCTAGTGGAGAGCTGACTTCATTGCCATATCAGTGTGAGAATTAACTTTCATCAAAGACAAATCCTCAAGACCATTCTACTGCCTGTCAACCATGGCAGCTTAGGATCTTAACATTTTTATAACTATACTGAGTGTGCATATGAATTAAGGTAAAAGCCAATCCAAATCATAAAATATCTTGAAAATAATGATTTTTAGTCTTGCCCCACTCCTACACACTCCTAATGTGTCTAACTCTCCTCCTCCCTTCTACCCCAGGGCCAGCAGATACCTGGCACACAGTCAGCCTGCTATACATCATGTGCTTAAATTATCTAAATAAAATATTCTCACGAAGCACTCTGTACAAGAGCTGTTTAGAAAAAAAGAAGAGCTATTAAAAGTTGTTACACTGGTGTTTTCAATTTTCCCAAAATCTTTAAAAAATATATATATTTTTATTGATTTCAGAACAGAAGGGAGAGAGATACAGAAACATCAATGACAAGAATCACTGATCGACTGCCACCCAGTCTGGGGATTGAACCCGTAACCCGGGCATGCATCCCGAAAGGAATCAAACTGTGACCTCTTGGTTCATAGGTCAATGCTCAACCACTGAGCTGCACCAGCCAGGCTCTGATTTCTTTTCAGATTGCATAACTATTCCCACAATCCTGTTTATAAATCTATTGATTGGTAATATACTGTTGGAAAGAACATGCTAAGTAAAGGTGATGTTCCACTCTGTCTCTTCCTAGATCATCACTAAGTCTAACTTAGGAATATTACAATAGTGAAGCTAAGCAAGAACCTAAAACTTGGGTTAAATAATGCTGTCCTGTCCGGGTGCAGCAGGTGCCTGTGGCCTCTCTGGCCTCGTACCTTCAATCTGGCCTCCACGGAGGCCTTTTTCCGGGCTTCCCTTCTGCGATACTGCTCCACTTTGTCCAGCTGGTCCGGGCGCTGAAGCATCCCAGCAACCCTTTGGACCGCTGTTGCAACAGCCTCCCGGTCTGTCTCCTTCATGGTTAAAAAGCAGGTGGGATCTCCAAACCTGTCATACTAGAGTTATGTACCCTGTGTGCATGGGGGAGAAGGAACAAGAGGGGAAGATGTGTTAGATGGGTAGAAATGTTAGGTACAGCCCTCCTCCCCCAATAGGCAGTTGTTCATAATGGAGCTGTAAGAAGAGCATTTGATTAATCCAGTAAGCATGAAGAACACTGAACTGGGATTATCAACTCCTTAATAAGAAACACAAACCTTCAGAACTCAAATATGGAGAAAGTTCTGCCTTGAAGGTGAGCAGAGGCATTCACAGGTATGAGATATGGACAATATTTCTATGTGGACCCCAGGCCACTCAGCATATGAGATGTCAGTCTCCGAGGCATTTCTCTTACCCAGACAGGACCAATTTCTTATTTCCAGAACGTTCACCCCACCCCTTGGCCATGCCAATGGGGCAGCTGCGCCAGAATGTCTTAGTGAGGACATGGAGGCACAGGGACAGCACACCTCACCACCCCAGCGGAAGTCCCAGCACACATCCTACGATTCCCCTTAAAACTCACTACCGTCTATAGCATCCAGATTTCTGCTTCCTACTATTTAACAGAGCCTAGTAAACAACAGTGGAGGGCACAAGGCTCTGGTGCACTGTACAGAACAAATGCTCTGAAACTAAGCAAGCTTGCCTTCAACCCAGCTCTGCCGACATCCTGGTCCTGGAGCCAAAAGGGAGATTGGTGAGAATGGCAAATGAGGATAAGACAAGAATCCATTCCCCTTAACTTCAACTTCCATTTCCATGCATGTTTTCTGTCCACAATGTCTCAAAAATATGAATAAGTCCCACCCTCTCCTTAAAATGTCCATTTCCCCATCCCCATATACTTTCACAAAAACACTGAAATGCACGAGGATATCCTAAGGGCTGAGTGTTAAATAATTCCTCCGTTTGTACACGATGTGCTTTCTCATTTCACTTTCAAAATAGAACTATATCGCAACCACAGTCTTCCCTTTTTATTTTTCTGATTATAAAGTTAGGGACACCAATGCAGAAAATCTGAACAGGCAACCCGCCTACACCCGCCATCCATAGGCAGGCACTATCCGTTTTTCCTTTGCATTCCCAAGTTGCTTCCACCTGCCCTGCATTTGCTTCTGTTTCTTGTTTCGCTTTGACATGTTTGCAGCACTTCTAGCGACATTAACACCTGTCCGATTCTCACTAAGGGGCAGTGAGTAGGGCAAGGAGGGGCCTCCAGCGGTCGCAGGTGCGCAAAGCGTCAGTCCGCGCCTCCGGTTGTGGGCCACCGCGGCTCCACGGCCGTTCCTGGGGCCAGCCGGGCGCCCTCGGAACTCGACAGTCACCTCCTCTGGTGGGAACCCCAGGCGAGGGGCGACCCCGCGGCTTCGCACGAGAAGGCGACGACTGACTGCGGCCCTAACATCTTGGGGCAACGGGGCGGCGGCGGCAGCTGCTCGGGCTGCACCGCCCGCCCGCGCCCGGGGAGGGACAACGACGGAGGGAGACAGGTGACTACCGCCCTGGACCGGCGACCACCGCCCAGGAGTCCGCCACCGCCCCTGTCCCCGCCCGCAACTCCCTCACCGTCTGAGCTGCCGCTGTCCGCCGCCCGACCGGAACTGAGCAACCCGCGGCCACTTCCGCTTCCGGTGTTTTGACCGGAATAACTGGGCTGTGGCGTCCGCCCTCCCACGGTAGCAGCCGGGACCTAATCGGACGCTCCCTTGGGCCGTCTCCCTGTCTATGCACCGGCCGCCCCTTCCCCCTGACCGTGTCCTCAGGACTCCCCTTCACCCGCGCTGTCTCCCGCACGTCCTCGGTAGCCCTCGCTGACTTCCGGGGGCGGGACAGCCAGGCCCCACCTCCTATGGAGTCTCCCTGTGTAGCTGCTACACCTGTCTTCTGCCCGGCACAACAGGCGGATGTTCAGTAAATAAGCGTCACATGTGATACCCCATACGCTCGCTCTCTCTCTCTCTCTCTCTCTCTCTCTCTCTCTCTCTCTCTCTCTCTCTCTCTCTCTCTCTCTCTTTCTGGCTGGAGCCATCCAGGCTCAGCCATCTGGTGTGGAGATGATAGAATAAATTCATAGTCCCTCACCATTCTGGCCTCCTGAGTTCCTCCTTCCGCAACGTAACACTAAGCCCGGCAGGGAGCACAAATAGATCAGAAGTCCATGTGGGAGCAGCCCATCTGGGACTGGTGATCACAAAATGGAACAATTTAAGATACTAGCTGAGCTGGCTGGGGGTGAAGCTGGGGGTGGTAGTGCAGGAGGTGAGCTGGAAAGGAAGCTGGAGGAGGATGGTCTATGTATTACTCCCAAGTAATGTTATATATATACAATATATATATACACACACACACACAATATATATATATGGCTAATATGCTAAGTGTCTGACCAACTAGTCACTATGATACACACTGATTACCAGGGGTCAGATGCTCAACGCAGGAATGGAGGGAGTCCAATTCCTTTCTGGGCCGCACGATTCTACCTTTGGCCATGGGTTATGTTGTTGCTGGGGCACTGTCAGCTGCAAATCCTGTTTACTGCACACTTGCGTTTGCATTCCACACCCTGTATGATGGCAACTTTGCAGAGTGCCCTCTTGCACTCCGGGACCTCTCAGGGAATGTTGGAGAGCCAATTTCAGCCTGATCCCCTAGGCCAGGCAGAGGGACCTCACCTCCAGAGGGACGCGGCTTACCGCGGAGGGACCACGGGAGGTTGGTTCCAGGGTGTGTCCAGTCCCGCCCCGCTGGCCACCTTCTAATTAATTTTTTTTCAATGTGCATGGATCCATGCACTGGGTCGCTAATGTACTAAGGTTTCAGGGCTTGTCTGTTGTGATGAGAAGTGCTATTTGCCTTAACTCAAACTGAAAAGGAAACCTTCCATTGTTACCAACTACTAGACTACCCCTGGGCACCTTCTGAAGTCAGCCAAGATGCTACAAATAGAGTCCTGAACAGGCAGGAATTGGATCTGGAGGGGAGGATGGGTGAGGGCAGCAGCACAGGAGATGGGCGCCTGCACACACATGGAAACACACATGTGCACACACACGAGCCCACAGACACATGGGCACACACCTAGGTGCACAGTGGGGGAGCAGGGAGACAGGAAGATGGAGATGTGTGAGCTCCCCACCATTGCCAGGGCAACACAGGCCACAGCTGAGGAGGGGCAGTACCTCATTATTCTGATGGCTGATCCCTTTATTATTTCATCTGTACCTAGTAATTGTGAAGATATAACACTAAGTTGAGCAGTGAAGAATGTAAACAAAAAATTAAAATTACATTTGAAGTTATAACTGTAAAACATTTTTAAACTAATGAAGAAAAATGTGCCAAAATGGTCAAAGCTTTCAGGACTGACACTTTAAAACATAGCAACATTGAACAATAATGAGAAATGGAGACTCATGCTATCAGTCTGTGTTTGGATGTAGGGCTCCCTATTTCTCCAGTTCACCAGGATGGTTAAAAATGAGATGTTTTATCTGGCCTCCAGAACTCTGAAATCCCTGTCATTAAAAAAAAAAAAAAAAAAAAAAAAAAGGAGCGAGGGTGCTTTGTTAAATGGCTATTTTTTTTTTTCATCCTTAAAAACTAAAAGAACAAAACATTAATTAAAAATATTTTTGACTCCTGTTTATTTGGAAAATCAAATAACTGAAATGCCCCTATAAAAGCACTGAATAAAAACAGCAATCACTCTTTGCCTTGATTGGTTTTACTTGTTGGTTAGAGCCTCGGCCTGTGGACCAAAAAGTTTAGGTTTGATTCCTGATCAAGGGCATGTACCTGGGTTGCAATTCCAATCCAGCTGGGGTTGGGGCATGTGCAAGAGGCAATTGATCAATGTCTCTCTCACAGTGATGTTTCTCTCCCCCCCACTCCCTCCTTCCCACTCTCTAAAAATCAGTGGGGGGAGGGAGGAAATATCCTCAGGTGAAGATTAACAAAAATCAGTAAATTTTATATGTACCTTTTAAATGCACAGACTTTACAACCAAGCATAAGAAATAACCAGGGTGACGAAGCAAAGAGGGAGGGGAGAGGGAGTGGTCCTGATGCCCAAGGTGGGGCTTTCACACCCACTCAGGGCCAGCAGGTGGACCTGGAGACTCCTCCATGAGGCCAGGATGCTCAAATGGTGCATCAGTGCAAGAGTGGGCCAGGGGAAAGATCAACCCCCAAAGCAGTTACTTCAGTCCCAAGGAGCACTCTGGAGAGTCTGGAATTAACGCCCACACCCACCCATCCCCACAGGATCAGGGTAGTCATGTGACAGAGTGAAAGTGAGCGACTTCCATCCCAGGTCTCAACACAGGTGAAAATGAAGAACATGAGCAAGACAGGGATGGGGGACGGGGCACAAGGGAGGACAGGCAGCCACTGCAGAGAGTGTGGCCCAGCCAATGGGGTCTGGCCGGCCTGCTCTCCCCCGGGAAGGACGGTCTCAGAATGTGCATCCACCAACACACACTTTCAAGGAAATAAAAGAACTTCCTTTGAAAAATCAAGTAGATGTTTCCAGTTATGCTAAACCCATATTACTGTGATTTATTGGACATCAATATTGCAAATGTAATGAAACCACAGTATCAGAAATACATTTGAAAGCTCTTTGTAAAGGCACCAAGAAAACTACAAACAGTTACATTATAGTCAACCATTTGTAACATTCAACAAATCAGTCTAGATATTGAAAACTTTTTTCTTCCAGTAGAGACTGCAAAAATATAAAATATAATTTGAGTTTATCTCCCCCCTGCCTTCCATTCCATCTCTACCTTCCATTGGATTGTCACCTGTTTCAGTGACACAGTCACAGCTTCGGACCACAGAAGATAGCATGTAATCAGCATGGCCAGCGACATCGCAGAGCAGGAATGCCAAGCTGCACCATCGGCCCCATTATCTTCCCCACAGTTTTCAGGACAGACAAGCGTGTAAAATAACAGAAGTGCTGGCTCAGGGAAGTCTTGCTGCTGCTGACTCAGCAGAGGAAGGGCCCTGGGTCCAAGCACAGTGGAGGTCTCAGGACAGAACACTTCAGAGTTGAGGTCCAGATACCTAATTCTACATCAACAGGCGTGACCTGTCCACCCAGCGGCGACGAGTTAGATGCAGAGGGTCCAAGAGAATGTGGACAGATGGCTTCATCTGAATGTTAGGGAGAAGGTGGGGCAGCATGGGCACTGATGTTGGCAGGATGGGGCAGCCCAGGCACCTCGCGGGCAGGGACCAATGAGTGTGTTTGGAAAGGCTTCTCCTCAAAATGCCATGATGTCTGTGAATTCCATCTCTTTGGTCCCATGTTCTTCCAGTTACACATATCTGCTGTATTCTGGGGTGGGGAAGGGCAGTGGCCTGCTTCCCCTCAGTTGAATGAAATGAGAGGAGAACAAAGAGTGGATGGCTACTTCTGAGAGTTGGGGAGCGGGGTTGGGGGGTAGGGGGAGATGCTTCCCGTGATGAGGAGCAGGCACTCAGTTTGAATAGAAAGAAGCAGGAAAATTCTGAAACTCCACTGCTTGTCTTTGGCATTAAGTCCACAGCTACCCAGAGAGCAGAGGTGTGCTACGCCCCGTGTGAGAGCTGGGTAAATAGGACACAGGCCCAACGTGGGGCGAGAAGGGGAAGTAGGTGGCCCTCAGAGTGGCTGGTCCTCAGGGTAGCATTTACCAAACAGTTTCAGCATTAACCCAGGAACTGACACCTCGAAGACACCGATGACAGAAACACCCGCCCTGAGAGCAGCATTTCCAGATGGAACAGCAAGACCTCACCAGGGACTCCGGCCACCTCCTGAGATGGCCAGCTGCAGTGACTTTAAAGATAGGTGTCCTTGTCCTGTACAGGCAGGGCCACAGGCAGACCCCAGACCCAGGGCCTCCCTGCTGTGGCCTCCTCCTGCCTGTTGGTTTTCAGACCCCAGTGGGTTGCTCTGGGGTTCCCCTGGAACTTTGCCATCAGCCACAAGCCTACTCTGGATGGGGATTGAGGGTCACCTTCACTTTTTGATTTATGCTTTGTATCCAAATGTCCTGTAATCAGAATGTATTACCCTTCCACTTAAAAAAAAATACCTGCCTGGCTTTTCTCTAACAACTCTTCCTGGGATGGTGATTGGAGTCCTCATTTGAAAAACTGTGGCCAGTCAGCAAGACAGCGGGACAATGCAATCTCCTGTTTCTTTTCTCCACGTTTTCAACTTCTCTCTACCTCCAAACCCAGACTCCGGGAACTCTAGGTTACATGCTGCACCAAGAGACAGGTGAGCATACACCATCTTCAGAGGCCTATTCAAAGACGCAGAGAGGCTTCTAGAAGGAATTGGACATCACCCCGTGAATCTCCACTCCAGTTTGGCCTCAAACTCCACTGCGGGTCGCAGACCACTTGCTGTAGGACCTGATGCCTCCTGCCTGGCACTTCCTAGATTCCTTCCGTGAATGGAGCACGGTCACCGGCAGCTGAGTGAGTTCTAGCCGAAAGGCCTGGCTGGCCGCGGAATCCCCAGGGACCCGGAGCTGGAGGCAGGTGTGGGGCCGCAGGGAACGTCACCTCGACAGCTTTCATGCCCCGTGGGCTGCCAGTCGGCCCGGAGCTTGCTGCCACCTCCTGAGCCTGGAGTAAGCCCCACCCGGTCCACAGGCCTCACTGTGGCCGCTTCCTGAAAAACCTAGCCCCTCGGAGAGAAATGCCGTCATACCTGAACAGACTTAAGACCACTTTGCATTTAAGAACTTGGGCAATATTTTACGAAACACAGAATACACGCTTGCATCTGCCACCAGATAACAGAGGACTGAACCTGTGTTCCTTGCCGAGCACCCCGGAAGAGAGGCTGTGGCCTGCACCTGCCATCCCAGCCGACAGCACATCGGAGGGGAGCAGATGCACTGAACCAATGCCCGGCTCAGGGCAGAAAAGAGCACTCAGAGGCTTTGGGCGGCACCAGTGTCGCCAAGACACTTTTGGGGAGCATCCTGGGTGCCCCACCCTGGCTGTGAGCGGCCCATGGGGGTGAGTCCAAGGGCTCAAGCTTGATCATGGGTGCGGTCCCCGGAGCTCTGCAGTCACAGCCCAGAGTGGGAGGGCGGTGGCCCCGCACGCACAGGCAGGGGGGAGGCTCTGGCTCAGGAGGGCCATGCCCACGCTCCAGGCAGACAAAGTGTGCAGGGTGGAAGGGGGCCAGCTCCCTGCCGGGCCTGGGGGGAGCCCCCAGCATGCCATGCCCCAGGTGCGGGGAGTACAGGTGGTGCTTGGAGTCGGGCTCTGTCTTCAGGTGCATCCTGGTAGGGAAGGTGACCAGCTGTCTCTTAGCCACGTCACCGGCTCCCAGCCACACCTGGTTTGGGGACACAGCGTAGCCATCGGCTGCATCCTCGGACCCAGAGTCATTTTCCATCTTGATGGGCACATTGAGTGACAACATGGGGTTGCACGGGGCCTCCGGGGGCATGGGCACACCCGGCAACTTGATGTCCTGGGTGGCATAGCCCCCCACTGTGAGGCACTGCACCCCAGGCGGAGGGACCTGGCTCTCAAGGCTCCCCAGGGGGAAGGGGCCGCTGGCGGGAGAGTGGACCGGGCCCTGCTCGCCATCCTGCAAGGCTCTGCTCGGCTGGCCGGCATAGGCACCGGGGGCCTGGTGAGCGCCGGGGGGATTCCGGAAGGCAGGGACCGTGCCTGGGGCGCTGGGGTAGGGCACACAGGAGCCCCGGGAGGTGGCATGCACAGGGAACGAGTCACTCCTGCTGGGCTCCAGCTTTGGCTTGGGGCCGTCCTGACCGTGTCTGCCTGCCGTCCAGCTCAATTGCCTCGTGGGTCCTGGCGTCTCGAAGCAGCAGTCGTAAGCGTGTGCTTCCCTCCTCCTCCTCACCCCGGAGCCGCCGCTGGGCACCCTCCCGTGCTCCTCTCCTCCCCAGTCCCTGCAGAGAGAGGGCAAAGAAAGGGGAGGGCTCTAAGTTAGGGTGGCACTGACTGAGCCAGTCTGCACCCGCATTACCCTGCAGCTCTCAACCCTGCAGCCCGTGAGCCAGTGTCAGCAACCTCCCTTCTTGTGCATGACCCTCCCACCGCTTCCGGGTGCCAGGGGGAACTCTGAGGCCGGGGTGGGATGGGGTGGGGTGAGGTAGGGGTGTCAGGTCCTGGCATGTATATTGCATGATGTGGCATCATCTGTGGTGACGGGGGGTGGTGCCTGGGAGGGTGAGGTAGTCCAGAGACCACACAGCAGGCCAGGCCTCCAAGAGGAGAGCTGTGTCAGAGAAGGGGCAGGGTCTGGAGGGGGGGACGGCAGAGGGTTTCCATGCAAAGGGGAGGGCAGAGAAGGCAGCCACCCAGGGTCCAGACTACAGGCAAGTCCAAAGGTCCTACAGGGCCAACAGAAATCCCATCCCCAACTCCAAGCAGGCCCCCCCGCCCCCCCCCCCATGTGTAATGATGGACTTATAGGGTGAGAAGCATGTCTGGGTGTGTTCCGTGTGTATCTGCACGTCCCACTAAGAGCAAGGTTGAGCCGTCATGTTCGAGGCCACCAGTCGCTCTTTTCTTTCCTGACACCCGGCTGTGACTTCAAGGGGTGCTGGGCTGGACAGAGGCACCACTTACCCGGCGGCCTCCTCGGGGTAAAGGACGAGGTCGGGGCCACCCCGCAGGCACAGGCACGTGGCCCTGGCGGGAACCCGGGCCCAGCGGCAGGCGTCCATCTGTGCCCTGAACACAGAAATGCCGTTTTCTCCACCGTTTCTTCCTGTTGGGATGCAGACAAGGGAAAGGTGTCATGGGTACCCTGAACAGCACCTGGGACCAAAGAGCAGCTTTGGTTTCCGTGGACACGGCTCCTGGGGCCCCTCAGAACGGTGCAGACCCGAGCCCCGGGGTACTGGCCGCCACCCAGCCTCACTCGCTCCAAACAGCACTTCCATGGAGCATGCCACGGTTCCCGGGAGTGGGGAGAGCCCTCCAAAGGACACTGACACAGTTTAACCATTTAAGAAGGGTGACAGTTGCCCGGCCAGCACGGCTCAGTGGTTGAGCATCGACCTATGAACCAGGAAATCATGGTTCAATTCCCGGTCAGGGCACATGCCCAGATTGTGGGCTCGATCCCCAGTGTGGGGCAAGCAGGAGGCAGCCGATCAATGATTCTCTCTCATCATGGATGTTTCTATCTTGCTCTCTCGCACTCCCTTCCTCTCCGAAATCAATGGAAACGTATTTTAAAATAATGATAAAAAAGGGTAACATAGTGAACTTTCAAAAGTACCTGCTAAGTAATTGGGTTTTCCGTGCAATTCTGATACACACAGACTCCTGGTGGCTTTTGCTCTGCAGAAAACAGATAATAGCAAAATAATATGCAGTTGGCATGTGCTGATGGTGGAAGTTAACAACATGACAGGCATTACAGTTATGGCTAGTAGGGGAAGACACAACAGTGACTCATACTTTTTTTTAAATTAAATTATTATCTGTGTACATATTTACTTTGTATTGGTCATAAAGTCTTTTCTCAGCTAGAGATTGGCTAAAAATTCCAATTCGCGTCATTTTTTAGGCCAATAAAGGCCTAATGGATTTGCTTCAGAAAGCAGACCTGCACACTGGATGACTTGTCAGTGCCTTTATTGTATTCTGGATGGCCAGAATGAAAATACAGTGAATTCTTGTCATTGACGCTAGTTATGCTGTCCACCAGAGGTGGGGAACCTTTCTCTGCCAAGGGCCATGTAGGTATTTATAACATCATTCCCTGGCCATACAAAATTATTAACTTAAACATTAGCCTGCTGTATCTGGTCAAACATTTAATTAACTCACCCCTAATGCCTCGACAGGGCCAGACCAAATGATTTTTCGGGTCTTATACAGCCTATGGGCAGGATGTCCCACACCCCCTGCTCTACACAGTCACCGAGAGCGACTAAATTAGTGAACACTGAGCCATCGTTCCTAAGCGCGCGCACACACATGCACACACACACGGACATGCACACACAAACACACACTTATCACAGAACTTAGGCAGAATCTTAAGCCTGAGGAAACGCATTCTGCCAGATAGTTTTTAAAATTAATTTTCAAGAAAAAAATGTGGCTCGGTGGATGAGCATTGACCTATGAACCAGGAGATCACAGTTTGATTTCCAGTCCAGCACGTGCCTGGGTTTCAGGCTCAACCCCTAATGGGAGGTGTGCAAGAGGCAACCCACCAACGATTCTCTTTCATCATTGATGTTTCTGTCTTTCTCTCCCTCTCCCTTCCTCTCTGAAATCAATAAAAATATATTTTTTAAATAAAGAAAAATATAGGCTCAAAAGTGTTAAGTGTCTTGCCTGAGGCCATCTCTTTAGCAGGGGCAGGAGTGGGTTCAAATCCCACCCACCTGGCTAGCCCAGAGCCAGAGCTTCCTGCCCTGCTGTCCCATGACCCCCTCTCCACCCCCTGGTCATTTCTGTAGCAGAACAGAGACAGGAGAACAAGGGTGAGAGGCAGAGGCTAAGAACAGAGATAAGAGAACAGGGACAACAGAAGGGAGAGGAAAGATCAGAGGAAGAGGTGAATTGTCTCTCTCAGTTGGAACATGTTCATTGGACAACTCAAATATCTGTCATTCTGGGTATGACTGTGAATGACTGCAAAGGCCCCTGGGTATTGATTTTGGAGCACAAATACGTAGATAGATTTACACATACAGAATCCATGTACAATCAGGCATGAAGGTGTGTCACAAACCCGTCAAGGAAGTTGTGAAGAGCTTGGATAGCATCTGCAGGGACCACAAAACACATCCAGAGCAGCCCTCAGGGCCTCCGATTCTCTGAGTTTGCACCTTCCACTGTCTCAGCTCAGAGGGACGCGAACATGACGCCTGAACTAAACCTTGGTTTAGGAATTCCATTCAGAGCAGCTGGAAATTCCCAAACCAGGAAGCTCGAGGCAGTTGTTCTCTCCTTTCTTAGGATGTTGAACAGAACCAACGCTCTCTGAGGGCCTTTGTCTTTCCCTATTCTGAGTTTTAAGGAAATTCTGTACAATATGACACCTAATATTGACTCAACTGGCATTACGTGTGCAACCCCATGCATTCACAGCACCACTAGGGGGAGGCAGAAGCCCAGCTTGCACTCTAAGGGGATGGGAAGGATAGAATTTTCCTCTCTTGTTTGTAGGGTTGGAAAAAACATATACAGAAAAGTCACCATGTGGTTTTAATTATAATTATCAGGCCACAACGACTTAAAAACACAGAGAACCCGAAGACAGCAAATGAAGATGGAAAATAATTCAGAGTATGAGGGTGTTCGTCTGGGTGGTAAGACAGCAGGTGCGTACAGACTCACCCCCCCCCCACCAGACATTAAGTCCTTTGTAATGGGATCTGCACAGTGGGTTGGTCTTTGGACAATAACCTTTGTCCTTCAGCACTCCTTCCCGATTTAGTTTGCTTCCTCACTTACACCTATAGCTGTTTTCATGGGCTATTCTGTCATCTCTCTCTTGTGTGTCATGACATATTAAATCTTTAAAAATAAAAAGACATATGTGTTTCACTTAAAATCACTCCACAAAACTGATGTCTTAGCATGCTGGCGCGCATCAGAGACCCAGAGGGCAGCCCCGGGCCCATGGCTGTGTTGCTGAAAGCCACCTTCAGGGCAGACGTGTGAGACCAGCAGCAGCAAGGTGGGGGTTCCTGCCGTGAAGGCAGCGGCTCCAACGGCAGCCCCGAGGCAGACCACACCGCAGCGCATGGACATGAGAACGAGCATCTGGAGAAAGCAGAGCGCACAGTGGGAGCGCTCCATTCACAGACTGTGTCTGCTGTAGGATTTTCTAATCACCGTGCCGGTGGGGAACCCCTGGCCCGCAGGCCCTACGAGGCCAGCGAGATCATTCTGTCTGGCCCTGCCGAGGCATGAGGGTGAGTTAATTAAATATTGGACCAAATATAGTGGTTAATGTTTAAGTTGATAATTTTGTATGGCCTCTGAGTGATGTTATACATATCTAAATGGCCGCTGGCAGGAAAAAGACTCCCCACTCCTACTCTGAGTGGTCGTGGAAGACATCAGAGGTGAATCGTGGGTACTGATGAGGAGTGGACAGTCACACCTGGCCCCCCTCAGAGGGACAGCTGTGCAGGTGGCCGCTGGGGCTTGCCTGGAACTGGAGGATTTAGGAACAAATGGTGGAGGCAGTGTTTGCTGCCACGGTCCACAAAAGCAATTCTGTTTTGCTAGTGGTTGCTCCCATATATGTGAGCTTAAAAACACCACATTTCTCTCTCTCTCTCTCTCTCTCTCTCTCTCTCTCTCTCTCTCTCTCTCTCTCTCTCTCTCACTTTCCGAAGATGAAGAAAATGTAGTAGAAAGTGCTCCATGCCAGGCACTCCGCTTTGAGCACTGGGATGGTGAGCCCGGCTGCCGAGGGGCTTACTCACTTCGTGTCCATCGCCGTGGAGCCATCTGCCCTGTGCTTCGTCCGCAGAAACGCTCCCTTCATCTTCATCTCAGCCACCGACGGCAGGAGCACGGGCACCACGACACAGAACAGCGAGAGCTGAGGGGACAGGACGGTTCCCGACGGCGCCTTCCTCTTCTGGCCAAACAGGAATTTGAGTTTTCCTTGGAACTGCATCGTCTGATGTTTTAAGGACAGAAACGCGTTCACAGAGTGATTAGCGACATGGTCAGAGGAGGTGGCAATGATGTCCTCGGGGATCGGAACTCGGACAAGAGCCTTATCCTCAGTCACGGGGGAGGCAGGCACCAGCATTTCTCCCTGCTTGGCCTCCGAGGGACAGGAACTGCCCCAAGGCCTCCGAGGGATTCCCAGGTGCTCTGGAGCCTCTGTGACCTCCTTTCACTGACAAGTGTGTGCTGGTGTGTGCACTCACGGGTGTGTGGCTGTGCGAGCCGACCCTCACCTGTGAGCGTGAAGGACACAGGGACCTGAGGGGAGGGTCTCCCAGACCCAGCAGCGGCTCTGCTTCCTCGGTGGTTAGGATGGAGCAGAGAAGGCGGGGTATCGGGGGGAGGGGAGCCAGAAACTGGGGAAACACCCCCGAAGGGACATGTGTAGGGGCTGTGGCATCTGAAGAAGCAGGTAAATGCAAAGGAGAAAATTAGTTTCATTCTCTACTGTTTTTGAAGTGACTGGATTTGTATTATGCACAATGTTTTTATTAAGACAATTGTTAATGCAGAAACAAAACAACAGCCAAGAGGAAAAGGTTAATGAAACTGCAGCCACCGGCTGGTCGCAGCCTCTGCTCTGAGCCCTGCCTGCAGAGACCTGGGCTGGGCGTCTGAGTAAGTGATGCCGAGGGTCTCGAGTCCTGAGGGGGTCTGGCCCTCAGCCCAGGGCCGAGGGGCAGCTCTGATGTGAGATGGTGTTTGTGTGCATTTCCCAAAGGTCTGGGGCTGGGCTGGGGGTGGGGGTATGCAGTGGCTCAAAGGGCTCTGAGCTGGAAAAGCTGGAGCAAAACACGCTCAGTGAGACAGGCATTGATGCAGCCAGCCAGTAGGCGGCGCCCGAGGACTGGTCTGCGGGGATGGCTCCCTCTTCCAGAGCCACTTAGAGGACGGATTCACAGACACACCACCGTCCTCTGTCCGTCTTCCCTTCCTACATGCATGCTGAGCACCAGCTAGAAGTTTCCAGCCCAGCTCTGGCCCAACACTCCGGGGCTTTGCCAAACACCAAACACCGAACTCCAGGGGCTCGTGCCTCCCAGGGCCACAGCCCAGGTGTGGAGATGGACCCCGAGGGGCTCATAGTCCAGGTGGGGACACAGACCCCAGATAGAGGCCCAAAGTCCAGGAGGGGGAGACAACTCCTCTGGGGCACGGGGCCAGGTGGGGCTAGAAGACTGTGCAGAGGTTGGGGGCAGCAGTGCACACACCCAGGCAGGGCTGGGAACTGAGCCCCAGAGCCCTCACCACCCCCCAACCTAGGTCCCTGCCCTGCAGCACTGATGGTGAAAGGCGCTGGGGTCAGAGGGTCTGGTGTTGAATTGTTGTCCAAGGATGGGAGTGCTGGGCTTCTAGGGAGGCTGTGACCCCGAGGAGAGTGTGGGGACTGGGCTGGGGAGGTGACAGAGGCTCTGGAACACAGTCGGGGAGGTGGACAGAGGCTGGCACAGCTAGGTGCTCTGCTCTGTTGTCCCCTCTGAGGACATCTCCTCCCTTCCCTTCATCCCTTCAGGGAGAAACTGGAAGAGGAAACAGTCAAACATGAGACGTGCGGACACAGTATGTATCTGCAAGAGAAGAGCTTAATCCCAATGGCCTGGCAGGCTCGGGGTCTCGGGTGCTTGTCGGGTGTCCTGGGGAAATCTTTGCAAATGAACTTGAAATAAGGGTACAACTAAACACAAGTTAAAACTCGGTGCAGTGTAAGACCTACTGCAGAGTTTTAAAACGTCAGCCGGGTCATGTTCTCTCTTGGTCGCAGGTGTCTCAGGTTCGCTCTCATTCACCCACCTACCATCACTCAGTCCCACTGAGAACCGCATGCAGTCCCCCCCCCCCCCCCCCCCCGGCCCCTCACTTCCCACTCCGTTCCTTCCGCCACAGGACGCAGGCCACTCGACGTCACCTGCTCCGCTCACTCACCAGGAAGCCCGAGGTGCTGTCCAGCAGGCAGCGCACGCGGCAGACGAAGCAGCGTGTCAGGAAGGCCGAGTACTCGGTGGGGCCGGCCGCCCCCTCCTGGGCCTGGAGCAGCCTCCCCAGGATGATATCCTCTCCTGCCCAGGTGGGCGCAGGTGGGGGTGGGAGCCCGAGGGCAGGGGCAGGGAAACGGAAAAAACATGCTGATAAGCAAGGCTCTGCATGCCACCGCCAGCTATCACCATGTGACACATCCCCTGTGCTCCCGCCCATCCGGTCCCAAAGACCCCACAGTGACAGCTGCTCCCACAAATGTGCTCACAGTCCTTTGCCTTTAAAAACGTCACTTCAGCCCTTGCTCGGTGGCTCGGTTGGTTGGAGCATCAGCCCATACACCAACAGGTTGTGGGTTTTCAAGGCACAGGCTGAGGTTATGGGTCTGATCCCCAGTTGGGGCTAGTATAGGAGCAATCAATCGATGTTTCTCTCTCCCTACCTCCTCCTCTCTCTGTGTCAGAAGATTTGACTTTGGGTGGTGGGCATATGGTCCTATACACAGATTTTTGTAAATGAGTAATCCACACATGTAACCTATATGACCATGTAGACCAATGTCACCCCAATAAAATCCTATATAATAAAAGGCGGGGGGGAAGCACCCACAATACAAAAAAAAAAATCAATAAAAACAAATGCTCTGGTGAGGATTAAGAAAAAGAAACACGTCACGTCAGTACGACTGCACGAGTGACACACGGCTGTTTAGTCTGTCCCTTTGGAGCCTGATAGGACAGGCTTGCATGTCAGTACCTGGGTTTGCTTTCTCCACTCAGCTTTCTGAGGAAATTATGCTGTTGCGTGAGGCTGTGTTGGAAACTTTTCTTGAATCGTTTACAACTTCTGGGGAGAACTACTGAGACTCACTCCCCGCGCTGGGCCCCAGGGGGAGGCACCCTGTCTCCTCGTGCCCAGCGCGCTTCCCCTGCTCGCCAGTCTGCCCTGCCGCCCCCGCAGGAGCTGGACGCCTGCCGGGCATGTCCTGAGTGGGCAGGGGCCTCGCTCTGGGTCTGGTGGGGCTCTGCCAGGAGGGCGTCCTGCCCGCAAGGGGCACATCTGTGAGCCAACAACCATCTTTGGAGGCTTCTTTCTTTTCTAAGGTAAATCGAATGGGGCCAAAGGAATTCCCTGGAAGACTGCATCCCTGGGGGAGGACAAGCACCGCAGCCTTTTGGGGAGGGGTTCCCAGGCCCTGGCCGAGCACAGAGATGCCATCAGCCATCAGGCTCGGGAGCCTGAGAGCCCTGTGGGCCGTCTGGAGGGGCAAGAGGAATGCGGGAGGAGGTCTCTGGAAGAGGGGGCGCTGCACTCATGCGAAGGGAAGGAGATGCAGGTCGGGTGGCAGTTTCCCCGGGCAGTCCGAGTGTTGACAAGCCGGGCTCCCAGTCTCTGAGACCCACCTGTCTCCGAGCGCAGGGGCTGCCCACACACCACCTGGGGAGGGTCCATGGCCCAGTGGAGCTGCCGGCAGAAGTCCTGGCGGTCGTCCACGTGGATGTAGTCATAAATGTTCTGGTGCATCACGTCCGTCTGAAACATCACAACAGTTACCCCGCCTTACACCAGGGAGTTACACACAGTCCCCCGAGACCAGTTACCCCAGCCTTGCCCCAGGGAGTCACACACGGTCCCCAGTGATGACTGCCTCACAAACACCTCATCCAACTCTCTGGAGCAAGCCCTATCTGTGAAGGTAAGGCCACAGGAAAGACTGCAGTGTGGCCTCAAGGCCATTCCCTCCCTGGGAGGACCGGCCATGCCACGTGGAACACCGAGCCCCCCAATCTCCAACCAACTGCCGGGCGGTGACTTCGGAGGCAGAGCGCGGCTCAGACCAAATATCTTCGAGAGCCAAGATACCCACTTTTCTAAATTGGTTCCGGCCTCAGGGACTCAGGAAACTCATCACACTGTATGGTTTTGGGCACTTTGCAGCCAAAAGTTCATTAGGAAATCACCCCTGGGGGTGAAGTAGGAGCACCAGTGCCTCCTGGCCAGTGACTTCCTTCTTCCTGGCACCTCCAGGCCCCGCCCACCCCTTCCAGGATGCCCCATGGATGCACCGACCACAGTCCTCTCTCTGGTCCTCTGTCCTCCCTTTGCTCAGCACAGAGGCCGACCCCTGCAGCCTCAGGTCCACACTGGGAAGCCTCCGTCTGGGGCACAGAGGCCACAACCAGGACCATGAAGACTGTGGCTATTGTCGGTGACAACGTCCTCAGAGTCTACTGATAAATGACGAGGGCCCGTACACATCTCCCATGACTTCTCCTTCCTGTAACTCTGGCAAAGGCCGGCTGGGATGCCAGAATGTCAAATAAGACACCCTCAGGGAGGCAGAGCAGGAATGTGATCGTAACTCAGAGTTGGACCCCAATCTCTGTGCACCCACAGTCCAAACAGACTGTTTTCACACAAAGAAGTGGACACAGAGGTCAGAAGTGGTGCTGCCCTTGGTCAGGGTCGTCCAGGGTCAGGGGCTCTGGATGTGAATGTGGGACCAACAGGCAGAGACCAGCTCCTGGTGGGAGGGGACACACCAGGCTTCCCCTCCAGTTTCAGACCTGCTGGCTCGCACCTCACCTGGCAGCTCCCACCTCACCCGAAGGTTCTTGTCTCACCTGGTGGCTTCCAGCTCCCCTGATGGCTCTCACCTTAGCTGGGGCTCTATCAAGTGCAGTACCCACAGGGATGTTTTCCTAATACACTTTTGTGACTCCAGGATAACTTGTAGGCTGGAAAGTACCATGCCATAAATATACAGCGTGCTGAGTTCCCCGGGTAACCACCGCCCAATCAGCAAGCAGGACACCCACCGCACCTCGTGGGCCTCTCACTCTCTCCTTCCCGGGGGCGGGCATGCTGGCCTGCTCGTAAGTGGAGCACTGTGTGCTGTGCTCCTTGGTGCCTGTCCATTCACCCACGTGTGTGCCTGTTCATTCACCCACCAAGGCCATACTATCTTAACTACTGAGTTTCACCCCATCGTTGTATGAATTTTGCTGTATGGGTACCCCACCTCTGGCAAAATCCCTCTCAGGCTGACGGACATTTGGGCTGTTCCCTGCCTGGGCCTGTTGTCTCTGAGAGCACACCCACGCGTGGAATTACTCGGGCATGGAGGCCAAAGTTCAGCTTCAGGAGATGATGCCAAACAGCTCTTCAAAGTGAGCACACAAGTCACACCCTCGCTGTGGAGAGTGCAAAAGCCCAGTTGCTTTCCATTCTCGCCGGCATTCGGCACTTCAGCCCTTCTCGTTTGAGCCTCTGTGGCAAATGTGTCATGGTTTCTTAGTGTGGTTTTAATTTGCACATCATGAAATCTAAGGAAATTGAGCATCTCACAGATTTATTGGTCTTTAGATGTGAGTGTGTGTGTACACGTGTCGTGTGTGTGCGTGCATGTTGGCCATTTGCGTCTTTTTTCTCCATTTTCCATGGAGCCGTCATGCTGACTTGTCAGCGTTCTCTGTCTGTTCTGGTCACCAGGACTTTATCGGGCGTGTTCTACTGCAAGCATCTCCACTCCCTGGCCCGCCTTCCCGCTCTCCTAACGGATCTAACACAGTTGAATTCATCAATCTTTCCGCAAGGATGGGATTTTGTCCTGAGGAATCTTTCCCCATAGATCTCCTACTTCTGCTCTGTTATCTCCTAGAAACTTCTACATCCACCTAATATGTATTGTGTACGGTGTGAGGCAAGAATCAAGATTTGTTTTCCTGCCAGTAGATCTGGTTCACCCAGCTCCATTCATTGACCATTTCCCCACCATCGGCAGGACCACCTTATCATGTGTGCACACCTGTCTGCTCTGACTGCCAGTTCCCCTGCAGGTCTATTTGTCTGTGCTCGCACTGAGGCCATAATCTCTTAACTACTGAGTTTTGTAGGAAGTCTTATATCCAGGATCATAGGTCCCCAAAGTCCCTCCCTTAACCTGCTCAGATCACCTTAGCTTTATGCACCTCTAATTAGCTTGCCATTTTCCAGAAGAGCTGCTCAGTTTTTGTGGCAATGTCATTAATTCTATAACTTGATCGGACATCTTTATGATATTAAGAGTGGCCCCGTGCACAGATTCATGCACATTGAAAGGAAATTAATTAGAAGAAATATTTTAATATTGCTATTTGCCCTTTCTCTATAATAAAAGTGTCAACCAAATTCACAATTGACAGTGCAGACTGAAACACACAAATGCGATTGGCACCAGGGAGAGCTTTATATGTATCGCGCATGCGCGAGTCAACATTTATTTTTAATTTGCCAGTGTGCATCATATGTACTGGCAGGTCGGTTGGTCAGATGGTCAGATGGATGGACGGTTGGTCACTTAGCCCTTTACATATATAGATTGGGTCTTCCAAGTCAATTTATCTGGATCTTCTTTAATTTCTTTAAAGATTGTTTCATATTCTTGAGTCCTTACTGAGGATTGGGTATTTTCCCATCCTGTTGCAGACAGATGGCATTTCCCCCTGTATGGTTTTGTTTAAGGAAGAGTAGGCTGACCTCTGAGCACTGAGCAGTCATGGTTCTCACTGGGTTCCCATTATTCCCTCATGAGTTTTAGTCAGTGACCCCAAGCCTTACAGAGCCCAGGAGGCAGTGGGCCGCCCACAGGTCTCCGTGGGTGCCGTTTGTCATTGCCACACCATAGTTATTAACGAAAGGAATGTGTGGAATTAACATGCAAGGTATGAGTCTGCAGCTCAACCAAAACAGGGGACAGATGACCTCGGAGAAGGGCATAATAAAACCGGAAAAGGCATTCCTGACTAAGGCCAATTTGAAGACATTAAATGTGAATATTTTCAGTTTGAGGAAACAAGGATCTGTATTGTAATAATTAGTGTGGCACGTCTGACCGCCCTTCTTCTTTCTTAACCTCCTAGAGCTTGATTCCTAGGACGTGAGGTCAAGGGAAGTAAATGGTGGGAAAAATGCAAGGAAGGCAGAGAATAATATAACAATTATTCAAATAGACAAAAACATGGCTTTGATCAAGTAAAAGCAGCCGTTATTTTAACTCTGAACCATCATTATGGAGTTAAGAATAAAAGCATTACTTGAACAAAATCCTCATGCCAGCAGTTATCTTTACTTTTTCGTGCAAAGTCAACACACTCCACAGAAGCCCTGGCTCACACGGGGACGGCCTCCCCACCACTGCCCCGTGTGAGGACAGACAACTTCTTCCATCAAAAAAATGGCGACTGAAATATACACCTAAACCCATGTATTCACCACAAAAAGTACTGGGCTTGAGATAGACAATGGGCTCAGGCTGTGATAGAAAGAATCTGGATCCCGACTTTGTAAATCATTCTGCGCAAGGAGCTCACAATAGCACAAAGCTGTCCTCAGATTTTTATGAAATATTTTGCATAAATTAGAGTCAATGCCTGATTTAATGGCATTTGGAAACAATTTCCTTATAATAAAAGGCAAAACTTTTTTTTAACTTCTAACTCTTGGAGGGAAATAGCCAAGCTCCAATAAAACAAAGGTCCAATGACAAGTTCAGATCTGGAACCAAGGCTGTTCTACAGGACCCCTGCCTTGATCGCCGAGCCAACATCTTCACTAAAACCTCCAAATAGCAGCTAAGGAATTCACGGTGCAACTCTTGGTGACAGCACAAAAAGGGAAACCAAATGCGTGTCTCTAGACTCAGCCCTGCAGAAGCAATTGGGGGAAGTCCGTTAAGACTTCACCACTGTGGGCTGGATTCGAGTCCTGTCCACTTCCTTGCCCTGTCCACCAGCTAGGGAGCCATTCACCCCAACCGTGCCCACCAATCTACTGGCCACTTAGGGGTGAGCAGCACTGTGTAAATGAGCTTCTGTGATGTACAGGAGGAGACAGTGGACAGGGAGGGCACTGGGGCTAAGCTGGCCACGCCTGGTGTTTGTATTGTCCCAGGAATGAGAGACTCATCTCAGGATATGGACAGGGTGTATTGTCACACACGGCTGAGTGCAGCCAAGAGAGAAACACCTTAGGCAGCCTCCTCTGTAGCGGGGCTGGTGTGGGGACACGTCTCAGGAGTGTCACAGGGCCCAGTGCCCTTGCCACGCAGAGGAGTGCCCTTTGCCTTTCCTGGGTTTTGGGGGGACTTCTCATTGCACCTTTTCTTAGAGGAGCTGCCCTTCTGGGTCCCAGCCTGTGATGAGCCTCGGCCGCAGCTCTTGGCCCCAATGTCTGGAACCACCCCCCTGGCTGGTCTGCGGCAAGATTCCAAATGGATTATCTGCTCACCCGAGAGGACGTGTCCAGAACACACTTTGTCCCGGTGTTTAGGCATTGGTCAATGTTGCTGGCAAGGACTCTCCAGAGCATGATGCATGTGGGGGCTGTGCCACAGTCAGCACCGTTGCTGCTGTTCAGATTTGGGACACCCTGGACACCCTCACACCTCTTGCCATGACTGAGCCCCAGACAAATGCTTAACTGATAAAACCCCTGTGATAAAGAAAGCATGGTTTTGGAGATGTTTGAACCTTGAAGAATGAGCATTTACAGGTATAGGGACCTACCACATGGCAGAGAGAGGATTTGCTCACCTGGTGGAAGCCCAGGTAGTCCGCTATCGTCGCTGATGCATAAAATATCACCCCTTCCGCGCTCACCACCAGAGCAAAGCCGTCCAGGGACTGGAAGAAACAAAAACCCAGTTGGCCTCAAGATGCATTCATGCAATCACTTGAAATAAATTACTACGAGCCTCATTTTGCTTGAGTTTTCAACCTTTTCTCCCCTGCTTTGTAGTCCGCATTCATAATCCCCAGTAGTACTTACTGTCCGTTTATTTATGACCATTTTACAACATGTCCCCAGTTAGCAGATGACATGGGCATTTGGTCATGGTTTATGAGGCTCAAGACCTGGGTTATTGTTCTTGCAATGATTACAAATTTACTCTATAAAAAGTAAACGTCATCAGGACATGATGACACACCATCAGTACTTGAAACTAAACACAAGCCTTTCATTTCACCTGTGTGACTTCCTCACTCGTTCACCATCTTTACTGTGTTCTGTTTTTTCTAAAGGGCTTTAATCATGAAAAAGTGTTGAACTCCATCAAGTGATATTTCTGTACCTACTCAAAAATAACCTCACACATTTTTGTTAGTCTATTAATGTGGTGACTTACAGGGATAGATTTCACGATGAAGAATCACTGGCACACGTGGGGTAAATATATCTGATCGTAACTTTACATGCTATGAACTGATTCATTTCACTGGGGAGTTTTTTCATAAATGTATTCCATATTTAAGGAAAAGTCAGACTGTAAACTTCTCTAATTTGGGGGGTCAAGTGCACATAATCATCATACATAAGTTGACCCCCTCTCCCTGCTTTCATTTTTCTGGACCCACTTATTTAAGATGGGGTTCATGTGTCTCTTAAGAGTTTGGTTCACCTCACCTCTTAGATCATCCAGTTTAGGTGTATTCTGGGGAGATGGTTAGTAAAAATGGGTAGATTTTAGTACTATGTCATTTATTCAATGGCTGTTAGCATATTCAGGCTTAAATTATTTAAATACTAGAGGCCCAGCATGCAATTGAAATTGTGAGAGGAGGCATCCAGTGGGGGGCTGGGATCCACGTCTGTCCACCACGGGAGTCAGGCCAGATGGCGCCGTTGGGGGCTGGACCCCTCTCCTGACTCACAGTGTCCCCCGGCCCGCTTGCCTATGTCCACTCCAGGGCCACTCGAGCCACCACACCAGCTCGGGCAGGCGCCCTGCCTCTGTCTCCGTCTCCTCTCTGGGCCTCACCTGCGTGTGCAACCTCCTCCTGTCTGGTCGTGACCCATTACGGAGTTCCAGTCTAATTTGCATATCACCTCTTTATAATATAGATAAGTTTTGGTATCTTAAAATATTTTGTAAGAATGCATCCATTTCATCTTGATTTTAAATTTGCTTGTGTTATTCACAATGCTTTTATGATGATTAAATCTGTTATACCTATAGTTATTGTGGACTTTGTGTGTGTGGAGAAAAGTAGGGATGTGGCTGTTGTACTTGACTTAAAGTCTCCATCTGCAAAGCAAGCTCTCTTGACCATCCTGCAGTGGTTTCCAGAATCGTTACTAGTGAAGATGTGCATAGGACCTAACTGCATGACCAGTGAGTATTCTATCTATCATCTATCTGCCATCTATCTATCATCTATTATCTTCTATCTACCTATCTATCTATCATCTACATACCATCAATCATCTATGTATTTATTATCTATCTATAATCTAGTTATTTATCAATCATCTATCTACTATCTATCTATCATCTTCTCCATCATTGCCATCACCATGATAAAGTAAGGACAGCACAGACTGGTGGGTACCCAGGGGTGTCAGGCATTGTGTGGAATGTCTCATTCAATTTCACGTCGCTTCCACGAGGCAGGAACAGTTGTGACTTCATTCTGCCAGCGCAGGAGCTGGAGGCAAGGGAGGCTGAGACACCCAGTCAGTGGAGTTCATAAATATTTCAACTTGTATCTTTAAAACACAGACATTTAGAGACTTACATTAACTGTCATTAAGTCTGTGGCCTTCCACAATATATCAAAATAGTCACTTCTCTTAATTCTTGGCAATCTGGGTCTTTTCTCTTTTTTAATTTTCTTTTTTAAACCTTTGTGAATTTGATGTGATAAATTATTTTACCATTACTAGGACTTTCATTTCTTTCATTATCAAAGAGATTGAAAACATTTCATACAGTCACTGGTATCTTGTTCTTCGTTAAACTGTCCATGCAGGTCATGTGTTAATTTTCCCATGAGGGTTTATAAACTTCTAAGAGCTTTTAAATTACTGATACTGGGTATTTCTAGGCAGCCTAAGATGATGGCAGACATCACGATCCAATCCCCACACATCTCAAAAATGATGGAGAACAACAGGAACAAGCAGAGCTGAACAATCCATGCCCTCGACTTGATGAGGACACAGGAAACTGGTAAACTTCAATTATTTATAAGCAGAAAGGCAACATGAAGTCCCAGTGAGCCTAAAATGACTGTTTAAAAAGGAAACTTGTAAAACCCTCCCTTAAGAAACTAGGGAACAAAGCCAATGAAATCTATAGTAAGTAGAAGAAAAGAAAAGTAAGAATAGGAGTAAAACTCAAGGTAATTTGTCTAAAGCAGTCAAATAATAAAGGTCATTGATAAAATAAAACTTTGGTCCTTCAAAAAGATTAATAAAATTGTAAACCCCTAGCAAGCTTGATCAAGGAAAGCACAAATTACTGACACCAGGAGTTTTAAAGACTATATTATTACAGACCCTACAGATATTAAAAGAATAGTAAGACTGATATTCAATGAAGTAAGCAATTTAAATGAAATGAACACACTTCTTGAAAAACACTAAGAAAAGTCATATAAAAAGAACTAGAAAATCTAAATAGACCAATATCTATTAAACAAATTGAAGTTGTAATCAAAACTATCCCACAAAGATGACTTCAGGCCTAGATGAAATAAAGATTAAAAAAATAATAACCTAGGAAAAAAAATCTAATAAGATGTGCAAGACCTACATGCTGAAAACAATGACAGTGCAGAGAGGAGACCTAAGCACACTGAGAGATATGCAAGTTCCTGACGGAAAGTTCCCCTAACTTAATCTATAGATATAAAGCAATCCCAATCCTATTATAGTAGAGTTTTTCTTTTTATAGAAATTGACAATCTAATTCTAAAATTTATTTGGAAACGCAAAGGACCCCAGACTTGCAAAAGCAATCCTGGTAAAGAACCAAGCTGTAGGACTTATGCTGAGAGTCTTCCTGACTGACTCGAGGGCCATGGTAACGAAGGCTGCATGGTGTAAGGACAGACAAGCAGTCTTCAGTGAAGGCGCTGGCTCAGGCCAATGGGGAAAGGAAAGTCCTTTACAGAGATGTATCTAGGACAGGTGGTTACGTGGACTGAGAGAGTGAGGCCTGATGGCTCTCTCATTCCAACACGTCAACCATGAAGGCATCATTCAGAAAGGAAAGGCCACGGTGCACAAGAAAATACAGTTCTACTGGAGAGGGAAGCAGCGAGACGTTAAAACCAGCCTGAAAACTATTGGGAAGCGAGATGACCCCAGGCAGTCAGGACTGGTGGCTGTTAGATGCAAAACTAAGTCCCTGGTTGATCCTTGAGTGGAAATGTGCCATCCAGAGTTATTACCCCCTTCCCTTCCCTTCCCTTCCCTTCCCTTCCCTTCCCTTCCCTTCCCTTCCCTTCCCTTCCCTTCCCTTCCTTTCCCTTCCCTCTTCTTTCCTCTTTTCTTTTCTCCTCTTTTCTAATTCTCACCCAAGGACATTCTTAGAGAGAGGAAAGGAGAAAGACAGAGGGAAAGAGAGACACACACAGAGAGAGGTGAAACCTACAACCCAGGTATGTGCTATGATCGGGAACAAACCAGCAACCTTTCAGTGAATGGGACGATGCTCAACCAACTGAGCCCCGCTCTGGCTGGGCTTGTTGCCTAATTTCAATGGTTCAGATGACTTCCCTGGCACAGAGATGCAAACCCCAGGGCAGTGACTTCACAATGTGATTTAGACGCTATGCTGAGTTTTCTGAACAAGAAATCCCAGCTCACGCGGCACTGCAGCTGTGGTGGCTGCTTTCAATGGTCCAGCCAGAGACGATGACCACAAGTTATCCCGAAGCCCACTATCAGCAACCCTTCCCTGGACCCCGATGTGCTTCTAAAGAATGGGAAGCTGACCCGTGCAACAGAGGCGTCCGCCACAGTGTCTCCGGGAACTACACAGACGGTGCCATTTGTCATTTCAATTTCTGTATGGCTCCACGGAGAATGCCTGGTCCCACTGTCCTAACGTCTCTGAGTGGAGTGGGATGTGCAGTGTCTGCCGAGGCCTCCTTATTCCAGTGCTTGTGAATGTGCCACAGTCTCCCCAAGGCCTCTGTTCTCAGACACACAGTATTTCTTAGGGGAAAACCTACGAAACATTTGAAATTTATTTGTTCGTATCATTTATCAAAAAGACCTGAATTGCTTGCTCTGATGAGTGCAGACAGGACACAGCTCTTACCCTGGCATTTGGGTCAGACTCTGGGACATGAAGAAGGCTGAGTGGAGGGTGCAAAAAGCTGCATTATCTGGGCGTTCTCCTAAATCAGTGGTTGGCAAACTGTGGCTCGAGAGCCACATGTGGCTCTTTGGCCCCTTGAGTGTGGCTCGGCGTTAGAACCACTTCTTCAAAATAGACTCCCCCAGGCCAAAAACCAACTTCTGGGCATGGGCCACGAAGTTTCAATCGCACTGTACGTGCGCGCCCACACGTGGTATTTTGTGGAAGAGCCACACTCAAGGGGCCAAAGAATCGCATGTGGTTTGCGAGTCGCGGTTTGCCGACCACTGTCCTAAATAGATCAGCCCTGGGCTCAAAGGCTCACGTCCCCTGCCTGGCAATCATCGAGTGTGGATGTTCCCCACAACTGTGTCCTGGGCCACTTCAGAGACATTTTACTTAAGAATAAGACTGTCTCTTCCACGTGCCCCAGCCCGGAGGTTGTTCCTAAGTGCCTTTACCGTTAGCACCTGTGACCACGAAGGGACCCACTATGGTCAGATTTCTGTGTCCCTCAGACCACCAACCCAGACAAGGCCGTGCATTTTTATGACAGCTTTTAAAACTAAATTTCTTAAATTGCGGTATGATTTACATAACATAGAACTCACCACTTTAACCATATGTTGGCATCAAGCGCACTAGCATTCACATTGCTGTGCAGCCATACCCACCATCATCTCCAGAACTTTTCTATCGTCTCAAACTGAGACTCTGAGCCCATTAAACACTAACTCCACGCTCCCTTTCCCCAGCCCTGCTACCTGGCCTCCTACTTTCTGTCTCTATGAACTGGACAACTCTAAGGGTCTCACATTCACACAGGATGTGTCCTTTTGGGATCAGCTTATCGCACTCAGCATAATGACCGCAAGGTCCATGTAGCATATATAAGAATTTCCTTCCTACCAAAACCGGTTTGGCTCAGTGGATAGAACGTCAGCCTGCGGACTGAAAGGTCCCAGGTTTGATTCCGGTCAAGGGCATGTACATTGGTTGCAGGCACATCCCTGGTAGGGGGTGTGCAGGAGGCAGCTGGTCGATGTTTCTCTCTCATCAATGTTTCTGGCTCTCTATACCTCTCCCTTCTTCTCTGTAAAAAATCAATAAAATATATTTTAAAAAAAGAAAAAAGAATTTCATTCCTTTTTTTAAAGCTGAGCAGTATTCTAGTGCATGGAAGGACCACATTGTGCTTCTCCATTCACCCATTGATGACACTTGGGCTACTTCCACTTCTGGCTGCTGTGAATGGTGCTGCTGTGACGATAGGGGTACCAGTAAGACAGTGAGTGCATTTTCAAGAAGTGAGGTATCGAGGTAAAAATGACATTCACTTCAACACTTTGCTCTTCCCTGCCATTCTGCCTGGATAAAAGAGGTTCATTGGGAGGCTTAAATGCACCGCCACCTTCAGAGCGGGAAATCTTTTTAAAAGAACAGATGGTGTCCTGGCATGCAGCCTGCATCTCACGGCCGTCCTGCAATGGTTCAACGTGCTCCATCTCAGAAACCCCGGCGCTCCCGCTCACCTGGACTTGACGGGAACTCGTGCATACATCGTTCCCACCCTGAGCTCGGGAGACCCTGGCACAGCTGAGGCTCTGGGGCTGGTAGTGATGGAGGATGCGGGTTCAGGGCCTCAGCGGGGAGAACAGGGCTGGCACCATCCACTTCCCAGGTGGGACAGGGGCACACTCAGACAAACCAGGAAAGCTCAATGCCTGGCTCTCGCAGGTGCTCAGTGGATGGAGTGCTGTCACCACAACGGCTCATGCCTGATCAGGAGTCAGCAACAACATCCCAGGATGGGGGACCCTGCAGGATACTCCATCCATCCCCTGCAGCCCATCCCCAGGATCTGGGCAGAGGTAGGGCAATGCTGGGGTCCACCGAGAAGCTGTTGGAAGATAAGGTGCCAATTCTAACAGACTCTCAGAGCAACTATTTGCTATCACAGCAAATCGCTAAAAAGTGAAAACGTGATGTAATCAGCGGGCTGTGTGGTCCAGAAAACATATGCTAAAAGAGCAGGGGTCAGAGTCCGAGTGCCGGACAACAGTGCTCTCGAGGGACCTCAAGTCCATCTCCTGGGCAAGCTGAAAGGGTGCAGCCACCTGCAGCTTTTGGGCAGCCCCATCCTCCATGCCCAGCAACTTGGGAGCAGCCTGGGTGGAGGAAGTAGGCACCAGGGCCTGGCACCGGTTCCCCCGCAGCTTCTCCCAATGCTGAGGTTGCAGCGTACTAATGTCCTACTAATAATAGTTCAAAGAGCAAAGAAATGCTCAAGGCTTGAGCATATAAAATGCCTTCTTAAAAAAGATTTTATGAGATTAGTCACAACCAAAACAACCTTAATTTTAACTCACAAAGCAGAAACTTAAAAAAAGATGAAAGACCATAAAATGCTGTTTGCCGAGTCATATGGATTCAATATCAGACCGACTTTCTGGTCCAGAGACCTCGCGCCAAATACTTTTACACATGTGGGACCATCCTTCAAATATGCATCGCGAGCATTTGTTTGTTTTCTCTCTCTCTTTTTAATCCTACAAGAGGTTTTTTTTTGTGTGTGTTTTTTTAAACATGGTACATGGAAAATGAGATCACTTTTCCAAGTGGAAAAAGGGATTTGGCCCCAAGCTTAAGACTGCGCTTTTTTTAAAAGGGGAAAATAATCACATCTACATTCAATTACTGAGCGTCACGCAACGTGCACCTGCCACTTCACAGATAGGGTCTGAGGTGCCCAGGCCTCCAGGCCGGCTTGGCCACTGACACTGTCGCCACCCTCAGCCCCTTTGGGGGGAAAAGGGACATCTGAGGAAGCCAGGACTTCCTTTGGCCAATCCTTTGAATATCCTGATCTCTTCCAGTCCTGTGGCAAAAAGGAAAAAAAAAAAAAAAGAAAGAAAGAAAGAAAAAAAAAAGCAGCAAGCATTTCAGAGATGGATCTGTCAAGGTCATGGCAGAGGAAAAAGAGAGGGAAAAGGAACAATTCTCATAGCCCCTTGTTGCTCCTCCGGAATAAAGGGCAGCGGGGAGCAGAGAAGTCCCCCGAGAGCCGTTGCCAAGGTCACTGAGCAACAACACCAGGCCAGGCCACGCTAGTCACGCGAGCCGGCGAGCAAGCGGGCACCAACCCGCGGGTGTCAGGCAGCTGGCCCGGCCTCCTGGAGCCAGATCACTCGCTGGGCCTCTCCTCGGCCAGCCAGCATGCGTGCGAGCGGCGTTCCTGCTCGGGGAGCGGAATCACTGGCTGTTTATAGATCCCACAAACAGTACACTCAGGCTTGACTCCCTGCCATGAAGCAGCCACAGCGCTTGAGAGCAGTTCCTGAAGGATGCAACTGTCTGAGGGTGAGAGGGCCACAAAGACGGCAGGTGGGTCCGGCTCCTCCCAGAAGCCCAAGGCAGCTGGGGTGAAGGTTGCAGCTTGCAGGAGATTTGGGAAGGCAGAGGACAAGTGGGAGAAACCCATTCTAAGTTACGCTGCTGCCCCTCTCGGTTGTCTGCGGACAGTCTCTGCCTGGTGGGATCCCAGGGCAGGGCTGGAGATGCAGAGCTGAGCTGCCCTCCATGTACCTTCCTCTCCTCCTCTTCTGCTGCAAACCCCAGGTCAGGGTCTCCTCTCACTGTGCCCCTTTCTAAAGGGGAGGCAAACTGCCACCCAGCACCTCCCCCCTCCCTCCGACCCTTGACCTTCAGCCAACACACACACTAATCAGAGGAGCTGGTGTCAGACACCTGCAGGAACAGAGCACACAGGAGATGCACAGTACGTGGGCAGCACAGAGCATGATTCAAATACAGATATCTGAGGAGGTAAGAAAAGCTACCAGCAAAACAAAACAAGAACAACAACAACAACAACAAAAAATGGTACAAATCAACTGGAAATACTAGGAATGAAAATGGTGCAAAGGGAAAAGCAGGTGAGGGTTTTGGACTGATGACCCACCACCTGCTGAGGCGGCTGGGGAGGCAGGGGGGACCAGACAGGATATAAGAGAAGCCGGCCATGTGAGAATGGCATAGAAAGGCCAGCACCTGGACAACTGCAGCTCCAGTTGCTGAAACAATGACGCAGAGGGGACAAGGTTGTATGAAGGATGGAGCAGCTCAGAGGGACAGAACGCAGAGCACCACACAGGTGACACAGGCAAAGGACACAGTGACAGTTTAGAATATCTGCCCTGGCCGAAACCGGTTTGGCTCAATGGATAGAGCATCGGCTTGGGGACAGAAGGGTTCCTGGTTCGATTCTGGTCAAGAGCATGTACCTTGGTTGCGGGCATATCCCCAGTAGGGGGTGTGCAAGAGGCAGCTGATCGATTCTCTCATCGATGTTTCTAACTCTCGATCTCTCTCCCTTCCTCTCTGTACAAAATCAATAAAATATATTTTTTTAAAAAGAATATCTGCCCTGGCTAGTGTGGTTCGTCCTGTCAATTCCCAGTCAAGGCCCATGCCCATGTTGGGGGCTCGATCCCCAGTTGGGGGGCACACAGGAAGCAGCCAATCATATCGATGTTTCTCTCTTTCTAAAAATCAATAGAAAATCTTTTTTTTAAAAAGAAAGAAATCTAAGCCCTAACCAGTTTGGCTCAGTGGATAGAGCGTCAGCCTGAGGACTGAAGGGTCCCGGGTTCGATTCCAGTCAAGGACATGTACCTTGGTTGCGGGCACATCCCCAGTGTGGGGTGTGCAGGAGGCAGCTGATTGATGTTTCTCTCTCATCGATGTTTCTAACTCTCTATCCCTCTCCCTTCATCTCTGTAAAAAAAAATCAATAAAAATATATATTTAAAAAAAAAAGAAAGGAAGAAATTTAAGAACATCAAAGTCAAAGAAAGAATCGCAGAGTTGGCGAGAGATGGCAAGAAAGAATGGGGATCGAACCCCTCAGGCTTCTCCACACCGGCAGTCACAAGGAAACTGCAAACCACACGACAATATTTTTCAATGTCGAAGGATAAAAACTTGGAACCTAAAATTGTATATTCAGCCCCATCATTATCCAGATGTGAAGATACAACAACATTCCAGCAAAAGGGGGTGGGGGGGAGGGCAGGAAGGTGGTGGCCAAGGAAGATTCCACACCCAGACCCACAAGAAAAACACTTTGGGGGAATCCCTCAAAGAGAAACACACCCGGACTGCAAGGCATGACAAGGATGGTGAGCACATCCCAGTAAACTTTAAAGAGGACAAAGACAAGAATCTGTGCCACCCAGGATTCAACTTCTAGACCAAATCAATGTGCAAATGTGGGGGGGGGGGCGCAGTGAGGCGCCGGGAACCAGAAGACCCAAGCATATGCGGGTGCACGTCTTGTTGGGGAAATGCCAACAGTGATAAACCTAATAAATCAGATAAAACCAACATGAAAAGGGCTTATGCCAAAGATAACCCCAAAAGAACAAAAGCATATGAAAGTTCAATCTACAAATGGAGAGCTAGAGAGAGAGAGAGAAAAGGAAACTAATGAAAGTATGGTAAATGGGAAATAGGAAATAGGATGACAGAAATTAGCCCACAAATAAGAGTGATTACAAGAAGTACACATAGGTTAAAATAACCACTGGAAGGAAAACTGAAAAGAAAAGAATGCAAAAGATGTAGCCAGGGGCAAGGAACCCAGAGAAAGCTGTAGACAATCTTCTATCTGATAAAAATGTAAATTTACTGGAACAAAAGGGTTAAAGTCAGATGCGTAAACTTTTAGATGCCTGGGGGTTGGCGGGGGAGAGGCATGGGGCACCTCACACCTGTCAAAATTAGCAGTCCGTGCCTGACCCCGCCCGCAGCTTCCGCTCCTGGGAGCTGTGGCTTGGAGCTCCTGCCTGCGGTGGGGCGGCTGGGGGGGCAGACCTCAGCTCGCTGAGCTGCTGGCTTACATAACAGCTTGCTCTCCACCCCCCAGGGTTCAGACATCACAGTTGGCTGGCTGCCAGTGTACCTGCTCACGATACACGCTCGCACGCTCGCTTCCCCTCCCCGTCCCAATCTAGCTGTGTCACAATTTTGCTTAAAGCGACAGCAGTGTTTGTGTTATCACAGACCCTTCTTGGCTGAGCCAGGCGGATGCATGTTGAACACCTCACTGTCCCTCGACCATCTTTGGGCCTGGAGTTAACAAACGCCTGTGTGTTGCCTTAGGTACACGGTCCTGACTTACCCCCAAATCTGCCCGGGTGGAGTAAAGCCTTCCCCTGGAGGTGTCCTGTCCACCCTCTCCTGTAAGCCTGCCCCCCATCCCCTCCTCGTCACCTTGGTTCTGGTGGAGAGACCTTCCTCCTGAGACGCTCTGCGGAGGAGGGGAAACCCTGAGCCCCGAATGTCTGAAGCTGTCCTGATGCCACCTCCTCTCCGGCGAAGGAGCAGGTGTGTGTGTGTCCCAGGTGAGAAAGCACTCCCCCCAGCGCTTTGCAGACATGTCCTCCTGGCGGTCCAGCACCCAGCGTCCTGTGGACAGACACGTCCTGAACCTGCTCCTTCTCTCTGGGAGCACAGAGGGGTTCCCATTGTCCCGGTGTAGAATTTCACAAAGGCGAACACCTCCGTTCTCTCAGCCATTGTGCTAGTCACCCAGTGGGACCTCTGGGCCGGAAACTCGGTCCTCGGTTCTGGGAAGCCTTCTGGTTGCTTCCTTGCCCATTTCCTTCCCTCTGAGCTTTCTGGAACAGTTTACTCAGGTCTTGTGGGGTCTGGCAGTCTGCCTGACTTTCTTCTCCTCTTCTTCCCTACTTTTCTTTTATTCTTAGAAAGATCCTTTCAAAATCTAATTTCTTTCTTTAAAAAAAAAATATTTCTTTATTGATTTCAGAGAGGGAGGGAGAGGGAGATAGAAACATCAATGAGAAAATTATTGATCGGCTGCCTCCCACACGCCCCACACTGGGGATGGAGCCTACATCCCGGGCATGTGCCTGACTGGGAATCAAACCATGACCTCCTGGTTCACAGATCGATGCTCAACCACTGAGCTACACTGACCAGGCTCAAGTTATATTTCTGACCCTCCTACATATTTCTAAGTTTGGCTCTCATGCTTTTAATTGTTGATCCCTTTTTTTTTTTTTTTAAGTCTCTGAATATTCCCTCTTACAGAAACCTGTTTTCATTTTGTTAGCCTTCAGTTTTCTCTGAAGAGCTTAATGACATCTTTTTATTATTATTATTATTATTATTATTATTATTATTAATCCTCACTTGAGGATATTTTTTCCATTGATTTTTAGAAAGAGTAGAAGGGAGGGAAGGAGTAGAAGCAGAAGAGAGAGAGAGAAACATCAATGTGAGAGACACACATCTATTGGTTGCCTCCTACATGCATGCGACCAGGCCAGGGATCAAACCTGCAACCTAGGTATGTGCCCTTGATCGGGAATCGGCCATCCCACTGTGTCAGAACCCAGAGAGCCCAACCTCCTGGTGGCTAACTGCTTTCTGGTTATGTTTTTAACTGACCAGGGGCCACCATGTCCACATGCTCAGATAGTCTCTCAGTCCCCCAATGTTGGTTGTGTTTTGACTTTAATCTCTTCAATGCTCTTTGAACACGTGTGTCTAGGGTCCAGGGTCCAGGGCCCATTCACCACTGTTCCCAGTGACCTCCATGGCTATTCCTCTTTGGTTTTCAAGGACTTTCTGTGAAATTATGAAACTGTCACGAACATTGCCTGAATTCACAGCTTTTCCCTTGAAAATGTGCGCCTTCAGCCTGATCTGTTGACAAGCCCCGCTCATACCCAACTGCCCACTCATCCCCGAACCCCCACCTCTCAGCCTTCACCACCCCACCTGGGCCCCCCAGGACCCTCATCACATCGTCACCAAACTTTGGGTGGCTGGCTTCCCTGAAGAGCCAGGACTGCAGTACCCAGACCCAGCTGCCTGCATGGACCTTGATTCCTGGGTCCCCAGAAGGACCCTTGTCCATGGGTCGCCATCCAGCCTGCCATTCTGGGTGTCATTATTCAGTTCTGTTGCCCATGGGTTTCTAACTGGGTTCCATTTCCTCTTCTGTGTGAGATGCTCGGAGAAAATCCTCCACAATATGAGTTTTGTCCTGAGAACTGGCAGCCAGGCACCCAGCCACCTTCCCGGTTCAGTCTGAGCAGGAACTGGAGGCCTCGGGGACTGCATCGCAGGAACAGGACCAGTCCAGTTCCCCTGGTGCTTCGGCTTTGAGGTTTGACACACGGAAGCTCTGGGAGCACTCTGCAGGGCTGGGAGGGTCACTCCACTTGAGATCCTCATCTCTGCTGACTGTGGGACGGCCCCTGGCTCTGCCACCAGCCCCGCACTGGGCGGCTTCAGGCAGGGCATTCTCAGCCCAGGGCCCTGCAGAGTCCCTCAGAGGGGGTTGTGGGGGCCAATACCTGCTCTGCCCTTCCATAGGGTATGACACTGAGCAACCCATGGAACCACGCAGTGGAGAAATATCGTCCTAACCTGTGGCTGCATTTCAAAGACTCCAATGGCCACAGAAACAGCTGTTGCATTCAGTAAAACAGGTGCCCAATGCCATGCCTTAGAAGTGGAACTGGAGACAGGACTCATTTGTCATTCATGTTAGCCAACATGTCGGCTTGGTGAAGAAGTCTAACGAAGCTTCCTTGGGAGTATTGAAAAGCCACCAACCTCTATATGAGGGTTACCATCAACTTATTTTGACACTTAGCAAAAGATTGTTACTGCTCAGCATTTAAAATGTGTTTATCATTTGTACCAATGAACTTTTCCTGAAATCATTAAGTATTGAGGTATGTGTTTAAGTCTATTTCCAGGGCCAGAATCTTATCAATACACTAGCTGTAAGAGCTTTAGAAAGATTAGATACCCAAATACCCAGCACAATACTTGTGTATTTTTAATTTCATACAGAGCTAACAATCCCAGGAACTCTGAACACTCTGGACCTTATGTGGTTTATCCCTTACGTCATTTCAAACACAGAAAATAGGGCCTGTATTTGCCTGCTTCCCCTAAGTTCACATCTCCCACATTCATACAAGTATACAACCAGGTTTGCTCAACTTCTAAAAAAAATTTTATACCAAGTCCTGTCTTTCTATAAATCTCACCTTTTGCTGTTAGGGGAAAGCCTCCCTTTTGAAAATCTACATTGTACAGAAGTTCATGTCTTTAATATCTCCAGCAGAAAGCCTCACATTAATTTTAAGGTTTGCACGTGGGGTGCAACTTACAGGAAGGGCCTGAGAAAGGAATGGGAGGGGGTGAGTAAGTATTTTTAGTAAGCTTTGTCATTTGTTTGGTGCAGAACACAGAATATGCTCTTTAATTTATTAAATATCTTTTAGAGATGCTTTGATATTGTACCCAAAAACAATTCTTAATCATAAAATTCTTATTTTTTTCAGGCTTTCTGAAGTTGTTTACCAACTTATTTTTGTTTGAAGTGTGTGTTTTTCCCCCTCTTCCCACCCTCTCTTTAATATATATATATATATATTTTTGTTTTTCAAATTGGTTTCAGAGAGTAAAGGAGAGGGAGAAAGAGATAGAAACATCAATGATGAGAGAGAATTATTGACTGACTGCCTTCTGCACACTCACTACTGGAACTGAGCTTGCAACCTGGGCATGTAACCTTGACCGGAATCAAACCTGGGACTTTTCAGTTTGCAGACTGATGCTCTATCCACTGAGCCAAACTGGCTAGGACCCACCCTCTCTTGCAATAAATAAATAAATAAATAAATAAATAAATAAATAAATAAAAGTGTGTTTCTGCTACTGAATTGAGCAGACATTTAATATTTTATATGCCTTTGAGCTGTGTAATTTAATATTTGGATACATGATAATTTGTTTTATTATGTAATTGATAAAATGGTGATGTGTATTAATGTTAGCTCAACCATATACTCATCCTGTCGGGAAATGTGTGGTTATAGTTCTGTGAGAGAAATAACTTGTAAGTATTCACCAACCTATAAAAATCCAGTGCAAGAATTTAACATCTAAATAAATAATAATATGCATATTTTAAAAAAAGAAAAAGAAATGCACTTTAAATATAACATAAGTAAATTGAAAGTAAGAAGATGAAGTAAAATATGAGAAGCAAATATTAGTAAAAAGAAAGGCAGAGTGGCTATATTAGTATCAGGCAAAACTAGACTTTAGAACAAGGAAAATTATCAACAATAAAGAATCATTTTACATAATGATAATAACAGAAGAGTCAATTCATGAAGACAACATAACCCTAAATGAGTACGCACCCTCCAACACAACTTCAAACCACATAAAGCAAAAACTGATAGAACCGAGAGAAGTTTAAAAATCCACAATTATACTGGAAAAGGTTAATCCTTGTCTTTAAGGTTGAGACTAGATAGAAAATCAACAAGGATATTCAAGATTAGAACATTATCAACTGGATATATCTGAGGTTTACAGAATACCTCACCAATGACAGTGTCTAGTGAGGGCCCACTTCCTGACTCATCAATGACCGTCTTTTTTTTTTTTTCTGTAACATCACATGCAGAAGGGGAAGAGATCTCTCTAGGGCCTCTTTTATACGGGTACTAATCCCATTGATGAGAGCTCCATCCTCATTACCTAATCACCTTCCAAAGGCCCCACATCTAAACACCATCACACTGGAGATTAGATCTCCACATATGAATTTTTTTTGGGGGGGGAGAGGGATATAATTATTCAGTCCATAGCAACCATCAATGAAACTAATACTTTTGTCTTTGAAAAAAGTAAAAATTGGTAAACCTCTAATCTAACTGATTAAGAAAAATTTAAAGACGATACATATTATCAATGGAATAAAAGAGGAGACTCCACTATAGAAACTATGGGCATTACAAGAACAATATGGGAAAGCCATGGACAACTAACTCTGTATCTAAAAATTCAATAAAATAGGTGAAATGGACCAATTTTCTGAAAGACCCTAACTACTGAAATTCACACTAGAACAGATAGCCTAAACAGTCCTATATCTATTAAAGAAGTTGAATTCATATTTACAAAAATCTTCTAACAAAGAAAACTCCCAGTTTTCACTGATAAATTCCATCAAACATTTCAGGAAGAAATACTATCAATTCTACACAATCTCTTCCAGAAAACAGAAGAGAAGAGAATACTCTCAACTAATTTGAAGCCTACATTACCATATCAAAACCAGACAAAAACATCACAAGAAAGAAAACTACAAAAATATTTCTCATGAACATAAACACAAGTATTCCCACAAAATATAAGCAAATGTAATCCAGCAATAAGATTTATCTTGAGCATGCAAGGTGGGCTCAACATGTGAAAAATCAGTCAATGAAATTTATAGTATTACCAGAAGAAATACCATGATCATCTCGATAGATGCAGAAGACGACTTTGACAAACGTTTACATCCATTCATAATAAGAACTCTCAGAAAACAAGAAATAGAGGGAAATTTCTTGATCTTATATAAGATAGCTACAAAAAAACAATACAATAAAACAAACGTAAGCTACTATCATACTTAAGGTTGAAAGATTAAAGACTGAGTGGAAGGATATATTTACCAATGATACATAATATCCAAAATGTCTAAAGAACTTAACTCAATACCAAAAAAACCCCAAATAATCCAATTTAAAAAATGGGCTAAGGTCCTGAATAGACACGTCTCTAAAAAGGACATACAGATGGCCAATAGATATATGATAAGATGTTCAATGTCACTACTGATCAGATAAATTCAAATTAAAAACACAATGAGACATCACCTCACACCTGTTAAAATGGCTATCATCATCAGTAAATCCACAAATGACAAGTGTTGGTGAGGATGTAGAGAAAAGGGAACCCACATGCACTGTTGGTGGGAATGCAGAATGCTGCAGCCATGGTGGAGAACAGTATGGAGCTTCTCAAAAAAATTAAAAATGGAACTGCCTTATCACCCAGTGATTCCACTTCTGAAAATATCTCCAAAGAAACCCAAAACATTGATTCAGACCTCTGTTCATTGTAGTGCTATATACAATAGCCAAGATCTGGAAGCAACCTAAGTGTCCATCAGTAGATGAGTGGATAAAAAAAGTTGTGGTACATTTACTCAATGAAAAAGAAGGAAATCTTACCTTTCTCAACACTGTGGCTGGACCTAGAGAGTATTATGCTAAGTGAAATAAGCCAGTCAGAGAAAGACAAGGACCATAGGATTTCACTTATATGTGGAATCTAATGAACAAAATAGAAACAGACTTAGAGATACAGAGAACAGACTGACAGCTGTTGGAGGGGAGAGGGTCTGGGGGGAGAGGAGCTGGGGAGTTCGGGGCTGGGTGAAACAGGAGAAGGAATTACATTAAAAAAAAACCAAAACGAAACAAACAAAAAAACAATAACCTCATAGACACAGAAAACAGTATGGTGATTACCAGAGGGAAAGGGGGAGGTAGAAGAGTGGAAAGGGGGGATAAATGGTGATGGAAGGAAACACACTTTGGATGGTTAATACACAATGACTATATAGGAATTGTACACTTGATACCTATTTTATTAACCACTGAAACCACAATAAATTCAATTAAAAATAAAAATGTTAGAAAATGTATCATGCAGCCACAATGCACTTGAACTCCTGCCAGAGTCAAGCAGTCATAGCATCATCCTGATCCCACCCCCAAGCCCAAGTTCACAGTTCCTGCGAACATGTTATCATTTCCACACTAAACACATGGCCTTGCAGCCCACCTTACAAGTAGAAATAAAAACTGAGGCACTCTGACCCATGCTCAAAGCTCACAGCATTGCTCTCTTAACACCTAGTGTGTGTGAGTGTGTGTGTGTGTGTGTGTGTGTGTGTGTGTGTGTGTATGTGTCTGTGTGTGTGTGCGTGCGTGTCTCCAGGACCTTCTATCCCACCACATCCGCTCCTGGTTTCCTCTTCCCACCAAGCTCCCACCCCCAGGCTATAAGCAGCAGCGCCTGTGCCATAGTGCTCACTAGGTGGCAGCTCTGTCTGTCTGTCTGTCTCTCCTAGCTTCCCAGGGGAGCTAAGGGCTTGGAGCCACTGCGCCCAAGAGCCACTAAATTCAGACAAAGAAGCACGGGTCCGAGTCCAATGGGGACCCTGGTCCAGCCCCTAACAGCTGCAAATCCTGGTTTCTTCATCTTGAAATAACAGACATTAGACCACAGGCACTCTAATGTCTGCGCCAGCTCTAAATTTTTTATGAATTTTTTATGAATTAATGCCCTGCCATAAACCTCTCCCTTTTTTTTCTGGTCTGTCTTCAAGAGATTGAAGATTAGAAATAAAAGCTGGGATTTTCTTGTTATTGTTGCTCAATCTGCTCCTTTGGCTCTGTTTGGGATGCTTTTAAACTTCACAAAGAATCTCTCACCCAAAGTATGAGAATCACCAGGTGAAAGAGGACACTCACCACATAACCTCCCTGACTGCAACCAAAGGAAGCTTCCAGAAACTTCCTGTGGGTCACAGAGAACAATAAACAAGAGGTGGCAGAATGAACGAGGCTTCAAGAACATCCAGATCTCATGCTCTCAAATGCAGCGGGGAGAACACTATTCCCACCGGGCTGGTAGCCAGCGGGCATGATGGGCAAGGGGCCTGCAGTGCCCTGAGCATATGGGCAGTGGACCCGACCCCTCAGCCTTGGGACCTCTTCCTTGGAAAAGTCCCACTCAGGAAGGTAGCTCCAAAAACACCCACACACACGCTGGGCAGAACTCAGAAAATCAGTGGCAGCTAATGGGGCTGAGCTCTGCCTTGCCCCCCTTCCCAGGCCCTGAGGGAGCTTGTGGGGGCTCGAGAGTCAGGCCGGGTCCTTAATTCCTGGGCTGCAGCCTCAGTCAGAGGCCCGAGGCCTCCAGGGAAGACCGAGGCCCCAGAGAAGAACCATGGGGGGTGGTGCACAAGACAGCCTCTGGGGTGCTGCTCTCCCCAAGCCCAGCAGAGAGGCAGGACGAGGGTTGGTGGCGAGGACATGTGTGAACATACGTGAAATTGTCCCCTGAGCTCCACCAGGGAGGCTGGGCACTTTGTGCATAAGCTCCTGTATTTATAGCTCAGAACAAACGTTTTTAAAAAGATTTTATGATTAAGATTTTATTATCTTAACTTTGAACATGAATAATAAAAACGTAATGCCAATTATCTTTGCCAAGAATAAAATCCAAACTGCCACATTTCCAGCTCCAGTTTTATTAGCACTGACCAAAGTTTTTTTTAAGGAAAAAGAATATTTAAGAACTTGCTTCCTAAAAACCTGATAAATAATGAAGTATGGAAGTATTTCCTCCACCAAGAGCGTGGCATTCCTTCCCCTCCCCCCCCACACACACACTCTGAGGCTGACCCCAGTTCTGCTCCAGACAGACCTGAAATGAAACCCACTCTCATTCCAGGACGGGAGTCCCCCAAACACCCACGGACCTGGCAAACTAGACGGCAAGAATGTCCTTCCTCACATATTTTTGTTTTTTTAAAAAGGAAATAATGTATAAGCTCATTGATCCTCTTGAGTGCACACCCAAACCCTTTAAAAGGGCAGAGGTCTTGCAGGGGGAGAGACGTGGGATCCTGGGGGCCGTGGGGGTCCCGCCAGTTAGACAGCTGAGCACCAAACTTAGGAGACTGCTCAGGGAAGCTGCCAGGGGGACCCAAAAAAGCACTGAGGAAAGATGGGCTGAAGAGCTGGGGTCAGAGGAGGAGGGGTGAGGGGCTGAGCCTGAAGGTGGGGCCTCACCAGGTGTCCCCACTTCACACACGCAGCTCCCAGGTGGCCCGGCGCAGCTCTGGTCACTGCGGCCACCCAGGCTGGTCAGCCACCTGTCTCTATAGGAATGCCAAGCCCAGGGGACCATCCATCCTCCCTCGCGAAGCTGACCTTGCCCCAGGAGGAGCCGCAGGAACCATGGGGGTCATTCCTGGGCGTTGGGCAGGGAGCAGGGCCCGGGTCTCCTTTCCGGGTCTGCCCGTTCTGGTTGCCATGGAGCAGGTGTGTGTGTGGGGGGGGGAGGGCAGAAGAAGCGCCTGGAGCGAAGCTGCTGCCAGCGTTCAGAGAAGGGGTGCTGGACCCAGCTTAGATGGCACCAGTACGTCACCATTTCTGCCCTTCAGCCATCACCTAACTGTGGAACCCAATGTGGAGGAGAGGAGTCGAGGAGGCTTCACCGGGGGACGGAACAGCCCACCACATGGGGCTGCGGGGGGGGGGGAGAACCAGTTCTGCGCTGGACATAGGGGTCTGAGGTGGCACTCTGGGGGACACGGGAGCCCAGTTCCTCCCGGGGAAGCACCTGGGGCTTCAGGAGCACCTGGGCTGCTGGTTATGGGGCCACCTGCCATGGGCTTCTTTCTGTGTCCCCCAAACCCTCCCACGGAGGGATGGCTGCATCCTCCCAGCCCCGCCGAGCAAGGACAGGCCAGGGCCTGGGGAGCTCGGAGTCCTTGGCCCCAGGGAAGCAGCGACCCAGAAACCTCCTCACCATCACATCCCCTAAGAAACCGACCATGGCGGCCCCGTCCTAAAGGCCCACATGACAGGGTCAGGGAAACACCCCAGAATCACAGAGGGGGGTGTCCATCTCCGGAGAAAGAGCCGAACCAGCCCTCACCATCAGCATGTAATATCAATACATGAGCCAGCCAGCTGCACCTGCCAGACCTCAGGAAGCTCCATACACAATTTCCTGTCCTTATTTTGAAAGGAAAAAAAAAATCCTGCTAAGTATTTTATTAGGTTCCCCCATGGATAAGTAAGATCAGAGAAGGCAGAATGAAAATGGCCTTTGATCCGATGCCCGGCCACGGCTGGTTGTCTCTGTCCAGCACTCACCGGGAGCACCTGAGACCTCAGATGTATGCTGCTCCCTGGAGGTCCTGGGACTCTGTTCACAGAGATGCCTCAGAACCTTAACTCTAGTTCATTGTAAACGGTCACAGCCTCCGGGCCCTGGGGAGAGGCCTGCACTGTGACCGTGTGTGTGATCAAGGGGTGAAGGGGGGGGGGGGAAGAAGAGAGGGGGTGAAGGAAGCTCACCTCCAGCAGCAGCCTTCCCTCCAGCACGGCCGACCCTCCATGGGGACCACTGTCTCCTGGTGAGGGGGCCCCAGCCACTGGCTGGTGCGGGCACTTCTCCTGCACGGCTGTCAGACAGAAACAGAGCACGTTAGCACCCTCCCCAGGCCCCAGGCCCCAGGCCCCAGGCCTAGTTGCGAGCCTTTGTTAAGTTGCATTTCTCCATTCTTCACCCCACTGTTCCTCACTGCCACCCTCTTCAGTCCCACAGGGACCCGCAGCCACCAGGACTGGGGCAGCTCGGCCTCCCGGGAAGAGGACAGGGCAGGAGGAGCCAGGATATCCGACCGGGGCAGCCAGGCGGGAACAGCATGCTCACATTTGGGAGGTCAGGACATCTCGGCTGGGCCTGACCTGAGGACCCCACCTAACTCTCTCCCCAGAAACTGCTCTCTACCCTCCTTCTACGAACCCCTCAGAGCCCCACTGGCTTCAGGGAACCTCGTGTGGAGCAGCCCACACCCCACAGGCATCCATTACGGCACCGATTGCTCCAGTCCGGGAAGCTGCCGGCCCTCACACTGCCACCCTGCCCTCTGATGCTGGCGACACTCTTATGCTTCTCCCATCCCCACATCCCCCCCTCCCTGGGCTGGCTTCACCTCCATTTTGGGGGAGAAGAATTCAGACAGACAGACAGACAGACAGAGGTTCATATCCCAGCTCCCAGGATGCATCTGCATCGGCACCCAGGAGTCATGGAAGGGCCCTGGTGCCAAGAGGACAGGTGAGTAGAGATGCAGTCTGGAACTCAGGGCCTCACCTCCGTGGAGGGCATGTGGGGAAGTGCCTCTCAGCTTCCCCTCATTTCTGGGATTTGCAAACTGAAGCTACGGGTGATGTCAGTGCAACTGAGGGCCAGGGACCCACAGGTGAAGCCCTAGCACTTGCTCTGGCCTTCAGTCTCCAGCATTTTCTCTTTCTGAACTTTTGCTCCAGGATGCACCGGCCTGTGCTGCTCTCTTACTCAGGCAGCTTCACCCATCGATTGTGAGGGAAACCAAGGCTCTGCCCTCCCCTCCCCTCTGGGCTCCACTCAGACGCCCCCTCACCCCTGTTAGTGAGAGGTGGGCAGCATCTGCTCCGAGGGGGTCCAGGCCCCCAGACCCACAGCACAGCAGGGCCCGAATATGAGCTCTAGCTTGAGACATGGTGTCTGACCCTCCTCCCCACAGAGCGGACACACACCAGGTTACCCCTGGGCCAGCAGCCCCCCACCCCACAGAGGCCTCGCTGGACCCTTCCTTAAATCCTCTGGTGCTGACCAGTGTTCTCAGGTAGAGAGCTCAATGCAGGGAGATGGCCCTTGGGAGCACAGGGGCTGAAGCCCACTGGGGGCGGCGGGGCAAAATGGGAGACCCAAAAGGGAGGAGCCCAACTGCTAACTTCTCCATGACCCCGCACCTCTTGGCCGCGTTGTGGCCTTGGCCTCTCCATCCCTCTCTCTCTCAGAAGCCGTGCACCATCAGCCTCCTCTCCCACCGCTAATACACACTAACCCATGTCACTGTGCTGAATATAACACGAAAGGAACCCATTTCCTCCCAGAAGCCAGGTGTATTCCTGGAGATGGGAGCAGTCACCCCTGGGGGAGGTGGCCCTGACAAATACACCCAGGCTCTCTGCTACCAGCCACCCTCTCAGCAACCAAGTCCCCACAGGGCAGACAGGCTGAGCTCTGAGACCTTCAAAGAGACTGTTTTGAATCCCCTCTGGTATGCACCCTGCTTTCTCAGCACAGGTTCAGCAGCGGGAAGGCTCTCTGCTCCCCAGGAGAGACCTGGGAGCAGCGCTTCCCCTGAAGGGACCTCCTGAAGGCTCCGTCAGTGTGTGTTCTACAGACACAGACCAAGAAAGACCCAGGAGAAGTCCGTGTGGGAATTAGACAAGGAGGTCTCTCCTCCCCCATCTCTACCCCTCCCCCACCCCTCCAGGCAGCCCCTCCCGCCAGGCCTGGCTTCCCAGCCCACCCAGACAGTCCTACCAGTTAGGGCTTGGGGCTGGGGAAGGAGCCCACAGGGCCTAGGAGGATTTGGGGCTCAGTAAAGGCCAGGAGTGATGCAGGGGGATGGCAGGACCCCCACCTCAGTGCACCCAGGTCACAGGCCACAGACGCAGACCACCAAGCCCTCCCGTTCAGCAAACTCCTTTGCAAGTCGCCGCCACCCTCACCCTAGCTCGAGTCAGCTCCTTGCCCCCATCCCTCCCTGGCGCCTCCCTTGAATTGAGGGAAGGGAGGTCCGTTTGGGGCTGGGCTGTCCCTGCCCTCCTCCTCTCTGGCCAGCAGGCCCCGTGGGGGAGGGGGGATGCTGATCCTACAGCTGCGAGGCTGGGGGTGGACCCCAGGCTGTGACATCACCGCAGATGCAGTCACTGACCCCTTTTCCCCACCCCCCACCGCGGGGACCCTGCCCCGCACTGCAGTGCATACAGCTCACTCCCAGATGCACAGGGGCCACAGCTCACTGGGGGGCGGGGGGGGGGGCGCGGGGGGGACGGGGGGGGGATCAAAAGTTGCGGGGGAGGGGGGGGCCGCCCCAACTGCTCATTTCTCCCTGACCCCGCATCTTTCTACACTTGGACACCGCCCTCCCCCCCCCCCCCCGCATTGAATTCCCCCACATCTCTTCACCAGGGTACCACCCCCTCAGCAACGCGTCCCCCCTCTCCCCCCACCCCCCTATACAGCAGGCACCCCCCACTTCCCTCCTCCACACTCCTCTGCACCTGGACACAGCCCTCCCACCCCGCCCCCCGCATCGCGGGTCCCCCTCCCTGCGCCGCGGGCACCCCCACTTCCCTCCTCCGCAGCCGCATTCCGGGCCACACCCAGCGGCCTCCTCGGGTCCTGTCACGCGATGGGGCCTCAGCGCAGTGACAGCAGCCTGGACCCCGGCCAGGGCCTCGCGTGCGAGCAAAGCCGCCACCCCCACCCCCAGGCCTGAGGCAAGACAGAAAGAAACCGAATGCTATTCCAATTCGCAGGGGGCAGCTTTCCCCAAATCCCTGGTCTGGCAGGGCTTGCCCCTCACTCCCCAGGTCCCCAGTTCAGGGGTGCCCAGGATGCTGGCTAATTCCAATGGGGGCAGGGGAGGGGGGGGTCACAGGGGGCCAAAGGGCTCCGGGTTAAGTCATTCCCGTTACCAGGGAGTGAAGGTGGTGACAGCAAGGGGGTTGCAGGGAACAGCCCTCACCCCGACTCCCTACAGGCACCCCAAGGCCCCCTGCTGCAGCTCCTGGCCTCAGCACTGCCTAGTCCCCCTGGGTCTACTCCATCTCAGGGCTTCTCTCCTGAGTCATCCCCTCCCTGACTCAGACCTGAGGGTCTGACCTGGGAGGGGAGCTGAGCAAAAGTGGGCTGTGGGCAGGGGTGCTAGTCAGGGGCTTCCCCCACTGCTAGTTAGGGGCTTCCCTTTGAGACCCAGAATGGAGCTGACTGCACCCTACCTGCTGGCCTCCACCCCATACCCCCCACCCTACTTGCTAAGAGACCTCCCTCTCCTTTGCACAAAGGAGACTCAGGGCAAGGTGTGACCCTGAGCCGAACCATGTGCCACGGGGGCCCAGACCCCCACCAGTGGCTGCTTAGGAGTCATATGCCTGAGTCTGGCCAGTGATGGTGCAAGTGCTCCTGGTGGAAGTCCGGATACTCACCCCCACCCCCACCCCGACTCTGGACAGTGCTGTGATGCCTCTTTGCTCCCAGCTCAGATGAAGCCAATTCCTTAGTGGACAGTTGGGTGCAGCATAAATGACTCCATGCAGGTGCGTCCGGGACCCATGAGCCCAGGATGCGGGATGCCCTGAATGTGGGATGCAAGGGGCTGTCTGTGGGTTGGAGTACAGGACTCCTGTCGCCCAGGGCTCCCACAGGAGGCTGGACTGAAAACCCGATTCTCGCCAGCTGCAGCTCCTAGCGAGGGCTGGTCCATGTCCACACCCTAGTCCCTGCTCTGAATGGAACACATACCCAGGAAAACCTGGCACTATTTCATCATCAAGTCAGAACCCCAAGGGTGCTGCTCTGTGACCTGACCTCCACGCTTGGGGTGGCACCCGCAGTAGGTGTCATCAGGATGTTTCTTCCTCCAGCCCTGGCCCAGCAGCCTGCTGGCCCTCGGAGCTCAGCCTCCTGCCCCAGGCCCTCAGAGGTCAGAGCCCACCTCCACACCTCCTCCTGTCCCTCTGTAGGCAGCTGGCATGGCCGTGGCCCCACTTCGGTCCATCTCACTGGAAGCTAACTTCCATGGGCCCCTGGGAATTGTGCTCAGCACAGGGATGTGCAAGCTTAGAGCAGCCTCCCAGGAGCCCCTGTAAGTCAGGGTCCAACGAGGCCATACACCTAACGTGCCTTCTGCAGCCTGGGCAGCAGGGGCCCCAAAACACCTTCCTGTTCTGCTTCTACACCGAATTGCGGCTCACGCCCCAGTAAGGTGGTGCTATTGACTGAATGTGTGTTCCCCCCAAAATTCATGTGTTGAAACCTCACCCCAAGCTGTATTTGGAGGCGGGGCTTTGGGAGATGATTGAGCCGTGAGGATGGCGCTCCACGAATGTGGTCAGTGCCCCTAAAGAAGGGGCCACAGAGCTCCTGCCTGTCCTGCCTGTGAGGACAGAGAGAAGGTGGCATCTGCTACTGGAATAGGTTTCACCAGAACCCGGCCACGTGGGCACGCTGGGCTTTGCACGCTGGGCTCGGACGTCCAGCTCCAGAATGTGAGGCACCAGGGTCTGCTGTCTACAAGCCAACTTGTCTATATAGCCTGCGTTGACTAAGACGGGTAGTTACCAAAGTATGCAGATTGTGACCACATGGTCACACATCTTGCAGGGCAGGGTCCCTAGTAGCCCATGCACAAGGGCCACTCACCAGGTGCACTGCAAGTGGCCTGTCCCCTTTGTGCAGCTAAGAAACTGGTACCTGGGGGGGGGGGGGGGGCGGGGCGGGGCGGGGACCTGGGCCAGGACAGTGGGAGTGGGCTGCCCCTTCTTGGTAACTGTGGTGAGGCCTCTCCAGGGACCCAGGGGCTACATGAGTCCAGGAGTTGACAGGTGACCTCACGGACACTTGCTCTCTCCGTAAGTGCCGGGCATGTTTGTGAGTCCAGTGCAGTGCAGTGCAACCAGACGCAGGAGAGTGAACAACCAGGGCCTGGCAGGGAGAGCAGATGGTGGGGAAGGGAGGGAGGGGAGGTTCTGGGGGAGAGGACAGGTGATCCAGGGGCGGGGGGAGAGGGAGGGAGGGAGAGAGAGAGGAAGGGAAGGAAGGTTCTGGGGGAGAAGACATGTGCTCCAGGGGAAGGAGGGGGGAGAGAGGGAAGGAAGGGGAGGGGAAACAGGTGATCCAGGGGAGGGAGGGGGGAGGGAGGGAGGAGAGAACAGGTGATCAGGGGGAGGGAGGGAGAAAAGATAGGGAGAGAGCACAGGTGCTACAAGGGAGGGAGGGTACACCAGAGGAGGAAGAAAAGGAAGGTGCTGGAGGAAAGGCGGTGCTCCAGGTGAGGGAGAGAGGCAAATAAATGCAGGGGGGTGGGGCCGGTACTCTGTGGGAGGTTAGGAGGAGGAGGAGGAGGTGAGGTTGCAGAGAGGGGTGCTCCACCTCTGATCTCTGCTCCCCATCCTTCCTGTGTCTACACACGCACCTTCACTGACATCACGTTAGGGGGTCCTAACCTCACAGCTGTCCCAATTCCTTCAGTCTCCACTTTCTAAGAACTGAAAGATAAAGCCCTGGCTTTGCGTTGGAAGAGGAACATGAAGTTTACATGTATTTAGGTTTCTTGATGGCTACAGACTGTATTTGTAGAGGAAGCTCCTGGCCTCAGTTCCCTTCTGTACTGATTGTGTTGCCTGCATCTGGGGTGCAGACAACTGATCCTTCCTGTCACTCCAAGCATCTGTGCTTAGTGTCAGACACCTGCCGGGCTCTGCACGAGGAGGGCAGCGGAAGCACTGGATCCCACCCGAAGGTTCTCTGTGCAGGAGACCCGGACAAGCACAGCTTCCTCCTAACCACCCCAAGGAGGTGGAGTCCCCCCAATAAGTCGAGTGCTCAGATGGGTGGCAGGAAAGGCAGCCTTCACCTCAAAGTGCACGAGGAGAGACAGAGGGCGCCTGGCAGTTCTGGAAGGATCACAGTGGCTTTGGACAGCCTGCTGTGTGCACACGGCTACAATTAGGCAAGGGACACACACACCGTAGCCTGCAAAGCAGGCGGGTCCAGCACACGTGGTTCGTCAGCCCAGGCGAGTGTCTGGGGAGGGGCCGGGATGATGAGGATCCCAGAGAGCTCCTAGCTTTCCCAGAAAACACGTGGCACCAGTTAAGAGGGAGCAGAATGCTGTCCAGGTGCCCCCTGTGGGTCTGGGGGAGCTCGGAGCATCACAGAGCTGTGTCTGTCCTCTCCCGCAGAGTGAGAACTTGAGGACATGCTGGCTCGTGCTGGCCTGTCCTGTCTGTCCCGGGAGGATGGGCCTCTCAGCCGCTCTCCTCTACCCAAGAGCTCCCTCTGTGGATCTGTGGGGACCTCACCCGTTTTAATGAAAAGCATTCCCAGCAGGCATTTCACCTGCAGGCTCCACCATCTGCCCCAGCGTGCGGGTGGATGGGGAGTTTCTGAAGGAAAGTCAGTGACCCCTCTCCTCTGTGCCTATTTCACCTGGCTGCAGCCTGGTCTGGAAGAGACCCCAAGAGCAATACAGGGGGCAAGGTGAGGGGGCAAGCCCACTGGCCTCCTCACTGCCTAGCAGGCGCCCCCTCCCTAGGCAGTGCCTCTCCCAGTAGTAAAAACAAAACACACAAAAACAGAAGGGAGGGACCACAGAGTGGGAGTAACCAGCAGAGCCTATGGGAACTGTGTGTGTGTGTGTGTGTGTGTGTGTGTGTGTGTGCTCTGTGTGTGAATGCTGTTTGTGAATACTGTGAGTCTGTATGAATGCTTTGTGTCTGAACACTGTGTGTATGTTGTGTTTGTGAATACTGTGTGTGAATGCCATGTGTGTGAATGCTGAGTGTGAACACTTTGTATGTTTGTGTATAAAAGCTGTGTTTGAACACAGTGTGGACACTGTGTGAATGCTGTGTGTGTGTGAATGCTGTGTGTGTGAATGCTGTGTGTGTGAATGTTGTATTTGTGAATGCTGTGTGTGTGAACACTGTGTGTGTGAATGCTCTGTGTGTCTCTGTGTGTGAATGCTGGGTATATGTGGACGCTGTTTGTGTGTGTGTATGAACACAGATCATGCAAATGTCCTGCTTTGGGTTAAAACAATGAGTGGGGGAATGACCCACATGGTGCAGATGGGCTTTAACAGAGCATGACACACATGTGGGAAAGGGTCTGGCATGTGGGAGTTGGTGTGGTGTCCGTTCCCCAAATGGCTGTCCACCCTCTTTAGTGGTACAGCTTGAGGGGAGAAGGGATTAAAACTGCCACTGAGAGCCCAAGTTCCCTTAGAGAAGACAACTCCTCAGGAGTATAAATAAACATGTGCCTTTCATGTATTTAGGAAATGAACGCACATTCCAAGATGTTTATGCATCAAGTTGTTAACTTTCTATAGAAAGAACTTCCATGTTTTCTTTTTATTTCTTTCCGTGTTTTACTTTATTTTTATGCTGACACTATTACAGATACCCCTGCTCCCCTCTCTCTACTCCCACCTTTGTCCTCCTTCCAGCCTCCACCCTCCTTCCCGCTGGCCATCACCACACGTGTCGGTGTCTATGGGTTATGCATATATGGAACCTCCATATTTCCTAAAATGCACCAGGCAAGCCTTAGACATTGCACACTGCGATGTGGCTCTAAGAACCCCCGAACATGCTTTTCCTCGGAGCCCGTGACAATGCGGAGGCAGCGGCCAGCGAGGCTGGCTTCTCCGGTCAGGAGGCTGCACGTCTAACCACTTTCTGAGGCCGCTCCTGTGTGGAGCCCACGGGGGCTTCGGGGAAACTTGGTCACAGGTCCTGCAGCGCAAACACACCCGCCCTGCAATCCCCACGCCACAGTGCTAAGTGCGACCGAGAATAGCTCTTTGGAAAGAAAAAGAAAGGGAACAGTATTTGTATGCATTGCAGATCCATATTTGTTCATAGCATACCACTTGGCAGAAGCCAACTGTTTGGGTTTTCTGTTACGTTTCAATACAGTGGAAGGAATGCGCACTGGTGTCAAGTCGAGGGTTCAAGAAACATGTTGCAAAACAAAACAAACAAAAAAGGTGTCCCGGTGCTTTTAAAAATTCGAATATTTATTCCATTAGTAACTGCACAATGTGTGGGTGTGAAGACGAGGTGCATGAGCCAGGACCCAGTACCTCACAGCACGACAGTGAGGGAATCCTGGGTGGAGCTCAGATGGGACAGAGCCTGGAGGGACAGCCCCACAAGGCGTCCTCAGTGCAGCCCCAGCGGACTGCAGTCCTAGAGCCGCTCACCCCCAGGCCGGCGCTCTGGAGTTAGAGGAGTGCCCAGCTCAGCTGTCAGCGAGCCTCTGATTCGTGAGTCATGAATGTATAGTGAAGTCATAGTAAGTTCATAAAGTAAAAACTGGAGGCTGAGCCTCCAGGTACCCAGGTTTGCAAGTAACTCTGACTTGAAGTTGGCCTGTCAGTCATCATCAACCTTCAATTTCCTCACAAATCAATCACATGTCACTACAGGTTCTATCAGTCACGCATACTTTACCCTGGACAGATACAGGCTGAATTGATGAAAAGACCTGGAGGAGCAGAGCGACCAGCGGGGGTGTGGCTGTAAGAAAACTACAGGTGTCCGGGTTGTCAGGAGAAGCGGGGGACCCATCTTCATGGCACCCCCTCCTGCCAGGGCTACACCCAGTCCTCACAGCCAGAGCTGCCCGCTAGCCTGCTCCTGCTTAACTACCCACCTCTGCTCACTGGTGAGATGGTTGGTGGCTATGAGGAAAGTGCTGGCTATTCTCAAACTTCTCTTTACAAAAAGATTATTCATCTTCAGTAGGAATGTGACAGAAGTAGCCGTGTGCTCTTCTCATGCATGATGTCAGCTATTCCATTATTGATGGGGTCAAATTTGATCACTTAGGACAGTGTGTGCTGGGGTTCTCCATTCTAAGTTTTTTACTTTGGTAATTCATTTGTATATTGTTGGGAGATAGGCCAAGACTATGAAAATCCCACTTCTCACCCCACTTTGAAGTGCTAATTTTAGCATTGTTGATGTTTCTTGCCTGAATTGTTATTACAATGGTTACCAAGTGGTGAGTTTATAATTCACCTCTTCTAGAGTCCTCTGTCCAGAATCCTGTCTCCTGTCTATTAGTCATCAGTTTGCTATAAGGAGGAGCTTTCTCTGATCGGTGTGGACTTATTGAATCCTGTTTTATTCACTGGGTTAAGTCCATTATTATCCTTACTCTCGTTAATGTTGCAATTGCTCCAGATGTGGCTAGTGCAGCCCCTTCTGATGCCTCTGTGTCCCACAACATCCCCATGACAATCTGAACACAGCCTTGCTTTCTGGCCTGAATGTTCTAAGCTTCTCTTGTACTTTCCCTGCTCCAACTCTGGAAGGAGACACACACACCACCACCACCACCACCACAACAACAACAAAGAAAACACACCCTTGCTCCTTTTTAACAAATGGTGTCTCTATACCAAGGTCTGAATGTGACTTGTGCCCACTGAAACTGGTGTCACTGCTCCCAGACCTCGTCAGTGGACAGAGCTAGAACATACTAACATTTTATGCACACATATTTATGTCTATATCCACAGATGTCAAAATCCATGATTTCACATCAATACCTGCAACTCCAACTCAACTCAACCCCACAGGATTCAGTATTTGGTGGAAATTGCTTTAAAACCATCTGGGCTTAGATTACCTCCATGGAAGAATTATAACTATTCTGCTTCTTGAATGGTCATATGACTATTAAGGTTTTCTACTTCTTCTTCAATCAATTTTAATAAACTGTATTTCTAGGCTTTTACTCGTTTATGTTTTCAAATTTATTGGCATGAATTTGTTCATGGTAGCCTCAAAGTATCTTTGAAATATATGCATCTTCTACTATTGTGTCCCTGAACATTCCTAACACTCTCTCTTTCCTCCATCATTAGTCTCATTAGATCTTTAAAAGATAACTCTATTGTATGTTTCTTTTCTATTTCATGAACATCTTCCTTTATTATTTGCTTTCATTGAATGTCTTTTTGTTTATTATGCTTTTCTAAAATCAAAACTACTAAACTGAATGCTTAGGCCATAAATTTTCAGCTTTCTTTTATATAAACACTTAAGGTTATTTATTTCTAAGTACTGTGTAAGTTGTATCCCACACATTTTGATTTGTAAATATTTTCTAAATTCCACCACACTTTCTTCTTTGAAAGAAACTATGAGTTATTTGCAAGAGTGTTAATTTCCAAATATGAGGTTTTTCAAGTTATCTTTTCATTATTGATTTCCAGCATAATTGAATTGAGGCCTTACCATGTATTATTGATTTTGTCTTTTGAAATTTATTGAGTCTTGCTTTATTTACCAATCTGTTTTCAATACATTTACAAGTTTCATGTGGGCTTGTAAATTCTGCAGTTTCAGACTATAGTGGTTTATGTATACCCATTAGATTAAACTTATTTTGCATTGTTCAAATAGCTTATAATCTTTACTGATTTTTATCTATTTGATTAAATACTGATAGAATTATTTAACCTCTTTCTCTCTGACAATGAATTCATGTATTATTTTCCCCTATAGTTCTGTTGATTTTTGTTTTGATTTTTGAGGTTAGGTTATTAGAAGCACACAGATTTAAAATTATTTTATCTCCTTGATGAAATGAATGTTCTAATCATTATATAGGACACATGATTTCCAGTAATATTTGTTACCCCAAAATTGATTTTTTTTTTTACATTAATGGGTTTCATCCAATTTCTTCTGGTTAGCATTTCTCCATCCTCTCACTGCCCTGTCCTGTGGCCTCTCTGAACACACACAGCTGTCCACCATTGTAACCCCAGACTGCTAGTTGGCATGCTTGGTCCACTTACATTTTCTGTAATTTGTGACATGCTTAGAATTTTGTGCTTTCTATTTGCTCTACCCTTTTCATATATATTTTTCCTCCTTTTTTGTCTTTTCTTTTGGAAAATATTTCTCATTCCATTTTTTTTTTCTCTCCAGTAGTTTGAAAGTTGAATCCTATTTTGCTTATCTTGATAATTATCATGGAAATTTTATAATTAGCTAATCGACCTCCAAAGGTAACTAATACAAGAATTGTTGGACTAACACAAATCTCCTGCTCCAAATATATATGCTCTTATGGCTGGAATTTATTTCTCTTTGTTCTTACAATGTATTAGTAGTATTGCTTTGTATAATTGGGGCCTGATGTACCCATAATTAGTACCTTCTCATCTTCCTCTCTCCTGGCATCTCAGATCCACCACCTGGAATTCCCTTCCTTCACAGTCTTCTTTGATGAAGTTCTCCTTGGGTTCTCAGCTTCACTTCGTTTGTTCTCTGAGTATTCCCTAATTTTCCATCTTTTCTTGTATTTTGGGCTCTCACACTGGTAAGCAGGAGGACTGACTGGTTACATCTCTGCTAGACTCTGACTGCCAGGGGGTGGGACTACAGCTCTTCTGTTCGCTTGCATTAAAACAGTTTGTTAATGCAGAACTCTTTCGGTCTAATTTGAGCTGAGGCCCCCAAGACAAAACAGGCGCCAACTACAGTGCGATCCAGGGGACATAGGCAGGGCTGAATAGCTTCTGGACCTGCCCACCTACAATGGGGGTGAAGCAGACCCATCCAGCCCAGGTGCCTAGGGAACCAGGGCCATCCGGTCAGGGATCCAGGACAGGCGTGTGTGGAATTGGGTGCTAGAGGCTGAGCACAAAGAATCAAAGGGACAGACGGCCAGTTTCAACCACAGGGTCCGTGCAGAATGGGGAGACCGTGTTGTCACAACGGGAAGAATCTCCAGATTTTGTCATCTTTCTCTTCTCGGCTGTGTGCACTGCAATTGACCCCCTCTCCTTGGCACTTCTCTCCCCGGATCAGGAGCACACGTCTGTGACCCCCAACGACGCTCCCGTCTGTGTGACTCGCTGGGGACACCGTCGACGTGCCAGCCCTGCGTGGATACTGGACCCTCTGTCATCTGTGCGAGCTGCTCCTCCCTGCTGGGCGGCACTTGTCCTTCTCCCGAATGAGATTGTCAGGGAGGGTGGCCTAATTGACCGCTCAGCCTAAGTGACTCGGGTGAGGGGCTTCTTGGACCCGCACATTCAGGGGCCACACGTCCTGGAAGGAACCCCACCACACTCCAGCCCCACCTAGGGGGTCTTCAGGCTCCTCCTCTACCCACCTTCCCCCACATGGTCCCTCGGGTGAATGGTGAGATTTACGAGTGGAAAACTCTGCTCTTGGGTACAGGCGGAGAAGCACCGGCCCTTTGCTCTGCGTAAAAAAATAAACAGTAAAATAAAGTAAAGTAATCCCGCTGCCTTTTAAAAATTCATCAAAGTCAACACTAAACATTACTGGAAATTTTCAGGTCATTGTTACCCTTTGAAGATGAGACTTTCCAGTTCATGTCCTTCCCAAAGGTGACTTTTTATAGAAGCTGTAATGAAATTAATTCACCCATTTCTGAGTCAGAAAGCACAGATTAAGATCCAATTTTTATAGCTTGACTTTTTTTCTAGCTCCTCAGTGGAAATGAATTCTGGAAAGCATTTAGAATTGTCTCTAAAATGTACACCTTGGGAATCCTTGCTAGAAAAGATGCGCTGGCGGGATCAGGTTGGTCATCTCACTCGGTGGTGACAGGGTCACGCTCCCACGGCATCTCTGTGCGCTTTGGAGCCAGGCCGGCCTGCAGCGGTACAGGGAGCTGCCCCCCAGGCTCAGGCGGGGGGCCTGCACCCCTGGGGGCTGTGGGGTCGGCTGGGAGATGGGACTGTCACACAGCTTCTGGTTAAAAACTAGGCATCAGGTGGACACCTGAGCAGTCGTCTGAACTCCTGGGAACAGCAGTCTTTTCAAAGACTGCCAACCCTGGCCAGGCTGGGCACAGCTGGACTGGTCCAGACAGGAAGTGATCCGTCCCTCCCATGGTCTGGTCTTCATGGGTGTGCTAGGGGAGGAGGGTGAACTGACCACCCCACTGGGCAGCCCCAAACCCGCCTGAGCTGTCCAAACAGCCCAGTTGCTGCTTCCCAGAGGCGGGTCTGGTGCCCCGTGCAATGGTGCTCTCTCATTCTTCCTCCACTTCTTCATCACATCACAGCTCTCCTGGAAAAGCACAGTAGTCCTGCACAACCTGATAAGGCTCCTGGTCACCGCAGCAAACTGACCTCAGCACCAGGTGTGGGGCTGGGGCCTGGTGAGGGGACAGGGCCTTGGTGAAGGGAGACTCGGGCACCGGGACATGGGCACGTGCCCCCCACAGCATCAGGCCAGGCAGAGGGTCCTGAGGGATGGCGAGTGCCTGCAGCACATGCTCTGCGTCTGCAGGGCTTCCCGGGTGCTCCCTCCAGGGACTCTCAGCTCCGTGAACACAGCCCAGCAGTCAGGGCACAGTAACTTCTACTGACCCGGTTCTCAGAGTCAGGCAGCTTTTCCGATGAGATGCAACTCCTTCTTTCCGTCCCTGTTCCCACAGCAGGCTTCCTGTGCTGCCTGGCAGTGCTCCCCAGCCCCCGCAGTCTGCTCAGCCTCAACTGTATTAATTACTGTGCAATGTGTGGCTATAACACTCAGACATGAGGAACGATGTGACGATTTTAACAGTCACTGGACTAACTGGATTTTAACAATTACTGGACTATCTACCCAGCAGCCCCAGCTCAGCGGGGTCCAGGATAAGGAGCCGGGAGCCCCACACCTAGACGGCAGCAGCGCTGCGAACGTTTTCTCGGCCATTTCACACATCTGAGTTTTTCCTGTTCATAAAATTGGTACATTTCAGTAGGAAATTTAAGTCCCTGGAAAGTGAAACAAAATCCCTGGAATGTACCCATTCAGAGATTCCTGCTGCTAACATATTCGCGTGTTCAACTCCAGTGCCCTGGGGCCAGCCAGGGCTATTGCAGGGTCAAGGGACAATGCTGAGTGTTAATGCTATTCGGGCACCCTCTCCGGCGTCCCCACAGCCAACACCCTTTACAAGGACCCCCGTGGCAGTGGTCACACATGCTCACGACAGACCCTCCTCCCTGAAGGGATAGGGCCCTGACTCCAAGTCAGAAAGCTGCCACACCGGGTCCCCTCCAAGCCCCCGGACCTGGCGGCCAGTGCCAAGCCCACACAGGACTGGAGCCACACTCTCTCCAGTTCCCTTGGAGGCCCCACTGGCGGGAGACTGCTGATTTTTACCTTTGAAAGGAGTGTGATTCGAGACCACTTGAATGGACATCACTTTCAGCTTCTGATTGGAATACAGACACCTCAAGCCCATCTCCCCACCTCCTCACAACAAAGCACCGAGAGAAATGTTCAAGTTTGCAAGTTTCTGTGGGTTCATGGGAGACCCAAGGTTTCAGGGCAACCAGTAACCCGAAATGTAAGGAAACAAAGGCACTTCCGGGGTCAGACAGGACATGAGCCTGACGCTGTGGACACCGCGAAGGAGAATCAGATTCAACTCAGACAATCCTGCATGTGGGCCCAGCACCAGGGAGAGAACCCAGGACCCAGGCAGCTATGAAGGTTGGAGATGGGAACCCGCTGTAGCTGCTTCTCCGGGGACCTTGGGGTGCTCACAGAGAAGAGGGGGCCGGGCTGCGATATCTCAGCCCACGTGCCTGTCGAAGGGGTCCCCGGGCATGAGTGTGGGGTGGGCTCAGGCAGTGGCCTGGGGAGGCACGGGAATGCAGGGACACCTCAGAGGAGCCCCGGGCAATGGCCCATACCTGAGCCACCAGCACACGGGACCACGCCCAGCTCAGCACATCCCATGCCACACAGCCTGTGTGCACGGCTGCCCTTCCATGACGGGACATCTCAGAGTGGCTCAGTATCAGCCCCACACCACCACCAAGGGGTCCACGTCCCGGAGCAGAGTGGGAACAGAGACGAGTGGGAGGAGCCGAGACCACCCGTGCAGTGGTCTCACACGCAGAGTGGGGCCCTCAGAGACCAGCAGGGGCCAGAGGACTTGGGGCTCCTGCTCCGAGAGGGAAAATGAAGGCCAACGGGCCTATGGAGGAGGGATCGGTGATGCTGTCCAGCTGGAGTGCATGGCGGGAAGAGCTGAGACCTCAGGAAAACTGCCCCACCCCCATCTCCAGAAAGAGCAGAGAAAGCTATCAGTGGGCAGGGGCTGAGTCTCACCCCAGATACACCTCAGTACAAACTGCTCCCACAACTGTGCAGAGTAGGAAGACCTGGTTCACACAGGCCCAGGCCTCAGCCCTCACCTCCTACCCACGCTCACTGCGGCCCAAGGCATGTTGTTGAGTGGCACAAAGAAACACAAAAGTGGGGGCAGGCAGAGCAGGACCCCTACCGTTTGCTGCAGTCCCCACCTCTCCCTGTTGTCCACACGTGCCCGCTGAGACACTGACCTTTCCTGCTCCTGAAGAAACACCATAAGTTCATGATTTTGTACCAAGTTCACTGGCAGTGGCAGCCACGGGTTTTAAGGTAGGTGACAAGCACATTTCTTTCTCAGGAGCTGAGCCAGGCCCTCTGGGCAATGAGCAGGACCTGGAGCACCGGTGTGGGGAGCACCTCAGGCACCCAGGACAGCCAAGCACCCACAGGAGGCCAGCCATCCAGCTCACTCCAGTCAGTGGCAGGATACGAAGCAGATCGGCCGGGTCCTGGGAGCCCTGGGGTTGTGAGGAAGCCCCAAGGCCTGGCAGGGAGAGATGCCAAGAGGGGGGAACCGGCTCTGCCCCTTCCACCAGAGCCGTCTGGTTCGGCCGTCAGCGAGTCCTCCTCCAAATGGTCACACAGGACATGAGGCGCAAACTGTCCATCCAGCAAAGAGGGGGAACCCAGGTGAGACCCAGGTGAGACCCAGCCGGGCGCCGCTGGGCACCGGTGAGAGTCCTACCTTGGAAGAAGCTCTTCACCCTGAGGTAGCTGACGCTGAGACGCAGCACCGAGAGCTTGTCCAGCTTGGAGACCACGTCGGGCGGGAAGGGCAGCAGGCTGGCCAGGTGGTCCAGCTCAGCGTTGAGGCGGTCTCGGTGCCGCTTGGAAGGGTTCGACTTCTCAGCCCCCACAGAAGGTTTCCTGTGGGGAAACAGCCAGTCAGATGGGGGTGACTCCACCCAAGTCCATGGGCCACACGGGTGGAAACCTGTCCCTGCTTCAAAACGGAGCTGCCACCAGGGGGGGAAAAGTGCTGAAACCAACTAGCACTCACCCATTCCTGAAAAGGTTCGTGCTAAGAATCTGAAACTCCACCTCCGTGACTCCATCTCATGACGGGGAGGGAAGGAACAGAGAGACGAAGAGCAGGTAGCCTGAGCACGTGGCTCGGGGCAGGCTGTGTGAGTCCAGCGTGGTTCCTGAACTCTCTGTGCTAATGTTCCCAGAAGTGGGAGAAAGGTGGCCAGCTCTAGGCTGTATCTGCTCAGCCTCTCTCCGTCAATCCTGGGTCTGAGCACATGGCCTTCTTCAGACCTGGATTTCTGGCCCTGCAGCCCAGGTACGGGTGGCCTCTCTGGGCCTCAGTTTCTCCTCTACACAGAGGGGCTGGAAGGGAGTGAGGGGAGGATAACGAGGACCGGGGGCACCGTGCGCTGTCCCACCCACCCCTCCAAGGCCTGAAGTCAAGCTGAAGTCAAGGCCTGTGCCTCCGTGCCGGCAGGCAGGGCCCTGGCTGCTTTCTCCCCTTGTCCCGGAATAGACCAGCTGGCCCCTCAGGGGGTGTCCCTTGTCCACCCTCCCTCACCCCAGTCCCCCACCTGCCTCACAGTGACCGCCCTCATCTGCCCTTCTGGTCCCCAGAATGACAGTGCCCTTCTTCTGACCCCATTTCCCATCTCACAGAACAGCTTCTCCCCCTTGTTCTTCCTAAATCTCGCCACAGGAAGCCTTCTGACCCTAAATGGCAGCTAAGGCTGCTGGGAGGGGCGCAGGCTCCAGGGTTGACCCCCTGACTCCCCTATCCCTTACCCCAGCCTCCCCGCTCCCACCCCCCCACGGGCTCTCTCTGCCTCTAGAGGCTGGAGTCTCTTGTCCAGAAGTTCCTATTTTCCTAAGTGTGTTCACTTGTAAGCACATGGAAAGTGGGCCTTAAACAGTCCGTCCTTTTTGTTCTGTCTACAAAGCTGTCCCCCGTGCTGCCTGAGGGCCTCGGCCTTAAGACCCATGGCAGGACCTGCAGCCCCAAACCCAGAGTCACTTTTCTGGTTGAGATATAATTCATACATTAAACCAGCTGACTTACGGCCATCTGCTCTCCGTCTCCATGCATCTGCCTGTTTGGGACATTTCACATAAATGGAACCATACAATGTGAGACTTCGTGTCTGGCTTCTTTCACTGAACATCATGTATTTAAGAGTCATCCGTGGTGTAGGATTTATCGGAACTTTGTTCTTTTTAAGACTGAATAATGTTCCTCCGCATGGATTTACCACGCTTAGTTTATCCCCTCGCCAGCCCAGGGGGGATCTGAGTCACACCCGCGGGTGGGTATGGTGAACATGCTGCACGGACATCCGTGTCCCAGTTTCCACATGTGTGCTCAGTTCCTTTGGGCACAAACCCAGCAGTGGAGTAACTGGCTTGATATGTAATTCTGTGATTAACTTTTTGAAAAACTTCCAAACTGTTCCCATGGGGCCACACCACTTCACATCCCCAGCAGGAGGGTCTCGGCCGTTCCACGTCATGCCCACACTTGTGATTTTCCGTTTCATTCTAACAGACATTCTCATGGGTGTGAAGTAGTATCTCAGTGTGCTGTGGTTTGCTTGCCCTTAGTGAGCAGTAATGTTGAGCATCTGTTCATGTGTTTGTTGGCAATTTGTGTATCTTCTTTGGGAAATATTTATTCAATTCCTTTGTCGGTTTTTAATTGGGTTATTTGTCTTTTTATTGTTGAGTTGTAGGCAGTCTTTATAGATTCTACATATAAGTCCCTTAGTAGATATATAATTTTTAAATATTTTCTCTTATATCTTTGGTTATCTTTTTCATTTTCTGCCCTTCCTTTCTCTTCCTTCCTTCCTTCTTTCCTCCCTCCCTCCCTTCCCCCCTCTTTCTTTCTTTCTTTCTTTCTTTCTTCCTTCCTTCCTTCCTTCCTTCCTTCCTTCCTTCCTTCCTTCCTTTCTTCTTTCTTTCTTGTCTTAATAAGGCCCCTGCCCCAAAGTTACTCGCACCAGTAGCCACAACCTAAGTACACAAGAGACTTGGGGATAGATCGAGCAGTCTCCAATGTGGACTGGCACTTGAAAGACTCCTGAGGTGACCCCAGAGATAGGGCAGCATCATGGGCAGGTGTGGGGTCAGAGAAGAGGAGAAGTGCCATGTAATGGGCAGGAAGCCCAGGATTAAATCTCACCTCTGTGTAGACCTGGGGGAGCAGTTGCCCACCTGTCTCCCCAGAAAGCATGTATCTGAGAATGAGCTAAGCATGACTATTCTCCCACCCCCACCCCACCTCCATGGGGCACCTGGGGGTCAGGCTGAAGAAATGGGTATCTGAAGAGCTTGGCAATCATCACTCTGTTCCTTCAGAACACCTGGCTCCCCTGATGCACTTCCTCCACGCCACCCCAGCTCCGAGGGCCGGGAACTTCCCATCCCACATCCAAGTGGGTGAGAACAGATGGGGTAAGGGCATGTGGAGGATGCGCCAAACCCTGAAGACAGAGACTCAGCAGAAAGCAAAGGGGACCCTGCACCACCAGCTTAATGAAGGTCAATTCATCAAATTTTTTCTTTTATGACTTTGTATCTGGAACCACCCCAAGGCCACTGAGATTTTCTCACGTTTTTTCTTACAAAGTTGTACTGCAGGTGGTAGATTACAGGAGGAGCCCTGGCCAGCTCAGATAGAAGGAGAGTTACAAAGGAAGCAATGACATCAAAAATGTGAACTTCTTAGAATAAATCTAGCAAAAGACATCCCAGACACCTAAACTGAAACCATAAACTATTGCCGAGAAAAGATTTAAAAGACCCAAGAAACTGAAAAGAAATACCATGTTCATAGATTAGAAGACTCTATATTGTTAAGGTGGCAATGCTCCCCTAAGCTGATCTATAGATTCAATGTGATGCAATCAAAATTCCAACAGGCCTTTGTACAGAAATTGCTAAGTTTTTTCTAAATTTGCATAGAAATGAAAAGGACCTAGAACAACCCATTAAAAAAAGAGGAACGAGGTTGGAGGACTTATCCTATTGATTTTAAATCTTCTCTAAAGCTATGATATTCCCAATGATTTGATACTAGAGACAAGATAGAAATATAATGGAACGAAATAGTCTAGCAACAGACGCACATATATTTGGGCAACTCATTTGATAAAGATACTAAGGCAATTTAATAGGGAAAGAAAAGTCCTTTTAATAAATGGTGCTGATTAACTGGACACCCATGAAAACAAATGAACATCAACCCTTACCTCACACTACACCCCACAATTAACTCAAAACAGATCACAGACCTGAATCTACCTCCTGCAGTATAACTTTATAAGAAAAGACGTGAGAAAATCTCAGTGGCCTTGGGGTGGTCCCAGACGTTTAGAACACACACACAAAGTCATAAAATAAAATTTAAAAAATGATGAATTGACCTTCATTAACAATGCTTAAATGTCTTCTGAAGGTCACCCTTACAAAGATCGAAGGGAAACCCTAGATAGGAAAAATGACATTCACAAGAGCTTGTACCCAGAACACGTAAAGAAATGCTACAGCTCAGTAAAAGACAACCCGGTACGACAGGCCCGTTATGTAAGCAGACACTTCACCAGAGAAGGTGTGTGGCTGGCGAATAAGGTCCTCCCCACCCGCAGTCCCTGAGAGGAGGCAGGGTGAGCACCACAGCAGAATGGCTGACGCCAAGGGGACCGTGTCCCAGTCGGGGACAGAGGGCAGAGCAGCCAGGACTGCCGCCGAGATGTAAACAGTGCAACTGCTTCGGAAACAGTGTGGTGGTTTCTTAAGAAGCAAAACACTCACCCCCGATATGACTCAGCAATTCCACTCCCAGGTATTATTCAAGGGAAGTAAAAGCACATCCACACCAAGATGCGCACACGGTTAACGTTCACAGCAGCTTTAGTCACAAAGGCCCCGCACTGGGCCCGGCCTGGGTGTCCATCTGCACGTGAATCAGCGGACGTGGGGTTCCCGTCTGGGGCAGGACACTGATGCAGAAACCACGTAGGAATCTCAAAGCCGTCTGCCCAGGGAAGGAGCGTGTGGGTACCTCTATAGAAACCTCCAAGAGATGCAGACCAGTCTGCGGGAAAGAGACATCTGAGGCTGCCAGGACGAGGTACAGGAAGGCATGACAGGGAGACTCTGGGAGTGTGACAGGCCTGTCTGTGACCTTAGTTTCGGTGATGTTTCCATGGGTGTTTATGTAGATTAAAACCGATCGGACAGTGCACTTTAAAATTTATATTTTAATATATTTTTATTTATTTCAGAGAGGAGAGGAGAGGGAGAGAGAGATAGAAACACCAGTGATGAGAATCATTGATTAGCTGCCTCCTGCACGCCCCCTACTGGGGATCAAACCCACAACCTGGCATGTGCCCTTGATGGGAATTGAACCCAGGACCCTTCAGTCCTCAGGCAGACGCTCTAGCCACTGAGCCAAACCAGCTGGGGCTGGACGGTGCACTCTAAATCCATGCAGTTGAAGCTACTTCAGTGATAGCCCAATAAAGATGGAAAATGCAGACAACAGAAGGGAAGGCCCACTGCTCACTCCCCCGGGAGCTCAAAGTGTCACCCCGCTGCTCCCAGAAGCCCTTGGGACCTAACAGCACCCAGGTCCATTCTCTGCATCCAGCCCCAAGTAAGTCTCTGAGGAGCAGGTTCTGCCCAGGAGCCAGACACTCGTGAGTCCAGGCAAATGCTATCTCCTCTGTCCACCCCATGCCCCACGACTTTCTCACCCACCCCTTCCCGGAGAAAGATGGGCACCCACAGACCCATCACCCATCACCCACCTGTGGAACCAAAGCCCCACAGCCCTCTGGCCTGGCAAGGAGGCCGGGGCCACCGCTGAAATGCAGGGGTGTAGCTCACACCCAAGGAAGGGCTGTGGGCTTGGGCGCCCTGCATCCAAACATCAAAAACAGAAGTCGTCTGGCCCCCAGTTTCCTGGAACGTGTCCCTGTGGAGATGCTCGGCACGCAGGCACACACCCAGCTGCTCCCCATGAGCTTGAATGCGAGTCTAAAATGCCACTTACATCAGTGAGGAAAGGATTGATTATTCAATAACAGTGTTAAGAACAGCACTCAAACTTTTTTTTTTAAAGGAATCCATAAAAGTTGAGAAGAAATATTTGCAAAAGTCTCTTGTAAACATGAAACATTTCTAATGATGATATAAAATTAACCACAAAGGAAAAAGATGAATGCATTCAACTTCATAAAAATTAAATTTTTTCTGCATGGCAAAGGACACCATAACTAAATTAAAACTGGGGCAAAGTATTTGAAACACACTCGAGAATTAGTCTCCCTGATAGACAAATTCCTAAGGATCAAGAATCACAGAAACACGAACAACTTAACAGAAAAATGAGCAAAAGTTACCAACACAGTTCACAGAGATGGAAACACAATGTCTCTTAAACCTCACTTGTGACTAAAGCACACAAATACCAAAGTCTGAACCACATGCCCTGCTGGGGGAGAGGCACATCTTGAATGGGGGCAGTTTGGGGACCTGCCAGTGTCACAGACGCCCACACCGTTGACTGAGCAGCCCCACGTCAGGCATGAGTGTGCACATTGGGCTGGGCCTTGGTTTACCTTCTTGCAAGCTAATAACCTGCGACTGCCCCAGGGATGCTGGCTGGAGGCCCTCACTCAGGTGCGCATCTCTCCATCCTCTGACCGCCTTCCCCTGCAGACCAGGCCGTGCTATGCTTCTGGCACCCACTCCCTTTAAGGCCTGTGGTGCCCTGAGGCCACAGCGGCCACACGACAGACTCAGATGGCAAACCTACTTGTCAAAGTCCAGCCTCACAGGCCTTTGCTGCCTCTCCTTGGGGCTGCGGAGCCACATTGCTGAGAACCTCACACAGAATCCTGCAGCTGCCGAAGGCCAGGGGGAGGTCCAAGAACACAGACCCACACAGACTGCTGAAGGTGTGCACCCTCACACACAGTCCATGCACATGCATAGTCACTCAGAACCATGTTATACCCATGCGCACACAGCTGTATTACACACACTAACAGCTGTATTGCACACACACACACAGCTGTATTACACTCACACAGAGCCTCAGCCGATGGTGGACACCTGCAGGACCCCTGTTGCAGGAGCAGAGATAGACTGTGGACCATGGGGAATGCCACTCTCTGCTGACCCCCAGCAGGGCACCCCCTAAGCCCTGTTATTCCCGCAGCTACCACAGACCTCACATCTCCATGGCCCAGGCTCCGCGGGGCCAGCCACAGGCAGGCGGAGGGACTGAGCAGGGGGGATGTGGTGGGAGGGGGCCTGGAGCCGCCTGTGGTGGGGGTTCCGGAAGCCCCAGGCAGGGAGGATGAGCGCCCCCACCCCCACTCCTTCCATCTGTGATGAGGCTCTCCAAGGAGCCCTGGGTGGGTCCTAACTGAGGACAGGGGGTCACTAGGGCACACAGGGGGTTGTGTGTCACCACTGACAGGGGTGACATCGCAGCGTCACGGGGCCCTCACCGCCCCTTCGTCAACGTCAGAGAGCAGCTGCCGGAGGCTCCATGTCAGGGGCCAGCCACCGGAGGGCAGTGACGGCCTCCTGCTGCCGGGCCAGTGGGCACGCCCTGCCAGGCCTCCGCAGGCCCCTCCATCCCTCAGGGCGTCGTGACCAAAACCTCTCCTGGAATTCACTTTGCCAGCGAAAGTGTACACGCGTTCCCCTTCATCAGTGACAAACAGCAGAAAAAGAAGGTAATACGTTACTGTTTCTGGATGGGCTTCCTCCTCTTCCTCCCGGCATACATGCACTCCCCCGGCGGGATCATCTTGGGCCTGGAAGAAAAGGGAACACCTGGTTGGTCATGGTGAAGAGGCCCCAGGGCCCACCCAACTCCCTGTACCACCGAAGGCAGCAGTGTCAGCTCAGGCCCCTGTGCTGGGATCTAGGTGTCATTGCTGCCCTGAACCTGCTGTACGGAGGTCCCGATGCCTCCATCACCACCGGAGGGAGACAGCCCATGGCGCTTCCAGACAAGCCCGTGCTGCCCGTGCCTCCTCTCGCTCAGTGCGCCCCGGCAACATCACCCCTTCAACGGGAAGCATCCCATTCCCCAGCCTGGCATCGCTGAACCCCTCCATTGAGCAGCCCTGTGCTCCTGCTCCTGCCTCCTCGGAAAGCCTTACTGTGGACAAACGTACTAGGACTGCCCTCAGGACGCAGAGGCCGATCCACGTGGACCCATGAGCAGGACTCACAGCCGGGGCACAGCGGAGGGCTTCGTGCGGGCTCCGTGCAGGCCCAAGGCTGCGTGTCCTCTCTCGGTGGCCTCTGTGGTGGGTCTTCTTCCTCTTCCCATCCTCCCACTAATGACTCTGAAATTCTGGGCCAATGGGCTTCCTCTTTCCTGTGTAAAATCTGTCCCTTAGGCCACAGTGTGGGGCTTCCACTTTGGCCACTAACTCCTAAGCCCAGCTGACCAAACCCGCCAGTCCCCACCAGCGCCGCTGGACACAGGCGCCCCAATCCAAGCAGTGGCCCTGAGGGGCGGTCACACTGTCTGTGCCCTGAGGCTGGCCAGCTTGCCAATCACTTCAGGCTTCTGCACAGTGAGGATGTCTGAGGCCTCACATCCTGGGGATGTGACCACTCCTGTGTAGTGTCCACTCAAATGCCAGGTCTGGGCCCACAGATATAGAGAGGAGGTCAGGAGCCCTCAGCTGGCCTCAAGCGCCTGCAACCTGGAAGAGGAGGCCTGTGCAGAAAGTGCCCTGAGAACATCAGGTGTGTGTTATGGATCCACTTCAAATACACGCAACGCACTGTAAATACAATGACATCAGCAGGTACAGTAAATGGATAAAAAAAAGAAAAAGAAAAAAACAGCATGCAAACACTCATCAAAAGAGGCTGCATGAGTATCTGACAAAGTAGACTTTAAAAAAAGGGATATTCTTCCAAAACCGGTTTGGCTCAGTGGATCAAGCGTCCACCTGCGAACTGAAAGGTCCCAGGTTTGATTCTGGTCAAGGGCCTGTACCTTGGTTTCGGACACATCCTCAGTAGGGGGTGTTCAGGAGGCAGCTGATCAATGTTTCTCTCTCATCGATGTTTCTAACTATCTACCTCTCTCCCTTTCTCTCTGTAAAAAAAAAAAAATCAATTATATATATATATATATATATATATATATATATATATATATATATATATATATATTTTTTTTTTTTTTTTTTAAAGGGATATTCCGAGGGACAAAAAGGGATATCACATGATGACAGATGGTTCTGTTTTCCAAGAAGACACAGCAATCCCAAATGTGTGTTCACCTAACAACATGGATACTTCAAAATACATAAAAAGATAATTCATCAACACTGCTCTCTCAGTAATTAAAACAGTGAGTAAACAAAACCAAAAGGCTTCGGAACATCCAAACAACAGACATGAACCAACTGGAACTTACAGAACACTCCATCCAACAGCAGCAGAGTACCATCCTATCAATCAAGATAGATTAAATTCTGGGAATTAAAACAAATTTCAAAGAATAGAAATGATATAAAGTATATTTGCTGACAATTATGGAATTAAAATAGGAAATACATAAAAAATTCCAAAATGTTTGGAAAGCAACCCATGTCTTAATAACCATAGGTCAAAGAGGAAGTCTCAAAGAAATTTGAAAGTCTTTTGGACTAAATGAAAATACAACATATCACACTTTATAGGTTATAAGCTGAGCAGTACTTTACTTTGATGTAAACTGACAGCATTAACCATTTATATTAGGAAACAATGTCTCAAATCAGTAATCCAAGCTTCCCCTATACATAACTAGAATAAAAGAAATCCAAATCAAGCAAAAAGATGGGAATAATAAAGAGGGGGGAAAATCAGTGACATTTAAATAGAAACATAGCGAAAAATCAATGAAAACAAAAGCTGGTTCCTTCTAAAGATCAACAAATTTGGTAAACCTATAGCCAGAATGATCAAGGAACAGAGACACACAAATTACTAATATGAGGAATGAAAGAAGGAACATCACTATAGACCCCACATACACTAAAAGGAAAAGAAGAGAATACTGCTATGAACTTAGTTGTGCCTCACCCCACCCCAAATCAATATGTTGAAGCCCTAATCCTCCATTTGACTCTATTGGAGACAATGCTTTTCAAGAGGTCACTAAGGTTTCTTGTTACCCGGGTAAGAAGAAAAAGAACTCTCTCTTTACCATGTGAAGGTGGCCATCTGCCAGCCAAAAAGAGGCTCTCACTGGAAACCAAATCAGATGGCACCCGGATGTTGGATTCCAGCCTCCAGAACCATGAGAAATAGATTTCCATTGTGTAATCTGCCCAGTCTACAGTGTTTTGTTATGGAGCCCGAGTGGACCAACACACACACTATACCCACAAATCCAACAATTTAGGTTAAATAGACGAATTCCTTGAAAATCACAAGCTACCAAAAGTCACTCAAGAAAAGAATAGATAGCATGTTTAGTCCTGTGTCTATTCCAAAAACAATGGTTTCACTGGCAAATTCTACCAATTTAAGGAATAAATAATACCAATTCTCTGCGACCTCTGGCAGAAAATGAAAAATAACCAACTCATTGCCAACTCATTTATAAGTTCAGTTATCACTCTGATACCAAAAGCAAAGACATTTCTAGAAGAGAAAACTACAGACCAATATCCCTCATGAAGAGCCCGTCCATGAAGAAAATGACACTGGGCACAATGACAATCAAATAATCAGCTATAAATAGAATAATCTTTACAACAGTCATTGCGCAGAGAAACAACAGCGAGAGTGACAGCAGATACCTCGTCAGAAACATGCATGCGGGACGGCAGTGGGGCACTGGCCTGAAAGCATGGAGAGAAAAAACACTCAGACCTAGAATTCAACACCCTGCGAAAATACCTTTCAGAAATGAAGGTGAAATAAAGATTGCTTCGGACATGTGAAAGCTGAAAGAACCCAGATGACCCAACTAGAAGAAATGTGAAAGGGTGTCTTCAGGCCAAAGGAAACTGATACCAGATGGTAACATGGAACACAGAATGGAACACAAAGCTCGGATTTGTTCCTGCTATTAAATATCTTTAGAAGATAATGGACTGTTTAAAAACAATGATAACACTGTATCATGGGTTTGTAGTATAATACATGTAAATGTCAAGGGTGTGGCAAGGACAGCACAAAGGCCGGGAGGGGGATTGGTGGGGGGTAAGGGTCCTACAGTGCCCCTCAAGGGGTAGAAGGAAGCCTCCAGGCTCCACACTCATCCTCCCTGCCTGGTCTTCATGAATGGACTGCACCCCTCAGGCATTTCTTCTTTGAAGTTAGCACCATGTTCAAAAGTGAGGGGCTGTGGGTTCTAGTGCTTCTGATCTTTCTGTTTGCTTCTGCTCACCATGGCCAGAGGCTGGGACCCAGTGAATGTCACCATTCGGGGGGCTGAACAACACCTTCTCCAAGGAGACTTGAACCCAGGGTTCCAGAGGGTCTTTCACATCCAAGTTGACTCCTCGACTTGCTCAGGCCTGGAGAACCCTTGGGGTTCTCTTTCCACCTTGCAATTAGTTCAGTGTTGGAGCTAGAATTGCTTTATATTTAAGGCTCTCAAATCACACACAAAAAGATTAAGGATATAAAAAGCTAATTTTTTGAAATATATTTTATTGATTTTTCACAGAGAGGAAGGGAGAGGGATAGAGAGTTAGAAACATCCATCCACTGCCTCCTGTACACCCCCTACTGGGGATGTTCCCACAACCAAGGTACATGCCCTTGACTTGAGTCCGAAGGCTGACGCTCTATCCACTGAGCCAAACCGGTTTCAGCAAAAGCTAGTTTTTTAAAGTGCACCTATTTCAGAGATACGTGCTAAAACACATATGAAAGAAATGATAGGTCAGGGGTTTGCTTCTACAAAGGGGGAGCAGAGTGGTGTCTGAATGGAGCTGGGCCAGCTAATATGAGTGGATGGCCATCTATGCTAACTGAAGAGCAAATTGGGCTCATTATAAAACTGTGCCCACTTTTGTAAAAGATGTGAAAAGATCCATAACTTTTCAAAGCACTAAAAAGAGAGGACATGTGCCATACAAATAGGCATACTGCAGTCGATTGAGTTTCAGCCAGGATGCGAAGGCCATTGGACGGGGAAAGGACAGTCTCCTTCACAATGGTGCCTGGACAACGGGAAGTCACAGGCCCGAGAATGAAGATGGACTCCTATCTGACAGCATATACAAAAAATTAAGCAAAATTAGTTAAAAGACCAAAGTGTAAGAGTTAAACTATAAAACTCTTGAAGAAAACATAGGGCTATATCTTCATGACCTTACATTTGGCAATGGATTCTTAGAAGTGTTATCAAAAGCACAAGTAAGAAAAGAAAAAAAAAAATAGACAAATCGGACTTCATCAAAATGAAGACTTGTGCTTTAAAGAATACTATCAAAAAAGTGAAAACACAGACCACAGAATGGGGGAAAAAACATTTGCCAATCATATAACTGATGAGGGTCTAGTATTCACACTATACAAAGAACTCCTACCACTCAACAACAAGAAGACAAACAATCCAACTTAAAAGTGGGCAAAGCATTTTAATACATGTTTTTTTTTTCCCCAAAGAAAATATAGAAATAGTAAACAAACACATGAAAAGATGCTAAGCACCATCAGTCCCTGGGGAAATGTAAATCAAATCCGCTATAAGATACCATGTCATACCACTGGGATGGCTATACTCAAACAAGTCTTACAGAGGCTGTAGAGCAATTGGGACCTTCGTGCACTGCCAATGGGAATGTAAAATGGTGTGGCTGCTGTGCAACACAGTGTGATATTTCCTCAAAAAGCTAAACACAGAGTCACCATATGACCCAGCAACCCCACTCCCAGGTGGGTGTCCAAGAGAACTGAAAACCTGGCACACAATTGCTCACGGCCTCATATTCACAGGAGCCAGAAAGGGGAAGCAACCCAATGCCCATCACCTGGGGGGTGGATAAACAAGGTGTGCTCTCCAGAGAGTGGAATGGGACTCGGCCAGAAGAAGAATGGAGTTCTGTTGTATAACATGGGTGAACCTTGAAAACGTGACGCTATGTGAAAGAAGGCAGACTTGAAAGGGCACACATTGACTCCATTGATATGACATGTCCAGAACAGGCAAATCCATGGAGACAGGAAATAGATTCATGGTTGCCAGGGGCTGGAGGGAGGACTGGGGAGTGAGTGCTAATGGGTACAGAGTTCCCATTTGGGGTGAAGAAAATATTTTGGAATTAGACAGTGGTGGTAATTGCACGACGTTGGCAATATACTGAATGAATGCCACTGAATTGTATACATTTTTAAATGGTTCATTTTATATGTGTGTGAATTTCACCTCCAAAAATGTAGAACCCAAATTTATATTCAAATATAAATAAAATTTCTGGAATGGTAAGATCAAAAGGGTATGGCAGGGGAGAAATCGCTGCCAGAGACAGAAACACCTGCAGGGAGCTGCTCAGAAGGGAGCGGAGAGCGGTGGAGCCGCAGGGGCTTGGAGGTCAAAAGCAAGTTTTAAGCTGATGGAGGCGGTGCTGAGGAGGGAACAGGGAGCCCTGAGCCACGGGCTGTGGTGGGTGAGCGGGGACAGGGTCCAGGTGGCCACAGGCTGGAGCAGAAACAGGTGGACAGATGGTTCAGAACAGGCCTTCTCAGCCTCACCAGTGCCGGGGCCAGGCTCTCGGTGGCTGGAGGCCTGTATGCAAGACCCTCCCATCTGAACTGCAGGCCTTTCCACTCAAACAGGAGAATCCTGAGCCAGCCAGGGGGGAGAGCCGGCCAGGGAGGTTCCCCTGAACCCAAGAGGAGCCGGGTACTCGGTAACCAACTCAGCCACCCCTCCAGGTCCAAGGTGAAGGAGACAGCATAACCATTCCCCAAATGAGCCTGAGCCTTGGAGCAGGGATATGGGGTGGGGACACCCAGGAGGATGGAGAGGGGACCAGGGAACACTCAGGGAAGGGCAGCACTGACCCCCTCACTCTCCATCCAAAGCCCTCCTCCCCACAGCAGAGCTAAGACAGGCTCCAGGTTCCTCTGTGTGACTCCTCCCAGTCTTGCACACTACCTCCCCACCCACCCCCCAAGCCACATTCTCCCTCAGTATCTCCAGATCAGTGCTCAGAAGACCCTAAAAACAAGAACAGATATATATCTCCAGGTACCTCTCTACTGGGGCTATCGGAGCTGACAGTTGCCTCCACCATCTCCCCAGCCCAGTCCCAGTTGAGTAACACAGCTTGGAGTCTGATCTGTGCCAAATTCCTAGCCTAGGAATCACAAATATAGGAGGCAGATACTATGCAGTAATTCCTTCGTTTTACTAAATATTCGTGCACTCTCCTCAAAGAGATGAAGCCTACTAGGATCGAACCAACCTTCCCACAGAAATGAACCCTTGGAGGAGGGACGCAGGCCCTAGCCCAGGATCCGCTTCCTTCTCTGTCTCTGGGGGTCAGGATCCTTGTAGCCTGAGGCTGCCCAGGGCCAGGGCCCTCAAGCAGGGGTGGAGGCATGCAGGGGGCTGGGGGCTGCAGATGGGGAGCAACAGGTGCACCGAGCCCGAGGAGCCAGCTGTGGACCTTCGTCCCCCACCAAACTCTGAGCTGATTGTGTCTCAGAAAAAGCTGAACTTTTGCATAAACTTTTCTTATAAGAGGCAAAAGGACTAACTGTCCTTTTAAGAAAAATAAAGGTAAGCAACAAACAAAATTCCTCTGCACCCAGCAGTGCTGCGACCCTCTTTCCACAGGGCATCATTGCTCTGGGACCAAGCCTGGCTAGAAACCACACACAATCTGGGTCCAAACTTCACCAGTTAGTGCCTGAAAATCATGCTCCGTAAAATAGGGTGACTTCCGGCCACCTCAGGAGACGGCAGAACCCCCTTGGTCAGGGCCGCGCCTGCCTGACAGTGGGACGGTCTGCACATCACCACATGGTCTCCTCACCCTGCCTAACAGGCTTCCACCCAGGAACCTGCAGAAGCCAGGCCTGGTGTGGGCAGAAGTTAGCCAGGTTTAGGAGCCGCCTCTGCCAGTAGACCCCTGCAGAGTCCCCTCAGGATAGAAGTCCACCTCACAGCTGTCAAGTCCCCAGAGCCTGAGGACAGATGCCCAGGGCACACACTTAGGACCAGAGCCCATGGCTGGTCCCACAGAAGCCATCTCCCCCGCCCCCACGATGGCACTAACCGCTGGAGGCCTGCTGGATGCTTCCAGGGGACAAGTACCTCCAGCCCCAACCCTTGGAACCAACCAGGAAACAGGAGGGAAGAAGGGCTGATGGCCCAAGGCCTCTGACCTATGACCCTGAACAGCACCAGCCCTTCCCAACGGGGTTACTGGGGAGGTCAATACTAGGGTGGGCAGGTCCCCGAGGGTTTGTGTCACTCACAAAGTATCCACAACCTGGGACTTTCAGCCACTCAAACCAAGACTTTGGGGAGGGTAGGAGGGGGAACTTTCTTGGTGCCACTAACTGAAAGGGAGCGAATTCCTGGAACTTGGGCCCTTCCGCCCTTCCCAAGTGTAAGAACCCAGCCCAGTGCTCCATGCCAGGAAGCAGGGGCCGAGCTGTGCCAGGGGCCCGAGTTGAGCCACCCGGGCTCTGGGGGTCCCCCAGACCAGCCTTCTACGCCCTGCTTCCCTGGTGAGGGCTCAGGGCATGGGTTCAAAGCCCAACATCTGCCCAAACCATTTCTGAAAAGAAACGGCTAAAATGGAAGGGCAATTAAGCCAACTGCCCTGGGGCGGGTGGGTCACCAGCAGGAGCTTCATGGGGGAGGGGGAGTGGGGACTGGGGCTACTGGTGGGGAGAATTGAGGACCATGACCAGTGGCAGCGGACAGCCTTTCCTCAAAAGTCCCGATTCTATGTTTAAGGGAGAAGCTGCCCATAGGAGCCCAGAGCTTGGAGATTGGGGATGGGGTGGGAGGAGGGTGGTCCAAGGAAGGATGGGGCAGGAGGACCCGTGGCAGGGAGGCTCCCCAGGAGCACCTCCATCGCGCAGCGGGGCCCGGAGCCCGCGCAGGGCACTTACCAGGGCCGCTCTGCGCGTAGGCTCCGGCGCGCCCGCCCGCGGGGGAAGCCCGGCCGGGAGCGGTGGCAGCGCGGCCGCGGGCTCTCGTATCCCGGGGACCGGAGCCTCTGCGGCCGCGGAGGGACGGCCCCACCCCGGCACACGAGCCCGCCCCGCCCAGCAGCGCGGTCCCGGGGCGGCAGGGGGCGCGCGCGCGCAGCCCCTCGCAGGCAGAGTCCTCCCGCTCCGTGCGCGCCTCTGTCCTAGTAGCCTCCCCGGGAACGGTCCGCTCTCTCGAGGCCCCCATGCTTAAGGTGACCAGATTGTTCAGGTGTTGGCGGGACAAAAATCGGGACTTTTTTAAAACGCCGCAGGACGCGGGAAAAATTGCTAGAAATCAGGACTGTCCCGCCAACACCTGGACGATCTGGTCACCTTACCCATGCTCACCTCTCCTGCTGTATTCCGTGTCCTCATCCTGCTTCCCTGCCACCTGCGCCCGCATCGCCGGAGCGCACACGTGCGCGGAGCCAGGTACAGGGCTCAGGCTGCCCTGGCCACGGGGACGCGGAGGGCCCATCCCAATAGGTGACAGGAGACAACGCGCCTGGCCCCGCCAGCTCCAAGGGTCTTTCTCAACCTCATCGGTGCAGTGGGAGTCAAAAGGTTTGCAAACGACAACATAGTAAGTAATACTTTGGACCCTGAACTTCCCAGGAGCCCCCGCGTCGTGCGTGCGATGTCCCAACCCGGGATATTTGGGGTCCCACCCTGTGGGTGCGCGCAGCGTGGACGCCCTGTCCTGCCAACCCGCACGCGTTGGGGACCGGGACCGCGCGGGTCCAAGGGGAGTCCCTGGCCACCCTTCGGGCACCCTCCCTGGACCTCCCTCCACTGTTCCACACTGTGGTCCTCAGGCCCCTGCCCTCCTCCTTCCTGGTGGAGACCTCTGGGCTTTTACCCACACCCTCACCTCGAGGCTCAGACCCGTGTCCTTACCTGGAGCTTTCTGCACCAAATCCCTCTTCCCCCAACCCCCACCCGTCCCACACACATCGTCTGAGTCTGGCCTCACACCCTGAGGTCTCTGCCCAATGTCCCAGAGGCCCCAGATGCCGCAGCCCACTCTGAGGCCACCGTCCTGTCCTCAGCGGGTCTTTGGGGTTGCCCAGGCCTCTGCTCTCTCCCATGTCCAGTCCCTCAGTGGTTCCTGGGGGATAGGTACCTGCCCCGCGGTTCTCATCCAAGCTCCATCTACCACCTCGCACCCCCGCAGGCAGACAGCCCTGCCCCGCAGTCACAGCCAAAGATGTCACTCCAGGTGCCCGCCCCAGCCAGGCTCTGACAATACACGTCTCCACAGAGTCCCCCACTCTTTCCCTGGCCTCACTGATGCGCTGAATACGCCATGTGCCGCCCCCTCAGGAAAATGCTCTTCTCCAGGTACTCACCCGCCAGTCTCCTGTTCTCGTCGCCTCAAGGGGAACACCCACCCCAAATGGAAGGCCACCACTATCCATCTCCTCTCCCGGATGTTTGTCATAGTGCATCTACTCCTGAGATGACAGCAGACGTGTACTTTTATTTCTGTGTCTAGCCGGTAAACTCAGCAGGTGCACCTGTTTCTGCACACCTCTATCCAAGAAAGAGCGAGGCGAGGCGCCTGCTGCAGAGCAGGGACTGAAGTGCTGGCTGAACAAACGGTTTCATATTATTTTTGACATGAAACAACATGCTGCTATGTCGCTGCGTGTTTGAGGATGTTAAAATCAGTAGTCATGTACTGATCCAGTTTTTGTCAAGTGCATTATGTTACCGGTGAGATGTGGAGACCTGGATTCTTGTCTTTTTGAAGGAAAGATGGCCCTGTTTTCCCAGTTTCAGTCAAGAAACAAAATGCAGCCCTGACCAGTTTGCTCAGTGATTGGAGCATCGGCCTTGCTGCTGACCGAGGGATCTTGGGGGTTCGGTTCCTGGTCAAGGGCATGTACCTCGGTTGCAGGCTTGTTCCCCGCCCAGGTCCAGGCATGTGTGGGAGGCAAGGTCTCTCTGACATTGATGTTTCTCTCTCTCTTTCCCCCTCCCTCCCTTTCACTCTCTCTAAAAAAATAATGGGAAAATATCCTTGGGTGAGGATTAACAAAACTAACAAACAAAGTGTGTAAAGCAAGCAAGAATTTATTGGCCGCAGCAAAAAAAAACACTCAAATGAGACATTTATTAAAGCTGGGCTCGGTGAAACAAGGAAGGGCTGAGCATGGAGGCAGCAGGAGAGCGGAGGCTGGGCTGGGCTGCGGTGGCTCACTGGAGAGTCAGAGAAAAGGGGGCCGTGGAGACATGTGCAGGGGGTGAGCTCAGGATGCGTGCTGGGTCCTTTGAGTTGAGGGTATTTATCTCCCTCTTGCAGATGGAAATCTTAAGAAGGTCTCGGGAGAAAGTCTCAGTAGAATATGAACCAGCTCTCCAGGTGTGTCCGTTTAGGGTCGTGGTCTCCACTGATGGGTCGGTGCCAGGGCAGGAGGTCATTAGTCAATGCAGCTGGTCCTGAGGCAGCCATACTGTTTGTTGCTTGTCTGGTTTTGCTGCTTTTCTGGGCTTGGAGCTGAAATACAACTGAGGCCTAGATGCTATCTTTAAGGAGGAAAGTGGTGTGTGTGTGTGTGTGGGGGGAGGGTGGTGTCTAAACTGCGTGAAAGGTCAGGGGTCCAAACCCATGACCAGTGATATGCAGAGGAAAACAGGTTACTCTGGGGGTGGGTCCTTGTTTCCCCAGTTTTGCCCCTTGTGAGGCACCACCTGGGGCTTCCAGGCCCATCATCCTGCTCCACTCATGTCTGTCTAACTGCCTATTACAATTATACACAGAAAAGTTGGTTGGATAATTCTCAGGTTACAGGAGAACTTGAATCTTTTACTTTTTAAAAATCTTTGCAAGATGCATGTGGTACTTTTTTGGTAGTTTTTTCTTTTTGTTAAAGAAAATAAGCACTCGTTGGAGTAGCAGTGTGACATGGGTCAGCGTGGGAAGCCCAGGCCTGTCGGGGGACCCTTGGATCTAGGGATGAGGGCAGACACCTGGGTGGGCACCTTGAGGAATTTGAGCTTTGTAGTAAGAGCCGACACGTCCCCTGCATGGGAAGACAGTACCCCCACATCTCAGGGGACCCCCTTCTGGTCTTGATGTCCAAACACCAGTCATACCCACCCACCCCATCCCATTGGGGAACTGGCTGAAGCCAGACAGATGGAGCCGCACAGCCCAAGGTGCTGAAGGCAGCCCGTGTCCCCCTCCCCCTCCTTCCCCTGCATGGGCCAGGCCACCCACCTCGGCCACCCGGGGCCAGAGCCTCAGGCAGGCAATGGAAACAGGACCTCCCCAGGTGGGCTGCCTCCCCTGCAGTCCCAGGGCTCCCGGGGGAGTGCCCCTGCTGGGAGCCCCAGGGCACCCCCCCCCCCCCCCCGGGACAAAGCGGCCCCTGCCCCCCTCCAACCGAGGCAGTGTTCCCAGGAGCTCAGAGGGCACATCTTCCCTCTGGAAACTTCTTGTTCACACAGGTCGTGGGTGCACACAACAGTTGGCAGCGTACATCGAGGCATCCCCTATGCCTTCCCCATCGGCACCACTCTGTCCCTACTCCTGCCACGCCGGCCCAGGTGCAGCTGGACATGCCCGCCACAGTGCAGGGCCTGATCCAGGCCTTTTCAGAACCTCCCAGGGGTGCCCATTCCCTTTCCCTCCACAGTCAGGACCCCCCACTGCAGAGAGACGGAATCCTGCTCCCACCAGGTGAGGATGGGTGCCTCTTTCCTGGTCCGGTTGTCCAGAGTGGCAGGAATGAGTGCTGGGGAAAGAGAAACCCCTTCTCGCCCAAATGTCTGCATCCAGATGTGGGCATCCCAAGTGAGAGCTCAGTGATGTGACAGCTAGCTTCATGAGCTGTGACCACTCCAAGCATGGCCCTGCAGCCACTGGGCTCCAGGGGCCTCCCCAGATTCTCCACCCGCAGGCGGCCCAGGACAGAGGCAGAGAAAGGGGCAGGACCGTCCAGTAGATATCCATCTTGGGAAGCCAGGAGCCCCCACTGGCACAGGGACATTGAGTCAATTAATTGCAATTCAGGAGTTGTTCCTCAACACCGAAGACGTGGTTGTGGCCGACTGGCTAATGAGTACAGAGGGTGAGAGATGAAATACTCTCAGAGAGTGACTGGTCTGACCCTGCCACTCACCTCCACCTCCCAGTGCCCCCGCCCTGGTGTCAATAGCTCAGCCTCTGGTGTCCCAAAGCCCCACAGAGCCCCACCTCTGCCGGCTGATGCACCCCACCAGGTGACTGTATTTTGCAGGTTCCCCACCCGAAGCAGACTCAGGGTCTCACCCAACATGGGTGTCTAGCTGGGAAGCCACTCCTGGGGTGCACTCTCCTTCCAAGGAAGTGGGGAGTGGGAAACCCACACTGTGAGGAGGGCAAAGACCCCTCAGGGTTTGCAGGAGCTGTTCCCTCTCCTTCAAGAAGGGGCTACTTTTATGCCCTTCACCAACTGATATTTGGGTTTACGGTGGGGGCAGTGCAGGAACCTTCATTCACCTATACCCTGCTACAGCTCCAGTCCATGGGAAGGGGGAGGGATAGGGGAGGAGAAGGAGGGGAGGAAAAGGGGAGAGGAAAGTGGGGAGGAATGGATGAAGGGGGAGGAAGAGATGGGAAGAGGGGGAGAAAGGGAGAGCCAGCTTACTGTACTTCGTTTCCTGACACATTTACTATATTTAATTTCCTTTCTTGCACACCCCCAGCCCGACTGAACAAAGACCCATTTGCTTGGTTTTCTTTGAACCTGCTGTTGTCTTCCACATCCTCTGGCAGCTCTGTCCCTTCCGCAGGGTTCCATGAGTCAGATCATCTCAATCCCACACACACAGGGATTCGATGGGAAAATAGTCTTTCCAACAAATGGTAGTGAGTCAATAGGGTCTCCACAGGCAAACAAAGTCATACCCTTACCTCACACCATATGCAAAAATTAACTCAAAATGAACCAAAGACCTAAACTTAAAAGATAAAACTGTTAGAAGAAAATGTAGGGGAAAAGCTTCATGATATTGGATTTGGCATTGATATCCCACATGATGACACCAAAAGCACAGGCAACAAAAGGAAAGAACACATTAAAATTTACAACTTTTGTGCACAGAGGACACTAACAAGAGTGAAAAGGCAACCTATTATAGAATTGGAGAAAATAACCGCAAATCATATATCTGCTAAGGGGATTAATATCCAGAATATATAAAGAACTACAATTCAAAAATAAAAAGTCAAACCATCATTTAAAAAATGGATAAAGGGCTTGAATAGACATTTAAAGAATATATACAAATAGCCAAAAAGCACATGGAAAGATGCATACATTATGGAACACTGGGGAATGCAGATCAAACCACAATGAGATACCACCTCACATCCATTAGAATGGCCATTCTTTTCTTAAAAAGTGATGTGAATTTGGAACCCTCTGCACTGTTGGAAGGAATGTAAGATGGTGCAGCCACTGTGGAAAGTAGTATGGAGGTTCCTCAAAAATTTAAACATAGGCCCTAGCTGGTTTGGTTCAGTGGATAGAGCATTGGCCTGCGGACTGAAGGGTCCCGGATTCAATTCTGGTCAAGGGCACATGCCTGAGCTATGGGCTCAATCCCCAGTGTGAGGTGTGCAGGAGGCAGCCAATCGATGATTCTCTCTCATCACTGATGTTTCTATCTCTCCCTCCCTCTCCCTTTCTCTCTGGAATCAATAAAAATATATTTTAAATAAATAAATAAATTTTTTTAAAAATTAAACATATAATGATCACATAATCCACCACTTCCAGGTATAAAACCAAAAGAATTAAAAGCAGGGACTTGAAGATATATTTGTGCACCCACATCCACAGCAGCATTACTCACAATGGCCGACAAATGAATGGATGAGCAAAATGTGGTACAGGTATACAATGGATTATTGTTTTAAAAAGGAAAATCTGACAAACACTGCAATAATGATTAACCTTGAAGTTGCTATGCTGAGTGAAATAAGACAGTCACAAAATAGGCCAGTGATGTCCTTTATATGAGGACCCTAGAGTCATCGAATTCAGAGACAGAAAGTAGATGGCAGGTACTGGACTGGGCACAGGGATGGGAGTTAAGTGTTCCAAGGGGACAGAATTTCATTTTGGGAAGATGGAAGTTCTGGAGATGATGTAGGTGACGGCTGCACAATGTTAATGTGCTTAATACCAACAAACATTTAAAAATAGTTAAAATATAAATTTTATGTTTTATATATTTTACCCCGCCCCCCCCCCCCCCCCACACACACACACAAGAAAGATTCGCCACCTTTACCTATTTATCCACCAGGTATGTATGTTCCCACTCTTAAAGGCAGACATGGGCCAGCTTCCTGGAGTCTCTAGTCTATGAGGTCAGACAATGATTAAATAATCACATGCACACACTCGCACACACTCATACACACGTGCACCACACTCACATGTGCATGCATAAGTCCACACTGCACTTCAGTGCTAGAGAAGCAGTGAATCCCACACTGGTTCCATGCCCATTAGTCATGTGGTGTGAGGGGCTGGGTATGAGGAGAGCACACACCACCCAGCTCCTCAGGTCCCTGCCATCCAGGGCAGCATGGCTGCCCCTCCTAGTGGGCACCTTGGTCACAGGGGATGGGGGAGACCCAGCAGGGACTCCATGGGGACAGACTCGGCCACATAGCAGGCAGAATGGATCTGACCTCTGCCGCACCTGCGACCCTCTCCCTCCCCAGGTGAGGAGTAACAATCCCCATCTCTGCCAGTTTGGGCCTGGTTGTGACACCCTGCCCCCTCTCTCCCCAGACCCCACCTGCTCCCCTCATCGTCCAGATTCATCTAGATTGGGACAGGTGACTCTCCCAGCTGGCAAAGGTGACTTCAGTGGTGACCTGGGTGGTGGCCAAGATCAGTTGTCCTGACTGCTCTTCATGAAAAACTGGGCAAGAACTACAGTCTTGGGAAGATTGTTCATTTCTCTGAAAGTCAAATTAGGAGCTGGGTCAACACATGTTCAAATGGCAAGAGAGGAAGTCATGACAGCACGTGACCAGGGGCAGTGACCAGGGGACGGGGATGGAGGATGGAGACAGGGAACTTGGACTGAGGATGGGTGACGGGGGTGGGGTGAAGGATGAGGGAGGAGTTAATGGGGAAAAAGGAAGGGGAACAGGGGACAGGGACTGGGTACAGCGGTGGTCTCCGTGACTGCCAGGCCAGGCCATTTGCCAGCAGTGCTTCCTCTGCTCATCCCAACACCAGACTCCAAGTGGACCAGGTGCAGCTTGAGCAAAGCAATGTGATGAATGTAACGCTGCAAGTCAGAGTTCCTGCTAGGGCGCTGCCTCCCCACCACTGTCCCTGGTTTCTCAGTAGCTGCTGTAAATTCCATAATGGCAGGTCAGAAGGAGGTGGCTGGATCCCTGAGGTGTGACTGCACTGCCCTCATGTGGCAGACTAACTGCTTGTGGGTTGCTTTTGGTGTCCTTTACCTTCTGGCCCCTCTGCCAGGGCTTGCTCGCCACCCTTCAGGTAGCCCTGCCCTCCAGCAGGACCCTTCCAGCCTCCCCAAAGCTCACCTGCCTCTCTGGCCTTCCCGAGAGCAGGCTCGTGTCCCACCCTAGCCCTCAGTGGCTGCCCAAAACCTCTCCATTAACCAACCTCCCCACACCTCACCTCATGTCCCCCACTCCTCACTGTGCCTCCACTGGCCAAAACCTTTCGCTCCCACTTAGAGGTCTGTGCCACACACCTGAGCATCAGTACCAAATACCAGAGCACATCTGTAGCATACCTAATAGTATCTTCACTCACCTAAGAGTATCTGCATCATACACCTGAGCACATCTGTACTTTAATATCTGCTCCACACCTGAGCTCACAAGGCCAGTCTCTGCCCCACATATTCCCATCAGTGACGTCCTCATCCCTCCATCAGACACCACAGATAAGAAACCCACACCCTCCCCAAGTCCCCATATCCCCAACCAGCAAGGTGCCCAATCACGGACACGCAGGGCCACCCAATTTCTGACAACCACCCAGGAACCAAATATCCACACAATGCCCCCCAAATTATAGTTTGGGAAACACACTTAAAGGGCGGAGTGCCCTGGCCAGTGTGGCTCAGTTGGTTGAGCACTGTCCTATGAACTGAGAGGTCACCAGTTCAATTCCCGGTCATGGCACATGCCCAGGTTATGGGCTCTATCCCCAGTAGGAGGCAGTCAATTGATGTTTCTCACAACCATGTTTCACTCTCTCTTCTTCTCAAAAAAAATTAATAAAAATGTATTTTTAAAAGGGGGAAGGGCAGAAACAGCCTAAAGCAATTCCATGAGTGGTAGGGCAAAGGGTCATGGGCACTCAACTTCACTTTCATGTTTGAAAACAGACCATAAGAGAGCAGAGTGAATCATTAGTAAATGACAAACACACCTCTAAACTACATTTGGATTTTTATATTCAAAGTTCTATGAAATTTAAACACATTCCTATAAGAGATGAATTATATCTAAGCATTTCCACAAGTGAGTTGTGCGGACACCAGAAAATACCTCAAGGTGTCCCGAGACCCTTGCAGCTCCCCTTGTGAGCAAGCACATCAGAGATGGCCTGTAACAAGGAGTAAATTGCTTTATTGCTTACCTTTATATTCAAATTAATACAATAAACCCCTTTTAAAAAGTAAGGCACATGAAAAGCCTTCTGTGCAAGTTCTGTATTATTTTAAAATTCCTATTGGCTAATAAAAGTATTTCCACTACAGAATTGGAGCTACATAGAAAATCACATGATATATGTTTGACATGCAGAATACCTGAAACATTATCATATCTTACCTCATGGCACAATTAAACAGTCCCAAATCAAACGCCTGTATCTGAATAACAGTATGACTATTGTTACAACCGCAAAAATGTTAATCAGATTATCCACATATGTACAGTTGGGTCCCCAAATATTAACTATATAAAGACAACTGCATTTGTGCTCCGTTTCACTAACGGTAAGAGATTTGGCATTTTCAGTCTTTTTTTTCCAGAAGTCATGTTGTTGTTTGTAAAAGGCTAGTGTTATACGATGCTGAAGACCATGGAGAGATACTGTTCATATGACACCTGAATCCAGCCGTCCTGATCTGTATCGTAGCGTCTGAATATATCTGTCAATCTCTGAGGAAGAAAACCACAGGTATTTAGATTCTGATATTAAAGGAACAAAATAAACTTGGCAGAAAGACATTTAGGAACTCAATTTCAGCAGCACTCATGTTTCCACATTCCCTAACTCAGTGGTGGGCAAACCATGGCTTGCGAGCCACATGCTACTCTTTGGTCCCTTGAGTGTGGCTCTTCCACAAAAAACCACGTGCAGGTGCACAAGTACAGTGTGACTGAAACTTCACGGCCCATGTGCAGAAGTCGGTTTTCGGCCTGGGTGAGTCTATTTTGAAGTGGCGTTAGAACACTCAAGGAGCCAAATAGCCGCATGTGGCTCGTGAGCCGCGGTTTGCCAACCACTGCCCTAACTGATGAAACCAGCACAGGGAGGCACGTGTGGGGGATCTTTGCCTGACCCCAAGGCCCCTCCCTAAGAACCTGCCCCAGCAGGTGAGGACCGGCACACACCGTGCAAGGGCAGGTCTCCCTCCGCCAGCTCAGGGTCCATCCTGCCCCCCCCCCCCCCCATCTTCCTGTCTGCCGATCCCCCACCCCAGGGCTCCACTCTAATTTATTCATAAGCAGTACTCAAAGGCAGGACAGTCAGGTAAGGGCTGCCCCAGAGGACAGGGATGCAACTACAACAGATTCTGAAGAATTATCATGACAAGGGAAGAAAACAACGCCCAGGCTCATTATGGCCTGGGTGCCCAGCCAGCTGCCCAGGGCGGCCCGGAGAAGGGCTGGAGCCTGGCCATGTGGGCGGCGCCTGATGCAGTCTCCTCTGGGCTCCCCTCGGTGCCAGCCACGAGCATCCCAGCATGTGCGTGCAAGACAGTTAAACAGCACTTAACTCTGGCTTGAAGAACAATGGGCAATCTTTCTTTCTCATTTGATTTTTTTTAATTTATTGATTTTAGATAGAGAGGGAGGGAGAAGAAAAAAGAGAAAGAGGAAGACAGAGAAAGAAACATGAATTTGTTCTGTCACTTTATTTATGCATTCACTGGTTGATTCTTATATGTGCCTGGACAAAGAATCGAACACACAAGCCTGGCATATCAGGATGACACTCTAGCCAACTTAGCTACCCGGCCAGGTCTGGGCAATCTTTATTTAAAAAAAAAAAAAATTTTTTTTTAAATTAATTTCAGAGAAGAAAGAGAAATATCAATGATAACAGAGAATCATTGATCGGCTTCCTCCTGCAGCCCCCCACTGGAGATTGAGCCCACAACCCAGGCATGTGCGCTGACCGGGAATTGAACCTCTTGGTTCCTGGGTTGATGCTCAACCGCTGAGCCACACCCGGCTGGGCTGGGCAATCTTTCTTTATGTTTTAATTGTATTTCGCCAAGATTTCTACAAATTTTCATGTAATTTTATCAGAAACAATTTTCAAAAAGCCTTTTTCTATTGGAAAAGAGGCAGACGAAGAATATGCTTTCGAGGCTTTTTACTCGTGGCCTGCAGTTTTCTTTTCAAGGCCTCACCTCTTCCCAGCATGCAGGGTCATTCTGGAAGGGTGGGAGGGACTAGACATTGGCAATGAGGCTCCAGGCATAGCTGGAAGCTGGCCTGGAGGCAGTGGCTGACCTGGCCTCAGCTCCCAGGGAGCGTCTCGGGGATTCAGCATCACCTCAGCTGCTGAGCCTGTATGCGCTGACCTTCGCTCAGGCAGAGATACAAAGATCAGGTGTTTACTATGGGCCATAACCTCAAATGGAAGTCCTGATTCTAAAGCAAGTCAGTTACAGAGCCTGATGAGATTGTACACTGCACCTTTCCGAGTGTGTTCACACTGCTAACACGTCACCCAGCCTCACAGACCCCGAGGCAGAAGGAGGCCAGGCTCTCCCGGTCCCAGAGATCTGAAGCATCAGAGTTAACAAACCTGGATCTGGAGAGCCCAACCCACCAGATTCACCGGTAAAGAAATCAGAAAAACCTCACATTTGAACGGGAAAATTAAAAAATGTGAGAGTGTTTTCAAAAAATATCAAATTGTATTAAAAAACCTCACGCTGTTCACACCTTCGTGGATTCTGAAGCTGACAAGATGGAACCTCAACTTGGATTCAAGTTGCAATGACTTATCTTCTAGAGATGGACTCTACTGAAATATTAATGAAAAAACTCCCTTTTCCATAAGTGGAATTGGCTCCAGAATAATGCTGGGTGGGGGTTATAGTTATTATAATTCAATGGCATGGGTGATAATGTTGACTCTGAGAGATTGGGTTCATTTTACTGGTTCTCTGCTACTGTTATTTTTTGGGGAAATTTGTCATAACAAAAATTTTGAAAGATTTAAGTTTATTAGTTCTAAAGCTTAATATATATATATGGAATTCGGATCCCTACCTAGAAACAGGAGCAGGGACCTAGAAACAGGGTATAAACAGCCAGTGCAAGATAGATTGCTCTTCTGTCTTAGAGGGTGTCTCGTTAAGCTCTGCACTTAGTTCTCTTGGAGGGAAAGTGTGAGGCCGCAGGATGAAGTCTCAGAAACGTGTGAGGAGCTGGGACGGGCAGCGGGCAGCAACTCAAGAGTTGCACCAACACCACACAAGGACCCAAGGGCTTGGGAGCCAGCCTGGGGAGTTAGAGCTCACCTCACACAGGAAGGCAGGGCAGAGGGAAAGCCACATAGTAAGTTTACCCATTTCCTCAGAATAAAAATACAACAAAAATAGCAGAGTAAACATGTAAATAACCCACTGGATAAGGGACAACAACCTCTTCTGAATGAACTGCTTTATAATATTTGCAGGGGGAGAAAGAGCACTACTGTTTACACCTCTGTGTAACAGGAAAAAAAAAAATACTATAGATGCTTCTCCAAAGACAAGACTAACTTTTAGAAGATCCAGGAACTGATTTTATATGTGTCTGACTCCATGAAATCCCAAATTCCAGAACGGCACTTCCCTTTCTCTCCAGGGAGCCCAATTACCTGCAAGACGATGCAGCCCTGGATGAAGTCATCAAAGGCGATCTGTCCCCGTCCTTGTCTGTCAAACTTTCGAATGAGGATGTCATGAAACTGGTCAGAGAGCCGGTAGCCTTGAAAAGGAATCAGAGTAAATAGCGTGCCAGGAGGGGGCGCTTCCTTCAGAACCCCGCTCACCTCAGACACAGGCCTCTTATCACAGCTCAGGATAAACGGTCTGGGCTGGGGAGGGAACACAGCACACATTTATTCCTATGCACTGAGCTACGCCAGTCCCTCAGCGGTGACCACTGTGGCAGGCCAGAGCATCTCCCTGGAGTGGGAGGAGTAACTGGAGGCGGGACCACACGGCGAGTTGAAGGATCCCGTGAACTCACTAGTTCGCATCACACCCACAGGGCAGTCAGGACCAGTTTCTTGGATGCAGCGCAGTGATCATTTTAAAAAGCCCCATGCCCTGGCCGGGTGGCTCAGCTAGTTGGGAGCATGATCCCGTACACCAGAAGGCTGTGGGTTTGATCCCCAGCCAAGGCACTCATGGGAGGCAACTGATCAATATTTCCTTGTCACTTGAATGTTTTTTCTCTCCTTCCCCCTTCCTCTCTCTAAAATCAATAAAAACATATCTTCTGGTGAGGATTTTTTTAAGCCCTTTACTGATAGATTTTATTACATTTATTAACCTAGACATGAAAGTTCTGAATAATTCAGCTTCCCTGGGTTAACTCATTACTAGAGAATCTCGTTTTAAAAGATAAAATATCACTGACATCTTCCAATTAAACAAAATGTAAACCTAAGGAAACAGACTCACTGACAGATATTTCCCCAGAGAAATGAACTGATTTGGAAACTGAACATTACAAGGAGTAAGGTAGCCTCTCAAAGTTCAATCCAGTGTTACGCAGAGGGTCACTGGTTCCGTTGGCAATTTGCTAGATGTGTCTTGAAAAGATCTCCAGCAGGAAGGTGGCTCTGAAGACGGGGGACATCCCTGGGGGCCAACTAACCCAGGACACCTACTGCCTTCCCCTTCCTCCCCTCGTCATACCACTACCTGCATGACCATGGTATCCTTACTTATTCAGGAGACAAGATCCAGGTGCCAAAATATTTTTACTGATTTTCAGTCTTGCTGCAGTCTTTGCAATGTACACCCACTGTCTGAGTGAATTTCACAGTTAATTACCTGTATGAACACTTAATACTTTACTGAAAAAGATTCAAACATGCATGCATGGATGGTACCTTTCTGAGTGGCCAGTGTGCTCTGCACATCTGTGACTAATATCCAGGGCCCCCTCCCTGCAAGCTGAGTAGAAGCCAGGATGCCCAACTAGTCAGAAAGCGACAGCTGCCACTCCTCCCGCCCCCATGGTTCTCATCGCCTCACACCAGCGCCTCTGCCTGGTCAGGGAAGGCAGGCCAAGGCTGGTGAGGGCTGACCTTAGGACACAGCCACAAGGCCGTGCTCATTCAGGGTCCAATGGTCTCCTGCCCGCCTGGGAAAGGACAGATAAGACTGTAACAATGACACAGTAACTCCACAATCTACGACAAGGGAAGCAACTTGTATCACCCCTGGCATTAACTTCCAGTGTCCCTGGTCCTCAATATTACTGCAGGGAAAACAAAAGTGGAGGAAGTCATAGTAGAAAAATAAATGTTGTACAAGTCATGAAAAAAACTTTTATCCGAGAGGCCAAAACCTGGGAGCAGTCAGTTCTCTACGAGGTCCTTCCAGTGAAAATCCAAGTAACAATAATTAAAAGGAGGTGCCCTCTGCTCATGGCCCTGCCCCCACAGCCTGGGGCCCTGGTGGGGACTGGCCGCCCTTCAAACCTGGCGTGCTGACACAGTGCCTCACCCTGACCTGTGGCTGAGCACCTTTCTGCTCCAGCATAAAAAGGAGGGGCAGGGGCTGGGGAGAATGCAGCAAAAAGATGGAAACGAGTGATAAGTTTAAGGTTCATTACACTTTCACAAAGTTTTCATAATAAACACTGCACTGGCTTAGTGGCTGCCAGGCCGGGCGGAGGAAAGGGGAGCTGGGCACGGTGGAGCTGCCCCAAGGCCTTTAGTGCTGAGTACACTCCACCCCTCGCTGGCGAGAGTGAGGGCTATGCCATGTGCACGTTCTCCTTTCCACGTCTCTGTTCATGGCAAACAGCACCTACTAATAAAGTTTGTTAAATGAATGGACCATCAAATCCATAATGTGTGCTAGTCAGTCACACAGCATTGCCAGGGTTGGCCTGAGATACCCCCACGGAGCTGACAAAGGTCAGAGGGCACCGTAGTACTCAACCCCCTGACTCCCTCAAGCCTCTGCTGAGCTAAATCATCCCCCTCTGACCCAAGGCAAGATCCTTATTCTTAGGCGTCAAGACTGAAGGGAATTTTCTGCTTCTGTGGCTCATTTCCTAAGTTACAACAGAAACTCTTCCAAAATGATCAACTCGGGGAAAATGATGACAATGTTTCTTTCTCAGAAAACAAGGCTTTGGAGAAGCCCTAGGGGAGAAATATCAGAACCAATCACAGGAAGAAACTTTTTGGAATAACTGAAGAAATGCTGCCATAGAATATTTCCTTTCTCCAGAAAAACACTCAGAAGTCAGGAAGATGTCAGCACTGACAGCGGGAGGGCGTGCCAGCCCTGATGAGGGCCTCTGCTGGGCCTGCGCGGCTCCGCCGCAGCTGCAGACACCCTGGGTCTGACCCGGCCTGGGAGGCAGAGTCTGTCCACAGGAGCTCCAGGGACTCGGAGGTCACAGCACTAAGTAGAAAGAAGGCTCTGGGCCTCGCCGGGTTAGAAAACACAGTTCTGTGTTCCATGACACACCTGAGGCCACAGGATCAGAAATCACTCCTAGGATCTGGGCTCCTCCCACATTCTCCCCAGCCTGGCAGGCCCCTGGCTCCTTCCCCAGACCCCCAGCAGTCTCCCACCTAAGGGTAGCGCAAGATTAGTTGCATTCTGAGTTCCAACTCTAAGAATCTGAGATCCACGTCTTGCCCAAACTCTGACCACACCTGGTGAGCTCCAAACAGACTTCCTGTGCCATCACCCAGCCTCCACCTGGTTCTGTCCGAGTTCATAAGGCAAGAAAAGAAAGCAATAGAAAGAGAAGACAGTCATAAAGTACATGACCAGAGGAAAATGGAGAGGGCAGGACCATGTTAGCCATGTATTAAAACTCGAAATACCTAGAAAATAGTACATTATAATCTAAGTTTTATTTTCTTCTGGAAGGCATTTATAAGAAACCTTTTAAGAAAGACATAGAAGGGGTTTTGTAATATGGGCCCAGTGAACACCGAGCCAAGTAAAATTGCCTCAAATCAGAATCTCAATGTAACTTCAAACCTTGAAAGAGACCCCATTTCAGTTTTTCCCTCTAAAAGAAAAATCCCAACTCCCCCTCAGACCCATGCATGGATATTAGAGGCCCGCTGACCACTCTGAAAGGTACCATGGGCACACTCCTCACGGCACAGCACACGCACACCCTCACCCAGCACACGCACCCTGAGAATGGGAGCTTTCGCTGCCTCTAATGTTCTACCTGAGGCCCTCACTATGCACTAGAGCCTTAAGGAATCATCACTTATGGGTATTTTATCATCTTTCTGGGTATTTTGATGTTCCATGAAATATACAATACCCTACACTATCTTTTTCACTTACTTTAAATTGTTTCAAAGCTACATTCTCAATGTGCTTGTGACATCATTCCAATTCACAAAAGATAAACGATTGCATAGCCCCTATCTCATTTTGGATGAAAAACTGCATTTAAAGGATACATAAAAGTCTCCTCCAATAATATCAACATATAAGTCTGTGTAATGTAAACAAAAATTTCACATAGACTGGGTTAAAAAATCAGTAAGTTGAACCAAATAAAAGAACTCCAATGGTACCTAAGTTCCAAAATGAAACATGCTACACAATCAAGGTAAGTGAATTACCAAAACCTGAAAGGGCTTGCTTGAGCTCGTTCTTGTCAATCATCCCCGAGTTGTCCCTGTCGTAGGTGCGGAAGACATTCTGCCAGTCCGTGATGTACTTCCAGACGCCTGTGAACTCGCTGAAGTTCACACCAGCCTTGTTCTCACGGTCAAACATTGCTGAGAAAAAAAAGAGCACAAGTGGTCCCAATGAATGGAATCTCGATGTTAATCACCAAGAAACACAGCCACAGCAGCTACCTCCCCAGCATGGCACTCAGCCAGCGAATCCTTAAGTGCTGCTAATCATGCTCACTGGCTGAGTCAGGGGCAAGATCACCTCTGTTGGAGTGGGGCAGGGGGACTGTCACCCAGCCACAGCCCCCCATGAAAAAGAAAATGGAAGCAAACCTCACTATTAGAGCCACAATAAACAGGATACTTTACACTGAAATAGGTTCTACAGAAGCACGGCCACTGGTGGGTGCTCTGAAGATGCCAGAGAAAAGTGCCCCTTACTCCCAGCTCCTAGTTTTGGGCTTAGAACAGGGGGCCTCCTCCATTTCCCAGGACCAACATCCTCCAGCAGAGGCCATTCAATGAGAAAGAGATTCTACTGGCTTCAATGTTTTCTTAGACCTGCCTTTCATAAAAAAACAAAAAACAAAAAACAAAAAAAACCAAAAAACAAAAAAAACGCATCCCAATTCCAGGTCCAAATACAAAAGAACTACCACTATATGTACATAAAATTGCAAAATGGCTGCCCTGGCTGGTGTAGTTCAGTGGCTAGAATATCAGCCTGCACATCAGAGGGTCTCAGGTTCGATTCCCGGTCAAGTGCACAGTCCTGGATTGCAGGTCCAATCCCTGTGGGGCCCACGTGGGAGGCAACCAATCAATGTGTCTCTGTCACATTGATGTGTGTATGTTTGTCTCTCTCTCTTCTCCCACCTCCCTTCCACTCTCTCTAAAATCAATGGGAAAAATATATTCTTACTCCTCAAGTGAGGATTTTAAAAAATCTATTAAAGAATTTGCAAAATGGCTAAAATATATGATATAAAAACCCAGTCTGAATTATTGCCACAAAAAAATGATACATCATTTGGTGTCTCTTTAGGCAAGGAGATGATGGAAGCCTCTAGCCTGAATGCTCTCAGCTTGGTCAGAAGTACACCACATTCAGTGAAGTTTCATGTAGTAAAGAATCTGGGGATTGCTCCAGTCAGTGGTTACACAGGAATAAGGGCTGCGTGTGGGGTGTGTAGTCCGGTGTGTTCATGAAATCTCCAGGGCAGGAAGGAATGATCGAACGTAAATTGACAGTAAAGAGTCAGTGAGGAGACAGAGGGGCGGAGTGAAGGCCCACACCAGACTGGAGTTCAGGGAGAATAAGGCAGGAAGCAGCGCTGTACCAACAGCCCACCCCTGTCTGTCTGAACAGGCAGGACGCCGGCACCCTTACTTACATATGATTGACCTGACAGTCACAGGATTAAATGGAGTCCAGGTGCCTGAAAACAAACAGGAACTAAAGTAAGAGAGAGCGATTTGTACCTTTATTAATTTTTAAACTCAGTAAAAACAAAGTCAAAAAATGTTTTTAATGTGGGGGAAAGCAGTATCTCTGCCTATCCCCCACTTGTATAAAAAGAACACCCCCCCCTTAAATACATACACACACACACCCATTTCAGTCCTGGGTGGCACAGAGATCCATTCCTGACCTCTGACCTGCCGAGGGCCAGAGGTGCCACGTCTCACGTTCAGGGACACTGGGCCCTGCAGCAACTCCCAAGTGCCACTCAGGGCTTGTACAGGCTTCCCTCACCCTCCCACGTGCCCCTCCAAATACATGCACACCCTCCACCCAACTCCTACCTCCTCTTTAAGCCTTGGGTGAAATGCTTCCTCAGGGAGTTTTTGCTGAATGCCCTACATCAGGGGTCCTCAAACTTTTTAAAGTGGGGGCCAGATCACGGTCCCTCAGAGAGCTGGAGGGCCGGACTATATGAACTACTAATTCCTACTGTAACACCTCGGCTGCGCTCACTGCCCAAAAAACCTGGCGGGCCGGATCAGACTCCTCTGCGGGGCATGTGGCCCGCGGGCCGTAGTTTGAAGACCCCTGCCCTACATACTCTAGGTCGCTAAAAAGGAACTCCATTTGCTCTGCCCGCACCTTCTGATTGCCCCTTCAGACACTTGCAACGGCCATTATTCCAAGAAGGCCAGTCCCCCCAAGAGAATAGGGGCTCGCCTGTCCCTAGGCATGACTCATGAGTGCTGGACAGCACCTGTGTGCAGGTGTCACAGACCTTTGGTGGGAAGGTAAGCAGGAGTATGTACAGAAAGGTATGAGGAAAAGTCAGTATTATTGGAAACCAGTATAAAAAGAAAACTATGTTACAGGAAAATTCCACATACAGGGGACTCTCACTGCTTCACCCATGCCTGCTGTCCCCTCCCTCTCTTAGTGGCTCCATTCAATGAACTGATTTTCACAGAAGATACCCTCCACTGACCAAAAGCCAGAAACCACAGGCACCCACTGGCATCCCTTCCTTCCGTCCTGTTCCCTCCACCTGATGCAGACTAAGTGGCCATAGGATAAGAGGGGTGAGTTTGGGCTAAACTGAGCTGACTATGCAGAGCTGGAGGGGTTTCAGAGATGAGGCTGCACCCACCGTCCATCCCAACTGCGCACATCAACCCTGGCCGTTAGCAAATGGCATGGTGGAACAAGTGTTCAACAAAAGCAGTAAGTAAAACTATTAAATAAGGCTGCAAAACAGGCACTCTCGTGGTGAGGGCACAGATGGCGCATCTCAGAGAGTCAGGCCCGGGGGACCCAACTGTGCTGGGGAGCCTGAGGCTTGGAGGGTCTGGGCTGAATGAATGATGGAGAGAGCTGGAAGGTGGAACCAAGGCTATAGACATCCATTCGTCCTTGTTAACCAAATGGGACCTAATTTCTGCAGAAACCAGGGGCAATAACAACAGCCAACAGGTAACTGACTCCTTGTTGCGTGCTAGTCCTGTGGCCTGGTTCCCAGGCTACGTCAAAGCTTACTAACCCACAATGAACCTAAACGTAATGTGCAGACATTTCACATTTTGATTACATTAAGCATTAAATGCACCTGAGTGGCAGCCTGAAAACGCAAACAGGTTTCTGCAGGAAATCACACTGCAATGCCAATAGAGCAATTTCAACAGCTCTTGTTGAAGGCAGAGGACACATCCTATAGGTGGGTTTTGTCCACAAGCCCTTCTCCTCCAGGGAGCCTCTATGCCAGGTTTCCTGGGCCAGCTGCAAATTCAAACATTCCCATCTGTTCTTCCCAGTAACCACCGAGTCCAGGAATATTTGAAGCAATAGATTTCCTGACAGACTTCTCCATAGAAATATATGTTCACTATATGTATAAGTCTTGTCTCAACTTCATCTCAACCAAAGAAAATAGGAACATACTATTATTTCTCCTGTAAGGTGAATACTCAAAGTTTCACCGATAACTTGGGAACAGTACTAAAACCTTAGGAAGCAATGCTGCACGGATGGTGTGCTTACGGAGCACGCTGCCATCTGCAGGGTGGTCGGTCAGTCATCACTGGGGGCTTCAGTGTTTTCCCATTAAACTCCAAGTACAGAAATGAGTTTAGGAATTTATATCTGCTCCCTTCTCGTCAGGAGAAATCCCACTCTGCTCTGCGATAATATATTCTGTGCTTTTACTCTCCAAAGAGTTTTCTTTCTTAAAATTGTCCTATTAACCACAAACTTTGGTTGATGTAGACTTTAGAGATGGTGAAGGGTTAAGTCCTTACAACATCTTGCATGGAAACAACTGAAACACCCAAGTACTTGGAATCTTTTTCGGGGGGAAACAGACTTCCCTTCATCACTGGCGATCTCTGAGCTTCCCTACAGCAGACCCAGAGTCCAGCTGTCCTGGGCTGTTCTGCCAGAGGAACCCATGAGGAGGGGGTGGAAGCACCACAGGGTCCAGATGCGGTTCAACGCATAGTATGTGAGGACTTTGGTGCCTCTTCAGGTTCAGTAACATCCTACATTTCACCAGTCATCTTCCGTTAATGCTTCAAATACTACGACTGGAAATATGGCCTTTCTGAGAAGCCATCTGAAGACTGACTGACAGTTCAATGCTACACCCTTTGATCTGATAAATGCCCCGTTTAGAAACCCGTTCTATGAAACTCTGGGTCCAATCACTGCAGTGGTTACATTAATGAAAATGAAAACAATCTAAGAGTCTAAGGTGAACACTGTAAACTCCATTCGGGTAGATCTGACAGTGTCTTGCAGTTCTGGGCCAGGCAGGATGGGAGCTGGTGGAGATGGGCTTGGCTGGAGGGAAAAAGTGATTTCAACTTCCAGTCGTCCTATTTTTACATACACCCAAACACAGAGACCAGAAATGCTGTGACCTGCCCAAGTCCAACCTTCTTTGTTTCTATCTGAAACTCTGGTGGGTTTCTAGGAAGAGCAGATGTGTTGGGCTGTACTGAGGGTCCCCAGACCTCTCTCAGGTTCAACAACTAGCTAGGACAACATTCACGGTCAGTTTGTTAGAGCAAAAGAACAGACAGTAAGACCAGGAAAGGCATGAGGACCAGTCTGGGGGAGACCAGGCACTGCTTCCAGAGCCCCCCATGAACTCACACAGGACAACGGCTGAGACACACATAAAGTGCTGTCCACCAGGGAAGCTCTTCTGAGCCTGGGAGCCCAGAGTTTCTCTTGGGGATCTGCCACGGAAGCCAAGAGAAGACAGATGCTTGCCATCCTCAAACTCTCAGTGTGAAGTATCCAAGCAAATGGATGCAATGCGCACTCTGATCAGTCAGAACATTCCAGAGGCGGCCATCATCCAACAGACCCTTCCTGGGAACGTGTAGGCTCTGAGTAACCCAGCCTGCTGAGTCAGCCCTCACCCCCATGCAGGCAGATGGGGCCGGGGGCGAATCTCACTCCCTCTGCTGCATCTGGGCAACAAGCCCCACCACCCACCACACTGGGCTGGGGCAGGACAGGGGTGCAACGGTAGGGGCTATCTGCCTGGATGGTCTCATTTCTTCAAATATGGGCCCCTCAAGTTAGCTGGAACTCTACTTTGATAAAAATACCTTAAAACATGAATTACTATTTCTTAAAGCATAGCTAAAAATGCCCCCTCAAAAAACATCAATATCTTATGCTAAAGCAAACCTTAAAGCACACACACACACAAAAAGGAGCTACAGCAAATTTTTAAAAAACACCTAAAAGTCAAGGTAGTTTGTGAAAGGTTATTTTAAAACCAAGGCACAAGAACAGTCCTCTCTCTTTTCAAACCCACTGACCACACACGTCCTGAGAGCAGTCAGTTTTGGAGGCTTTGTACAAAGGACTCAGTGTGCGGGACCCACAAAAGCCCTTTTCCAAGGTGGTTCCAGCTCGACTTTAACAGGGAGCATGCCAAACCACAGGTCTAACTGAAGTGAGAGGCTATGCTGTTCTGTAACTTCAGTTTCCCACCAGCAATAAACTAATTAAAATGACTTTCTGAAATAGCCCAAAGTCCAGTTCTAACATGAAAACAAAAATCAGAGAGAAAATAACTCCTGGGAGAAAAATCAGAACTGAAAATAACTTCTATTATATCAGCTCAGGAACTCAAGAAGGAATGAAAAGAACCAACATTGTCTACCTAGTAACCCGCTGGCCCTCATTTAGGAGGAGACAGCTACAAAATGTTTATAGGAGAAAAAGGAACACATCAAAGAAAAAGAAATGCTGTTCAGAGGGGGCGGGGCACACACTGATGGGGGAGGGAAAGGGGTTTGAAGGCTGGCTGGATGGGTGGAGTCCACCTTACAGCCAGGAGAGGCACACAGTCTAAACAGAAGGAGCAGACTCCAGGCTGAGATGGACACCGCAGGGCACTAGAAGCATTAGGTGGTCACTTACATGAAGAGACAGGTGGGGAAGCACCAGGGTCAGAGAGGGCCTGACTGAGCAGTAAACCTGAGACGGAATGTGAGCAGCAGCCCTGCTGTGCACCAGCACTCTGCCCACATGTAAGATGCTCAGTAGACGATAACCATCTCATCACTGTCATTAGGAAAAGAAAAGCCTTCAAAGACTCGAGCTGGCTCTCTGGCCAGTAACAGTGGCAATAACACCACTATTCCTCATCCCAGCACAATACTGAGCCCTTGCTTGGTGCCAGGCTCACACGTGTTCTGCATGCATTTTCTCAATTTACCGGCCCAGTAACCGTGGAACACAGATCCAGAAAGGTCAAGCAAGTCCTTGCTCAGGGCCACATTCCTAGAACTGGTAAAGCAGGATTTGAATCCAGGCGGGCTGACCCCAGTGACCCCACCGAGCCCACCCCTTCCAGCAATTGAGAGTATTTGGCCATCACTCTCAACTAAACAGATTTCACACAAACTTGGGCAGCACTCTCAAAACTTATAGCAAATGAACAAAAGAAGTCCTAATGGATCACAAATCAGTCCTTACTCACTGCAAAAAAGCTCAAAAGAAAAGCCTTAGCCAGTAGGGCACTCTCACTGTGGCTGACAATATCTTTAACATCTGATCACAATTAACATATGATGTGAAGAAATCTCCCATTTAGGTCAACACTTAGAAAGTTTTAACCCAGGATTTGCCAGACTGTAGCCTGCTAGTTTTCAGTGCTCTGGATAGCTCTCTAATTAACCCTGTCTTTACTTGGCTAGTGTAACTCTAATAGTACTTCCCCAATTAACCCTTGGCACTCCGCTGTCCCCTCTCAGGGGACATTGCAGTTTATTAGTGATTACGGGGAATTGAGTTAATTCAACGCACGTTTCCGCCGTTAGCGTGGAGTAGCTGGTAGCCAATGTCCAGAATGGTTCGGAGTGCAAAGGGTTAATCAAGTTGAAATGGGCAAGAACTCAACTCCATGGAGAGCTGGCAACACACCACCCACAAGAGCTATAACCCTCATCTCTATCCAAACGCCTACACTGACAAGACCACCTCCTCACAGTCCAGTGGCCTCTGGGACCTTTGTAATCCCCTCCAGAGGGTCGCAAAAAATACCTAAAAAATTCAATGATCTTCAAACACCTGAAAGATATCTGCTGTACAAAGCTAAACTTATTATCCCTCCCAAAAACCTGCCCTCCAACCCAAGTTCCTCTACCAGTGTTTCCTTTATGCTCATCCACACAGTTGTTCTGAAAGGCATTTGGAGTGGCACTGACAACAACCAAGAAACCACTTGGCAAAATAAATCAGAAGCACCTCCACCACGTGCCAGTAATTAACAGTTAGGTGTGTCAGGCTTGCAGTGCAGAAGTCCTGATGGCCAGGTCCCACTCACCATTGGAAAGTGCTTGCTGAAGCTCATTGTCGGATATCACCCCGCTTCTGTCTTTATCAACCCTACAAAATCAAGACCAATTCAGCTGGTGATTAACAGTGTATGAAAAGCAAATCATGGCGAGCACAAACATTTAACCCCACTGACCATCCTACATTAATTCTGGCATGTTCCTTCCTTTCACTTTGTTCTGCCTCTGGAGCTCCTTCACTCAGCCGAAGCACTCCACCTGCTAAAGTCCACGTTGGTTCTTCCCAAAGTGGCCTAATCATTTTTTTCCACTCTCGTTTTCCTTTCCCAGGTCTTTCTCTTTGACTATTCCTTGACCTGAGTTATGCCTACACCAGTTTCTCTCTTTTTCCTTTCTCTCAGTCAAGTCATTCCCTGACCATGAGTCACTCAATTTCCCCCCATTCATTCACCAGAAGGACGGCCATGGTCAGAAGGAGCCCAGGTAAAACAGCACCTGTCCCGGCGGCCATCACGCTCCAGCTTCTTTCCTGACTGCTGCCATTTTAATAGTGCTGGAGCAGACTCTTGTTTCTGTTTATCTAAAACTAGCATCACCAGGAGACTCTCCCGGAGGAGCAAGAACCCGCCCCTCAACTGCGGGCGCTCGGCTGTTAGGGGGTAGGGAGTGAAGGCAGAGCTCCAGGGAGTCTACGAAGGCGCCACACCTCGGGATAGGCCGGTGCGAAGGAGGGGCCCGCGGCGAGGGTGAAGCCCTGGGACCAAATGGGACGCTGGGCGTGGGACAGGAGGGGAGTGAGCAGAGCTGAGGCCTCGGGAAAAGTTAGGGGGGTTCGGGGAAGAAGGATGGGGCAGGAGGCCAGGGGAAGGCTGGGGGAGGCGGGGGAGAGACCGGGAAGAGGAAAAGGTGGAAAATGGAGCAGGAGACTGTGGAGAGGCCGGGGGTGGCCCGAGTGCAATGTGGAGAAAGGCGGGGGAAGGGGGGGTGGAGAAGATGGGGCAGGAGGCCGGGAAGAGGAGGGGAAGCCGGCGGATTCCCGTAAGCGCCCGCGCGCCCGATCTCACCTCTGGAAGACGTTCCACAGGAAGCTCTGGTCCGGTAGCGCCGCGCCCACGGGTGGGCCGGGGCTTGGGCCGGTCCCGGGGCCCGGGCGGTAGGGGTAGGCGGCCATGGGCCCAGGTATGCAGCTAAACTGGGGAGTCAGACTACACGGAACGCCTCGGGGTAGCTCCACTTCCGCCTCTGCTGGGGGCGTGGCCTGCAGTTACATCACTTCCGGGGGAAACAGGAAGTGTGAATCTCCGGGAAGGTCACTAGCCTGACGCAGCCAATCCCCATACGGCTCCGTTGCCGGGCAACGCCGGAGTCAAGCGGGTCCTGGGTGCAAGCGGCCTCTGGGTACCGCTTGCGTCAGCCTTGCAGAGCGCACGGGAGGGGCGGAAGGGGCTCCCCTTGGGCCCGTTTAATTCCGGCCCCCCCTCAAAAAAAAAAAAAAAAAAAGCGTGAAAGCGTATGATGTCGAGGGGAGAACGTGCGTGGGATACCCTTGTGCTTCTCAGGGTTTTCCAGTCCCTGACCCAGGCCGCTTCCTCAAGTCGGGCCTCACCAGCGGCTCTCCAGTGCCTGGGTACCCGGGAACCCGCACGCTCCCGCAGGCTTGTCCCCTTCTCCCGGTAACTGACACCGACCTCAACTGGACGGGGGTCCGATTCGGAGCGCTTTTAGCGAAGTCCCCGCTGAAGGGCACTCGCGTCTCCGTTCTGTCCGCCTGCCTTGTCCCTCCTGCCCAGGTCCGGACTCTGAATTTGTTCCAGAGCGTTCACAGACTTCCAACTTCGCAGGTTTTTAAATTCTTTGACTCGGGGATCGCTGACTTGTTTCATCCTCAGAGCTGAAAAGGACCGGGAGCCAAGGACATGACCTTTTATCGGAGGCACCTGAGACTTTGCTCCCTGTGGACAGGAATCCATTATTCAGCACTCTGGGCACAGCTGCAGATCATCCTCCTAACCGTTACCCTCTGTCCCACTTAGCACAGGGCTACACACTGGAGTGTTCAAGTCCTACAAAGAAATTAAGATGCTCTGTGACTTTGGCATTCACCTAAGGTATTAATCCTCAAACCTCTCCAACAATATGGATTTTTTTTTTCTGATTCAGTGAATTAAGTGGTTTCTAGTTTTCTCATATTCACTTGTTGAATAGTCCTACCTTTGACTTCCCAGTCCAATTTGTAAGTGCTCCGGTACAGCATACACGGGGAAACTACAGCAAGAAACTGGGCGGCTGCAGAGGGGCCCTGCCTCCCTCTCTCCAGGGGCACTGGTTCCACCAACCCTTGGCTGAGTCTCCAGGCTGGATTGGCACACCCACCACCATCTGAGGGGCTTAGAAGAGCCCCATTCTATCTTCTGTTTAGTTCTACTGGTGGGAAACGATTCATTCGTGGTAAGAATCACTTACTGGATGCTTACACTGAGCTAGAATCTACCCTAGTGTTTGTTACTTTGTGTAATCCTCATACCAGCACCTGGTAGTACGAAGGTCCACATTTTATTGAGGAAACCATGACTGGACGAAGGTCAAACAGGCAATTGATTCTGCCTTCTCTTCCTGCATTACCTCAATGGTGGCAAGACTGATTCTTAAAAGGGACAGTGCTAGGAAATAAAGGTTTCTATAAAACTCACCCTTGCCCCATATATATTCACCAGACTAGCCTGGTGCACTTGCAAACCAGGCAGCCCCAGTCCATCCCATCGCCACAGCCCTGATCTCTAAGGAACCTCTGGCTCTGAGAGGCTGTCTGAGCACTACATGTGGGTTGCACACCTGTGCTGCACTGCTCGGCACAGCCTAGCCATAAAGTCCTCACCATGGACCTTTGCCACTGCTGAGAGGTGTTGCCTAGTGTCCTGTCACCGACAGAGACCACCTTCTGCCAATAGAAAGAGGCAGATCATCTGCCCCTGGTCCTGCTGACTCAATCACTTAAAGTATTGATGCTCTTGCCACTATCTCCTTGCCTATCTCAGGATTCAATTCCCTCCTAACCAGGTCTGGTCTAAGCTTTCCATTTAGATGGTGTGGCTGGATGAAGGAGGAAACAAATTGAAAGACAACACTGCTTACTTCCCTACACTAACGCTGTCACACACAATGTATCAAATCTCAGGCCGGTCTTTCCTTTTACTCTAATTTCCCTGAGTTAATTGGGAAACACCTCTTTTATTATCCTTAGAATTTTTCTGAACATCGGTTTTACCTGGATGTTGGAATTCTTAACTTTCCACCCCTCGTGTTCGTTCTGTCTATGGCATACAGTAAGTTCTCTATAAATATGTTAAACCAATGGATGACCAAATTTTGTATGTATTTTACCTTCACAGATTATCTATGTCTTTTTTCATCAGCTACACTGTGACATCTGCACAAGGGGTAACTTTCCTTTTTCAGCCTCTTTCCCCTTTACAGCCTCTGGTGTGAAATTCTAGGGGACAGAATCCACTACACCCAGTCTTCCCCTTTCTTTGTCAGAATTCAGGAGGAAAGGAATACCCTACCACTTTTTGTCAGGCTTCTTACTGAAATAGTCAATTTATCAAATATATGCTATTTTCTTAGATACAAGCAAATGTATCCATTAGCAGTATACATCGACAGAACTTTCTGCAATGATAAAATTGTTTTGTAAATGCTGTCCAATATAGCAGCTACTGGACTCGTATGGCCACTGAGCACTTGAAATGGATCAAGGTAGCTTGGGAACTTAATTTTAATGAACTTAAATATAAGTAGGCATGTGGCTATGGCTATTGCTATGGAAAGTGCAAGTCTGAATATTTTACTGTCTTACCTTTTTTGTTTCTTTTAATCCAGATTATAAATTATTCACATATCTTTGGGCAATATTCTATTATACACACACACACACACACACACACACTCACACACCATTTAATTACTTCTCTGGTTTGTCATCACCCTAGCACAGATGAGTTCATTTAGAATCTGTGAACACATTTTACAAACATTTCCAGTGTGAAATATTGTTTCTTGGCTCCTTAATTAGTGGAGTCTCATAGAAACTTACCTACCCGCTTGCTGGTGATTTTCTTGGTCTCAGAATACTCATGAAAATAGTTTGAAGGTTTCTGGTTTAGAAGTAGCAGGCAGACATAAGGAGATCACCCGTTATTTCTTTGTAATCTAATTGGCCCTTTTATTGTTTTCCTTTCCAGTTTGGTCCTGGGAGCATGTCTGTGTAGCATCTAGTTACTCCACCATTTTTAATTTCCTCTCAATTATCTCCTTCATGTTTGTTGGACCACATCATTCTGTGAAGGTGGTTTTCAAAGTGTGATCCTTGGACATGTTAGAAATGCAGGACCTACTGAAGTTCTGGGGTGGGGGCTAACAACCCCTCAGTGTGATTCTAATGCACATTCCAGTTCCAGAACCACTGTATTAGGGATTGCAGTGGCAATGTCCAAATCCTGTCATTCCTTTTATTTACAGGAAATCCTCTATAAAAAACTTTCCCTAATCAACTAGGTTATTCTGGATTGCTGTTTGTGGAGAAAAGGTAGGGTAATTGTTTATTTTCCTTTAATTGTCCATTTTCAGTGTTAGGAGCTAGTGCCCTAGTTACTTCCAAGAGTGACCACTTATGCTTTTGTTTGGTTGGTTTGGGCCGGTTTTCTTTGTTTTTAAACTACTATACATTGTTTTTAATATATTCAGTGTTTCAATCAGATGTGATCATTGTTGGCTAGTTCCCAGGTGCCCTCTGACATGGTTTCAGCAGTCTTTGATGGTGTCCTGGCTCTCTGAATAAAAAAACCAATTTGCAACAGCCTCCCTCTCCCCCTTCCAGGAATCAGCAATTCTTCAAGGAGCCCTGGTTTCTTTCAGTGGGAAATGATATGCAGGTCACAATCCAGGTGCTTGGGGTGTCCACTGTTACTAAGGCAGAGCTAGGAAATGTGTATTTTTTAAAAGAACAAAGAAAAGGATGAGTTGACACTTATTTCTGTACCAAATTAATCCACTCTATACAATTTCAAAAGATAAATACCAACATTACTACCAATAATGAGACTACTGATTGAAATTTAGGAATTCTTAGTGGCTCTATTTGTAGTTATATTAATTTACTAAAACTGCAGCCTCAATGAACCTTGAAATAATGTTCTCCTCTGTGTGACTGTCACAGCTGGATTTGCAGTTGGGTTGCAGACACTTGATGCTGTCCTTCAACACTCACCAGAACTGCACCCCTAGCTTCTTGCTGAAAGAATCTGCAATCTGCTGAGGGCTATCTCTGGTGGGAGAAGTGTGGCATGGAGCAGGGCCAGGAATTCTGGCACCCTGGATGCAGCCCTCAACCCAGGAAACACACCAATCCCTGTTCTCGTTAACTGTGCCAAGCTAGCTCAGACAGGTTCAGTAAGCCTGAGAAGGATCAGGTGGCGTGAGGGATTGAGAAAAGACAGACAAGAGAATAAAGCTGGGTCTGGGTGGGACACTCTCCTCTCTGATGGAGATCTAGCAACAGTGCCACAGCCTGAAAGCCGAGTCTTTATTTTATGGCCAGATTTCAGGAGGCAAAGTAAGGGCATGGTTACAATGTTCTCACAGGTTTTAAATCTACTCAATTAGTTGCACCTGATCAAGCTTTGTTTACCTGCTGCACCACCGGCAGCCTATATCACTTACCCACGTAGGACCACAGGTTGGGATCATAAGGTCAAGCTTACAACTATAGCCTTTGGCTATAACTGTGCTGAGAGGGCTTTGCCCTCCAATCTGGGACTTGCACATGGCTTTGCTGCAAGAGGACTATGCCCTCTCATTAGTCCGGGGCTTGAACCTGTCAAAACGCTGTGGCCACTCTCCACAGTTTACTACTGGTTCAGCAACTGGGTATTTAGGAGTGAAAACATTATGGTCTTCTGCCAGTTATACTTAAAAAAATATGTTAACAATGACAACAGAAAAAGAACCTCCCCCAAAAAAAGAAAAAAAAAAAAAAAAAGAAAAAGAAAAAAAGAGACAAGCTATACTAAGGTAAATTTTCTCGTTTTCTGAGTGGTAAACATCCAGAAGCTTGCCATCATCACACCTTTGCAAAACAGGACTCTCATACATTTCTGGTGGGAATGCAGAATGCCACAGCCCTAAGAAAGGGAATTTTAGAAAAGGTGACTCATCAATTCTACACCTAGGACTAAGGAACTGTCAAAGAAAAACGACTTCACACACAAAGTTATTTATTGTGGCTTTGATTACTGGCAAGCCACTGATCTTTATTGAGATGGCACTCCTTATTCACTAAAGTACAGAATTTTATTTGAGCACGTCTGTGAGCTATTTATTATACATAATTACAAAAGCGAGTCAACTTCGGTCTCATTAGTAGGAGCGAATGGCTGGGGGGACTGTGGCGCAGTCAGTCTCATTTAAAGTTTTGTCGATTACAGGTCTGTATTTCAGAGAAACCTTAAACAGAAGAGTCAGTAGTAAGTTGAAGCACAAAAATGTACTAACAGCACTATCATATCAGCATTTTTCATATCATTTGAAAAATTAACCATAAAAGTAGATTTGCAGACAAACAGGCAGGCACTTAGATAAAACCCTGAATATGCTGTCATACTAAAAGTATCTTTATACTGTGTATTTACTTCCATTGTATTCTATTTGCAAGTGAATATTTACATATATACACATAAGGAAAAGATTGTACATATTGTACACAAAATGAAGGAAATATTCCAAAATTACAATATTTCTAATTGGTGAGCTTATAAATGTCAATTTTCTTTATTCTTCTTGTACTTTCTAACATGAACATGTATTTCTTTTATGATCATCAAAACCCCAAACAGCCTTGACCAGTGTGCCTCAGTTGCACAGAAAGGTCACCAGTTCGATTCCCCAGTCAAGGCACATGCCCAAGTTTCAGGTTCCATCCCCAGGCAAGGTGCAGGCAGGAGGCAAGCAATCAATGTTTCTCCCTCCCAAAAATCAATAATAAAAAAAAATTATATATATATATATATATATATATATATATATATATATATATATAATTTTATTTTTTATTGGTTTTCTACAGAGAGGAAGGGAGAGAGAGAGCCAGAAACATTGATGAAACACTGATCAGCTGCCTTCTGCACACCTCCCATTGTGGATGTGCCCGCATCCCAGATACATGCCTTTGACTGGAATCGAACCTGGGACCTCTTAGTCTGCAGGCCGATGCTCTATCCACTGAGCCAAACCCGCCAGGGCAAAACATATTTTTTTAAAATAGGGTTGTACTGGGAGAGGGAAGTCTGATTTCTTCTTATATAGTCAGAAAATAGCTTTCATGAAAAATTAGGAAAATGACTGACACAGTGGGCTCTCTATATATGCATATATTTAATCCTCACCCAAAGACAAGTTTATTGATTTGAGAGAGAGGGAGGAACACTGATCAATTGCCTCTCACACACGCCCAACTGGGAATCAAACCCGGAACCTTTTGGAGTACAGAACAATGCTCCAAGCAATTGAGCCACATGGTTGTAGGCACTCTAAAAGTGATGACCACAAAGCACAACTTAATTTCTGTAGTCCCAGATAAAGGATCAAGACTATGCTTACAAGCTATTAAAAGCCTAGGGGTAGCCCTAGCTGGTGTGGCTCAGTGGACAGAGCTTTGGCCTGTGGACTGAAGGGTCCCAGGTTTAATTCCAGTCAAGGGCACATGCCTAGGTTGCATGCTCAATCTCCAGTTGCAGGAGGCAGCCAATCAATGATTCTCATCATTGATTTAAAAAATATATATTTTATTGATTTTTTACAGAGAGGAAGGGAGAGGGATAGAGAGTTAGAAATATTGATGAGAGAGAAACATCAATCAGCTGCCTCCTGCACACTCCCCACTGGATATGTGCCCACAACCAAGGTACATGCCCTTGACTGAAATTGAACCCAGGACCTTTGAGTCCTCAGGCTGATGCTCTATTCACTCAGCCAAACCAGTCATGGCATCATCATTGATGTTTTTATCTCTCTCTACCTCTCTAAAATCAATAAAAACACATTAAAAAACAAAACAAAACAAAAAGCTTAGGGGTAAATACTTTGTATCTTAATTTCTATCTTAACGGTGACAAAAATGCCCAATGGGTAGGACCAGAAGCTTCTATTGCCATCTCAACTGGCTCACCCCTTCTCTGCTTGCTCCCCGAATCCACTGAGCTTCCTGAAGCTGCTTCCAGGTGGTCTACCAATGGAGAAGTGGAGAGGGGTGTTTTCCTTTCCCAGCCCCCACTCTCCAGGGGCTCAGGTTTCACCATTTCAGACCCTGCCACCAAGTCATGGGGGTTTGCTCCCTGACCATCAGCAATGCTGTGGAAGACCAGTCCTGCTGAATGATGCTGAGTTCTGTTTCCAGGCAGAAGCCCAACTGACAGTGTCTTTTTCAGTGGTGTCTTAAATCTATCAGCAGTCGATTTTCACCCACGGTGCTTCTCCTAGTTCATTAAATGCATGTGTCAGTGCACATATAACAAACCACATTCCCCACCTACCTTCCCGGTCCCAACATCAACATAGGAAAGGGTGTGCTTCCTCCAATGCTGCTCAAATGGCTTCTTCTGCTGCCCCTGGATGGGCTTGGAATAATCATACTCATCAACCCGGTCCTGAGACCAAGAAAGGAAAAATATTTCAGAAAGCATCGACAATTACATTCCAAAGTTCTTATTCTAACAGAGCGATATAACCACAAAACATGGCAAAGTCATTAAACTGGTGCATGAGAGATGGGTCTAATAGGACCCCCACATCCCTCTCAACAAGGAGGTCCCACTGTCTCAAGCAGACCTTGTTCAGACAGCCAGGACCTTCCTGGTCCATGCTCCATCCCAGGTCTGCCCCTCTACAATGAAAACCACTTGTGTACATTCACCTAAAAGAACATGTAACACAGTGCAGCTAAGTTACATGGGAATGGAGAAACGAGATGTGCCAGCCATTTACCAGCCATCAGCCTCTCATTCTATACCAGCACATCCCAGAGCCCCACTTTACTTATTCCACTTCCACCACAAAGTCAAGATCCCTGAGGTCAGGCCACACAGCCGGGCAGTGGGTTTCTGCAGCAGGGAGGGTCCAGAGTTCATTTTATGTGCTTTTATGCACTTAAACATTTATCAAAAACTTTATCTTTTTGCTCTGTACTCTGGGAGATTTCACCTTCTTTCAGCCTTTTTAATTTAAATATTTCAATCTTAGCAAATTATATTAAAATTTTCAAAATCTCCTAAAGAGAAGCTATTAACCAGCACATGGTAATGGATAAGCCATACAAGAGCCTCTTCATATAAAACCCCAAAGACCCAAACACTTGTTATTTCTTCAGGGTGGGGCAAGTGTGGGGGTGGGCAGAGGCAAGACCTTTTACCTAGGGGCAAGCAAGCCACAGCACAATGTCTTACTTCTAAACACGTAAGGACAAGACTTGCTCTCCTGGGGTGAGTGGGTTCCATGTGCTGACTAAATGAAATGAAGACTTCATTGTAACAAGAACTGCCAATCCACAGCCTAGAGAAGCTTCCAGTTCTTCAGTACACATGATGAATATGCTTACCAATCTCTTACTTCACACCAAGTAAACAGCAAATCTAATTCAGCCCAATCAGTAGAGAATCAATCAGATTCTCAGTAAATCAAGATCCTCTTGCTGGGCCGATGTGGCTCAGTGGTTGAATGTCAGGAGGTCACAATTTGATTCCTGGTCAGGGCACATGCATGGGTTGTGGGCAGCCAATCAATGATTCTCTGATATTGATGTTTCTATCTTTCTCCCTCTCTCTCTCTGAAATCAATAAATATATATTTAAAAGAGAGGGGGGGGGGGGAAGAGAGAGATTCTCTTTATTTAGCCAATCTCCTACTAATCCTTTGGGTAACTGGTAAGGCTGTCAGCAACCCAAACACTATCCTAGACAAGAGTCTGTGTGCCTCTGGGGGAAACTGGCCCGCGGCTTGCTGATATTATTCATCCTTAAATGGCACTTGTCCCAAGCTCCTCTGCCCACGATTTTTTGCTCTCATAAGCTGAGTGCTCTTTTCTGACAGAATCTGACAAGTGTGCTCTGCAGAAAAACCAGCTTCTTTAAAAATGCTGAGGCCCCAAGACAAGGACCCATAAACACAGGCCCAAAATGATGATTTACTCTCATTTTAAATCACTAAGGTAGCATTTTCTGGCCACAGTACTTGAGATGCAGCCTCACTTTCGCCCTAATGAGGAAAACTGCACTCTGCTTAGAGATGCCACAGTTAGTAGCGAGAGATACTGACTCAAAGCCAGAAAAAAGTCCTGTGGTACAAATACCTTGAGAACACAGCTATGGAAGTTACCAGGAGGAAAGAAAAGCATGTTTCCAATTTACTTCTCTCACTTTACTCAAAATGGAGTAAATGTGGAGAAGTTGCAGGTGAGTTAGGGATGCCCAGGGGAAGGACACGTGGTGCACATGAGTGTGTCACGAAGGCGCACCTTGAAATCTTCCCGAGCATGAGCGCCACGTGACTCCTTCCGAGCCTCCGCTCCATAAATGGTCTGAAGCGCACAGAGCATCAGGTTCTGTAGCTCCAAGGTCTCCAGCAAGTCTGTGTTCCAGACCATTCCTGGGGACACAAAAGCCACCCATGAGAGACCGCCAGGATGGGGCTAAATCATCGCTGAATGGGAATCCTGCACCCCAACTGAGTGCAGGGGCCTGGGAACGGCTCACCTCTGTCGAACGTCTTCAGGTGCTTCAGTTCCCCGTAGAGCTGGCTGATTTTCTCACAGCCCTCCTGTAGCACACTGCCCACACGGAACACTGCAGCATGATTCTGCATCGACTGTAACACAAAAGATCATTGGGATATCAAACAAAGAAGCCATATCAAAAACTGCTAAACCTTCAGTATTTCCTCTTGTGCATTTCATTTTCTGTAAAATCTTTATGTAAATTAAGTACAAAAACTTGGAAATTCAGACTGGTTATTGCTCTGAATTTTAAAATGAAACTGAGATACTTTTAGCAACTTTCAAATGTACAATACAGTATTATTAACTGGTCACCATGCCGTACATTACATCCCGAGGACTTAGGATTCCACATGAGAGTATATGGTAATTGTCTTTCTCTGACTTACTTCATACCCTCCAGGTTCCTTGGTTTTGTTCTACTGACTAGCTGTCTCTTCCTCTACCACTATTAAAGCAATGTAGCTTTATAATTTAATTCCATTTAGGCATCTCACATACTTCCTTAGAATGATGCATCGCTATAACATTATAATGTACATCATCCATGTCACGATTCTTCAGGAAGAGCAAATGGAAAAAAAACTTTTAGAATATAGTAAATATTAGTTAATACATTCTTTATGTTCTCAGTTCTCCTTATTTTTTCACACTCCTTTTATATATTAGGATAAAAAGGTCAGATTTAGCCCTATCTGGTTTGGCTCAGTGGATAGAGCATCAGCCTGCAGACTGAAGGGTACTAGGTTTGATTCCTAGTCAGGGCGCATGCCTGGGCTGTGGGCGATCCCCAGTAGGGGTGTGCAGGAGGCAGCCAATCAATCATTCTCATCATTGATGTTTCTATCTCTCTACCTCTCTCTTCCTCTCTGAAATCAATAAAATATATTTTAAAAAATAAAAAAATAAAGGTTAGGTTTATTCAAGGTATTTTAAAATCTTTTGGTTGTACTGTGAATAAGATACTAACTTTTGAATGGGTTACTGCAGGCATCTTGGAAAACTACTGATTTTTGCAAATAAATCTTATATCCAAACACATTATTTCATTTTTGCATTGTTTTTATTAGTTTTTCAGTTTTTTCTCTTGGAATTCTTAGGTAATCATATCTCTTCAATACTTACCTAATTTCCTTTTTGATTCTTATTTTATAAGTTGGAATCAGCAAAAAAATTATTCCTTCCCCTCCGCCCCCACTCAAATGTAAATTCTACCAGGGAGGAATTTTTGTGTTTTGTTCAATGCTGACTCTGGCATCTAGAGCACTGCCTGGCTCACAGTAGATACCAGTACATGCCTTCTTTGGTGGGAAGAGTGCTTCCTATTTCAAAGTCTCTCATGGATTTGCCATTTCCATTACCATATAACACAGTGGCACATCTGTCCTAGCTGGCCCCTATCCCTGATATGAGCACCCTACAAAAGTCCTGCAGAGGATCACTTCACTGGTTTTCCAAAAACATACTTCTGTTCCCTCACTCATACTATTTTCCTTATCAGTCCATGAAACCTTTTTGAAGCCCAGTTTCGCCTGAAGACAGAAGTTGCATGGCTGTATTCAAGTCTTTTTCTTTTGGTGGTATCTGTGTGTATGTGCCACTGGACCCTTTCCAGAATATGACTAAAGTAAGGGCCTCTTTTCAGAAAATATCTCCAACAGAAATTCTTGCAAATAATTTCAAGTGGACAGAGAGTTCATTCATAGACTAAGAATCCCTGTACTAGAAGAATTAGATAAACAAAATGTTATTTTTTATTGATCTAAATCTGTGTTATCCAATACAGTAACCACTAACCACATGTACCTACTTACAATAAATTAGATAAATTTAAAATTTAGTTCCTCAGTCAGACTGGCTATATTTCATATGCTCTATAGTCACATGTGGTTAAAGATACAGAATGTTTCCACCCTCACAGAATGTTCCACCAGACATGCTGATCTAGAAGGTAAATACTCTGACAGTAATCAATGCACAGATTACAGTTTCTACCCTCAATCTGTGCAAACCTCTTCCTATTGATATTTTATTTACAGCCATCAGTGGTCCAGTATAAAGACAGTTGCCAGAACTGCTGAAAGCTAGGTGTGATGATGAGATTAATTTATCAGCAATGAGATATGCTGGGCTCTCAGAAAACCTGCTAAAAGGAAGCTTCCAGCTGTGAACTGAGCTTGGCCCTTCCACTGTCCCTCCTCCTTCAGGCTGTGACGTCTACAGGATGGCCAGAGATGATGTGAGGAAGGAAGCCCACACACAAGCATCCTGGAGCACACAAGAAAAGGCTGAGTCCCTTAAACTGCAGTCGCTATTACTGCCCTTGGCATTCTATGTAGAAAGACATATACACTTCTCTTATTTGATCTCTTTTGTACTTCTACTTGATACAGCAAAAAATATGTTCTTTGCTACTTACCTCAAACCCCAGTGCAGGGCTATCAATGTGGCCGGTCTGCTTAGTCAGTGTGTGTGCAGATTCTTACCTTCTGCATGTTGAGTCGTAGTTCCGATGTTCTTATGCTTCCATCAGCAAATCTCAACCTGTCAAGATTCATGACAGATTCTTCCCCAGCATTTGCCTTAATAGGAGGAACTTTATCTCCTAAAGAATAAAAATGCTAGAATTTAACTTCTGAAAAACACTGAGGAAAAAAACAGATGAAATTAATGACACCAAATGTGTATTTTTTTGAACCTTTTAGGGAATTTGGAAAATGCACCCGAAACTCTACCTGGACCACCTTATACCCAAGGAACTGTCTGTTGACTTGGGGTTAAAAAGTAAACATAAAAATAAAATGCCTGGAAAAGTGTAGGTGTCTAATAGGTAATTTTTGAAAGAATAAAAGACAAACCATCATTTAAGTTTTAAAGTTAGATTTTATACCAACAAACTTTGCACCATTATTCTCTGTTATGGGGAAAATGACATCCTTCAGAATAGCAGTTCTCCGCAAATCTGCCAACCCCTCCTTCCAACAGGCCTGGCCAGCTGCTTACATCTCCTGCTGATCCTGACCCTTGTAACCACGTACCTGACCTACATCTCAGGGTTTGCCCTTCTCGACTTTCTGGGAAGATAATGTTTTGAGGAATTTTAAGGCTTTTTTGGGATGACACTTTCTTCAGAATGTAATACACACAGGAGGTGTGAAATGCAGGAGACAAAAATCTACAAATAAAACAGGGCAATGGCCTCTCCAATCTGCCTGAGCTCTTCTAGGCAGGCTGCTGTTCTGGTTTGCTTTTATGTTTTAAAAAATTATCATTTAGTAAAATTGACATTTTTTTCTTTAGGTGCATAGCTCTACACGTTTTAATAAACATACAGATTCCTGTAACCACCATAATCAGGATACAGAATAAGGCTTAAAGACTTTAATTTTAAAAATATTTTGAGGGGAGTAATGGTGCAATCATTTTCTCTTTTCCTTTTTGCATTTTAAAAAAGTGAAGTATAATTAAAGTACAATACCAGTTTTTATGTAGAGTTTTTTAAGTTTGGACAAAGAGTTACATAGCCTTACCCACAAGCAAGATATACTCCCTGGCAATCACTTTTCAGAATGTTATATTTATAGGATCATACAAATGGGTTAATTCCTGCCTTTGACACAATGACTGAGGCATTTCAGCCTGGAGCTGTGGTGGTCAGAGCACGGAAGTGTCTCTGTGAAGACAGACCCTTGGGAAGGTCAGAGCAAGAGTAAACTGTCCTGTTCTCGGGGGTATATGTATTTTTTCCTCTGCAAATATTTAAAATTACCACAAGAAGAAAATCATTGCTTAAAACACACTCTATCACTGAAGTGCAGCCACGACCCCATCCTTTGTTTTGTTTGCATTCAGTCAGTCCTTTCTCCTTTAGCAGATTATACTTCGTTTTTAGAATGGCCTAAATTACTTTTCTATAAGTACGAAAAAATTATATATTCATTAATGTCTATGATTTAAAATATTTCATTGCAACCAAGTAATTTATACCAGGCAAGTAATATGTGATAAACTTCCCTCAAATTAACAATTTCTTAATAGAGATTTTTCTAAGCAGAACATAGTCACTGCAAAAAGAAATTTTTGACCAAACATGTTACTCTCATAACTGTTAAGCCCCCCACCCAGCCTATGTCCAGTCTTAAGTCTGCCATCATGTAAACCTCTGAATTTGTTTCCTCACTTCCGGGGAGAAAACCAGACCACCGCTATATGACCACTAAGCAAATCTTCAATTACAGAACGTGACTTTGTAACCTTTTGGCCCTGAAACAACTAGATAGCTACTTGAAGAAAACATACCGGGTTTGCAGGACTCTGCAATACTCAAAGCACATGCCCGGCCAAAGACGACCAGGTCCAAGAGTGAGTTTGCCCCAAGACGGTTGGCACCATGCACCGAGGCGCAGGCGGCCTCCCCACACGCGTACAGGCCAGGCACCACCTGGTCCTGGCCGTTCACTTGCCTCAGAACCTTCGGAAAGAGGAACAAATGTAAGAGCACAGTCCGCATCGGCCCTTCCCACAAGGAGCAGCTGCGCTATAGGTCAGAGCAAGGACAGGATCTTCTCTCGTCTGCAGGGAACCTTCTGTACGGACCCAGACTCCTCCCTCTGCCTCTGGATACTAGGTTACCCTGTGCTGAGGTCAAGGAACCCCAAACAGCAGCATCTGTAATTTCAATCCCACATTAATTCTCATTAGAAACCTCGCCCACCACCTGATTTGACCTCCTGTATTCCCACTCTCTGATCTGGGTTCAGATAAAGGAAGCATGGCAGCGTATGGAAACATTAAGCTATGAGGTAGAAGATTGAGTTGTAATTCAGTCTTCCAACTTGTAACTCATCTATGAAGTGAGAATATAATTCCTACCTTCTCACATGAGGGACTAAGAGCAACTGATTAAAAAGCTCTTTGTGAACTGCAAACCACTCAAACATATACATTATAAAGAATACACAATTTACAATGTCACTGTAAAAAGAACAAGGTTATATAGAAAAAAAACTGCAAATGATGTGTACGACTATTTACTAAGAAGGGATTAATAAATTATTAAGAATTGTTATTAAGGAGTGAATGCAGTATTGCTCTCCAGTAACAACCATCTAAAGGAAGTGCAGCCTATGAAACAACAGGTACTTTTTTGAGAAAGACATCTGCCTTTTTCTCTAAGATCTACAGGAACATCTTCGAGGTGGGCCCACTGTCCCCATCCTCCTTCCAGCTGTATAGTCACCTGTCCCTTGAAGTTGGTGGGAATGCCACCCATGTTATAGTGCACGGTGGGAAGGACAGGGATCGGCTCCTTGGTGACGTCCACACCCGCAAAGATCATGGCCGTCTCTGAAATGCCAGGCAGGCGCATGGCGAGCTGCTCCGGGGGCAGGTGGTGCAGCTGCAGGTAGACGTGATCTTTCTCAGGGCCACAGCCTCTGGTGAAAAAGAACAGTATAACATAAGGCAAAGAACAATGATTATAGAAAATGTCACAATAGTCACGAGACTTCTCATTTCCTGATACAGAATAAATTTCTCCTTTTCTAAGTACCCACTACGGACCAGGGTGGACTCCATACACTGGACACAGCTATGAACAACACAGACACATATCCTGGCCTCACAGGGCTCACAGTTTGCTACGCTTTTCTTGGCGAGTGCATCAGAAAGCCCTTTTTTACCAAATACTCCCAAGTAACATTTGACTTCACATTTTTTGGTGAAAAAAATGTAAAACCTCCAAAGGTCAAACCAGCAAAGATCATGGCCATCTCTGAAATGCCAGAGACGTGATGTGTCACCATGCAAAGTATCAGGCACTGAAGGGCTAAAGCTGCCTTGTTAAAGAAATAGCCCACACACCTCGAAGGTCCCCAAACAAGTTAAAACACAATACAACACCAAAGGCTCCCACACTATTTTCAGGTTGGGGGTGTCATGTCTTACTTCTCCAGCACTGTCTCTATCACATACTCACACTTTCACACACAAATTATGTTCCAAAGATTAAAAAAAAAAAAAAAAATCATCCTTGAGTGATAATTAAAAAAACAAAAACAAAACCAGCTAAACTTCTCAAAATGTAACTCTCTAGATACATAAGCTAACAGACAACAGTCCGAAGTAGCAGAGGCAAAAGCCTGTCTGCCTAAGCAGAGGTAGGGGTGGGTGCTGCAATTCGCACAGAAGCCATACCAGTCCGTTAAAATGTCGGCATGAACAACAGCCCCCAAAGAGAAAGGAGGCTCTGGGTGCCTGCATATGCACTCAGGCACATTTGGAGGTAATCACACAGACCTTCCTTCCCGGATTTCCAGAGTCATGGACCGGGACACGACATCTCTGGAGGCCAGGTCCTTTGCCACCGGGGCATATCGCTCCATGAACCTCTCGCCTTGACTGTTAATGAGAATGCCTCCCTCTCCACGGCACCCTTCTGTGATGAGACAGCCAGCACCATATATGCCTGCAAAGAACCCAATTAATTGAGTATTTATAACCTGTTGATGCTAGACCTATGCAAGTATTTTCTAAAAGATATCTCGGGGGAGAGGGAAGCAAAGGATATGTAAAGGACATTAAAGTCAACAGAGTAAGACAGAAGAAAAGTTAAGGAATAGTAAGTACAAATAACAAAAGGCACTGATAAAATTGCAGTGAGGGGGAAAGAGCTGCAGTGGACAATGATACAGCCCTGCTGAGTACTCTAATTTTAACTGCATTTTAACATTCCAACATAGCTAAGAATATGTTAAATATCTCAGCTTTTAATTTTTGAACATCCTTTTGCACACTGAAATTGACTAGTTGAAGTAAAAAAAAAAAATAGCTTGGAACATTTGTATCTAAAGTAACCAAATACCAACAATAGTAATAATTATATAGTTAATACTTACACTGTACTTGCTACATACAATCCTAAGTTTCCCATTGACTCCAGGTAATATTATCCCCATTTTCAGAAAAGTACAATTAAAGCTCAGTAAGTTGTCCAACATCCAACTGGGAAGGACAGAGGCCAAAGTCATGCCTGGCAATGCACAAGGTCTGCGCCCTTCACCTCAACTCGGTCCCTCGATGTAATGAAAATGAGAAATGCCACACCATGCTTGTTTTAACAAAGGAGATAGATACATAATGTAATTTTTACAGCTAACACTTTCATTCGTACACCAAGAGTTATCTTGCTTTTAAAAGAATGTAAATTCCTGTGTGTTCATAGTTTCAATGGCATTTTTTCCAGTGGTTTATTTCTCACACACTGAAAAGGAAGCATGAGAAATAGAGCTTTCAATAAATCACAGGGAATTCAATAAATCACTAGAACTCTTGATTTAATTAAAATTAGTAATTATAAAGCCACCTAATACATTTTTCATTTTTAATCCCTTTCAGGGATCAGAAAAAACAATACTGACAGAGCAAAGAGATAACACAGGTCTAGCTCTTAGCATGGTGGCCACTGCCACCATATGTGAAGTCTCCTCTGTTGACAGGTCAGAAAAAACAAACTCAGAAAAGGTTAGGATGAGTTCATCTCCCAAGAGAGAGATTCTCAGATTCATTTATGGATAGCATTTCCCCAACTCTCTCAAACCTGCAACCCCAGCAGAGAACATCCCTTTCTGAATCCCACACCTGTATTGTCTGATGACCCAAGATGAGTTCATCTCCACCATGACTGGCGGCCTCACTCATTAGCATCTCTGTCTACATGTCAGAGCTGCATCCTGATGGCACTCTGTTACTATGGCAGCCTGATGCTCTCCCTATTCTTCTCCTCACTTTCAGGATATTCACTCAGTAAATACTGACTGAAGTCCTACCAGATGCCAGGCACTGAGAACACAGCAGTAAATGAAACATCTGTCCCTGCCTCCTGGAGCTGACAACAAGTGGGTAAGGGACACTGAACAATTTCTGCTTTACAAGTGGGATAAGTACACCTGGGCCAGGTGCAGTTAAGACAGGACAGCCACTATCTTGGGGTGGGAGTGGGGGGCAGGGAAAGTCTCTGAGGAAATGACAAGTTAGGACCCAAGTGATGAGAAAGCGAGCAAGTTTGTACAGGAACTGCAGGAAGCATTCCTTGAGTACCGAGTGCTTAAAAGACACAAAAGCCTCAGTTCCACACAAGTAGCCCCATCCTACCTGTGGGGTGGAACTGAACAAACTCCAAGTCCTGGCAGGGAAGGCCTGCCCTGGTGACCATTGCAGTGCCATCTCCGGTGCTGGTGTGGGCAGATGTGCAACTAAAGTAGGTGCGCCCATAGCCTCTGGAAAAGATAAGCCAGCAGAGAGAGTGGTGAGTGCACATAGCGCCCTGTCGGAATCTCCTTTCTCTAATCACCCTCAGTGGTCAGCAGCCCACCCACCACCACAGCTGCCCTCTGCACACACTACCTGGGCAACTGGGAGGGAAGCCTGGGACAGAGAAGGTACTCTCATTTGTACTTCAGTACTTTTGTGCTGTTTGAACAATTCCTCTTATGATAAGCATATATCACTTTTATAATGAAATTTTTAAATGTTTATGAATTCACCTTTTTAAAGAGTTAAAATAAGAGACTGATGATATAAAATGGAACCTATTTATTTTCATCAAATAAACAGCATTTATCTGCATAAGAAATGAGTATAAAACAGTATCCATTGCCTGGCCAGCATGGCTCAGTGGTTGAACGTTGACCTATAAACAACGAGGTCACGGTTCCATTCCTGATCAGGGCACTTGCCAGGGTTGCAGGAGGCAGCCAATCAATTATTCTCTCATCATTGATGTTTGTTTTTTTCTCTCTCCCTCTCCCTTCCTCTCTGAAATACGTAAAAATATATTTAAAAAAAACACTCCAGTATCCATTAAAGCAAAAGAGATGTTATTCCAGAAAGTGTCATGTGACTCTCTAGGCCTCAGTTTCCTCAAGGGTCCTCCCCACTGCGAACTGATAAGACACTTTCTTGCCCACCTCAGAAGCGGATGATATCATTGCCCTCTTGAGACAGGAGGAACTGAAGCTGGCAAAGGTGATTACCCTCATAGGCTAAGTGATGGCCTGAGTCTGAACCACATGTCCAAAATGCCTCTACTTTTATTAGTATAAAGGACCTCTGAAACTCAACTTCCCTACAGAGAAATTAATTACAATAAAAATTAGATTCCTACCCAGTAGCTATCACAGTGTTTTTTGCTCTGATGCGGTGGATGTACCCGTCTTCTATGCAGAGTGCAATAACACCACGACATTCCCCATTTTCCATCAGGAGATCCAAGGCAAAATACTCTACAAAATAGCTGGTATCGTATCGCAAAGACTAAAACAAAAACAAAAAAAGAGCCCACATTTAGGGTGTTAAACCAACAAATAAGGCAATGCTGTTAATGTGAAATTGTTAAAAACCTTGATGTGGAGTATGTAACGAAAAGATCATGTAAACCCTTGGAGAGTACCAGGCTGGAAACAAGTCAGAGATGCCAACTCACATCAACACAGCGCTGATACTATTGTGAATCACATAAGGGGTTCTACTCCTGGCTGTATAAATAAAACATAAAAAGGTGCACACATGTCAGTGCACGCAAGGAGACTGACTCCAAAAGCGACTGGTAAGTGCTCACACATCCATTATTTGTACACATCCTAACAGGCATTGTAGGCTCTGGCACCAAATGAAGCTTGACACTAGAGCTAGAGCCCACAGACCACAGGGTCTCAACTTAGGCTGGGCTGAATTATACGGGATCTGCTGGTCCTATGCAGCCATTTAGTTTAAATAAAACAAAACTTTCAGCCCCTCAGCAATTTGTGATGGTCACATATGGTGGGAAGCTGCTGGACTGGACAGCCCAGATAAGCATATTTCTATGGCAGAAGGGTCTACTGAACAACGGTGGCCCAGGCCCTGGATCTGACAGTCCTCTTGGCTAATGGAAGGGTCTCTCATGAAACTGTTAGCTCCCCACGTGACACACAATTCCATGGGATGAGCAGGTACTGTTACATATGTGTCAACACACTTGGCCAGAAAAGCCACTGGTGTTCAAATACCGTGTTTCCCTGAAAATAAGACATCCTCCGAAAATAAGACCTAGCACATGGAAAGATAAGACATCCCCTGAAAATAAGACCTCGTGCAACTTTGGGAGAAAAATTAATATAAGATACTGTCTTATTTTCAGGGAAACAAGATACTTGCAAATCAATGGCCTGTCCCATTTATAAACAAGAGTTCAGAATACTGATTATTCTGAAACAACATTATTCAGAATATTGATTATTGGGCCATGCTGAGGTTGATCCTGATTATCCAGTGACTACTAGCCCTCAAGTCTTAGTCCAGCTTTAAAGTTAAGTATTAAATCAATCAGTTCATGAACTCAGAGTTGGTCAAAGGGCCTTAAAATACATGCTCTGCTCTTATACTTTCAGTGTGACAGATTACAAGTTCAAACCTGGTATGTAATGATTATCAATTTAGTTTTCTAAAATAGATACTTTCCAATTAACAATTACTACAAATGGCCTACCGTTATTCTGTTGCTTTTTATGACACTCCTTAGGCTGACATTTTGATACTCTGACACATCCCCAGGTGGCCCGTCTTCGGCTCATCACCACATGCTTGGCCAGACTGGACCATGTCCCATCACCCCGGGCACCCAGGGCGGCCTCACCCTTCCATACAACGTGTGCAGCAGTGAGTGGCCGGTGCGGTCAGCGACACAGCAGCACCGATGGGCTTGTCCGCCTTTCCCAAACTTGAGGCTCTGTCCCCCAAAGGCCCGCTGGTAGATCCTCCCATCCTTGGTTCTGCTAAACGGCATGCCATAATTCTCTAGCTGTGAAACAAAAACCAATACCTATTACTTCAGAGAAATCAAGGCACTCATGGCTAATTTATTCAGAGCAACTTCAACCTAAATCTGCAAACCCAACACTAATATATTCTATGAAAAGGTCAACGCTTCAGAAAAGATAAAAATGTCCTTATTCAATTAATTGAATGGCTAATAGCAGAAAATATTTCCCCTTTTCTGCTGACCACACCTGCCTCAATCCCATTAGAAACAGACTGTGAGGATCTTACCTCAATCACAGAGGCGGGGGCCTGCTCTGTCATGTAGTGGATGGCATCCTGGTCTCCCAGCCAGTCAGAGCCCTTCACGGTGTCATAGAAGTGCCACCTCCAGTTGTCTTCCTCCATGTTCCCCAGAGCAGCATTGATTCCTCCCTGGAAACACAAAGCAACAGAGAAGACCTGTGTGTGACATGACATCTTCCAGGTTCATCTCTCCCTGGCCCCTCCCCGGGACCTGGATTTGGAGGAAGCTGAGTACTTCGGAGGTAACTATCCGTGAATGACCTGACCACAGACCAACTCCAGCACCTTCCTGAGCAGAGGGAGCACTGCATGACAGATTCCCTTAACAAGCTAATGACATGGGCCCAGTTACTGCATCCCTCGGCCTCAGCCTCGTGAACAGGACCTAAAGCTAAACTCCTTGAAGAGTTATCTGGAGAACTAAGTGAGAGGTTTCATGTGCAACCCTTCTTACCAAACCTGGCACATAAAACGTACTCAACAAATCTGGATAATTTTATGACAAAATGTTTCTAATAGTAATTTGTGGACATGTGTTAAAGATGAGAAGCACTTAATGCCAAGTAATACACTCCAAATTTAAGAGTCATACTCTCCACATCCTCTTCCATTTGCTGTGCACGATCACCCCATCCCTGCCTCCACCCCTCAGAGGCACAGAAAACAGCACAGGGACAAATGTTAAGGCTCGCCCTTACCCCCACAAATAAAATTGGATTCCTCCTCTTTACATAATTTTTTTTTTCACAAGTAGAGGCACACTTCCTAACTTACCTCTCTTTTTTCCAATTGTTATTCAATCACAACTATTGAATCAAACACACCCACATTGGAATTTCTTCTCCACTTAGTGCTGCTGTACCTCAGTTTCCCAAATTATGTGTTAGGACAAAATGATTCTCTGGCAGACAGTGAGGAACTTTGTTACTTCCTCCCTCCCTTCTCCAATTCCTCCAACTGTAAATTCAAACGCAATCCTGATAAAATATGTTAAGAGTGCCAGATACAGAAAGCTGGTTTAAAATAACACGAAAATACTTGGCCCAGTGGGTACATAAAAGCTATATACTTTATTGCTACTCTTAGTAAGAATCAGGGCCATAGATGCCTGGTCTTCTGGGCATTCCTACTACTCATCAGACTTTCTCAGGCCGTTGCCTGTCTTGTCCTCCAATTAAACCTCTCTTTCCTCATGAACCAACATTCAAGTTGAGCTATCCTTTCCTTATTCTTTTTATTAAAACTGCACTACCTGAACATATCTTGCAATATTATTTAGAATTACCTATTTGTATTTTTCCTTTTAGACAACAAATTCTCCAAAGGTATATATTATTTATTCTTTAGTTTACAAAGCATAGCTTAGAACAAAGTATCTGGACAACTAAGTTCCTGAAGAACACTGTTGGACACTGATACAGGCTGCTCCAGATTAGGGTGGCTTTAATGGTCTGTCTAAAGAGATACACTCTATCTCTATAAAAAAACAGACAGTAAAATATGATTTGGGAATACTACCTGGATGCAAGCTGGGCACACCTAGTGTGCCTAGAAGAACAAAATTACAAAATCACCATTAATTTTTCACCTTATTTATGTCTTCTTCCCTAAATTCAGAACCACTGTTTTTCTGTCCTGAACATTCATGCCCTCATCAAAGCTCACCACCACCACACTTAATAAGGATGCAGCAGTAACCACAAGATTCAGAGCAAACAAAAAACAAGCCTAGAACCTTAGTTGGCTTGGCTCAGTGGCTAGAACATCAGCCTGTGGAATGAAATCCCAGGTTGGATTTCAGTCAAGGGCACGTGACCAGGTTGTGGGTTCCATCCCCAGTAGGGGGTGTGTAGGAGGCAGCCAATCAAGGATTCCCTCTCATCACTGATGCTTCTATCTCTCCCTCTCTGAAATCAATAAAAATATATTTTAAAAAATAATAATTAAGAAAAAAAAAGAAAAGAAAACAAGCCTATAGACAATCTCATTTCAAACTGATAAGTGCAACAAAGAAAGTTAAACCAAGAAGAGGGGAGGAGGTGTAAGTGGAATGGTCAGAGAAGACCTGTATGTAACTAGAGCAGAAATAAGAATGATAACAAGGCTCCAGGCAATGAGCAGGGGTAGTGTGTGCAGAGATCCCGAAGGGAGTGAGCTGAGTGAATGCAAGGTAGGCAGGCGGCCTGTGGCAGAAAGCTGTTCAGGCAGAGTGTGGAGAGCACATTACCTTGCAGGTGCCAAAAGCACTGAGAGAGTCCCTTTCTCTTACCTGGGCTGCCACAGTGTGAGACCTGGTGGGAAATAGCTTTGTAACACAGGCGGTGCTAAACCCTGCCTCAGAAAGGCCAAACGCAGCTCGCAAGCCTGCCCCTCCAGCGCCAACCACCACGGCGTCAAATTCATGATCCACTACAGGGTATTGTGTAGAAATCTGGAAAAGAAAAATTCACCTGTTAGTCACCCATTCAGCTATGTCAAACACTGAGACTGTAGCTGCAAAGAGCTTAAAGGGAATGAAAAGAAGAAACAAACAAGACTAAGTGCCCAAAGAGCCTCCACGCTGTGTGAGGCTGAATACCTACCACTCGTAGTCCTGAGGTGTGGTGGGCACACCCTCAGTGAAAGGGGCCAGCTCTACCCATACCAAGCAGAGCCGTCTAGCTGTGGAGCTAGGAAACCATCATCAATGGAATGTTGAACGTAAAGGTTCACCTCCAAGCAGGGAGATGTACAGATGCAAAGGAAAACACCAACACAGACCAAAAAACCAATTCTGCAGTTGGCTTTTCTTTTTAATTATCATTTTTACTTTTTTATTTATTTATACCTATATACATAAGCTTAAACGAATCTGAGCTTATAATATAGTGTAGATCATGATTTTCCATCTGTGATCTGTAAGCTTCTCATGAAAATGCTAAAATTAAATATTGTTTTCATATAGATAAGCTTATCCCAGCTCACCTAGGTGACCTCAGAAGAACCAAGGACCACGCTTCTATTTCAGGCCTATGTTTGCGTTTTTGACTGAGAAGGTGCCAACTAGCACTCAGTAACTATTGTGAGGTTATGAGAAAAGAACCTATAAGCAAATTTCCATTTCTTCAACAGAGAGCAGATGAACCCACTGAACTGAAAGAGCCTCCATGGTCCTGTGTGGAGTAAGGTTTCATCTTCCACCCTGTAGACAATGTTCATTTGTATTTTTTTATTTTGCTGCTTTTCTTGATTTAAATTTTAGTCTGTTTTACATAACTATAAGAAAAAAATATTAGTATCTATATTTATATTTATAATACATTAAGTATTACTACACCAAAAATAATCTGGGCATGCACTAGAACAAGAATTTTTTTCTTTAAATAAGACCTGTGTATTAATCAAATGTATTAAAAACTGGTATAGATCAATATCCCTCCAAGCCAAGATAATCCTATATAATAAAAGCCTAATATGCTAAGTGTCCAGTAGTCTGGTTGGCCATTCAACCAATCAAAGTATAATACGCTAATGATATGCTAAGGCTGCTCAACTACTGCCTATGACATGCACTGACCACCCGGGGGCAGATGCTCTGACCTATAGGTTAGCTTACTGCTAGGGTCCAGTTGATCAGAACTGAGATGGGCTGGACACGCCCTGAAGCCCTCCTGCAGTCCCTCCCCAGCTGGCCAACCTCCCATGTCCCTCCCTGGCCCCAATGTGCACCAGTGGGGTCCCTCAGCCTGGCCTGTGCCCTCTTGCAATCCTGCTGAAGGACAAACCCCCCTCCCCATGCGTGCACAAATTTTGTGTACCGGGTTTCTAGTAATTTATAATGGAACAAAAAGTAATGAACTTACTGAATCTGAAACTTTAGCAGACGACCGCTTACTCCCATCAACAGTGAAGTCAAAACCACGGGATCCCGATGACAACGGCCGCTGGTGAGAGAGATGGATGAGCACTAAGTATCTTGAAGAAACAGGAGACTGATAATTAAATTTCCTCTCCTGAGTTATTAACCTTTTTACGTACTTGGATGCTCCCCCTCACTTAGAAACCTCACCTGGGAACCTGTACTGAACCCTGAAGGGTAGAGCAGGGGCTAAGGACCCAGACAAACCCAAAGGGGACTTGACACTTTAGGAAAACTACTTCTAGATGAAGCTGGTTCCAAACAGGATACTTACTGACTTAGCTGGGAAATGAAAAAGACATACTTTCACATTCATTTCTGAACTCATTTCATACTTTCACATTCATTGTCATTTGTTGGGGAAGACCATGTGGTAGTTTTGCAAACAAGGAAGCACTTTTTTTGAATCCATGACCCTCTTCACACAAAGCTACACCGTCTGTGAGGTTTTGCGGTTCATTGGGAAGACACGGGACCTTGCAGCAGAACAATGCTCTAGAACAGGCTCTACTGCTTGCTGGACACTTCGGCACCAGGGCCGTTATCCCTTCACTGTACACTTGAGGACTCCAGGCTCTGAGATGCTTCGTCACTCTCCACATTGGCTTTAGGCCTCAGCCACATCTCCTCTCATCTATGTACATCACAACACCTGGACGTTACCTAGGCAACATGTACAATTCTTCAAGTCTCAGCTGAAAGGTCCCATCCTATAAACATGTATCCAAGAAAATTGGCATTAATGAAATCAAAGCACAGCACGAGAGGCCCAGCATTCCTCATATACTAAAATGGTCAGCACCTGGCTGGCACGCTCAGTGGTTAGGGCATTGGTCAGCACATGGGAAGGGTCATAGGTTCAATTCTGGGACAAAGCAGGGTCATAGGTTCAATTCTGGGACAAAGCACGTACTGGGTTGCAAGTTTGATCCCCGCCCTGGGGCATGTGTAGGAGGTATCCAATCCACTGTCTCTCTTACATGGATGTTCCTCTCTCCCCTCCCTTCTTTCCTCCCTCTCTCCTTCCCACTCTCTCTAAAAATCAATGGGAAAAGAAATCCTCAGGTGAGGATTAACAAAACTAAAGAACAGTTTTAGACAATAAGTACATTCAATAATGACAAAAGGGGATATGAAAGATGCCTTCGAGTATTCTGCAATTTAGGAGAGAAGTTATTTACTATGTGGGTTAAAATTATTTACAGGGCAAACAAGTGGGGATTACAGGGAAGAGAATTTGACAAAATACAAAATGAACTCTCCCTGAGCTGTTGTGAACTAGTGGACTTTGCTCTAAGGTGAAAGGACTCAGACGAGGCTGGATGATTTGACCACCGGTGAGAAGTCAGAGGTGGTTCCGACCTCTAAAGCTCCCTCTAACTCTGAGACTGAATGATGATGGCACACATATTTGAGTTTATTTTCATTGCTCCGATTACAAAGTAGCTTCTGGTATTTTTAAATAGAGTTGAACTTATAAGAGCGATATTCTTAACTTTTCCAATTTATTTTAAAGCACATTTGTTTTTACTGACATGGCGCAATTTAGATTTTTCCTTCAGAAAATGAATTAAAAAGAACAAAATTCCTCTGCTTCAATTTAATTTTTTAAATGGCAAAATCATATTTGAACAAAGAATTAAGTCACTGAAATAATTTTAGATATAGGTAATTAAATATCTATACTATAGATATAAATAATAATACCAATAAGAACAGTACATTTTGTAATACAAAGTTAAAACAGAACAGTGCGATCCCTAAGTACTTCTTGTTTGGATGTTCATGTTAAATAAACATACTTAAAAAGGGGCAGCTACTATAACGAAATCTTTAACAAATGATCACATTGTCTCCCTGTGGAAAATAGTAACACTAACTTTTGTATTTAAATCTGATTGTAGAATTTGGAGAGTTCAATTGTAACCCAATTTCTGTCTTTAGATAAAACAAATTTTGTGCCACTTACTAATTAATGTTTTTTTTAAGAGAACCATAAAAAAATTTCTAACAGGGCAACATGAAGAATGGGGAAATCTACCTAAGGTACAATTAGAAGGAACACTAAGACCTTTTTTTTTTAAAAATATATTTTATTGATTTTTCACAGAGGGGAAGAGAGAGGGATAGAGAGTTAGAAACATCGATGAGAGAGAATCATCGACCAGCTGCCTCTTACACACCCCTATTGGGGATGTGCCCGCAACCAAGGTACATGCCCGTGACCGGAATCGAACCCAGGACCTTTCAGTCCGCAGGCCTACGCTCTATCCACTGAGCCAAACCGGTGCCGGCCACTCAGACGTTTTAATAGTATAGGTCAGTGGGAGGCAAACTCATTAGTCAACAGAGCCAAATATCAATAGGACAATGATTGAAATTTCTTTTGAGAGCCAATTTTTTAAAACTTAAACTTCTTCTAACACCACTTCAATAGACTCGCCCAGGGCGTGGTATTTCGTGGAAGAGCCACACCCAAGGGGCGAAAGTGCTGCATGTGGCTCACGAGCCACAGTTTGCTGACCACGGGTATGGGTGACTGAATTAGGAGGTAAAAGGGAGAGTACAGTAAGAAGATAAATATATTACTTGAGGGAAGAATTAATTTCCATTAATTAATAGAACCTATGAAGGATGAACAAGAAACTCATTTGCAAGTACAATCTATACAATTACAAAAGAAGCCAATAGACTATATTGAATAGAGAATCTGAAAAGTGGTTGCATAACTATATTGGGAGAGCTAAGACTGTAGTTCAAGAAAACAAAATCCTTACCAGCAAAAGTCCATGTCTAAAATGGATAAAAATGCACCTGCATATTAGCTAGAGAAAAGGAGGTAAATACCAAGAATCAATACCAGAAACAACTCAGAATTGATTCCACTGGGACCAGGTCTGTGGAAAAGGGAGGGAGGGTATCTTATTCCTTTTTATTTGTAAGGCCTTCTGCACTCATTGACCTTTCTTTTTTTGACAACTATATGTAATTATTTCCATTAAAAATTAAAAAAAAATTAAAACAAGAGTGTTTAAAATACAGCTGACAAGGTTATAATATAGTTCACAAGGTTACTGAGCACAGGCTGCAAGCTGTGGGCTCAGATGAATACACACAGAGATTTCACATATTACATCAGAGTCCTCATTACCCTACAGAGAAACTGAATCTATCCAGGGTACCTGAGCTTTGGACTTGGGTCTGCCCAGCTAGCTCCAGATCCTGTACTTTCCCTACTATTTAAGGATCCTTGGGGGGGAAAAAATCTCTGGGACTCCAAAGTAAGATGAATATCCACGTTATATGTAAAATCCAAACCATAATTATTCAAGTGAATCAGGAAAAACATCACACACAATACAAATCTCTATGGGACTGGCACTCTTATTACAGCAAGAAAAAAACAAAATCATTAAAACATATAAATGCAAAGAAAATAAGTTAACTTAGATAGGACAAGGGTCTCAAAGTCTGGGCAGTTCTAATTGTGTCAGTCCATTAGGACAACTGGAAAGGAAATAAAGGCAAAACAGATTTGATAATTTTGTAACTTGAAAGCATCTGCAAATATTAAATGACTTGGAAACACCACAGAACTGTACAAAATGAAATAAAGAAAACTTCTCTGTGGACTTGATTCAAATTATCCTCATCATCTACTTTCCATGGACATGTCTCAGTTGGCATCATAAATTTCCCTTTCTTTTGTTCAGTCAAATTGACGCTTTTGTTCTTGCCAACCTTAATCTCCAATAAATATATTGCTTGAGGGAAGAATTAATTTCCATAGGGAAAACCTATCTTCATCAAGAAGTCTTTTGTAGGACTACGGCGTTCAATTGTACTATTATATCTCTATGTTGCCATCATGTTTACAACTACCTAAACACAGGAGAGTTTAGGTAGTTGTAAACATGATGGCAACATAGAGATAGTACAATTGAACATAGAGAGTGGTGAAAATTCAAGGAGAGAATGAAGGTAAGTAAAGTGCTGGCAGCTAACAGCTGACTTCAATGGACATCACTTCCAATCAAGTCAATACCGAAGGTTTACACACTCTGACCTCTTGTGCTTAGAATCTCATCCAGCCCTGACTGGTTTGGCTCAGTGGATAGAACATCAGCCTGTGGACTGAATGGTCCTGGGTTCGATTCCAGTCAAGGGCATGCACCTTGGTTGCGGGCACATCCCCAGTGGGGGAAGTGCAGAAGGCAACTGATTGATGTTTCTCTCTCATTGATATTTCTAGCTCTCTGTCCCTCTCCCTTCCTCTCTGTAAAAAATCAAAAGAACCTCATCTACTTTCAGCTATAAGCTGGAGCCAGAATTCTAGTCCAGCCTGGATAAAGAACTTTTGTTTTCATAAACTAACAAAGGATAGGTGATGGGTGAAGGAAATTCCACAGGCTGGAGGGTCTTAGTCTGCACAAGGAATGCAAGGGTTAAGGACAGACACATTAGCCCTTTTTCAATCACCACCAGTTACCAATCTGCCATTTCACCTAACAAGAAGAACTTACAAGGCTGCTCACGTTTGGCTGACTAAAAATACTCCAGACTATGAACTTCACTTGAACTCCCTACCTGTCTGTGTCTTAGAGCCCAAAATGGAGGGTGGGGGGACCTCTGATCAGTAAGCACATTGCTAAGTATTTAAAGTATTTTTGACCCTGGCCTGTTGCTCAGTAGTTAGAGAGTAGGCCCTGGGACCAAAGGGTTGCAGGGTTCAATTCTCAGTAAAGGGCACTTACCTGGACCAGCCCATCTGGGAGGATGTGGGGGGTGGGGAGGTGAGAATGTTTCTCTCTCTCTCTCCCCCTCCTCCCTTCCCTTCACTCTCTCTAAAATAAAATAAAAAATACTTTCTGGTGTTGGCAGGATGGGATGGATGGCTGACTAAATCCTCTCATAGTAACGTAATTTTTAGTATATACCTTTCAAGAAGACAACTGCAGGTATAATTACAGGCATAAGTCGTGTAGACACTGTTGGGTTCCTACGCTGTAATTACATTACTAAATAGGTGGGTGAACAAATTAATTTAAAAGAACCAAACAACTAAATCCTCTACATTTAGTGTGCTTACAGAATCCATGAAAGATCGACTCTGAAGATGTACTTGCAAAGCGCGCATCTGACACACCAGCAGGGAGAGCAGAGGATTTCTCTGCAGGTGACCCTACTGACCCGACAGGCTGAGCCTGGGCCTCGGCAGAAATCGCAGGAAAACGGACGTCCCGGCGTCCTCTCCCAACGTGGTTTTGCAGTGTGTCGACATTCTTCATCCAATTTTCAAACGTGTGCACAAAGGCCACGATACAAAACCCAAAACGAAGGGCCTCGGTGCGGACACACCACCTGCGCTTTCTCGAAAGGGGCCCGGCTTTGTAAACAGGTGCAAGGCAAGCGGAGGTGCGGCTGTTAGACACGCGTTCCACCTCACCCGCCTCGGGCGGCCCAGACGGGGGCGGCCCAGACGGAGCCGGCCCGGAGCACCGCTCGAACCCCCACCGCTGGAACCCCACCGGCCACCGGCCACCCGGGGCCGCGGCGGCAACGTCGCCCCACCGAGGGAGGGGCTGCGGGGATCAGACCAGATTGTAGGCAGAGGGCCCCGCCCTGCCGGCGCCTTCGGCCAAATGCAAGGTTCCGCCTCCACCCCGGTTCTCCGGGCCTTTGGGGATTCCGAGGCCTGGGGCACCCACAGGCCGCTACCTGCCGGCGTGACCTTGGGCAGACCCACCTCCTCTTCTACAAGTGCGGGTTTGGGGTGCGGAGAACAGGAGACCTTGGCCCAAGAGCCAAGAGGCACCCACACCCCGGACAGAAGGGGATCCCGAGAAGGCTCGCGGGATCGTTTGACCTTCACGGGGACGCGGCCGGGCCGGCTACAGAAAAAGCCCAGGTGCCCCTCTGAGGGCGCCCGACCCTCTCGAGCGGCCCCATGGGTCCACCCGGCTCCGGTCGGCAGGCCGTCCCCAGCCCGTCCACATCAGAGACGGGGGCGCGGGGTTCCTGCGTCCGCTCCACCCCCGCCTGCAGAGACCATCTGCCCAGACCCCGGCCCCGCCCGCCCCAGCCCAGACGGACCCGGCCCAGCCCGCGGTCCTGACTCACCCTCCCGGTTAGCGCCAGGCGTTTGGTGCGCAGCAGCCTCGACGCAGCCCGAAGCCCCGACATGGCCAGATTCCGCTGCACGGCCTCCCCAGTCCTTGCGGCCAGCCGCGCCTGCGCACGTCGCTGCGCCCTGGGTCGCGGCGGGAGGACACTGCGCCTGCGCACCACGCTGCCCCCGGGGTCCAGGCTGGAAGAGAAACTGCGCCTGCGCACGCACCTCGCGGGGACCCGGGGAGGGGGCGGGTGTAGGGGCACCGCGCATGCGCAGAGAGGGCTCGCGGACCCTGCTCTACTGAGGTCCGGCATTCGGCGCTCCCTGCCAGGGGGTAGGTCTGGGGTTTGGCGCGCTCGGGGAGCTGGAGTCTGGGCTGTGTTGGTGGGGAGAGGGGGGAGAGGGGACGGGTGGGGCGGGCCGAGTCTCTCCTGTGGAAGCCCCCGTGGTGGAGTGGGTTGAAGACCCGGCCGGGGTCCGGTAGGGCTCCGGGCTTAGGTGCCTTTATGCACTCACCTGATGATGGATGTCACCAGCGGTCCAGAGCGTGTTTCTGTTTTTCGTTATGTCAGGCTTTTTGTGGAAGGAAATGGCGGGGGAATAATAATTGCATACTCAGAAGTAGTGTGATCATCATCCCGCTTTTCACATCATTTTCGATTACTATTAAGATCTTTTTTGGGGCGCAGTTGTGTGCAACATAATTTCGAATTATTTTGAGTTTACAAGGGACCGTTCCAATTGATATTTAGGCTGTTTCCAAATTTTTGCTACTAGTAAATAAGGCCATAAAGAATATATTTGTGCCTAACGTGTGTCTATATGTAGGACTACGTTGCTTTTATTAGAATTACATGTTTCCTCAGGCCACAAGCCCCGAAGGAATTAACACTGCATTTCCCACGTCCTTTGAAAGTCATGTAGTTCAGAACATTCAGATAACTTTTTTATTCCATGGTTACCATAAACTTAACTTGAAGTCCTGAGCCATGTTTTTTGGCACTTCTTTATTGCCAGATAGAATTTAGGTTTTTAGATGGTAAGTATTTATTGAAAAACCCACTAAGATTTTTCAAAATCGAGTTGAATTTCTTTTTTCTTAACTATCCTTTGACTATTTCTTTTGTCATCAGTCTATGATTTGCCACATTAGTCAACACAGAAACAGGCCGAAAGCCCTCATGACTATATTTTGTGAAAATGCCCAACCTACCAAATGCATATTAACAGGAGGCCCCAGTTTGGTGATGCAGATAAACCAGCTTCAGGCGGAAGGGTACCTGTAAGCTGGAGTTCAGGACCAATGAGGCCTCCCCTCCCCTCGCTGGGCTTCAGCCCTCAATGCCTGTCACCTTCCCTAAAGCAGCCAGTGTTTTTGACACCTTCCTAGTTATATGTCTTAATGTACCACCATAATTGTAAAAACTTATAACTAAGGAACTTTCCTCCTTCTACTCGTTATTTGAGTTATTGAGACATGTCTCTGTCCCCACAATACTGTGAGCTGCTTTTATCTGAGGTCTTGCTTCTTTTGATCCTATAAGATTCAAGTGATGTGCAACACATTCATAGTCTGAATAAAATTTTCTGGAAGAAAAAAAAGGATTCCTATGAACCAAGTAGATGATAAAATTATGACAGATGTGTTTTATTCCTTTTGTATGGCTAATGGTTTTATTTATTTACTTCAGGTATATCTTCATGAATAACTTAAATGACCCCCCAAATTGGAATATCCGGCCCAATTACAGAGATGATGGGGGTGATGGAAGCAAATGGAATTATGCCCTGTTGGTTCCCATGTTGGGATTGGCTGCTTTTCGTAAGTCACAATTTTCCTGAGTTGGATTTTCTGGGCTGATGGTGTGGAGTCCAAAGACCTCGGGCTTTGAGACCTGACTAATGCAAGTGTGTACCCAAGTTTTATCCCAAATGGTGTGTGTCTTGGGAAAATTACTCTCTGAGCCTCAGTTTCCCTGTCTCCATGGGAGGAAGCAAATCCGAATTACTTGATGTGTTATGAGGGTTAAAAACGACAAGATATTTAAGAGCATTTTGTGTGAAGTGGGTATTAATAACTGTTGTCTTCCTTTCAAAGGCTTTATTGCTCTGAAGAGGGTTCCCTTGCTTCAGGTGCCCTCATAAAGACTGGAGGGCAGGGAAGAATAAAATGGGCCAAATAAACACACAAAAAAACAAACAAAAAAGACCACACACCAGTTGTGGATGTCTGCTTAATGTTTAGAAGTCAGTCTTTGGCAGACTTCATCTGTGGAATCGGCTGAGCCTGGCCAGAAGTTCTCTCTGGTTTGAAGTAACTTTGCACCACTTTGGGGAAATTACCTGTCACCAATCAATTGTAATTATCACTACATGATACACTGCTATTTAGAAGTTGGTTTTATTTTTTTATTTTTTATTTTTTATATTTTATTGATTTTTTTTACAGAGAGGAAGAGAGAGGGATAGAGAATTAGAAACATCGATGAGAGAGAATCATCGATCAGCTGCCTCTTGCACACCCCCTACTGGGGATGTGCCTGCAACCAAGGTACATGCCCTTGACCGGAATCGAACCTGGGACCTTTCAGTCCGCAGACTGACGCTCTATCCACTGAGCCAAACCGGTTTCGGCTAGAAGTTGGTTTTATATTTTGTCATATTCCACGGTTCTGCATTGGCATTAAGAATATGAGGAAATTAATATCCAATCATAGAAAAGCAAAAGCTTCTCTCTATTGTGATGCTTTTTATGGAGAGGCTTTATTACAAGCCTGGATTTCTCAGGTTCACCAGCTGGCATAGAGGAAGTGGAGGTTGACAAGAGTAGAATTTATCAAATCCATTACCTTTAGACTATTCTAGGGGTCTAGTTAACACCCTTATATTGCAATATAATTTCTCAACCGCATAATTATACTTTGGAGAATCCTTATAAGAATGCAGTTAAAAGAATTTTCTGATCACATTACCTAAGCAAGACAACCAAGAAGAAAAATAAAGTATTCCTCAATCCTCTCAAGGACAGAAAGCATCATTTCAAAAGTCCCAGAGCAAGAACTTCAAAAGTAAAGGTTTTTCTGAAAAAAGCTAGAGGTGAGTTTGAAAAAAAAGAAAAGGAAAAGGAAAGTCCTGTCAGGGCTTCTTCCAGTTTCAAAACTAATTATTACATTAGTAATTGTAACTTTAAACCTTTCAGTTCACTCACCAAGTTCATCACTCTAGCCACAGGCAACTGGTAGTCTTTCCAAGTGTTAAGTAGTGTTTTGCAAGATGGCAGTCTAGTGAACTTCTAAATAGTAATGCCTCAGGGCTGGATTTAGTCTCATGGAAAATCAGGCATCATGCAGATCACTGAGTCATAAAAACCACCACATTTTGTCAGCTTCCGTGAAAGTCAGTCAATGTTTAGTTTTTTAAGAAAGTGCCAAAATGTTTTCCAGAGTGGCTGTACCATTTTACGTTCTCACCAGCAGTGTGTGAGTGATCCAGTTCCTTGGCATCCTCGCTAGCATTTGGTGTGGCCACTTGTTTTTTTTGCTTAACCCATTCTTGTAGGTGTGTGGTGATAGTCCACTGGGATTTTAATTTGCATTTCACTAACGCCTAGTGATGTGGAGCATCTTTTCAATGCTAACTTGCTATCAGTGTATCCTCTTCTATGAAAGGTCTGTTCATGTCTTTCAGCCATTTCCTAATTGGATACTTTTTTAATACTGACTTTTGAGTTTTTATTATATTCTAGATTCTAGTACTTTGTTGGATATCTGGTTTGCAGACATCTTCCAGTATGTAGCTTGTCTTCTCAGTCTCTTAATGGAGTATTTCATAGAGCAAAAGTTTTTAATTTTAATGAAGTCCACTTTTCCTTTTATGGGTCATACTTTTCATTCCAAGTCTGAGAACTCTTTGCTTAACCTTAGGTCTTAAAGATTCTCTCTCCTATATATTTTCTAAAGTTTTAGTTTTACATTTTACAAAAAAAAAAAAGTGGATTAACTCAAATCAATTGGTTGCCTCCTGCCCTTGCCCTGGGGGGTCTAGCCTGCAACCCGGTACCGGGCCCTTGACCGGAATCAAACCCAGGACCCTTCAATCTATGGCCAGCACTCTATCCACTGAGCCAAATGGGCTGGGGCTACTGATTATCTTTTTCTAAGTCAATTTGAGATCCTCCTGATTCTTGGTTATGAAGAGTGATTTTCTATGGAAACCTGAGCATCTTGAGTATGTTATGAGAATGGTTTTTACTCACACCTTTTTGCCTGGCTTCTTGGCAGTGCTCTGGTAGAAGGGTGGTGCTGCCTCCTTATTTTCAGGTTGCCATGGAAGTCAGGCTCACCACCCGGACTCTAGCCCATTGACATCATGTCTTGACATTGAACTTCTCAGTCCACCTTACTTTCATGTACCCCTATCATAACAATCAAACGTCCGGGGCTTTAGCTACTTACTAGTGATGACCAGGCAAAGCTGAACACATTTTGAAATGTACTTTAACTTGGCCAACAATATTTGAAGTATACCCATATTTATTTTTTTCAACAAATAACCTATATTAATTTTTAAACCTTGCCAATAGTACGTGGGGGCACTGGCTAGAGTAGAGAGCGAAAGAAAGCAGTGGGTTTTTCTTAGCCGTGGAAAATAAGGAGACTGAAAGGGGGACTCCCTACTTTCAGCCTGTCATACTCATCTTTTGGGAGCCCTGATCTGATTTAAGAACTTTGCTTATTATATAGTTTCATACAAAGTGGTATTTTTTTTTGTAACTCTCAGGACGTAAGAGTTTATTGAAATCATGTCTTAGCTGCTTTATGTTTTCTTTAAAGATTACAGAGCTTTCAGCTCTGGGTTTACATTATGTGTGTTTGTCTCCCTCAATTTATCCATGCCAGGTTGGATTTGGTCTAGGGAGTCCCAAAAAGAAATAGAAAAGGAGCGAGAAGCATACCGTCAGAGGACGGCTGCTTTCCAGCGGGATCTTGAAGCCAAGTACCACGCCATGATCTCAGAGAACCGCCGTGCCGTGGCTCAGTTATCTTTGGAACTGGAAAAGGAACAAAACAGAACGACTAGTTATCGAGAAGCCCTTATCGTTCAGGGACGCAAATTGGTGGAAGAAAAGAAGCTTTTGGAACAGGAACGGGCTCAGGTCATGAAAGAAAAGCGACAGTTGCAGCCCTTGAGAAGTGTGTATCTGAGCTGCCTGGAAAAGGAAGAAGACTGGCAGAGGAGGGCCCAGATGCTGCTGAAAGAGTTTGAAGTTGCTCTTTCAGAAAGACAGAATATCTACTGCAGCCTGGTCCTCCCTCGCAGCAAGAGGCTGGAAATAGAGAAGAACTTACTGGTCCGAGCATCCACTGACCCAGTTGCTGCTGACGTAGAAATGGCAGCCGGCTTGACCGACATATTTAAGCACGATACCTATTGTGGTGATGTCTGGAACACCAACAAACGCCAAAATGGAAGACTCATGTGGCTATATCTCAAATACTGGGAACTAATTGTCGAACTGAAAAAGTTCAAGAAATTAGAGAAAACCATACTAGAAGAGTAAGACAAGAATGAAGTAAAACCTTTTAATTACTCAGGTCAGACTGTCATTGTGACATTCTGGGTTATCCGATGTTTTCTTTTTTCCCTTCTTCCAGTACTGCCTGTGTGTGGCCATAGCACTGAGTGGTCTTCCAGCCTGCACCTCTGAGCGGTACAACAGCCCTCAGTAGACACAGCGTTCCCTCCCCATCCCCACAGTTATTATGGAAGCGGTTTCTCAGAAGCATTTTTTTCAGCTATCAGCATTTTATTCGCAGAGAGTATAACCTCATATCTTAGCTTTAGGGTAAAGTTGTTTTTAGGAAACTGAAATACAATAGTGATCCCCACTATAAGAAATTTCCTGTCTGCTTTTATCACTCCCTAAATAAATCCTGTTTTCCCTCGAATTATGTTTCTTCTAAAGTTACATTTAGAAGTTGTCGGGTAGTAGATTAGAACTGCCTAACAGATGATGATAGGAAAATACTAATATTATCAAGGTTTTATATTGTTTTAAAGATCTCCCAGCAAAGGGAAAAGGTGATTTCTTATATCCACTTGATACTCTAGTGTATGTTTGGAATATGGCTTGTGTCTGTATTCAATAGATATTGTTGATTAGTGGTGACATATAATAAAAGATACCTTCAATTTAAAAAATACCTACCACTTCTTGTGTAATTTTTTTACTCTTTACTAAATGTTTTTACATAAATCATCTCAATTTTTGACACAAATAGGTAGGCAGGCATTCATGGCCCTGTTTTTCACAAAGCATCTTTACTTTATGAATCATCCTTTACTATGCTGCTTCACACATCACTCAAGTAATCCTATCCCCAATCCTGTGCAGTAATATTACTACCCCCTGAGACCACCCGTAGGTTTGATGACTCAGCACAGAGCTATGCTCATAGCTAAGACTGAGTACATAGGACACAAAGGGAAAGGCACACAGGCAAAGTGAGGCGATCAAGTGAGGCAATCATGTGAGTTGTTTCGAACCAGGGACACTCCTTAGAGACAGCACCTAGGGATTCTGTTGAGGGTTGGTCACATAGGCACCCTCTGCCTGGCATGGCACATCCCCAACAAATTCCACACTCCCAGAAGGAAGTGTTCAGTCCAAACTGTACAGAGTTTAGGCACTTACTAGTTAGTGGCGGGAACTCTTCCAAAACATAGGACCCCGGATGCCAGCCAAGAGCCAATCTTGTAAGCAGACCTTCCAGAGGACCACAGCCTCGGGCCTGCTGTGTGAACTCCTCTGCACGTTCTCATTTTACAGGGGAGGGAAGTGGCATGGAGGTCAGGAAAAGTTAGCCTGCCCAAGGTCATCCTGGCAGTATGCTGGAGCCAGTATGAATCCAGGCAGCTTGGCTGCAGAGCTGCTGGAAACCTCTGTGCAATTATGAAAGTGGCCTTGCAGTGCCTGGGTTGAGGTCCATCTGGTTTCAAATCCTGTCTCCACCCTGCCTGCCTGCTTGTCTATGTGGCAATAAGATGTACATTAAAAACATTCAGCTTATAGGGAACTTCTGTTAAATTGTAGGGTATAATCATTGGAGCTACTCTTCGCTGGGTACATGCTGCACACTGAACTGTAAGTATTTTATGCTGATGTGTTTAAATTTTCAGAACCATTTTAGATGATGAGGAAGCTGCCTCAGTAAGTTCCCTAAAATGGGTACTGGTGGGGGTGGGGTTGGGAATGGAAGATATCTGTAATACCGTCAACAATAAAAAATATATTTAGAGAATCCAAGATGGCTGCTCCGGTAAGCACCTAGCCGCAGCCGCACGCAACAATTTCAATAAAATACAACTAAAATATAAAATGGACATTACCCAGAACTACAGGAAAGTCAACTGACTGGAAATTCTACAACGAGAAGCAAGGAGAAAACCAGAAGGAAGCGCGGAGGAGCTGTAAAAGCCTAAGGTACGGAGACAAGCGGCACGCGGAGAGGACGGAGCCGGAGAGGAGGGAGGCCGAGTGCCTGGCTGGCGTTCCCTAGCGGGAAGGAGATAAACACTTGGACTGTGCTGGGCCCCCAACTGCTCTGAACCCCCGTTCTAGGCCAGACCCTGGGGACCCAGGCTCATCCAGAGGGAGCTGGGCTGTAAGGCGGTACCCGGGGCAGCAGCAAAAGGAGGTCCCAGAGGCGCGCACACAGCGCGCAGAGAAGGGCCGGCCGGCTGTGCCGTAGGACTGCCCTGGTGGGAAGGAGACAGGCTCCAGACTGCTCTGAACGCCACCTCCAACTCCACTTCCAACTGAACTGAACCCCAGTTTCGGGCCCATTGCGGGAGAGCTTACACTGTTTGGTAGCAGGCGAAAATCGAGGGCACCTTTCTCTCAGAGGCGCTTGCAACAAGTACTGAAGGACCCTGAGTCTCAGGAGTCGCATAGGGCGGGGCTGACGGAAGCCAAGGCTGTAGGCTCCACCCTGAAACGCCCGCCCCATCAGAAAAGCTGCCTGCGAAAATGCCTAAACCAAATAGATCACAAACGAAAGAAATGGAGGACAAAAAGCGACTGGATATAGAGTTCAAAACCACACTTATAGGGTTTTTCAAGAGACTCCTAGAAAAGGCCGATAAAATAAATGAGACCTATGAGGATATGAAAAGGGATCAACAAGAAATGCTAAGGGATCAACAAGAAATAAAGAATACATTGTCTGAAATAAAAAATATTCTACAGAGTCCTAAAAACAGAATAGAAGATCGCAAGAATCAAGTCAAAGATTTGGAACATAAAGAGCCAGAAGACACTCCTCTGCAGAAGCTAGAAGGCAAGAGAATCCAGAAAATTGAAGATAATGTAAGAAACCTCTGGGACAACTTCAAACGATCCAACATCAGAATCATGGGGGTCCCAGAAGATGAGAGAGAGCAAGATATCGAAAACATACTGAAAGAAATAGTGACAGAAAACTTCCCCCACCTGGGAAAAGAATTGGACTTACAAATCCAGGAAGCACACAGAACTCCAAATAAGAGGAATCCAAAGAGGACCACACCAAGACAAATCATAATTAAGATTCCAAGAGCAAAGGACAAAGAGAGATTATTAAAAGCAGCAAGAGCTAAGCAGGTGGTTACCTATAAAGGAGCACCTATACGATTGTCAGCTGATTTCTCAACAGAAACCATGCAGGCCAGACGGGAATGGCAAGAAATATTCAAGGTGATGAATAGCAAGAACCTACAGCCAAAAATACTCTACCCAGCAAAGCTATCACTCAGAATTGAAGGTCAGATAAAGAGCTTCACTAATAAAAAAAAGCTAAAGGAGTTCATCACCACCAAACCAGAACTATATGAATTGCTGAAGGGGGTTCTTTCAGAAGAGAAAGTAAATAAAGATAAAAATTATGAACAACAAATACGTAACTATCAACAAGTGAATCTAAAAACCAAGGAAATTAAAAAAAAAAATCTGATGAACAATATTAACTGTTGAATACAATAGAATCAGAGGTATGGAAGGGGAGTGAACTGATGATTCTTGGGGAAAAGGGGAGAGGGGAATGTGGGAAGAGACTGAACATAAACTGTGCACCTATGGATGAGGACAATGGGGAGTGGGGAAAGGGCAGAGGGTGGGGTGGGAAGGGGGGGGGAAAGGAACACTTGTAATAATATGAACAATAAAAATTTATTTAAAAAAAAAATATTTAAAGACATGGGTGCTGGTCCTCTGCCCTGGCTCTGCCCTGAGCTCCTGGGTTCTGGTCACTGTGGTCTGACACTTCTTTAAAGGCTCAGAATGTCTTTCTGCTGTATTGCCATCACTGATCTGACAAGTGATGTCTTCGGTGAAATCTGGTGCATATTCTAGTTCCTGTTACTCCAATGATTTGTCACATTTCCTTGGATAAGCTACCTAACGCTTTTCTCTTGGTTTTTACATTAAATTAAGGAAAATACACTCAGGCATTTTAGTAGGTGAGTGATTTTCAAGGAGAATTGTTAATCTTCATAGTGTTTTCTAATTTCCAACATGCTCTCAGCCTCACCCCTTCAACAACTAGATAAGTATGTTCAGATAATTCAAATCATTTTAGATTGTAAGATTAGGAAGACGAGTTTTCTACAGAAAATTAAATTCGGCCACATTGTATTTGCATGGCACCCCTGCCTTCCTTCAGCAAACTTATTTGAGTGTAAATTTGAAGCCATCTATCTTTTTAAAATTGATATTAGGTTTGAAGTGTTCACACAATGTGGTGGCATCTGATGGCTTCACAGATGTCCCAAATGGTGTCTGGATAAAGTGAGATTATGGTGGAACACTACTGAACTGAAATGGTTTAAAATGGAGAAAAAGAAGAGCCCAAGAGCTGTCTGAACATGTAAATAGAAAGGACGGTCTGGAACAAGAGTCATTAGGATGGACCAAGTGAAAGCCCCTGAATCTGTGCCCTCTCTGCCAGGATGGGAAACAGGAAGTAGTGTTGAACTCCACAGGGAAAAACAATGCTTAACCCGCTACAAAGAATGAAGGGGCAGCATGGGCAGATGGTGGTACCCACAGGTCCAGGTAGATTAACCCCCAGTGTCCATCACAGTGGCCCCCCAGTGTTCACCACAGTGGTCCTTCAGTATCTATCAGAGTGGTTCCCATAGTATCCATCACAGTGGTCCCCACAATATACAGGATGATAGTCTCACCATGTCCATCAGAGTGGTTTCCTGGTATCCATCACAGTGGTCCCTACAGTATCCACGGTGATAGTCTCACCATGTCCATCAGAGTGGTCCCGTGATATCCATCATGGTGGTCCCCACAGTGTAGGATGATAGTGTCTCTGTGTCCATCACAGTGGTCCCCATGGTGTCCAACATGGTGTTCCCATCAAGTCTCCATTCAATTCATCTGTCTGGCCCCTGGTACAGCACAGTGATTAGACATCTCTGGGTGCTTTTTCTTATGCCCAGTTTGCTTTTGTGTGGGGACCACATCCTCTGCTCCTGGACCCTGACAGAAACCTACCACAGCTGCTGCCACATCAGGTGTTGTCAGGGCCACAAATTGCCAGCTGAGCAAGGGCAATGAAAATCCTTCGTGGCTGGAAGTGGTCGGGGCTGAGCAGGTCCACAGGAACACGTTCATTGCTGCCCTGGGACTGGGCAGAGGCCCGGTCCCGCTCAGGCTGCTCCTTTGTCTTCATGATAGCTCTCCTGAGCCTCTCAACCTCTTAAGAGGGCTTCATCAGAATGGGTTGTTCCCTAGGGCCCCAGGGCACATTTGCCACTAGCAGACCCCTGTGTGCCTGCCCTGCCCCAAATCCCAGGTCCCAGGTCACCTCAGCAACCCTGGGCCCTTCTGTACCACAGCTGCTGGGCTCAGCCACTCATGTGCTAGGGTCCCACCTGGCTGGCACTCAGAGACCAAGCCTGTCATCAAGAGGATTCCACAGACCCAAACAGTGGAACCTACTCTGCTCTTTGCAGAATCAAATCATTAAAAAATTTCCTGAGAGCGTCTTACAATAGCAAACTCCATGTGCCTGAAATAGGACCCCAGAGACTACCAGCATGACAGAGCTGCGACATGCAGCTGGTAAGCAGAGAGCAGATCTGACGGGGGGTCACCCTTCCCTCCCCTTCTGACCCCTGAGATGGCTCTCACTCTGAAGATCCAACTTCAGAGGCCCCACTCCATCGTGGGAGAAAGGCATGGGAGACACCTGGAGAAAGAGGCAGGGGTGCCGGGGTAGGGACACACCTGGGGAGGGGTGGGAGCACCTGGGGAGGGCACGCTAGGGGAGGGGGCAGCACCTGTTCACACTGTGATGCAAACCCTCATGCAGCACTGGGATGGTTGAGGAGGATTTGGCCAGATCAGGTACTACCCTGTTACCCGAAAATAAGACAGTCTTATATTAATTTTTTCTCCCAAAGTTGCGCTAGGTCTTATTTTCAGGGGATGTCTTATCTTTCCATGCGATAGGTCTTATTTTCGGAGGACGTCTTATTTTCGGGAAAACACGGGTAGCTTCTATCTTGAAAAAAAAAATGTTTTATTTCATAGGTTCCTTTAAAAATTCTGAACTTAAAATCACATTGAAATTAAAATTAAGTTAAATCGCATTGAAATTAAAATCATATCTGAACAAGACACACTTCTGTTTTATTTGTATTTAATCATCCTAATAATCACTGTTGCACAAATCAGAGCTTGTGGAAACTAAGCCCACCTGCGTCCTCCTCTCGAGCGCCAGGACAGCTCCCTTAGACCAGAGCAGAGCGTTCTCCTCAGGGCCTGAGAGGCTTAGGGCAGCAGGGTGAGGGCACTGCAGGCTCTGTGGTTTCCCTGCAGGCCCTCGGGTTCCTTCCCCTTGTGCTCTCAGGCTCAGCCAGCAGCCTGGGCACTGCTCACCCCCTCAAATTAGACAAAAACCATTGATAACCAAAGCCCACGGTCCATGCTAGATTGACTGTTGTAAATACTCAAACAGACGTCACCTTGTAAGCGTCAGCCCTGTGGACAAGCCAGGGGGTGGGGCAGCACGGGGCTCCCATGCTCTTTACTCTCACTCTTTTCCCAGTTGGTGGTGACGTATTCTCTCATTTCTTCCCTCTCATGCCAGCCGATGTCCTCTCTCCCACCTCCTCGCTACCACTACCAGGCTAGCCCACACCTCGCACGCAGCCCGGGGCGCACCGTGACCAGGACAGCCACTCTCAGTCCCTGGCACTTCTTTGTGCCTGCCCCGGGCCATGTCCCCCTCTTGCATGCCCGCTGTGCTTTGAGCCTAAAGTGACCTCGTGTCACGTCTACGGGAAGGCAGGGCTTCGTCTCCTAGAGCGCCTAACAGATGCCAGGACTAAGAAATGCTTTGGATGATGGTAGGGAGGGTGCAAACACTGGGCCCAAACTGCCGACCCCGGGGGGTCACGGATCCATCGGCTGGAAGGCGAGACCCGCGGTGCCTGCCACAGGGCCCGTCTACTCCATTTGTTTCAGAGCCAGGGAGAAGTTTTCCAGGGCCGTTCTGAAAGCTTGCAGCAGGAAAACCCCGAGTTCGTTGCTCGTTTCTTGGATATCTGGGTCGAAGCTCCCGAAGACCGGCGTGGAGACCTGGATGTCGTCCCGGCCGGCCCGCAGCAGCACCCCGCGCAGGTCCTCGGCGATGAGGTCGTATTTCTGCTGGTCGAACTTGGACATGGCCAGCTCGTCCTGGGGGTAGGCGGCCCCCTCCGGGTAGCAGTCCTTGGGCACCGGGAACTCCACCCACCACAGCTTGGGGAGCTCACAGAGGGCCAGGAAGAGGCGCCGGAGGGCGGAGGCCGACAGCGGGTTGCCCAGGAAGCGGAGCTCCTGCAGCTGCTGGCAGGGGCCCAGGGCCAGGATCAGGGTGCTCAGGTGGCGGTCCTCGATGCCGCACTCCTCCAGGGTGAGCACCCTCAGCGTCTGCGCGGCCCGGCCCAGCAGCCGGAAGAAGCTCGAAGGGAAGAGGTGGATCAGGCTGTGCCCGCTGAGATCCAGCACCTCCAGGTGGGCGGCATGGGCGCAGTCCGCCAAGAAGGCCATGTCCGCGTGGTTCAGGGAGCAGTTGGCCAGGTCCAGCGCTCTCAGCGGGGTCCTGAGGGGGCTGCAGGTGGGTGGAAAACGGCAGAGGTGAGCGGCTCCCCGGGGAGGAGCTCTGCGGGCGATTAGGTGACTCTGTCTCGGGGGACAGCAGCTGTGACGGCAGGGCCAAATCCACCAGCTGCCTGCTTTCGTTCAGCCTGAGAGCGAGAATGGCTCTGAGAGCTGAACAAACCAAAAGGATCGTTTGTGACATGAGAGAACGACAGGAAATTTCAGCGGCCGCAAACAAACTGTGATCGGGATGCAGCCTCGCTCATTCATCCTACTGTCTGCGGCTGTTTTGGGGGCAGAAAGTCAGGCTGCATCCTTGAGATGGTGGTGTGGCTGCGTGTAGTGAAGAGTTCACTCCACCAAAGACAGATCTGGCCTCGTGTCCACAGCTCCTACAGGGATGAATCTGTCGTGTCACCACTCTCGGTGGGGACGTGACCACAGAGGTCTCTGTAGAGAATGTCTGCTCACAAACTGGTTGGGACAGGGAGATGCGTGTGAACTAGCAGGAAATGAGATGCCCAGGTTTCATTCAAGAGTGGGAGCCACACAGTTTTAGGGCCTTGGAGCCATCTCGTCCAGGCTCTCCCTTTCTGATGTAGGTGGCTCCACATCAATAAACATGGAGCAGGGGCGTGACCCTGCTCTGGGCTGCGGTCCTCAAAGTCAGAAAGAACATGGACCACGGGGTCCTGTGAGATATGCGTGTTCTCGGTCCAGCCATCCCCGGGACTCAGGACCTGAGCGCTGAGCACAGGAGGCTGCACGGGGTCCAGTTCTCTGTCCTGCCCATCCCCTCCCACCTCCTGCACCTGTACTATGTGTGCGCTCAGTGCCTGGCGTCTGCCCATGGGCCTGCACAGCTGAGCGCCTGCTGTCTACCTCACAGCGTGCTCTCTGTATCCTTGCTGGGCTCCATGGGTGAATGCTTCTCTTTCCATTTCTCTCATGCCACACCCACCCACGAGGAAATCCTGTCAATCCTCCCTCACATCAAGTCCAGGCCTGAGCTCCGCTCACCACCTGCCCTGCTCACAGATGGTCCTAGCCCAGTGGTCGGCAAACTCAGTCAACAGAGCAGCAAACCGCAGCTCAAGAGCTGCAGTTTGCTGACCACTGTCCTAGCCTAGTCCTCTCCTATCTAGATTGGCAGGGCCTGCTGCGTACAAAAGGGCCATCAGTACGGGCCTGACCGTTGACCTTGGGAGGCCTGCGTCTGGGGAAGGGACTGGGGGCTGGGTGGCCCCTGGCCCTGGATTATTTACCCAAAGAATCTGGTTCATATCAAGGTCCTGCTTCCTTCTGGGACCTGGAGTCTGGGTGTGCGCTCCAGGAAGAGCCCGCCGACCAGCTCCCACAACACACCCTGGGCCTGGGCGTCTAACTAGCTCCCTGGTAGAGGGCACCTACCCGGTGCTGAGGGATAAAGCGAGTGCGGGGACTCCACTGGGCGAGGACTGGGAGCTCCTGCCAGGCCTCCCAGCCCGGTCCCACGTGCCTTTCCCTTTGCAGTTGTGCTTTTTCCTTAATTAATCACAGCTGTGAGGACTCCTCTGCACTAAATCCTCCTAGGAATCACCAAACCTAGACGCCTCCCATGTGGTTCTCCTTAACCCTCCACCCGTGTGCATTGTGTGCGCCCAAGAGGTCAGAGTGAGCCTTGTGGAGACACACAGATCATCCGCCTTCCTGCTCAGAACTTCCGGGGCTTTGCTCACTCAGGAAAAGCTGGAGCCCTTCCCTCTTTTCCTCCTTTCCCCTGCCACCTCCCTCACACTGCCCTTTCCCCGCTGTCCCTGCTGCCCCCTGGCCCTGCCACATCCCCACCTGTTCCCCAGCCTCAAAGGGACCTCAGGAGTGTGCCTTCCCTGACACTCCTCACCTGGACCTTCCAGGGAGGGACCCTAGGCGCTCAGCAACCAGCCCGACTGAAGTACGCGATGGAGCACGGGCTCCCCCCAGTGGAGGGTCAGGGTGTGCCGGGCAGTGGGAAGGCAAATCAGGGGCTGAGCTAACATGACATGGCAGCCCTGCCAGGCTTGTGTCGGGTCCCTCTGGCTGCGGGACACATTCCCCCAGCACAAAGGCACATCTGGACTGAGGACCCAAGCCAGCCACATGTAGGACTGTCCTGAAGGTCCCAGAGAGCCAGTCACCCGCCAGAGTTCTACTTGTAGTGGGCTTGGCGGCCACCTTTTCTGTGTAGGAGACTGATGTCCTGTGGAAGACAGGAGGAAGGGAGCCCTCATTCCCCTGCCTGGAAGATCTGAGGGGCAGGAACAGGGATGGGTGACCTGGCGGAGCCGGGGCACCTGCAGGAGAGGAGAGGGAGAGTGGCCTCTGGCCACCTGGGCTGGCAGTTCTGGGTTAACGTGCATAAAAGAGAAACACCTGCAAGCAAAGGGCTCCCTCAACTAGGAAAGGGCTCCTCACACTCCCTGGCTCAAGGAATGGAAAGCTCAATTTTCTGGACGTTTTTATAAGGATATTCATGGCAGGTGGCCTGACAGCCCGCCCGGCGGTGACAGCCTCCTAACCCACACAATATGCAAAAGTGAGGAGGTTACAAGGACACCCCCCTCCACCCCCAGGGCACTTTGGCTCTCGGGGAGCAGCCAGAGGCTCGTGGAGAGCCTGAGCCTGCGTGAAGAGGCGCCTAGGCCACCTGCCCGGGGCCACGGGAGTGAACCTGGAAGCAGATAACCCACTTTTCCGTCTGCCACACCTTCAAGGAGACCACAGTCCACCAACAGCCAGAAGCAACCCAGAGACAAGCTTGTTCAGCCCAGTGCTGGGGTTACAATAACAAGTAATTAATACACCAATATAGTCACTTCTGTGTTATTGGTTTGCTAATCAGTCATTTTCTCTTTACCTTACTAATTGAAAACAGTCCCCTGTGAGTTCCCAGTGCTAAATTTCCCTTCCCTTTCCCTAGTCCCATGGTCGAAAAACTGCGGCTCGTGAGCCACATGTGGCTCTCTGGCCCCTTGAGTGTGGCTCTTCCACAAAATACCATAGCCTGGGCGAGTCTATTTTGAACAAGTGGCGTTAGAAGAAGTTTAAGTTTAAAAAAAATTGGCTCTCAAAAGAAATTTCAATCGTTGTACCGTTGACATTTGGCTAATGAGTTTGCCGACCACTGCGGCCTAGTCCGTCCCCTCCTGCTTTGGGCCTCTTATAAGTACCAAGGTCCCCTTATCTACCGGGTTCCTTGGTGCATCTTTGGCTTTAGAGGGTCCCGAGTCACCCTGGCCCAGGTAAGAGGCTGTGAGCAGAGACCGCACCCGCCCTGCCACCTCCCTGCGGCCACCCCAGACTCACCCGAGCAGTTTCTGGACGTTCCCGGTCAGCGTGGAGAAAGCCACACTCAGCTCGGTGAGCTGGGTCATCTGGCTGAGCTGCCAGGCGATGGAGGTGAGGAGGGAGTCCTCCCGCTCGGGAGCGGGGGCGCAGGCAGGGGGCGGGTCGAAGGCCCTGGCAGGCAGGGTGAGCGACACCAGCTGGGGGAAGTGCAGCTGGGCCAGCAGCTGCTGCACGTGGCCCGCGTGCAGCCGCACGTTGTGCACCACCTGCAGCCGGCGCAGCTCGCCGGGCCCCGCCAGGCACAGCACCTGCAGGAGCTGGCCGGGCTCCAGGCTGTCTGCCCGGAAGGAGAGGCAGCGCAGGCGCAGCGGCGGGGTGGGAGCTGCCGGCCCCAGGGCCTGCACCACCAACTGGAAGTTTCCATCCGTGACGAAGATGTCAGCCAGGACCTTGACGGAATGCCGGGCGGCGCGGGGGTCCGCCTGCAGCTCGCAGCAGGTCCTGGCCAGCAGCTCCGTGCGGCCCCACCGGCCCAGCGCCCTCCCGCAGGGGCACTGCTGCACCTGCACATCCCGGACTCCCGTGAGGTCGGCCAACTGCAGCCGCCGAGGGCCCGCGCCCCGGAGCACGTGGTCCGCCAGGCCCCGCAGGCAGGCCTCCAGGCAGGCCCTGCAGGCCCGGTCTCGCAGGTCGGCTGCGTGGTCTGTGCTGGGCCCCAGCAGGGCCCCAAGCCGGAACTCCTCCAGCGGCCACCGCTGCAGCAGGGCTCGGATCACCTCCGCCCGCTCCAGCAGGTAGCTGGCCTTGAAGAGGAGTGGGTAGAGGTTGTGGGCCACGCTGTCCAGGCTCTGCAGGGCCACCTGGGGGTGGGACGCCAGGGCCTCGGCAGAAGCAAAGCGCAGTGACTTCATCCTGCCCACCTGCGGTGACAGTGGCAGGACAGGGCTCTCCCCGCGTGATTCTCCCGAAGACACGTGTATGCCCTCCGCTATTTTTAGCTGCAGCTGCTGGGAGCAGCTTGTCTCTGGGAGGGAGGTGGCCGGCCAGCCCTGTGTCATCTGATGGTTATTTTGGTCCCGGATGCCTGTTTGGTTCTGGGCGAGGTGTCTGGTAGCAGCCGGCATATCTTCGTGGAGCTCGGCTGGTGAAAGCAGAGCTCAGTGCTTAGGTCAGGGCAGGTCTGGGCCCCAGAAAACTGCCGCCTGTGTGCACTGCAGGGGTGGGTGGCCTGTGCCCACTGCAAGGGTAGATGGCCTGTGCTTAGGAGTGCAGTAAGCTGGTCCCAGGGCAGTCTCCTTGGAGCACATCTGTCCCAGCTCTAACCCCGCCCACAGTTATAGGAGCACAGAACAAGGTCAGCCTTGGGCTAACAAACATTTCACAGAACCTCTGGGGCAGGAGTCTCCCCTGGCCTCACTTCTGGGAATAGAGACTAGTACCAAAGATGGGGGTAGGCACCTCTGACAACGGTTGTGCCAGCCCCATAAGACATCGACGCTTTGCTTTGTCCCTTTTCTTGCTTTTTCTCTCCAAGGACCCAGTGCAGCCCGTGGCCTCCCCACTTCCATGGGAGGGAGCCATGGTCTGAGTGAGCTGGGAGGACATGCAGACAGTCCCTTGTGGGCCTGACAGCAGCTGGGAGATGCAGGCTCTGCACCCTCCATTCCCCCCCCCCCCCCCCCCCCCCCGCAGTGTCCTCATCTCGGACCCTAGACCCAGGAGGCAGGCGCTGCTGCAGGTTGGATGGGAGGCCCTGGGAGCCATGCTGCCTTGCCTCCCTGATGTGGTGTTCAACTCTTCATTCTGAAGGGTGGCAGATTACGATGTGCCAAATATGCCACATTAGCATCAGGATTATTTTGAGCTAAAGGCACTTGAACAATAGCAGGTGCTAACCTCCCCCTTTCTTCCTAAAAGCAGGAGCTAAAGCTTCATGTGAGCCCCGCTGGTGTGGCTCAGTTGGTTGAACATCGTTCTGTGCACCAGGAGGTCGCTGGTTCAATTCCCATCCCAATAGGGGATGTGCAGGAGACAGCCGAACAATATTTCTCTTATTGGTGCTTCTCTCTCTCCCTCTCCTTCCCTCTCTCTGAAATCAATAAAAACATATTTAAAAAATGAAATAAAGCTGCATGTAAGTCACCCTTCCTGCACCAGGAGGGCTGGGGGTCAGGCCAGAGAATCTGAGCAAACAGACCCCGTTAAGTAACTTGTCTTCCTTACTTTTCCACCGCTGCCTCTTCACTCAGCTTAGTGGAGAAACACTTGGGCTTATCCCATTGGGCCTTCGTTTCCTGCGAGGGCTCCATGCCACCTACATTTTATATTAAATAAAACTGCTTTTCTGTTCATCTGTCTTTTGTTACTAAAATGGGTGGGGAAATATTTCCTCCCTACAAAGCCTGGGCATTGATGGCTGTTAACTGATTGTTAAATGACTTACTCCCTCCTATCCTCCAACACACACACACACCACTACCACCACCACCACCACCACCACCACCACCACCACTACCACCACCACCACCACCACCAGCAGCATTTGGGGCAGGGCTGGAGCGGTTAGCTCACAGGCCACCCGGACAAGCTCTGGGCTGGGAGGGTAACCACTGGAACAGAGACAGAGACACACACACAGAAAAGATGACAGGAAGACAGAGCAAGAGGAGGGGGGGGGGGGGAGAGGCAGAGAAAGGCAGTGGGAGGAAAGGACCTGCTGAGGTGCGTGGCATGTGAGTGGGTGTGTGTGGGGTGTGGACGCTCCCTCAGGGTCCTGCCGGCAGCTGTCCCCTCTGAGCCTCCCTCAGGGGGGTGGGGATGGGAAGGCCTCAGCTCCCAGGGTGGAACCCACTTCAGTCAGGCAGGTGAGGGGTAAGTGAGCAGTGGGACTTCACCTGCCTTTACCAGAAGGTGTGTGATGTGGATGCGGACCCCAGAGCGAGGCCCTGCTGTCCCGGCCACGCCGCCTCGGGTCGCAGGAGCGGGGCTTCCTGGTGACGTAGGTGACATGTGCAGGAGATGTTCTTGGCCACAATAGACCTTGTAGAGACACACAGCCACTTGGTAAAAACACATCCTATTTATTTCTGTTCCTAAGTTTGGGACACGTCAGCACTAAAAATGTGACAAAACAGTCTCCACGCTGGCGGATCACAGAGGCGTGGCCCCTGCCACCAGCACTCCCTGGTCCTGGAGGTCCATGTGGTGGTGGTGGTGCGGGTGGGGGTGGGGGATGTCTGCAGGAAGTTCATTACAGGTCTGGCGTCTCCCAGGTTCTCCCTGCTTCCGATTCAACTCCTCTGGTGAGGGTGGTCTTCTCGGGCAACGTCCTCACCAACAGGCCTCCGGCACCGGCTCCTCAGAGCTGCAAGCCCACCTGCTGTGCCCCTGCCCCGCCCTGGTGCCTGCCTGGGAAGCAGGGTACAGCCTCCACCAGGCTCACAGGGCGTCACCTGTGGCCCTTGAGCCTAACTCTAGTATTGCTCTGCTGACTACATACAACTCGTTACACGGGAAACAGAACGGAGGTTTCCTTATACTCACCCTGCACCTGGGACCCATCTCTGTGGAGCCCGTCACCCACGGCCTGATGTACAGAGATACAGTCCCAGGGGGCTCACCCTGCTCTGAGGCCCATGAGTGTCTGGGCCTCCGCATGGGATAGGGGTCTGTGTGCTCCCACCACAGTGGGAGAGGCTGGGCCGCATGGGGTGTCGGTGCTGGACGGAGGTGGAAGAACCATACAGGAAGGAGGAAGCGGAGGCCTGGCCATGCACAGGCTGAGCGGTTAATTGATGGAAATGACTTCAGGTCACAAGGGGCGTGTGACCGAGAATCCCGGGGCCGGGGCCGGTGTGGCAGGAGCGCCCAGCTGGAGCTTCTTCCTCAGACCTCATGTGCAGGTCTAGGCTGAGGTTCCTCTGCCTGGAGTAGCCACATCCCATCCCGGTCTCAGAGCTGTCAAAAGAACGACCCTGTTACCTCAGGTCTGCCAGAGCACCGAGTCCTTGTCGGTGAGGCTCTGCAGGGGTCCTCCCACCACAAAAGGCACTCTAGGCTCGTGGACACATCCTTTCTAAGAAGCACTGGGCCAGGCAAGGTCCAGGACAAGGCCCCTGAACAAGAGCCCCTGCGAGCTGACTCCCCCGTGGCAGGTGCAGCGCTGGTCTGTGAGTGACAGGTCTGGGCCTGGAAGGGAGTGGCGGCCCTCAGCTAGCATCACAGGGCGTCCGCAATAAACAACTCCTAATTAATTGGCTCATTAAGGTATCTTGTATCACATACAACAATTTCACAGGTGGTTTGTGGAAAACAGTCTATTTTACAGGCACAGGGGTTTCACATGTGTTTGTAGACTTGTCATTTGCTCCTGGACCTACATACACATACACAAAGAAGGTGGTCAGTGCAGGAAAACTGTGGGAGGGGGTGGGGATGTTGGGAGGGGGTGAGCAGGGGGTCTTCTCTGGAGTCTGAGAATGGGATTCAGGCAGAGATGACTCCTGCACTCCTTTGTGCCTCCTCCACTGTCCGCCCAGGACACCAAGGCCTGAGATCATGGTGGAGGAAGTGGCTTCACACTCAGGGAACCTGCCGCCAAGTCCTCATCCTGACGACTGGACTGTGGCTCCCACCCATGGTGCCCGCGCAGCATTGTGCCTGCTGCGACGTGGATTCGATGTGTGCATGGACTTCCCGCACGCAGTACTGGGCACAATGAGTGACAGCCTTGTCTGGGGACAACTGCTGGCGAGCCACAGGGCACGGGCTGGTGGGAGTGGGTGTCAGGGAGGCCCCATTCTCAGGAGAGGGTGCCAGGTCCCCCTGAGCCACTGCTGATAGGGGGTGCTCTGGAGGACACGCTGGAGGCAGGGGCGGGGTGGGTGGTCTCCACTGTCTTGGCTGGGCCTCTGAGGACAGACTATATCTCTCCCAGGCCTGGCCCTCCTGTTGGAGAAAGGCCTGAGCTCTCAGAGTGGCCAATGCTGGCCTCTTGAGTATGCCGGTCACCAGGGAGTATAGGCAGCGAGACCACAGGGAGGTTAGACAGGAAGATGGGGGAGCAGGGGAGCAGCCCTGCCTGGCCGGTGCGCCCCTCTCGTGGTGCTGTCAATGCCGTCACGATATGCGATCATGATATGGGAGCATCTGCAACAGGCAGAGGCTCGGTCAGGCAGTCTGGGGGTGGTGGGGTGCCCAGCATCTTAGGGAATACAGTGGGCGAGAGAAACCCTGGTGCACTGGGGAAGCTGGGAAAACCGTTACTTATAGAGTGTTTTGCCTGCCACTCAAACAGCTATCCAGAAGCCGAAGACATGAGGGGTGTTGTTCTGACAGAAAGGGAGGGAAGTCACTACAGAACAAGCGTCATTGGGCCTCACAGATGATCTGGGGCCAGGGAGCTAAAGACTCATTCCCTCGACTCTGCTCAGCGCACCCTTAAAATCGGACCTTCCTTTCCGAGGCTTTCAGGAGGTGGTCTGAGGGCGTCTTTCTAGCACTGGAGCTGTGCCTGTAGACTCACGAGTATGAGGTGGGGTGGGCGAAGGCACTGACCCCACAGGCCCAGCCACGTCCTGCGAGGAGGTCCTTTTGAAAAGGTAACTTGTGTGTTGCCTGGGCCCTCTCCGGGCCACGTCAGCCCCTCCCCTTCAGGAAGACGTCTGAGTGCACACCCCGGGCAATGTTTGGGGCCTCCTCCTATAACAGGCTGGGCCTCGGACACCCTCCCGAGATGAAAACACACATTTGCATCCATTTTGGGGAACACTGATTTGTCAGGTATGTGATCCCTTCAGAAGGGCAGGACTGGGGGTCCTGTGAGTGTCCCTGGAGGGGCTGGCCTCTAGGCAGAGTCCCTGCTGACCCTCCGCCCTGCATCTTCCGATTTCAGCTTGCTCCTCGGCAGGCTGCTTGGAAATGGCTCTGCTCACCATCAGCCCTCTTACACCCAGACTGCAGGGCCTTGAGTGAGGGCCCCACTGAATGGAACAAGTGAATGCCAAATGGTACAGGTCAGGCCTCCAGGGGGCCGGCAAAATCTCAGCAGTGAGCAGGCCCTACAATCACCCTGGCTAAGTGACTCCAAGTGCCCAGTGCCTGAGCCAGGCCTTCGGTTTGTAGCCAGCCTGCCCAGCGTGCAGTGCTGGGTGCGGGTGGGGAGCAGGTTCATGTGCATGATGACCCCTCGGGGTGGGGTCCGTGTGGTCCTGGGCAGCCCAGCATCACGTGGGCAGGTGCTGACTACACCCAAAGCACCTGGGCCTCACGTGTGGGGTCTCAGAAGAGGGGACACTCACGGTCGTGATGAACTGGGCTCCGTCAAGCTGTGGCTGCGGGTCCCTCGGTGGAAGGGGGGGAGGTGTGCTCTGGGGGCCCTTATCAGAGAACAGGGGCTGTGACAGCCCGGGTGGGCCAGGGCTGCTGTCCCCCGACATGCACTGGGAAGACTCCGAGCTCTTGGCACCTGTGGAGAGGACCAGAATTAGGGCGGGTCCGCCAGAATGAGCACTGCCCCGCCTCTTCTATGCTCAGGGGCCTCAGAGCCTGCCAATCAACAGCTAGGCGTTTTCTGCTCCATGTGCGAGCTTCTAGCAGCATGTGAGGCTGGTCAGAGCAGGATGGCGTGGCAGGAAGGTGATACCACATATGCTCATGGACAGTGTTTCCTGACTCGGTTCTCTGAGCCAGTGTAGCTGATAGACCAGGGTGGGTGGCGCCCAGACAACCTCTCCACCAGTAGGCGGTCTTCAGCTCATGCTGGGGGTTCTGTGACCACTGGGCATGCAAGTCAAAGGGGAAGCAGAAACTGAGATCAAAGAAGGTCCCCAACCCTTAAACAAGGAGCCAGAACAGGACAAACAAGACCTGACATTCTTCCCTTCCCTCCATCTACCTACACCCCTCTTCCCTGACCTTTCCCCCCCATCTCTGCTGCAGGACTGAAGGGCTGGCCTAGCTGAAGCCACTGGGTCCAGACCCGGGGTCACTCCCCACATCTGAGACTGGAGTTCTAGGCCACTGCCTGGGCACAGTCTCAATCTCCTGCATGGGTGGCTGGTGGCATTCCCCTGTAATTCTCTGCAGGATCATGAGTGCTGTTTGGGCACCGAGCTGGGAATGGCCAAGATGAGCCCTTAACACAGGCCCTTTCTCCTTGTCCTCACATCCGGCTCAGACTGGGCCTTGACTGCAGGCTGCGCCAGCCCAGAAGTGAGCTACCTGTGGTCTGGAGCCAGAAGCATGTGTTCAGGAAGTGTAGTCGCCCTGGGCTGGCAATGCCACATGTCCCCATTGTACTTGGGTGGCCCAGCCTGCCGTGGCTGCTGGTGGTTCTGATCAGGTGTGCAGCACCTGGCTGCCTGGGCTCCCTGGCAGGGTTCATGTGCAATGCCTTCCATCAGGCACAGAGATGGCTTTGAGTCAGTTGCAAAGTCTCAGATGTTGTCCTGCTGGCAAGGACACATTTTGGGCTTGGGAAGGTACATGTCCCAGGCAGCGTGGCCCGAGGATGGGCCGCATCTGGGCAGGAGACCAAACGCAATAACCAACCATGGTGAATTCCAGACACATCCCTTCCTCCATGAGGATGTTGTGCAAAATACTTTTTCCCTGGGATGTAAGCGACACAAGAAAGTGCACACCTCTAAAGCACAAATGGACATCTTTGGACCTGTGTCTATACCGTGAGGTTACATGTGTGTACACAACAGTCAGAGAGAACATGTGAGTCGCTCACCAAAAGCTGCTGGTGCCCATAATGACCAGTATGGTCTCTGACATACTGAGCATGGGTCCGCCTCTGACCAGTCAGCCCTCTGTTCTTTGTTCCCTCTTCTTCTTTCTCTACATTTCTTTGGATTTTTTTCTTACTGTTTCATTTTGTCTCCTTTGTTAGTGTTTCAGCTGTCTCTTTGTTTTATTTTAGTGGTTGTTTTGTTGTTTTATAATCTAACAGATCACAATTTGCCTTCAAGTGATATTACTCAGTTCATAGAGAGCATAGAACCCCACGTCTGTGGACGCTGTTGTCCAGCAGCTCATGGATGTGCCCCTCCGCCTTCTTTCTGCCTCTCTGTTTCATTTTGGACACTTTCCACTGATGTGACTTCAAATTCACTAACATTTTCTCTGTTACCCTAACCGGTCTCATTTTCACCTCAAATATTGCAGCTTTTGCCCTCTATGTCCTTTCTTGGTGTTTTCATATCTTCCACGTCATTACTTAACTTCTTAGACATCAAGAATGGTTATAACAATGGTTTGAAGGCCTCAACGGATAATTCTAACATCCACGCCAGCTTCAGCTGGTTTTGCAGGATTGGTTACTCTCATTACGGTTTATGTTTTTGATTTCTTTGCTTGCCTGTTGCTATGACTGGATGTCACAGAATGTGAACTGACCTTGTTGGGTGCTGGATATTTTTTTGATTCTATAAATCTCCACGAGCTTGGTCCTGCGATGCAGTGAGGTTACCTGGAAACGAGTCCTCTTGGGTCTTGCTTCATGATCTGGTGGGTGGGTTGGGGGCAGGGGTCAGTCAAATGCTCCCTCCTCCTGAGATAGGCCCTTCCAAAGGCTCGCCTAGCACCCTGCGAACCACAATGTCCTTCCCAGCTGGTGGGATAGGTGCCTGTGTGACTGTGGCAAGTGTTCTCTCGGCCTTTCTAAGATTCCCCGGCTTCGGGGGTTCTTCACTTGCTGTGCTGACCACGCGACTTGGATTTTGGAGGAAAACCATCTGTCAGGCTCCCAAGGCCTTTTGCTGCACAGGCCTTGCCTACCTCGTCCTGCAAACCCCACCACCTTGGTCTCGTTCACACAGGGAGGCTGTGCACCATGTCCGGGGACACTCAGGGCAGTAACCAGGGCAGTTGCGGGGTTCACCTCATCTTTCTGCCTCTCAGGGTCACCGTTCTTTGTTGTCAGATGTTCTGTGTTTTGAAATCTCTCATTTCATATATTTCTCCTGGTTTGGTTTTGTCTGTGTGGTTTTTTAAAAAACATATTTTATTAATTTTTTTACAGAGAGGAAGAGATAAGGAGTTAGAAACATCGATGAGAGGATCATCGATCAGCTGCCTCTTGCATACCCTCTACTGGGGATGTGCCCGCAACCAAGGTACATGCCCTTGACTGGAATTGAACCTGGAACCTTTCAGTCCACAGGCCGATGCTCTATCCACTGAGCCAAACCAGTTTCAGCTATCTGTGTGGGTTTTTAAAATTTGTTTTGAATCTGTCCCCTGTTACTTCATTTTGGGTGGAAGTGAAAGGTTGGCTTTTTTTTTTTTCTTTTCTTTTAAGAAAAGAAACATTCTAATTTGCTTGAAAATGTTGGAAATCAAGCGAAACAAATGAATACATACACTGGCCCCAAACCACATCAGCCGTGAGAGGCTGGAGCGCAGGCGGCCACCGCGCACAAGTGCACTCACGTAGCGCGGGCTGGCTCCCCGTCTCCTGCTCCGGCTCGTCCTCCTCGATGCAGGCGTGGACGTCGTGCGGCCAGGGCCAGTGGGCTTGGCCGGGGGACACGTGCAGGGCGGCAGAGGACTGGCTGCTGGAGGAGGAGGTGCTGCTGTCTGAGATGGTGGAGTGCGGCCTCTTGAAGGGCGTGGGGTGGTTACAGGCAGGCACAGCTGTGGAAACATGGGCCCTTGACTCTGGAAGGAGACAGGAAGCAAGCTGTCGGCCCCTGCTTCAGAAGTGCAGACTGGACGCCAGTACCGGTCAGGGCCCTCAGGAAGACTGGTCAGATCTTCTGGCTGCAGCAGCCGCCCTGCTAAGTGCCGCCCTGGCGCTCTGGGGCCTGGGTTCCAGCTGGCAGGGCGGAGTGGGGAGGGCTGGGACCACCTTACCTGTCCCATTCATGTTGTACTCAGCAGCTTGGTCACTCAGGGCTGCGCCGCTGGGCTTGACGTCCAGGAACGGTGTCCTGCCCAGCTCCACAGGCACGATTTCTTGCATTCTGAGTTCTGAAATAGAAGAATGTAGGAGACTTCTCCAAGCAACTCCTTGGGTTTAATACCACCCTTGGTAGTGTTCTGTACCCAACACCCTCAGTTCAGACCCAGCTCCCCAGAGTGATGCTGGGCGGCCAAGCGGCCTCACGTGGCCTCTCCCAGAGAATACGGGGTGACAGAGGCCTCCAGGAGGCACATGGCCACGAGAAGGACACACTGACAGATATATGTGTGTCTTTGAATACTGAGAGGAGACCTACGCATAGGGTAAGAGTATAATAATGAATTACTTCTTGGTAAAACTAAAAAAGAAAGATAACCATTATAGTGGGTGGGAGGATGTAGAGGGAATGGCAGGAGCAGAGGAGACTGGGGAGAGGAGATAGGGGATCCAGCCATGGGCCTCCTGCTCCTTTAAGGTCTGGATCCACTCCGAGGGGATCGAGGTGCCACTAGGCACCCTGAGCAGAGCTGCCTTGTGCAGCGTGAGCACATGTAAATGTGCATGTGCGCACGCACACACATGAGTAGGTGCATGTATGAGTGCACACATGTGTGCATGTGTGTGCACATGTGTGCAGGGGTGATCTATGCTTCGAAGGAGATGACAGCGGGGGGCTTTGGAGCATCTCTGTGATAGGATAAGGCTCTGGGCATGATACAGCTACTGAGGGGACAGGTGGTGGTGTTAGCTATTTGGACATTAGAGCCTGTAGGGTTCCTCAGCCATGCAGGGTCTGAGCTGCCACAGGAAGGCCAGGGTCGCTATGAAGATGGTACTAATAGTGGCCAGACTGCATGAATGGCTACTTGTGAGTGTAGACAGAGGTGCCCCAGTGACTAAATAAGTGCAGAAGAGGGAACAAAGGGGTGATATTGAGAAGGAAGAAACCTGGTGGGGATCCCAGCAGAAGGGAAAAGGTGCCTATTGAGGAGGGGCCCTCATGGGCGGGGAGACCACAGGTTGACCATCATCCCAGCACCCAGTCAGGAGGCCTTGACAAGCCGGACAGGGTAGACAGCTGACCTCCATGGGCCTGAGGGGTCGGGGAGTCTGACTATGAGGAACTACAATGCAGGGTATTGTTTGTATTTGTTTTAAGGAGAAATAAGTGTTGTGTGCTGATGGGATGGGTCCAGGCCTTTCCTGGTAAATGGTGCTGCCTGCAGGTCTCCCGCCCTCCACCCTCTCCCACTCTCTCAAGCCCCCTCGCCCACCTCTGTTCCTCAGAACCTGCCGCCACAGGATCTTCCCTATCACATCGGTCCACATGGTCTTGACCTCCGGAGAGCTCGCCTGGAGAATGTAGGAGTCCTGGGACTTCCGTCGCCTGCGGAACCAGATCTCAAATTTCACACCACCGTCTCCAACGGTCTCCGTCAAGCCGATGTCAGCCATCTGCAGTCACAGTGTGGGAGGGAACCTCAGAGACGCCCTCGGAGCAACTGACCCCTTTCGGGCTGACACTTGACCCCAAGGCCTCTTCACCAGGATACCAAACGATGAGGCCAAGGCCGGGTGGGGGCCAGCTCTGGACAGGATGGATCGTTTTCACCCCATCCACACTGGCTCCCTCTTGAGGCCTCAGTTTTCCCACCAGAGAAATGGGGACAATATTGGAAGGTCTTGGCGGTCACACACCGGGTGGGATCTCACAACCATCCCACCTCTGACATGTTCCTCATGTCAGGCAGGTAAGGGGTTATGGGTTTGGGCTCCTCCCAGGAGTCCCCAAAGCTCTTAACTCTCAGGGCCTCCTCTAGGGGCAAAGGGGCCATCCTGAGACCCACCAAGGGGAGGGCTTCTCTGGTGTTTGTTTTTATCAAAATCCAAAATGAAGAGACTGAGGAGACACTGTTCTCCAGCCACTGAACCAGTACCCAGAAAGCCTGAAAGCTTTGGGAGTCACACGATTTCAAAATTCACTCAAGAACCATCGGAAAGAACACATACTGTGAAGACAAGCAGGGACCAGCCCAATGACAGCGGCATGAGGCACAAGGCGGGCACATTACCTTGAAGGACTGCTTGTATGTGTAGATGTCGTAGCTTCCATCCACCTTCCTGGTCTTGCTGAACAAGATGAGATCTTCGAAAAGGAAGACATGCCTCAGGTACTTCTTTCTTCCACAGTAAACGATGAACTCATCCCGGCATCTCAGTTGCCCCTGCTCCTTCAGATTCACCTGTGGACAGAGCAAGCAAGGCTCCCTCAGGGACCACTGGGTTCGATCCGAGCCCACACTGACCTCTGGAGGCGGGTGGGGGGCTGAAGGCCAAAGATCCACTCAGTCACCCCGATGTAAGGAGGCCTCCACAAAACCCCGTGAGGACAGGGGGCGGAGCTTCCCGTTGTGAACACATGAAGGCGAGGAGATGCTCCACACCCTCCCCCCACGCCTTGCCCTGAGCACCTCTTCCGTCTCGCTGTTCCTGAAATGTACCCTTTATAATAAACTGGTGATCCAGGAAGGGAGCTATTTCCCTAGTCGTAGCAAATTAATGGGACCCAGGAATGGTCGTGGGACCCTCCCGTCTGCCGCTGGTTGGTCAGAGAAGAACAGGTGACAGCCTGGACTTGTGATCGGCATATGAAGTGGGAAGGAGTCTCTTGGTCTCAGCCTGTGGGTCTACATCATCGAAGGGTAGGTAGTTTCAGAAGTGCATTGAATTACAGGATACCCAGCTGGTCCCAAAAATTGCTTGGATGTGTGGGAGAAACCCCACATTGGAACTGGGTGCAGAACCCTCCTGGTCGGGTCCCCTCGTGCCCACATTCATGTTCATATGCATGGATGTTACAGTGCAAGCCCCTGCCTTCAATTTTACTCAACTTTCCACTTCAAAGCCCTTTTCTTCATTAAAAAAATAATGTTTCCACTGATGTTAGAGAGGGAGAGAAACATTGATGTGAGAGAGAAACATCAATTGGCTGCTTCCTGCATGCCTGCTACTGGTTATGGAGCCCTCAACCCGGGCATGTGCCCTAACCGGGAACTGAACTGCAAACCTCATGATGCATGCATTGGCTCAACCAATGGAGCCACACTGTCCAGGGCAGCCCTTTTGTTCATGTTAACAGAAAACCCCTTGTTGAAGTGCCGGAGTCTCATTCATTGTGTATAAATGCCCAACCTGGTGGCCCCAGGAGTTACCACACCTGAGCTGTCCCACACCATGGAAATCCCTCTGAGCTGATACTCGGGGGTGTACCTGCTGTGCCCCAGCCAGGCTAGCACTCTTTGTGGATGGATCCCAATGACAGACAACACAGCGATGTCTCTCCTATGACTTTCCCTCCGTGTATGGCCCTGTCCTGGGTGATGCCTGAGGATGCTGCATGGATCCTAGTCATCCCATTTGCTGAGCTGAGCGCACTGGGAGAGTTTGAGGGACTGTGGGTTCTTGTTGATGATCCTATGGTTTGTTGCTCTGTTGTCCTCTTGAAACTCCTTTGTAAAATAATTATCTTTCTTGCCCTGGCTGGTTTGGCCCAGTGGATAGAGCGTCAGCCTGCAGACTAAAGGGTCCTGGGTTCAATTCCGGTCAAGGGCATATGCCCAGGGTTGCGGGCTCAATCCCTAGTGTGGGGCGTGCAGGAGGCAGCTGATCAATGATTCTCTCATCAATGATGTTTCTATCTCTCTCTTCCTCTCCTTTCTCTCTGAAATCAATAAAAAAAATTTATCTTTCTTGTTAAAAAGTATTACAGATGTCCCCCTTCCCCCCAATTGACTCCTACTTCCCAATCCCACCCTCTGCCCAGGCCTTCACCGCACTATTGTCTGTGTCCACAGGTTAGAATGTTGCTCTTAGCAAGGTGCCCGCATTTTCACTGTCATCTGGAAATTCTTCAGCTGTCCATATGACCACCAGAGACAAGGAATCCTGACTCACTGGGAGTCTCCTCTTCCTGCCCAGGTGGTCCTGCCATGCCAAGGTGTGGGGATGTGGATGCCGGGCCTCGGCTCCCTAGTAGAGACCAGCCCACACATGGCCAGGCCAGGTCTCAAGCCCAATGGCCCAACTCAACTTTCATGCATCCAGGTGTTTTCAAATAGCCCTGGTGCCTACAGTGTGCAGCCCTTGGAGCCCACCTGATCTCACACCCTACAGCTGCTGCTCCAAAACTGGACCCTGAGCTCCTCTCCACGCCCCTCTTACCTTGGCAGCTGGGAGCGGGGGGGTTGCATGTGTGGGGGGATCTAAGCTTCAGGGACATCCCTAAAGAAAAGTTCTGTGCTCCTGACCCCAGGCATGACCTTCCCCTTGATCAACCCAGAGCCCCGAACCACCAGAGCCTGTTGGGGCCTCGGGGCACGCACGTGGCAGCGGCGAACGGCATCCAGGGCCAGCAGATCGTTGCCATGGCGCAGCTGGAAGCGGACCATGTCCTCCGCGGCCTTCAGCTCCGCCAGCTCCTGCTCGTGGGCGGGGCAGCGCCCGGCTTCCTTGACCAGGTCCTGCAGCAGCAGGGCGTACTTGCCCATGCGCTGCACAGGCTTCAGCAGGTAGGAGGCCAGGTCCATCTTGTCGCCCAGCGCCTGCTGCTTGTCCTGCAAGGGCCGGGGGACAGGGTCAGTTTGGGCCAGGCCAGGGGTGGTGCAGAAGGCTGGCGGGCTGGGGGATGACCTTGAAGAAGGTGAGACCGTGGCTGCAGAGCAGGGCATCCGACTGGGGCTTGTTCTTGCTGTAGAGCGCGTACATGCCAAACTGTTCTTCCTGCAAAGGGGAGGGATGATGCACGTGAGCGGGGCTCTGGCCAGAGCCTGGGCCGCGGCCCCAGCCTGCAGCACATTCTTAACACGGTCATGAGAAAAGGTGCCACATTGGGGCCACCTCGGCCTCCCCTGCATGGTGGGTGCTCTTGGGGGCAATGCCAGAGTCCTGGGTGGGACTTAATACAGAATTCGGGGGAAGAGGCGTGAGGAGCACTCACAGGGCGGGCAGGGAGGAGCATGGGTGTGCTGAAGTTTTTGTTAATGGTCACGATTCTTACAAATTTTAAACATTACACAAGTTGCACCTTATGGCTAAACGTGCCCTTTCAAAAACAGCTGAAAAGACATACTGTGGACTTTCTGTCATCCTGGTGTTTCTGGTGGTCACTGAGATCTAACACCACCGAGGCACACGTGCCGTCTGCCCAGGGCCCACACCTGTGCCTCGCAGCTACTTGTTGAAAGAATCTTCTTTTCAGGGCCAATTAATTATTTTATCAGGGACCCCAACAGGGAGCTCCTCCATATTCAAGGTGGAGAAGAGACCTAATACACAAAGAAAGGGCAGCTCTCCGCAGGTGATCTGTGCACCCCGACCAGATGCTCTCAAGACTGGGCAGGCTGGTCCTGGGGCCCGTCGGAAGGGGAGCTGGGTGGACCCTAGGCAGGAGGGTGTGAAGGGACCGGGGGCTTCTCCATGCAGGAAGCAAACTGATTTTGGGAGCTCCTTTCGGCTGATTAGGTGAGGAAGTGGGGCTGTGGACAGAATTACGTGGGCCGATGCAGACGAAGCCCCCAGCACCATGTGGCTTTCAACAAGGGTGCTGGCAGGGGACCTGGGAGTACCGTGTCTGTGCTGTCGGACTGACAGGCTTATGGTCTGCTCTGGGCGCCTGTGTATCGATGGGTCTTAGTGTGCTGCGGGGGACACATGTTCTAAGCCTGGACTGCAGGCTCCCGATGGCCTGGAACAAGGGTGGGCACTCCAGATCCCGCTGCTCCAAGGGCGAGCACTGGCTGCCCACCACCGAGGGGCGGGACTTACGTGTCTCAGGAACCCTCGGCCCGCGGCCAAGGGGCAGTGCCGGCAGCGCTCCAGCTCCGAGAGGAAGTGCCGCTGGTGGAAGTCGTAGAGCTTCTCCAAGTTCCCAAAGATGATGCCGCGCTTCCCTCGCAGGTCCGGCGGCAGGTCCGCCCTTTCCATCTCTGGAAAATAGTTGTCGACGACATATCCTAAGGACCTAACATACTCCCTCTCCGTGGAGATCATCTCGGCCATTATGTGCTGCAGGCGGCTGCTGGAAGACACAGAGAGCGGGCAGGATGCTGAGGGACGCACGTGGGTGCACGCACGGCAGATGCACGGCTCAGCATCTTCCAAAGTTTTCTGTCTTTGGCTGTGAGTAAGGTTAAGTGGGCCCCACGCCTGCGTCACGCCTGGCTCCCGGGAGCTGCTCCCCTGACGGAGAATGAAGAAAGGTAAGAGGTACAGGGGAGAGGTGTGTGTTCCCATGCTACTGGTCACGGCCTTTTCAAATGAAAATCCTTTAGGACAGTGGTCGGCAAACTGTGGCTCTTTGGCCCCTTGAGTTTTTAGCCAAGGCCAGCTTAGCAGTACCCTAATTAAGTTAATAACAATGCACCTACCTATATAGTTTAAGTTTAAAAAAATTTGACTCTCAAAAGACATTTCAATCGTTTACTGTTGATATTTGGCTCGGTTGACTAATGAGTTTGCCTACCACTGCTTTAGGAAATGGAAAAGGGGAGACTCGCAGGCTCCCTGAGTGAGTCCTACGGGTTCTCATTTCCAGGCAGCCTGATTAGTGCCTGCTTGGGCGGGGGGGACTGGGGTGTGGTTCCAGCAATAAGAAGACTTGACCCCCAGCAGCGAGCCCTGTGCAGGAAGGCTGAGCTGGAGATTTGTGAGAAAATGAGCTCCTGATGCACCCCGACTGCTAACCTATCAGAAGAAATTTCTGAAAAACAAAACAGCTTTAAACTGTAGTGACGTCCCACCCAGGGGCTGAGGAGAAGCAGCTGGAGCAGAAGATACCACAGCAGGGCCTGGGGCCCAGGCCAGTGAGGAGACAAAGTGTGTGTGTGGGGGAGACGGGAGATATCTCCTCCCACCCAGCCCAGGGCTGCTGGGGCTCCTTCTGTGTGGCGTGCTAGCACTTACGTGTCACCAATCAGCGGCACCAAAGGCCCTTCATCAGGGAAACCAGAAGAGGCCTGTGGTGGCCTGGCCACACCCCCTAATAGCAAGGCACACTGCTTTTCTCCCTACATGAGAGCATCCTATTGTCAACTCTCTTAAGTTACTTAATTCTAATACCTCTAATGGCGAATTCCTGCCACTTTATCTAAACAGTTAACAAAAAGTATCATTTTACAAACTTCTCAAAGATTAACACGTTAAAATGGACATCTATCTTCATTTGGGCAATACATACACCGGTACATACTTCTGACTGGGGCACTTAGAGGCTTTTTAAAAAGCACTTTTTAAGGTAATTTCTTCGTGTTGTGGGCTTGATTTGCTTATTGTAATTTTCTATAAATGGGCTCCGAGTAACTAGACTTGGCTGTTTAACCATTAAAGTGGGTGTGCCAGCCGAAACTGGTTTGGCTCAGTGGATGGAATGTTGGCCTGCGGACTGAAGGGTCCCAGGTTTGATTCCGGTCAAGATCATGTACCTTGGTTGCAGGCACATCCCCAGTAAGTGCAGGAGGCAGCTGATCGATGTTTCTCTCTCATTGATGTTTCTGACTCTATCTCTCTCCCTTCCTCTCTGTAAAAAAATCAATAAAATATATTTAAAAAAAATAAAATAAAGTGGGTGTGCCAGGTCACCACATGCCGTGAAGAAGAAGGCATTTTCAACGATTCTGTTCTGAGCACTGGAGGTAATCAACATCTTGCTTAAGGTCAAACACAAGTCTGCCTGGCCTGGACAGGTCAGGGCAGCCTGGAGGGATATCTATCTTGCAGAGCGAATGTAATGGCTTTGTGTTTCCAGATCCCCATGGACCACGAGGCCCCACGTCTGCAGGGGAGTCCACCTCACCTTCCTGCAGGCCTCCTCTTGTCCTCCTCGGAGGAGTGGATCCTGGAGGGAGAGGACAGGCTCCGGGTCCGAGTGACCAGGAGGCTTCTGGCATGTGGCCTCAGTGGGGGCTTCTTCTCTGAGGCCGCCTCCAGGCCTCTGACGCAGACCCCGGTGTGGGCTGGCCAGTGGGAATCCCTGGGGCTTCTGTCAAGCGGTGGAGCCTCTGAGCTGAGTGTTTTCTTCATCATTTTCTTCAGGGGATGTCTCCTGTGGTGGACGACGGGGATCTGGATGGGCTCAGAGGGGCAGGTGGAGTTGTCGTCTGGGGCACGTACACCTGAGTCCAGGCGCTCGCCATCCTGCCCGCAGAAAGAGACTTGTCCAGGGAGGCCGGAAAGCAGTTGTGCCCGCTCCCCAGAGCAGCTCTGAGGGGCAGCGAGGGGGGTCCAGGATGGCTCGCGGAGCCTCATCTCTGCCCCTTGAATGAGCTCAGGCTTCAAGGGTTCCTGGTCTGGAGGTGGGGCACTGGGGCCTGAGGTGGCCTCAAAAAGGGTTTCTTGGGGGCAGAGGTGCATCTGCTGGCACCGCAGCCACAAGGCGTGCCACTGCTCCAGCGCCTGCTGGCCGCCCAGGCCCAGCACCGCCATGGCATCCTGGGGGCAGCTCTTTAGATACTCGGCCACCAGCTCTGGGCCCAGGGGCTGCAGGCACTCACTGCTGTGCAGCATCCTTCTGTTCGCCTGTGCAGCAAAGGAGAGTGCAAGTCAGTACAGCGATGGACTTGCACAGCCCGATGGCTCCGCAGGCCCCACACAATAGTGTTCTGCTATCCAGGCATCCACATGGAGGAGCAGGGTGAGCCAGACAGCCAGAGCGAGAGGAACAGCCCTCTGCCTATGGGGGCAGCTGCCACCTGGACTCACCCAAGGGGCACACAAGTCCTCCCCAGCCCCCAGGGCACCATGACGGTGCTCCAGGACCAGGGGATGTCTGTGAAATCAGTTTTCCTCATCTCTGCCTGGTGTGGGGTCCCGAACCCCTGCCTCTGCCCTGCCCTGTGCTGGCCTCCCCTGTCCCCTCGGATCTGTCAAGAGGAGCTGTGCTCCCGGGGGCTGTAGCCCCGGGGTCCCCCATGGCTGGGCAATTCTAGGGTGCTATGAGGTCACAGGTGTGTGCTGTCCTGTGGCGATTATTTTGGGGTCCTTGGCAGTAAGTGGACTTTATAACTCAGTCGGTAAACAAGCAGAAGAGTCCACATGTCCATTTGGCCCGAGTGGACCAATATGTTAACTCCTCACAGGTCTCCTGAGAACCAGGGGCGTGGTCTGACAGGAGAGCTGGCCAGCTGTCCCAGCGCCTCGCCCACCCAGACCAGCAGGGGACAGCACTCACTAAATGTCCGAGGAGTAAAGGATCCAGCAGGCATGGGTCCCCGAGTGGAACTCCGCTGGGTCTCTTAGCGCTAGGCAGACCTGGGAGTGGCGGGCCCACTGGGCCAGCTCTCCCTCTGTCTGCTCCTGGCCGGCCGTGGCGCTCAGATACCCCCCTCCCTTTACCCCCCGCCGGTGTCCTGCACGGTGCCCTCTGTGCCCCTCCAGCTGTTCTCTTCCTTCAGCTGTTGTCCTTCCTGACAGCACTGCCGGAGCCCAAGGCATCAGCCATGAGCACAGGCTGGGCACTTACTGTGGGGTCTGGGAGCTGGGCTGCACCCACTGTTGGCAGCAGCTTCATGTTTTCCACAGGGAGCAGCTCCAAAGGGCTCAGCCACTTCTCGTGCTCTCGTTCAAACCATGCTTGGATCTGCACGGGAAAAGAAGATGTTACTTCCACACGTGGGAAGGAGTCCGGCTCCGAGACTGGGGAGGAGGAAGGAGGCATCCGGTGCCGCCCCAGGCTGGCTCCTGCGTTCCGACACGCCTTCTCCTGTCGCAAACCCAGCATCTCACTCCAACAGGTGAGTAGCTACATCCCAGGGAGGGCCACAACCAAGGCTCAAGTCTACAACTATTTTCACTGGAACTGGAAACTGAGATCACTGAAAAACAGATCCAGAACTTTCGCTGTTGAAACTTCTTACTACGCTAAACATACTCCCAGAAGCAGGCTTCAGGCTGGTGGTGCTGGGACAGCGGGGGCTGCCTGGGAGGGACAGCGGGGCCGATGGCAGCCCTGCCTGCACCTGACAGTGTGATGAGGTCCAGGTTTCCGTTTTAGAGACAAATCCCGAGGCAGTATCTCGTGCTTCAGACGGAACATGTCAGAGGGAAATGCTTCTTTCCCATTCACAGTTCTCACTGGTGAGCAATGCCAGGGACCCCTGGCTGTCAGGTGCCCGAGAAGAGAGGTCTGTTACTGAAAACAGTGGAATCACAGCCACTGTAACTCATAGCACAGGCTTTTGTGTGTGCGCTGACGCTGGCTGACTGGTCCCCTCCCTCCTGGAGCACTGACTGGCCCCTTCCTCGCAGATACTAGCTGACCTGGTTACCTCTCTCCTGGAGCACTGACCTGGCCCTCACTCTCCCAGATGCTGGTTGACCTGGTCCCCTCCCTCTCCGATGCTGGCTGACCTGGTCCCCTCCCTCCCCAATGCTGGTTAACCTGGTCCCCTCCCTCCCCGATGCTGGTTAACCTGGTCCCCTCCCTCCCCGATGCTGGCTGACCTGGTCCCCTCCCTCCCCGATGCTGGTTAACCTGGTCCCCTCCCTCCCCGATGCTGGCTGACCTGGTCCCCTCCCTCCCCGATGCTGGTTAACCTGGTCCCCTCCCTCCCCGATGCTGGCTAACCTGGTCCCCTTCCTCCCCGATGCTGGTTAACCTGGTCCCCTCCCTCCCCGATGCTGGTTAACCTGGTCCCCTCCCTCCCCGATGCTGGCTGACCTGGTCCCCTCCCTCCCCGATGCTGGCTAACCTGGTCCCCTTCCTCCCCGATGCTGGTTAACCTGGTCTCCTTCCTCCCCGATGCTGGTTAACCTGGTCCCCTCCCTCCCCGATGCTGGCTGACCTGGTCCCCTCCCTCCCCGATGCTGGCTGACCTGGCCACGCTCCTCCTGGAGTACCCTCAGTTCTCGCAGACCCTCCAGCTCCTGGAGACACCTGTTGGAGGTGAGGACCAGCCTGTGCACCTCTTCGTCCACTTGGTTGTACAGTTGGGAGGCAGCCTCAATGCTGTCTCTGGAAGAGAAGGCAGCTGTCTGGTGTCACGTCCTGATCACTGGTTTGTTCACAGGCCGTCCTCTTAGGAACATGCTGTTGGTGACAACCTACTTAAAACACATAACTGCACTCTTCTTGTGTCCTTCACGTCTGACACATGGAAGCCCCTGATGGGGCCCAGGGCCTGAGCAGCGGTGACACCTGCTAGCCAGATCCATGCAGGCACCTCAAGGTGGGACTGAAATGTGGGTGGAGGAAGCACTGGGTCAGGACCTCTGGCTGCTGAATCCCACTATAATGAGTTTTGTCTTCCCCCTGAGCATCCCAAGGACTCAGCTAGTTTTCCCTGGAGTCCCCGAATGAGACACGCTCTGGGCCAGTCAAGCCTGTCTGTCAGAGGAATGGAGGTCTGGGCCCCTTGGATGCTGCCTCCGACAGAGAGGGCTTTCTCTGTGGGGCAGAATGCTGTGCTTCACCCCAACGTGCCCCAGCGCTGACACTCACCGGCTGTCTTCACTGGTTCCTTGCTCCTTCCTCCTTAGCCGTGCCAGCACAGTCCCACCTTCCAGGCGGAGGGTGACCAGCAGTGCGTCTTCCAGGACTTGTTTCATTATGGCCTTGTGCTCACCGATTAACTCTGTGACCTCCTGCGGGGGTGGGAGAAATGTGTGTAAAACCCCCCTCCTCCAGGCAGTCCTCCCAGGTCTAACGTTGGGTAGGAATCGGATGTGAGCAATCAAGCTGAAGGCACAGTGGGGTGGCCACACCCACCACTCAGTGCTAGCAGGAGGGTGGATAGCAGATTCCAGAATTCTTACCCGGGGGAGGGAAGTCTGAGACTGAGACTCGTGGCAGGGCCAGAGGGAAACTGAAACTCAGCATAGAAGAACCTGGTGTCTGGAGGCACGCACACCCTGGGCAGCCACAAGGGGTCTCCAGGTTGTCACGGTCCCTTCTCTATGCGTTTGAGCTGTTTGTTCCCAGCAGCACTCACTCATGCCTTGCTGGCATGGCATCAAATGTGGTGGTGCTGTTTCTCTTTTTGGCAGGGTGGGGTTGTTTTGGTCATAAGGGGGAGGAAGTGATCTACCAAAAGGGATCTACAAATCCAAAGGGTTTGAGAATCTCTGCTATGGATGGCAGTGAAACCAAATATTAACTTTTTTTTTTTTTTAATATGTATTTTATTGATTTTTCACAGAGAGGAAAGGAGAGGGATGGAGAACTAGAAACATCAACCAGCTGCCTCCTGCACACCCCCCACCGGGGATGTGCCCACAACCAATGTACATGCCCTTGACTGGAATCAAACCCAGGACCTTTCAGTTGGCAGGCCGACGCTCTATCCACTGAGCCAAATTGTTTTCAGCCAAATATTAACTTTCAAGTTTTGGCTAAACTCCTATGTTTCTAATAAAATAAAATAAAATAAAATAAAATAAAATAAAATAAAATAAAATAAATAAAATAAAATAAAAAAATAAAATAAAATAAAATAAAATAATAAAATAAATAAAATAAAATAAAATAAAATAAAATAATAAAATAAAATAAAATAAAATAAAATAAAATAAAATAAATAAAATAAAAATAAAATAAAATAATAAAATAAAATAAAATAAAATAATAAAATAAAATAAAATAAAATAAATAAAATAAAATAATAAAATAAAATAAAATAAAATAATAAAATAAAATAAAGTAAAATAAAATAAAATAAAATAAATAAAATAAAATTAAAATAAAATAAAATAAAATAAAATAATAAAATAAAATAAAATAAAATAAAATAAATAAAATAAAATAATAAAATAAAATAAAATAAAATAATAAAATAAAATAAAGTAAAATAAAATAAAATAAAATAAAATAAATAAAATTAAATTAAAATTAAATAAAATAATAAAATAAAATAAAATAAAATAATAAAATAAAATAAAATAAAATAAAATAAAATAAATAAAATAAAATAATAATAAAATAAAATAAAATAAAATAAAATAAAATAATAAAATAAAATAAAATAATAAAATAAAATAAAATAAAATAAATAACATAAAATAAAATAATAAAATAAAATAAATAAAATAAATAAATAAATAAAATAAAATAAAAAAATAAAATTAAATAAAATTAAAATAAAATAAAATAAAATAAAATAAAATAAAACAAAACACCAAGGACTTACCTGAGCCGTGCATAGAGTCCTGTGGGTGTTCAGGTAGCTAACTAAATTTTGTAAGAAAGCAATGGCGTCCTGGCAGTTTGTGACAAAGGGCTCCAGTTTCTATTGTGGTTTGAGAGGATGAGACAAAAAAAGACACATTCCGTCAGACACCGAAGCAAGCAGCTGTGAGTCCCCATGTTTAAACTGATCCAGGTAGAAAGCCTGTCATGGTGTCACCAACTGACCCAGGTAGTAAGCCTGTCATGATGTCACCCAGTGACCCCTGGCTGTCTCGGAAGCTCAGGAGCAGCACCCTCCTCGTGCAGGGCTGGATTTTAGTGGCATTCTTAAGCCCGGGCAGCACAGTAGTTAGAAACAGACTACAAAGGCAACTGTGGAAGGTGAGGCCAGGGGTGGTGAGGCCCTTTCAGACTTGAGTGGAAATGTCCATCAGGAGAAGTCCCCCGGTGACTGTGGCTCCTTACCCGACGGAAGCAGATCCAGTCGCTGTGGCTGTAGGGGAAGGAGCCCTCGAGGTCTGCAGTCAGCTGGGAGCTGTCGACAAACTTGTGCAGGGCCTTCAGGGAGCCCACCACCTCGCACTGCCGGGAGAGGGAAACACCGCTGGTGGCTCCTTCCTGGGGGAACTGCTGTGGATGGGTTCCGCTATGCTGCCTGGCTGGTGGCACTAACGGACTGTGTGTGGTTGGATACAGGAATGAAGGGAAGAAGAAGAGAAAGGAGAGGGTAGCAAAGAGAAATGAAGTGCCCTTTAAGGAAAGACAAAAAAAGGGGGGGAGGGAGGGGGGAAAGGGCTGGGAAGGAAGCAAGGGCAAGATGATAAGGGGAGAAGGGAAAAGGCAGGAGGAGGAAAGTGAGGATGTGCTGTTTCTGGCATGGCAGAGTTGACCCTTTGCAGACAAAACCACACACTTTGGACAAAGTGCAATGACAACTGTCTGAAAGCTCTGAAGGGGGAACAAAGCCGGGCTTATTGTGAGCAACGGAAAGTGGACGAAGGAACCAGCATGGAGGGAGCATCCATTTTTATGGCTTTGGCGGGAAAGCAGGCTGCTAATGGTGCGACAAGAGTGGCTGAAGCTCTGATAGAAAACTGGCATCTTTCTGGCCCAAAGATGGGATGGGATGTGAAGATCAATCCTCACGAGGGAGAAAGCTGGGGAAAGGGAGCTCCAGAAGTCTGTGAACTCTGACCCAGAACCATGTGTACTCGGGGAGGACTTTGAGCAACTGAAGGCAAAATCCGAACTGACCTATGCAAGGGATGGTTTTCAGCTTGGGTCTAACCAAGTCAAATTCACACTAAAATAGCACTGTGTGGAGGTTTATAACAGCATCTAGATTCTACAACAGAATGTTCACAATGTCTAGAATACCATCCAAAAGTACGTGACACAAGAAGAATCAGGAACATGTGACTCATTCTCAAAGGAAAAGATAATCAACAGAGGCCAATACTGAGGAGACCCAGATGTTGAAATTACTAGACAAGCACTTTAAAGCAACTATTATAACTATGCTCAAAGATGTAAAGGAAAACCACTTGCAATTAATAAGAGGATAGGAAATCTCAGCAGAGATTATACTTAAAAACCCATTGGAAATTTTATAGCTGGAAAACACAATATTTGAATTTAAAAATTCAATAGATGGGATGAATAGCTGACTGGAGATGAGAATATGGAGTCAGTGATCTTTAAGATAAATCAGTGGAAACAATCTGATCTGAAGAAGAGAGAGAAAAAACATTTTAAAAACGACATTCTCAGAGACCTGAGATGACATCAGTGTGTGTAATTGAAACCCTAGAAAGAGAGGGTTGCCCTGATTAAGCAGAAAAAAACATTTCAAGAAATAATGACTGAAAACTATCTAACTTTGGTGATAGACATAAAATTTCAGCCATAGCTAATGGGATAAATATAATGAAAACCATACTTAGTCACATTATAGTCAATTTGCTGAAGAAAAAAGAGGGAAAATAGCCAGAGGAAAATGGCATTTCCAATAGATGAACAATTACCTGAAATACCATGTACTTTTCATCAGCAAATAGGAAGGCCAGAAAAAAAGAAAAAAAGAATAACATCTTTAAAGTGCTAGAAAAACAAACAAACAGAAAAACTACTATGAAGCCAAAAGTCCATATCTAGTGAAAATATCCTTCAAGAAAGAAAGCAAAGAAGTTTTCAAATAAAAGAGAAAGAAGCAAGAAAGATAAGGAAAGAAAGCAACTGAGGTAGAGAAGATCCAATTTTGAAAGTGTTCTGATGCTATGCTCTGTACGGCTCCAGCAAGAAGTGAAGGGCCAGAGACAGGGCTCCAGGCTCCTTTGTGGCTGAGACCAGAACTTACATAAATTCTTTCAAATGTTTATCTCATCTGGGTGCCTTAATATTTAACATTATGCATCACTCAAAGTCAGATCTAATGCTGAGGGTCTAAAACCATTACCTGAATTGCTGCATCCTTGTCAGGCCTGAATGCTGAATCTTTATCCACCAACAGCAAAATACTATGAATTATGGGTGGAGATATGTTCTGAAATAAGTAAAAATATTAATTAATTAATTAATTAATTAGAAAATAAAAATTAATTCTAATTTTTAACTTCACTGAGTTGATAGAATTGTCCAATTTTGATTGGTGCTACTTCCACTTTGATATTTTGCCAAAATATTTAGAATGCCTTTGCTCTAAGTGTAAATTAGTTGCCCTTATGAATTATTTAATGTATTCAGGTTTATTGGTTGTAATTTACATATAATAAAGTTCACCTTTTTTAGTGGACAGTTCTCTAAGTTTTGGTATAACTTACAGTCATGTAACCACCACCACTATGAAGATAAGGAACAGTTTAGCATCCTCCAAATTCCTTTACGCTCCTTTCTAGTCAAGATCCTTGGCCCCTGGATACCACTGCTCTGTTTCCTGTCTCAATAAATATACCTTTCCAAGTTATCAGATAAATGGGATCACACAAGTATTGGCTTCCTTCCCTTAGCATAGTGCACGAGGGTCTGGTAGCTCTCACAGGTCTTTCATGATTATATAGCTTTCTCCAACAAGCTACATGAAGCAAATGAAAGGATTTCTAGGAACTTTTGCTCAAAACTTCTGGTTACATTTTTCAAAATGTTTAATCAATGGTGACATTTTAGTTTGGTTTTGGAGGCAAAACAAAATAGCTTTTCTCTCAAGTTGCTATTAATATGGATGTTGACCTGATGTTATTACCCGAGGCATTCAACCACTAACTTCAGGGAAATGTATTTCTGAGTTATTAACACATGTTTTATTGTCCAGTTGGATTACAACCAACCAGTAAGTTCAGATTAATAATCTTTTAGCAAAATCAAAGGACTCAGAGGACATCGTAGGGTCATCAACATTTCCATTACATCTTTAAACAGAACTTTCTTTAAAATCTTTCTGGAAAGCAATCATCTATGTATTTTCTTAAAAAACTTTACTTGGCAATTTCTCCGTCTTTATACTGTTATATAAAATTGCATGTAAATACGGAAGGCCAGAATCTCAAAGGAATTTTCCCAGTCTTGGGCAGAATAAGAACACAAAACTGGATGACATCCTGGATTCTGACTTTTGAGCCCAACAGCTGGTTGACAGGGAATAAGAGCAAACAGATGATGTGCTTCTGAAATGTCTTACGGAAATTGAATGTTGGCACGTCAAACCTGTTGCTGTGTCAGAGGAGATAACTCAGGCTTCTCAGGAATGCAATGTGAACCTTTTTTGCAGAAAGCTAAGATTGAGCACGTACATCGCTCTGAAATGCAGACGTCATCCATCAGGTTTGCTACGAGATGTTTTCACAAAAGCTGGGTGGCCAGCAGCCTTGCTTCACCTCCCAGAATCTTCCTGGGTCAGGCCAGGAGCAGCACCAACGCCTAGATGCCCTGCTCCTTCTAATCTTCCATCCCGCTGCCTGGCCTCAGCTCTGGGCCGCGTGTCTCCAGCCTGGAGGTTCCCATCGTCTCCCCAGGTCTCTCCAGCCTGGCCTCACTGGCCCCAACACTTACACTCCGACCTCTGTCCCTGAGTCTTTACTGAGCAGAACTTCCATGTGGCATTGCTAAAGTTAAACTGGGTGAGAACAGCAGCCAGTTCTGTCTCTGCACCTTGAGCAGAGACAGAACACAGGACACTGATTTTGGCTCAGGGAGTAGCTAGGGCAGTGGAAAAGATTCCAGGAACCTCTGGCACCCCAGTCCCCAGCACAGTGCTTGGCACACAAAGGGCCCTGTGTACATATGTCTGAGGGAGCTGACGCTCTTTGGTTCCTGTCTAGCCCTGGGTACCTGGAACATCCCCGCAGTGCCTTTATTCCCATTTCAGGGACTCCCCAATCCTCTCTGGATTCTATTCATAAACCAGAACCAGGGTGGGGTCTTCCTGGGGGTGGGGACCGTGAACCTGCTGGACAACCTTTGTGAACCATCCCAGAGGCACCCCCAAGGTCCAGGGCATTCATCCTCACAGCAAGTGGCAGCCACCCCTCCATGCCCCATCCTGTCTGGTCTGTACCCTGATGTAGCAGATGTTAGATACAGCGCTATGAGAGGAAGGGGTAGCTGCCATTCCTGCGGAGACAGAACATGACACCACAAGGCCTGCACAGGCTGATCCTGCTCGTTCTGCTGTCAAGGTTTGCAGTCAGGACCAGGGGATGGGCCTGACACAACTTCCAAGAGGGCTCTGTGCCCACAGCCCACTCAGCCCTGAGACACTCGGGCACCGAGAATGGGAGTGACCCCAACTCACCTGCAGAGCTGCCAGGGCCTGGGAGAGGGCAGGGACAGCTGGACTCCTGCGTGTGTCCACCAGGATGACCAGCCCCAGGTCCCGCACCTCCTTCCTGGAGAGAGAAAGACAGATGGTGTTAACCACTGCAGGTTAAGTCTCTTCCCGGGTGTGTTTCTCCATCTCTCAGTGAGACGTTCTCACCTAGATCCCCCCGTCTTTAGAACTCAAAAGTGTTGACTTTACACACATCACTCTCTGCCTTCCATGAAATCAAGCTGCTCATCAGTTGGAAGCAGGCAACAGGCCTCATGTCCATCTGCATCTCCAGGCAAGGGGAGCTGCTGAAGTCTCAGAACTGCCTTCCCACCATTGCTCCGGCTTTTCCTGCCACTGCACGTTGAGGTCAGCATGCTCTTCTGGCCCAGGGGGACCTTTCCCCTTTGCACTGTCTCTGGTCCTCACTCTCCTGCCTCGCTCAGTGCCACCAGAAGGTGACCGACTGCCCTGGGGCTGTGTGTGCTCTTTATTTTACCTAGATAGCCGTCCTCTTCCTTATCTGCACTCACCCTCCTCCGGGACACAGCACGTGGGGAAGCCTCCTCCCTTGCTGGAATGCAGCTCCTTCCCAGGACTTGTCTTATGCCAGGAGCTGCGGTAAACTGGGCTCCCGTGTGTGTCTCCTTGAAGGCAGGAACCATCTTCTATTCTCTTTTGTATTTCCAGGTAAGTGTGGCTGGCTGGATAGCTTCCTTCATTGCACAGGTCGGATGAATGACAACCAACATTCTTCCTAATTTTAAGATTTCTGTGTATCTAAGAGTCTGATGGTGGTGCATTTATAAGGCACACCCTCTGAACAAATGCTCCTTGGAACACACCTGCAGTAACAGGATACTGCTGGGTGCTTTTCCTAACAATGCTGGCACCTCAGGTACCTCATTCAGAGAGCTGAAGGCAGGTGCCACGTCCCACGATGGTGAGTGGATTTCGGCTTCTCAAGGGGTAATACTCAACTGAGATGCTAACAAAATTATAACGCTTACAGGGAAATAACCAGCCAAACCAGGGGCCCCAGAACAAGTTTGTCCTGGTGCTTTAGGACTGTTCCCTAACAGAGGCTCTCTCTCAGAGCGCTGTGAGCTGGTGGGGATGCCTTCTCTGATGAGGAGACGTGGGCTGCCTGAATTTTCAGAGGCAAGGCAGGCAAAGCAGAGGGCTCAGTTTCCAGGTTCAAGTTCTGGCCCTGTTGACCCCATAAGTACCCTTGGCCTCAACTCACAGATGCTTCATTACAAACGGAGAACACAGCACCGCCCGCCAGCTTTGCGAGGCTAAGGATTCCACAAGGCGGGCACTCCCAAAGCGCACAGCTCTCCACTGCGGCTCCCGTTAAAGAAGCTTCCGTTAACAGAAAGCATCGTTTCCTGAAGGCATTGACAGTGTTTACCTGAAGCTTACAAGGAATAAACTAAGGTGAGAGGAAAACTATTCTCTTTTTTCAGTGTAGTTTCAATATATATTGAAATCTGTGCTGAAGGACAATTTGAAATCCCAGTCTTGCCCGAAAGGCAGTGAAACTAGTGCCCTGCAGATAACGGGGAACCTGCTCCATGCAAGGAGTGTTAGGGAGAATATTTTACTTCTTTTTTCCACCTTAATGTTCCCACACTGATCCTACCTATGCTGTTTAAGAAATTAAAATAGAAAGCGATACACTGCAAAGAACATGAGATGTGCTCACATCATGTGATATGATAGTGCATCATGGAACATGTTCTCACATCACATGGCTGTGTGCCACATAACATGTGTCCACACAAGCTCACATGTGTATCACATGACATGCTCTCATATGCGATCACATGGCATGATGTGTGCTATGTGACTGCCGTGATGTGAGGTGGTGGAAGACGATACTCTGGATTCAGTCCAGGTACTTCAGAGAGATTATTTCTAAGCCTCTGACAGGCCTCTGGGGCAGCTGTCACCATCCTGCTTTACTCTCAGCCAGGATTTGGAGATGGGCCGTGTGCCTTTATGACTGAGCCCATCCTCCTCCGGGGGTGCTTCCACCCGGCACCGTGGTGGGGGGAGGGGATGTGTGGCCTGGCAGCCGTGAGGACTATTCAAAGTGTGTTGGCATCTGATGAAATCGGGGAAGCAGGGCCTAAATAACGCACTTTAACCACCCTGAGCTCTAGCTCTACCATCTCTGTCCTTGGTCCATGGACAGACCCGAAATCACCGCCCCGGAGAAGGCCTCCAACAGGCTGCTCTCCAGGCAGACTGCTCCACACTGCGACCTTCCGAAGGACCCAGGAGGCCTGTCCTCTGAGAGTACTGCCAGGAGGGTGAGTCTCTCTTGAGGAGCTGGCACACTTCTTTCTGGCCTTTGGCACTGCCCGCTGAACACAAGGCTCCCTTAGATAAGTCGTTCTTTCCTCCTTCCTAGTGCCAGGGTCTACTTATGTGAATGATTGCTTCACTCATTATTCTAAATATTATCTTCATATCAGTTGATATCTCTATCCAAGGCCACTTCAAGTATGCTTTAGAAAGAGGTGAAGTATAAAACATGTAAGTAAGGAATGCTGAACAATGCAGAGCGACACAGAATTCAGGGCTTGAGTGTGTGACAGAGCCTCAGTTCAGAGGGCAGAGGGCAGGGTGAGCAGAGGGGATGATGTGTCAGGGAGGGGTGGAGGAATATGGAAGATGGGGTGGCGAAGAGAGGAGCCAGGCAGCAGGAGACTGAGAGGCAGGTGGGAGTGTGCTATCCAGGTCACAAGGGTCCCGGAGGTGACAGACCAAAACACTTGCATGAGGAGGCACACTTGCATGGGTTTATCCCCAAAGGGGTGTGAAAGGTGGAAACTCAGCTCAGTCCCACCTGGGGATGCCATGGAGGTACTTCAGCAGGCGGGTCAGCTCGGCACTGGACACGTGTTGGCTGGACCAGAGTGGGTCTCTTGTGCAGACCTGCACTACCGCTCTCCCCTGGCGGTCCCGGGTCCCTGCAGGAATAGAGGGCACTGTGAAAGGAGGCAGCCCCTGTGGGGGCACACATGTCTTCAGGCTTGAGAAATAATGAGCTCGGGTCTGCAAACTGTTATTGGCTTAGATGTGAGATCGTCCAGAAGAGGAGAGCCTGGCCCCCACCTGGGCAGGTAAAGGCCATGTGCACCTGAGAGAGTGATGGCCACTGTTATCATCTGGATGTTCATGTTCCCCCGAATCCATATGCTCCAATCCTAAGCCTGATTTGATGGTATTAGGAAGTAGGCCTTTAGGAGGTGCTTCCATGATGAGGGTGGGGCCCTCGTGAGTGGGATTAGTGCTCTTAAAAGAGACCCCACACGGCTCCCTGGCCCTCCTACCACACGAGGATAGCGTGAAAATAGCCCGGCCATGAACCAGGAAGAGGTCCTTCACCAGAACCTGATGTTGGCACCTTGATCTTTGACTTTCAGCCTCCAGAACTGTATGAAATAAATTTCTGTTTTCATAAGCTACCCGGTCTGTGGCATTTGTTATCGCAGCCCAAACGGAGTAAGGCAGCCGTGCTCACCTGGGAGGGTGACGGCCCCCGACTGCAGCAGCTCCGGGCTGATCTCCAGCACCTGCCGGGGCACATGGCCGGGCAGGTCTCCTGTGCCGGGGGGCTGTCCCTCACCCTCGGAACACAGCAGCTCAGCGAGCAGGTCAGGACACCTGCGGGGGTCATGTCCTCGGAGGCTGCGGTCACCTGTGTGGACACCGGCTGGACAACAGAAAGAGACCTGGTCACAGATGAAGAACTGCTCTGGCTTGAAGGGTAGATGCTCAGCTTGCTACAAACGTGAGGATAAAAACGTGCGTGGAAACAGTGGGTTTCCATGAGAACTTGCCCCATTTCTGGTGGGAACAGAGGCGTACCACACCATCTGGGACAGGTGTGCCCCTGAGAAGCGGGGCGTAAGGAAACATGTGCAGTTAAGTATTTCAGTTCCGCCGGGAGTGCTCACTGCCTGAGGACCTCAGGGAGAAGCATTTTATGCTGGATGTTGTCCTCCTCATTTATTGTGTAACACAGGCTTTTCTTTCCTGTCCCTAAGCCTCGTCCATCACTTCCTTCAGGGCTAACATCAGGTAACTGTGCACAGCTTGCTCACTAGAGCTGGGCCTGAGAAGTCCACGGCATTCCTTTGTACATACAGTATTTTAAAAAAGCTTTGCTGAGATGTGTTTTACATATCATAAAGTTCATCCACTTCACGTGTATACAATTCAGAGACACTTTACCAAGTGTGCAACCATCATCATAAATCAGTTTTAGAACGTTCTTGTCCCTTGAAAAATGCCCATTTATGATAAACCTCCTCTCCCACTGCAACTCCAGGCCCCCACCTATCCACCTTCTGTCTGTACATCTACCTGTTCTGGACCTTTCATATAAATGGGACCAAACACGATGTGGTCTCTTACCTGGCTGCTCTCAGTTAGCAGAAGTGTTTGTGAGGTTCGCCGATGATGTTGCCTGTGCCAGAGCCTCATTCTTTCCCATGTGGGTCTCACTCCACTGCTTGATGGACAAATTTTGTCTATCCCTCCACTAGCTGAAGGACTCCAATTGCACAGTGTGAATTTTTCATGTATGCTTACATATTCTAGGACACATCATTGGCCAAGGGTAAGACTAATTCTGCATCAAACGCCAAGCTTTCTCACATGGACAAGGGGAGAAGACATTACATTCATGTGTGCCTTTTCTCTCCAAGGAGTCTCTGGATCGTGAGTAGACAATGCCCACTAGGCCCGAGAGAAATGACTGTACTTGAGAATACCACATGTCTGATCATGAGGCCGTGAATCTTCCTAGATGTGCTACTCTACACCCAGGAGTCAACTGGCCCCGTTTCTGCCCGGCTGTGCTGGGTTGTTTAAACTAAACCTGCCGCCTTCGTGATTGTGTGACAGCATGTTTGTCGTCAGATGTCTGTGACCCTCGCTACACCACTACTGTATTTATTGTATGGGACGGCTAGCACTGAACCTGCTGAGGACTTCAGCATGCTTATATATATTTTTTGCTTCTTTCCAAAGTCATTATTTTTGTTCTTCACAGAACATTATACAAAAATAAATAAAAGAAAGAAAATAGCTGAAATATTTGACTTAGGAATATGTTGCCATTCTTTCCTTATCTTTCTTTATGCACCTCACTCACTCCTCTATATAATTATTTTCCCTCCAGAACCTAAGGAAAAGTACTCCAGGAATTGGATGCTCAGAAACTTACTGAGGGCCTTCCAGTGAGTGTAATTAAAGAACATAAAGACATCGACCTGGTGCCATTAAAAAATGAACAGTACACCTGATTTACCTACACGGACAAGTATTAACGCAATGTTGGGGTGTACGGTGACCTCAAAAGCATGCGTCTCCTCCCAGACCTGGGAATGTGACCTTCTTTGGAAGAGGGTCTTCCAGATGTGAATACATAGAGTTCAGGGTGGGTCCTAAATCCAATGACAAGTGTCTTCATATGAGAAAGGAGAAGGTCGTTTGAGGCATGGACAGACAGACAGGGGGAAGAGCCAGGCGTGTGCCCACAAGCCCAGGATGCCTGGACCCCCAGCAGCGGAAAAAGCAGAAAGCACCCTCGCTTAGAGCCTGTGGGTCTGTGAAGCCAGACCTTTAGCCTCCAGACGGTGGAGGGATGCGTTTCTGTATCCTGAACTACCACGTTGATGGTACTTGGTGTAGCAGCCCCAGGAAAGGAACACCTGTGAGCATTATTTTCAACAGTCACTATGGATATGGAGACAGGCTTCTACTAAACCAAGTGACCGAACGACATGGGTAGGGCACGAGAGGGGAGGGGAGGAAAGCAGGGAGAAAGTGGACAGTGGGGGAGGGGAGAAGAGTTTACCTTCCTCTTTGGTGCAGCCAGAGGGGTGGCTGGAGCCCAAGTCTCTGGTCCCCAAAGCCTGTCCTCCTAGGTGACCTCGGGGTCCGGCGCTGGCCGAATGGGGGGCATCACCTCGGGAGCTCCTGAGGGATCGGTCCCAGGACTGAGACCTCCTGGGAAGGGTCCTCCCAGCGGCGCTCGGACAGCTCTGCCGTCTCCGGATCCCTTGGCGTTCTCCCTGGGGGCCAGGGGTTTCTTTCTGGGGCTGGCTGGACGCCGGCCCGGCCCTCTTGCTCCGGGTGCCACAGGCATCATCCACGAGGGACTCCTCCTCGGAGCTGGAGCCCAGGGGCATGGGGTTCTGAAGGGCCTCCATGTAGGAATTCCTGAACCAGCGTCTGGCCTCCACGGTGGCGGCGGGGGCCCCAGGCGGCCGCCTGCTGGAGCTCAGGCTGCCTGCATCCTCGGGGGAGGTGAGGGCCTGGGGGCTATCCTGCTTGTCCATGGGGTCCAGTCTCCCTCCTGGTCCTTTAGGGCTTGCACGGGGCTCCCATGGGCCGATGTCAGAGCTCCTGGGGCTTTCGCACTCAGCTCTTCTCAGAGAAGGAAGGTGGCCAGGCCGGTCACTGTCCTCGGGCCCCCCGCCGTGGGGCAGGGTCTGAGTGTCGCTGGCCATGGCCGGCGCCGGGGCCTCGGAGGCACAGCTGGGTGGCCGCTCAGGCCCAGGACGGCTGGGGCAGTGGGGCAGGACTCTTCCGCCGACGGGCACAAACACAGGGGCAGTGACGTTGCTCCATGGGGTGCGGTAGACAGCAGAGCCTGAGGTCAGCAAGCAGTTTTTCAAGAGGACGCTGTTGCGTTCCCTGTTCACCCGGTCCAGGAACTCTCCTGTGAAGACACAGCCGTACATGGCCTCAGGCACAGCCACTTCCTCGGAGCCTCGTCCCAGCCGGGAGAGGCATTTTAAGACCAGTCTGGCGGACTGCGTCCCCGCCGGTGCGACCTGCAGGTAGAAGTCGCCGGGCCTGAGCCTCACTCCGCGCAGGGATGCCAGCTGCACCACCACCTTCCCGTGGACGCACAGCGGCCAGCCTTCGTGGAAGAACACAAGCCCTGTGTACCTGGCCTGGGGCAAGAACGGGAGGGAGGTTAGAGGCATGGAACCTGTCAGGACCCTGGTCTCCATTCAGCAGGGAGAGTGACCACCGCCCCCTTGCACCTCAGAACACCAAACAAATCATTAGGGCTGAAAACAGGGGGGTTCTTTTTGATTCAGTGAAGCCAGTCAAAACCTCACTTTATTTTTTATTTTTTTAAAATATATTTTATTGAGTTTTTACAGAAAGGAAGAGAGAGGGATAGAAAGCTAGAAACAGCGATCAGCTGTCTCTTGCACACCCCCTACAGGGGATGTGCTCGCAACCAAGGTACATGCTCTTGACCAGAATCGAAACCGGGACCTTTCAGTCCACAGATCGACGCTCTATCCACTGAGCCAAACCGGTTTCGGCAAAACCTCGCTTTTTACAGCTCCTTCTGGGAGGCTGGGGGAGGGAGGCAACAGGACAGGAGGAAGGAAGCCACCCCAAGCACAGTCTCACGCAGCCAAGCCCTGGGGACCCTGCAGGAAGTGATTCCTCGGGGTGGTCCCCACTTGGATTTACACACCCTCACTCCCCAACCCCCCCCCCCGCCCCCCCCCCCAAAAAAAGAGCATGGCCTCTAGAATCACAGGGTGTGAGACACAGTGAGAAAATGTGGGACCTGAGCAGGACACCAATATCAGCTACAAACTCCCACATAATAGAATGGGGGGTTCCTACTTATTAAGGAGTCAATGAAGTCTATAGCAAGCTATCGGTTACCAGGAGAGTTCTTAAGCACTCTTGAAAAGAACTTGATCTAGAAAAGGTTTCAACTTCCGGATGGATGAGACACAGTCAAACACGGGCTGCGTCTGCATGGGCAAGGGAGTGTCCAGCAGTTAGGGAACAAGGGGTGGGGCCCTGACTTGTCAGAAGCTGCAGGTACACGTTCTAACGTGAAACCACATTCCACAGGATGAGTTTAGTTCCAAAGTATTGTGCTTTGCAACTTACTTTTCCCTATCCCAGCACTGCCTTACTGCACACATGTTGTTATTACAATAGAGAAAAGAGCCAAAACCAGTTTAGCTCAGTGGATAGAGCATCAGCCTGTGGACTGAAAGGTCCCAGGTTCAATTCTGGTCAAGAGCATGTACCTTGGTTATGGGCACATCCCCAGTAGGAGTCAGCTGGTCGATGTTTCTCTCTCACCGATGTTTCTAACTCTCTCTCTCTAATTCTCCCTTCCTCTCTATAAAAAAATCAATAAAATGTAAAAAAAAAAAGAAAAAAAAAGAAAAGAAAAATCTCAACCCCATAGATCCCAAAAGATGTTAAACGTTTCTTTACCCTTATCTATATAGGAAATAACTTTCCTAAACCATAACAATATCGTAGGTGTAATTTGACATTCTTATCTGCTGTCACCGTAGCAAACATTTCTGTCACTCTCAGTTACCATCTTGATGGCTACTTAACTGTTCCTGTTTTCGTAAATCTACAATGCTTCTTTTTCTATTTAAACAATAAATGCAAAGAACAATGTCACGATACAGTGTCTTTTCCTTTAAAGGATTGTTTTAGGATACCTTTCTGGGATTAGGATTATAGGAGCAAAGGCTATGAGCATCTTGTATGACTCTTCCCACTTTGGCCAATTTGCCCTCAAAGGAGACACACTGTTAGCAGCGGCACTGAACAGGTTTGCCATCAGCACGAGGCTCTGCAATTAGAGATCATTCTCTAGCCTGGCAGGTATGGCTCAGTGGTGGAGCATTGATCTATGAACCAGAGGTCACGTTTCGATTCCTGGCCAGGGCACATGTCCAGGTTGCAGGCTCGAACCCAAGTGACAGGCATGCAGGAGGCAACCAATCAATGATTCTCTCTCATCATTGATGTTTCTATCTATTTCTCTCTGCCTTCTTTAAAATCAACAACAAAATTTTTTTTTAAAGAAAGAAATCATTCTCTAAATTGGTGTATATACTGTGGAATACTGTTGTTTTAATTCACATATATGTGACAGTGAAGTCAACCCTTTTTTAATGTTTGTTTCCTGTCAATATCCTATATGTATTTTTGCTCCAATTGTCTTGTTTAAAAAATTTTAACAATTTTCTACACTCACCATTAGCAAATGTTTCTGTAATCTATCTACTGCTGAACATATTCCTCCCAGTTCATTTGCTTCATAGTATAAAGTTCTTTTCCTCTTTATAGAAGCTTAAAGTCTATGCAAGTTTCACTTCTTGAGTTTTGTGGTGATATCTTCTATTGCCTTAAAATTTAAAACTAAGTATCTTACCAAAATCTGCCTTTCACATTTACTTTCTTTAGTTTTTCTAAGGGTTCGGGTTTAAAAGATATTTAATATTTCATATATCTAGAGTTGACTTTGAAAATTGTATCTCAAACGTACCAGTGTGCTCTTAAGCGTGAAGGTCTCATGAGTTATGTGCCTGCTGACTTGTGGGCTCTCTGTGCGTGTGCACGTTACACAGAAAAGAGGAGCGGGCGGTCTGGACGAGGAGCGGAGGGCACAGCCTGCGAGGAGGGCAGCGCAGGGCGCCTCTGGTGCAGGTGACGCTGGTCTTTACTGGGCACCTGCCAAGCACCCTCACACCTGTGGCCACATTGAATTAATAATTAAGATTTTCAGATTGAAAAAAAAAAATACTGTGCATTGCAAACTGGAGAATCCAGGAAAAAAAGAAAAGAAAAGAATAAAAGAATCCCAAGACCAACCCCCAGGTCAGCATTGTGGACATTTATGTGTGTCACTGTGTTACTTTTTCTGTGCATTTTTAATGGTTGAGATGACATCACAAGTACTGCTGTGCATCTTGATTTCACATGTAACATGATTTCCTCAGCATTTCCTGAGCTGCTAGAAATTCTTCACACGGATCACTGCCCTGCTGGGTCCCAGCTTCCCCGAACTTTGCTCTGACAGATAAAAATTCCAAACATCTCTGGGCTTGGAGCCCAGCCCAGATTTCAGATGCTCCTGTGGAATCTGAGGCCTCAGAGCAGGTCAGAGAGTATGGTTACCCCCAGGCCCCTGGGGCGAGCCAGCGACCACTAGTGTGGGTGGCCGCAGATGTGGGCCTGCGCCTTGCTGAGTGACCAGTGACCTCCCCATGCTGGACACGAAGACACAGGACACTGCCCGGCCCCTCAGTCAGCAATGGAGAGATCTCCAGCCTGGCAGTGAAGAACCCAGTGGCCATCAGAGAGAGAAATTCAGCCTAAGGTGTGGCCTAACGGTGTGCAGCTGAGGTCAGTGTTTTGGGCCCCAGGAATGATCTTCATGACAGAAAGTTCCAGAATCAGAGGGTCCAAGGCCAACCGAGGTGACTCCTTTCTGGAGGGGCTGAGCAGGTCGAGATAGACTGTCCTTGGTGGCCCATAACCATGCAACCCTCACACCCCAGTCCTGCCGATTCCCCTCCTGGTATGAATTCAACTCAACTGTCCACATCCTGGGTTTGCTCCCACCACCCAACAGGCCATAGGCAGGAAGCTCCAAGACGGAGGCAGAGGAAACTGGCCCCCTGGGAGCAGGAGCTGGGCTGCCGGGCCAGGGGGAGGAGCCAGTCACGCCTGTGATGTTCAGTGCTCCAGCCACAAGGTCTCCCATCAGTCTCCAGTCCAGTGAGAACCTCCCTCAGCGCACAGGGCTCCCAAGCCCCTGTCGGAAAGGAGAGTGACCCACAGACCCGTCCTGTGTGAGCTTGTCTCCTAGGCCTTGTGGGAGAGGCAGGCATTTCCCCATCTTTGTGAGAAAGTTGTTTGTTTTCAGCAGTAAGACATTATTTAAAAGTTTTTAAATTAAACATGAAGAGACACAAAAGCTTACATTACAGAAGATATAAAATATCACAAGACAGCAGTTTAAGGAAAAGAATGTCGCCATCATCTTTGACGTCTCCTGCATGCCCGTGACTGCTCAGAGGGAGGCACTTCCCCAAATTTCAGGACTAGTCCCCTCCTTTTCTTTGTGTTTACCACATGTTGACTCCCTAGACCACATGTGTCAAACACAAGGCCTGCGGGCCAAATCCAGCCCGCCAGGCCTTGCAATGTGGCCCGCACCACGCTGTCATCACTGCACTCCGCTGTCAGTTTATGACATTGTCAGTTTATGACTGTTCAGTAAACCATTCCGCCCGCGATTTAGGCTGGATTTTAGATTTTAGACCCTTCTCTGATTGAGTTCGACACCCCTACCCTAGACAATAAACACTTGTTATACATGCATCTGAGCCTTACAGAAATGTAGTCACATAGTCTGTATACTCTCCCTCCCAAACTTTGTGCTTTTGTTGTCATCTATTTTATTTCTACATTATAGATCTCACAATACAGTGCTCTAAGCAGTCAATAATTTTTAAGATAAATTTGCACTTACTCATATATTAGTCTTGTTTGTGCTCATTTCTTACTGTAGATCTGAGCTTCTACTTGGTATCAATTCCCTTCAGCCTGAAGACCCCTTCAACATTTCTTGCATTGCACCTCTGCTAGTACACTTTTATTCATCTGAAAGTGCCATTATTTTATTTTCATGTTTGAAAGATATTTTCACTGGATATAAAAACTTAGGTTTACTTTTTCTTGTTTCAGCATTTGAAGATGTTTTCCCATTGTCTATTGAGATCCAATGCTTCTGATAAAAAGTCACTCTTCATTCTTATTGCTGCTGGCTGGATATATGTGATTTGCCCCTTTTCTCTGTCAGGTTTTAAGATTTTCGCCTTATGATTGGTTTTAAGCAGTTTAATTTACAATGAATCCATGTTTTTTTTATCCTCTTCTTCATTTGATGAGCTTCCTGAATCTATAGGTTGCCTTGGGAAGAATGTTTACTCTAAAATTATTGGGTTCAGGCCTGGCCGGTGTGGCTCAGTGGTTGAACATCAACCCAGGCACCGTTCTATTCCTGGTCAGGGCACCTGCCCAGTTGTGGGCTCAATCCTCAGTAGAGGGCATGCAGGAGGCAACCAACTGATGTTTCTCTCTCATTGATGTTTCTATCTCTCTCCCTCTGCTTTCCTCTCTCTCTAAAAGAAGAAATCAATAAAAATATATTTTACAAAAATTATTAGGTTCAGCACTCTATGTGTACTCATTTGTGGAAGAGAGATACGTGTTCAAGTGTACAACTTATGTATAGTTTTCTTATCCTATTTGCTCTAGAGAGAGGTGAACTATTCCATTATCATGTTTCATTATGAATTATGAAATTGTAATTCACTCAATTTATGCTTCAAACATTTTCATTCTATGTTGTCAAGTGTTTACAGATTTTTATGTATTCCTGGTTGTGACTAGTACTAATTCTGAATGAATCTCTTTAGCCCTAACAATGCATTTGCCTTTTACTATATGTAGTTATGAATTTTGCTATACGAGTTATTGTTTGGTTAGAATTTTCTGGTCTACCATTTTTAATAACTTTACTTTCAACCTGTTATGTAAGTTGTACCTTTTATTTCCCATATCTTTATTTTGCTTACTCCCTCCTTTTTGATTTCTACCTATACTATTTCATTTTCTTTATTTCACCCCCTCCTACTGCTTTCCCCTCTTAGTAGAAACATCCTACATTTATATCTTTCCAATTTCTTTTCTTTAAATTTCTCCAGGCATTCTCTGATCCAAACTGTGGTGAAACAAAATTATACATAAGCCAATGAGAGATTTTAAGCATTTCTTCCATCTAGAGAAGAACAGTGATCATTGAAATATTAGTTTAAAACAACTTATCTTAAAGTTAATATGATTAAAAATTATTCCCAAGCCACATAATCTGACAATAGTGAGTAAATGAATAAAAACTGCATTGAATTTATATTAACTAAAATATATTTATAGTGGTTAGGATACATTCACTTTCTCCTATGTCATAAAGATCAAATTTTATGTTCTTTATTAAAAAGTAAAAAGCTCCTGGCCAGGTAGCTCAGTAGTGGAACATCAACCTATAAACCAGGAGGTCATAGCTTGATTCCCAGTCAGGGCAAACGCCCTGGTTGTGTGCTTGATCCCCAGTGTGGAGCATTCAATAGGCAGCTATTTAATGATTCTCTCTCCCCTCCTTTCTGAAATCAGTAAGAAAAAATTTTTTTAAGTAAAAAGCAATAGCAACAGAAACATGCAAATAGTAAGGTTGTCTCTAAATTTCATTTTATGCTTATTAAACACTTACAAATATTCATTCATATTAAAGAGTAATATTCACATGACTTTTTTTTTTTCATAAAATAGGCAATTTTGTAAGTGAGAAGGGATGGCATGGTTAAAATGAAAGAAAACACAAACTTGAGAAGAATAAAGGCAAAACATGAGGTCAGAGTAACTTTTCAAGTCAAGACACTCCTTAAAAATGGGGACAGGTATTTTCAGATCTAATTTAAAGCAGATTGGTTCTCGGTGCTGCTGTTCACCGCTCCTGAGAGGCACCATGCTCTACTGCTGCCCTATGTCAATGTGCAAAAGGTACATAATCACAAAGGAAAATATCTTCTGGTAGACAAATAAAGAATCAAACCTAGAGTATCCTTGGTTATTTCTTACCATACTCATTCTAGCTAGAAGGTATTCAAAGAGTTTAATAAATCAAAGTAGCCCAATGGTATTTTTTTTTAAAGCTGTAATTCAATATCAACAGAGTAATAAAAGGTACTGATAAAGATATATATATTTTTTAAGATTCAGCCATAATCTTTCCAGTAGCTCACTGCAATATACCCACATCTTGGCTGTCATTAACTTTAGCACTGCCTCGAAAATATATCTATGATAAAAATATCCCAAGAAATAAACTAAACATATAAGACATTAATTAAACAGAGTTTATTTGTATGTATTGGAACTGCTCCAATAGTTGGCTCTGAGATGATTACTCCAGAGAGTGACTTACTTCCTGTGCTCAAGTGAAAGTTCATTTTGGGGGGCCAGAGTGGATATCTGCAGAAGCCTGGCTCCTGGGACACAGTCTTATTTCACCCATCATTCGGGACAAGGAAAAGGAGGAGCCAGAGATGAAAGAAGGAGGTGAGCAGTACCGGATGGACCCATCAAATATAGGGGAATGGGAAGATCTCTCCATGTATGTGTTTAAACTCTGTAAGAACATGGCTGAGGTTACAATACAGTGTTGTTTTTTCATGATCTCACAGCGTTCTTTTGGAAATAAAACAACAAATGCTCACTTGAATTATGTTGGTTTTAATTTCTGGCTTAAATCAACATGGCATTGATGGAGGTGAGGGAGAGGGCATATTTCCCTCCATCAATGGCATGTTTCCCTGGTTTTGAAATTCCACTTCCTCAGCTTAAATATTTTCTAGGTACCAGCTATCTTTGCTTAAATCTTCTCCAAGTTAAAGAACAGTTAAGGTGTTTCCTGCAGGAGAGGTCTTCACACAGGATTCCTTCTGCAGGGAAGACCTCACACCAGAAGGCAGGTCCTCACACAGGCTCTGGCCCCTGAGGGGAGGGTCTCCCACAGGCTCTGTCCCCTGAGGGGAGGGTCTCCCACAGGCGCTGTCCCCTGAGGGCGGTACTCACACAGGCTTCCTGCTGCAGGTGCTGCAGGGCCCTTGTGGCAGGGATGAGGAAGTCAGTGAGGCAGCGCAGCCCATCACCTCCATGGAGCCTCTCAGCCACGCTGAACACCTGCCAGAGCACAGTGGCTGCTGTGGCCTCAAACGGTGGGTAGAGGTCAGAGAGTGTGTTCTGGATGTAGGTGTCGAGGGATTCCAGATCCTGAAACAAAGAGAGGATCCAGAAAGGTAAGATACTAAGAAAGAGTATGTGGTCACTTTCACAGGCTGGCACTAGGGTCCCTGAGTTATATTTGTGAACTAGGTGAGTCCTTAGCACAGCGGGAGTTCCTGTTGGGGACCACCCATTTGTCCTTTGCGCTGTCACTCAGCAGTAGGACCAAGGAAGTGCCCACAGCTGCATTAGATAGACAGGAGACCTCTGCCTCAAAGGGTGGCCCTAAATAACACTCAATCAAGTTTAAATTTGGGATAAGTTCCATCCCATCGAATTCCAAAATACGCACATTAAATGCTACATCTTAGGATCTTCCGAGGAGCATGTGAAATTTCTCAGGGGGGTCTTCCCCTCCTGTGGCCCCCCCACCCCTCTGCCTGGCACACCTGGGTCTGCACCTGGAATGGAGGGGCCTGTGGGGAGAGCAGAATTGGTCCACATACCATTGTATGCTTAGAAATAAGTGCATCCACAGCAAACACATTTAAATTGAATTGATGGTGTTTTAAAATTTTTTAAAAATATGTTTTATTGATTTTTTACAGAGAGGAAGGGAGAGAGATAGAAGAGCTAGAAACGTCGATGAGAGAGAAACATAGACCAGCTGCCTCCTGCACACCCCCTACCGGGGATGTGCCCGCAACCAATGTACATGCCCCTGACGGGAATCGAACCTGGGACCTTTCAGTCCGCAGACCGACGCTCTACCATTGAGCCAAACTGGTTTCGGCGATGTTTTAAAATTTTGAATAGAAACCATTAGGCCAGGGCATCCTTCGTCAAAAAATCACAGAAGTGTGCCCTTTCAGTCATTCTGAAAACTGTATCACTGGTACCGATTCCCCTTTACATTTTTGGTACCACATGCTTTTATGTAAAGATAGAATGCTTTTAGTTTAGGTTTTTTTTTTAGTTTTTTTTTTAAGTTTAATGCTATTTTTAGATGTAACATTTCCTGAGGAAATGCCACGAGGTTTATTTGTTTAGGAAATAAATGCAAGGCTACAAATAACAGTTAAAAGCCCAAGAGGTTAAAACTGCCAAGTGGATTTTTAAAGGAACAACGGTTACATCTGAGACTCCTCTGACCAGCTAATCAAATTAATTGATAATTTTCTAATGGAAAAGAAAACCCCACATCCTCTGGGCCTGAAGTGGGTGGGCTCAGAGGGAAGCTGCCTGTGCTATCCGAGGAACCAGGCCAAACAGAGACTGGCCAGTAAGGGCTGCAGTCAGTTCAGCCTCTGCCTAGTAGAAACCACGTGGTGCAAGGCACACCTCAGGGAGCTCAGCTCCCACCTCTGTGTTATGGGGTGATGCCCTCCGGAGCTCCCACACCCCTCACAAGCCTTGCCCTGCCTGTCTGCTCCACATGCGCAGCTCTCCTCCATCAATAGGAATTATCTAAATGCTGGTTTTTGTCCAGAAAAGGCCAATGTGGTCTGATTTCCAAAAAACTCAAATCACTCCCGGTTCAGAAGCAAGCATCGAGTCCATAAGAATAAGTGGCAGGAACCACTCTCCAGGGGCTGTGCAGCCCCTTACAGATATTTGAAGCAAATGCTAACTGTAACACAAGAGACTGCTGGGAAGGAAGTGGAATGAAATCCTAGGGGACATGTCTCTAATGACCTATGTTGGAGGAACTCAAATGCAAACTTTGGACTCTCCCAGCGAGAGAGCTGTCCTTCCGCTGCTCAGATGCCCAAATCCAGGCCCATTCATCTTCCAGACCCACTGGGCAGGCCCTGATCTCTTATGTGCAGCAGCTTCCCGATGGTGGGTCTCCTGGCCTCCAACTAGTTTATCTTCTCAAAACTGTCCAACATTGAAGGAGAGAAATCGATGTTTGTTGAGATCCTAGAGACAGCCCTGGGCACTCACAGAGCAGCCCAGCCTCCCTGGCTGCTTCTCTGTCCTTTGATTTCCACTGGGACTGGGTTGGGCCCCCACACGTGGCCCAGGTGGGGGGCAGAGTGGGGAGAAAGGGGTGCCCCTCTCCTGGTTCCAACTCCCTGTGCAGCTGTCCTGACTCAGAGCCTGGTTCTGGCAAGAACTGCTTAAGGGAAGTTATCTGCTGGCCAAGAGGCCATTTCTCAGGTCAGGTAAGTTGAGGAAGCCTTGGGTAGGACAAAGTAAAACAACTTCAGCTTCTTTTTTAAAAAATAAGAAATTTCAATTACAGCTGACCTGTAATATTATATTAGTTTTAGGTGTATAATAGTGGTTAGACATTTATATTAATTATGAAATGTTCACTCAATAAGTCTAGTAACCATCTCACAGCATACATAATTATTACAATACTAGAGGCCCAGTGCACAAAATTCATGCACGGTGTGTGTGGGGGGGGGAGGAGAGCGGGGTGTCCCTCAGCCCAGTCTGCACCCTCTCCAATCTCAGACATCCCTCTCACAATCCAGGACAGCTGGCTCCCAACTGCTCGCCTGCCTGCCTTCCTGATTGCTCCTAACAGTTTCTGCCAGCCAGCCTGATCACCCCCTAACCACTCCCCTGCCAGCCTGATTAATGCCTAACTTCTCCCCTGCCAGCCTGTTTGCCAACTGCCCTCCCCTGTAGGCTTGATAACCCCACCCCAAATGCTCTCCCTTGCAGGCCTGGTCCCTCCCAACTGCCCTTCCCTGATGACCTGATTGCCCCCAACTGCCCTCCCCTGCTGGCCTGATTGCCCACAACTTACCTTCCCTGCCGGCCATCTTGTGATGGCCATCTTGTGATAATGTGGGGGCGGCCATCTTGTGATGATGTGAGGACATCGCGCGAGGGTGCAAGGGGCACCTTAGCTTTTATTAGTATAGATTCCTTATGTTGTACCTTACATTCCAGTGACTTTTATAACTGGTAATTTGTGTTTCTTAATCCTCTCACTTTTTTCACTTATCCTTCTAACCCCCCTCCTATCTAACAACTACAAAATCTTCTCTACATCTATGAGTTTGTTTGTTTTGTTTTTAGAATCCACATATAAGTAAGATCATATAGTATTTGTCTGACTTATTTCACTTAGCATAATACCCTCTAGGTTCATCTATGCTGTCACAAATGGCAAGATTTCATGCTTTTTATTTTTCTACGGCCAAGTAATATTCCACTGCATATTGTACCATATCTTCTTTATCCAATTGTCCACTAATTAGCTTTCTTCCATATCTTGACTATTGTAAATATGTTGCAGTGAATATTGGGGTACATATATCATTCCAAATTAGTATTTTGAGTTTCTTCAGATAAATACCCAGAAGTGGAATTGCTAGGTCATATTCTAGTTTTAATTTTTTGAGGAATCTACATACTGTTTTCCGTAGTGGCTGCACCAACTTACAATCCCATCAACACTTGCTATTTGTTGATTTCTTGCAGCCATTCTGACAATTTGAGGTGAAACCTCGCTGTGGTCTTCTCCAGCCTCACATGCTAATGTGCCCTCACTGACAGAGAGGGCCTGGCCCAAAGTTCCTTGGATATATTTAAGGCAGCTTAAGAAAACAGGAAATTATACAGTATATTTTAGAAAGGTTTCCATAATAAATGCTTAAAAATGAGAACAATGTCTTGGCATCTTACAGCGTCAAATTCAGTCATCTGGAACGTTTACTCTGTTTGGCATTTTCTTTCCTCATGTTTCTGTGAGTGTGTGTGTGTGTGTGTGTGTGGGGGGGGTCAGTGTGTATGTTTGAGGCCAGGTTTGTGTGTGAGGGCATAGTTGTATGGGAGACCACATGTGAGCTCAAGGGCTGAGTGTGTTGAGGGTCAGGGTTGTGAACAAGGACTTCTGAAGGTGTGTGTACATGAGTACAGAAGTGGTGAGTCGATAGAAATATGTGTTGGCAAATTCTTAAAATAGTTCTAGGCCTTTGGGTGCAGAGGAAGAGAAAGAGGTGGACGCAGGGTCAGGGTGAATGTTGTGTGAGCACAGCTAACGATTTCAGCCTGGCCTCACATTCTCCAAAACCTCAAATACCATCAAAACATCCAAAAATAAGAAGAGAGGAGACAGACAAAGTTGATGACTATGTTGACAGTAAAGCACTAATTTCTTTTCTTTATATAACTCAGGATTCCCATTTCAACCAAACCCTCACACATGGAGATAGGCTGACTCCAAAACACAGAACATTTGCCTGTTTACTTGATGATCAATCTTACCGTGATTTAGAATGGGATTATGTATTACACATGTTGGCGGAATAGCAGGTACAGTACTTGCATAAAAACATTTAATCACCATTTTGCTGATCTGTGAATTCAGTATTTGGCCAACTGCAGGACTGCCTTTGCATTTTAACAACAGAAAATGTATGTCTGTAAAGACATTTTAAAGAGTCACTCTTCAATAGGTTTATTTTCCCTATTAACTTTAGGTGAAATTTTATTGAAAGGGAAATGTTTTTCAAAATCAAGATCTTTAAAAATATATATTTTTATTGATTTCAGAGAAGAAGGGAAAGGGAGAGAGATAGAAACATCAATGATAAGAGGGAATCATTGATTGGCTGCCTCCTGCATGCCCCACACTAGGGATTGAGCCCACAACCCTTGGCCAGGAATCGAACCGTGACCTCCTGGTTCATAGGTTGACACTCAACCACTGAGCCATGCTGGCCGTGCTAAAGTCAAGATCTTTGTTTCTCATCATATCTCTGCTCTCCAGGGACTAAGCACCTTCTTCCTGGCAAAGGGCTCTCAAGAGATGATGGCCTCCATGCGACCCTCAGGTGTGCCAAATGAGTAGGTAGAGACTGGGGTTAGAAGGTCCGTTGGTGCCCACCCCTTGGAAGCCAGTCACACCCTTCCTCATAGGAAAGGTGCCCTTGAGGCAGAGGGCAGGTAACTCACTCACCGTCAAAGCAAAGGGAATTTCTTTTTGAAGACACTGCTGACCTAAAGGAGGCCAGCTGAAATGGACAGGGAAAGGCAGGGCTGCCCTGTCCAGGGCCTAGCAGGCCGGAGGGATGTGACCGAGGCTATCCCAGCAAGGAATGCCCATCAATGCTCACGTTTTAATTCAAGCACAATATCCTTAAGGGTGAGTGAAGGTGCAAGCCCAGAACAGAGCCAGGGCTTCAGGCAAGACTGTCAGCACCCCTTTTCAAAATCAAGCACCCCTTTAACTGTTGGGGAGGTCTGCAGTGGCTTACTGAGCCCCCCTCCCTCCCCTTCTTCCCCTTCCCCTGAGAAGGACACTTCAACATGACAGAACGCTGAAGAGCGAGGCACCACACAGACAGGGCTGGAGACCCTCTCCCCCCTCCTCACCTCCCTGCAGACACAAGCTGGTGGCTGACCCACCAGCTTGGGGATGTCCTCCTTGCATCCACCCCCATTCTTATGGGTGATTCCTTGATGTTTGGGTCCCTGTGCCCCAGGGACAGTGGGGTGTGTGTAGGACAGGATCACAGGACACTTAGGACAAGGTCTCAGGTAGGGGGAGGGGAAGACCAAGCAGCGGTGGTGGCAAAAGGTGGCACAGTCCTCTCCACCCCCATCAGCTAGGCTAGGGGGCTCCTCTGGGACCCAGACATACTGTCTCATTCTGAAAATCCACAGTAGGCTGACGTCAGGATGTAAAGAGCGGATAGAACGTGGGGCTGAGGGCTCGATGGGGTCACAGAATGTGGGCTGGGTGCATCACCCAGGAGGCAAGGCTTGGACAGGTGGGTGAGGGTGGGGGTGGCGGTCACAAAGGCCCCTAATCTGGTCTGGGAGCTTGGCTCCTCCTGCAGCCCCCACACCAGCCCCCAGTGATAACAAGCTGCAGCCCAGGGGGAAGCCATCCTGAGTGAGGGGTGTGGGGGTGCCTGTCCCCCAGGCACTTCCACCCCAGAAGGCAGAGCCACCTTTCAGTTCGCTGCTGTGGCCTTTGCCTCTAGCCAGAACTTATAAACAAAAGCCAGGATGTGCACCGGAGCATCCTGCAACCCCTCCAAGCAGGACCCAGGTCCAAAGGGGCCCTGCGCTGCCCCACTTTCCATCAATAGCTGCTTTCTCAGCTTTGTAGGTGAAGGAGCTGTGTGTGAAACCCACACTCCCAGGAGGCCTGCTCTGCGCAGCCAGCCTGGTTAGAGCTGCTTAGCTGCTATTAACAGGGGCCTCCTTGCTGAAAGGGCCCAGTGACGGCACCTGGCGTCCTGCCCAGGGGATTGATGACCATCGCTGGTTTCCTGTGTGCATAGACCCAGAAACCACCTTGGCTTCCAAGACACCTGCCTGAAAAGCCTGGTCCCCTCATCCACTGGTGTGCCGGCCTGTCTATCCCCAGTCTGTCTACACCTAGCGTGTCTACATCAGGCTGTGTACATCTAGTCCGGCGACACCCAGTCTGCCGGTTCCTGCCCTGCCTCCGCTCACAGCTGCTGTGTATGTGGGGTTCCCGACCCCCACAGCTGGGAGGCTGAGATGTTCCTAAGGGGTGAAAAATCCTGTGGCCCAACACTGGTGCCCAGAGAGAAGGAGAAGGGAGGAAAAGGGGCGATGCCTCTTGAGGTCTACACTCCACACACTTGGAAGAGCTCGGTGATTAACAAAAGCAACACACGCTACTAATTCTGCCGAATGTAGAGATTCTCAGGCCCTGGTGAGAAGCCTCACCTGGCACATAATTTTTCCAACCCGCAATTGGCACAGGAAGCCTAGCGGAGACGTGAGATGCCAGCAGCTGGGGGGCGGCTCTGGGTACTCCTCTATCAATGAGGCTCTTTCTTTCCTGATTCCACAGCCTCCTTTCAAACCTCTCCGTTACAACTGAGCCTGGGATGGTGGCTGCTGCAGAAGGAGCCCCACTTCAGCCCTCTCACCCCAATGTCTGTACCCCCTGGAGTCCAGAATCAGGCACACCTGGTGCACATAGGTCTGATGTCCAAGCCCCACCTGGACCACTCAACCGAGACCCGGGGTGGCTCAGGAGAGCTTCTAGGCCTTGTGGTGATGGCTCATGCTGGTGACAACACCACCCTGATCTGGCCAAAGCCTTCCTCCCCACACCAGAGGACACCTGTCAGCTTAAAGCCCCAGGAAACCCCGTGGCTGGGCCAGTTCACTTCTTCTGAGCCCCTGCCCAGGGTGACCCAGCCCTCCACTAACGCACAGTGTAAAAGGGCAGAGGACCCCAAAGGACTGACCACAGACCAGGGAGTAAAGCCAGACCGGGGCAGGGTGGGAGCACAGGCCAAGCTGTATCCAGACCAGCTTTACATAGACACAGGGCACAGACATGAGCAAGGTTTCCCTGGGTGGGAAGATCAGGGAAGGAGCCTTCTAGTGATTTTTCTTTCTTGCAGGGTACCCACCCATTCCCTTTGACAGTTAGGGGCTGCCTGGGCTCTCTGGAGGAGCCCAAACATTGGACAGAATGAGGCCAAGGCTGGGTATCCGAATGAGGGACAAGCATCCAGAGCAGAGCCCAGCAGGCCAGGAAGGGGAGGTCTCTCAAGAGTCAACAGTGACAGGGTGCTGTCCAGTGGACCCTAGAGGCTGACCCTATGGGCACATGTGGACTCCTCACCAGAGCTGGTGCCGACCTCCAGTAGTGAGACATAGGCGGGGGCTAAAGCTGGCTTTAGAGTCACTAGGCACTGATAATGAGCCCGTTATCTTTAACTCCTATAGCCTGAGAGAGATGGGTCTGTGACAGCAGGTCTCAGTGGACAGGCACATTCCAGCCTGCTGAGACAGTGCCTTGCACTTTGGTCTCTCTGCACACTCACATGCACAAACAGATGCACACATGCAGACATGCATGCACAAACATACACAGAGACAGTCTCCCGCATGTGTGTACACCCATACGCACAGGCACACACATGTACGTACACACACACTCAGGAAGTGCGTGGAAACTCACCCCACTCCTGCCTGTGCGCACCCCTGCACTCAACCTCCCATTTTTTCGGCCTCACTTCTCACCCAGATCTGTGCTCAGCCCCCATCCAACAACTGGAGCATCAGAGCGAATCTCAGCACAGCCTGAAGCCTGCATAGCAGTCGTGAGGAAAAAACTCTCTAATTTGAAACTCGTTTGTAAAGTGCAGTGCTAAATCTTCATTCCCCTGGCTATGAAATACTGCTTGCAGATTTTTTCTTTCAAACTAAAAATAAATATATTAAAATAAATAAGTATGCAAAGTATTTAAAAACAACACTGTGTGTTGAGGTCTGAGTTGTTTTTTAAAATCCCAAGAGTAAAATGTCTGAGGACTGGGTCTTTCCCCTGAAGAAAACAGGGAGTGGCTGTGGAGCTGCCCGTTTCCTTCAAGTGCCTGAGCATAATTAAGAGAGAACTGCAACAGGCCATTCCCAGTGCTTTCGTATTCAAACAAGGGTTCTTGACATTTCACAGCAGCCGAAAGGCAAATGCAGAGGAAGCTACCCCTTACTCTGTGGCTGCTCTTTCCGTCTCTTTTCTCCCTTTTCCCAATTCTTCCAGGTGAGGGTCCTGTAATGAGTGCCTCCCACCCTAGACTTTTCCCCGGAACTGGAGCTTCAAGCTATTTGTCAGTGAGCGATAGTGGTATTGTTGAGGTTACCAGCAGGCCTAGCAGACACAAAGGTCTCTAAACACCTTCTGGGTGTCAGGGCCAAATTAGGAGAATGCCAAAAGAAAGGAATGGCCTTTGGGCTATTCTTCAGGGCAGTTCCTAGTGTAACAGGCCCAAGAGGAGAATCCAGAAAATAATGTCTCCAAATCTAAACCCTGAAAACATCTTCTCTGATGTTTTCATCATCTTCTCTGATCTTCTCTATACCCAACTTACTAAATGTGGCACACACACAATCACCTGACTTCAGCGATTTAAAGCTGGTGTGCGGATTACAGTGGATTGTGGGATGCCAGGGATCACTGACAATGAAAATCCGTTAACAGGACGAAACACTCAGCCCAGCCACAGTCCGCCGGCCTGCGTGTTAGAACAGCTCCCCTCTGCAATCTTACGCCCAGAACCGTGCTGGGATGGCTGCCAGAGGGGCTTCTCCCAAGTTTGTGAGCAGACTGAGGCTGCACTGCAACTTTTTCTTTTCTTCCTCCTCAGATGCTCAGATCCACATGGAGCAGGGGCTTTCCAGGTGGCTTAGGCCCCAATTTATTTTTAAACTGATCTCAAGTTCTTCCTTCTGTCCCAGCTGCCCAGACTAAACTTCCTGTTGTGGGACTGGCAGGTGCAGCTGCGGTTAGGCTGTTTTTGTTTGTTTGTTTTAAATATAATTTTAATTAATTTCAGATAGGAAGGGAGAGGGAAATAGAAACATCAATGATGAGAGAGAATTATTGATCAGCTGTCTCCTGCATACACCCTACTGGGGTTCAAGGCTGCAATCCAGGCATGTGTCCTTGACCGGAATCGAACCCAGGACTCTTCAATCCATAGGCCGACGCTCTATCCACTGGCCAAACCAGGTAGGGCTAGACTGTTTTTTTTGTTTGTTTGTTTGTTTTTTTTTACTGTGGTTGTTTTTAATTTAATAAAGTTTTATTTTTCAAAATGTACAGCTGGTGGGACCTGTTGTTCACACACCTTTACCAGTAGCTGGGGCATCCCCACCCTTGGTGTTTCTGGTGTAAGTTTCTTTTTTTTTTTTTTTTTTTTTTTTTTGAAGTTGAACTTTAAAAGTCCAAGGACCCTACTTCTATGTTGGTACAGATACATGTATTTGTCATTAAGGACTCAGAAAGTCTTTTTTTTTTTTTTTTTTTTTTTTTTTAATTTAATTTTATTTATTTATTTATTTTTTTTACTTCTTTTTTTTTTAATAAGTTTTTATTTTTCATATTATTACAAATGTTCCTTCCTCCCCCCCCCCCACCATTGCTCTCCTCCACCAGGTTCCCACCCCACCCTCTGCCCTTTCCCCTCTCCCCATTGTCCTCATCCATAGGTGCACAGTTTATGTTCAGTCTCTTCCCACGCCCCCCTCTCCCCTTTTCCCCAAGAATCGTCAGTTCACTCCCCTTCCATACCTCTGATTCTATTATATTCAACAGTTAATATTGTTCATCAGATTTTTTTACTTTCCTTGGTTTTTAGATTCACTTGTTGATAATTACGTATTTGTTGTTCATAATTTTTATCTTTGTTTACTTTCTCTTCTGAAAGAACCCCCTTCAGCAATTCATATAATTCTGGTTTGGTGGTGATGAACTCCTTTAGCTTTTTTTTATTAGTGAAGCTCTTTATCTGGCCTTCGATTCTGAGTGATAGCTTTGCTGGGTAGCTTATTTTTGGCTGTAGGTTCTTGCTATTCATCACCTTGAATATTTCTTGCCATTCCCTTCTGGCCTGCATGGTTTCTGTTGAGAAGTCAGCTGACAATCGTATAGGTGCTCCTTTATAAGTTACTACCTTCTTTGCTCTTGCTTCTTTTAGTATTCTCTCTTTATCTTTTGCTCTTGGAATTTTAATAATGATGTGTCTCGGTGTGGTCCTCTTTGGATTCCTTTTGTTTGGAGTTCTGTGCGCTTCCTGGACTTGTAAGTCAAATTCTTTCACCAGGTGGGGGAAGTTTTCTGTCACTATTTCTTTCAGTATGTTTTCGATATCTTGCTCTCTCTCATCTTCTGGAACCCCCATAATTCTGATGTTGGTTCGCTTGAAGTTGTCCCAGAGGTTTCTTACATTATCTTCAATTTTCTGGATTCTCTTGCCTTCTAGCTTCTGTGGAGGAGTGTCTTCTGGCTCTTTATGTTCCAAATCTTTGACTTGATTCTTGCGATCTTCCCTTCTGTTTTTAGGACTCTGTAGAATATTTTTTATTTCAGACAATGTATTCTTTATTTCTTGTTGATCCCTTATCATTTCTTGTTGACTCCTTATTAATTCTAGTTGATCTCTTTTCATATCCTCATAGGCCTTATCCATCTTTTCTAGGAAATTCTTGAAAAACCTTATAAGCGTAGATTTGAACTCTATATCCAGACGCTTTTTGTCCTCCATTTCTTTCGTTTGTGATCTATTTTGTTGTCGCATTTCGCAGTTACAGATGGGACGGGGTTTCAGGGTGGAGCCTGCAGCTTTGGCTTCCGTCAGCCCCGCCCTATGCGGGTCCTTCAGTGCTCGCTGCCTGCGCCTCTGAGAGAAAGGTGCCCTCGATTTCCGCCTGCTGCCAAACAGTCTATGCTCTCCCACAATGAGCCCGGTATTGGGGTTCAGTTCAGTTGGAAGTGGAGTTGGAGGTGGCGTTCACAGCAGTCTGGAGCCCCAGTCTCCTTCCGGCCAGGGCAATCCCGCGGCACAACCGACGGTCCCTTCTCTGGGGGCAGTGTGCGCGCCTCCGGGACCTCCTTTCTCTGCTACCCCGGGGTTCCGCTTTACAGCCCAGCTCCCTATGGCTGAGCCTGAGTCCCCGGGGTCTGGCCCAGAACTGGGGTTCAGAGCAGTCAGGGGCCCAGCACAGTCGGAGTTTTATCTCCTTCCCGCTAGGGAACGCCCGCCAGGCACTCGGCCTCCCTCCTCTCCGGCTCCGTCCTCTCCACGCGCCGCGTGTCTCCGTACCTTAGGCTTTTACAGCTCCTCCGCGCTTCCTTCTGGTTTTCTCCTTGCTTCTTGTTGTAGGATTTCCAGTCAGTCGACTTTCCTGTAGTTCTGGGTAATGTCCATTTTATATTTTAGTTGTATTTTATTAAAATTGTTGTGTGCGGCTGCGGCTAGTTGCCTACCCGAGCAGCCATCTTAGATTCTCGAGGTGTAAGTTTCTTGAGCGCTGTGCTTTGAGAGTAGTTTAGTGAGTCCTTTACTGAGGAGCTCATGTAGGGCTGCCCTGGCCAAGGAACCAGGGGCCTTCACCTCCCATGGTGCGGAGCCTGCTTCAGTCTCTCAGAGACAACAGCTGGGTGTATGAGCGTACAGGTGGGAACCTCCTTACAGAGTTTGTCATATGTTGCTTTGTCCAACAAGACCAGGTTATTGAGCTTGTCCGGAGCTTTGCCTTTGGACCACTCCTTCTTCTTGGCCTTGCCCCAGATTTGTTCCCTGGGTCTTTGTCTTTCTTGGCCAACTTTCCAGCATCTTTCTTCTTCTCCTTGAGCAGCAAAGAGAAACTCAAAGAGCAGCTGCTACCACTGCAGCCTCGATAAGATGAATGGGTTAGGCCTGTGGTCGGCAAACTGCGGCTCTCGAGCCACATGCGGCTCTTTGGCCCCTTGAGTGTGGCTCTTCTACAAAATACCATGGCTTGGGCGAGTCTACTTTGAAGAAATGGTGTTAGAAGAAGTTTAAATATAAAAAATTTGGCTCTCAAAAGAAATTTCAATCGTTGTATTGTTGATATTTGGGTCTGTTGACTAATGAGTTTGCCGACCACTGGGTTAGGCTCTCCTGAAGGAAGAAATAGGACCCTGCCAGGCTGCTAGCAGGGTGTCCACATACCTGCCCACCATGTGGCCTCTGAACCTCCAAACTGTAATGCCACACCCACCATAGAGGTAACTGAGGGCACTTCACAGTTTACAACCACATTCACACATTTAACTCCTATGACTGGCAAAGCAAGCCAGCCCCACAACTCTATATTAAATCTGCAATTATGTTATCAGCCATTCTATCAAGCCTACCTCCACACAGAATGGGCCTTGACTTAATGGGGTTTTATCTCCTGGTGAATCTGCCTGTACCTGGCACACTCAGAATCTTCCTCTGGGTGTTCTTTGGAAAATCTGCCTCAGGATCTCACGTGGATCTGTGGGGGCACCCTGTGTCACTCTAGCTCAGTCCTTGCTGCTCTCTACAAAATGCTCAGCAGTCCATAATCTATGACCCAGTGATTGAAATATAAACAAAGAAGAACACCAGTCTGTGGCGTGAAAATTATGCAAAATTCAAATTTCAGTGTCCATAAATAAAGTTTTATTGGCACACAGCCACTCTCAGCCTATGGCTGCTTTTGTGCTATAAAAGGCGAGTTGAGTAGTTATAATCAAGATCATGCAATCCTTCAAAGCCTAAAATACTGTCTGGCCTTTCACAGAAAACCTGCTGACCCCACACTCTCAGGGGGGAATTCCTGCCAGGCAGCCCCACCCACCTCCCATCTGCTGCCCCCAGGTTTGGAGCCTGGCTCAGCATGGCTGCCATTCTGGGTGAAGGCATGAAGGAAGGAGGGCTCTGCTCACACCATTCTCTAACTCAACGTTCAAGTTTCGACTGATTGTCAGTGACATGTGCCTCTTCATGAGTCAGCCCAGGACAGCACTGCTCCGTGTGCTCTGAGGCTGGGCAAGTCGATGGTCCCAGCCTGCGATGGAGAATGGCCACCAGGCACCTCTGTCTGTTGGGGCTTGCTCATTTCTACTCATGATCAAGTGAATGGAAAGGGCCTAAAGCAGTCATTTAAAGTTCTGTTATCCTTGTTTTGTATTCGACAACCTAATAAACTACAGGGGAATTCCCAAATTGGGGGGGGGGGGGGCTATGAAAGTCTTGGGGTGTCCCTACTGTGTGGCATGTTAGGGAATGATGGCTGCACGTGGGAAGTCAAAGCACAACCCTCGCCACCTGCTGTATGATCACTTGGTCTGTGCACAGGACAAAAGCAGCTGCAAGCACAAGGTCCCAGACAGAGGCCTGCCGTGGGCACTGGAGCCCGTCATGCCAGCAGCGACCCGGAAGTGACCCCACCTTACAGTTCACTTGGTGATCCTACAGTGGTTGGCCAACAGACACAGGCCTGCCCTCAGCAGACAGAAGACAGAGCTGGCAAGATGAGAAATAGGCTACAGGGCCCAAGGGGGTCCAAATGGAGGTGCCAATGAAGAGGAGGCTGGCTAGGCAGTGGGCAGTGTCCCCGGGCCAAGGCAAAGGTGATGGTGGTGGGGGTGGGGGGATGATGACACCACATGTAAATGCCACCTGGAGTTCTATATTGGTTTCATAGTACAAAATCCCCGAGATTTCTGCACACCTGGTTTCTTCATATGTAAAACAGGGAAATTACTAAAATTGAATTCATCAATTATTCCACAATGGTAACAACTTATTTTATTTTAAAAGGACTTTAAAGCTTTTTATTTTTTTTAATACAAAAGGAAAATTGACAATAAGAGGTTGGTTTCCAAGGCATTTTGGCTGACTTTAATTATTTTAGTTCTTTGAAGGTATTCGATAAAATTGTACAAGACTGTTATTAACCACAATCAGCCCAGACTGGGTTTCTCCTGCCAAATGTAATTTCAGCTGGAAGTAAGAGTTTTGTCTGTTCTAAATCACGGCTGGAGCATAAAGATTATTATATCAACTTAACACATCTCCTGTACTCCTAAGTACACCACACTTAACTTTCTCCATTGGGCCCTCCATCGAGACCTGGTCCATTCTTTGCTGCTTAATTTCTCTGAAAAACCCTTGGTCAGGAAAGGAAAGTGCTCTTAAAATGTGTCCGTGCAATGAGATGTATAGTTTCTCAAGCATAAAGAGCGAAACGTATTCTCATCCTCCAAGAGTTTTGTTGTCCTTTTTGGTTCACATCCCTATTAAAATGAGCCACAACAAACCACTTCAAAAACAGATGGAGTTCCCTTTTGTCTGAGTCCAGCTGCTTTGCCAGCGTCTGCCTCGCATCCGGTCTTCAGCCAGCACACCTGGCGTCCCCACACCTTTCCCAGGCAACTTCCAACAGAGAAAAAACTAATTCCCGTGGATATTCTTGTGGAAGGGTTGAAACTAATCTTTCTAAATTGTAGATCTGACAGTAGATTCCATTGAAATCACCAATTACAGGTGTGTGTCCCTCCTCCCCCCCCCCACTTTCAGATTACATGCCAACATATATAAAAAGGGAGTAGATGCAAAAACACTGAGTGGGAGTGTGACATTGTATATCTGCACTGCGAGTTTGAAAATGTCACCTAACATCTTCCCTAAGCATTCTGTGGGCAGGGGTCCCGGCCACAGCTGGGATGTTACAGCTGTGATTAAAGTCAGGAATCGATCCGATTTGTGGTTCTTCAAAATGGGGGTACAGGAATCCTAGGAAAGTTCCTCTCAGACTGGCAGTGTTTCTCTGCTTGATAGTGCTGTTAAGGTACCTGGTACCAAGGTCCTGATTTGATTTTAACAACTAAGGTAAGGAGGACCCAATGTATGGTATTAATGGAAAAGCACAGATGGGCATGCGCTTTAACTTACCCATGATTCCTGTGCTTTTCCTAAAGAACCTCATGCTTTAGACTTAATCTTTCGTTTCGGTGGGACAGGTGTTGATGCTGACTCTGGTCTGAGGTTGTCCGGGAACTAGTGCTGATACTGGGCTGAGGCTTTTTCAGGAATTGGTGCTGGACCAGGATGGAAGCACCTTTGTTTTTTTCCAGAAGGAGGTGGGGTGAAGGCTTCAAGATTGCATGTCTGGCTGGGAAAGCTCTGCGGGACCACCTCAGGAGGCATTATGGGAGTGCAGGACGTGGCAGATGGTAAAGCACAATTTAAGGTATTTTATGGAAAATGCAAACCATACACGTGATAAAAACCATTACAAAAAGCTATTTTACTGAGAAACCTATGATGTGTCTACTTGGAGTGCCAAATAGTCCTTTGCATGGTCTCCTGTCCAGGGAAGCCACCAGGAAAGGCAGGCCTGGCAGGTATGGCTGTGCATGACGTGAACAGGCTCCAGGCATTTCCAATGTGGGGCACAAAGAGGGACCAAGAAAGACATACACAAGAAAACCCTGAGTCTGGGCACCCTGAGTCTCAAGTTGAAGCTGGAGCCTGGAGGTCAAACTCACACTCAGAATGGGCATGGCAGGAGGCTTACCAACTGTTGGTATTCCAGAGCAGGGGAACTCTGATGCAAGCAAGCAAAACATAGCATGGAGGAAAGGTGTTGGTGCAAACTGGGAAACAGGAGGTGTAATGCCCAGTGGTGGCCAGGCTCAGTGGCCTGGACCTGGCGGAGACCTAAGAGTGGGCTGGCTTGTGAGGACAGAGGGTGTGTCCACATCTGCTGGGGGCTGGCTGCACTCTGTGTAGTCGGCATGTCTGCACAGCATGGCTCTGACATGCTCCCACTGGAATTACAGCACCTAGCTTTGCAAGGGAGTCTATAGACACCCAGTTTATGAGCACCCCATCTACTGTTGGGACCAACCCTTATGGTTTACAATGCAGTTACCAGGAGGAAAAGATACCCAAGTCACAGGGTTCCGCAGACAATTTGGGTTTTCACCTGTGGTCCTGGCATTACCACTCTTTTCCCCCTTCAAAGTGTTCTAATGTGGACAATAAATAAGATGTGGGCTTCCTTGAGTCCATAAGGTGGTAGTTTCAGCTCTAGTGACCACAGGTTAATTACCCTGCATTTTCACAATTTGCTTCTCTCCCAAACGGTCTAACTTTTGCGTGAAGGGTGGGAGGCAAATAACAATAGAGATGATTGAGAGGTAGAAGTGAGTAGAAGTGAAGGTGAGTGAAGAGTCAAGGTGAATGAGGTAGAGGTGAGTGAGATGTAGAGGTGAGTGAGAGTGGAGGTGAGTGGGGAGGAGGTGGGTGAGTGAGGGTAGAAGTGGGTAAGGGTGGAGGTGAATGGTACAGATGAGGGAGGGTGTCCTTGAGAAAAGATGGAGGTAACAGGGAGGTGAGAAAGGGTAGAGGTTAGTGAGAGGTACAGGTGAGGGAGGGGGGAAGATGAGGGAGCGTGAAGTGGAGAGGTGAAGGAGTGTGGCAGTGAGTGAAAAGTGGAGGTGAGTGAAAAGTGGAGGTGAAGTGGGTGGGGGTGAGTGAGGAATTTTTGTTGTTAATCCTCACCCTGAAGGTATTTTTCCATTGATATTCAGAGAGAGTGGAAGGGAGGGACGCTCCAATCACTGAAACCACACTGGCCAGGGCTGAGTGAGGAATTTGTATTAGTCACTAGTAAATTATTTGACCTCTGACCCCTTTCAGGACAGTGTTTCAACTGCAGAAGGCATGATCAGGCTTGCTGAACTCTCACAAGGATCTGGCAGGAATTCCGTAAATAATGGCAGCAAATCCAGAGCGATGGTGGAACACAGTGCAGAGATGTGTGGACATGGGCAGGTCATGAGGACGTAGAGATCATGTGCCTGCGTCCAGGGACATTTGGGGGAAAAGAAGTGTGCGTTTAGAACATGCACCTGAGTTCTCTGGTCAACGCTGTCCAAAGCCCCTCTCCTCCCAGGGCGGGGCACTGCTCTCCCATCTCACCTGCTGTGTTTCACTGACAGTATTTAAATTAAAACCAATGAGCACCGAGAAATGTGTCGTCTATGAACCAAGTCTGGGAAGGAAAACTGAGAACGAAGCACTCAAATTAGAAATGAAGAAGTAAAACTGTCTCTTCTTGCAGATGATCTTATTTATAGAAAATGCCAAAGAATCTCCAAAAAGCCTACTAGGGCTAATCAATGGATTCAGCAAAGTTGCAGGGTACAAGATCAACATGCAAAAATCAGCCGTGTTTCTAGCAATGAACAATTCAAAAAGGAAATTAAGAAAACAAGTCCATCATAACAATAGCATCCAAAAGGAATAAAACACCCAGGGTACATTTAATCAGTGAAATGAAAGACACATACACTGAAAACTACAAAACAATGCTTGGAAAAATTAAAGAGACCCAAATAAACAGAAAATATCCTGCATTCATAGATTGAAAGACTTAATATTGTTAAGGAGTCAATAGTATTCAAAGCAATCTGAACAAAGGCTTAGCTGGTCAACTGAGAGACTGAATTTCTTTAGCTTCAAAAGAGAAAGGACACTGGCTTCCCCAATGGGAATGACAAGGTGGGTGATGATTTGTTCAGATCCCTGAATCCAGAGTGGTGGAGATGGGCACCGGGGCTGTCCAGTGTGGCAATGCAGCCAATCCTGGAGAAGATAGCGGAAGCCCTAGGGAGAGAAGAAGGAAGGGGTTCGCCCCGAGAGAGGGGCCTGAACTTGAAGAGCATGCGGTTCTGGTGGTGTCCGGTATGCTATTGTTAGGTGACTAAGAAGCAGTCCTATAGGAATACCCACCTCATTTGGCTTCTCCAGAGATGTGCACATAAAGACTGGGTTTCCCAAGAAGTTAGTTCAGACTCTACAGACCTCAATATTTACATGGGAAACTGTGACTCCAAGGCCAACAAACCCCACAACAGTCAACCTCCTATTAATTCTAAGGTGGCCAAAAGGAGAATCCTTTGATACTTCTAAATCAATTTTTGTGTGAACAATGAGAAAAAGCCAGCTTTTCAATTAGGCAGAATGAATGAAAAGAAAATGATTATAGACCATCTCAGAACTTGTCCCCTAAGCTAAAAAGGCCTTCTCCCATAAGCTAAAATGAAATTATATACAAGAGAGAGTGAGAGAGAGAGAGAGAGAGAGAGAGAGAGAGAGAGAGAAAGAGAGAGAGAGAGAGAAGGCATTTAGATAAATGAGCCAACCTATGATGTCATTTAGATGACAACCCAATTTTTTGAGGTATTAAAAATGGGTGTCTTTATTATAAAAAGGGGAAGGTCATTTGGAACTTGATTTGTCAAGCAAGGACAGATATAAATTGTAAATGCCATCAAAACAAAAATTGGAATCAACTCTTCTGAGTCTGTGTATGCATTAATGTATGTAATTAATGCATCACACCTCTTGTTTTCCAGTTTGCACCTTTCCTCCATGCTATGTTTTGCTTCCTTGCATCAGAGTTTCCCAGCTCTGGAATACCAACAGTTGGTAAGCCTCCTGCCATGCCCATTCTGAGTGTGGGTTTGGGCTCCAGGCTCTGGCTTCATCTTGAGACTCAGGATTCCTAACAGTTTTCTTGTGCATGTCTTTCTTGGTTCTTCTTTGTGCCCCACATTGGAAATGCTGGGAGCCTGTTCACGTCATGTACAGCCTTACCTGCCAGGCCTGCCTTTCCTGGTGGCTTTCCTGGGCAGGGAGGCCATGCAAAGGACTATTTGGCACTCCAAGTAGACACATCATAGGTTTCTCAGTAAAATAGCTTTTTGTAATGGTTTTTATCACGTGTATGGTTTGCATTTTCCATAAAATACCTTAAATTGTGCTTTACCATCTGCCACGTCCTGCACTCCCATAATGCCTCCTGAGGTGGTCCCGCAGAGCTTTCCCAGCCAGACATGCAATCTTGAAGCCTTCACCCCACCTCCTTCTGGAAAAAAACAAAGGTGCTTCCGTCCGGGTCCAGCACAAATTCCTGAAAAAGCCTCAGCCCAGTATCAGCACCAGTTCCAGTAAATGTGAGATAATGTTCTACCTCCGGATGTTATTGTTAAAATTAACTTAAAGGCAAGCACTTGTAAGGATTGAGTATTGTAACATTCTCTGAAATATAGAAACTAACCCATGCTTTTCAAGTTCATGTCTCTAAGATTAATCTTTAGTAAATAAAAGTTAGCTTAAGTTTGTTGGTTTAAGTAAAACAGACGTCTTTATTTTATCTGGGTTTTACAAAAAATAAGTCCATGTTAATGATTGACTTTGATGTCTGTGAAATATGTTTATGGAAGTTAAGTGATTTAAAAGAAATGGATAGTCAGGGATATGGGAAACCAAGGCAACTGCTTGGTTCTTTTCCTGGCTCCCTGGCTCCTCACTTTTTGTTTTTTGCATTCCTCTATGCGTCATAGTGTATTTAGTTGAATTAAATGAAGTAACTTACGAGATGACATCTTATCCTATTGCCAATGTTTGAGTTACTTAAAGAAAATGCCAAGTTAGTAAACGATTCAGAATGAGTTCCAGAAGACAAAGATCATTGACTATCACCTGAAGATTTCATTTATTGGAAAGGACACCAAATAAAAGATACTCTCCAACTTTGCTGGATCAGACCTTACCAGGAGCCTAGCCAGGAATGGACATCTACCCATCTTTGATATTGCCTCAAGGGACACCAGACACTCCACTAACATCAGAGGCAGACAATATGTCAACAAGGCCTGTATACCAATGGACTGATATTGAACTCAGAAACCATTCTATTTGCCCTTATCTGTCTGTTAATGACATTAGTCATACTAATACCGTGTTTCCCCGAAAATAAGACCTATCTACAGGTTTCCTTCTGAGTGAAATATAAGGCATCCTCCCGAAAATAAGGGCCCCCTAGGCTAAAATTGAGAGATTTGGTCCACTGATTCTGAAAGAAATGGAGTCACAAGAAATTCACCAGGAAATTCAGGAATTGGATTGCTATGATGATGTTCCAGAAGATGATGACAGAAGATGATGTTCCAGAAGATGATTGTCATTGAATAAATGAGTAAATTCTTGATACTGTAGGATTCAGTTTGTCTGGTTTGTGTTGACAGCTACCGTACTACCGTACCGTATACAGGTAATAAATTTCCTTTATTTTCATTTAACAATAAATGTGTACCATATTCTTCTTCATGGAAAATAAGACATCCCCTGAAAATAAGACCTAGCACATCTTTGGGAGCAAAAATTAATATAAGACACTGTCTTATTTTCGGGGAAACAGGGTAGTTATACTTGTTCTTTGGGTTTTTCTATATAGTCCAACTGAACATGTATAAGATAACAACTGTTAATACTCTTTTTTTTATGACTATGTAAATGTTATACTAGATGCCAAATATAGAATAATGAGGTGGAAGGCAAAATTCAGATCATGATAGTTCACAGGATAGAAATAATCCAGTGTTTTTTCACAATAAAAGCCTTAAGACCTGGCTGCCTTCCAATTACCTACCTTTCTCATTTCAAGAAAACCTGGCCTCCACTCACATCCCATGGCTACAGTATTGCCCCATCCCCAGTGGTCAATAGATAACATCAATACTGAGACTTCCTAGGAACAAGCCTTCATAGCACTGTGAGATCACATTAGCCAGTCAAAAGGTTGGCCATCAATGCATCCTTTGGATAGATTTATGATTAAAAGGGGGGTTATAGAAGAAAACCAGGTTCTATGGTAAGTAACCACATAGGGTGATCTGATTATAAATTCCTAATTGGACAGATCATGGTGAACAGTCACATCCCCACCATGGTATATAACTTCTTTACTAAAAGGCTTATCTTCACTTTAAGCAAGTCCTGTCCACTGCTTCTGTGCATCTAAGGTTAATATACCTTTGAAATGCCCCTTTCACCCCTCCTTTTTTAATCCAATCCCTGCCTTGCTTTTTCCCACTTCATGTAATCTTCCTTATGTTCCCTCCTTAAGTCCAAATGCATATAAGAAACAGCAAATTGTTATTCTCCTGAGAAGCTGAGGTCTTGTTCCCTGGTATACATTGCCAGTTGGATCAAATAAACTCATTAAATTCTCTACAGAATTGAGGGTCCAGAAATAAACTCATAGAACTACCCTGTTTCCCCGAAAATAAGACAGTGTCTTATATTAATTTTTTCTCCCAAAGTTGCGCTAGGTCTTATTTTCAGGGGATGTCTTATCTTTCCATGTGCTAGGTCTTATTTTTGGAGGATGTCTTATTTTCGGGGAAACACGGTAGAGCCCATCCAGGGTTCAAAGACTGTTCAATAATCAAAAATTAATTTTGTGGACAAAAAAAGGGTCCACATACTAAACCTGACAAACTCAGGGCAGGTCTGCATGGTGGACCTTACAAACTCAAAGACTGAATGTAACCACACAGGGTGGTCTGAACATACAAATTCCTAACTAAAAGTGGGTCGTGGCAGGTAGTCAAGTCCTCAACCTGTAGTGTCCTTGACAAAGATTAAGTTTTACTTTAAGTAAACCTGTCTATATGTTTTTGTATCTAAGGTAGCATAACTTTGAAATAGCAGAATAATCTTTTGTAGGGGACCACAGAACCCTTCGTTGTTATCTTGTTCCTTGAATACCATCTCTATGTGCTGTAAATGTTGACTATCAGGTACCCACCAATGTAAAACAAGTATGTGTCTCTCCATTTGGTTTTATATCCAACCTCAGAGATTTCCCCACTTTGCTTTCTTCTGCCCCTTAATCTACCACCAATGGAACCCATGTAACCCCATTTTGTCTGCTTCTTTGATTTTAATGTATAAAATGCTCCAGAGAAGGTGCAAAACTGCCTTCTCTGGAGCATTTTCTCAATCCATTGAGATTTTGCTTCCTGGCAATTGTGTCAGTTTGGCCCAAATAAAGACATCAAAATTCTCTAAAGGTTTGGATATTTCTTACACTAACAATTTCAACAAATGATGCTGGAAAAAGTAGATACTACACACAAAAGAATGAAATTGGACCTTTATCTCACACCATACACAAAAACTAACTAAAATGGATAAACTATAAAACTCTTAAAAAATCTTGATAATTTTGTATGTGGCAATGATTTCTTAGATATAACACAAAAAACAAGAGCAAATATATATATTGGACTTCATCAAAATTAAAAAATTTTGCATATTGAGTATTGAACCCTATCAAGGATGTAAATAGATAATCACTAGATGGGAGAAAATATTTACAAATAATATATCTGACAAGAGTCCAGTTTCCAGAATATATAAAGAACTGTTAAAACTCAACAACAAAAAGACAAATAATCCAATTTTAAAATGGGCAAAGGACTTGAATAAAGAGCTCTCCAAGAAAGAGATACAGATGATCAACAAGCACATAAAAAAAAGGCTTAACATCAGTACTCATTAGGAAGATGCAAACCAAAACTATGGTGAAATACTCCTTCATACTCATTAGGATGAAAATAATAATAGTTTTACAAAACCAGAAGATAAATATAGGTGAGGCTGTGGAGACACTGGAATCTTCATAGCATCTCTAACAGTTGCACTGGAGGCAGCATCTTCCCTCTCCTGGACCAGATTGGGCCATCCCAGCCCGCACACACCCATCTGAGGGGCTCCCACTCAGCTCCCCCAGGAAACACACCCACAATTGGGCCAACGCCCTGGGAGAGGAAGGTGGTGTTTTGTACCTTAATTTGAGATTTGGGGGTAGGGAGGCAAAACAGTGAGGAGAAGCAAACACTTTGCAAGGTTTTGTTTGACAGTAGGCAGGTTCAGGAAGAGGGGGCTCCTAGGCAGGGCTGACACCCTGTGTTCAACTCAGCTGCATAAGGAGATCCATGCTGGTGCCGGTGGTAACGGGGAACCAGCCAGATGAGATCAGCCAGAATGCATTGATTTCGAGGCTTCGTGTTCATTTCGCCCTTGGCCCCTTCTCAATCGACTACCCAAAGTCCTTGCCATGGAGTTGAGGTCGATGGCTCTCTCAAATGTGCCCAGAAGCCGATTATTAGAAACGGCCTACCCACTCTTATAGTCTGCAATGACCTGTGGCTTTTCATTGATTTTTGCCCCTAGATCCTTCTGCATCAGTCCCTGGCCGTGCAAATCACCTTGCCCACCTCCAGGGCCACCCAGTTGTGGTGCAGCTCCTCAGTCTCCCCGTCCAGCTTGGCATGTTCTTGGTGATCAAATGCTGTTTGTTCTGGCCAGCAGCCCATTTTGTGGCAGTTTCCACATCTCTTCTCTGAGCCACTCAGATGGCCTGGACTTAAGTCCAAATGCATACAAGAAACTGCAAATTATTATTCTCCTGAGAACCTGAGATCTTACTCCCCGGTATACATTGTCAGTTGGCTCAAATAAACTCATAAAAATTCTCTACAGAATTGAGGTTCCAGAAATAAACTCATATACCTAGAGCCCATCCAGTGTTTAAAGACTATTCAATAACCAAAAACTAATTTTGTGGATAATCTTTTGCAGGAGACCACAGAACCCTTCGATATTATCTTGCTCCTTGAATACATCTCTATGTGCTGTAAATGTTGACTATCAGGTACCCACCAATGTAAAACAAGTATGTATCTCTCCATTTAGTTTTATATCCAACCTCAGAGATTTCCCCACTTTGCTTTCTCCTGCCCCCTTAATCTACCACCAATGGAATCCGTGTAACCTCAGTTGCGTCTGCTCCTTTGATTCTAATGTATATTAGCAAACTCAGCTATGGGACTCTTCTTGTGCAGCTATGGGGCCCTCTGTGCAGCATCCTCACCGTGTCCCCATTGCTCTCGGCCACAGTAGGGCGGGCAGATCCAGTGGCTCTGAGGCAGCTCCATGTTATATGTATTTTAGCACAAATCAAAGAGTCGCATCTTGTGTGATTCCATTTACATGAAATATTCGGAGTAGATAAATCCACAGACGAGAGCACATTAGTGCTGGGAACGGGTGGAATCAGGGGAAACTGCTTAAGAGGTGTGGGGGTTTACTTTGAGGTGACATAAATGTTTTGGAAATAGATAGAGGTGGTTACACAGCATTGTAAATGTTACCAAATGCCACTAACCTGTTTGCTCTAAAATAGTTAATTTTACATTATGTGTACCTCACCTCATAAATTATTTTTTTAAAGATTATTTATAGTACCTTCCAGAAATTGTGCTAAGATATTTTTCCTTATTTGTTGCCGTTGCTCTCTATGCCCAACCCTCACACATGCTTTTCCTGTGTAACACTGGGCTCTGGGGACAGGCTGTATTAGTGTCAGAGGCTAGTCAGCACATGTCACTGGCCACCATGAGTCTCTGTGCTACAGTCAAAAGTGGCAGAATCTCTAGACACACAAATGTCAGGTTGAGAACTAAATGCTCACACCTTTGCCCATTGTGGTGCTCCACACTAACTAAATGCATGCTCCAATTAGGTTTTCTTTCTTTATTTTTTCAAAATACATTGTGATTGATTTCAGAGAGAAAAGGAGAGAGAGAGAGATATATATAAACATCAATGAGAGAGAATCATCAATCTGCTGCCTCTTGCACGCCCCCTATTGGGAATCAAGCCCACAACTTGGGCATGTGCCCTGACCGGGAATCCAACTGTTCTCTGTCTTGGTTCAAAAATCAGTGCTCAACCACTGAGTCACACCGGATTAGTCTCTGAATAACCCAGAAGAAAAGCTCTGAAACCTTGGAACCACGTAGAATTCATGGCCTATTGATTTGGGCACTTTCACAAAATATTTCTTTTTTAAAAAAGTGATGATTGTTTGAAACAGTACATAATTGCAGTTATAATCCCTCTTCTCAGTTGATATCTTTGAATGTCTTGAAGATAACTTCATTGAACATTTCTCCTTAAGTGATTTGACAACAAATTAAAATGTAATGCTTTTTACCTCTTATTTGTAGTAAAATCTCTCTCTCTCTACAGAATCACAGAATAACAGCTGACATTTTTCAAGTACTGCAGATGCTGTTCTAAGCCTACTGTAATGCTGTTACTATCCCCATTCTAAAGATGATGAGTTGAGGGGCTGACCTGCTCACCCACTCATGGGGAAACCAGGATTGAACCCAGGCCCCTCCAGCTGCATGGCCCACATCCCAACCTCTGAGCCGCTGCCTCTGTGCCACGCTGCCCTTTGTCTCACTCCAGCAGGGACAGAGTCAAGAGCTCTCAGAAACTCATTCCAACCCCTTCACTCTCCGGCTAAGTCACCTGATGGCCGCAGCTCATTACAGGTCAAAGAGTTTCTACTGAGCCAAACCACATCTCCTCCACTTGGCAATGAAGGGAGGGGTCAGCCTCCTAGCTGCCCTTTCCATTCATTTGAAATTAATTCAGGCATTTCTTTTCTGCTCGGCTCACCACCACCCCCACCCCCAAAACACACACACAAAGCACACTCATTACGTCACATCAGGGTGTATTGAGCCTTTCTCTGTGATTGTCTTGGGTCTGCTTTGACTATATCCCGGAGACAAACAAGGTTTCCCTGGCTGCTCAGGCAGGCTCTGCATCTGTGTGACCCAGAAAAATTTGGGGGGGACAGAAGAGTGAAAGTGGGCTTTAAGAGAGGGGGGAGCGTCACCATCATGTGACACCTGCTGCGCGCCATGCACCATTCCAGGCATCAGAGAAACAGGAGAATGAAACAAAGCCTGGGGAGACAAGCAATTAAGGAAAGCCAGGCACCGGTGATTTTAGACCCTCATATGGAGGAGACCCACATATGGAGAAACCAAGCAGGAAAGGGGCTGGGCAGGGGAGGTGTGAGGGCTGGGGGTCCCTGGGTCAGGGGGCTGTGCGCAGGTGAGGTGCATCTATCTACTTATCACCTCGCTGAGTTGGCCAATTCTAGTGCAGAACTGGAAATTAATTAATTCCTAACTGTTGTTGCACTGGATTTAAGCCCATTCCTCGGCTCAGAAACATCAGTAGTTTGAAAGTGATGTAAAAGAAATTCACCACGAAGTATCTTGGGCACAATCTGATTTTCTGAGTTGGGGAAAATTCTGTTAGGTCAGACACTTGTCTAAAAGCATCTGAAAGCTCTGTTTTTGAGAATTTGGGCCCAGATGTGCACAGAGAGGCCTGGAAAAGTGTCCCAGATATCAGGACAGAGGCAACTTTCAACCTGAGGACATTTAGCTAAATGATGAACTGAGTTTCCTTTCTAGAAGCATCTGCAGATCCATTTTTAAATCGGACCTTATGGTGCTCCAAGAGGTACTGGGGCTACATGTCATTCCCATACACAAGGCACAGACTGAAGCTCAGAGAGGCTGAACTACTGGGCCGAAGACCAACAGCTAACCCAGAGTGGATGCGGGCGCATATCCAATCTCTAAGACCCCGGGCCTGTTCTCTGGGCAATAGGTCGGGGTCTGGTGCCTCTTCCCCACTCCACGGGCCCCTGTTCTCCTGGCCCTCTGAAGGGCACATAGCGAAGGTAGGATGCCTTCGCTTCACAGAACTCAGGATTCCCTATGCACCCCAGGATCAACACGTGTAGGACAAGACTGTGCACCTCTTAGCCCATCCCCTGCACCCCCACTTCCCTCACCCCAGCCTCCTCTCTTGACTCCCCACCCCTAGAAGTGTGCTGGGTTCATTCTCCTCAGCTGGACCAGTGAGCCCCGGCCCAGGGATGCTGTGAAGAAGCCTCCATCCCCACCCCCAGAGATTCTGGACTGGACACAGAAACCCTGGGCTCAATGCTGAACAGTCACCCCACTGTTTCATGGCTGCTTCTTGGCTGGGAGACACAAGGCAACAAAAAACCTCCCTTTCCACCATCTGAAGAATGGGTATCCCACCTGGGTGGGCGGCTATTAAGGCCTAGCAGGTGCTAGGTCAGGGGTGGGGAACCTTTTCTCTGCCAAGGGCCATTTGCATATTTATAACCTCATTCGCAAGCCATACAAAATTACCAACTTAACACATTTCGGACGGATCACGAGAATTCTCATATTTTTCTGTTCTAAGGGCTGTGGCCAACCACGAGAATTCTTTAAAAAGTATTTGCTTGTAAGAACATGTAATAAATAACTTCAAAATGCAATGGGTATTTAATTTTAAAGTGTGCCTTTAACATTTTACGTAAAACATTTTTTGTACTCGTTCAATAGAAATGTATCTGGGTAAAGCTGGCAATAAAACTACTGGTCCGCAATGTGTTAAAAATTAGCTGGCTGTATTTGATCAAACATTTTATTAACCCACCCTGAATGCCTTGGCAGGGCCAGGCCAAATGATTTCTCGGGCTGTACCTGGCCCTCGGGCTGGACGTTCCCCACACCCGCTCTCGGTGACGCAATTTTTATTCAAGCACAAAGAGAGGACACCTCAGTTTTGTGGGGAAGGAGGGAGGCAGTGGCATGTGAACTGAGCTGGGATGATTGTCTAAAAAGAAACACTGAGATCCTGGGACCAGGGGACTCCTAGGTTGGGTTGGATGATTCAACCAGTGAACACACATCTTCGCTCTCAAATTCAAGGCCGGCTTCTCTCCTTATCTTTTACATGTATTCACGTGAGACCACCACCGTGAACTAACAGATGCCAGACACAAAGGTCTTCATTTCACCAAGGCCATTTGGACTAGACCCACACCAGACCCCTTCAATGGAACCAAACATGAGGGCTGGCCTCCTAGCCACTGGGTATCCAGCATCCAGGCCCCACTGCCCCTGGGGAAGGCCAGGACTCTGTCCCCTGGGGCCCATCTGACCAGTCCACTCTGCTCCCACGCCAGGCCTCCTTGCACATTTGCAGACGACTAGACCCAGCACAGTAAGACCAAAACGCGGCACCTCCTCAGATGCAAAAATGGGCTTGCGCCAAAACCGGTTTGGCTCAGTGGATAGAGCGTCGGCCTGCGGACTGAAGGGTACCGGGTTCAGTTCCAGTCAGGGCATGTACCTTGGTTGCGGGCACATCCCCAGTGAGGGGTGTGCAGGAGGCAGCTGGTCGATGTTTCTCTCTCATCGATGTTTCTAGCTCTCTATCTCTCTCCCTTCCTCTCTGTAAAAAAATCAATAAAATATATATTTAAAAAAAAGAAAGTGGGCTTGCTGTCCCGGTTACAGATGCCCAGCTCTGCGGACTGAATCTCATCCCTGTGAATGGAAGCGTGTAGCGGTTGAACATCTCCACCTCCCAATAAGTTTCAGAGAGCAAACATTTCCCACAAAGCGCCTGGAAAGTTCCTCCTGACCCAGAGACCCTGCCTCGCTCCGGTCCACTGGGAACTCTGTCCACAAGAAGCTGAGACGCTCACGCTCCCTCCTCCCGGCGCCTGCTGCCTGCTCAGCACAGCCCTTTCGGAAGGCATTCATTATGCACAGTTTCAACTGCGTTTAATTTAATTTTGAATTACATGTTCTAATTGTTAATTAGACACCCGAAAGCACCAGCTAAACTTTTTCAGTAAAAATGCTGTTGGGTAGCAGCAGTCGAATGTAATTACTTTCCCCAAACACTCGAATCTCGTTTCCCAGGGAAAAGGGAAGCACAAACCCGACACGCTGGTTGCATTGCACGCCGCCGGGGCCACACACACAGCTCCCATCGCACTTTTCCAAATCGGAAATGACTGTCCTGTTTCCCTCGTCCAAGATCATTATTTAAATCAGCCGACCCTCCAACCTGGAAGCCAGTCCTGGCACTTCTTTCGGTACAAGCTCTGTACCCCTGTGCACCCTGGCTCATGCATGGGCTGGTCCCACCCGCCTGGGCTAATGGGTGACGTGGGGGCATTCCCATCCCCGGCAGCAGTCCGCAGGCGTCTTTCTGTCCCACACCCCCTCCCTCTGCACTCCCCCGGACCCAGGACCGCGCAGCCGTCTTGGGAAAGAGTCTTTTCCTCCTAAATAACATGCATGAGGTTCAGGGAAAAGTTTGCTACACTGTGTTCCAAAGACCGGAAAGTCCAAGGTTCCCTCTCTCCGCCCCGCGGCCGGTCCCTACCTGGGCGCCCGAGCCCTTGCCGCCGGGGCCGTCCGCGCTCAGAGCCATGGCGGGGCCGCCTTTGTCCGCCGCGGGGCCGTGTCCCCACGGAGGCCGCCGCCGCCGGAGCCGGGAGCCCAGGCTGCAGTGGGGCCGCCGTCCGCCGGGCGGACCCTCCGGGCCGCGCCCCCACCCTGGCGGCCGCGGCGGCGGAAGCGGTGGGCGGGCCCCGAGGGCGGAGCCTCACCTCCGGGGGTCTCCCCGGCGGGGGCGGGGCTGACACCTCCGCACCCCGGCTCCCGGCGGGGACGGGGCCACACCCACGGGGCTCCCGGGAGGGGGCCGGGCGGGGCCTGACCTCCCACCCACCCACCCAGGGGCGTGGGCGGGGTGCGGGGCGGACCCTGAGTGCCAGTGCCCGGACCTGGCGCGCTCACCTGGGCGGGCCCGCGGGCTCCTGTTCTAGGAGCTGGGGCATTTGCTTCTACTTTGTCCTCCCAAAGACTCCGGGACTTGCCATCTTAGGATCAGACTAGTGGCTGTGGCTCTGCACCCGGTTTCTGCGGGGTGTGTGTGTGTGTGTGTGTGTGTGTGTGTGTGTGTGTGTGTAAAACCCAACAGACTCTTGACTTTTATCAGCGAAGACTATTGAGCCCTGGTTTCCCCCAGTGTAGACAGATGTGGTGTAGACAGACGGGCTGGGGCAATGGTCTGCAAACTCATTAGTCAACCTAGCCAAATATCAACAGGACAACGATTGAAATTTCTTTTGAGAGCCAAAATTTTTAAACGTAAACTTCTTCTAATGCCACTTCTTCAAAATAGACTCGCTCAGGCCGTGATATTTTTGTGGAAGAGCCACACTCAAGGGGCCAAAGAGCCACATGTGGCTCACGAGCTGCAATTTGCCAACCTGGAGGCTAGGGAACACAGTTGGACCCCCGATTTCCACCGGCATAGAGAAAGTGGACTTGGATTGCTGCCAGTGTAGACGGACCGGCCTTCCCTTCCCGGCCCAGTGAGCGCATTGCTTAGGGCTTCTCTACTGAGCCCTCTGGGCCTTGTCCCAGAATAAGAGCAGGTGGCTTTGTCCCTCAGCAGCTCCTCCTGGATCCAGAAGCTGACTTCAGAAAAGGTCAACAGTGATCCTGACGCCTGGTCAAGGTGCAGTACTGAACTCTCATTCTTTTTTCCCCTTCTTTTTAAAATATAGTTTCATTGATTTCAGAGAGGGAGAAGAAGATTTCATTTGAAATCTTCTCCCTTCCTCTCTGAAATCAATAATATATATATATATATATCTCAATGGTGAGAATCACTGATGGCACTGATGGGATGCCTCCTACACGCCCCCTACTGGGGATTGAGCCCGCATCCAGGCACGTGCCCTGACCAGGAATCCAACCGTGATCTCCTGGTTCATAGGTCAACACTCAATCACTGAGCCACCTGGCAGGGCTGGCCTCTCATGCTTACTGGAGACTGGTAACAAAGTAGAAGCAAATGCCCCCCCCCCCCCAATCCCGCCATCTCGCCTCCCCTCCATCCCCCCAGCTCCACTGCAGGTGGAGCCTGTTGTGCAGAGGAAAGCTGGACCTGCACTGGGCAGGCCCAGGAGTCCTCCAGGTGCTGTCTCCAGTCATGATATCTAGAGATCTGTTTCCTTCCTTGCTACATCCATAAAGTCAGGGATGTTTTCCAAGAAGTTTTTCCCAAAACTTGGGCAACTGAGATGGTTTCATTTATTCAAAAGGTACTGACTGGTCACCTACTTTTGGCCAGTCACTGCACAGCCCCGGTCAGGTCCAGTGGAGGGAGACAAACAATAAACCAATGAACAGAGAACATAAATCTGGATAAAGCAGATGGTCAAGGCACAGAAGGCTGTGCAAGGGCCTGAAGAAAGCGAGGGAGCTGCTTGTGCAAAGCCCTGGGCTGGGAACGGATCTGGTGTGCTTGGAGCACGCTGGTGTACAGAGGAGTGCGGTGAATGAGGGCTACACGAAGCAGACAAGGCTGGAAAGGCGGCAGGGATAAGTAGGTCGTGGTCATGGGTTCGGTTTTATTCTGAGTGTCGTGGGAAACCACTGTGGGGAGAGTTTGGAAAGGAAGTGACACTATCTGATTTACATTCCAAACATCTCACCCCTGTCTGCAGTGTGGAGACCACAGATGGTTGAGGCAGGGAGTCCAGTCAGGAAGCAACTGCTACAATCTTGGTAAGAGTGTTAGGGCTTGATCAAAGTGGCGATGACAGAGGTTGTGAGAAATGGTCAAAGCAGGATATGCTTAGAAGAGCACTGAGAGGACAGGCTGACAGTCGGCTGTGGAGAGGATGGGACAGAGAAGCCAAGGAGGACACTGGGAGGCATTTTGAATCAGCCTGATCATAACCCATGCCCACTACCTCTAGTGTGTTCTCCTGCCTGCAGAAGTTGGGGACTGCAAAGCTACATGCCCTGGGTCACTTGCATTTGAGGTCACAGATATGCCTGTTTTTGCTAAGACATGCACTACATAAGACGTGGAAGGAGCCACAGGTAGTGGCTGTCACAGCAGATGTGATAGATGTGTTTGGTTTGTCTGAGGCAGTTCAGGTCCTGTCCCCAGCAGCAACGGTGCTGAGCAGAAGGGAGCAGCGCAGCATGGTCAGGTGTTTCTCCAGGTTGTTGATGTTTCTGGCTGTTCCTTGTTACCTAACCCTCCCATGGACGCTATAATTTACCTAATATCTTCTACCACATCCCTTCCTGCATAAATGAACTCCAGTGGATTCTCCTGTCTGCAGGTGAGAATTAGTACCAAGACAGCAATTCAAGGATTCAGGGACTGATTGGCAGCTGGAAGTCAGTGTCACTTACTCATGTAGGAGAGACTTGGGGAAAAGACATATTAACATTGAGATGCCTGTTAGACCTGTAGAGTGAACTAGTCCCTGAATGAGCTTGGTGCTGAGAGGAGAGGTCAGGTTGGAAATACAGATCTGGAAGCATCTACACATAGGTGTGTAAAGAGACGAGGAAACTGAATGTGTGAACAGAAGGAAAAAAGGACCAGGACTGAGCTGGGGAACATGCCAAAAACTGAAGAGGCGGAATAATTCATTCTATGAGGCCAGCATTACTCTGATACCAAACCCAGACAAAGACACAAGAAAACTACAGAACTATATCCCTGATGAATATAGATGCAACAAAAAATTAGCAAATAGAGTTCAACAGCATATTAGGATTATTCACCATGAACAAATGAGATTTATCCCAGAAATACAAAGGTAATTCAATATAGGAAAATTAATCAATCTTATACTTCTCAGTAAAAGAATGATGGGGAGGGGGGAAAGATCATCTGAATGGATGCAGGAAAGGCATTTCAAAAATCCAACACTCTTTCATAATAAAAGCTCTCAAAAAAACTAGGATTAGAGAGAAATTCTTTAATGTGATAAATAGTATTTATGGAAAAGACAGTTAACATCATAAACAATGATGAAAGACTGAAAGCTTTCTCCTTAAGATCAGGAACAAGACAAGGGTGCCTGCTTTCACCACTGCTATTCACCATTGTACTGGAAGCCCTAGCCAGAGCTGTTAGAGGAACAGAAAGAAATAAAAGGCATTCAAGTTGGAAAGAAAGGGGTAAAACTATCTCCATTCACAGTGACATTATCCTATACATAGAAAATGCCAAAGAAGCCACCAAAAAGTTACTAGAACTAATGGATGAAATTAGCAAAGTTGCAGTGTACAAGACCAACACACACAAATCAGTTGTGCTTCTATATACCAGCAATGAACAATTAAAAAAAAATTAAGAAAATAAATCCACTTATAATAGCATCTAAAAGTATTAATAGCTTAGGAATAAATCTAATCAAGGAGGAGAAAGATTTTTATGCTGAAAACTACAAAAACACTGTTGAAGTTTAAAAAGATGTATGTAAATGGAAAGACATGGTGTTTATGGACAGGAAAACAACGTTTTCAAGATGTCAATACCATCTACAATTCTCATAAAAATTTCAATAGCCTTTTTCAGGAAAATTGAAAAGCTGATTCTCAAATTCACACGGATTGCAGGAGGCCCCTAATAGCAGAAACAATCTTGACAAAAAGAACAAGGTTGGAGGACTCACACAACCTGAACTCAAAACCTTTATTCAAACTAGAGCAGTTAAAAGTGTGGTTCTGGCACAAGGACAGAGATATAAATCAATGGGAGAGACTGGTCCAGAGGTAAACACTCACATATATATAATAGGTAAGTGATTCTCAACGAAGTTTCCAAGAACATTCAATGAGGAAAGGACAGTATTTTCAACAAATGATTGTGGGAAAATTGGATATCTACATGCAAAAGAATGAAGTTGGACCCTTACTTTATACCATATACACAATTTCACTAAAAATGGGTTAGAGACCTATTAATAACTGTAAGTGCTAAAGCTATAAAATTCTTATGAAAAAATTGTAGGGTTGAAATCTTCATATCCTTGGATTTGGCAGTGGTTTCTTAGATGTGACACCAAAAGCACATGCAACAGAAGAAAATATACATAAATTGAACTTCATTAAAACTAAAAATTTTATGAATTAAAGGATTGTATCAAGAAAGTAAAAAGACAACACAGAATGGGACAAATTATTTTTGAGTCATATATTCAACAGGGATTAAAATACAGAATAGATAGCCCAGCTGGTGTGGCTCAGTGGTTGAGCATCAATCCATAAACCAAGAGTTCAGGGTTCAATTCCAGGTCGGGGCACATGCCCAGGTTTCAAGCTCGCTCCTCTGGGGGGGTGTTTGTGCAGGAGGTGGCTGAGTGATGATTCGCTCTCATCACTGATGTTTCTTTCCCTCTCCCTTCTTCTTTCTGAAATCAATAAGAGCATATTTTTAAAAAAATCTAGAATACATAAAAACTAAAACTCATCAGAGAGACAAACAATCCAATTGAACAAGTGCAAAGGACTGAAATAAATATTTCTTCAAAGAACTAATACAGATGTTCAACAAGCTCATGAAAAGATGTTCAGCATCATTAGTCACTGGGAAATGTAAATCAAAACCACAATGAGACACCACTTCACACCCACTGGGATAGCTGTAATAAAAAGAGGAAAATAGTAAGTGTAGGTGAGGATATGGATTGATGTTTCTCTCTCATCAATGTTTCTCTCTCATCAATGTTACAGTTATAAAACATTGTGAATGTACTAAATAGCACTAGATTGTACACTTTAAAGTGGTTAAAATGGTGACCTTGTACACTATATAAATTTTACCTCAATAAAAATAAGTTGCAAGTAGATTAAAAAACTAAATATAAAAAAAATCTTAAAACTAAAAAAATGACCATTGTGAAGCTGGGATAAGGAAGTGTTTAATAAATGAGATGCACAAACCACAAACTATTAAGTAAAACGATTGACATATGTGACAACATTCAAGTTTCATACTGCTGGCATATAAATTTAAAAGATAAGCCACAAAATGGGAAATGTTTGAAACTCTTATAGCCAGTTAATGACCAGATTCCAGAATATATAAAGAGTTCCTAAAAACTAACAACAATAGAGCCTAACGGGATATTTGGCAAAGGTTATGAATCGACATTTCAAAAGACTAAACTCAAGGGTCCCAGGCTAGATTCCCGTCAAGGGCATGTACCTTGGTTGCAGGCACATCCCCAGTAGGGGGTATGCAGGAGGCAACTGATTGATGTTTCTCTCTCATCAATGTTTCTAACTCTCTCTCCCTCTCCCTTCCTCTCTGTAAAAAAAAAATTAAAAAAATCAATAAGCTATATTAAAAATATATATATATTAAGGTCTAACAATCCCACGTGTTTGCTCTTTGCTGAGTGTTGGTGACTGACCATGAAACTTCACATTTATCAAGTCCCCTGAAGGGGCAGAGCGGAGAGGGACCAAGTCCTCACTACCGCGCTGTGAAGGCCCATGAGAGACACGTAAATGCCCATCAACTTGGAATGGAAAAGCCAATTGTGACACTTACACGAAGGAGCACAGCAGGTAAATGAACACAGAGAAGCCTCAAAGGCACTGTTGAGTGAAAAACACCCAGCAAGTTACAAAAGGATCAGAACGGTGGCCGGAATTTAGGCAAACCCTAGAAAGACCCCAAATTCTCTGGGCTGTTTATCAACACATGCTCATACTCCTAAAGCATAAAGTCGTGACTAGAATCACCACACACACGGAGGATTATCCCCAGAGGGTTCTGTGTTAACGGCTGTGAGAACGGCTGTGGGTATGTTGCACACAATGCTCTTCTAGACGCAGGAAGTTTGTGGAAACTGCCAAAGGCTGGGCTCAGGGCTCCAACTGCTTTTTGGCTTCTCACTTTTACTCTATTCTGCATTTGCTCCAGCTTCTAGTTTTAGTTTTAATGAGTTGAAGTTTTAACTGCAGGGTATGATGGGAAATATACTGCCACAGACAGCAGTCAGATGTGCAATGGGTTGTTCTGGGGAGGACACCATAACCCGAGGCCTGACCAATGAGGTGGTCTTGGAGCAGTACACACTGTGGCCTCGGAAAGTCCTGTGTGGAATCCGTGGAATCCGTGCGGAGCTTGGTGCACCTTGTGGAGCTGCTGCCTGCCCCCAGCCGGGGCCAGCCCCATCCAGGTCCAGCCTTCCCCAGATGCCTTTCCTCCCAGGCCCTCTCTGTCTTATCAATTTTAACCATTTATCCCCCAAGATAAAGGAAATGCAGAGAGCAGCAAGCAGAGGGAAGTGTGTTGGGGAGTGAGTGGGGATGCTGCTCACCCATTACCCCAACCCCAGGGCGGCCGTGGGCTTGGCCTCCCAGAGAAGCAGGAAGGAGATGAGGGAGACACCTGTGCACCTGCTGCCTGAGAGCCTGCGCTCTGGAGCTCCCTGCGCAGAGGCCAGGAGGCAGAATGGACACAGCGTATTGTGGGACTATGAAGGGCTAGTGTGGCTGCCAGCGGAATGGGGGTGGGGTGCGGGGCTGGGGACATGGCCTGCGTAGCATTGGGCTGTCCCTGGGGAGATGACCCTGGCTATCCCTTGGCTGGCTGGCTGTGGCAGGAAGAGGAAGTCCTGGGAATGGGGGCTCCTTGTGACACGCTGTGAGGCCGGCGGCTGTGGACCAAGCGGCTGCTGGGCTTTTACTCTCGGAGCGTTTAGGTTCTGTAGTCGAGCACGTAGAAGTCTTACAGAGAAGTGCTGAGCAACCACCGCTCAAATGTGTGGTGAACTCTGTCCTTTATTTACTACCTTTCCGTAGAATTTCTCTTTCATATTTTTTATTTCACAGATACCGCTTACACTTACAAGTGGCATATGCATTCCATGGTTTTCAATCCTGTGTTGTTCTGGTAGGTTACAGTAAAGAATATAATAACAGAAAATGTTAGTTTTCCAGAGACTGTTCCCACAGAAAGCACCTCTGACAGACAAATAGGAGTGCTGTGATCATGGTCCCAGCAGCACAGCGATCTCGGACCTGGTTCATGCTCCGTGTCCCCGTTCCCTCCCCCCACAGTGAGCCGTCACTGTCCTCCAGGAGGAAGCCCTTCCTTGCCTGCCTGGCAGTGCTGGCCCCTGACCCCATTCACGGGTCACCGATCACATTGGGCGTCCTGTGAGAGGGTTTGTGTCTCTGGGAACCCTTTTCACACAGCACACCCGCAGACCAGAGAGGAACCCCGTATGCCCTGCGTTACCCGATTATGCTTGTTTAAAATCCACTTAAATATGTGCTCAGTGCAGACAAAGTAGGGAAACACAGATGCCGCGCCAATGCCTGTCTGAAGCAGCGAACGCCTCACTGATATGCAGGAAGAGGGGCACCTGTTAGAGGTTTTGCTGTGATGTGTAAATAATTGTTCTCAAACTATTGGTGTTTTGCATTTAAACCTATGAGATAGATTTTAGTATGACAAAATGTTTTTAACATGTTAATTAGATGTTTTATCAAGTCTAATTCTGAGAAACAAAAAGGAACTGTAACTCTCAATCAACAGCATCATGGAGCATATGAATTAAATTTGTTCTCAGTTCAGAAATAGTGAAAACCAGCCCTGATTGGTTTGGCTCACTCAGGGGTCCCAGGTTTGATTTCAGTCAAGGGCATGTACCTTGGTTGCGGGCACTTCCCCAGTGCAGGAGGCAGCTAATCGATGATTCTCTCATCAATATTTCTAACTCTCTATCCCTCTCTCTTCCTCTTTGTGAAAAATCAATAGAATATACATTAAAAAAAAAGAAGAAGAAGAAATAGTGAAAACCAAACCTTATGAGGTTAGAAAAGCCACCTGTTCTAGTCCTGCGCGCCCATGGCCCTCCGGGAGCTCGGCGGGAGATGGGGAGTCGTCTGCTGTGGCTGCCCACACCGGTTCCATTATACACAGGATTTCGCTCTGACAGAATCGGGCAGCAGAGCACAAAGGGAGACTCAGGCCCTGCCCGCCCTGGAATGTGAGTTATTTCAGCGCAGGGCTTCTGTGTCTCCCCCCACGGGCAGACCTGCCTGGGGGACAGAGAGGCCTGTGTAAATGGAACTGTGCTGTGGGCTCAGATGCTGCAGGCCTGGGCCAGCGCACATCAGCCAGGTCTAAAGAGCAGAGACAGGCGATGACCCACCTCCCATTCCTACAGAAGTTAGTTTTCTGCCCGAAAGTCAGGTCTGAGTTGCTGGTCCTGCCAACTTCGGCTGCCTTTGTGGAGCATGAGGGGGAGGAAACAATGGGAAGGGCTCACAGAGCCTGCAGACCAGCCACACTCTGTGACATGGGGACTTTGCATAGGCTGTTCCTGCCGTCCAGAATGCCCTCTCCCCATCCATGTCCTCACCCAATTGCAGGTCTCAGCTGAAGCTCTCTGCAAAGTACCCCTCCCCAGCCCCCGAACCAGCCTGCTGCAGTGGCATGGCCTTGGTGTGATTTTGCCCATTATTTCTGTTGTTGTCTGACTAACGTCTGCCTCCCCCTCTCGGACTTTAGCTCCAGGAGGGCGGCACCTGTCCCTCCCTCCCAAAATCCCAACCACTAATGTGGAGGGAGGGGTGGCAGAAAAGCATGTATATTAAACACCCGCTCAGTATGTAAGAATGGACCTGTTTGCTGAGCTCAGGGAAGAGGCCAGCTGACACCACCCCTGAGAGAGGGAGTTGAGAGAGAGCCATCAGCCCAGGCAAAACAAAGCCCAGGTGGCAAGGGTGGCAGTGCCACCTTCAGGATGGACAGCTGTGGACGGGAGGGCCTGATCCCTGAACGCAGGCCTGGGAACTCAGCCTTCTCCCGGAGCACAAAGGTGGGACTAGAGGTATCTGCAGAGTCAGACTTATTGAGCTCTTTTGTCCTGTTTTTTTACACTGGATTTGAAAATCCATGTGGCCCTTACATTCACAGCCTCTCCATTTGGAGCAGCCACACTTCCACTGCTCAGAGGTCCGTGTGGCTGTGGCTTCATCCCGGAGGCTGCACAACTTCCGGTTGCCCACGACACGTGGCCTGGAGCCACAGAGGCACCCAGGCCATGCGCAGCTGACCCATTCCTGCCTCCTGCTCTGCTGAGGGGCAGGGGTCCTGCCTTGACTTTAATCCTTGGTTGCACTCTGAGGACATGCCAAGCCCCCCTTCCTCCCACAGTCCAGCCTTGTCCCCTCCCCTCTGCCAGCCTCCAGGATCCCACCTGAGCTTACTGACACCTGGTCCTGTCAACGTTTCAAAAAGGAAGGAATTTTCATGAAGTTATGAAACTACCTTGACAATTCAATCTGACACGGAACTGAAATACAATAAAAAGCCAACTGAGTGCAATGATTTGAACATTCCTACACTATAACCATTTTATTCATGAAACATGAGCTTAACGACTTTCATTAAGACCATTATTGCCGAAACCGGTTTGGCTCAGTGGATAGAGCGTCAGTCTGCGGACTCAAAGGTCCCAGGTTCAATTCCGGTCAAGGGCATGTACATTGGTTGCGGGCACATCCCCAGTGCGGGGTATGCAGGAGGCAGCTGGTCGATGTTTCTCTCTCATTGATATTTCTAGCTTTTGATGTTTCTAGCTTTCTATCCCTCTTCCTTTCTCTCTGTAAAAAATCAATAAAATATATTTTTAAAAAACCATTACCTATTATGAGGCGATTATGTATGATGCTACCTGAGGAAACGACTCTTCCCCCCCCCCCTCTTTTTCCTCTCTCTCTCTCTCTCTCTCTCTCTCTCTCTCTCTCTCTCTCATTAATTCTTTTCAAACAGTCCCCCTTGAACTGCTTGAATGTTTCTACTCTGGAAACATTGGTTCTAATTATGCGACGTCAACACTTCCCTCGGGGTTTCACAGCTGGCTCCTGTTTGGATGAAGCTAAAAGAAAAGCAGAATGAAAAAAACTCTGTTGTCAGAGGCCGGACTGTCCTGTGGAGGTGCCTATCAGAGGTCCCAAAGGTGGAAAGCGAGGCCTCTCTGGGTGACGATGAGCCAGGAGCAAGAAAGGGATGGAGATGAACAGTGTAAACTTGAAGCTGCTGAAAACCTTTCCACAATCACGTGTCCGGAGCAGAACAGGCAAGGGGATCGGTATGCATTCCTAGAGCAACCACATCATGTAAAACATGTCATAACATTGAAAATCACCTCAGATTTCATTATAACAGTTGGAGTCAGCACTGTGCTGCTCTCCAGTGAATTGAGAAATGCTGCTACGATCCTGGGTGGTAATTTTGATAGTTTCCTAGCACTGTTTTCTCCCTTCCCCCCAAACGTACTGTTTCTGGCTCCCTTTCACAGGGCCCTTTATCTCTTCTGTGGCCCTGTCATCCCGTCTTTATCTTCACAACAAGCCCTTGTGGCCTCCTCTGTGTCTCTCACAGAAGCAGAATGCGGGCTAAGCAACCAAGGAAAGGCTTTGCAATGAAAAAAAAAAATGTGTTCAGTTCTCTGCCCTGTTCCCCCTCTTCACCATGGAAAACAATTTTTATTTTTTTCATTTTTTTTTTAAGTCCTCACCTGAGGATATTTTTCCATTGATTTTTTAGAAAGAGTGGAAGGGAGAGGGAGAGGGAGAGGGAAAGGGAGAGATCAGAGAGATACATCAATTTGTTGTCTCCCAACCGGGGACAGGGGTTGAATTGGCAACCAAGGTACATGCCTTTGATTGGGATTCAAACCCACAACCCTTTGGTCTGTGGCCCAACGCTCTAACCACTGAGCAAAATTGGCCAAAGCAACAGCTTCTTATTTCTACAGGAGCTTCACCCCACTGCACCTGAGGTCTACAGTGTTTCTTCTGACCCAGAGGCTTCTGCTTTCCTTCCCAATGGTGCTCTTCCCTCGATGGCACCTCTCCATTCCTTAGCAGCACCTCCATGGGTCATAGTCAACCTCACACTAGCCACTCCGCTGCAGAGCCCAGCCTGCATGCCTCAATACACGACATGCTCAGAAGCGGAGGGATGCTCCTCCCGTGGGGCCGGTTTTGGCACGACCCAGTGCACCTCCTGAGTAGTGAGGGTGGAGGAGAAGGCCCAGACAGAAACAGAATCTGCAGATCCAGGAGGGGGTGGGATGAGTGGGATGGAGTGACACTCCTGCCCAACAGTCCCCAGATCCTGGGAAGATCAAGTGTGGAAACTTGTGGCTGTTTTGTGAGCTCCAATCTGGTGGTGGTCCAGTTTCCTGAGGAAGGGGGCAGGGATAGTCGGAAAGGACAGGACAGAGATCTCACGGTGCAGAGCCCGACAGGCTGTCCTTGGAAAACCCAAGTGCTGGTTTACAAACAGGTGTTCTGAAGGCAAAGCAACAAAATGGTGGGGGAGAAAAGGGGAAAAGGGAAAAATCAGGGCCAAAAAAGAGAAATGAAGAAAGAGCACAAATTAAGACTTTCCAGTGATGAAGCCGGAGGCACATGTGCTGCAGCTGGCCAGGTAGGACCGAAGCCACTCCTTCTCCCAGGCTCAGGCCTGTCCCAGCCCCTGGAGAGTTGCAGCCCTCAGGGTGCTCCTGACCGAGACCAACGCTGCAGGGACGGCAAGCAGCACAGCTTTCTAGAACTGCTACAACCTGACCCTTTTATGGGCCCCCAGGCCAGGCCCACCCCGAATTCAGCAATGCGGGTCCCCGAGGCCATATGGGAAAGACCCCAAAGTTCAAGGGCAGCCAAGCCAGCCAGAGGAGCCACGTGCCAAGGAGCTGCCCTTCTCCAAAACATACACAGTGCACATGTAAACATACACATTCACACACACATGTGCATACACAAACACACATGCACATGCAAACACAAATGCACATACAAATAGACATACCTGCCCTCTGGGCTGGAACGTGGAGGGCTGATACCACAAACTACCACCCCCCTCTTTGGCCATCCTGGGAGCCCCACTTTGTGGGAAAGAAGCCATCCTCTCTTCCTGTCTGTGTCTTCTTCCCCTTCCCCTAATAGAACTGTGGGTTTCCCCTAACAGCCAGGTGCTGGTCTTATGCAGACCGCTTTTTGTGCTCCGTCAGTTAATTCCTGCAACTCCCTTCCTGAGGAAGTGACAGGGGAGGCTCTGAGACTGAGTGGGTATCGCAGTCAGAGTCTGAATGGCCAGCTGTTCCCAGGGCCTGTGCCTGGCCTCTCCCTGCACCAGACCTCCACTGGGCCTGAGCTTCCTCTTCTCACCTCTTCCAGGGTGGCTCCCCAACGCCCAGAAAGGATCCTGGTCTGAGAGGGTGTTGAAAGATGTTAGAACTGGCAGGACTTAGCCATTTTATCATCTGAACCCCTCCTCTGAGAGACGAGCACTCCAAAGCTGCACAACTGTCTACTCTCATTGGGAAGGAATCTTTATTTTCTTGACTCCAGACCCAACACTCCTTCCAAAGTTGCCTTGGTTTGAATACCATAGCCCTGATTCTGCCTAAGCTTGCCCCACAGCATACCTGGAGACCTTGGATCACAGCCATACACCTGCGGGATCACACACAGGCCCAGCCAAGAGGCATGGGGAAGTGGTGACTAGCAAGTTAGGAAGGGAAGAAAGACTAGATGGGTGGGTCGTGGCCCTGACCACACAGGCACCAGTTCCAGGAATGTCTTCTGGTGGGGCAGAGCTTGGGGTCTGGCCCTGAAATGGGAGGGCCAGTGAGATGAGGTAGAAGCTGATGTCTCCCCAATCCCACGAGGCTATAGCAGGGAGTAATGTGTCTCTTTCATTGGGTGACCCTGCAGGAGAACTGGATTTCTCTCAGCTGTTTCCTGAGGCTGACTCACAGGAGCGAAAACTGCAATGAAAAATAAGTTACACTGAGATAGGAAATACTTAACTCACTGCTTGGCACCTGGCCAACCTGAGGGAAAATCCCATTTCTCGCTTACCAGAGGATGGGGGGAGGCCCAGGATTCAAGAGTCTACCCAAACTCCTTTGGATATCATTCACCCACCCTGGGAAATATCAAAACCCACATAAATACACTGGCCTCCCTTGGGATTATGAATCTGATCATGTAACCACATGCACAGATTCTCAGACACTGGCCCTCCCGCAAATCCCTGCCTCATATACATGCTAGACAAGCACATTCCTTAGACACTCCTTCATACTAACAAGACTCATAATCATCTCCTTTCACAGAAAACACGAGTGTGCAAGAAGTATGGAGAATTAGAAAGAAAAGAAATTGAGGGAAGTTAAATAAAAAATAAACAAGTAACAATAATAACACCAAAAACCGAGGACAGAGAACTTGGAGGAGAAGAGCAAGTCCAAGAAAAGACAGAACCCAGAAAGACCACATCTTGTTGGGGGTTGGGAGAACAGGGAGGGCAACCTGGAGACTGTGCTGTCCTTGGGTAGACCTCAGGGCCACTTGTGCCCTCCCAGGGAACTTATCATTCTGAGTAACTTGGTTCCCAGCACCATGAGTGAGAGAAATGGAAGACAACAGGAGACAGGCCACCCTGGCTCTCTAGCCTCATTGTAGCCCCGATAATCCCCTTGACCAAAAATACACTGTGCTTACAATCCTGAGGCAGCTCAGCTTGCTGGCAGCAACCAACCAGCAAAGAAGGTGGATGCCTTGAGTCTCTGATGAGAAGTACAGGCTCATCACAAGTAACCAGCAGTGTGGATGGAAAAGGGGCCCATACTAAACCACAAAAACTCAGGAGAGGCCAGCATGGTGGGCCTTACAAACTCAAGGACCAAAAGTAATTACATAGGATGGTCTTGCTGTAGGAGGTGGGAATGGCACCAGGCATTAGACTGGTGGAGTCAGACAGGACCTGGGTTCAGCAACCTCTGTACATGAGCTCTGGCTAAGAAAGAATTCAGAGCCAAGACTCAAACTATAAAAGAGCATCCCATATAATAAAAGGCTAATATGCAAATAAACCAAATGGCGGAATGACTGGTCGCTATGACTTGCACTGACCACCAGAGGGCAGATGTTTAATGCAGGAGCTGCCACCTGGTGGTCAGTGTGCTCCCACAGGGGGAGTGCTGCTCAACCAGGCTTATGGTAAGCACAGTGATGGCGGGAGCATCTCCTGCCTTTGGGGCAGCACTAAGGAGACTGTCAGTTGGACATCCCCTGAGGGTTCCCGGACTGTGAGAGGACATAGGCCAGGCTGAGGTACTCCCTGAGTGCATGTATCTTGTGCCCTGAGCCTCTAGTTTATTTATAAAATCACAGAGGTAGAAGAAGTAGTTTGTAGAAGAACTGGGCTTAGGAAATAAATTATAGAAATAAAGGAAGTGCCGTTGGAGCTTTTCAGTAAGGAAGATAAAGGTAGCATGCCTGGGGGGATGGGGATGGGGAGGGGAAGGAGGAGGAAAAGGGGAAAGGAAAAGGCACCAGTGTGCTCCTGGACCCTGGACCGGGTCCTAGTCCTAAGGGTTTTCAGGGTAGATATTTTAGGGGAGGTCTCAGGGGAAGATGTCAGTAGAATATTCAGCAGCTTTACAGGTGTGTCCTTTCAAGGTCAGGGTCTCCACTGATTGACTGGTTGGTGTCAGAACTGGGGGTCATTATTCAATGCAGCTGGGTCAGAGGTCAGCCTTGGTGTGGCTTATCTGGTTTTGCTGCTTTTCTGGGCCTGGAGCTGAAATACAACTGAGGCCTAAATGTTATCTCTAGGGAGGAAAGGTCAGGGGTCCAAACCAAATGACCAGTGGTATGCTAGGGGAGGAAAGGTCACCCTGGAAGAAGGTCCCACCCTACAATTGTTCTTTGCTGGGCACCTGGGGCTTTCCACGCTGGTGACCTTCTGTACTTGGCCTATGTCCTTGCTCTGCGCACGTCTAACTGCCTACCACATTACCACTCCCCTCCACCCCCTACACAAAAGAATCTTGGCTCTGAATTCTTTCAGAGAAAGGGGGCACAGGGTTCCTTCTGTAGCTGCTCCTTGATGAGAAGGCCAAGTTTTCCTTCTCTCTGTTAGGGGGACAATGAGGCCTGGGCACGGAATGAGGTGGCCATGGTGCCTAGAGGTGGTATTCCCTGAGTGTGAGTAGGACTTGTTACCTGGTGGAGACAAACTATTATAAATTTTAATTATATTGGGGCAAAATCCAGAACAAAAAAGATTATGACAAATGGTTCGATACAAAGAAAAATGTTTTAATTCTAAGTCAAAGAATGGGAGAAAAAGGACACATTAATTTGGAGGGTTATAATAAAATATTTAAGAAAATTATAAAAATTCAGGATCTAGTTTACTTTATAGGTGGAAAAAAATAAAGCTTTTAATTGGACTGGAGTCTAATATTTACAACTTTGTATTATAGAATCTACTGAAACACAATTTGCCCCCTAAAATTACCCTAATTTTTATTAGAGTAAAATTAAGAACAATTTGCTTACTGCATTAAACCTATTTTCAATTTGGCCTGATTATTTGTATGAACACAATAAGAATAGCATTTTATTATAAGGCTCTAGCAACAACATAACTCACAGCTAAAGGTGGAATTGGGTGGCCCGTGAGGAATCAGGTTCCCTCCTTTCTAGTTTCAGGGCATGTCACCTGAGAACTCTGCTAAGTCACTATAGCTCGGTAACTCCTGTGTTAAACACCTGCCCCCTTAATGGTCAGTGCACGTCATAGCAACCAGTTGGGTGGGCAGAGGGACACTTAGCATATTAGCCTTTTATATATATATATATATACAAATAGGGCATCTGACACTATAGTTTTAACTGATTTTGTATATGTAGCATGTATTTTTTGGTATTCATTTCCTATGGGCAACATTAGGTTTGAAAATTCATCTACATGTTTGTGTGTAGCTGTAGTTCATTGTTTTTCATTGTTGTATAGTCTTGTATTTTAGGCTTATATCATATTTTATTGATCCTGGTGTTGATGGACATTTGGATTATTTCCATGAGCTAGGACATCCTCATGCAAGATGCTTTCCAGGTCTCTCCCAGCATGTTCCCTTGCCCTCTTCCAGTGTGCTCTCCTTTCATAAGCACTGGCTGTTCCACAATTCCTCTTCCATTAAACAGAAGTGCATTGGTGATATCAAACTACTTTTCTATGCAATGTTTCTCAGCCCCTTCCCCCCAAAATATGGCACTTGAATCATATGACTAAGCCTACCATTCTGGGTCCAGGACCCCGACTTAGCCTTCACCAAAGCCACAAGAAGACTCTGTCTTGGCCCCAGAGAGAACCACAGTAGAAAACTTCACTTTGACTTTAGGCTAAAAGAAACTATATTCTGCTGTGCCATTTAGAGTGTATTTGGCTGCAAATAACAAAATCTAACTCAAAGAGGCTTTCAATATCAATTTAGTAAAAGTCCAACATAAAAATCTCCTAAGTAGAGCCAAAACCGGTTTGGCTCAGTGGTAGAGCGTCGATCTGCGGACTGAAAGGTCCCGGGTTCGATTCCGGTCAAGGCATGTACCTTGGTTGCAGGCACATCCCCGGTGGGGGGTGTGCAAGAGGCAGCTGGTCGATGTTTCTCTCTCATCGACGTTTCTAGCTCTCTATCTCTCTCTCCCTTCCTCTCTGTAAAAAGTCAATAAAATATATTTTTTGAAAAAAAAAAAATCTCCTAAGTAGAATGGGCTGTAGAGCAGGTTAATATAGTGGTTGAACAATGTCATCCAGACTCAGGGTCTTCTGAGCTTTGATGTTTACTCCCTCCATAGGCAGGGAGCCAGATGGCCTCCGTGGAACCAAACATCAAATCCAACCAAATTTCACGAGGAAGAAAAGAGAACATCTCCATTAGGGACTTCCTCTCCAGCGAGAGAGACCTTTCCCTCACCTAGCAGCGACAGCAGCGACATCAGACTTCTCAGGCCTCACTGACCAGAACTGGGTTCCATGCTCTCCCCTGAGCTTGTCATTGGTCAGGAGAATGAGGGTCCCCTAGTTGGCTGAAACTAAGCATCTAGAGTGAAATGGATATTGGGTGTCAGTTGTAATGCCCACTGCATTCCGCTCCAGCTCTGCCTCAGTCTCTCCTTTCATAAGCACTGGCTATCCCACAATTCCTCTTCCATTAAACAGTAGTGTGTTGGTGACATAAAATTGCTGTTCTGTGCAATGGCTTTCAGCCCCAGATACCTAGTACAATCACCTGGGAAATGTTCTTAAACATACTGAGCTTAGGCCTCACCAAAGATCATTCAATAATAATGTGATCGCTGAGGGTGAAATAGATGATCCTAGTTTGTCCAGAGTTATAGCAAGTTAGGGATGGAACTAATTCTCCTGACTCCTTGTTCAATGTTCCTTTGCTACTGGCTTTTACTCTCTCTTATCTTGTGTAATTCTATATTTGCAAAGTGATTTGACTAATAACTGACATTCCAAAATCCTTCTATGAGAATAAGGACAAAAATCAAACTTTATATCAACACTTTTCTCTCCCAATTTTGCCTCTGTTTAGATTTTCTTCAGAAATAACTGAAGAAAAAGACTTACCTGATTCTGACTTGTCTTTGACAGCCCCCTAATGTAGTTTTACAGTAAATGCATTTTTTGTAACACACTTGAATATCAAGTTCATGTTTTACAGTAATCTAACATATGACATGCATAGATTCACCACTTTGTTGATAAACATAAAAAAAAGATGTTCATTCCTTACTGTATGTTTTTTAAATACATTTTTATTGATTTCAGAGAGGAACAGAGAGGGGAGAGAGAGATAGAAACATCAATGATGAGAATTATTGATTGGGTGCCTGCTGCATGCCCCCTACTGGGGATTGAGCCTGCAACTCGGGCATGTGCTCTTGATCAGAATTGAACCTGGGACCCTTCAGTCTACAGGCCAGTGTTCTCTCCACTGAGACAAACCAGCTAGAGCCATTTCTTACTGTGCTTTAAATGAATCTTAGTAACCCTCACCTTTCATTGCAGGACAAAGAAGCAAGCTGTCTCCTCAGGTGGACAAAAAAGTAAGCATATAAAATCTTAATTTCACTCTAAAATCAAATATGGATTTTAAAATATCAAAAGTGAACAATGTACTGCCCATAACACCTGATATATTTAAATTGTTTATTTCAACTTCTATTTGTTATCTCATCTCAATATATAGTTTACACAAAGCAAAAAAGTTGAAAAGAAAAGGAGTACTATTTTGTAAACGAAAGTGAAAAGTGCTGGGCCAAATTAAAAAGAATAACATAAATAAATAAGGACATACAATGGGGTAAAGCGTGCTATTTTATCCTTCTAGAAATCACTCCAAACCAAGCACTCCTGTAAGCGGATGGAGTTGTAAAAGGGAAGGAGAAACTACTTCTCACTCAGGCTCGCCTAAACCCATGTGGGAGGAAGTTACATACTTAAGTAAAAAGCCTACTAAATATTTAACGAACCAAGTTTATAAAACAGTTTCTGTCTTTACAGTTTTGATTGCTTCCTGTCTTTCACTTTCCTTCCTTCCTCTCCTCCATAAAGAAACACTCTGGCTCACTAACTCTCCCACTCCTAAGAAGCTGGTCCCTAGTTTCACAACCGCCTGTTTGACCTTGCTTCAGCCTCTCAAACAGAACTTTTTTTTTTTTTTTAAATAATTATTGTTGAAAGTATTACATATTACCTCCTCGCCCCCCCATTAACTGCCTCCAGCCCACCCCAGGCCCTCACAGCTCTGTTGTTTGTGGCCATGGACCGTGCATATTAGCATACAAGGTTCTTGGTTGATTATTTCCCACCCATCCTCCCCTGCCTTCCCTCTGAGATTCCGTATTCTGTTCCATGCTTTCAAGCCTCTGGATGTACTCTGTTCATCAGTTTATTTTGTTACTTAGATTCCACATATGACTGAGATCATGAAACACAAGTTTTCTTGTTAGCCAATCACTCAATCCAGGTTTTCCTCCTGATTTTGAAGCCATTAATTGTCCATACCTACTTCTTCCTTAGCCCTAATGCCTGGGCTCCTCCCTTCTGCCCTTGCTCTCTGCCTACGGCGGGAGTAGAAAATGAAAGGCCTGGGAGCCTGGCGGCATTTCCATCCAGTGCCCCCATGTCCTAGGTGGCCGCTGAGCAGTTCTTTAACCTCTCTGTGGCTCAGTTTCCTCATCTGCACCAGAGACATGGTATTAATAATAGGTACTCGCCTCAATGAGTTGTTCAGAGGATTAAATTATGTAACACACAGAGCACCAGGAAAGTAAACACTAAGTATCTGCTACCTTTTAAATTCGGCCCTTTCTGATTAAACACTTGAACCTCTATACCATCCTCCTAGCCGAATTGCCTCCTTAATCCCTCTCCAATGCAATTCCATACATCCCAACGCTTAACCCTGCTAAGCCCATGTCACTGCCCACAAATTGTAAGTGGTTCTCCGTTCACGAAGAGGTTGGATTTGCCCTCCGTCAGTAGCATCTACAACAGGCCCTGTCTCAATTCCAGCCACAAGTCCTTTAACCAGCATCTGCCAACCCTGTGCTCCAGCTCCATCTAACCACAGCCCACTTCTTTATTCAACTGAAATATTTCAAGAAAATAAAATAGGACATAACTATGATGTAATACACTTACCTTCTACTCAATGTTATCCAGTCTAAATATTTTGCCACCCCTGCTTCACTCTCTTTTAATAAAATATTACAGATGATGTGAAGTACCTGTGTATCCATCCCTTGACGCCATGGCCCTCACAACCTCCCAGAGGTAACCAATGTCTGTGACTTCCTTGCACTTTTATTTTTTAAATATATTTTATTGATTTTTTACAGAAAGGAAGAGAGAGGGATAGAGAGTTAGAAACATCGATGAGAGAGAAACATCGATCAGCTGCCTCCTGCACACCCCCTACTGGGGATGTGCCCGCAATCAAGGTACATGCCCTTGACCGGAATCAAACCTGAGATCTTTCAGTCCGCAGGCCAATGCTCTATCCACTGAGCCAAACCGGTTTCAGCTCCTTGCACTTTTAAATACTATTTTTGATCAAGGAAAGTCTGAGGTACTGTCACAGCAAAGAGGAGCCTAAGAAGACATGATGACTACTAATAAATGTAATATATCCTAGTTGGATCCTGAAACAGGAAAAAGACTTTTTAGGAAATGGCGAAGAAAATCTCGATAAACTATGGACTTTAGCTAATAATAATTCATCAATATCCATTCATTATTTGTGACAAATGTACCACACTATGTAACATGTTAATAAGAGGATTAACAGCCGAGACCAGTTTGACTCAGTGGATAGAGCATCGACCTGCGGGCTGAAAGGTCCTGGGTTCGATTCCGGTCAAGGGCATATACCTTGGTTGCGGACACATACACAAATGCTTCATTTCTTACAAATGAAAGGCAAGACCCTTTACCACCAAAACTCCCTTTTTTTTGGTTAATCCTCACCCAAGGATATTTTTTCCATTGACTCTTTTTTTTAGAGAGAATGGAAGGGAGGGGGAGAGACAGAGAGAGAATCATCGATGTGAGAGAGACACATTGACTGATTGCTTCCCACACATGCCCGACCAGGGCCAGGGATCGAGCCTGCAACTGAGGTATGTGCCCTTGACTATGTGCAATTGGACCTGCAACCCTTTAGTTCCCAGGGCAATGCTCTTAATGGCCGAGCCAAATTGGCCAGGGCCCCAAACTCTATTGTGGTGGCCTGGAACCGAACCCCCAATATCTCAGAGGTATGCCTGTTTAAAGAGGTTGATCATACCATAGACTAACTGATAGAAACAAGTGTTAAGTTCTTATGGCATCTCATCAACATTTTAGCTAAACAATACTCCAGGATCTGCTGTATATAACAGCATGAGTAAAGTTATCAACATCTGCTAATCATTACGTTATTGTTCTTAATGTCTTTGCTCTCACAACCAACCAACTCACAACATTCCACTAACAGGAGGCTTAAAATTCATCTGGTTAAATCCCTTCATTTTATAGATAAGGAAGCTGGAACCCAGAATTGTGAAGTTGCTAAAACACAAAGCCAGATGCAAGCCTGATTTTATTTGGCTCCCAAACTAGTGCACTTTCAAACCTCAGGAATCTAGCTCCTGAGAGAACAGGGGAACAATATAGCTTCAAGTCTTCACTTAATAGATGGCCTTTCAAGAACCCAAAGATTCATTAAGTTTGTCTATAAAACATATCTGTAAGGGAGAGTGGGAATAATGTGCTCTATTATATTATGTAGCGTACTACTCCTGTATGAAACATAAAATTCTTTAAGTTTGAAGTGCTTTTTGCTATAGTAGCAAAGCCTAGAGCCTTGTCCAAGGAGTTTACCCTATAAAGCGAACTATCTTTTGATAGTGAATGTGGCTACACATTAGCCTAAAATGATGATTCTCAAGGAAACCTAAGTGCTAGTGGCAGAACCCGTCGAGTGTCTCTCTGTTGAAGGCTGAGTGTCTGTGCGGTGATGCTGGCATCCTGGGCTTCGCACACAGCTTAGGGAGGGCGGAGAGGGCAGTGCTGGGGCCTGGGCTCTAGAGCAGGGCTGTTCAGAGCCACTCCAGCTCCACGACCTGGTGTGGTCCGGACACATTAGGGAACTTCCATTTCCTCCTTTGTAAAGTGGGGAGACAACTGTGAGGATTAATACATGTAGGAGATGATAGGCAATTAGTGTTTTAAAAAGTTTGCAATTATCATGATCAACCAAAGAATCTAAACGAAGACCTAGGAGCTCACACAGGGGTTGTCTTTGGAATTACCTATTTCTAAATTTAATGGCTGGCAACGAAAAGAAGTGCCCCAAAGAGCCACTAGAGGGAGTACAGGGATCAGGCTGGAATTGCAGAGGCTGGTGTTTCTGACTGCCACACACACAGAGAGATGCACATGCATTCTTGCTTGGTATCAGCAAACATAGGTCCTCAGAGAGCACCCCAAACCCTGAGGCTGAGGCCCATGGGTTTACTGATCAGAAGTCCATCTTGAGCCAAGGTTCCTGTGGGAAGGTTGTTGGAATTTGTCTCTGAATTGTATCTCTTTTTTTATTTTAAATGTATTTTTAATTGATTTCAGAGAGGAAGGGAGAGGGAGAGAGAGGTAGAAACATCAATGATGAGAGAAAGTCATTGATGGGCTGCCTCCTGCATGCCCCACACTGGGGATCGAGCCTGTAACCCAGGCATATGCCCTGACTGGAATTAAACCACGAACTCTCGGATCATAGGTCGATGCTTAAGTACTGAGCCATGCTGGATGGGCTAAATCAGTTGTTTTGTTTTTTAAAGCAATTAACACCCTGATAAGAATTCCTCCCAGGTCATTAGTGTCCCTGATTAGGGTGTCCAAATCCAGCCTCATCCTCATGTTTCTCTAGTGGGGATTTGCAGGAGAGAGGTGTCTAGTAGAAATGCATGTGGAGGACAATCACCACCCTCCCTCAGAAGTCCTGAAGATCACCTCTCAAGGTTTTAAAAACATTGGAACCAACAATTGCATTGTTGACTGTTTTCAACCACATATTCCCGTTTCCTCCTTCAAAAGCCACCCTCCCACCACACACACACACACACACACACACACCATACAGTACTGGGTATGCCCCCATCCTACCCCCCTGGAGGTAGGCCAGTGCTGGTGGTGTCTTATTTGTCTGAAAATTCTATCATCCTCCCTAAATGATGACCCTATTCCTGGCCACTCTGGGATCCACACACTGAGACCAGGAAAGCAGTGATTCTGGGCTAGAACTTAAAACAGTCTGCTTTTGGAAGTTTAACGAGCTCTGGAAAAAAAAGAAAAACAGAACCTTGAGCAAAGTGGATTTACCGTATTTTCCGGCGTATAAGACGACTTTTGAAACGAAAAAAAGTCAACTGAAAATTGGCCAGAGTCAGAGAGGCAGTCTATTAAAAAAAGAACTGGTGTTGCCTCGGAAGTGGGGGCTAGTCTTATACAGAAAATATAGGCCTAAACCTATGTTTTAACTGTAAAATTAGGGGGTCGTCTTATACGCCGGAAAATGTGGTACTGTTGTTTTTGTCTCAAGTAGTAGCTCACTGTCATTGATTTTAGGGTGTATAATTTTGTCAGCCTTTAAACCACAGTCTTAAGAGATGAGATGAAATTGAGCACAGCATGTTTAAAAGTCTGCTAGACTTCACATAGGCAGCCCTCAACCTTAGTGTTCTCTCTCTCCTTTTCAAAAGCTAAATGACTCACTTCTGTGCTCAGACAGACATCACTTGTGGTCCACTCCTGGCCACCGACCGTGAGGACCAGGATTGAGAGGCTGGGGAGCTGCAGAGAAGCAGGGGGAGCGTCTGCTCCACAGTTTGCATGTGCAAACCCAGCGTGGACACGGAGAGCGGGGTAACCCCGGGCTGCAGGCAGTTGTTCCTAAACCTGAGATACTTCCTGATGGACTTGCTACACCTTAGGGTTGAATCTCAGGGAATATGTGGCCAAGCACGGCCATTTTCCAGACAAAATGGCAAGCCTATGACTACCCAGGAGGAGAGCGGAGGATGGGAGCCTGGCCTTGGGTACAGGCTGTCCGGGTTCAAGTTCAGACTTTCCGATTCTTGGCCGATGTGTGCCCTTGGCATGGGGCTTACTGATCCTGTTCAGCTTTTTTCCTTGTAAGATGGAGATAAAGGTAACATTGCCCTCTGAGGGTTGTGGAAGTGAGTGGATACACTGAAGTGCCCAGGGCTGGGTGAGCACTGGCCACAGGGCAGGATCACTTCACTGTAGCCCCACCATGGAGCCGAGTGTGAGCATGCATCTGCTGCTCACTGAATAGCCAGGAGGGAGTAAACAAGTAGCCGAGGGAGATTGTACCCCGTTTGCAGATACGGAGCCGAGGCTAGAGAAGTTATGCGACTTACAGGATTCTAAACCTGATGAGAGGTGAAGCAGTCATAGACCCAGATCCTGGTCCCCATCCACCACACCGCTGTCCCCCTGGGTGATGACCACAGCGAAACTCAGCGAGCCGGGACCCTGGAGGTCACCTCCACCCTGTCCTGCTTCCCACCCACACTCCGCAAAGCTGATGGCCCTCCTCCGTGTGGGCACATTTCCCCCAGCTTTCACCCTGCAGCAGCCCCCGCGGGGCCAGAGCGAGCCAGGAAAGAATCTTCTGGGTGGCTCTGCAGGTAGAAACCCCTGTCTGCTCTTCTCCAGCCCTGCCTCCAGGTTTAGACCCAAATTGCCAGCCCGCTGCCTCTGCTCTCCTGCAAACTCCCCCGGAGCTGTAACAGAAGCCTGAGGATCCGAGATCTTTGTTCTCTCTTTGTTCTGAAGGTGATTATTCCTGCAGGGCCCTTCTTCCAACCCCCTCCTCTCTCCTACTCCTCATTGCTATTCTGATGAAATGCTCCATCTTCAAGAGCAGGGACCCCTGCTGTGCTGTCCCCCCCCCCTTTCTTCTCTCACCCTCCATTCTTTCCCTCCTCACTTCCCTCCTCCCTTCCTCCCTTCCTCAGACATCACTTCCCCTCCTCCCTGCCTGCTTCTCTCTGCCAGCTCCCCTTGACGTATTTTATCCCTCTGTGCTTCAAAGGGGAGGGGGAGACTCCTCGTGATCAGCCAATGCATCTTAATCAAAGCAGACGGTCCTGACACCTCATCCTGGGACTATTCAAATCTCTGCGGTTTCACTCCACAGCGGGCAAATTAAGGACACAGGCATCTGCTGGGAAGCGTCATTGTCATTGTTCGGTCCCATTTTCCCAAGGAGCAGCTTCCTCTGACGTTATGGCGAGTGACCTTGAGCTGCCCGAGAAAACCGCTGTGTCTGTTCAAACGTTCTGGCGGCCAGAGCTCCCCCAGAGGCATCACTGGTCAAGGATGACTAGGATAGGGCACAGCAGCGGTCACGTCATTCCTCCGGCAGAGGAGAGCATCCTGGCTCTGCTCTCTGCGGTTAGGTAGCAAGTTTTTGAAAGAGAATTTCATTCTGATGTTTAGCCATGTGTCTCCCTGTTCCGTGATGATACCCTGGACACAGGAAGAGAGACTGCTCAGGCCTGCTCCACCCTGGCTGTTTGTTTTTTTTCGGTGATGAGTGTGGATAAGCTGAACCCAGGAGGCAGGATCCTTTCTGCAGTGTGTCTCTGTCTTAGTCACACTGTGCCCTTTCATTCAGATCTGTGTTTTTGTAGCCATCTGTCTTGCTCTCCTGTCTGTGGTCTCCCCTGTTCTCCTCTGCCTCCTCCACCCGTTTGTTTCCTTTGGGCCTCTCTCTCCTTCAAGCATTGCTGCGTAACGAGTTTACCTTTCTCTCTGGAACTGTTCCTCGGGCCTGAAGGTGAGACCTCTGATACTATAACAGATGGTTGCCCCAGAAACAGTGGGCTAAATTCTAAGGAGTGACCACCAGAGGACACCCTAGAAAGCTCTCTGCAGATCAGGCTCCAGGGAGAATTTTCTGGTTTTAAACAGTCACTGGAAAGCTCCCTCAGCCCAGCAGCCTCCAGGAAGGTGGAGCCCCTGCCTAAGAGAAGAGACCAAAGTTCCAGGCGATGGTGAGCCAGGGCCTCTTGTCAAAGTCGTGCTGTTTGTGCACTGCATACAGTTTCTGCGTTCACCCAGGAAAGGGTTTTTTTCTTCTTCTTTTTGTGTGTGTGTGTGTAATTCAATCCCTTTCTTACACACCTTTATGCAATTTGCACAAAGATTCCGTCTTTCATTGGCCATGGGTGGGTTATCAGTGGCCCTGGGGCAGATGGGGGAGAGGTTTATTTATAAGTTCAGAAGTTTGGAGGATGGGTGGCTGTTAGGATTTTCAAAAGCAGAGTGACATGGTTGGATTTAGGTGTTTGAATGATCACTCTGACTGCAAAGCATACTTACTCAGACCCAGGTGTAGCTAGGACTCCACAGTGAGAGCACCACCCTGGCTCCTCAGGCTTGAGGCCACCGAGTCCTTTCCCACCCCCGGGACCCGGAGTTTCCTCTCATCCAGTCCCAGAATGTCCCCCTGCTCCCACTCCTATTCATTCACATGGTAAGTTCTTTGCAGGGCAAGGCAGTTCATATGTACAGCTACATCTACACATAAAGGAGCAGAGGGCCAGAGAGCTTAAGTAATGTGCCCATGAGGCCACACAGCCACATCAGTGAATTTGAAACCAAGTATTTATTTTTTATTTTTTATTCCAAAACCTGCTCTGTACTCAGTTGCCTCCAGGACAAAGACAGACTCTCCTAGGGTTCCTATGTGATAAAACCCACATGGGGAGTCAGAAGCACTCAATTTCCTCCTCAATTTTTCAGGCCACAGAAAGCTATGAATGAATCAAAGTTATGTTATTAGACAGAACAGGACTCATACTGGCCTAAACCAGGGACTTAAACAGCTTACGGAACTAAAAAGCCTGATTTGAGTCCCTGGGTCACAAGGCATTGGTCACTCTCAGTCCAGCTCAGCTTTGCTTTCTCTCTGTGTAGCTTCTTTCTAAGGTGACCACAAGGACCGACACCAGCAGCTCCCACTATATCTTACCTATCTTTTCTCAGTTGGAAAAATGCCTCCCACTGGATTCAGAGAGAGTTCTGGCCAGGGACCTCCTTGACCAGGTCTGGGCCCTGCGCCAGCCAATAGGGGGGGATGCAGTCAGCCCAAGTTCATCACATGATCTGAGTGGGAAAGTAGCACCCCTCAAAGGAGACCAAGATGCTGTTACTAAAGGAAGAACTGGATAGTAGGCAGAGGAAACAGGTTTTGAAAGCTCCACAGAATTTTTGAATCTCTGCTATTTAGACTCAGTAAGATACTAACACTGGCTTCACTTTTACTCTAAACTTCACTTCTAGTCCCCTCAAAATACAGTGATAATGAGACCCTACTTAACGAGGATCACCAGCAAAGAATGTTTGAAATTCTCCTTTTCTTTTCATGTGCTTTAACCTAAGAAACAAATTGAAGGAAGTCCAAAGGGAAGTGGAGTCAAGTCATTAATTTCATGGGAAATATTAAGTAATGTTCTTAACTAGTTGGAAATTTAATAAGTAAACAAATATAAAAGATGAGAAGATGATGTAGTTTAACAAAGATCTGAGGTCAACGAGAATGAGCAAAGTTGAAGGATGGAAAGGAAAAGAAAATCCTTTTGGAAAATTGAGATGTCAGAGAAGGAAGAACTAGTCAATGATGGATGTTTCAAAAGAAGCAGAAACCCATCAACTTAATCAAGATCTCTCTGTTACAGTTGACAAGCTATTGAGTATGCTGCTTTTTCCAACATGACAGGTGATAGGATAAACCATACAAGAATGGAAAAGGTTTTACTGGCTAACTGGTTCCTCCATCACCATGGCAACATCACAAGGGGAAAAGAATGGTGGTGAAAACGTCATACTCTAATTATTTTCTCCACCTTCATTATTTTCTGTGATGATAATAAATGTTTTCATTTACTTTATTTCACATAGATTTTTTTCCTACTATAAAGTTGGAAACTGTAGGTGTTATTCTGTTTAGTATTTGATTCAAAGATAATACATTATTCAGAGAAAATTTTAAATGGTGTGAGAGAAAATATTTTTCCATGATTAATAGCACTGTATCATTTGGGGATAATTCAATCTAACTGTACATGAAACAGGCTAAGATTTGTCTGCTACTGTCCACCATAAAAGATGAACATTAAACATGGCAGGTGCGGCTAGTATCTTAATATCTGATGACTTAAAAAATTTTAGGATAATAAAATAGGTGGTCATATTAATTCAATCATAATTACCATTATCTTTTAAATCATCAAAATAGCTACTGTTTGAAGTGCTTTCTGTGTGCCAGAAACCAGAGCAAATGCTTCTCTCGTCCCATTGTATTATATGAAACAATGAGGCTTCATTCACCCATCAGGCCTGTTATCCTGGTTAGCACCCCACATTCTTGGAGACAAACCATAGACTAAATGCATATTGGGACCAATTAGCCTCTCAAATCCTAAGGCCCAGAGTTCATTCTTGTCCTTTGCCACTGAAGCAATTACTCCAAAAGAGAACTGAGCAAGAGTATGTTTTCGTCCAGCTCATGATGTGCACAAAAGATAATTTGAGCAGCACCTTCCTTATATGTGAAGCCTAATATATGATTATTTTGTATTCACCAAATTATACTGTCTGGGAATTTAATGTATTGACTGCCCATTCTGTGCAAGGTACTAAGCCCATCACTTCAGGGACAATAAGTATGAGTTCAGATGGAGCCATTGTTTCAAAGAGCTTATCATATGGAGCAGGGATAGAGAAAGTCCAGATGAGTGTTCTATGAGTAAAGTCAGCCATAATGAGAAGAACACCATAAAAGAGCGTTACTCCAAGCGTTACAAGAGTTGAGAGAGAGAGAGAGAGAGAGAGAGAGAGAGAAGAACCCCATCTATTCGTGGAAAGGCTTCACAAAGAATTTGGAATTTGATGTGGTCCTTGCAGATTTAACAAGATGTCAGCATGTACAAAGGCATGGACAAGAGGATGCATCACACAGAAAGAACAGCATAATAAAAGGCAAACAACCATGAGTGTCTGGTCTGGCACACACATCCATGATGAAGTGTCGTGGTCTGATTGGAGATTAATGTGTGTGTGGGGAGTGATGAAAGACAAAGCTAGAAACATGGATTTCAGATATTGTGCCCAACCTTCATGGCCAAACCATAAACTTGGGCTTGGTTTGCCAGCAATGAGGAAGACATGCAGACTATCCAGCAGGGAGCGATGGTACTGGATCGAAAATCAGTTCAACTGGAATTGATGTGATCAGGTTGTCCTGATAATACATTATTATAAGGTATTGAGGGCAGTGCTTCTCAAACTTGAACATGCTTAAGAATCATCGGGGAACTTATTAAAATGATGATTTGTGTTCAGTTGTGAAATGGAACCTGAGATTCTGCATTTGTAACAAGGGACCAATGACAAATACTTCTAAACTGGAACTCAGAAACATTAAGTCTCCATAAAATGATTTATTGGATATTCTTAAGCATTTTTCCATCAGTTGTTACTTCCAGTTTTCTACCCACTTTTTCATTATTTTGCATTTTCAACTGCAAATGCAAATTTCTACCCGCATCTCATCCTGCCCCCCTCCCCCCACAACCCCATTTTTAACTCTTTAAATGCAACCTTGAAGAATAAGCAGCAGCAAGAAGATTAAATGAGGTCATTTAAGACATTTTTGCTGTGTTAAAAGGAAGTAGGAAACGTGGATGTATAAATAGAGGTGTGGAACACAAGTTCACAGAAATGAATTCTCTCGCTGTGTAAGGATGAGCTCACATTTAGAACGCAGGGCCCAGAGCTGATTGCCTCGGTGAGAAGAGGGATGCTGGTTACACTAAGGACAACCTGAGAAATGTAGGTCTTTCTATCACTTGCTGTGGACCAGATGCTGGGGCATCGGCCTCTGGAGCAAATTAAGCTGGAGATATTTAATAGCAACCTAATTCTTAACGGCTGAAATAGGAGGCACAGCAAAGGACTTAAACTAGGTCAAGGAGGGAAACTCTGATAATCCTGAATTGGCTGACTTTTCAAAACATTATTCTTTGTAGCAGTCATTTTCAAAAGGATAGCATGTTTTCCCAAGTGGTATCCTTCCTGACCCCCAGACAAGCTATGTAAGAAGCCATGCAACGAGAAATATAAGAACAAAATGCAAGTATGCCATGCACACCTGGCCTCTGCACTGCCCAACTTTCCATCCCTGCCTTTTCCGTGTTTTGCTGCCTCCTGGCCACACGGTGCAGTGCAGGTGGGAACAAACTGACCCGGAATGAGAAATACCCATAAAGAAACAGATTATTTCACAGTTTAATCCAGTTTAGGTGGACTGTTGGACTAAACCGATGGTGACAGTGTCCATGCATAAGCTCATGTGTCAGTCTCTTGTCCTATGTCCACTCTCACACCAAGGAAGAGATGAACTAAATGTAGCCAGCAATCTAAAGCAAGATTAGAGGAGGTCTCACTAACATTTTTCAAAATCCCATTGTTGTTCTCTCACTTGAAATTGTGTTCCTCTGTGAGTAAAGAAATAAAATCTTGCCTACCTTCCCTTGGCCACCCCCTCTTCCTCCAATATTTCCTTCAAGGAAGCTTAATGAATCACACACACAAAAAAAGTCACAAAGTGAATGAGCAATTGTTCTTATGTCATATTAAAACATATGGGGCAAGATGTATCCAAGCCATGGGCATTTTCACTGAAAACTATTTATGGCAGCCATTGTGCAAGACTCACAGTCCCTTTCAGAAAAACTGCCCCACTGAAGAAAGGAGCCCTGAGCAGTCATTCCAGAAGGACTGGCAATGTTTAGGCCACATGACGGACTGGCACAGACATAACCAATCCCCAGACTGGCCAGGAACCTGTGATGTGGTCTTGTGCAAAAAAACATGTGAAGAGATAATGATAATTAGACTGCCAGCCAGACCTTCCTTAACAATTGGAATTGGAAAATGTGTAGAGAATCAGCAGTGTGGAAAAGCAAGAAGACTCAAGGATAAACAGAAACTGAAAATAGCAGAACCACTGGAAAGTCAGAGTACATAGTGAAGAAACCTTGCATGCCATTCCTGAGGTGCCTGGAAGTGTGCGTGTGGGATCCAAAAAGCTATCCTGACCCTCCTATGAGGCTCAGTGTCACCAGCCTTCCTGTTCTTTGTGGAGCCTGATGATTCAACTCTTCCTGAGTTTCCATAAGATTCAGCTAGCTATTGGCTGACATTCCCATTGGCAAAACTTGAAACTCAAGCCATATTACTGAAAGAGGTCAAATGCTTAACTAACTGGAAGAAAGGAAGAAAAAGGAGAGAAGAAAAAAGAAAAAAAGAGGTAAGAATGCAGACCCTGAAAGGAAAATTCAAGTAGTTTCAAGAACTTGTTTGTGAGTAGATGTTCCATCAATATCTCTATCAGGCAAGACCCTTGCATTCCAGAGACCCCACACTAAAAAGAATCATCAGTTATTGAAAAGAAAGAACAAAAGGTTAAAGTTATGATTCTTAAAAAAAAAAATCATTCCAGATTATTTTTATTATATATTGAATAAATTTCAAAGTATCTTAAAAACCCACCTTTCTTTATTTGGCCTTCTCAGTCTCCTTTTTTTTTTTTTTTTTAAATAAGTTTTTATTTATCATATTATTACAAATGTTCCCTTTCCCCCCCCCCCCACCATTGCTCTCCTCCACCAGGTTCCCACCCCACCCTCTTCCCTTTCCCCTCTCCCCATTGTCCTCATCCATAGATGCACAGTTTATGTTCAGTCTCTTCCCACGCCCCCCTATCCCCTTTTCCCCAAGAATCGTCAGTTCACTCCCCTTCCATACCTCTGATTCTATTATATTCAACAGTTAATATTGTTCATCAGATTTTTTTAATTTTCTTGGTTTTTAGATTCACTTGTTGATAATTACGTATTTGTTGTTCATAATTTTTATCTTTGTTTACATTCTCTTCTGAAAGAACCCCCTTCAGCAATTCATATAATTCTGGTTTGGTGGTGATGAGCTCCTTTAGCTTTTTTTTATTAGTGAAGCTCTTTATCTGGCCTTCGATTCTGAGTGATAGCTTTGCTGGGTAGATTATTTTTGGCTGTAGGTTCTTGCTATTCATCACCTTGAATATTTCTTGCCATTCCCTTCTGGCCTGCATGGTTTCTGTTGAGAAGTCAGCTGACAATCGTATAGGTGCTCCTTTATAAGTTACTACCTTCTTTGCTCTTGCTTCTTTTAATATTCTCTCTTTGTTTTTGCTCTTGGAATTTTAATAATGATGTGTCTCGGTGTGGTCCTCTTTGGATTCCTTTTGTTTGGAGTTCTGTGCGCTTCCTGGACTTGTAAGTCTAATTCTTTCACCAGGTGGGGGAAGTTTTCTGTCACTATTTCTTTCAGTATGTTTTCGATATCTTGCTCTCTCTCATCTTCTGGGACCCCCATAATTCTGATGCTGGTTCGCTTGAAGTTGTCCCAGAGGTTTCTTACATTATCTTCAATTTTCTGGATTCTCTTGCCTTCTAGCTTCTGTGGAGGAGTGTCTTCTGGCTCTTTATGTTCCAAATCTTTGACTTGATTCTTGCGATCTTCCCTTCTGTTTTTAGGACTCTGTAAAATATTTTTTATTTCAGACAATGTATTCTTTATTTCTTGTTGATCCCTTATCATTTCTTGTTGACTCCTTATTAATTCTAGTTGATCTCTTTTCATATCCTCATAGGCCTTATCCATCTTTTCTAGGAAATTCTTGAAAAACCTTATAAGCGTAGATTTGAACTCTATATCCAGACGCTTTTTGTCCTCCATTTCTTTCGTTTGTGATCTATTTTGTTGTCGCATTTCGCAGTTACAGATGGGACGGGGTTTCAGGGTGGAGCCTGCAGCTTTGGCTTCTGTCAGCCCCGCCCTATGCGGGTCCTTCAGTGCTCGCTGCCGGCGCCTCTGAGAGAAAGGTGCCCTCGATTTTCGCCTGCTGCCAAACAGTCTATGCTTTCCCACAATGAGCCCGGTATTGGGGTTCAGTTCAGTTGGAAGTGGAGTTGGAGGTGGCGTTCACAGCAGTCTGGAGCCCCTGTCTCCTTCCCGTCAGGGCAATCCCGCGGCACAGCCGACCGTCCCTTCTCTGGGGGCAGTGTGCGCGCCTCCGGGACCTCCTTTCTCCGCTACCCCGGGGTTCCGCCTTACAGCCCAGCTCCCTATGGCTGAGCCTGAGTCCCCGGGGTCTGGCCTAGAACTGGGGTTCAGAGCAGTCGGGGGCCCAGCACAGTCGGAGTTTTATCTCCTTTCCGCTAGGGAACGCCAGCCAGGCATTCGGCCTCCCTCCTCTCCGGCTCCGACCTCTCCGTGCGCGCCGCGTCTCTGTACCTTGGGCTTTTCCAGCTCCTCCGCGCCTCCTTCTGGTTTTCTCCTTGCTTCTCGCTGTAGAATTTCCAGTCAGTCAACCTTCCTGTAGTTCTGGGCAATGTCCGTTTTATATTTTAGTTGTATTTTATTGAAATTGTGTGCGGCTGCGGCTAGGTGTTCACCTGGGTGCAGCCATCTTGGATCGTCCTCAGTCTCCTTTTTTGAACTCACAGATCAATTTATTCCATTTTGCCATGTCCTGTCATCCAGAGAAAAGGAAGGCCAAGATAAAAGAATCCTTTACATTCCCACCTGGTTATAGTCCTGAAAAACAGAAAAAAAAAAAAAAACACGAAAAAAAAACACACACACACACACACACACACACACACACACACAAACAAAAAACAAACAAAAAACCACACACACAACAAAACAAGAAAACAAACAAACAAAAAAACCCACATTCATTTAGTTTCATGCCTTAATCTTCTTTCTTACTCAATTCATTCCCAAAAAACCAGGGTAGATTTTTCAGGACCTCAGAGGCATGATTGTAGTGAGAACAGAAAGAAAAGATAGGAAGTTCTCTCAAATCCCAGGGTTATTCTTAGTTCAAAGGGGAAAAAAAATTTACAAAATTTCTTTTCTTTTTTGTCACTTCATGACAGCTCCACCTTCTATTCAAAGCCATTAATGTCATCATCTGAATGCAGCCTGCATGACTGGTGAGCCCTGCCATTGAAATCTCTCTAGTCTGTTGCCATGAGGAGAGGATCCTCAATGAGTCCGAACACAATTGTCTCTCGCTACTGTGACTGTAGAGATCAGATCACCATGGTAACATGAACAGGGCAAAGAGCAGTGTTTTTGTTTCCTCATGAGTGATGCTAGAGAAACGGCCTTGAGTTCTCAATCTCAGCCTCTTCTATATCCTGTGAGGCCTCTTGACATTTGATGCTAGAAGTCACAATCTTTTTCCTTGTACCTACACTGCATTTCACGTACCACAAAATTCTATATGTAAAATAGATGTCAGTTTGTCACCAGCTACTCATATAAACATTCCTAAAACACTAGTCCTAAAATCGAGCCCTTTAAGAATTGGAAAGGAGGAATCTAGGAATTGGAAATCATTTTTCCAAATGCCAATCTTTCAATCCCCTGAATAAATAAAAGCAAGACCTTAGGTTTTGTGTGACATAGCATCCTGTTCTTAAGACTTACCAAGATTTAAGAAAATTGTTATAAAATTCCAAAGACGAATAGAGTTTGTTATCAATAAAGAATGGACTATGGTTAGGTGAATAAGAGAATAGTGCCTACCTCTTGCGGTGAAATCTGAAAAACTAACATGGTTTGCTTCCTTCGTAAGTGTTACATCCTCTCCTTTGCCTTACAGAAAGCAAAATTTCCTAAATTGGCAAATCTAACTCAAAAGAGAGAAATCCCTCTTATTCGACCTTCTAGCTTAGTATGAGACAGTATGGTACTGTGTTAACACCTAGCTGTGTAACCATGGTCAAGTTAATAACTTATTAAGTCAGGAGGACATGATAACCTTGGTTAAGTTACTAATCTCTCTAGATAGGATAACTCATATCCTTGTAACTACAATATAATTACTAACTCATAATGTGAGCATGAGCAAATCCATCACACCTCATTTTCCCCAATTGTCAAATTAAGGGAACACTCTTGCTTCCCTATTTACCTTAAAGCCATACTCCCAATCATTTTGTTCCTCAGAGTCATAACTGTAGACAACAATCAGACCCTGAATATACTATGACAAGACAGTATGGCTCATTAAAGGGCTAAGCGAATTAGACCACGGGTTATGCTCAATCTCCCCAAGTCCATTAACTCCTTCTCTTATTGACACCAGTGTGGTAGGAGCTTCTAAGATGGTCCTCAGTGATTGCTTACCTACTAGTATTCACACCATTGCATAATTTTCTCCCCTTAGGTGTGGGCTGAGCCTTGTGATTTTCCCCCCAACAATTAAAATACAGAAAATGTGGTGGTATATCACTTCTGAGACTACTAAAAGGCTAGCATTGTCTTGCTCACTCTCCCATTTACTCACTTTGATAGAGCCAGCTGTCCTGCTGCTAATTGCCATGTGCAGAGATTCATATGGAAATGAACTGAGCGAGGCCTCCAGCCAATAGTCAGCAAAGAACTGAGAACCTCAAAGTCCACAAGGAACTGAATCCTGACAAGAAGCAAGTGAGTAAGCTTGAAAGTGAGTCCTTCTGCTCTTTAACTGAACCTTCAGATGAGACAACAGCTCTGCGCACCACTTTGCAGCCTTGTGATGGACCTTAAGGCAGATGCACCTAGCTAAGCAATGCAGAGATTCTGATCCACAGAAACTGGGATTATAAATGGGTACTGCTTTAAGCCACTAAGTGTTGGGATAATTTGTCATGTGCAGCAATAGATGACTAATAAACGCAATAGTCAGGTCATGACAAAGAGTATTTGCACTGAAGCGGTATTTTTCAAATGTCCATGTCTCAATCCAATCTAATGGTTATGACTCAACTTAGTGAGCTAGTAAGCCTCAGTCAGAATTTTTTAATGAAATGGAATAGAATAAAAAAAATCAGACCTCACGGGTGTTAAAGAGAAATATTATCTTATGAAATTTTTCTTTCACAAATATATTTCAACACTTGGTCATGATGTAAAATGTATTTCTTAATATGAGCTGGGCCAAAAATGTTTGAAAGACACAACCCTGAAGGGCAATTGTAAAACTCAAATGAAAAAATAAATTTAACTCTTATCATAGCCTGAATGTTACTGCGTCCCTAAATTCACACCGAAACACTAAAGCGATGGTGGTAAAAGATCATGAGGGTGGAACCCTCATGAATGAGGTTATTGATCTACAAAAAGAGACTCTACAGAGCTCTGTTCTCCCTTCTACCATGTGACAATACAGCAAGAATTCTGTGACATGGAACAGTGGTCACCAACCTTTTGGACCTCAAGGACCGCCAGTTGGCGACCACTGACCTGGAAGACAACCCTGACCTGACAGTGCTGGTGCCATATCTTGGACTTCCAGCCTCCAGAACTATGAAAAATTTTTGTTGTTTATAAGCCTCCCAGTTTGTGGTATCCTATCCTATATAATAAAAGGCCAATAAGCAAATTGTCCCCTCGAGAATTCAACCACCCACTATGATATGCGCTGACCATCATGGGGTAGCATAAAATGGCAGTTGCCTACTAGGGGAAGGAAGGCTCCAGTTGGCAACAAGAAGGCTCCAATTGGCCCTGACCACTGGCCAGGCCTGGGGACCCTACCCATGCCTGAATTTCATGCACCAGGCCTCTAGTTTTGTTATAGCGGCCAAAAGGGACTAAGATACTATCTTTTCCTCTACATGGCCAAGTCCCACAAAATGTTAAGGCTTGGTTCAAGTCTTAACTTTCTCTAAAGCTTCCCTTGACCATTCCAACCCACTGACTTTCTCTACATCCTCTTGGAATATAAGGACTATAAGAGTCCAGTGTAATGGTAATTAGTTATAGTAATTTGAGTACTTATTGCTGAGCACAGGGTAGTTGTCCTAAAATAGATGGCAAGATTCCTAAGAGGAAGGCTGTGATTTCACTTTTCTGTATTTTCCATGGTATCCTACATGGTAGGCATAAAACATGTAAAGAGGAGGCTTTTGGTGGTAGAGGTTTGTTATGAAGGAGCAGAGGAATGCAGAATAGCAATTCAATTGTCTTCTTGTGTTAGGCTAGACAGTGTCCTCCTTCCCCAGAGATGTCCATATTTGAATCCCTGGGACCTGTGAATGTTACTCTACATAGAAACAAGATCTTTTCATCTGAGATGAAGCTAAGAATCCTGAGATGAGGAGATTATCCTGGTTTACCATGGTGAGACTTAAATCCAATCACACGCATCCTTTTAAATGGGAGCCAGTGAGAAATAGGGCACAGACAGAAGAGGAAAAGGCTCTATAGCCACAGAGGGAGAGATAGGAGTAATGCAGTCAGTGAGTATTGCATACTAGCTACCTCTGAGTTTGAACTCTGGGTTCCCTTCGCCTGTCACATGGAATGGCAGTCTAGTAAGTCTCGATCAGACTGCAAAAACAAACATGACCATCAGTACAGCAGCAGTGGGATGATACTCACCCCAGAGGTGCCTTTAGAGAGCATTACATAAAGGTGGCAGCATGCTCTTACAGGCCTGTGGAAGGATCTCTCTACTACCAGGAAAGCAGCACCAGTGGGAGTTTGTGTACACTGGGCTCCTTGTTTGAGCTCCAGATAAAAGGCATGATCCAAACATGGCCTAGATGGAAGTGGGTTGCTTTGTTTGTTCTTCAGGCAGACAGGGGTGGGAATAGGGAGGGGTGTAGAGAGAGAAGAAAAGTATCTGAAGAGGTGTGAACTCTGCTTTTCATGTGGGGAAACATGTGACTTGTAAAGCCTAGATTTTGATCACTTAAATCCAACACTTCTGAGCACGTCCTTGAAACTTAGAAAACACCTTGTGATTTTCAAATCATTCTGAGACATGCTAGACTGCTGCTTGGTGCAAGGTGCTGGGCAGAGCCTGGGTACAGTGAAGAATGAAAGCCATGACCATAGCGGGGCTAGCCAGTTTTAGCAACCCTAGTCCATAACATCATCATCTCTGTGCTTAACCGGTGTTTTCCAAACAGATTCTTAGATTTCACTGACTAGTTAAGATAGATGAGTGGAAGAGAGGGAGAGACAAAGAAACAGAGATTGAGGCAGACAGAATCACAGAGAATGCCTGAAAGTGCGTTGCAGACTTTTTATTACATTTAAAAACAACAAAATATTTTAAAAATCATCCACTTATATAACCACTATTTAAAAAAATAAAAACCATTGGACTGTCAAAACAAGAAGCAAGCACCTGATGTCAGAATGAAGGGTAGTCCTTTAAGTTGAATGGATATAGTCTTAGGAAAAATTCATAACCTTATGCTTACTTTTCTCGTGTTATTTCAGATCAGGGCTGTGGCTCTGACAGGCACAGCTGGAGACTTCAGCTCCTTTAAGTGACCCCAGTCACTCCTCCAAGAGGCTCCCTCCTTCCTGTATAAATTGAAATGAGCAGGGCTCCTTTTGGCCCAACACAAATCAAGAAAAAATTAAACACCTGCCACAAATAAACGATGTGTAAAGGTCATGAAAACTTTTAAATCAACCACTCCTCTTTTTTTTTTTTTTTTTTTTTTACTATTCTAGGAATTTTTCATTATCTCAATAGCTGCTAGGAAAATTTTAATAACCTTCAACAAATTCAAATTTAACTTTTGTTTTAGGTGTTTGAATCATTTAACACTTAAAAAAATAAAGATGACACTCAACACTTATTGAGAGCTTGACTGCAAGTCAGATGTTGTGCCAATGACTTAGGGTTACAAATATGAGTTTTCCCATTTAAAAATATTAAGGAATTATGTACAATAAAACTTAGACATTTTTACTTTGAATTCTAGAAGTTTTGACAAATACACAAGTTGTGTAACCACCACCACCACAATAAAGACATAGAACAGTTTAATCAGCCCTCAAATTCCCATCACCCCTGTGTAGTCAACCGCTACTCATACCCCCAGCTGGAAACCACTGTGCAGTTTTTTTGTCCCTAGAGTTCTGCTTTCTTCCATAATGTTCATACCATCTTCTCCAGATTCCCATATAAATAGAATCAATGCTATGTAGCCTTTGAGTCTGGTTTCTTGCACTTAGCACAGTGCATCTGACATTCTTGTTGCACCTAATTAATAGTTCCTCCTCCTTTTTTTGTTTGTTAACCTTCTCCTAAGTATATTTTCCCATTGATTTTTAGAGAAGGTGGGAGGGAGGGGGAGAGACAGAGAAAGAGAGAGAAAGAAACATCGACTTGAGAGGTACATGGATTGGTTGCTCCCACACATGCCATGACTGGGGCTGGGATCAAGCCTGTAACCAAGGTACGTGCCCTTGACTGGAATAGAACCCAGACCTGACACTCTATCCTCTAAGCCAAACTGGCTAGAGCAAGAGTTTCTTCTTTTTTACTGCCATATACAAGTTTGTTTATCAATTCATCGGTTGAGGCATAGTTGGTTTGTTTTTATTAGGGGGTAGAGAGACTAAAACAAAGCTGCTATAAACAGCTGTTTTTGTATGAATAAGTTTTCACTTCTATTGGGTAAATATCTAGTAGTGGAACATCTGAGTCTTAAGGTGTTTTGTTTTGTTTTGTTGTTTTTTTTTGAAACCACTAAAAGGAGATCTGAGTTTGAATTTTTAGACTCTTGAATTTGATCTTGTCAAGTAACTTTTGTACTTTACCTTTTCTCCAAGAATTTGACAATATGATATAATCAAATTCAAGGAGTCTCCACTTTAGTGTTGATTTATGCACTGTATATTAATATTTCCATTTGCTTTCTCAGCAAATCATCAGAGGCTAACTAGACAAAATGAACTGCTGCAAAGGATCAGATCTTAAGTATTCAAAATAATGCCCAAGCATCCAAAATTAATGTATTAAGATGAAAACACCACAGTAAAAAAAATAAAAAGCATTTTCTGACATTGGACTTTATGTATGATCATGCCCTTACCCCAGCAACAAGAACCTCAAACAGAAAACCACCCAATTGGCTGGTGACAGAGGTACACTGGCTTTTGCCAAGTGCTGCCTCAGTGTGGGCCCTGGACTTTCACAGATACTTTCTCTTCATATGTCCCTCAACCTTGAAGATCACCTTTGCTCTCAGAAACAAGAGAATCCCTTTGCTGTTTTGCTTCTCTTGCAACAAGAAAGGACTCCAATTAGCTGGTGCATCTAAGTGCTTTGTTTAGACAGCATTCCTCTTCATGGATTATAAAACCTAAAGCACTTGCCATTCTGTCTGCCAAACCAGAATTAGTTACTTCCATGAGTCACAATAACAGATTTTAATGTATGAGTTTGCCAGTAAAGAAAAACATAATAAGGTAATATTATTCTCTACATTTTTACTTATTTATACAAGTCTGGTTGTCTGGGGGCCAGTTATATTTCTTCTTGAATCATACTCAGATATATCTGCCGCTAAAGGAGACATTGGGGGGAAATTTTTTTTTTCTTCCTTTTACCTGAAGTCCTTCCTCTAAGGTCAACTTTCTTCAAGAAGATTGTTGTTTGCTTTGGATCCTTTGGCTAGGGTGGCCATATAATTTGCTGTCAAACTGGGACATTGGGCATGAAAGAAGGGCAATGGGTGTAAGCCAAGACTTCCAGGCAAACCTGGTCGCCATATGTATGACATTTCCTCGATGACCTTGCTATGTTCATGGCTTGCTTCATGAGCACCTTATATTATTAATTATCCTTTCAAGAATATACTCTAAATCAAGTTGTTCTGGTTGAAAATAACTGAAACACCTTAAATTAGCTTAAGAAAAAAACAGAGGGGGAATGAGATTTGTTCTAAGGCTGCGGACAAGCCCATGAAATCCAAGAGGAGAGAACACAACAGAGCCCGCGAGATCCTTGTGAAGCCAGGGACTGGGCTGGGAACCAAGGATGCGCATCGGTCTGTGGCCTGAATATTCTCTATCTACTTCTCTCTGCACATTTACTTGAGTCTTTTCTTCCTCTGAGACCACAAATAAAGTCCAATTTGTGGCAAACTATAGGGTGCAGAATAATGCCTCCGAGGAGATGCCTCCATGCTGGCTGCTTGGTGTCCTAACTGTTCAGCTCTTCATACTCAGCTATGAAGGAGACTTGAGTTTTTATTATTTGATTTATTTTTATTTATTTGTAAATCTCCATCCCAGGGCATTTCCATTGATTTCTAGAAAGAGAGAATGGAAGAGAGAGAAAGAAACATTGATAGTTACCACCCATAAGTGCCCCAACCAGGAATTGAACCCACAACCCAAGCATGTGTCCTGACCTGGAATCAAACCCATAACGTTTTGGTGTATAAGATTATGCTCCAACCAACTCAGCAACCTGGCCAGAGGGCTTGCTGATTTATTTTAAAATAATTTCTTAACTGCATTTCTTTTTCCCAAGGGAACATTTGGAAATGTGTACCCAGGAAAGGACTTGCTGGCATTTGGTATGGGGGAGGGGCAGCCATGCTTCTCCTTATTGCCCTCTACAGCAAACTGCCCAAGCCCAACCCAATTTCTCCCCTTCCCTTCTATGTCCTCCCAAATTCCAATAGTGTTCCCATTGAGAGATGCTAAAAAACGCTGTCTGCTGCCTGCAGGAGCCTGGATGGCAGGGCTTGACATAAATTGTGGGTCGCTGGACTGAGATAAAGCACAGGACTCCAGTGTTCAGATTCTGTCAAGGGCTATCAGGTCAGAAAAGTACCTTCAGTGACCCTAGGTGAAAGAATAAAAATGGTAGTAGAAGAGATTTTTGTTGTTGTTATGTGCCCTTACACACCAGCTAATTGTTACTAAGAAGTACTGTGGTTGTAGCTGTACTAAATGTGGGCCACTGTAACAAAACCTCGAACCATGGCACTGAGATTGATGTCACTCTCACACCCTCAGGACACGCTGACCTTCTTCAGAAAGCAAACGCTGAAATCCCCCAGATTAGAGTGAGTGTCCTGTGCATGCTGACAAGGCACCGGCGGTTAAAAATAGCCCATTTTAGTCGCTGGGGTATTTCAATCAATCGTATCAAAGCATTTTTAAATGTCAGAGGCTTCCATCACCTGGTTTTTCAAAAGCGCCCAATCTGCTGTTTCCCACACTACTTAAAAAAAATATATATATTATTGATTTCAGAGAGGGAGAAGGAGAGCGAGATAGAAAACATCAATGATGACAGAGAATCATTGATGGACTGCCTCCTGCACACCCCACACTGGGGATGGAGCCTGTATCCCAGGCATGTACCCTAACCAGGAATCAAACTGGGACCCTTCAGTCTGCAGGCTGATGTTCTATCCACTGAGCCAAACTGGCTAGGGCTAAACCATAAGGCTTTGACCCTTAGAATCTAGACTAAGTTGCACTGGTTTGGTTAGGAAGTCTGTAATTACTTCCAAGATGGGTTTTTGGCTTTTCATGTCTTAAGTCCTAGAGCAGTGAGCTACTAAGCCAGGGCCCTGGTGGGAGCTTGGAGCTCTCCCACCTCCCGGCACACTGCCAGCCTTCCTCCTGTGATGTCACTGGACCCACCACTTGGCTACGGATGGAAACTTGGCTTCCTGCCCTGAGCAGATAGATCCCTTAGGGATGACTTCAAATCGCTCCTATCTTGTGTCAGGAGACAGGGAGGAGGTTTACACTGACATCTTTCGATGTTATCTAATCGCTTTCTAGAATGACGGAGGAAAAAGAAATCCTGAGGTATAAAAATAAAACTCGTCAGCATCATCCACTTCACAGCAGGATAGTGTCTTTCTCCCTCTTCATTATTAATGAAATCAAAAGCGAGTCTGAAGTTTCAATCCAATAAGCACCAAGGGTAAATGTGGTAAACCACCTCTGTCTATCAGACTAAGGCTGACATCTGCCATGGCAGGCAGCTGGTGTGCCAGCATCCAGCCTACATCTGGCCTCAGCTTGCTGGCAGAATTCCGTTAAGGACCACAGACAGATGTCCACAGCCATAGAATTTTCTGGATTGTAATTGTTAGTGTCTTTCTCTTCTCAACCTGAATAAGCACTTTTATTAACACTGAATTAAACTACTTTTACTTTTATCCCATGAACTCATGTCCTTCAGACAGCAATCATCATTGCTATCACTCAGTTCATTGGACAATTGAGATCTTTTGGCCTGTTTTAAGACATGAGCGTTGAGAAGACAGACAATGGTAGGCATTCAAATTTATTTCAGTTGAAGTCATGCCTTGTTTTTAGCCTTCCTATCTTTTTCTCTGAGTCAGACATCAGTAAATTTTTAATTGCCTTAATTAAAAATGCCTAATATGAAACGAATGATATGTGAAATGTGCCCATTTGTGGAAATGGAAACTGGTGGTGCTGCTCAACTGGCTCCTGATGTGGTAGTTAGAGCTATGAGACATAAACACATAGTTTATATGCCCAAATCCATTGTTGCAGACATGTCATTCTTATTTAGAGACGATTTCCCTGGTCCCTCCTCAGTGGATCATGTCTTCCCTGCAGGTTGAGCCTCCCATAGTGTCCTCTTTCTCCTCCTGATCAAAAGTCAGTGAATGAATTGCTGATGGAGGGGTACAACCTAGCTAAATAATAGAGTTTTTCTCTGAGGAAAGTTGGAAGATCTCAAGGAGATGTTTATTCACAAGGCTGGCATATTTAACACCAGTGAGCTAAGTGATGCAGAGACTTAACTTGCTCCATATATGACCATCTCATTCTCACTTTCAGAGCTGACCATGCTTCTTTAATAGTATCTAAAAATTGGCCGGTTAGATTGTTTTGGATCAAGGCAGTACAATTTAGGGGATCATAATCTAGGTGATGTTCAGAGGTATTTCTAAAAAATAAAATCAAATCCTATATATGCTATAAAAAGAACCATTTGGGTAATTTTACTGGTTCCAAAATACAATAAAAGAAAGGTGTATTAGGAGTAAAAGGTTTTTATTTTTTATCATACTCTCTTTGCTCTGTGTCTTTCAAGTTACTAGTCTTCCAATGATGGGTCTGGTGACATAATCAGTGAGGGCTAGATTTGCACCAATCAGCCTCAGAGGATAGTGGCCCAGCCACAGTACTCTGGAAAGACATCGTGTGGGTGGGCACAGTGCATGGCCACCTGGAAGCCAGGCAGTAGATCAAGGGCAGCTTTGGTTGTGTGTCTGGAGGAGTGCCCAGGAGACCTCTGCTGTGGTTCCAGCAACCTGGAGAGATCTGAAGCTTCAACTGCTTCTTGTGCTTTAGGAACTACTATCCTGTTTCCCCGAAAATAAGACAGTGTCTTATATTAATTTTTTCTCCCAAAGTTGCGCTAGGTGTTATTTTCAGGGGATGTCTTATCTTTCCATGCGCTAGGTCTTATTTTCGGAGGATGTCTTATTTTCGGGGAAACACGGTAGTCCAGGGCTTCCCTCAGCTGCCAGTCCTTTCATTGCTTACCAGCCCATTTGGATGAAAAAGTCTGTTAGCTAGTCACCTAAATATTAACTTCACCAGTTGATATTGAGGTGACTTCACCAATATCACCAGTTCACTCCATTATCAACTTCTTTTAGAAAAGCCCTTCTTAGGTACATGAAGATGCTAGTACAAAGCAATAACCTATATAATAAAAGGCTAATATGCAAATTGTCCCCACAGGCGGGAGTTGGACTGACCAGGAGTTAGACGTATGCTGACCACCAGGGGATGGCGAAGAACATGGCGGGGGAAGGGAGGCCCTGGCTGGCAGCTGGCAGCTGCCAAGGACCCTACAATGCCCAAATTCTGTGCACTGGGCCTCTAGTTTAGAATAAGATCCTGCTTAGGTATCTTGTCACTGAAACAAGAATAACAAACCACCAACTGAGTTAGGATGAATGGAAAATTGCATAAGATAACCATATCAAATAGGAAGAACCACCAGCAAAACTGCATTCTTTGCCCTTGTATATAACTTTTTACCCAACTCCATCCTCTCACTGAAGTGTCTTGCTCCCTGACCTTGCCAGTCAAGTATAAACTCAAGAATATTTAAGAGAAAGTCTCAGTTTATTGGGTATAGACCAAGCATGTCAAACTCAAGGCCCATGGGCCCCATGTGGCCCACAATGAACATTTTTGCAGCCCAGCTAATTTAACGGTATGTAAGAGACATTTTAATAAAAATTTTGTATCTTAATTTTTACAATATCATGTTATATATAATTATTAATAATAAATGACAACCTTCACTAATGACTGATTACTATAATTGTGTTGCATTAATTTCTCTTACATGCCTTAGTGCAGGCGCACTATTTCTCTCCACTAATACTATATAGCAGCGAATATTTTAGCTGATTGCCATGTCATTAGTCTTGGACTGACTTACAGTGCAACAGGAAATATTTAACTTTTGGAGAACAAGAAAAATAGATTTGCATTACACTTATTAATTTGTGCAGTTATTCAGTGTCTGGTAAGTTAATGTTCAAGAAAAATATTAATTTTAATTTAAATGTTCTATTATTTATGTTAATGATTACTTACTTATTTCAGCCCTTTGTATTCAGCCTGTCTCTATAGAAATAAACATACATTTCTATGAAAATTGAAGCTTTTGTGTTTTTTGTGTGGCCCACATACTGTGTTTAAACCGTGTTTATTTGGCCAGTGTCAGCCTTTGAGTTTGACACGGTTGGGTATAGACTGTTTCAGTTTTGTGCAGGGCCTTCACAATGTTGGGAGTTATGGATCTGGTGGCAACTGCATTTCATGACTATGATCTTCTCTTTCATCACCCCACCTGCTCAACTCTCCCAATTCTCCCCTCTTCCCCACACCCAGCCCACTGCTCTATCTCAAAGTGCTAGATTAGAGCCATGGATGCTGAAGATTTACAAACTCATTGCAGGATGTATAAGTGTGGAATAGTCTTGAACTCTGAAGTAAATTTGGCTTCTAATTAAGTATGGAAGAAAAAAGTCACTTGAGGGGATTTCCTTTGTTGGGGCTTTAACAAGGAGCAAAAGCATGGCTTTCTAGTGATTCATTTGTATCGCCTGAGGAGAGATGAAATACAATGGAAATAGGATATGCTGGGGAGATGATGCTTCATGGTCACAGCCTCGCCTGCTAACTTTGTACCTGCAGCTACAGTTAACACCGATTTGAATTTCTAGAGGCATGGAGCCCAGCCTGGGTGCTCGGAGTCAGCTTTGTACCTTGGGTATGAGGAGCTTAGGAGTTCGGGCCCTCAATCAGAAACTGCCAAAAAGGGATGAGCCAACACCAGGCTCAACAGCTGGCCCAGGAGGTGATGGGCCATCCCTTCTCTACCAGAGTCTGCATTTGCTCCCCATCTTTGCCTTGCCCTTGTCTGCTATAGTGCCTGGAATTCAAAAATTAAAGATCCACTTTTTAGTGTATGGAGGAATAAATGATATTAAGATTTCTTTGGGAGTGCAAGACAAACCAAAATTAATAGTGGTTAAATATCGTGTGTTTGGAGGAGCGTCCAGGAGACCTCCCCCACAGCCTTCTGTGGGAAGACCTTTCAGGCTATTCTGCTTCATTTTGATGACTAAAAAGGCAGAGGGTCCAGAAGGAGAATGATGAAGGGCAGAGGCAAGGAAGTCACTTTATGAGAAGGTAGATCTGGGAAAAGGTTGGATTAAAAAGCTGGAGGAGTGGAGAGCGTGGGGAAATCAGCTGGGGAGGAGAATCATTTTAAAGATCAGTTCCAGTTATTGTTGTTTTCTATAAAACGTTTCCTGCTACTCATTTTGCCATTTTATTTAAGATTTCAAGAGACCCTTTCAAGGCTTTTTGTTAGGTTTTATTTCTTTTGGGATAAATGTTAAGGATGGAGCAAAAAGGCCATCAATGGCAAGAGCCATCCAAGTAAGAGCAAGGTTTTGCTGAGACGGGCTGAGGCATGAAATGGGCTGAGGTCCTGGGAGGGAGTGTGAGTGGCAAGACACCCCGACACACTTTGCCTGTCCCAGTTCTGCCCTGGACCAGCCCCACGAGCTCCTTGGTTTTGGCTTCTGTGCTCCCTTACTGCGTCAAAGGAGTACCCAGGCAGCTGCCACCGGGAAGTGGAGTAGCAGCAGCTGAGAGACTGGGCAGAAATCCAAGGGCTCGAGGCTGCCAACATTCGGTGCCTGCCTACCCTCTCAGCCCACGAGCTCCTTATCAGGCAGTCAAGGGCAGACCCGAGTCCCCCCTATTCCTCCACACCCCCACCATTGTCCCGAGGATGACCTCATGGGGTGGTTCCTAGGCAGAAGCATGTTGCCAGCTTCTCCCCTGAAGCCAGCCGAAGACTGCACGCTCCATGGTGCCCTCTGGACTAAACCTCTGAGGGGCGGTGCAGGCAGAGTTGACTTGGGCAGAGGAAGTTGGCACTTAATGGCAAATCGTGCTCCCTACAAAGAGATTTATAACCAGGGATCTCACTGCCTGTGCGGTGCTTTCAGAAAACAGTTCCTGGCTTGCCTGAGGAAGAGGAACTTTTGTGGAAAATGCCTCTCATTCATGCTCCTGGCAGATCAGCAAGCGTTTTTACGCCACAGAGGTAGCTCTGAAGATTGCTCACCCTACAGACACAGGCAGACACTTTGACAGGACACTGAGTACGGTGTGTGCCAATTGGCAGGCAAACTAGACAGGGCTCGGACTAAGAGCAAAGGGGAGGGTGTGTGCCCTTTCCAACACTCCTGACCCACCTGACAGTGTACCCTCCAACGAAAGGATAAGGTGATTTCCCGAAGGATCTAAGACCAGCAGTAAGCTAAATTTAACTCTAACATTATGGGTTGAATCATGTCTCCACAAAAAGGTATGCTGAAGTCCTAACTCCCAGCCAGTCCCCCAGGAGGTGACCCTTTATTTGGAAATATGTCTTTGCAGATGCAGTTAGTTAAGATGAAGTTGTATTGGAGTAGGATGGGCCCTAAATCTAATGTGACTGGTGTCTTTGTAAGAGATAGACAGGTGAGGAGAAGACGGCTGTGGGCAGGGTAGAGGCAGAGCCTGCAGGGATGCATCTGCAAATCAAGGGATGGCATGGATTGCTGAGAACCACCAGAACTAGGAAGGGGTGAGGAAGGACTCTCCCCTAAAGACAAAGAGGGAGCACGGCTCTGCCTACACCTTGACTTCATATTTCTAGACTCCAGAACTCAGAGAATAAATTCATGCTATTGGAAGCCACCCAGTTTTGGGTGCTTTGTTATGGCAGCCCTAGGAAACGATCCTCCCCAAACAACGTGTGCTTGGTAACTGTCACCCTGAGCTGGCCCAGAGGCCCAGGCAAACTTGCAGACACCCCAGCGAACCCCCATCAGCAGCACCAGGAACTGCATGCACTCCAGGAAAATGCTGTTAGTACTTTCTAGCTGAAGATGCTTCTCCTTCATGATCCCTGTGGGGGCTTTGAAAGCCCTTTTCATATCAAACAAAATAAAAGTGTCAATGGTTATCACCTTGTCCAATAATAAATGTGCTAAGTCCTTGTGCTTTTGCCCTGTGATTTTTGACTTGTGGAACAAGAAAACAGTCCTTCAGAGTAAAAACTTGATCATCACTCTTTGATCTCAGGAGAACAAGTCCTGATCATTCTAGAAAAAGAAAACCACCACCACCTACTTGCCTGGTTAGGCTTAAGGAGTTGAGAAGCTGGTCACATCACCCTTGGGTTTTAGTCCCTCACTGCTGATTCAAGTTTTGAGCTAAATGAACAAAACCTTAGCCTTTCGCCACAGCAGTGAATGATTGAGAGGACCTTGGCATCATTTTGGGTATTAAATGGAGGGGGAATTGCCCACTGAGGATGGCAGGATGGAGAATGTATAATCTAGGCATGATGTATAAGCCAGGGCATGATGGTGAAGGGCAAGGGGACAGAGCAGTTGCAGAGAAAGAGGCCACTTGAATAGCAGGTGAAAAAGAGAGTTTCTAAAGACTGGCAAAATTCTGGATCTGGCAAGGAAATATTTAAGGGAATTTACTTCATTTTATCCAGGAAAAGGAAGTTTTATTAAACTGATTTTAAAGCATCTGGATTTCCAGAAATATCCCACATGCCTCATAGGACAATAAGGATTAAGGAACAGAAAAGAGACACAGGGTTAGCTATCATAGGCACCTGCATAAAGGGAATGAGCCAGTGCAGCTGAAAGCTAAGGAAAGAAGAGAAATAATCTACCCTAGTTTTCATTGCATATACAGACAAATTCACCTGAGGACTAACTTTTCTCCTGAAAGAGACCTTGAAAAGATTTAACCCCATTAATTTGTATTCATTTTATGAGAAAAAGTGATTATATATCTTTGTCTAGGTGTGTGTGTGTGTGTGTGTGTGTGTGCGTGATTTCTTTAAAACTCACTGGGCTAAATGAGGTTCAGCTTAGAGTTTGCAAATGGATTTTCTGACTTCTGTGATCATTATCCTGTTCTTAAGAAATACAAGGTATGTGATAAAGAGTCAGATAAAACATACAGATGATTTTATACATAAATATATCCTCCCTTACCTATTGTCAAGTCTTAGAGCCATAGATATAGCTAGGATGGTCACTGAAAGACAATCGGTCCCATGATTTTTCATAATAAGAAACGAAGATGGTACCTTTAACCCCCAGAAATATATATAATTATCCCATAAAAATCCCAGCTAGTGGAGAACTCTCCTTGCTATTATTAGATTTCTTTGCACTTGGGATGTAAATATATGCTGAAAGCCATTCCCTCACAATGACCGGTTTCTCTATTGGTGTGTTTGAAGTCTGAGCTCTGCGGTGATTAATTTGGTCCTTGAGCTTGGTGAAGCTTCATTTTGGCTCTTCCTCAGTGCAAAGCTTGATTTGGCACGTGGCCCCTTATTCTACTTGTGTGTGTTCCCAGAAAACAGCGGGACTGTTCTCTTGGACTGTAACAGTTTCTGTAAGCCCAAGACTTTGTTCCACTGACTGTTCTTTCCTGTAACGGCTACAAAGGCTCTTAGTGGTATTTCTTTTCTAATGTCATAACCAAAGATGTGAATGCTACCCAGTTACCCGGACAAAAAAAAAAGCGTTCTCATCACGTGCCCTTGATTTCATGTGCCCTCTCCCAGGTCCCCTTTGTGAGATAAATTCCCCAGAATCAACTTTTCCAACAGCGGGCCAAACAACTCATCTGTAAGTCCAAAAGGATGAACAAAATTAAAGATGAGGATTTTATATGTACATGAAATACATGAGCAGTGTTAACGGTCTTCCTCTGCCTGCACCTGAATGCATGCACTTATTGGCTAGAAATATAACAAAATTCCGCATTAACCAAATGACCAACTAAGAAATAATATGGGGAAAGACCCAATATTTAGTGGATAATGTTACCATTTGCTTCACCCCTGTAAACCAGGAGTTGCATGATACTTTATGTACTTAACCTAAAGTATCCTAAGCAACTCTTCTAGGTAACTGCTATTACATTAATCTTACCATAAGGAAAGGAAGGCTTTGAAAGTTTAAGTGCCCTGCCCAAATCTGTACATCTGCAAGTACTAAAGCAAGAATGTGAGCTTGCATCTGCATTGTTTCTAAACTGTTCTCTTTCTCTTCTACCATAGATATTGACAACAGTCAGCCAAATACAGACTTCTATATTACATATATATATTATATAGATTTATTAATCATTAGGCTAATGATATTCACTGTAGCCCCTTCAGAATTAACTAGAGCATAATCAGTACTGAGGCCTTTGTTCTCCTTTGCATAAGTCAAATGAGACTTGCTAAACCGTTAACCCAAGTCAGTGTTTTTTAGCAAAACAGTCTTCAGATGGATGATCCCACATCTTCCTACTTCTTTCATCCCCAGAGCATGGCAGAGTCAGAATTCACTCCCACTACCCATCCTCTGCTTTTTCTGGGTTTGAAAATGAGAATTTGAATAGTTCCCTGACCCACAGATTACTCAGCCTTGGAAAACCCTGCCCTTTGATCTTCCATGTCTCTGACTCGGTGCACTTAAGCAATTGGAATTTCTCAGTGACCAGAAGAGAAACCAGTAGCCAAGCTGGTCTGTAACTTCAGAAGCCAACTCTGCTTCTTTTTTGGTGGTTTCCTGAGACTATTGAGAAAAGTGCCCTCAAGTCTTGAACACCCGGCAACTCACCTACTGGTACATGTGTGATCACTCCCCAAACTGCTCCCCGAGAACTCTCAGATTATCGTAACTCTGCTTTCTTTCCCTCGTTCTTGTGTTTTTTTCTCTCCCTCCTCATTCCCCTCCCTCCCTCTCTCCCTCCTTCCTTTCTTCCCTGTTTCTTTCTTCTTCTCTTTTTCTTTTCTTTTTAAATGAACCTCACATGCACAGGATTGCCTTAATCATATGTCTCAGTTTATGGTAGTTTATGACCCATATCATTATGAATCCCCATAAGGACTCTTTCTGTTTCATATAAAATGTTCACCTTCCCCTTTTATCCTGATCCTCATTCCTTTCTGCTCAGCCACTAAAGTGGCTACAGTGAATGTCATTAACATGGCTGATTGGTATCACTTGCATATATACGTGTCTGTAGCAGGCACTGCTCCCTGTCCTCCTTACATACTAATGCAATTAGTTGCTGGGTGCTAGCCATAATGATACCACTTACTTTTGGCCAATGGGGTATGAGCAAAAGTGATGTATCAAGTTAGGTTGCCCCGTAGGTGGAGATGTGTCCTTGCCTTTCCTTTTCCCCTTCCGTGTAGGAGCTGGAGCTGAGAGTGGAGGGTGGCAAAGAAACGTGATTGAAGCAGCTTAGGTCCCTGATGATTTGGAACCATTATACCCTCCCCCTACCCATGAATTTTTATAGGAGAAAAAAGTTATCCAGTTTAATCCACTGTTACACATTTGAATGATTCTGTTTTGAACAATGATCCAATTTCCTAGATAGATACAGCATCTTTGCAAAGTAGGTAGAAATATTTAAAATGTCTACATGTGTTTCAAACTTTAAATGGCATTGTTCGGTTTCATAGGTTTTTCACTCAGAACTATCTAAAAAAAATCTATCCTTGCTGCAATGGTCACACCTAGTTCTTGCTGCTAAGTTCTGCAGAAGAGGCCACTGTGTGCCTCGACCATATTTTTCTTTTTTTAAAACAACTTCTAATATTTATTTTTTTTTCAAATTAAAAGAAAAAGTTTGTTTTGAAAGTCACACAGGTGGAACTGAGCCAGCTGGGCTGCATAGGCTCAGGAAACAAGTTTTAGAGGCAGAAAAAGGGCCCTTGGAGCTTAGGAGAGAGAAGAGCAAAGGTAACGCCTGGGGAGAGAAGAGGAGGAGAGGAGGGTGCAGGCATGCTCCATTAGGGAGAGCTCACCTCCAATATTTATTGTTCTTCCTGAATATTAAAATATAATGCATAACTGTCATGTAAAATATTACAGTGCTATAGAACACAGAGAAAGAAAATTAGCCTTAATGCCAGCTCTCCCTCCTCCCTAACCATTTTCCCCTACTCCTCCCAGTGATAGATACCTAGATTGCTTCCAACTTCCCACTACCATCAATACCACCATGATGATATCTTTATGAAACTTTAAAATAATGTTTTCTTGCCCTAACTCAGTGGTCAGCAAACTCATTAGTCAACAGAGCCAAATATCAACAGTACAACAATTGAAATATCTTTTGAAAGCCAAATTTTTTCAACCTAAACTTCTAACGCCACTTCTTCAAAATAGACTTGCACAGGCCATGGCATTTTGTGGAAGAACCACACTCAAGGGACTAAAGAGCCGCATTTGGCTCACGAGCTGTAGTTTGCCGACTATTGCCCTAACCGGTTTGGCTCAGTGGGTAGAGCATCGGCCTGCTGACTGAAGGGTCCCAGGTTCGATTCCAGTCAAGGGCATGTATCTTGGTTGTGGGCACATCCCCCAGTGAGGGGTGTGCAAGAGGCAGCTAATCGATGTTTCTCTGTCATCGATGTTTTTAACTCTCTATCCCTCTCCCTTCCTCTCTGTAAAAATCAATAAAATATATTTAAAATAAAAAAATAAAAATAATGTTTTCTTGCCCATATATAGGAGAGAACATTTGCTGGTCATAGAGTAGTCTCATGTTTAATTCCATGGAGTTCTGCCAAAACTCTTTCCAGAACGGCTCTCCTAGTCTGCACCTCCGTTAGCAACGTCTGAGGCTCCCATTCCTCTACATCCTGCCTTGTGTCTTGTGTTATTTAAGTTTCTAATTTTTGCCAGTCTCAAGTGACTCATTTTTATTTGCATTTTATTGGTGTTTGTGTAACGGTTCATATACTTGTTAGCTATCTGGGCTTTCCCTTCTGTGAATTGCCTCTTCATACCCCTTTTCCTAATTCCTGCTATACTCCTGCTATTAATTCATGTTGGTTTTAGTTGCTTCTATTTATGACCTTTCAAAGCAGACATTCTTAGCTTTATTCATCAAGACCTTCTAGCCATTTGATATTCATTTTCACATTGGTCTGCAACCCCTATCCGATTCCTGGGTGAGTGTGCACTCCCACCTGACGCCAGTGGTGCCCTGGACATTCCCAATGGCCCTGAGCTGCCGAGAATCCTCAGCTTCCCACAGCTTCACTGGCAAACCACTCCCCTGCCCCCCTTCTCTCTATAGTTGAGTCCCCACATCTGAATATGACTACCAAATGGTGACCCTCTTCCTGTCTTGCAGCCTCTTTGCTTGCTCTGCAGTCAAGGAGCAGAGGGGAACAGGGTGCAACTGGGATCATGCAGCCAGATGCTAACACTCAAATCTTGGCCATTTGGAAATGGACACTTGAATGTAAATTTGGGGGAGAAACTTGTAAAGTCACTCCTAATTCCGAAATGTTGAGTCTTCAGAGGACATGTGGGAATTTACAGAGCTGACTCCAGCAATAGAAGATACCTATATTTGAAAGTCTACCGTGGCTCAATTACTGAGTCAAGCTGGCCTCCATCTTTTTCTTAAGATGCTTCTGAATCATTATGCAAAGATTGCTAGCAGACCTTCATATCTCTGAGTGTGTTTCAATCTGTTAGCCTTCTGCTACACAAATATTAACACATAAATATTAATATTTGAGTACCTGATATATAACAGGCACCATATGTTACATCAACCAATTGGCGTCGGTGCCAATTCAGCACTGACAGGAATCCCCAATTTGGGGCTGAGCAAAGAGAACTCAATTCAGTGCAAAACAGCTCAATTGTGACATAGCACAGCTGTGCACCAGAATGGCTGTGAGTTAACCCCAGGGTTAGGCCCCTATCTCTGCTCTGCTCCTCGCTGGTCTGTTCTGCCCCAGCCTGCTCTTCCCTACAATGGTCTCCCCCCCTCTGCTCCCATGAAGCAGTTTTGGTGTCTTCATCTTTGGTGTTTCAGCCCCAGCCAGGGAAATGCAATCTGATATTCTCAATGTAAAGGATGGCATGTAGCTCAGGGTCCCTAGGAAACAGAGCCAGAGGCATGCAGCAAAGGGACAGTAGTTTACTTGGGAGAGGAGAGACAAACCTTTGGGTATTAGGATGAGAAAAAAAAAAGGATTAAGGCAAAAAGTAGCAAGTGGCTTGGTAGGGTCTTTCACTGGATTGGAACTCAAGGATTGTCCCAATGGGCTTCAAGGGAAAAGCAAGCCTCAGAGCAGTCCAGGGAGAGAGAAGGAGAAGAAATTAATCAGCCTGGTTGCCTCCCATCTCTGGATTCCTAATGATCAAACAATCCCATGTTCAAAATTAACCCCCTGAATTTCTGGGTTGTGTCCTTTGACCCCTTCGGTGACCCCTGGGATGCCAGATCCTAGGCCCTGTGTGTTGTGTGTTTTCACCCAATTACAAAAGCAGAGGGGCAACGGCCTGTGTGACTGGAGAGCCACAATGAGGCAGGTGAGGAAGGTGCGCAGCCCCTGCCAATTACACTAATGGACTTTCAGGGAAAACATGATGTGATTTTCTGTTAGTCTCTTCTCTCCTCTGAGTGACATTTTAATCTTTACAGCCTTTAGCCCATGCCAACTTGTGATGTGTGATATTGTGATTTATAACAAGAAATATATATTTGGTCTTCTTCCCAGTTTCTGATACAGAGCTCCTAACACCCTTGGAATGCCCTGACAACAGCCATGAAAGGTGTCTTGTTATGGTGATAGGTGACTGGAAAGCACCAAAGAATGGGCACTGGTAGCAAGGGGAACCAGCCATGTGATTAGAGGACTGGAACCCCCATCCCCTTGACCTCCAAGGATGGGATAAGGGGGGGAGGAATTGAGTTGATCAGCAATAACCACTGATTTAATCAATCATACTTTTGTAATAAAGCCTTCATTAAAACAAACAAACAAACAAACAAAAAAAAAAAAAACAGGGTTCAAAAAGATGCCTGGAGATTTGGGGAGTATCGTGTGTCTGGAGAGGCATGGGAGCTTCTTCCCTTTCCTCACACCTTGCCCTACACATTTCTTCCATGTGGCTATTCCTGAGTTACATCCTTTTATAATAAAACAATAACATTTAAATAAAATGTTTCTCCGAGTCTGTGAACTGTTCTAGTAAAATTAATCTAACCCAAGGAGGGGGTGTCATTGGGACCTCCAATCTATGGCCCATAAGTCAGAAAGCCAGGTGACAACATGGGCTTGCCACTGGCATCAGAGATGTTGGGGAGGCAGTCTTGTAGGACTGAGCGCCTAACCTGTGAAATCTGATGCTATCTCTAGGTAGAATCTGATACTATCAGAATTAAGTTGAATTGTAGGACACCCAGCTGGTGTAGGAAACCATACCCCCTATATTAAAATTGGGTCCAGAACCCTATGAAGCCAATGGATGCCATGATGGTAACAGCCAATCTTAGGTTTCCTCTGCTGCTGAAATGAGCTGATAGCTGGCTTCATCGTTCCTTTCTTGCTTGGTGAAAATTGGCCAAATCTGTGATTTTATTAGTCCTCTAATTGCCTTTAGCCCTCACCTGTTGCAACTTCAGTAGGAACATGCATGCTTTTGCATAAATGTAATGAATTAGAAAGGGGGCAGAGGTTACTTTTGCTTTTTTGCAAAACTGAAGGAGAAAAAAAAAATAACTCCATGAGGTCTGAACAATGTTTTCCAAACTTTAGGGCACATAAAAGTAATGAGAGAACTTGTTCTCACCCATAGAGATTCTTACTCCAACAACCTGAGTTGGGGTTTGATAATTGGCATTTTCTAACAAGATCCTAGTTGATTTTAATGTCAGTTCAAAGGAACACATTTTGAGAAGTGCTGGTGTTAGAAGGAAAAGAATAGTCAAATATTAATATCCTGACTTAAACCTTCATTAGCCAGGCCAAAAGGAATACATTGCCTTAAAAAAAAAAATCACAATCTAGTGATAGAGAAAAGTGAAAAAAAGAAAAAAAAAGAATTATAACATGTTAGGAGAAGGAAAAGCTATAATAGGGGGCCTAATATAGAGCTACTCCTATGCAGGGCACCATGTCATCAAACGGACACTTAGATAACTTTCATGTTCTGCTTGACCAGAATTGCAATATATTCAGTCAGCCAATCTCCAAACACCAAGCCAACTCTGGGCTTTCTCACCCCAAAAAGGTTGACTGTGTTGCCCCAGCCAATCTGATAATTTCTATTTATCTCTTGTTCTTTATTCTTTATCCTATAGTATCTCTTGCTTTCTGCCCGTTTGATAGATCAAAAGGAAACTGTCCACTTCATAAAGTGTTCATTGTAGTTTGAATCACCCAAGTTGTCTTCTTTAATAATTTTTTTTTGCAACAAAGTACATTGTAAACCACCACAAAATTCCCAACCCAGTAGCACAGGCCCCTCAGGCTAATTAATTTCACTCCAAAAGACCCCAAAACTTAAAGTAATTGGAAACCTGAACTGACTGCACCGCATCCCAGCACAGCTGTGGGCCTGGAAGCAGTATCCATCTACAGAAATGACAAAATATTACTAAGACCACTTAGACTTACAATGACCATTATGGGGAATGTTCCAATTGGACATGCATTTTCAAGCAAGGGTTCTCGAACAACATGAAAATGGGATACCTATTTTAACTGGAATGCAGGAGGCTCCAAAAAACTTCAAAATGCCAAAACAGCTTCATTGCAAAAGGCTAATGAGAAATTGATGACAGGAGAGGAACTATAAGACTTGACTCCTCCTACTCTTCTCAATCTTCCTTCACCTGAGTACTCACTACCCTCTTCTGAACTGCCTTTCTGCTCTGAAGAGACCACAAGGCAGTAAGCAAAGACCACTCCGTTAATCTGGCAGCTGCAACAGTTTCCAAACCAGAAACCTAAAAACACCTGGGCCTCCCGTCTTGCACCCTCCCTCCTATTCGTCCATCATCAAAACACTGGCTCAGAAATCTGTGTGTCAACTGCACTCTACCAGGATGCTGGAAAGAATATTGTACTCAAGCTTTGGTTAAATCCTTTCACACCAACTAAGCGCCCACTATCTATCCTGGTAGGAGGGCCCCTCCCAGTGCTGATGGCACTCCCAGGGATTCCCCAGTAAACCGCTATCTATCATTTATGCTCTTAAAGAGCCAGGGGAAAATTAATTCTTGTAGAGACGGTGGGGCTACACTCTCTACTTTAAACTCCACTTTGGAACTTGCACATGGGATCCTAGGAAAATGGCCGAAGCCAAAAAAAGGTGAGAATTCTTACCAGAGGCAGCTCTTCTGGATCTCTATAGTGTCGGGTTGGGAGAGAAAGGCAAAATTTCAGGTGGACCTTCTTTCCAAATCCCGACCCACTGGTTGTCCTCCCCCCGCCCCCTTCTCCCCCCCCCCCCCCCTCCGGTTCATCCCCTCTCAACAATTGCTTTTTGGCACATGTTGTCCATAAATGGAAACACACACATTTCCCATTCCCGTCTTCCACCCACAAATTTAGCGCCTTTTCCATCTTAACTAAGCACTTACCATACCCTGTTGGTCATACCTTTTGCAATTTGAAGCGCAGCAGCAAAACTAGCACAGATTTCTTTCTCCTTCATCACAATTTCACAAATAGAAAACTCATGTTTACTGTGGATCTTAGCGACCTCAGCAAACGATTTTCTTTCTTTATTAAGTCGATAACTTCCACCTTTCACTTACAGGAAGCACTTTACAACTTCTCTGGGGCACACCTGAACTGCCCGCCTTCCTGCTCTTACATTTTGGGGCCATTATTAAGTAAAGGACGTGATCTCTGAGCACCAGCCCTGCGACACCTCCCCAGTCGGTCTGACAAGCCAGATGGCTACTGAGTGACTGGCAGGTGGGAGCGCCCACACCCAGGGGACGCGGCTCACGTTCCGGGGGCGGGGCAGAGCAGACCTCGCAAGATTTCATCACGCGACTCAGGACGGTGCACAGGTTAAAACCCATGAATGGTTTATTTCTGGAATTTTTCATTTAATGTTTTCATACTGCAGTTGATCGTAGATAACTGACGCTGCAGAACATCGTGAATAAGGGACGACTCCTGTATCCTTATTCCAGTAGTTAAGCTTGGGGAGCTGAGCATTAATTTTTTGCTGATTCCTTCTCTTGAAGACCCTGAAATGTTTTCTCTTTGGAGTATGTCCACTTGGTGGCTTTACTTAGCAAGTATTAAGCACCTACTGTGTACCAGGTACCGCTGTAGGAGTGAGGGGTACCACGCTCTCATAGAGCCACTTTCGGGCGGGAGAGACAGATGTGTAAGCCAGTTTGTGGTAAGCATTATGAAGGAAACACAGCAGGGGGAGGAATAGAGAGTGACGGAACAGGGGTGCTTTCCTCCCATTTCTCCAGAGGCCTCACTTTTCCTTTGTACCTCAGGGCTCCAGCAAGTGGTTTCCTTGTCTGGATCCCCCGCCGCCTCCTTTTAACCCTCCCTTTTGCTTGCCTTCCTCTTCCTCTTCATGCTCAGCCCCAAGTCACTTCCTTAGGAAGCCGCCTCTGGGCTGCCAGGAGGGCGCAAGTTCAGGTTCCCATGGAGGCACACCGCCAGGGGTTCTCCCCAGGACACTCACAGTGGCAGGTGTATGAAGCCATGTCATGCCTTGTCCCCTCCAGGCTGTAAGCTCGCCCGTGCCTCCTTCACTGCTGTCCTTAGAATCTGCAGCTGTCAGAGCAGCTACCCAACGAATAAACAGCTTGTCTGGTTAAGCTGCAGTGTGCCAGGCTAGTCAATTAAATAGACAAGACCCTCCCCAAGCCTGTTTACCAAATACTGTGCTTAATCTTGTAGGCCATTTAAAGGATGTTGGCAATATTTTTTTCTACTGGAAGATTAATCTCTGTAATTTTGTTTCATTTGATTATGAATATCAATACTAGCTTATGATGTCCTTTTCTTTTCACTTTAACAAATCTTCATTACTCTTGGAAACCTGTGCTGATTGAACCAGGTTTAAATGAATCATCTTTCGTTTGTAAAAGACCGAGTCATAAATAGGCAGAATCAACCCATGCTTTTATTTCCATTGCATATAAAAATTTCATATGAAGGTATTGATGTACAGTACTATCCCCATGGGCTGTAAGAGAGGCTAAGAAACCACTAAAAGAATCATCATTTATAATGCTCACACACAATTTACCATTCTGAAAACATTATCTAAGGAAATAAAATAAAAAAACAACTAAAATCAGGAAGGATGTGTTTTTGTAATTAGTGTCCCCTTTGTACTGTTTAAAAAACAAAAGTAATCAAATTCCTTTGGGCCAGGGCTGCTAAAATCTACAGTTTGTGTCAAAAAAAGAAAACAAAATAACAGGAGGCTCATTTTTCCTAAAAAGAGGATCTCTCCTTTCACTAAGTCACATCTTCTGAGGGCTGGGCAGTAGTGGAAGGTTTCATCCTCCACTGTGAATGTGTCGGCATTGGGAGCTGGCCACTGGGAAAGGCTGCATTTTAAAAATTCTAAAGCAATAGAAGTTTTGCAGAAACCAATTCTAGAGAATGATAAATCCTTTATGCCATGTCATTTGGTATCGTATAAAACATACCTTGTACGTCGTACATATGGACTCACATATTAAAAATTTGGTTGATTTCAGTTGAAGAAAATTCCCAGGGTTAAAAAAAATGACCTTTTTGGTTTTATATAGTCTCTTAACATGACAGGGAGCTGATGAATAAATGACTAACCAGCGTTCGAGACCTTTGGCTCTAGTTTCAAATCAAGTTCATTTGCCTATGTGCTCTAGAAGCCAAAAATACTTCTTATAATCCGGGACAAGAATGTATTTCCCCAGTAGTGTTTGAAAGTAGAAAACAAATGTGGCTAAACTCAAGTAGCTCCTGATCAACAGATGGGGAAAACCATCACCATGTAAGCAATGCTGCTTCATGGCAAGAAGTACTTAAGCTTGTATCTCAAAAGGGTCTCAGAATCTTCCAGAGGTGGTCTGTGGTTTTGTAAAATCCAGCTACTGCCAGAAAACCAATAGATTCAAAGCTCAGATGTGGAATGCCCAGCCCTAGCCACACAGTAACCTTACTTTCAAATGCAGCAAAACAGAAGAAAATACTGGTTAAAGTTAAGGCACAGCCCTGGGACCAAAGACCTGCAGCTATGTTTTTTTAAACTTATATATCTTTATGTATTTTATAGTTTTTTTTCCTTGAATTTTCCATAAACAAGCTCTAAGGTGACAAGACTATATTACAGGAGAAAAAAAAAATGTACAAGGAGTATGTATACACACCATTCATTCTCTCACCAAGAGTTTCCAAATATATCAACACCATCCCATCATGGGATGATGTTTTAATAAGAACTGATAATTTACAATTAACATTACAATATGTACATTACAATAAATACATGGTTGTAAACAGACAAACAAGACTGTATTACAGGTAAGGTCATTTGGTGAGAAAAAAAATGCATGGCACAAAAAAATAAATAATGCATTCAAAGATTATCATAAAGCTTTCTGTGAAATCCATTTCATTCAAGTTCCCCCCCCCCCTTATCTGCAATTTGTTCTATCTACATTATTTTCTTGTGAATTGTAAGTGATGTAAAAGAAAATAAAATCAAAACAGCATTACTGTGTTTAGTAACTTGCAAGCTGAAATGTACTGGTTATATGCAAACTCGGACATCTTTTTCCCACACAGTACCCAGATATTGCATTTTCTTATGGCATTTTAGGAAATGTAAAGCCACTTGTGAAAGGATGCTATTTTTAAAGCGGTGAATGATACTGAAGCACACTTGGGCAAGAGAGGAGAAAAAGGAGGAGTGAGGGAGAGGATCAGCAGATCGTACAGTGCATTAGTCCCTGACTCTTGGATAGTACGCACTTTCTACAATTTGATTGTCAATCAGTGGGTACCCTCACAGCAGGTGACCATTAACACCCAACAAATGGGGGGGGGGGGGAAGCCTCTCTTTTTAGTGCAGTTATAAACACTTTCAGGCCTGGATTTGTTTGTGACATATTGCTGCTTCAATTTTTTTTTCTCATTATTAAGATTCTAGGCACTCTGTGGGGAAAATACCAAGTATTAGGGAGAGGAGGGAATGAGACTATTTTGGAAAAAGGAATAAACCCTAGATTCTTTGTCATTTCTTCTAGGCCTCCACCAGGGATAAATGAAATTAAAACAGGTTGCCAGGAGTTCTTGTGAGACTGTTTGGACAAATATAGGACTTTGTCCCAAAGGTTACTGTCTGATCTTTACAGGGAAAGGAGGGTGGAGATCGGAACGTTAAGAATCAGTTGATTCCTATTCTGCTCTGTGTAAAAGCTTTCCATCAGGGGATCTCAGGAGATCAAAGCAGGAGCTATCTTCAGCGAGGGTCATTTTCCTGGCTGACGACTTTGCTATTCATCCCTAGAAGGCTCCCTGCCTTCCCAAATATCAATGCTTTTCAGCGTTATGCTTTTCCTTCACTGATTATTTTCCATTTAGTCAGACACCCCCTTTAGTTCTAAGTCAATTCTTAGATATCAATTTGAAAATGACTATCTGGGTGCCAATCTTTTCCCAGAGAAGGTACTCACTTTGTGAAGAGTTACAATGGAAAAAAAGTCCAAAGTAAATAAATGCCCCAAGATGCCAACTGATGACAAATACTGGAAATTAATCTCTAAAACTGCAATAATGCTTGGTGCCAAATTCAGCCAAAAGCGCTCTCTTTCTTTATTTCAGCAGAATCTTTTTACCCAACCCAGTATTTTAGGAGGGTATTATATTACCAAACCACAGGTGCCAGTGGCATCATGAATGGCTTTCCCTCAGGATATTTAAAGGTTCTCTATAAGACGTACTAATGAACCAACGATAACTAATAAAGCAATTTCTACATACTACTTGTCCATTAGGGAAGGGTAGTTGCTACATTTAAAATCACTTCTCCAGAATATTCCTTATATAGTTCTTACTCCCATGGTAAAATCATGGAAACGCACATTAGTTGTACTGGTGTTTGTTAATATATTCTAATATTGTTAAAACTGCCTAACTACCTGTTAAACTTTCCTCTGTAAATCAAGAGTAAAAGCTAGTCATTCTACATGACTTCACAGTAGAAATGAATGCTAACCCTACCTTGACTATCTGTTTGTTTTTTCCCCCATCAATCAAAATGGCAATGATATATGTGATAAGACCCTATCTAGTGAAGGTGGACAAACACATACTAAATGGTAGAGCAGCACAAGGGGCAAAAGTTGTTCATACTATGACTGTGAAAATGATAAAAATGAGCATGACGCATGTGGGTAATTACAAAGACATGCACTTGTGAAATGAGGGTCTACTGACATAGCAAAAAGTTATCAGAAGACACTACGTAGGAAAATATCTAAAAAAGACTGACCATTTTAGCTACTGGGTATTTATATATATCTCTCACTTGCTTCAGACAACACCAACAGATGATTGCATGTCCATGAGGCCTAAGACACGTTAGAAAAAAACGCACATCAAAGTATTACTGAACAAATATTCACTTTGCACACCATGAAGAAAAACAGTAAAGAGCAACTCTGCTTACCTGAAAAGAATGAAACAAAAAAAAAGTAAATGAAGACCTACAAAAAGAGTTTCCTGCAACATAAAATTTGTCTTTGTTTTAAAATATGGAAGTCATTGGTATATAAAACAAGGAATCACTACAAATCAGTTAATTGCTATGAACTATAAGGTGCAAGTAAAATTCGTAAATTAGATTTATCCAGTGTAGCACAGATTGGTACTGAAAACTTGCAAGTTACTCCTTAGAAAAAAATAAACCAGTGGCAGATGAAGTTCTGAACATAGTTTTTTTTTTTTTTAAATATAATACTTCAATACATTTAATAATAAAAGTAAGCTCTACAAAAATTCTGTTTTACATATCATACAAAATATAGAGGTCAGTGCAGCTCACTGAACCACACTATTCAGTCATGTATCAGGAAGACTTGAAATTAGAAAATTATGCAATTTCTGTGGCTCATCTTCCTCCTGGTAACAGATTCACGCTGTGTCCTGTTCCTGACCCATGTGTTGTTTCATCCACTAGTTCACTCTTGTCTGTGAAATACCTTCTTTCTGCTGAAAATATTGCAAACAAATAAAAAGAAAAGAAACCCCAAGTCCTATCAACCTCTGGGCTGTCTGATGAGCCACACGCTCTTGGAAATATTTTGGAATTGATTTTTCTCTGCTTTGTCAGCTTTACCAAGCTGAAATCTTGTTAAAATGCTGTTCGTGAAGATGTCCCCCTTGGTCTGATGACATGGAGGTGAAAAAACTGGTTACAATATTCCTGAGCTCCAGACTGAGTAGTCAAGGTCAGTTTTGTTCAACAAACGTCCTGGCAGATGACAGTGAGGTGTGACCATGGTTGTGGCATGTGACATGCACTTTGGAAACAATTTTTTTTTTCTACTAAAAAAAAGAAAAAAGGCATGAGAGTCGTTTGCACTGTTACGTGTCAGGAGAATGATCATCGATGACACAGGCTTCGGGCTGGCTTTCCTCCTCTTCCCCTACTGCTTCTTCTTCCACCTGTTCATCCAGGGGGATCTCGGTCGACTCCGAGTCTTGAGTGCAGAGAGTCTTGGAGTCACTGCAGCTAGTGTCTTCTTCTACTTGACTTCCACTGTCCTTTTCAGTGTCGGATTCGCCATCCTCCTCTAAAGTGAGTTCAAACTGGAACTTCTCAGTCTGACCTGGCCGGCCCTCCTCCTGGTCATCAGGTGCTGGGGAGGGGCTCTGAGGAATTGTGCTCTGGTACCATTCACGATTGTCCTCCAAAGTGTCCAAAATGTCCTGGGCATCAGGATGGACAAGGTCTGCCCATGTCTCCCAGAGAGGATGAACGATATAGTCTATGAAGCCCACCTGGTTAAAAAGAAATCCAGTTTGAGTACAGGTCTTGGGACGAAGAAACTATGGAAAGGGTTAACTAGATCCCACAAATATATCTGATTTATATCATTTTATAAATATGACCTAAAATTCAAATAGAAACATAGGAAACATTACGTGGCCTGAAAATACAACATTGAACAGAAGACTACTAACTTTACTTTGGTAAAACAGTCACTGTTTTAGGCGACGGTGAAAATTAGCTTCTAGAACTTCTTATAACCTAAAAATCCTACAGCTGTTGACATGGCAGGGCTTGGCTTGAGGCCCAGACTTCATTTTAGAATAGCCAGGAATAGGTAAATCAAGATAACTGAAGTATTGTCATGTATCCCACATGAATTCATATAGCTGAATTCACTTAAAAAATTCAGATAAATTGTCTCTATGCCTATGAATATACTATGTGAAAATAGTCATTTGTGGATATAATGCTATAAGAACATAGAAGTGACTATGAATAAAAAGTGAAAAATCATAAGGATAAAAGAGTCTTTTGAGTTGTAAAGACTAATGTGCAAGTGAGCTTGCAAACATGAAGTACTCATGTAAAAATCACTAAAACACTGCGTGACATGGAACGATGGAATCCAACGTTCAGGTTACTGGTTTGTGCGTAATGCGTCACCTGTGATTTCTCCACAGAGGCATTGTGCTTGTCACACATGGGACTTATCTCCATGCCCCGTTCCCTCTCGCGGTCTCCTTGGCGGAAGAACTCCTCCATTATGCGGTCCGTCCACTGGCGGTACAGCTGCAGCGGCTTGGTCGGGTTGCTCAGGTCCGCACAGTGCACCATATTCTGGAGGACCTAAAACAGACAAGTGCATTCTCGACTCAGCACCTGTTCCTTTTCCCCCCTTTTTACTAGAAATTCACATGTAATGACTGCGACTCTTAAAAATAGATGTTGTGTAAGGTTCATTCCAAATAGTTCAACCATGATGTGTCTATGTGTGGTTCACACTTATATTAATAGTCCAGAATTATGACACCTCTACTGCATTTAAATACCAAGAGCTGTTTATGTGCATGGCTGATTAAATTTGGAGCTGCTTAAGTGGCTGGTTTTGTGAGATGTTAGAATTTAAAAAAAAATGCATATGCAAATGTAAAGACTAAGCTGGTTAAATTCATAAGTTGGGAGAAAGGAGACATACATTTTATCAAAGCTAGACACACAGACACATGAGAAAATTCAAGTCATGCTTTACCTGAATTCTGTCAGAATAATTATCAAGAAGAAGAACTCCAGAACTGGTCACTTTCTTAGTTTCAACCATAGTTTTCAAATCAGCCAGTAGATTCATGTGTTTTGACATGTCTGTTGCAAGTACCTGAAAGATAAGGAGTATTTTTTAAAAAAATATTTTTTATTGATATTTTACAGAGAAGAAGGGAGAAACTTAAACTAAAGATAGAGAGTTAGAAACATTGATGTGAGAGAAACATGGATCAGCTGCCTCTTGCACACCCCCTACTGGGGATGTGCCCGCAACCAAGGTACATACCCTTGACCGAATCAAACCTGGGACCTTTCAGTCCGCAGGCCGACGATGCTCTACCCACTGAGCCAAACTGGTTTCGGCGACAAGGAGTATTTTATTAAGTAAAAAAAGAATTTGCAAATAAAAGTACTATGCAGAATTTGGTAAGAAATGGAAATCTACTCTCCTCTAAACAGCATCTATGGCAATTCTTCACTACGTCTTGGGGCAGAATCCTTTCCTCTTTGTTGTCAAGTTTTTTTTGGAAGCCCAGATATATGTGTGCAATATACAGAAATGTTAGGCACTGATAACCAAGTTTATGATGGGAAAAAAGGCATATCCATGATAAGACATCATTACATATTTTTCCCATTCCTTAGACTAAAAAATGGTTAGTGAATGCTGATGAGCTGATACAAGATTGCTCAGAGTACTTCAGAAAGAGAATATTCTGGGCAATTTTCTGCTTATCCAAGATAATTCTTTCCCCTGTATATACAAAGCTTAACAGAATGGATTTTTTGATAACCAGAGATTTTCCTGTGTCTCCTAATCACTGTGAATAATATGCATAGAGAAAGTATTAAAATCATGGATGTTTTCTAAATGGCACTCTGATGGAGTCTCCCCCCCTTTTTGAGTGGAAAAAATTCAAGCTATGGTCAGCACCTCTGCTCTTGTTAGTCATCTTTCTGCCTCCAACAGATCAGAGGAGTTCAGAAAATAAAGCTAGAATAATGAGGGTAAGCTATCATTATTCTTTTAAAAAATGTTGTTATTGATGGATTTTAGAGAGAGAGAAAAAGAGAAAAACATTGATTTGTTGTTCTATTTATTTATGCATTCATCAGTTGATTCTTGTATGTGTGCCGAATGGGATCAAACCCACAACCTTGGAATATCACAACGATGCTCTAACCAGCTGAGCTACCCGTCATTATTTTATTTTATTTTATTTTATTAAAATATATTTTTATTGATTTCAGAGAAGAAGGGAGAGGGAGAGATAGAAACATCAATGATGAGAGAGAATAATTGATTGGCTGCCTCCTGCACGCCCCTATTGGGGATTGAGCCCACAACCTGGGCATGTACCCTTGTGACAGGTATTGAATCTGGGACCCTTCAGTCTGCAGGCCGATGTTCTATCCATGGAGCCAAATGGGTTAGGCTATCCATCATTATTTTTAACTTTAAACTACTAGAAGTAGAAAACCTATTACAGAACATCAGGGACAGCTTCTCAAACATAAAGGGGCAGCAATAGGTTTTGAAATATATAGTTCCTTTCATTTAATATTCATTCTTTTTTTCTCTAACAGTTTGCATCACAGCTTTCTTTTTTGCTTTTATCAGCTACTTACAATGTCAATGACCATTTTTCTTAATGACTGTCTTTGCTTTTTGGTCAAATTCTGGAAAATGTCACAGTTTTCTTCTTGAAGCAACTTAAAGCCCACGGCCAAATGATGGTTCTCCAAGACAGAAGAATCGTTGTACATCAAGGCAAGTTCAGAATCTTAAAAGAAAGACGACAGATAAGAAGATTAGCAAAGCCATTTATTCTAAGTTTATCTTATTCTTCATATGCTGAGATAACTTTCGGTTTAGAGCTCAATTTCCCCTACACATCTCTGCTGGCCTTACCATACAGAACAACACCAAGAAGGCAATGTACTAGTTACTGTAACAGTGGCAAGAGCAATGAGATCGTGGGAGTGAATTCTAATGTGAATGACATGTGGCAAGTCATTTCACACCCTGTGTCTCAGCTTTCTCTTTGCTAAAGTGAAAGCAGAACTGAACAGGTAGCTCCTTCCCTCCAGATCTGCCATAGGTCGCTCCATAAACTCAGCAGAATATGACATTATTCTTAACATTTGCAACGTGTCCAAAGCTTAAGGTGCGGTATTCCTGAAAAGTGTGCATCACCTACCCAACATTTATATAATGCAAGGATCACGTGACTTAGGATTGCTTGTGTTCCGAGAGGGTACAAGAACAGTTTGGAACACACAGAGAATATTAGATTTGTCCATGCTGTTCTTATTTTCATCCACAGTATAGCTTTGAAGGTAAAGGCTTTATTCATCTTTCCATTTCCTTTTCCAAGTACTGTGGCAGTCATCGTATACAGGTCTATTGCCCTTTCTACCTGAGCACGCCTAGCTTCACGCAGAGCAGGATGTCAGGCTGCCTACGTAACTGCACGGTGACGATTCTGCCGCTCTCACAACTGCCCTGGGCCTGTGCCTTTTAGGCAGTGAGAGATCCTGCCTCCTTACTAGTTCCTGTAAATACCTTACAGACCAAAGAAATTGGTGCTATTCACTGTTTCCACTTAAGTCCTTGTAAAGACTACAAGTGCATGTGTTTGATCTTTTTACTGACTCATGTACAGAAAATACATTTGGAAATATATATTCTTTTCTAGGAAAGAAATACCCAATACTCCTTACTGAATATTTTGAAGGAGTGAGGGAGGAGAAGTGAGGTTCAAGACATATTTCTACTGTGAAATCTATGACTTCAATAGTACTATAGAAATAGGAATTTACAGTGAAATATTTGTCCACAACTACGGAAACAGAGATGTCTAAAGTACCAGGCAGTGCATATGTATGGTATTATTTATTATCTTCCTTTTTCTTTTGACAAAGCAATAGTATTCATATTTTATAGGTTAGTATCTGGTCAATCTGTCTTTTAAAAAGTCTGTAAAAGCATATAATTATGAATATTTATCCATAGACAGTTAAACATATAGAAATAAAAATTTTTTAAACTATAAAGGATCTTAACATGTTATTGTTTCTATAGTAGAATCATATTGAATAATATATACTGAAAGGAAGTCACAATGTTTTCCGAGTGGAAGGCATAATGCATTTTCTAATTAATCTATTACGGTTTTTAAGGGGCAAATGTGTATGTAGACAAAGGCATTAACAGAAGAACTAACCCAGATTAATTTATATGCCCTGTGAAGAAAGAGAAAAGAAATTCAGGCAACTGAGCCTGCAGAATAAAAGATGAGGAGCTGTTACTTTAAGGAGGAGGCAGATCTGTGGTCTGAACTATAAAACAAAGAACCTAAATTCTACTCAAGGTAAGGATGGTCTTTCACATGAGGGTGGTCTAGGAGCCCTCCCCAGCCTGTCTAGGTAGGCAGTTAGCTCCTGACATGTAACAAGAGTCCAGACTGGCCAGAAAGACCATGAGATGATTCGTAATTAGACTGGCGGGCCTCCACTGCCTCTCTAATCTCTGGGGCTCTTACAGAAAGGTGGTGGTGACTGCTGATTTTTAAATGAATGCATGTTAGCATTTAAGAACCTGTTTCTACTCTTCTTTAGAGCTGAAGATGTATAGTCACGTCTAAGGGGAGTAAGATTTTGTAGTTCTTGAGTGCATTTTGAAGAAGCAGAGGTGTGTACTGGGACTCAGAATCAGCCGGGGGAGCTCCAGAACCTCTCTACCATGCTAAGTGTGCAACCTCATGGCGCCTTTGTAGCCTCCTTAAAATAGGGAAGCTGGCTGCCTAACTATGGGTTTATAAATGTGAGGATCAGCAGTCTTTAGGATTCTTTATTACAGGAAATGTAGATGAAACCTTTCGCACTGAACACATTGGCAGCACCAGCTCTGAGGTGCTAAGTGTGCTGGTCTGAGCCGCTGATGCTCAATCCATGAAAGAGCAACATAAACTTAATGTCTACATAAAAGAGAGTTTATTGCAAACTAAAAATAATCACATAGTTTTGAGGGTGTCTCACAAAGTGTTTTATTACAAGTTTACAAGTTATTAGAGGGACTCATTATAGCATGCTATGAAGTTAAGATTTATTTGTGCTACTGGCTAGTAGGCCTCTTCTGTTTCTGAAGTACAGTGCTTGCTGGCATGACCCCTAGTCAAACACTAACCAGGGCAACCATTCTCACAATGCCCTGGGCTCTGATCAACCATGAGATACTTCCATTACCAGGTGATGTTGCTGATTCATTCTCTCAGGAATAATATGGCCTCACTACACCCCACCCTCCAGGAAACATTAGCGATCAAAGTTCCTCTGGGAACGGTTCACCTCCCGGTGGTCCCACAGAAAAGAGATCATCACAACATTACTGAATAACAAAATACTTACAAAAACAGGGTTAGTTATCCTTCACCTCAAGCAAGTCATCAGCAACATGACCTTAAACAGACATCCTTGGCCACTGTCACTGTACTTCTAATTCTCCTCTAAATTTCTCCATTATCTGTCTCAGTGGGTCTCACACTTTGGAAAGCATCAGATTTGTCTGTGAACTGAAGATCAGCTTCAGTTCCAGACTCCACGGTACCCTGATGCTCGCCAGAGCCCTCCAGGGCCAGCCAAAGCCTGTTTGCCCTTTGAGGGTCCATAATGAAGAATAAAGCTGGTCCTCATTTAAAAAAACCTATCAGAATTCTTGGAAACAGTGATTTTATTACCAGTTGTTTTAATTTTTCTTTCTAATCTATTCTTATCTCTAATGTTATGGTACGGGAACCTACAATCCTATATAATAAAAGGCTAATATGCAAGGGAATAGAATTTCTGTAAAGCTAACACCTCTTGCAGTGACCTAGCTCCAGCACCTGAAGATGCCTTCAGAGATTTTCTGACAGCTCAGTGTCAGAGATCCCCCGTATTGAATAGTCTCTACCCCTCCTCATATTCCCAAATTCAGTGATGACTTGTTATGTGATGAAATGTCACCCACCAAGGGGAAAAAAAATTCAATGGTTAGAAAATATTAAGTTAAATGAGAAGTTCCTGCTGCCCTTATTAGGAGGTTTAAATAGGCAAGAGCAGGTCTGGGTGTGGTGAAGGAGAAAGGAGTAGTTACAGCCTCTGAAGAGGATGTAGTGCCGACGTACATAAGTGAGGAAGGCTTAACCTTAATTCTGGTCATTTTTCTTTTTTATATAAAACACAGGGCAAAATAACTACCTAAACTTTTCTGTCAACTTTTACTTGGATTATCCTGTGTACTAACATGGCAACATATTATTTCTATAGAAGTACTGGAATATGTGTTTTCCAAATAGCATTACACCTCATGGGATATAACAATTTTCAGAACTAAATTACATTAAGACACACTCTCATTAAAATGCATGTTTACACATTCCAAAAGAACTAAATGGCTCTGGAAATACCCCCAAGTACATAAAGACTCTTGTTCTAAAGTGGCAGACAAAAGAAATATCTTCTGCAAAAATAAATTTAACTCTACTTACTTGTATTGATCAGAAACTGATTGGACACACCAGGGTGATCTACATCATGTATTGCACTGGCAAAAATTGCTGCAAGAATCTCCAAATCTGTAAACACAGCCTGGAAAATCAGACAATATAGATAACATCACTATTCTATAATAACACATATTAAGATTTAAACAAATGGAAAATTACTTCCTAGAATTTGATGGAAAACAAAATGAAGTTTCAAAATATATTGTGACTAGTGAGTGACCCTGGGTATGGATTCGTGCACATTGAAAGGAAATTAATTAGAAGGTGGCCAGTGGGGCGGGACTGGGCTAGAGGGCCGGACACGCCCGGGGCCAACCTCTGGTGGTTTCGGTCCCTCCCTGGCATCTGTGGAATGAGCTGGGTTCCTCCACAGGTGGAGGGTCCCTTGGCTTGGCCTGTGGGTATTGAGCTGAAACCAGCTCTCCAACATTCCCTGAGGGGTCCCGGAGTGCGAGAGGGCACTCTGCAAAGTTGCTGTCATATAGGGTGTGGAACGTAAACACAAGTTTGCGGGGCCGGCAGTGTTCCAGCAACAATATAACCCATGTCTGAATGTGGAATTGCATGGTCCCATGAGAAACTGGGCTCCTTCCTCTCTGGTTTCAGGGTGTGTCACCAGAGAACCGCTGCTGCCAAGTCACTATAACTCAGCAGCTCCTGTGTTGAGCATCTGCCCCCTGGTGGTCAGTGGGCATCATAGCAACTGGTCTGACACAACATATTAGCCTTTTATATATACAGAAGATATTTTGGGAAGAGTTCTATAGATAATGAATTACTCGTGAACTTTGTAAGTATGATCTTGGAAGAAAATATTTTACCTAATGTTATAATTTATGATACAATTTTTTCCGTTGATTAGATATTTTTAAGTATTAAAAAGGAGCATCAGAAATTATTTTTTACTCAAACCAGGGTTTCTCAACTTCAGCAGAATTCACATTTTTGGGCCAGATAATCTCTGTTACGAAAGGCACTTCGTATTAAAATATTTTTAGCAGAATCCCTGGCCTTTACTCATGAGATGTCAGTAGCATGTACCCCCTAGTTGTGGCAGCCAAAAATGTCTCCACATATTACCAAATGCCGGTGGGGGATGGGAGGAGAAGGAAAAGGAATCACTCCCAGTTGAGAACCACTCACTAAATGATGAAATATTAACATAGTTCTATGATGAAAACAATCTGAATTATAAAATATATTAGAAAAAAAATATTTTCCCAAACAATTAAGGAAATAAAATTGCTTAAATAACAATTTAATGAAACAACTTCTTAGGATTTGATAAAATTGAAGTGTTTCCTTCTAATCAATCCTATGAAAAACATCAATGCATTGCTTATATTTTAAAATAATTATCCTTTGACTATAAATGTAAAAGCCATCAGACTACTATTTTGACCAGAAAAACAAACAAACTAAAATTATAGAAGCCTAACAGATGTGCTTTAAGGAATGTCCATTAGGTAATTTCAAGGAAGCAGTGAATCCCAAAATCGCTAGTCAACAGATGAATTCCTAAATCACTGGTCAACTTTCTCAAACAAAATCATCAGACTTTATTTACCACCACATCTTTTACGTTATAACTCAATATACTTCCAATGAAGCCAATTATTTTCTGCACTGTATTCTCTTTAGTATACAAGTTTAAGAGCCCTTTTATGAGTGACAAGTTAGTGTTCTCAGAGTTTTAGGAACCAGATTTACCTCCAAAGCAGGTGTAGATAACAGCACATGTGTTGACTGGACCACGTCTGCAGCATGAATATTGTTGTGGTAGGCCACGTCAGCGTGGTAATGGTCTTCCAGGGTCATAAGGTATGTAACTAAAGTGTCTACTGGAATTTTAAATGTTTTCAATAAATCCCGTTCCTGTAGGAAAAGAAATTCTCTTAACATTTGTCCTTACAACAGGTTTTCCATAGAGTGTGTTAACAACAATAACAACAACAAACACACCAGAAATGGAAATAGCACTCTCACGATATCTAGTGAGGAAATGGAAATCTTTGGGAAGATCCAGGGACTTCAGGGATAAAACCAGAGTTGAGTTGTCCTTCTGAAGCCCAACAGTGCTCAACCCAAGATGTGTAGTGTGAGGAATGAGCTGCCAGTTACAGAAGTGTCTGAGTCCCAAGACCATGAAGTCAGCCTCAGTCTAGCGCCACTGACTCAGCCACTAGGTCACATCAACTGAAATGTAACATCCTTTCTAGGGCTGGAATCTGGCGTTCCAGTCCCAAGGGTACCTACAGCCTCAACTCGCATTTAAATCCTATGCTGGAGCAGAGGCAGCTCAACAAGAGTGAGGAACCGATATGGAGAAGAGAAGTACACAAAACAGTGAGAAAATTAAGATTAGTTAGCAGGGGGGTGGATTCAGTTTTTATGGTTAGTATTCCATTCTCTGTGTGAGTCAGGGTCATGTGGATGATTTTTAAACCATAATTTTAATGAATTGCTTCAATTTTCCCACATCGTATCTTTTTCCTTAAATGGGAAAAAATTAACAACATTGGTTTATTTGCATTTTACCCACACTTCAACCTTTCTGTATTCTTATTAATCCCTAGGTTAAGGGGTAAATCGGAAAAAAGTCCAATATATGCAAAAGAGGGTGAGTAGTAAAGAAAATACAATGCATGCACAATTCACAGGCTGGACATTAAGGCACAGAATGAGAAGAAAGGTGATAGGAACACATTACCTGAAAGATGGTGTGCATGATAACAGTCAGAGGCCGGTTACCAGACAGCTCTGCTACTCTAAAAACATGAAGACCCCATTTGTTCACCTCTTCTAGTTCCTGGGGTTAAAGAAAGACAGAAAAATTAGAAATCAGAGGTAGAACATGAAACAATGAACCTATTCATGTAAAAATTACTGATTTTAATGAAAAGATTATTAAACTTAAAAAAAGTGATTCATTTAAAATATAATGGGTGCACCATGTAATTAGGGGGAAACTTTAGGCAGATTCACTTGAACGTACTAAAAACTGAATAACATTGCTTAACCCCGTGCCTTTGACAATACAACATATTTACATACTTTCAATATAAATTTCAAAGCATTTCTTCAATAGATAAAATCCATTCATAAAACCTTAACTATTCTCCTAAAACTGGAAGATAAAATAAATAGATTTCTAACTCTTTAATGTTAAACAATCAAACATAGAAGCAAAAAAGGAAAGAACACACATCACAAACTACCTGTGTGAGTCCATGTATTAATAAAACCCAAATAATTTAGAAAGAGTTGTATAAAGTGTGTTCCTATCTTAAAAAAACACATAGCCCATAAATTAATAACTTATCTATTTACTAAAAGAGAAGGAATAAAATTTCACTAAAAGGCATTGTTGCATACGGATGCTCACAATTACCGACATTTTTCTTACCTTGGCAAGGACGTCTTCTTGTTCAGTTTTAACCCCAAACCTCGGGATGCTTGAATTAGTCAAACTGGAACTGTGCATCAACTTCTTGACCCCACTAATCTGAGACATTGGTCTTTTCTTTTTCTCCTTTTCCTTCTGAGTTGGAGAAGGAATTTCCACTTCATGTTGCTTATCTTAAAAATAGAGAAAATATTCTACACTTACTATTAATTCTACCTGAGCTTTTTCTTTTTTTCTTTTTTTAAAAGCATAACATATATAACTAGACAGGTTTTAATTTATCATTATATATTCCAGGAAATATTTCCAAGTAAAGCTTCTTTTAGAGAAGTTGAATGTTTAAAACTTGATGTGGACTGAGTTTGATACCATTAATAAATAAACAAACGAATAAATCCATCCCAAGGCAGAATAATTAATAGTGTGTGAACCTGACAGTTTACCGAAATGGGTCCTCTGAATGACTTAGATTGCTTTCACTATTTCACATTTCTATACTATCATGAGCTAGGTGTTATGATGTAACAAGGTTTTGCGGGAAGTATAGAGAATCTCCAATATTATCTGATAAATGACTATCAGTTTCACAAAAGCTATTTTCAAATAAAAGACACAAGATGTATACGTACATTCATTCCCTATTTCAAGGGAGTGAGCTCCCCTAACTCATCCTTGCACATAGTGTGTGATTAGTAAGTGTCTGTTTAGTGAATGTGCTACTAAGATATTCAGCATTTTGTTTTTAAAGTAAAACCAAAGCCAAATCAAGGATATGTTCAAGTTGTTGACTCACTTACTGCATTTTATTTTCCTCTGGGAATGGGCGGTGGAAGTGGTGGTGTCCCAGTACACCATACCGTTAGCTATTGTTATCAGTAAGCTTTTCTTTAGCCATTATATTCTATCTGCCTCACCAGTTTACCAGGTGTGGTGTCCATTAGACTATCAACCCACTGAGGGCAGGGACCATTTCTAACATCATTAAATACTTAGTGTGCAGCAGTGACTGGCACTTAACAAGAATTTGTTGAATGCATGTATAGATCTCAAAAATACATTTTACAGTTTAGTACTTTGAAAAAACTAGCAGTATGTAACTTTAATTCAGAAAAACCCCAAAGTCCTAAATAAAACTAAAAGATAAAAAGTGCATTTTGTCACTTTAGGTTCTAAAGTTTAGAGGCTTAGAGGCTCAAATTATTAATATAATCAATGGAAACAAATGGAAGTCATAACACTTGTTTGATTTCCAAAATCAGTTGGTGCTTTAATCCACCTCCCAAAACAAACAACTCAAAAGAAAATTTAGAAGTTGCATGTTGTTACTCTCACCTAAGAATGTGTTTGATATATACTCCGACACTTGATTTCCAGATCTACTCATTTCAGAGAGATGGGTGAGCTCCCGATTAAGCATCCTTTTAAACTGAAAAACAGAAAGATTAAAAAAAAAAAGATGAAAATTTAAGTGTAAGAATATAAGCATATGCTAAGATACAGAAAATATGCCCAAAGAATTGTTAAACTGTCCTGACACTTAAAAATACTTTTTTTATTGATTTCAGAGAGGAAGGGAGAAGGGAGAGAGATAAAAACATCAATGATGAGAGAGACCTCCTGCACACCCTCTACGATCGAGCCAGGCATGTGCCTATTTTATCCAAAAAACCCCTGGAATTTACCTATCACAACAAAGCCTTTAAAACCAGAATTCTGAGATGGTATGCTTTCCCATTCATCAATTGCTTCTCAATGTCTTCCTTTGACTTTCAAAATTGCCCAGTTAGGCCTTTTAAGATACCTTAATATGTCTCTTAACATACAGGAAAAAAAATATTTTTCTATATATATGGAGTAACTATACTATTAGATATTTGCTCGGAAAAAAGTCATGTATATAGTTGCCCTTGCAATTTTGAATTTCACCATAAATTATCATTTAAGTCTGGGGGGGAAGACAGTAGTGAGCTTATCATGTAGTAATGTCTAAAACAGGGGTCCTCAAACTTTTTAAAGTGGGGGCCAGATCACGGTCCCTCAGAGAGCTGGAGGGCAGGACTATATGAACTACTAATCCCTACTGTAACACCTTGGCTGCGCTCACTGCCCAAAAAACCTGGCGGGCAGGATCAGACTCCCCTGGGGGCTGCATGTGGCCCGAGGGCCGTAGTTTGAAGACCCCTGGTCTAAAATGTAATTCTAATTCAGTATTTAATCTGTTCATTAGAATTAAAAAATCTCTCTTCTCTGCAATGATTCATACCAAGGTGTTCTAACTCAAGATAATCTGGCAAAATTACTTCCAAAGTCAATCTTAATGATCATCTAAATTAGGTGTAAAAATTTATCACCACAAAGCACTGAGAAGATCAATGAAAAAAATTTCAAAACACTACTGGATATGAGGAATTCTTATTAGCATTATCCTAAAGCCAAAACTGAAGAACTGGCCATACCAATACAAATTCTTCTGGTTGTTAATTTACAGGTATAGGGAGTTGTTTATGCGTTTGTTTGTTTTTTAAGTAATTGTCTCTGATCATAAAATACATGTGATATGGAAATCTAGAAAGCTATATAGAAAAGTAGAAATCATGTATAGCCAACGCCCCTCCCCCCCCCCCCCCGCCCCAGCTCAGAGGTAACCATACATAATTAGCTATATTTCCTTCTATGCATTTAAAAATTTGTATGGATGTATATTTTCAAAATTAGCATTATGCAGTATACAAAACATGGATTGCTACTTAGAATAATATATTATGATTCATGGGGAAAAGTAAATTTTGGGGCCTTCTAAGAATATTTATACCCTGGCTGGGTAGTTTCAATTGGTTAGAGTGTCATCCTGATATACCAAGGTTGTAGGTTTAATCTCTGATCAGGGCACACAGAGGAAGCAATCAATGAATGCATAAATAAGTAGAACAACAAATTGATATTGCTTTCTCTCTCTCAAATCAATAAAAAAAATTTTAAAAAGAATACTCAAGACATTTACCATAGTGTTCAAAACATTTCTATCCATGTTTTATAAAGTTGTATTTTTTGAGTAAGTTATAAGCTATCAAATAATTAAATGAGCTAATAAGAAGTGTCTTGTATTTAATCTAGCACATCATGGATGCTCAACATTATTTGAGCTCTTTCTATATACATGGGCCTTTTATAGTGATTTTTATTACTGCAGGACAAATTTAAGATTTGGATATAGTTACACCTATAAAAGTACATATTTAAATATCTACCTCCTCTACTCATTCCAACAAATACATTATTCATGTAAGAAATGGTCACCAGGCTTCAAAATATAATGATAATACCAGGCACCAGGCTAAAAGGTAAGTAAATCCTTGCTTAACAAATAAAATTTACTTTAGAAAAAAATAGTTTTAAAATTTATCTTTTTCCCTTATTTTTTATTCTTTTCGACTCCATTTATCCCCCATACCATCTTCCTCTACCCCTCACTTCCCTCCTGCAATTACCAAACTATTGTTTGTCCATGAGTTCTTTCCCCGTTTTTTTCTCAATCCCTCCACTCACCCCACTCACACCCCCACCCTAACCAGAGCTCTCTGCCTGCTCTTTATCCATGAATCTGTCTCTATTTTGCTTGTTGGTTCAGTTTGTTCATTCAATCCCACACATGAGTGAAATCATATGGTATTTATCTTTCTCTGACTGGCTTGTTTCACTTAGCATAATGTTTTCCAGGTCCATTTATGCTGCCACTAGGGTTAAATTTTTCTTCCTTTTTACTGCTGAGTAGTATTCCGTTGTATAAATGTACCATAGAAAAAAATCTTTAGGCAAAACTCGTTCAAAAGAGTCTGTTGATAGCAAATCCTGGCCTCTCTACAATCTACACAGGAACCACAATGTCCACCCGCCCTTCATGTAGTTTATTTCTCTCAATGTACACTTGGGGGCAGGGGGAGGGGAATTAAAAAGTTAAACGGGGACCCAGTTTTTTACAGAATTCCCTTCCAACTTGTAAGCAACCTGGTATAAGGAATATGTTGCTGACACTAAAGCAGAAAAATGGCACAGTGCCTGCAATTCCCTACACAAATTCTTGAATTTATCTGGAGGAATATAAAGAATGACATATAATTTTCCTGATAGTTTGCTTATATAAATAATCAAAATAAGCCAGTAAAGTACACATAACCAAGGCAAAAAATGCCAGTGAAAGTAATCTATTGTACTGACTGATAAATTATAGATTATTCATTCCACTGATTATTTTTATATCATATACATCCCAGATTACTCTCCTACTTTTGTTCAAAACCCAAAGGCATGGAGTAGAGAAACCCTTCAGGTGCTAGAGAGGTGATCTAAGGAAGTCCACCTTTCCTTTTATCATAGTTAGAAGAGACAATATTTTAAGCAGACCCCCTTTTTCCTAAGGGAATGGGGAGGGAAATCTAAGACAATCTTCAAAGTGTCAATCTAGTTATAACATAAGAGCATTTTCCAAAAGAAATTAAAATTAACTCTTTTTTTTTTTTTTTTTAAGATAAAACACTGAGTCCAGGGAGGCTAAAATAATAACCACAAAAATTACCACCAGTGCTTTCTCAACTGGGAGTTGATGTTGCAATCTGGTTTTGAAGTGTGTCGCTAGATATAAAGAAAATAAACCAATCAACAATAATTTTTAAATGTAAGGAAAATTTCTCTCACTTTAAAATTGATTAGAATGACTATATAACTATAAGGAGGAAAATAATTTAAAAAGGTAATAAAACATATGCTATATTTTCAATTTACAGATGTAGAAGAGATAAAAGATAGAACTGCTTTTCAAAAGAACTGACTGTAAAATGCAGAACAATTTAATTGAGCTTTTAGATATTTTTAAAAGTGACCTCTAAATATTTCCTGATGAGTTATTCTAGTTGTTTTTTTATTTAAATAGTCTGAAATAACATACAGATCACTGTTGGAGGAAAAAAAGATTTGCAAGTTAATGCTTTCAAATCCTTTGTTCTCACTGTGCACCAGAAAGTCTGCGTGCAGCATTTAAAACACAAAGGAAAGTGAAAACGCAGTTGAACTGAATATTCTATTTTGCCTTTTAAACTCCAGTTCCCAAATTTATACTCCACATTTTAAGACTGTTGAGGAAGAAAAATAATTAAAAATTTAAATACTCTCAAATTTAATCCCTTTATTTCTGCATTCATGCCAATGTGTTTCTGGGGACATTATATAGTCTCTTAGCATATAATTAAGAAGGTGGCAAAGGTCAAACATTAAGAAAATGCTTGTCTTCCATAATATTCTATTAAAAATCATTTAAATATGTTGCACTGTCAAACACTACAGGTTTGATAGATAGCATTAAAAGCTAAAATGAATACTGTACACGCTGTATAATAATAATTCCTTTAACATGTATAAAACTAAATTATATTTATTCTTAAATGTAAAACAATTATACTGGGTTTTTTTTGCAATATAAAGCTATCCAGCAAAAATTTTCTTAAAAAAACACATATTAAAATTCTATACTGAGTTCTTAGAGGTATTGTTCATAATCATAATACAAAAAGCCATTCAAAAAATGCACCAAAAATGAACTGTCTAAAAGCTAAGAGATGATTTCTGGGAGGATTGGGAGGGATTCCTTTATCACCCTCTATCCTTTTCTGTAATTAAACAAATTTCAAGCCAAGAAATGGTTAGCAAAATTTAAATGAAAATCTGCATTAAAAAAGAAAAGTCACCCGAACCATCCACAGATTAAAAGGGAGGTGGGTAATCATAACTACTTGGGCAATTAAAACTGAAATAAGTTTTCTTAGACTGCAGGCAAATCTCCCAGCAAATGGTAAAATTTCCTTTAAAAAGAAACAAAGAAAATGAAAACATATTTCAATCTGCGTTCTTAAAGTACTGAAAAAGGATTCTTAAAAACAATGTACTGTGATATACTCAAATGTTCAAGAATAAATGTTGACCTTGGAAGTGATGCTTCTTTTAGGACTGAAAAAGGTTTTTGCCTCCTGCTTCTATTAGAGAGACCACCAGGCTAGCAGCCGCCAGGGGCATGCAAGAAGCCTGCCAAGCAGGAACACAATTTTGCTAAAGTCAGTGTATTAATTCATTTCTTGAGATGAACAAAAGTAGCAGTATCACATAAACATATTTTTTTCAGGTTTTACAAGTAATCAAGCTTTCATTTTAACAGTATGTCACTTAAAAAGTCAAATAATGTCAATTTTTAATGTCATCTAGAGCTTTTCATCCAAAGGTGAAAACAAAACAAAACATACTCTTCATCAGGTTAAACTAGTGCAGATTTTTAGAAAGAGCCACAAATTAATTTTTATAAACTTTACTTCAAACTAACGGAAACCCATACACCGGTATAAGTAATTTTGCTCAATAATTTATTTCCAATGGGTTTATTTAATTACCTTGACATTTACAAGCATACCTGAAATCCGCACAACATGACAAAGAAACCCTGCACATTAAAAAGCAATTTTAACATGCAAACTATAACTATTAGAAGTTGCACAAATTCTCTTTATCTTGACTAAATACACGTATTTCTTCTGCAGTCATGTCTAAGGAAAAAAGATTGCTTAGAAAGCTTAATTCCATTGTGATTCATTAAAACTATCAGTTAGAAAATATGAGTAATCAGGAGCTTACAAAGGCTCAATAAACCTTACCTTTATGTAGCCCCAAGACACTGACAGTAAATAGTTTGCTTCAGGCATTTTTGATTGATTATATAGAGACTGGATTCTAAAGTATGTATATCTTCAAAACCTTGAGAGACTGACAATCTCCACTAGCCTCGGAGTGTGTGGGCTTTTAAAGATTATTGGGAATTAAGTGCATAGAAGAAAGCCTGGCATTAGATCCCATCCGACATCCAGCCGTCTTCCCATGGAACATATGCCACTTGTAAAGCTCCAGAATGGAACAGAATTCAGCGACTATTCTGAATAAAGAAAATTCATGTGATGAAGAAATATCTAAAGATCTAAGGGTCTGCATCTTTCTCTCCCTGAGCTCCAGGGATTAATGAATAATGTATGCCAATATGCTTAGCTGCAAGAAAGATTAAGTTCTGTCAAAAGCTACCAAATAAGGAACTGCAGGGAAGCTGGGGAGAGTGACAAGAAACCCCTCCCATAAAACCCCAACTATGCACCAATGGCACTCCATCCCGGCTCTATCTGGTCAGGAGGCGTGGACTAGGCCCAGGGTGCTCTGTGATTGGTTGGAAAGGGCAAAACCTCTGGTAAACTTGTTTAAAAATGGTATCCCTGCAGTGAGGCTGCCCTGTGAATAGATGAATGGGGTTTCCCTCTCCCAGTGATGAATAACCACCATGAAACACTTCAAAACTCATAGTTCATTCTTAAGTAAGGATTACCAATCCTTCTGGAGTCACTTCTATGAACTTTAATATTCTCTGACTTCTCTTTCTTCAAAATAAAGGCTGCTCTGAGAATGGCACTCAGACATTTTAATTGCTTTCTCTCTCAAATCCAAAACAGAACAAGTGGCTTCCCTGGTGACACAGATATGACCAAAGTTTCTTCCTCTAACCAACATAAAAGCATAGTGTGATTATAAAATAATACAGTCATGTCCAGAATTCACAAATGGAAGTGACAGTGATACATTTCCTCACTGGTGTGGCGTGGCTGTTCTCAGCTCCTATTGTTATGTTGGGTAACACTGCTTAGGCTTTCTCATTACTAATTTGCTATGAGGAGGGGATTTAAAAAAAAAAAAAGATTTCCTGTTGATGCTCCTCTCCTATTGTGCTATCTTAAAAACATCTTAAACTTGGTTGGTTTTGCTCAGTGGTTAGAGCATTGGCTGCAGACTGAAGAGTCATGGGTTTGATTCCCAGTCAAGGGCATGTAACTTGGTTGCAGGTTCCATCCTGCCTGGGTTGGGGTGTGAGGGGGAGGCAACCATTTGGTGTTGTCTCACACATTGATGTCTCTCTCTCTCTTTCTCTTTCCCCCTCTTTTTCTCCCTTCTACTCTCTTTAAAAAAAAAAAAAAAAAAAAAAAAAAAAAATCAATGAAAAAAACATCCCCGGGTTTAACAAAAACAAAAAACCATCTTAAAAGAATTTGATGAAAGTTCTACTAAGAACATAGACTCTGAATTCAAATCCTTTAGTGCATCCTCAACAAATAATCAATCTCACTTCTTAGTGTGTTGGGTTCCTCATTGGTAAAATTGGGTACTGTCGTAGCTGGTCTCCAAAGATGCCTCTTTGGGAGTATGAGAAATGGCTCACCTTCCGAATTGAAATGATGGACTTGGAGACAGAGTATGGCGAAAATGAAACTTTCAGTACACTCCCAATAGCGGGCGTCAGTCCCACTGGACAGGAACATGTGGAGTGGGGAACTAAACATTATTTAGTTCCTCCTCCGGTTCCTCATTGGCTGAGTACTATGGGGTCACCAGTTTCCTCATGTGTCACCCAGGTCTTGCTGTCTCCCATTGGGCCATTTAAAAAAATCGGGCTGAGGCCTTTTTAGCTGCCTCCACCTCCCCTGTCTACTTGAGGAAGGCACCTTGGGGATTTCCACCATGATGCTGGCCCACGTGCACAGACCTTTGTTCCTCTTTCCTCCTCTCTACATTCTGTTTGCCCTGGGAAATTCATTAAATTCCATCAAAAGCTGACCAAGGTGGAGATGGATCACAGAGGTCCATTTCCTACACAAGCAACATTACCCTACCTCAAATCTGAGCTGATTTGGGTCTTACCCAACAAGCAATTGCTGTGTGACTGTGGAAGCTATCACATGAAGACTGCAACTTTCACCTTGGGCTCCTTGAATGTGCTATTGGGATCCCTGAGTCACCCTGTGAGAATGTCTGACTATTCTGACACTGCCGTGTTATGAGGAAGCCTATGCCGAATTTACGAAGAAGCTGCTGGGAAAGGGGAGAGAGGGGGGGGAGAGAAAGAGAGAGAGAGAGAGAGAGAGAGAGAGAGAGAGAGAGAGAGAGAGAGGAGGGAGGGAGGGAGGGAGGGAGGGAGGGAGGGAGGGAGGGAGGGAGGGAGGGAGAGAGAGAGAGAGAGAGAGAGAGAGGGAGGGAGGGAGGGAGAGAGGGAGGGAGGGAGGGAAGGAGGGAGGGAGGGAGAGAGAAAGAGGGGGGGGAGAAGGGAGGGAGGGAGAAAAGAGAAGGGGAGGAAACAATAATATGTAAAAAGTAGTTGTGTTCTAGGCTCAGATAATCATATGTGAATTACCTACATGAATGGTTGTTGGCAGATGGAGCGACCCTCCCTGGTAAAGACTACCCTGTGTATTCTAGGACATATAGTCTCCCTGGCTTCTGCCCATAAAATTCCAGGAGTACTCCTCAGTAAGTGTACCCTGGAATTTCTTGAATGTCTCGCAGTGTTAAGGATTGCTGTTCTAGTTGCTTCAGTTACCTTGAACTGTGACTCTTAAATCAGGATGGAGGATGCCTGAAGCAAGAAAGAGAGCTCATTCATTCTTTCTTTATAGTTCCCAAAGTAGTTAGTCAACCACAGTCATAAGATTCAACTGTATGTAAGTCCCTAACCTGTTCAGTAATGGAGATGATGATAACAAGAAATCTTTTTTTAAAAGCTTTGACATAAAATAACATTCATTTCATTTTTCCCATTATGAGAGACAGACTAGAACCTGCAGAAGAGTCTAGACAACGCAGAAGAGAAATGTGGATGGGGCCAGAGAGATACCACTCTTAACCATCTGAAAATGTTAATGAGAGCACGGTAATGGATATACCACAACATTTATTAAGCACCTATATGCACCAAGAGCTTTATCTATTTTATCTCAAATCCTCACACAACATCCAATAAGATAGATATTATCCCCATGCTAAGGTGAAAAGACAGGTACTTGCTCTGTATGTGACAGGGCTGAGAGGCAAATAAAGGCTTCTGTGAGTCTGTGCTCTTCATAGAGCACATGTGTCAAACACAAGGCCCGCGGGCCAAATCCAGCCCGCCAGGCCTTGCAATGTGGCCCGCACCGCGCTGTCATCACTGCACTCCGCTGTCAGTTTATGACATTGTCAGTTTATGACTGTTCAGTAAACCATTCGGCCCGCGATTTAGGCTGGATTTTAGATTTTGGCCCCTTCTCTGATTGAGTTCGACACCCTTATCATAGAGGATGAATAGCTCACCGTATAATTAGGCAGATGCAAATTCTAAGACAAATGGTATGAATTTAGGAGTGGACCCATTTATCCTTAATCCTGTGCTGGCTCACAATGTCTTAAAGTAAAGAACCATCACTGTGGTCAGATCTCTGAACAGGGTGGATCTTACAACTGTGGTCAGGAAGCTGGTGCCGACACAGGCAGCCTCACCTGAAAGCGAGACCTACTTCTGTGTGGGAGGCTGTGTGAGCAAGTCACAGATGCCCGCACACACAGACAGAACTCAGATTCCCTGTCTGGTGACCTGCAGCTCTCAAACACCCAGATGGTTTTATATATCAACGTGTGCGCAGGTACTGAAACAGGAAAAAATATTTCCTTCTGGGGAGTATTAGAGAAAGACATGAAAAGAGAGCTAAAGAGAGCATTTAGCTCTCTTTTCATGTCTTTCTCTAATACTCCCCAGAATCTCTAATGTCAACCCTCTTTTATTCTTCATTTAAACTGATACCTCAAGCTGAAGCCGGTTTGGCTCAGTGGTAGAGCATCGGTCTGAGGACTGAAAGGTCCCGGGTTCGATTCCAGTCAAAGGCATGTACATTGGTTGCAGGCACATCCCCGGTGGGGGGTGTGCAAGAGGCAGCTGGTCGATGTTTCTCTCTCATCGACGTTTCTAGCTCTCTATCTCTCTCCCTTCCTCTCTGTAAAAAAACAATAAAATATATTTAAAAAAAATAAACTGATACCTCAAGCCATCACCAATCTTTCTGGACTATTTTAGGATATTTAAAATTGTGCTGACGGAGTTAAGTTGTTGATATAGTATTAACACATGCTGGCATCACTGACGTTGGAATAGAGGTCAAGAGAGATAAGACACATTTTTGAAGGAGAACAAAGGAAAACAGACCAAACTATGAAGAAATTGAGGCTCAGAAGATCAAGAGTCTCCTCCAAGGTCACAAAGCCAAGCAGGAGAGTAAATTTGAACCAAGGGTGTCTGGCTTTAAAATATTCTAAATTGCCAAAAAGTATTGTAGGCATTAATCTACATTTAGCCTAGAATCTATAAAAATATGTCTGTTAGCATAATAAATTCTAACGTATACAAGATATTACTGTGCTTAAAATATTTAAGAAATATTACTTACATGAGTATACTAACTCTTAGATTTCTCCAACCTAAGAGATTTCCCCAGTAACCAGCACTGATTTTGGTATAATTGACACATTTGAAAAATAATTTATTCTATAATCAGTCTATATTTAATTTACACTTTTTTATTTAAGACCAAAGTTCTGGGAGTTGTTATTAATCAAGAAGCAAATCTCTATAAAGTGAGCTCTCATATATCCAATGCTGCTCAGCTCAATACATGCAAATCTAATTGCTAAGTGCTTCTTGAAGAATTCTGAGGCAAGGTTAAACTTCAGATATTAAATATAATCACTAAAGCATACCAGTGTCTTTTAAATCATTGAGTGTTTCCTCTACTTCAACCGCCTTAAAAGTAGTTTTAGAGGCAGACAATAATCTAAAATTAATTTATAACCTATATTTTAAATAACAACTTTAAACCTATTTTTACATTATAAAAACTATACTTTCTTTGATTAATGCTAATAGTGTAAAAACAACATTTAAGTCAAGCAAGCCCACTAAATCCGTTTGTGTTTACTGCCCTCTAGTGATAATGGATCTGAATGCAATTTAAGGAACAGCTTTATTCGGAAGTCATTTCAGAAAACAAAAACATATGTTACAAATACTACAGAGGTCTGAAATTAAGAGGAACTCGAGGTTGACGTTAGTCATTAGTAATTCAGGAAATAAAAAAAAATTAAAACCAAAATGTGGTGTCACTACATACTTAGTAGGATGGCTAAAATAAAAAATACCAACAATACAAAACGCTGGCCAGGATGCGGAGCAAATTGAACTCTCATACATGGCTGGAGGGAGTACAAAATGGTATAGCAACTTTTTAAAAACAGCTTGGAACTTTCTTATAAAGTTAATAAGTACACTGACTATATGACGCAACCATCCTACCCACCCTAGTTATTTACCCAAGATAAATGAAAACATATATCCGTACAAAAACCTATATGCAAATGTTTATAGCAATTCTACTCATATCAGCCGAAACCTGAAAATAGCCTAGATATCAAGTGGTGAATGGATAAACAAATTGTAATGCATCCAAATGAAATACTAGAAAGCAATAAAAAGAAACAAATTAATACATGCAACATATTATTAGTAGATCAATCTCAAAAGCAATATACAAAAGGAAAGAAGCCATTTACAGAAGGCTATAGATAGACTATATGACTTCATTCACATAAATTCTTTGAAAGGCCAAAATGTAGAGGTATTCAGGTCACTGGTTGCCAGTGACTGGGGGTAGGAGTAGATGAATGAATACAAAAGAGCAAGAGAAACCTTTTTGGGTGATGTAAATATCTATATCTAGATTCTGGCGGTAGTCATCCAATTGTATACATTTTTCAAAACACATTCAACCATACCCAAAAAGAGTTCATCTTGCCTTATGTAAATTATACCTCAAAATCTGACTTTAAAAAATGAGATGATGCTATCAAATTTGCTTAACTGTGCCTAAAGAGAAATGAAAAAAATCTCAAGCATATTCACATACCATAAAATAACAAATTTACTCTTTCAAAGAGCTCCACTACTATATCTCAGACAAATAGGCATATGTTTGTCCAAAGTCCATGTTAGCTTTGAATAATATAATATATGGTAAATTCCCAATTAAGAAAAGACTTTAGGAAATATAATAGCAGTTAAACTATCCTCATAGATATTAATATCATTGTTATTTTAATCCTTTGAAATAAAAGATTCCCCGAAATATCTTAGATATTTGCCTGCTTTCTTAAACCAACAGATCTTAATTTAATTCTTTAATGATGATCTTGGACCACGTTTACTCACTCATCACTGAATAGTCAACAAATATTTATTTTATGGTATGTTTATTCTAGGCCAACCACTATGCAAGCTGGTAGAAATTAAAAAAACAAAACAAAACAAAAGTGAAATGGTAGAGCTGCTTGCAGAAAACCGAATGGTCCCAAATTATGCATACATTTTTAAATTCTTCTTTCACTTTTTCATAGGTTTAATTTTTGAGCCTTGGTTGTCAGCCTTTTCTTCTTATGGTCATATAAATCAACCTCTATGTAGTCAATAAAGCATTCATTTTCCCCTTCCTGTTAACATTGGATTTTTGTCCAGAATGTGTTGCAAAAACAGTAGTTCCCATTCTCAAAGAAGACAGCCAGTGTGAAATAAACTTCTGATATAATGCTAACCTTCCTAGAGATTGTGCACATTTGCATATTAAAGGCTTTATCAAGAATAGTAATGAATAATCTTTCTAATTGTGTTTAACCTAGCATTTCTCAACTCTTTTCTCCCTTCACATTTATTAACAAGCAGAAATAAAAATAATATGATTTCAATGAAAATTCCTGTGGCAAGTAATGGGCTTTAAATATCAGATAATAATCATTTAAGAATGATTATTCACTTATTCACTTAACAAAATATTAAACAGCTACTATGTGTCAGCATGGGTGATACAGCAATGAGCAAAAAAAAAAAACCCCAAAAACAATCCTTAGACCAAAAAAAAAAAAAGTGACAAATATGCTATTAAATAGTCAGGACAAACTGCACTGAGAAAGTAATATCTGAGAGGAGATCCTAATGACTAGAGAGAGCCAACCAGAAGATTTGGGGCAGAGCTTCTGAACAAGGGCTGAAGTAACACAGCCAGCATGAAGGAATAAGTATATCATGTGAGATTACAGGTATGTCAAGGAGGGGCAAGGTCAAGATCAGGTAAACTTTTCAGAGGATTTGGAACTCCTCTGGGCAGGGAGTAACAAGACCATAATTTACATTTTAAAAAGTTGTCCCTGGAGAGGATGGTTTGTAGAGGGGCAAGAGCAGATGGGAGAGAAGAGGAAGCACTGGAGGAGTTAGCAAGACTTGAACTGAATGCTGGAAGTGAAGAAGTGATTAGAATCAACTCCCAGATTTCTGACTTGAATAGATATTTGGGCCATTTGCTGGGATGAAGAAGGCTGGGGGAAGTACAGATTTGGAGGAGAATAAAAAGAAGTCTTATGAATTGAGTGCAAGACAATTTTAAAAATATGAAGTGTTTTTTTTTTTTAACTATTGAGGGATATTTTATATTCCTACCCCCAATTCTTCACAGAGTTCTGAGTAAGAAGAAAAAAAAAGCCAGATATTTGTTTTAAATATGTATATAGTTACTTTCAAATCCTCTAATGACATTACATTCTGATAGAACATTTTCATCAAATTATTTTAAGATGTTTTTAGACTATCCTCCACAAAAGGGGTATTTACAGATAATCTATTTTTAAATCCCCTCTTCACAGTAAATTAATAATATAAAGGCCTATGCAAGATTACACAACATAATCAAAAGCAGAATCCAGCACTTAAGTTGGCAGTATTTTTATTAAGGTACAATGCCTTATTTGAACATTTTAGTAATTAAGACTTTACTAAAAGCAATTATATAAGCACAATAAAAAAATGGTGCAATGGGTTTCCCCCCTCGTTAGTGACAGTGACAGAATAGTACAGTATGAGAATTCTGAGAAGTACCATGGTATAGAATATAGGTTTCTCTGGTTGGCTTCATCTGAGTTGAAACCATGGGCCCTGTCTCTTATGAGCACTACAAAATACAGCAAGTTCTTTAGGGTCTTTGGGTTGTGAGGAAGGAGTTGGAGAAATAAAGGTAATGTAGCACAGTATCAAGCAGAATTCAGGAGCCCAATAAACAATGTTTTTGTTTTGTTAATCCTCACCTGAGGATATTTTTTCCCATTGATTTATGGAGAGAGTAGAAGGGGGAGGGAAGAGAGGGAGAGAGGGAGAGAGATAGAGATTGAGAGATAGGCCTGGGATTGAACTTGCAATCCAGGTATGTGCCCTTGACTGGAAATTGAACCTACAACCCTTTGGTGCCCAGGCCGATGCTCTATCACTGAGCAACACCTGTCAGGGCCCAATAAGCTATTCTTGCAGAAACACTGAGAGATGTCATAAGAAAAACAATCTGATTAAAACAACTGCATTAAGATTCCTGCAATAACTATTCACCCAATAGTTTATGCAATCAAGGGTTTGTCTGCAAACTTTTAGAATCATGAACACCAGCTGAAAAAGCTTATGGGGATATCAAACAAATAGACATAATTTTTTCAGCATGCACTGACCTGACAAATGTAAAGACATCCCTATAACCCCAAAGGACAATGTAGGTACAACTCTAAGGTGACTTGGGCCCTAGGAGATTGAGAACAGTACCAATGAGCATAGGATGATGATCCTTTTAACTTTATGTTAGCTATTGTTTCAGGTGCGTCAGTCAGCAAATCATGTGCTCTGGAGGAGCTTGCCTGTAGTGTGTGGAGACAAAGTAAACAAGCAAGTGCAGGAGCCACCCCACTTCCTTCTAATGTGCCTTCCCATGCTGCAGAGACTAGACAATTAAAAACTCCATATCCCAGATGCCCTTGCAGCTTCGGTTTCACATGTGATATGATTTCTTTTAATCAGATGAAGCCCTGCTACTTCCCACAAATTAAACAGTTGTCAATCTAATTTTTGTTTCCTAGACAATCTGCCTTTTCTCTCTGGCTGTGTTGAGATCTATCTGTTTCTGTAGGAAATATCAAGATGTGGGTTTCTTTAAAAATTATTTTTTTCTGCTTGGGATTCAACAGAAATCCTAGAATATTTCCTCTTCTCTGTTCTCTCTATTCTCTTCTTCTGGAATTCAAATTAGATGGATGTTGCCATTTTGCTGGAAAAGGAAATGTTGCCATATCTTACAAGTATATATTGTTATCCATGACATACAGCATAGGTTAGCTCATCATCACTAATTCGATAGCAGTCATTTTTACTCAAAATAATGCTTTTAAGCAATTTTAAAAATTAAATGCGACTGTTGTTATAGCTTGGGACTGAGTTACTGGCTCTAAAATACTGGAAAAACCAACGTGATTTTCCTAATTGCCTCTAAAGTAAAATGCACCCATGTTTCTTCTAATAAATAACTCAGACTTGGCCTGGCCAGTGTGGTTGGATGTCATCCCACACACCAGAAAACGGTGGGTTTGATTCCCGGTCAGGGCACATACCCAGGTTCTGGGTTCGCTCCTTGGTCAGGGTGCATCCAGGAGGCAACTGATGGATGTTTCTCTCTCACATTAATGTTTCTCTCTCCCGCTGCCTTCCTCTCTCTAAAATCAAGGAAGTCCTTTAAAAAAAAACAAAAACCCTCAGACTTGAAAACATAATTTAAAAAATTATTTAACTCCTATTTGTTCACACTTCAAGAAAAATGGTTGTTAATAACTACCTTGACATTTATTTTTCTACAATACTGCCTATGTTATATCCTTGAGATGGGAGAACATAAGTTTTGCTTCTGAAAATAAAGGTGATAGGAAATAAGTAAAATACACACATATTAAAGTCTCACTTCATCTATAAAAACCTTAGGTGCAGATATATATCTTATAGCTACCAGACCTCCACCCCCCCACCCAAAAAAAAAAAAAAAAATCCCTGTGAAAACCTAAATACTAGATTGTGGTTAATTGAACCCAAAAGGCATACAACAACAACAACAACAACAACAAAAAACCTAATAATGGTTTATTTCACACATGAAAATGGTAGCTGGTCTATAAAATGGTCAAATATCCAACACAAATAATAAGGACACACCAGACTAAAAATCTCATTCAAAAGTGAGGGTGTCAATAAAAGACCTAAAACAAGGTCATGTCTATCAACAAAATTTTTTTATTTGCTACAAGACAAAAGCCTTGATAAAAGTAACACAGGACTGTTTTGTTCAGGGTCACCTCATCTTTTCCTGTGCCTTGTTACCGCATCTGTAAAGTGAAGGTGGTGAATAGGTAGATCCCATAACCTCCCGCACCTCTATATACTTTTGATATTAAAAACCCAAAACAACTTTTTTAAAAAATATATTTTATTGATTTTTCACAGAGAGGAAGAGAGAGGGATAGAGAGCCAGAAACATCGACGAGAGACACCGATCAGCTGCCTCTTGCACACCCCCTACTGGGGATGTGCCCGCAACCAAGGTACATGCCCTTGACCGGAATTGAACCCGGGACCCTTCAGTCCACAGGTCGACGCTCCATCAACTGAGCCAAACCGGTCTTGGCCCAAAAGAACTTTTATTAAGCATACCAATGTTTGATTTCTCTGCAAAGTGGCTGACAGCAAGTGGAAAATGGAAAGGTATCAATCACCTACTCAGTGACTCATTTTCAACTCTTATAACAACTACACAGCTGGGGAATTTCTTTTCCCTCTGGTATGGCTAGTATCAGACTATGACTAAGACTTCCTCAGAGGCTGGAACTAAATTCAAGGTCATTTCATCCACTCTCCTGTTTATCAACCGGATTGTCATTTTAAATCTGTGCACTGATGAAAAGGTTTATTTTTGGTTCCTGTTCCTGCTAGCTCCAAGAAGAGATACCTAGTAACCTGACACTGACGTCTGAATCATTTGGAGGGGTCTTCGAGGCCATCCAGGTAAGCCATGCACCAATTTTTAGGCAAGATGGAATGAAAATCTATCTACATGAGACCCTTACAACTCCAATAAAAGTTTCTTCTTGTGTCTGTCTTCAAATATATCCTGTCATAGTAATCATAATTAAGTGGCCAGTGAGAGTGTAAATAAAAATATGCTATCATACAGTGCTAGGTAACCGGGCTAAAACTAAAGTAAACAAACTCAGTAGGCCATCACATATGCAAGCTAGTGAGGTCCCATAAATCACTACGCTGAGTATCAGGATTTCAAAGGCACACTCTGTGGGCTCTGTCATCAAGGCGTGTTGATTCAAGCTCCAGTTGCATTGGGTTACTTATATGGCAGCATATAAAGTTCACCTTTAGGTTTAAAAATAGTTCCGGTCCTCATTCCTACTAAAGATAGGCCATAATACCTACTATGTGTCTGCACCACACTATGCACTTGACACAAGTTTTCATGTCAGTCTCATAATAATCATGTGAAGTAGAGTTTGTTAGTCCTGATTTATGGGAAAAAAACAGAGGCTCAGAGAGATTGAGGTAATTTAATTATCCAAGGTCATAATTCTAGTGTGGGATGGATTTATATCCAGAAGATAAATTGTTAAGCTCATTGGAATAGGGAAGATTTAGAGCGGAATCCAGGTAACAATCCATAGGTGTCATTTGCTATGCTGTCCCACTTTTCTCTTTTGGCATCCAATAATTACTCATGAAATACTACAGTGAACAAATGTACACTGATTTTGACACGGTCTCTCTTCATCAAGCTCTCCCTCCCAGACAGCAGGTTCCTCAGGGGATGCCCAGCAGTTGGATGTGGCAAACCACCCATGCTGCTACTGGGCCATGACTCAAGGAGGCGACAGGTGAAGGAGGTGGCGCCAGCTATTGGTGCTAAAAAAGACTCAAGCCTCAGAAATACGCTCTGTCTATAAATCTCCCCTCTTCAGTCAGAACTCCCACCTCCCGCATCCCCCCACAACCAACTGTCTTCCCTGTAAACAGTCAGACCCTCACGACAGGGGATCTCTTTTTTTTTCAAGGCTGTCCCAAAGGTTTATTCCATCCAGATTTCACCATATGAAACCTGAGGTATAAAGTGGGCAACACAAACTGGTCAGTGTGCCTCCAGCCAAGGCCAACTCTGATCCCAGGCCAGCGCAGTCAGATATCCCTCCTCCTCCTCCCTCCCTTTTCCTTCATTACCTCATTGTCTAATACAGCTTTCTCCTACCTTTCTTTCCTTCAATCTTTACTTCTCACTCTAGCCACGAGTCTATCTTTCCTCTCCATTCCCCTAATAGGCAACACCATAATAATAATAGTCCATTTAAAATTCTAACACATATTTAAATCTTTCCTATGTTTATCCTATCTGCTGCATCCTTCCTGACAATGGATCAAGCTTTATCCCATCAATTCTACTCACCCAACCTCCAAATCCCAACAGCTCAGAATCTCAGATTTGCCTTAGTCAGTTGGTCTTCTCATACCACTGACTTCCTTTATTTTATATCTGTGGTCTGTTAACTACCTGCCTGCCTAGTTGGTTCCCAACCTCATGCTGTCTCACCGGCATACCTTTCCTAGGAGCTAGGAGCTAGTTCCTTTCTGCTTTCAGCCCAACGTGACACAGAGAACAAGGAAGGCAGAACAAGCTCCTAGCTCAATAGGATTCCCTTACAGGAGTTACATTTGCTGGAACTGCTCTTACAATTCTGGAATCCAGAGCTCACTAAATAAATTAAAAAATTATTAGGTCATGTTTTGGAAATGCAGCCTGAGAACAGACACTTGTTTTTCTATCGCCCTGTCCTCCCCCCCAGATGTTACATTCAGAAAAATAAGGATCTCTGCCTGTATTAAGAAGCATATGGTTCATGGACCAGTTTAACTGAGCATCAGTTTTTCATCTTTAAAAATGTGACAGATCGTTTTGGTATGTAGTATACTGCTTCTGGGACCAAATGTAAGGTTTGAAGTCTGAGAAAACATCAGGATTATGCCTTCCATTAGAAAGTAAGGGACATGCTAGTGTTTTTCTGATCAGCTGTCACTGCCTGCTCATGTGTATCACACAGATAATATTAACAGGTTTGAAAACAAGGCTAAGGTAACAAGTAACTTTTCACTGAATATCTCAAGTCAGTTTCAACAATATGCTCTGATGAGAATGACAATACTTAATATCTTTGGTATAAATTTGGATTGTCTGTATAATTCAGTATAATATTTCATTCTTTAAATAGACTCATGATAATTTGATTTTTGTATAATTTTTGAAAAACAATTTCGCACTGTAATGAAATATCTGTTTTTTTCTCCATAATGGGTTTGACTTGGAATGACCAGACAGAATAAAAGGAGTATAACAAAAGAAGAACACTTTAATATATCCTCTCTAAATATTTTTGAGAATAATATTCAAGATACCTTTATTCATATTTAGGTCTAAAACAAAAACAAAGCAATGAAAACACCGCTGTGCCCTCCATGGCAAGCAGCCTTAAATCAGCCAGTCATTTTCTGAAATGAAGTCGACAATATCAGCTTGCACTTATTTCACCTCATCTTTGCCTGGTTGCTATGGACACTTCCCTATCAGGCCTGTGCTTTCTACTTTCCAGGCCTGCTTATGACAGACTGAGGTGTTTCCTATTATGGTGCCTGTGTCTGCACAGCACACTCCTTTCCAGTAATACAAACCAGAGGCTGCCACCCTGGGGATTACAGTGCAGCAGACCAGAGATGCTGACGGAAACCCAAAGCACGCCGTGGGCAAAGCTGCACGGGATGCTCCCTCAGAGGCCAATGCCAACCAACACATCTCTTCTTCCCAGTTGGAAGGGAAAGTATTCAGATGTCATTTTTAGTTGAAACAAACTTATAATAAGAAGGTTACTGCTAAAGTAGATACAGAGGAGAGAGGACTATTAAAGGCCACCAATATGGCCTATATGGTTTTTGTTTGTATGTATAAACTTTTAATTTAAATGAGATTAGATTAATCTGAGCAAAAACCATGCTAAAATTTCTGAGCCATGAGTATCTGTAAGCAGAAATGCGATTCTTAAATGGGAAATGATCAGAATTCTTGTCAGTGAAAGAAAAACACCTTTCTTGCAAGACATCAACTATAATGCACAGACTCCAAGGTGACAATAGCATTTACATGAACAAACATCCTGCATGTAGTACTAACTTATGTGACCAATTACAAAATGATATATTGACACTCACTGGTTTTAGATTACAATATAAGGCCAGTAGTGGCTTCATCAATTCTAGTGCATGGTAGAAAAGTCATTGTTTATGAATTTAAACAGTTACTGAATCCACCTACTTATCAGAAACATGGTTTGTGTTATATTCACACAAAGAGAAAAAAGTGTATCTCTCACCCATACTTTATGAATATGAGTTGAGAAAAAGGCTATACAGGCAACCCAAAATGATGCAGAGACACTCTAGGAGGTGAATTACATTAAGAAGCCAGGAGATTTCTAACTACATAGGTAGTGCTACCACATCTCAGGCTTGGGTCTGAGATGAAAAATGGATGACAGTAACAATGATGCTTTGAAATATTGATCATGCTAAACACTACCGAAACTAGCAAAGAACAAAGTATGCAGGAACAGATTATATTTTCATTTTATTAATTTATACGACTTCTACTCAAATGACATTACACAGAAAACTTAGGATGATTTTTCCCCCCAATTCTTTGATCAAATGTTTAGTAATTCCCTTGGAAAAGGTCTACAAATAGTAAAATTGAAACTATTACTCATAAAAGAACTTTAATCTTCTAAGCCCTCTTAAGTAAAATTGACCTTAGGTCCTAAAATTGATCAGTAACGATTCCTAGAGCACTGAGAGCAGAAGCATTTAAAGCTGCATTTCAAGGATCACCACCACAATACCATTCACACAATTCATCCAATATTTATTGAGCACCTACTCAACAAGGCCTTGTGTGTGATGTTCCTGAGGCTGGAGAAATAAGACTAATGACCTAATGGACACTGTAAATGCACTAAGAATAAAAAAAGAAAGAAATATCTTACTAAAAGTTAAGAGAACTACAAAGTCCTGTGGAAGGTCAAAGGAAAGAGATTACATCCAATTAGGGGAGGCAGGGCGAAAGACACGGGAGAAGATACAACAGAAAAGATTTCTTAGAGCAGGTAGCATTCCAGATAGACCTTAGAGGATGATTAAGATTTGTTTAATAAGCTTTTCGTTTTAGAAAAATTTTAGAGTTACAGAAAAATTGGGAAGATCACTCCAGAGAGTCTCCATTCGCCTCACACCCAGCTTCACCTATTATATATTAACATCTTATGTTAGTATGGCAGATTTGTCACACTGAACCAATGAGATACTTCATTAACTAAAGTCTACACTTACTCAGATTGCCCTAATTTTCACCTAATGCTTTTTCCGTTCCAGGATCCCACCCAAGACAGCATGCTACATTGAGTTGTCTCCTTAGGCTCCTCTTGGCTGTCACAGATTCTGGGATCTTCTTTGTTTTTGATGGCCTTGACAGTTTTGAGGAGGTCTTGGTCAGGAATTTTGTAGAAAGTCCCGCAAGTAGGAACTGCCTGAAGTTCTTCTCATGGTCGGGTGGGGTTATGTGCTTTTGCTAGGAAGACCATAGATGTAAAGTACCATCTTCATCTGATCATAAGTGTACCTACTACCACATGGCATCACTGTTGATGTTAACTTGGACTACCTGGCTGAGGGAGTGTGCGCTTGCTGGGTTTCTCCAGCACAGAGGCTCTCTACTCCCTCTTTCCCTATTTATGCTTTAGTGGGAGGAAGTCAATATGCACAGCACACACGTAAGGAGTGAGTAGTTTATGCTCTCCCTCCTTGAGTGTTGAGTAACTACATAAATTATTTGGAATCCTTCTGCACAGATTCGCCTATTCTCCCCATTTAATTAGTCAATGAAGTATTTATAGCAATATGAACTCATGGATTTTTTTATTTTTGTATTTTGGGTTATAATCCAATACTCATTTTCTTGATCAAATATTTCAAGCTCTGGCAAATGGGAGCCCTTTCACAAATTTGCTCCTATGTCCCTTTGCTATGTTCCCATCAATGTGGAGTTTTGTCTGTTTGAGCACTTCCTTACCTTCTGTCACTACAACATGCTCCCAGTTCCAGAATCAGCTATTTCTCCAAGATGCTATGCCCTTAATATGTTTTTCTTTGCATTAATATTAATAAGAGATTCTGTGCTTGGGTTACTTTCAGTCTCACTCAGAAGAATAACAGGGACACATTCATTTATGAAAATAACTGGCTAAACTATTCTCTAATGCAATATGTATTCCTCCGAAAATAGCACAGAGAGTTTTAGATATTCTGGCAAAACTTCAGGCCAGATTGGTGGGATGTTCTATAAAATTACACAAGAAACAAAAGGTAAACTCCTTGAAAAGTCACTGATGGGAAGCAAAGTAAGTGAAAAATCCAACAGTCCTTTTTGGTTAGCATCAATATCATTAGGCCACCATTCCCTCTTGAAAGCTTGTTGTAAGTTACTAGCAGGTGTCAGGATAGCAAAGAAACACGTTGTCTAGCTCTCACCTCCACAAAAGAAGAAAACAGATGGTATTTCTTTACAGATAGAAATAAATGATTTGACATTACTGAGTACCTACTATGTCTCTGACTCTGTCTAGACAATTTCCATCTTTTAATTCATTAAATTGTCACAGCAACTATCTAACAGATGAGAAAACCGACGCACAGAATTACGTTAACTTGTCCAGTTTATATCTAATAAAGGCAGAGAGTGAGTCCAACCCAAGAGGGTGTTCTAATCCATAGAGTGTTCTGCCTGAGGAATGAATGTCTAATGAATGAGAGATTTCTGAGGATTAAATTTGTTTTTTTCTCTTCTGGTAGGGAGATCCCATTAATGGCAGAGAAGGAAAATCAGAGGTTGTTTAAAACAATTTTTTTCTAACCAATCATAACTCACAAAATTGTTCTTGCTATTAAATTAGAACAGTATATCCAAAAGTATGCAGTGTCTGGAGCAGTAAGCAAAATGCTTTAAGATGGTGCAGATGAACATTTTCTCATTTTGTTACATATTAATTTTAATGTATACTAGAAAAAAATATCACTAGGACTTCAAATCCATGCTTTTATGTGTATCCTTGCTTAAGATGAGGCATTCAGGTGGGTATTTACAATAAAAAAGAAATGCTTTAAATAAAAACATTCCACCTGTAGCAATTATGAATGGACACAGAAAGTCTGAGCAACACTAGTTTAGATTGTTATTACAGAAGAGGAAGGTCATGTTTTTCTTCTAAGAAATATTTATTTTTTTACATTGACAGGAGTATATGGCACATGGTTTTCCTCCATCTTTTTTTAAAACACATTCTAGATATTGGAAAACTTACATGCAATTTACTGACCAGCCAGTATGTGCTATGCACCAAACTGAGCTTTATGTACATTGTTTGATGCTCTCAGCAACCTTTCGATTTTATTTTCCCCTTTTATTGTCTACATTTATAAATGAAGAAACTGAGATTCAGAGAAGTGAGGCATGTTTCCCAAAATATTAGGTAGGAAGCTGCAGACAGAACTGGAATATGAAACCAAGACCACGTGACAAAAAACATGTATGTTCTTTCCGCTCTACAAAGCTGCCGTAGGCATCACGGGTGTCCACGCCAGTCCAGGGCGTAAATGTCATTCATCCTCATCCAAGTGGACAAAGTGTAGCAAAATAATAACAGAGCCCAGAATACTAAGCACTAATAAAGAAAAGTATTTCATTAAAGATACAGTATCCTCTCTAACCTATTGTCATCCAATTTAACTCTTTTTTTTTTTTAATGAACAGAGCAGAATTGTTTGTTGTTTGATCAAATAGCAAGACTCACTCCCCATCTCTGTTAAGTGAATATAAGAAAATGCCTTCTTGAAATGTCTTTTAAAACTAGTGTGAGTATTCAAATAAAGGGCTACCCATTTCTCTATTTCCTAGAAAGATGACAGACTAATGGAGCCAATGAAACCATCACAAGTAGCCAGCTACAGCAACGCAGCCTGAGCAGGCCTATGCCATCACAAAATAAACCCCTGCTGTTTGCAGTTTTAGAGGGTTGGTCTCTTTCTGAAAAAGAGAAAATGAGATTCTATATATTTTATGGATTAACTGAAAATCATAACATTATAGCATTTCACTTCTGCCAGACATGTGTATCTTAAGTAATATCTATAATTTATGTGACTATCAGAGATCTTCTTACGTTGAATAAATGCATTACCTGCCATCCTTACTATTTGGGGGAAAAAGTGTGTTTAATCTATCCATAATGTTGGGAAAAGTACTATTTTATGTTGGCCAAGGCTTTTGTTTTGAAATGAAAAGAAAAACACAAAACCAAACCCAAAAACATAGTTTATAATGCTCTAATACATTACCTCTATCTGATAATGAAATCAAAATGTACTAACTGAAATAAAGGGCTACCCATTTCTAGTAATGTCTAATTTACTGAATCCTAAATTAGAAATTTTTGATAATTACATTTTTAGGGATATTCTCAATCATTCATAATAACTATGGCACACATGTAAACTACATAACTCTTTGCCAAATCTACTTTTATTAAGTAAATGAAAAAGTAAATTCAAAACATCAATAAGTCCAGTTTCTATAGATTCAAAAAATTCCTTCTTTTAAAATTTCAAGTTTTCTTCACCAGGCATGTTTATTAATTCTTAATTCTCTTATGACTATGTCAAAAATTTTAATATTTTAATACAGAAAATGACTGTCACTTGATATTTGTTCTTCATAAAATTAAAATACTTTTTCCAACTAACTTCAACTTCCTTCTTAGCAAAAGTAAACATTTGTTCCTGTTCTGTAATACTCACGTAATGCTGAAATACCTTAAGGCTTAGCTACCTCTATAAACATTCTATATTCATTCTAGCTCCCCTCTTTCCCAGAAGAAAATGCATCAGCAGTCATAGAAAACTCGAGTATATATTTGTATGCACTGACTATTAAACAGCAGCAGGGGGAGCAGACAATGAAACACTAAGAAAAAGCACCCCAGAAATGCAATGTAATTTATGGCAATAGAAGCACAACAGAGATATTTCTTGAAAAACAAATAGACAAAATAGATCCTATAAAGAAACAATGACCATGTTTGCAATATTGGCCTATATACATCTGGAATGTTCTAAAGAAAAGCTGTCTGTCTCTTAGAAGGATGCTTGAATGTTAACTTCAAGATGTGCTTTCAGCTTGAAGCACAGTAGTTTCCAGCAATGACAAGACAAGAAACTGCCCCCAAATTAGACAGGAGGAAAAAAAAACCCATATTTTTAGAGCGGCACATTTTGAGGAGAAATCAAAGGGATTTTGTTTCCTCCTTCAAACATTCCTGCACTTATATTGAAGGCCTGGTGAAATAGGTGTTGGCCACAAGTGAATAGAGTTATAGGGTCCTATAGCATAATCCTTGAAAACCCTGAGGCTTAGGCTCCTGGCCTGTCCTCCTTGAATCCTCAACTGACTTTCTATAAGAGAAGGTGACCAAAATCACCGTGAAACTACTCTGCATTACAAACATCTGGCAGGATATTCTAGCTTTGCACAATCTGTACAAAAGGATGGAAATGTGTCCACCGAACCCAGGTAGTTTTACACGTTCTGAAAATGAGTAGGAACTGGTTTTTTCTTCCCCCCCCCCCCCCCCCGCAGTTATACAGTAAAACTAAGAGTTATTTGGCTTTTCTGTTTGAAATTCTATAACTGGAATGTAAGAAAAGACTAAACTTCTAATAAGAACTTCAAAATGTTTATGTCTCATTGAATCAAAAAAGTGTCTATATAATTTAAGCGTTTTTATAATAAAGCAATGTACATTAAAGACAGTTATTTAATAATTATATTATGAAAACCCATAAACTTAAAATGTCAAGCATAAATTACAACTGAATGTTAAAAAAAATATATGTTAGCCAAGTAAGCAACCAACTAAGTTTGACCTAAAACTCAAATAATAATGCCAACAACAACAGGTATAGTGCCTACCATTATCAGTCATTACTTGTTTCTAGCTATTTTATTCTTTCAACCTTCTGCATTAGCCTTTAAAAATAGATATGGTGTCCACCTTATGTTAAGGAAATTGAAGCTAAAAACGTTAGTCATTTCTCTGATGTAACTCAGCTAGCAAGGAACAAAATCATGATTCAATTTCTAGGTCTGTCTACCTCCAAAGCTTTGAGACTTCACCAAATTCATCCTTAACTGAAGCAATGAGGCTCCAAAGGAAATCTGTACAAATTCAGGCAGATTAATGTGTTTATGAGGGCAAGTGCTGTAGATTTAACCACTCAAATTAAATGCCATCTGGAGCCTCTTACCTTACTTGGTACAAGCATCCTACATGTATTACAACAACTCTGGCCTTGGACAAGAATTCAATAATTTTCCTACCTCAATACCATCAATAAGCATTATGCTCATTACAACACCCATCAGGAAATATATCTAGTTACTTCTCAAACATCATTTAAAAACTGCTAATAATTCAGATTTTTACATTAGGATTTTTAAAAACATATGAAGAATCTTTTAACCCAATTAGCTAAATGGGTTTGAAGAATCAATTTCCTTCTTCCTGACAGCCAAATGCATCTTCATAAAAATCACCATAAGGATATAGTGATTATGTGCATATAGTTCTCTATATAATCATTTACAAATCCTTGTTCTTACTAGTTTTTATTATTTAAATCTGTTAGAGTAACTTTTTTTTTTTCAAACCTCAAGAGAGAAGAAAACAGAGAAAGATGTAATCACTTTTCAAAACAAAACTAACCTGAACACATTGATTGGTTCAAACATGTAAAAAAAAAAAATAGAAAAAAGAAAAAAGAAAAAAAGATGGTAATAAATAACCCAAAGCTATGTTTCAGACTTACTCATTCATACTTAAGAGATATCAGACAACCTAGTGGACGTGTGATACAAGCTGTCACTATTCCATTTTTGACTTAGGCTCACTCACGGGGACCTTCAGATCAGCTGCTCCAACTCAGTTTACAGCTCATGTGGATGTGACTTATTCCTGCCCTTGCTATCAAACAGAAGGGTCATTTTACAACCTTTACTAAGAGCTCCCCCCTCTTTATGCTAATCCTTTTTCATCTATAAAAAGTTACATGAGCTTAGCACTCATCTAGAAATGAATGGGTTAAAAAATGAATGGCTTAGACATTAAAAGTTTAAGCAACAGCTACATCTGAGTTCAAAAAAAATTTAATGTTAAAAATAAGTGTCCTGTCAGTAATCATTCAACCATAAGACATAGGCTGCCAAAATGACTATATTTTGAAGAAGTATTTTCTCAACCTAGACTGCACTTCAACCAAATAAACCTGTATATTAACACAGTCATAGTTTAATTTAGGGTCCTTCACAATGAAGATTTAAAAATAAAAATCCCTGTCTTATGAGGTGCCTTTAAAAGAGAGGAATCGTTTTGAGTAATTATTGTGACATAAAGTTTTATTTTTTAAATCTTAAAATGTGGATAATTACTTGACAGTTGTCATATATAGTGGATTATTAGAATTCATGTTCATTTTTAAATCAGAAGACAGGTCTCATCTTTAAGAGTATGGATTTTGGGGGAAAGTAATTGTAGCTGCTTGGGTTCATTTTGCTGAAAAAATACAGTCAAATCACCTTGAAAACAAAAGCAATTGCCTGCAGGTGCCTTCAGGCTCTGCTCTTTCTTTTACTGCACAGAATTAGCCAGAGAAGAGGATTCAGAGCTTAGGCCCACTGCAGAATGGTCCCATTCAGCAGCTAGGACAATGGAGACACTCAGCTTATGTCCACTGCTATTATGAATCAAATTATGAGCGGAAAATTTATATTTTAGAAATTTAATAAATAAACTGAGAATCCCTAAGCCAGATGAGAACAATGGCACCTAGTGCCACAGCAGGGAGTAGGAGAGCAATAACCCATCAATTTAATGAAGAGCCACACCAAATTTAGAAATGAGGCCCAAATGACAAAAAAAATAAATAAAAATAAAAAAATAAAAATAAAATAAAAAAATTACATTTGATCAGCATGCTTATGGGTAAGTCAGCATGCTTATGGGTAGGTTAGTGCCTGCAGCCAGTGACTGGAGAGTCCCTTACTTTATTTGCAGGTAGCGTTTCACTTTAAAACAATGCTGTCTATGTAAGCATTATCGACAGATAAGACAAGTGGCTGATATGCTATGGTATTTTAAAAAACTGCGTGAGAAAAAACAAAACAAAACAGGTGGCATAAAAACGACAGTAGGCTAAAATAAAATTAAAAAAGCATCACTCTCTGAAAAATACGTGCACATACACAGTAAAATGGTATACACTTCCTGACCTTGTAAATAGGTGGCTCAAAATAAAATATCTTTAAGAGGCAACTGTTACTAATTGTCACACAGTTACCCAGTTCTTACTGGTTGAATCTCCTGGCCATTTGCATCCAACATGGGCCGGCCTCCTTCCCTATCCCCTCAGCCAATACTCATAAAAACATACATAACCAATGATTTCCTTACACAACTAACGACAAAACACAGGAATTCTGAGAAATACAGCAAAACAGACAACACTCTACCTTGCTTTACAGCCGAGCCAGGCTGAAGGTTACTTCTCAGCCCCCCAAACTCCACTAACCACCAAGGCAGATAGGGCACCAACGCTGCATCAAAGCATCCCTGTCACTAAATGACCTCAGAAAGCTGGACTTTCCAAGACTGCAAGGAAGGAACACGGTAAAGATCATAACGGTATTTTCTATCTTTGCTGACGTTTCTTCTGGACAGGTATGACCAAGTGAACGTATAAAGGGTCAGTTTTCACAGGGTCCCCAGACCCCTAGACAAAACGAGGGGCTAAGGTTCCAAGTTCAGTTTGAGAGATGACAGCAAGAGATTGCATTGACCTCCAGCAACTCTTATTTCCAACTGGGAATCCCAAGGGTACCCCTTAAACATGCAATGCCCATGCACTCGACTGGGTTTCTGCAGCAAGGGCAAAGTGTCACGATTCTTCCCATCTGCTCTCCCCCAAAAAACAAAACAAAACAAAACAAAACAAAACAAACCACTGTGTCCTGGAGGTACTGCAATCAACTATGTCAAAGCGACTTTTGCAAAAACGTTTCATTTATCTGGAGTGAATGGAAGAGAGAGGGAAGGCACCGAATCAGGAAACCTCCCTCGGAGGGAGCAGAACTGCTAACAATCTGTATCTATTTCCCGGGGCCACTGGAACTGGTTGGTGGCTTCCCCGGCGTGGGAATGAATCCACCGCCTCCGGACTTCGGAGAGAGCAGAGCAGAGCAGAGCAGAGCAGAGCAGGGCCTTACCTTGTTGGAGGCCATCTCACTGACGGAGTGCCTGGTCTGCAGGGTCTCTAGCTGGTCCAGACACCAGTCCAGCTCCTCCAGGGTCTCGCTGGCCAGTTTCTGGTAGGCCTCCTCTGCGAAGAGATAGGGAAAGGGGGGCTCAGTTCTCAGGCGCTTCCCGGGGCTGCCGGCGAGTTCAAAGGGGGCCATCCTGCCGCCGTACCCCGCCATGCTCGGATGCCCGGTGCCCGCACATGAGGGCTGCTCCTTCATATTGCCGGGCCGGGCGCGCTGCTGGCGGGGCAGCCGGCCTCGGGGCGGCGCGGGCTCTCCAGCTTGGCGTCTCCGTGCGGCGTCCGGAGGGCGCGCCGAGGGCGGCGGAGCCAACTTTTACGCGCGGAGACGCGGACGGACCAGGAGACCACGATGCGACTCCGGGAGACGGCGCGGCCGGCCGGGAGTCCTAGTCCTGGAGGATGACGAAGGGGGAGGCGCGTGCGCCCCGGAGGAGCCCGCCCCGCGGGAGCGGCTGGTCCAGCGCCCGAGCGCCCGGCCGGCCGCGCCTCGCTCCGCGCGAATGAATCAGCCGCGCGGCCGGGTGGGTGCGCGGCCACCACGTTTCCTGTTTTCTTTCTCAACTCGGCGGGCGGCGGGCGCAGCGCCCCATCGCCGCGGCGGCTTTCCGGGAACACTCCCCCTCTCACGCCCCTCTCGGCCCCCCGCGGCCCGGGCCCCTCCTCGGCTCCCTACAAAACGGTCCTCCGCAGCCTCCGCCCGCCCCGGCCCCCGGCGTCCTGCCCCGCTGCAGCCTCGGTGCCGCCCCGCCGCGGCATCACCCCGCTGGCTGGGACGCCCGGTCGGAGGGGAGCGCGGGCCAGGGTGCCTGCGGAGCTGCGGTGGGTCCGCGCAGGGAGCGGGGAAAACCCGGCGTGGAGCCCGCGGGGCGCGGGGAGGGGGACCTGGCGCGCACGCGCGGCCGCGCACCTGCCCCGCGCGGCCCCTGAGCCCCTGCGGAGCCGCGGCCCCCACCGGGTCTCCCCGGGAGCCAGAGCCTCCTCGTCTGCGCCCCCGGCAGCCACCCGGGATATTTCGCGGGAGACCCGACGGGCTGCACCAACAAGGTTATGTAGGACCCGCGCAACCGTTTCTGAGGGTTTGGGTTTGAGGGTTTTTGACCCTTCGTTTCTGAGGGTTTAGGATTTGCCTACTTTCATGAGGACAGGGTGGTGGTGGGAATAAAAGCATTTCTACCAAGACCTGACTTTTTTCAGTACTCAGTCACTGCTTAGCACCAGACTATTAAATTTGGGGGGCGGACATATACAAGCAAACAAAAACATGCAAAGTTGTGGATCGGAGCGCTCAGACTTGACAGTATGCTGAAATTTCATATTCAGCATTGCCTAAGAGTTATCTTAAAACAACAGCCCTGGGAATGCACTACAGAGTAAAGGCAATCTGCACATGTCCTGCATGCGTGCTGTGGGAGCCTGTGGAATTGCAAACCAGAGACCAGGATGGTCTTGGGATGCCAAGTGGAAAAAGGCTGGCAGGGTGTTTCTATCCACCATGCACAGAATAAACTACAGAGGTGAGAAACATGAAAAGACTATATATGAAAGCCGGTTCTGTGTACAAAAGCTGACCTGGGGACCATGGGCACTCTCCATGAACACATCTATAATGGAGAACTTCGCTACATTAGCCTGTGGATAAGCAAACCTCTCGCGGGAAAAATAATCTAAACTCCCCAAAGTCCATCTTATAAAACTTTGTCATTTTCGGTTAGGAAGAATACATTGAAAAGCTTACATGAGGTTGGTGAGATGGCTTTTCTTAGTCTTGGAATCTACAGGTATTGATATAGGAGAAGAAATTCTGCCTTTGAAATGTAGGCTCTATAAATGATCAGCAGCACAGACTGAATCTCAAGCTCCTGGGATTCTCCAGGTAAGTTTTTATATATCGTTTATAAAAGTTAGAATAACTTGCAAGTATTTATTACATGTACTGCGTGGTTCATTGTTATCAAGGATTCTTGAACTGCTGCTATTCACTTTGAGAACCCTAGGTTAAAATTTGCCTCTTCCATTCTACTGTGTGTTTTTTCCCCCTATACCAATCTCTGTAAATGTATACTTGAGGTGAACAAACAATTGCCTAAACCTTGCCAGGTGAGTTATAAAGTGTAAGGCTGGAGCTTTAAAAGAACAACCTTAAAGATAATTTAAAATAGTAAGTATAAAATATTTTACCTGTATAGCCTTGCCCTGATTGATTATAAGAATATGAAAAATATAACATGCTTGTTATAAAAATTGAAACATTATACAAAGACATAATGGAGAAAGTCCCTTGTAATCCCACATCCTAATACTTTCCATATGCAAGCATAGCAATACCTAGTTGTGATGATGGTATTATAGTACATCTATATGTTCCCAAGGATTTGAGAGAGGAAAGGGGGCAGGGGAAGGAAGAAAGAGAAAGAGAGTGAAAGAGAGAGGGACTTTAATGTGAGAAACATCAATTGGTGGCCCCCTGAGGAGCCCGAATGGGGATTGAACGCACAACCTAGGCCTGTGCCCTGACTGGAGTCCAACCTGCAACCTTTTAGTGTATGGGACAATGCTCCAACCACTGAGCAACCCTGCCAGGGCTATATGGTTTTGTTTTTGCTTTTTTCATCTCTCTGCTGTATAAAATAGGGATGTAGGATATTTTAAGAATAAATTGACTTATTTTGGGTAATCTGTCCATTGTTAGCACACCCAGTGGGTTAAAGATGCAAAATCATTGTGCTAAGGATTTTTTATTGTCATCTTTCCAGTCACTGGTTACATCAGAAGCCAGGAATCCTCTCCCCATACCGCTAAAACTTGGCTTTCCATGTTCCTCTTCCCTGCTCTCCAATTCTTCCAAAAGTCTGAGCTCCTGTGTAAGTAATCCCCTCCCATCTTCAGCTTCTCAAAGCTTTTCAGAAATACAGGCGTTGGGCCCAACAGGATGTGGCACCAGATATTATATTTCACTGTTTATTTTTTAATCATAATAGAAATGTAATTCTGGAGAGCCAATGCTTCAAAACATGTACTTAAACACAGGATTGCCCTTAAGAAGGAAGTACAGGGGCAATGGGAACAACTTATTTCAGAAGACCTACTTTATGTCCAAATCCTAGACAATCAACATTTGGGTGCAATCATAATGTGGTAATAGATGTATTTTAAGTTCTAACATCTTCTGCATGTACCTTATAAATCTGGAGAATGGGAAAAAAAATGAACAGAGCACATCTACTTACCAACAAGTAAGAAAATAATTGCTAATAACAGCAAAGAACACTTTGTTCTATAAAACTGTTGCTCAAATAAAGGATTATTGTTGATATTAGCATAGAACTAATACTACTTTTTCCAAATGCCTAGGTTTATAGGCAATATGGTTAACCACAGTTTTTCAGGATCATTATTAAATCTTAACTTTTAGGAATTTTAACCCCAAATGGTCTAAGACACTGAGTAACTGACCTTTTCATCCCTGCTAAAAAGCCTCAATGTGAAGTTGCCAGAGATCTTACAGGATCTTTAATCACCAAGCTAAACAAACCCACCTAAGTGTCATCGATAGCGAGACACAGTGAGCTCATTTAATTTTGTATTTTACCAAGAACACACACTGTATTCCTGAATAAAATACTTTTCTCCCCAGAGAGCAGTAGTCCCTATGTACTGCTTGAAACTATATGAAAATTCTTCTATTTAACTGTCTAAAATCTTGCTAAGTCAAGGAACTAACTATAGGGAGAAAAATTCCCAATCCACAACTGTTGGCGAAATTTCATAAAAGCGAGGAGAGTGCAATGGAACAGCAACTGAGAAATAACTCGAGCCTTTGAAAAGTCTCCTCCTGCATGGTTTCCTTCAAGGCACCCTTGAACTACGGAACACCCGTGATTCTACTCGGGATCTTCTGTGAACAAACAGTTCTCAATTCTTGCAGGCTAGCACTTGGCTTCCGTCATTGTGATGTGATCAAGGGTTCCCCTGACACATGGCCTGAACCGGCGCCAGGGCTCCGGGAGGAGATGCTGAAGCAGCAGCTTCCCTATGCAAAGGAAAAAAGGAATTGCCTCAGAGCCACGGCAGTTAGCGAGGGGGTGAGGTCGTTTTCTTGTGAAATGTTTAGCAATTACGCTTACCCACAACTTAAGCAATGTTGACCATTGAGGTAAAAGGATCCACTCTATGTGATGTGTAACTGTGTGGATGTTGGCTTTACTAAATATGAATGAGTAAGGTCTGTATAAGTTTGTCATAATTCCTAGACAGGCCTATTGGTATAAATGAAGAGAACAGTCCTCCCCCACAACCCAAATCACTTACTATAAACACCATTTGCTTACACTTAGTTAAAAAAAAACAAACTATAATAGCAGATTTAGATTTTTCTTAAAAATAAAAAAATATGTATTTTCCTAACCAATTCCAACTTCTCCTCCCCTAATTCCCACCAAAATTTTCTCTTTGTTCCTAAGGTTGGAGTTGATGGTATCTGAAGTAGGCAGAACTGGAGAAAAATGACTTCTATTTCATGTATTGCTTTGAGCTAGTCCCTCCCTGAGTTCGCTATAGTAAAAGATTTGTGCAGGTTAGTTCTAACTTTTGCTGACGTTTCCCCCCTCCTCTATGCATTTTATCTGATGGGAAATACATGAAGGAGTTGGATTCATTTTCAATGTGTACATGTAACAGGTTTAAGCAGAGCTTGCCAGTGGCAAGCTGCTCTCATGTCCAAATATATTTCTGGCATCAAAGTTCTTGTTTTGAAGTATTTTAAAAGCTTATGAAATATATAATATTTCACTTATTACTCAAAAAATCCTCCAAAGGGAAGATGTGCATAATTTCTGAGTTTTTTTGCCTTCTACCTTCTCACTACCTTACGATTTTTTTTTCTAGTGCTTTGCCTAAGGCTCTAGTAGAACTTGAAAATGAAATAAATGCAAGATTGGGTTTCAGTGACTTCTAGTACTATCAGTAAGTCAACTTCTAGAAGCATCAGTAATTTATTTAGAATGGACTAGGTGTCATGTATTTAACAGAGTCTGTAAAAACAAAATTAAAAGGGTGTGTCTTACCCAAGGAAACCCTGGGGTCTAGAATGGAACGAATAGAAAGCATTCTGAAAGAAGAAAACACATGGGTTATGGGAAAATAAAAAAAAAAAGCTATTTAAATCAGACTGGGACAGAGGTAGAATGAGAGAAGGCTGAGTCCAAATGAATGAAATAGGAGGTAAGAGGGTAAGAAGGATTTTTTGAGAAAAAAATATGAGTAAAAATATGGGCTTATATTTACTGAGGTATGTGTGCATGTGTATGTGGAGAAGGGAACTCTCCTGAACAGGGCCTTGCTCTGGGGAAAGAGGCTGGAGAAATCACCAGACACTGGCCATGGAAGTCTTGTCAGGCACCTGCAGGTAAGGCCTTTGGACTGAACCTCAAGAGTGGGAACTGCTGAGTGACTCCGAGTACTGTGTGATATGGACTCTGATCTTAATTAGATGGGAAATTCTAGGGCTCTGGAATAAATGGGATTGAAGTAGGCAAGGTTGAAGTTAGTGAGACCATTATCTTCAGCCATATTATTGGTAGGATAAAATTAATAATTTATAGAACATTTGCTTCTCTGATGATTCTTCTTACCTAAGACAATCTCAGAATTAAAATTATACATTTTAATGCATGTGTTCACAAAATATGTCAGGCATGAAGAGAAAAAGACTTCCCAATGTGATTTGTAAGGAGATAGACTTCTTGCTCTTAAAAGCTATAGTCTTCTAGTCACTGAAATATTAATCATACTGCATTCACCGTAACTGTTTTCATCAGAATTTCAGGGAGAGCCTGCCTGCAAGAAAGTGTTTGATAAGGTGTGACTTTATCAAAGAAGGTGTGACTTTAAGGAACCCTGGTTTGGATGAACTAATCTGTCATCTCTTACACAGAAGAGAGGGGAAGACTATGCCGATTGTTTCAGAAGTGTGTGTGTGTGTGTGTGTGTGTGTGTGTAAGGAGTTAACTTGGCAGACAGGGTAATTCCACCCTATAAATCACCCTCTCCCTCAAATCTTTAATAAAGTTACTGATGACATAAAATGCTAAAATAAAGAGATTTTCTTTGTTTTGTTTTAACGCAGTGAAGGGGCTGAGCTTGGAGGCTGAATTGGCCCAAACTAACTGTCAGCCAGAGTTGATACTGAAGAGAAAAAGCAATGAAAGAGGAGAAAACTTGTGGAAGTCAGTGTAAGAGCAGGGAGGGCTTTTGTCCAAGGAGTTGGGATTTGAGCCAAGGTTAATCAGACAATCTGGGTTGGAGACTCCATATGACCTATGTTAGACTATAAGAAATATTATCCCTTGACTGAAACTGGAAGAGCAGAGGGAAGTTCCAATTTCTCTTCTACATACAAGCCATAATTCCTGGCACATCACTTAATCTTTCTTAAGCTTTAATTTCCTCACCCGTGGATTGGGGATAATAAAAACTACCTTATAGATTATTTTAGTGTAAGTGAGAGACCTTGAGTTAAATAACCTTGCATTGCTCACCTAATTGATACATTTCCAGGCACTGTATTAAATGATGGAGATTTAGCATTGAACAAGGTAGTTGAAAACTCTGCCTAATTCTCAAAGACTTTCCACTCTACTGGTTATGATGATCTTCTTTTATTGAACACCTGCTATGTGCTAGATGTTGAGTACCCAAAAGGTAAGGAAGTAACTGGGTTTTAAGAAGCACATAGTCTAACGAGGAAGCAGGTATGTAAGTTGTCCACTGAAACCAGGCAGTAGGTATAGATAAGCACAAGGCAGAGAAAGGGGACATGGAAAGTGTCACCTACGACAGCCTGTGAGAGATCTGGGAACACTTTCTGAAAGAAGAAATGTTGGCCTGGAGTCTCTAAGGATGACTGAAGAGTTAACTTAGGTGGAGGATGGAAGGTGACAGTTGAAATGAAGGGGAAACATGTGCCATTGCCAGTCGGAGAACAACTTACAAGGTTGTTTAAATAAGTTTATCTGCAATCAGGCATTTGATATATGAGAGGTTCCTTCCTCTCTCACAGGTTCTCAGTCCTCAACCAGTTACTATGAACCCTCACATATCAACCAGCTATGGGCTGAATATGAGTGAACAAATCTTAAGATCTACAATAGTCTTCACAAGACCACACCAAATCATGCAAAGTTACTATGTATAAAAAATGTGGAATATATGTCATTGGCTAATGAAAGAGCACCACTTACTGTGGGTTTGGTGGGACGATCGTGCCAACATTTCCCAAAGAATGTTCATATGAACAGTATTCCTACAAGATTCTCTTTACCAAAAGAATTCTGTGGTTAAACAAGTTTGGGAAATGTTGAATATGTAGCCTCTTTGGCAGTGATTTGTCATGGACATGAACCTCCCAAAATCTAGAAGTTCTACAGTAAAGAGACCCATTTCATGACAAGTATAACCTAAATTTATTTGATATCAGATTTAAAAAAAAATATAACTATAGTTTTTTATTAAAGCATACTTTGGAAAACTTTGTCCTGTACCATATCAGGTGAGTCCAAAAACCATAAACACACTGAGTTCTGTGAGTTCCCATATATTCAAAATCCCACCTTCGACATCTTATTTCCCTTCTTAGGCCTTCCTGCACTGTTAGAATGGTCAGAGAGTAATCTGCCTCTTTCCATTCCTTCCTCTTTCTTTCCCCCAGAAAGAGAGCAGTCAAGAAACCACATACATATTTATTGAACCTCTCTGATGTTCTGTTGCTTTGAAATACAAGAACATGAAAGATTCAACGGCCTGGGCCTGGGAAGGAACTTACAATATCCTGCTGAGAAAATCAGACACGTGACCAGCTGCTGCCTAGAGACAGTGTAAGGTGATGCAGAAATCATTCAGCTCAGGAGTGCTATTGCAGCCCTGAAGGAGGGGACTTTATGGACTGTCGTTAAGTGTACAGGGTTCCGGGAAGAAGGTGAACCAGGATGTATGTCTTTGATGATGAAGTCTGTGAGTTGAATGGCTGTGGGAGGAGGGAGTCAGCTAGCATCCTTTTCTGGTGGAAGAAAGGTCTGGAGCCTGGAGAAGGGTGACATGTGTGGGCGGTAAATAGAATGGATGGAGTAGACTCCTTGAAGGGAGAAAGGAAATAGAATTGAATACTTAAATGTGTAGCCTTGAGCTAATGGAGATGGTGGGAATTGGATAAGTGAACTGGTAGCCCAGGAGGAGAAAATAAAGGAGAGAGCAGGAGGGAGATCCAGAATCTTTTGCAGCAGGACAGATGCACAGCAAGCGGGAAGCAGCGTTCTCAGGGTATCCACTTCCGTGCCCATTAGGACAGTTATGAGCAGTAGAAAGGGCATGGCTTAGGGAAGAGAGGTCTAGGCTCAAATGATGGACTCTGCAACTTAGCAACCACGGGTGAATTATTTAGCTTTCCTGTACCTTGTTTTTCTCTTTTCTCACTAGGGCTAAAAATACATCCCGTAGAAGGTTGCCGCCCCCCACCGCCCCAGGCCATTCTCCATATTTTATTTGAATTTTAAGACTATAACTTAAAAATCACATATCCACATGCCTATTTCATTTCTGTTGGTTTGATTTCTACTTAGATGCGTGACTTTGGTCAAAAACGATAAGTATTTATCAAGTCTGTTACATGTAATATATAACAGCTGATTTGAACTGTCATTTCTCTCCTCCCCATTTCTTCTCTTTTTTTTTTTCAGTGGGGGGAGGACTAGAATCCATTGATTGCTTTCCATAAAATTGTACATGTCTCAGAAACGACATTGTGTCTAGCAAAACATAAAGTAAGATTTGCAACGCCTCTTTGCTCGTAGAACCTGGACTTGTCCAGTTGGGAGCAAACGATCAGTTGCCCAGAGGCCTTGGTCTCATGTAACTCCAACCTTCCCTTGTCCAGACCCTCTCTCGTACCTGGGCCCTGCGCAGCACCGCACAGGGGTCAGGGGGACTTCACCAGTATTTCAAGGGAAGGCCCACAAAGGGGTTGACGTGTCAGTCCTCAGGTGGGCAAAGCAGTTAGGACAGCAAATTGAATAGTGCTCTTCCCCAGGGAGTACTAAGCTATAAGAACAATTCTGTACATATCTTTGATGCTAGGAGTAGTCAGCACCCATATCTCACTGAAAATGAACACAGTTTCAACTGCAGTTGTTTCATTAAGCAAGATGCATAAAGCTTGCCATTCATGCTTTCTTTCATTCTTACGATTTCATTCTTACAGAAATCTGGACACTTCTTGCCATGGTTTGATCTTGTAAACCCAAATTTTATTGTGAGCATTCCAGGTTAATGTTTAAGTTACAGCTTCTTGATCAGAGAAAGAAATTGCATAGCATTTTTCTTCCCATTGTCCGAACACATAATGGCTGTACATATTATATATATATATATATATATATATATATATATATATATATATATATATATATATATATATATATATATATATATTTCTAAATCTCCAGGGCATATTTTCTAGCTAGAATTATTTAAGGTGTGGACATTTTGCACTGAGATCACTAACTATTAATATGAGCAGAAGGTTTTTTATATAAGACACGTCTGATAGCCACTAAAATCAATTGTAATAGTATGTCCTTCTGGTGACTATATATATTTTAAACAGCATTACATATCTTAACTCTTGAAGTATAACTTTTAAGTTTTATGAATTTTGCTCTTTTGCTAACACTACTATGCTTTCCCACTATTTCACTGGAACAAAAGTTTTTTTTCCCTTTAAATTTTTGTTGCAAATTTAACCAATGAAGCAGCTTCTGGATATTTGGGTCCACATTCTAATTTCAGTCTTTATATTTTGTTTTCATAACTTGTTATTACTGACCTAGTAATCATAGCTACCCACCTTGAAACTGTCCTTTCTTTATCAGTGTCAAGCCCCAGATAACCAGAGTGTTCTTTTTTTTTTTTTTTTTTTTTTTTTTTTTTTGACATCTTCCAACCAGCAAGAATTACGGGAGATTTCAACACCTGTGGAGACTACTGTCTTCTTCTGAAGGCCCAGGCTGTCCCTGTAGAGTTTGGGGGGAAGGTTGAATGAGATGAAGCAATGGCTTTCAGACTTTTTAGATAGTGAGCCATTGTAAGAATTATATTTTGTACTATGACAAGTATACTTGTTTAAAGTAGGTACAATGAATACTGTTGTAAATTGTGCTCATTTTTGAATAAGTGTGGGCACTGATTCCTAGTATAAAAAATATGTACAGTAGAGGAATGCTTTAATACCTGTATTTGTTTAAAAGGTGGGGGGGGGGGGAGTGAATTATATATTATAATAGCCCTGGCAAAATTTGTTTGTAGTCTTTGTTTAACAAATCATGAATTTAAGTGAAATAAATAAAGAGAAATATATGCAATATAAAGGGAATCTATATATAATTGAAATAGTATACACACATATACACTACTTTATATTTGATTCAACATAAACAGATAAATAATTGAAATAGAACTTACAATAAATACTATTTATCCTTACCATGTATGACTCACTCTGATGTTTTCTATTCTACTTCATTTAAAAATTTTGACTGTGACCTATTAAATTGATTTTAGAATCTCCCAATAAGTTTGAAAACACGAGCTAAGGAATTACCTAATTTAATAGACGTTAGTCTCCCTCTTCTTTCTTCTTCCCACTTTATAATAAAAACTCCCCTACTTTCCTACTGCAAGGGCAAAGTAAGTAGAACACAAAGATCTCTAAGGTATGAGCTACTTAATATGCAGATATTTTGTAAATCATTTCTCCAAATGTGTGAGTTTCCTCAGGGCACTAGAGGCTTCCCAGCTGAACACATGAAGCAGGGTCACCCACTGAAGTGCCTGCAAGAACCAGACACGTCACGTGAATGAATGATGTGGTTGGTGGGGGGCTGCTGGGGCAGCAGGTGGGACCTCAGAGGGCACATGAAGGAATGCTGGCCAACTGTTGCCAGATCTGCAGATTTTTCAAGAGAATCCCCACACTTGGATACTTTAATGCAAAATGTACGTGTTCAAAATTTTGGCAACTAATTACAAAGTTAAATATTCTAAGGACCAAACAAAAAAGTTTATGTTCTTAGCACAAGTCACAGAAACCTTCCTGAGAGCAGTGTTTTAGACAAGCCCTTAAAGACCTTACACATTCAAGGTAGAGAAATTAAGTGTTTCTGGAATCCAGAATGCTAATGTGGTATCACTGAAAGACTATTTGATTTGGCGTTGAAAGACAGAGATTCCTTTCCTGGTTCCAACGGTTACTCAGGAATGGCCTTGGCCAAATGATCTCAGCTGTCCATGGACCAACTGGACCCCTATGAAATGTCCTGTGAGGAACTTGGCCTGACCAAAAATATCTGACTCCAATGACCTAACAATTACTAATGACACAACCAAACAGGGAGCACAGTTCCTCAAAGAGTGCCATACATCCTACTCTTTAATTGGCAAATGAATAGGAAAAAAGAAAATTTTCCATATAGCCCTCATTTTTTTTCTAGCTTTTAAACTCTTACAAAAATATTACTGGAACTTTTAGCTGTTTATTTTTTAGGGGTCTTTTCCTCTTTCAGTCTCTCCTACATAACATGAAGTTCCCAAAGCACCTCTTGTACAATAATAATAATATATATTCTCATGCAAGACCATATTCTAGATTTTTAATACCTAAAGGTTTGCATCCAAACTTCAGTTAGACTCCTGAGAGCCCGTCTATAATCGACCTCACTGGACCCATCTGTCCACACCATCCCCAGTGGTTGATGCCACCTACACTCGCTCACCTCTGGTTAGGAAGTCTCCTCAGGGTCTCATGTGCATATCTAGTCAGATTTGTCACTTGCTCATCCAGTCATTCCTCCCCTTTCTTTTTCTCTATTCTATTCCTGCCTTTCCTGGGTTGCTTCCTTCATGCAAATGCTCCTTCAAAGGAAGCAGATGACAAGCTGTCTTTAGGAGCAGCAGGGAAGTCCGGAATGGGTGACCCTGAGATTGCTCATGGAGGAGAGCCACTCAGGAGGCAACTGAGGGTGATGGGTTCTGGAGTTGGAGGGAATTCACATATCTTTGTCTGTGTTGGTTTTTTACCAGGGGGTTAGTCCTATCCACAGAAAAAGTTAGGAAAATAGACATTGTTACATGGTTTGTACTTGTCAACTTAAATTAATCGAGCTTTGGTTCAATTAATTACCAAATAAGTATTGTTCAATACCCGAAGGGGGCAATCTGGCACTATAAGAGGTGCTCAATGTCAGAGCTGAATTCAGAAGATCTCTGGCTTCAGGGAGTCCGCAATCTAGAGGTTCTGATCAACAAGTGAACAATTCAGTGATTTGAAAAGCAATTTGTGTGTGCTACGGTAGAAGCATTTGCGGGGAAGGAAAGTTGTGAGGGTCCAGCCCAGGCTCCCAGAGAGGCTGTCCATATTCTCCTCAAACTGGTAACTCAGCATCAGAGTCCACAAACTTGGCTGGGATTAAGGGAACAATGTGAGAACAACAGGAAGAATGGGTCTGGTTGCTCGGATGGGGCAAGAATCAACTCCTGGCACCTGGCCTCAGGCACACCAAGCACAAAACAGTGTTCTCCTTCAGCTCTCCAAATTCTCTGCAGGGGAAGCCTCGGAGTGAGGGAGAAAAGGAGGCAGGCAGCTACAACCACCAGGGCGAAGGAGGAGAGGGTAGGCACGAGTTTCTAAAAGTAGAAAATCAACAACCTGGAAGTGGATTGATGGAAAATCAATCATGTTTATTCAGAAAAAAGACAATTATGGTAAAAAGGCAATTGTGGGAGGCAGAGGGAAAAAATTGGGGCTGCCAGGTAAGTGGGTGAGGAAAACTTGATCACATTTTGCAGCTGGAATTTCTCATACACTGCTTCCTCTGCCTGCTTCTTTCTCCCTAGGAGCTGGGACCGCTGGCCCCCGGGTCCTGTTCTCTTTGTGGGACAATGTAACTTTAGAAGTGAATTCGCCAGGGCAAGTAAACATTGCTAACATAATTCTCCTTCAGCGTGAGATTGGCACCTGAATTTAAACTGGTCGGATTCTGGAGGAAGGTGTCTATTCTATCCGAGTTAAGCCCCTACTTCAACTTTGGCCCCCTTCACACACACACACACACACACACACACACACACACACACAGTCAATTCCTTTCTTTAGAAACAAGAACAGAGGGTCTGGAACTTCTTAATCTTGAGTGGATTATATACTGGGTTATTCTGGGCCAAAGACGGACTTTTCAGGAGAAGCATTTTTGGAGTAAGGTGGTTCTGTTTTCCAAACCTGAGCTTTGCCAGTGACTAGTGTTAGATCCCCCCTATAAACTGACTTCTCTAAGCTTGTTCTCTAATTTGTAAAATGGAAGCGGTATCTACATCATGGGGTGATTTTGAAGATTAAGTAGGATGATGCATGGAAAGCAGTGCTTGAAAAATAGTAAGCGTCCAGAAAATGATTAATTGGATATGCAGCTACACAGAGCATGCCTGACTGTTTCTTGAATTATTCCCAGCTCATTCTTCTCCCTGATTCCCTTATCCCCTGGCTGGCTGACTCCATCTCGGCCTTATCAATGTGATTGGGGACAGTAATCCTGAAGAGTGTTCTCGAATTTTTTAAATCTAATTAAACAAGCAAACCTTTTAACTTAGACATTCAACATCTTTGTGGCCTGTCTCTGTTGATCTGGCCAGAAGAGCTCAGATGGTAGGAAAGAGCTTTCCAGGTGGAAAAATAAATAAATCAGCAGCCTGGAAAACAAGGCCCTCTGAGGTACACCCCCCTCTCTAAAACAGCCCGCTCACCCTGTTTACTTTGCTATGGTGTCTAGCATTAGTAGGGGACTAGGAAAATCCAGGTTACCACCCAGCAGGCAGGCGTTCCCTCTAAAGATAGACACACACGCAAATACCATGATTGATGCACGGCAGCCAAATCTGAAGTTAACTCTTCAAGTAATGAACTTGCTGAAGTATCACAATGATTTGTTTGCTAATAGATGGGAGTTTCTCCAGGGTTGCGACCACATCAAATTTATTTTTCAATCTCGGGTGCTAAACACTGCCTTGTCACAAACATGGTATCCACTAAACCTTGGTTGCTTAACTGAACAAGCATGGAGCATTCCCTTTATTAAGGTTACCTTTCTGTACTGTTTCCAGAGCTGCTAATGCATCTGAGAATCAATAACTAGACTTGGAGGAATATTAACATCGTTCAGGGGCTTGTAAACCTCACAGTCTGAGATGTCACGTGACTAGAGGGACTTTCGTGCTGGCAAGAGAAAGCCCTGGGAGAGTGACCCTTGTCTCCACTTCTTCTCCTCTTAGTGTCCTGCAGAACCACTTATTAGTCTCTGGTTACCTAAAAACTTTATGACTTCTATTTGTTTAGGTTTCTGTTTCTTCTGGATGGGGGTCCATACATCCCATTGGTTTGGAATTTTCCGGGTTTCTATCTGTTATCCCAATGTCATTATGAATAGCATAGCCTTTCATTCTCCAAAGTGCCCTGGTTTGGCTGCTAAATCACAGGGACGCTATGTATGGGAGAGTTCATCACACATCATCTAGCTGCCTAACGACACTCCCTTGGAAGTCTGGGTACTCGGCTCTGCCGAGGCTTTCCTCTGGGAGGCACGCCTTTCAATCCCTGCATTCAGGGGTTTTGGGTCCCCTCCTCAAAGAACAGACAGACACCTCTTTTTGGAGAGACTCTTGGTGGAACAACTACCACAAAATTGGTTCTTTAAATTTAAGCCTTTCCTGTCATTTTGGACTTCTAAGGAACACTAAAAAACAAAGACTCCCTAATAATGACATCCCCAAAGTTGCTGAAATGTAGAAAATATGCCCATTGGAAAAACTCTAGCCTAGTAATTAAACTTAAGTTTCTCAGGTTAAACTGCATCTTTAATAATGCAGCTTATTTTGTCAAAATCAGTTAAGGCCCTCTAATGTGTTTTGGAGTAAATGGACAGACAAAAATTAAAATGTGGCTAGCCAAGGCAATCAAAAAGCTCACTTTATTCAGTCAATAACAATGGCACGTTAATGGATTCTTTTTACTACTGGGATGTAATTATGCGTGGCTTTAATTTCTTATAATGATGGAACAAATTAGATTACCTCATACTTTTAGGATCATTTGGTACATCGTGTCTTGGTGCTCCCATAAACCCCATTGGGAATTAAATCAGCTCCATGATTGTTCCTTCTTCCCATATTGTCACATGTCTGCCTCCCGTCAGCAAAAATGGTAACCATTGTGTACCTTAATCCAAGTCACTGCAGTAGAGTTAAAAGAAATGATCTTCTCCCCTCTCCTTTCAGACCTCCCTATTTGTAGCTATTAAATTTTGGCATGCCTGCTGGGACACAATCTTGTTAGAACAAGCAGAACAATTCTCATGTGAAACTTCAGGACTCTTTCTACCATAAGTTCAAAATGTACCTGTGATTCAAACTGAAATAGAGAATGAGTTGGTAAGAACATGATGAGCATCCCACAGTATTAAGAACACAAACTACTAGTTTCTTTTTCTCCTAATTCCAGGTGGACATGCAAGCTTCGATGGAGGGAATCTATGGCAATATAGCATTAAAATAAATTAGTGATTAGTCTAAGCACATTTAATCTTTAGGTCTTTAACCCAGCACAGGTAAAATACTCTAGTAAACCTAATGCAACTTCCCTGAACACTGCATTTACTAATTTCATACTGTAAAAGACCATACTATAAGTGACATGGCAAATTCAGTGCGGCAGACTGACATTAAATATTTAAAACACATGCAAAATTATTAATAAGCAACAACGTCACAGAGACTGCTAGCTGTCCCCTAATATTGGCACGCTTCCATCAGCTGTATTAGTAGAGAAAATTCAAACTAGAGAACATTCTTAGATTCCTACGTAGCCAAGTGTTGTCACATACACTATGTTTTTGTAGTAAATGGATTGACAGAAGTGGTATGTGGAGGTTTCAAGAGCTTTTATTAAAAGACATCTGTCATCTATTTCATATCTGTCCTTCTTCATTCTTTTCAACTGATGAGAAGATGAAGTTGATGGATGGGGCAGGAGCAGCCGTATTGGACCATGAGTTGAATTTAGGCATAAAGGGCACATCTAATAGCTTCCAAATGGAAGGAGCATAGGTTCTTGAAGACTCTATAGAACAGTGTTGCCACATTAGCTCTAGACTGTCTACTTTGGATTTAACATGATAGAGAATAAACATCTATATCCTTCAAGCCACTTCTATTTTAGATCTCTGTATTCACAGTGAACCACAGTCCCAACTAATACAAAGACCAACAGCAACTCTTCAATTTCCCTTGATCCAGGACTATAGCTTAGTCCTGTTAAAAAGGAATGTGTTCCAAATGCCAGGCTGAAAGTAGATACTGGATGACTGCTTTCCAGCTTACTATAATTTGAGGATATTTTGTAGTAACAGATTGCCAGTTTAGAGCTTCTAGAACTATCTGAAAAGGATTTCTAGAAAATATGCCATACAAACCCCTATGAGAACAACCTGGAGCTTCCCATAGGGTCCAGATATTTGTCTTTCCAGCTGGATTTGGAAGTCACTCCAGTCTGGAAGCCATTGGGATGAACCAAAAAGTGGTTTTCCTGCCTTACAGGGGAACACTGTCATTTTGGGAAGTTCTTCTTTCCCGCAGCCCCTCCACCACTCACTTATATAGTTGACCACATGAATGTTCACACGGTTTTCTGATTCAATAGTCTCCAAGCACACTGCTGTTGTTAGATCATTAAAAGCTAGAGGGTCTTTAAAAAATTTTATTTCTTTACATGATTTGTCACTTAAAGCCAATGTTCTCTCTTCCAGCAATTCCAATAGCTTCACAACTGAATTCTTATGGATTCAAGTCATGCTGAAAGTTTTATAGAATGATATACTGTGGTCATAAGGTCAAAGCACAAATACCTCTGCATATACAGTATTTTAAAGCAAAACAGTTTATGTGAGGTTATAGAATATGACTATCTTATTTATTACCAAATCCCCAGTAGCGCCCCTTAATATAAATCTGGTAGATGAATAAAATAGCCTGCCCAAGGTAGTAAACTTATTGTTTGCACACACCTGAGGCCTACCTCTGTGTGTTCATTGTCACTGGATGTACGCACAGCCTCTGAATGACTCTGCAGGACTGTGCCTCTAGATTGTCCTCCACAGTTACCAAAGACTCGTTTTCCACAAATTGCTCTAGCATCATGCTCCTCCTGCAGAGAATCTTGCTGCACAAAAGTGTTCCTCTGAAGCACTTTTTTTCCTCACTTAGGTCCCCTAATACATAGACATATTGTTGGATGTACTTGGATGGAGAAGCATATGCATGTTCAAGCTCCCTTTGGGAAAATTTGCAACTATTAGAAATGTTAATTACCAAAATTAAGTGCATAGATTATGAAGCATAAATCTTAGTCCTATTTGTTCACAGCAGTCTAAACCTGCATTAAAACTTTAGTAAATAAAATTGGTTATAAGAACTTTCTGGGAGAGAACTACCACTATTTCAGTGAAAGGATGAATACCCACGAGACTCTTGATCCCAATCAATCCCGTTAGCACCTCCTGTGCCCTTTCACCTCTCTATTGTGTACTTCAGGTAGCAAGGTAAGAGCAGTCTAAGTATAAACTACTTCAATCTTTCTAAATCTGGGGTTATCTACAGTAATAAAAGAATAATATGCTTATTAGACCAAACAGCCAAATGACCTTCTGGACTTCCTTCTGGACGACATTCCAGATGACCTTCTGGATGCAGCTGGGGTTGCAAGGGCCAAGGAAAGCCTTGGCAGCTGCAAGGGCTGAGTCCCTTACATGAATTTCGTGCATTGGGTCTCTAGTCTGATTATAATAGGAAAAACAGGGTAAAAAAATACAGAAAGACAAAATGATCTGTCTTTCCTAAAGAATGCTAGCTAACCATAAAGCCATTGATAATATGCATCATGAAACAGATAAGATTTATAAAGGTAAATCTTATTTGTATTAAGTCATCTATTCTCCCTAACATCAGCATTTATTCATTTGCCATACACTGACATGACATGTTTCCAAATTTTAAAATGTTAGCGAGATGCCAGTTTTTAAAGATAGTTGAGCTATTCTTTCTGGCAGTTTCAGTATCTGGATTAGAATTTGAGTAAAAAGGTTTAAATACGTCATGGTGAAATACTCAAAGGCCATCAGATGTTTGAGACTGTATTATTGTTATACAGAAAAGTGTCCTTGTTCTTGGGACGTACTCATTTGAGGATGAAGGGCCAAGCATGACGTGTGCAGCTTTCTCTCAGGTGGTTCACAGAATAATAATAGTGTGTGTGTGTGTGTGTGTGTGTGTACAAAGAGAAAGAGGATGCAATAAAGCACTTGAGGCAGAATGTTGACAATGGGTGAGGAATATGCATGTGTTCTTTGTACTGTTCATGAGGCCTCCTGTGAGTTTGAAATTATTTCCAAAGAAAACATATCTTTAAAAAGGCAATCGAAACAGGGACCATAATTAAATTATTTCATATTTGAACACTCTTTCCTGCCCTCCCCATGTACACATACTTCATACACTCATGGATCTACTTAAGTGGCCCTTCACTGTACTTTCTGGCCTGTATAATGAGGGCTAGCACGTACACAATTGAGAAATTCGGCCTTCTATTCACGTATTCAAGCTCTAAGAGATTCTGAGACCTTCTAGACAATGGTTTGGTTTTTAAAGCAACAGTTATGAAGACATACTCTAATGTCCTCCCTTACACACGAGGCTGCCCTTTTGTCCTTTCAATTTGGTTGAAACTGGCCCCTAGAGTACAACTACCTGAGAACTCATGCTTTAAAGACAGCGGAGGCAGACCGCCTAAACCATAGGCTATTGAAAATGTGGCCAACAGTGACTGCTCTGCATGGTTGACTTCCAAAGTGCTGATGAATACAATGAACTGTGGAAGACGTATGGCTTGTTTTGCACACATTTACTGTGATTGATGGTCCAGATTTGGCAAGTTAGTTCACTCCCCGTGGAGAAGAAGTTGCACTGCCTTGCCTCTTTCAATATTCTCGTTGAGACAAGTCTCACTCTTACGGGCTAATGTACTAACAAATCACTTTTAATTTGCAGCATGATGAATTTATTAGCTACACTATGGATCAATGCTGTACATAATATTCCTCTTAATTAAATGTCCTTATTGCAAATGCCTCTGCAAATTTTCCTTCAGATAAACAAACGAAGACAAGAGTCTAAGTGCCAACCAGTAATTTGGTCCCGGGGCCAAAAATCCAGCCAGGGTCAGGGCCAGAGTTAGGTTAGAAAGTGATGTATTATGCATGGCAGGTTATAATACTGATATATGTAATCAGAACCAAAATTGACCCAAACTATTCTATGCCTCAAGTTATTCTGACACCCAGAGTATCAGCCTCTGAGCAAGCCAACTTTAATTGCCTTAAGAATAGAAAAGAGAAGATAAAGTTTGAGATAATCAGTTTATTTGGCAGTGGCAGCAGTATGGGGGATGTAAAAGAAGGAAGTTGAAAAAGTGAGAATAGTAGAGTATCAATTTTTAGTATGAATTTGAAATCCTTCTTTTAATCTGATGAATATCATTCTGAAATACAAAAAGAAAGGCTAGGGAATAAGAATCTAATTCCAAGGAATAACTTAAATACCCTTTTCCTTAGAATCTAAGGAAAAGGGTATTTAAGTTAAAAAACTGACCTGGATTGTGGCCAGAATAACTGTTTATTGTTGTTGTCATTAATAAAGAAACATGAGAAGAATATATAGTTTCTCTTGGTACTCACTAGGAGAGAAGGGGATAGGGACAAGAAGGTAGAAGGGAAGGAGGGATGAGAGAGAGAAAGAGAGAGAGAGAGAGAGAGAGAGAGAGAGAGAGAGAGAGAGAGAGAGACTGAGAGACTGACAGATAAAATTTGGAAAGAAGTAAAAATTCAGCTTTAAGGTCCCCAAATATGTTGTATTTCAGATCCCCTTCCTAAGATCAAGTTTTGCTATAATATATTAGAAATGTTTCTTATTTTAATAATCAAATTGGTAGACCTATTAGCCAAGGTAACCTTTGCATTCTTGTTACTCTGGAGTGAGTCCTGTGGGCTACCAGTAGACAGTCTTAGCTATGCTCAAACTGGTGCACTTTGGGTGAGGTAGACTACTCAGTTCTTAAAGGAAACCATGCAGCACCAGCTCCGACCCTCCTAAGGTTAGGTATGCCATCAGGTCCTATGGGCTACCCAGGTGCCAGTATTTTATCACAATGAACTTGGCCACAAATGATAAATGTGGTCTACTTGCTATATTTGTATTGAAAATAAAATATCACAAACTTTCCATTGCAGAATAAACATCTGAAATTTAACATTTCCTTGGGAATTAGATCAGAAAATTGTCCAGAGATTGTACACCCATAAAATATTTCATCAAGAAGTACACTGAAAACCTAGAAATCTTGTTCCTTCCTTTGGCTCATGCTATTTTAATCAGATGACTTCATTAATATCAATATTTAGAAGCTAATGAGACATTTCAACATAATATTATCCATAGGATCTATGATTTGGGACTCTAAAAAAGTTAATTTTACACTAATTTGTTTTGTTCCTTGGTAACTAGACCTCCTTTAATAGGATCTAAGAATTGATATTCCTATTTCATAAAGAATACAAAAGTGACCCAAGTAGATGAAGTTTCAAGGGTGATCTCTGACAAAGTACTTTTACTTCAAGCAAAGTTATCCACATGTTTTTCCTATGTGTTTTTCAGATTCCCTACTAACTCCACTAAAAAAAGCCATTGATTCATTGATTCATTTCACAAATATTTATTGAACATATAGTATATACTAAACAATGGATAAGATGTCAAGAATCAGTAGACAAGATACTAATCTTAAGAAGCTCACAGTCTGGTAATGAAGAGAGACAAGCTAACAATCCCAGTGCACCATGTGATAAGGGCTCCAGCAGCACATACTGAACAGAGGCATCTAACTTGGTCTGGAGGTGGGTGAGGGGACTTCGTGGAGGAGGCAATTCTTGACATATACAAACGCAGGAAGAATCAGTTGCAGAGAAGAGGAGCGAGAGTGGAGTAAAGTAAGGAGTGGATAGGTGGGAAGGGGTCCCAGACAGAATAACATGGACAAACGTTCAAAGTCATGGGGACACAGTGCATTTGTTACAGAAAGGGTGCGTGTGAGGGAAACAGCGTGGGAAGAGTCTAGCGAGATGGGCAGGAGAGGATCATAAAGATAAATGACTATGAAGGAAGCTGGTTATGTCCTCAAGTGGTGGGGAGCATGGATAGGTTTTCATTTTTAAGATCCGGATTCTACTTTTTCTTTTTCATTCTACGGAGAACAGGCAAGAAAATATGCCTCTATGGAAAGTGAATTGAAAATATCGATAGAAAATAACCATAAGTTTCTGAAGAGAGAAAAAGACATGTGATCGATACCCTGCCCTAATCAGTACAGTTTCATTTTGTTTCTTTAAATGCAGTAAGTTTTCACCTACTTTATTACATTTCTAGTTTGTATGTTGGCGTTGAAATATTGACTTGGTTTCTGATACAGTTTCTGGAGTCTGAATGTCACTGCAGAGATGAAGAAACCAAACAGATTGGATTCATATGGGTTTGCCATATGACAGTTTCCCCACACATCACAGGAAAAACTGATTTCATTCCATTTACTGCCTTATTTGGGTTAGAATGAAGTCAGTGCTATGATCCCTTTGCCTGTTCTTCTGTATTTAAAAGCTGATGCGGGACTGTGCTGTTACAGAAGAAACAATTTAATACCTTTTGCTACATCTTATTTCTCATGAGTTTAATTTTTTTTAAAAAGGAAGAAAGACAGTTCATGGACTTTCTTTACAAAAAGGCAACTGCTGTTCCCCTCTCACAAAACTTTTAAGTTTTAAAAGTAAAAAAATCTTTAGATTTTTAGAACTTATCAAGTAAACTCATTTATTTATTTTTAATAATTATATCAAGTATTAAAAAGTATTATAGGAAATGGTTCCCAAAGATATCAACTCTTCTCTTTTATGTATTTTTAAAAAATATATTTTTTATTGATTTTTTACAGATAGGAAGAGAGAGGGATAGAGAGTTAGAAACACCGATGAGAGAGAATCATCGATCAGCTGCCTCTTGCACACCTCCTACTGGGGATGTGCCCACAACCCAGGTACATGCCCTTGACCGGAATCGAACCCGGGACCTTTCAGACGCTCTACTACTGAGCCAAACCGGTTTCGGCTCTTTTATGTATTTTTATTCTTGACACTATTATAGATGTCCCAATAAGCACATTTATGACTTTACTCTAATTACATTAGAATTATGTACAGGCTAAGCACCTTATAATATATGCAATCTTTTTATGTTACTCTTTTTTTAAATCCTCAATTGAGGATAAGTGTTTTTTTAATTTTTTCCTTTCTTTATTGATTAAGGTATTACATACATGTCCTTATCCCCCCACTGCCCACTCCAGCTCCTCCCCCTTCCCCCGTGTCTGTGTCCATTGGTTATGTTTATATGCATGCATATAAGTCCTTTGGTTGATCTCTCCCCCATACCCCTACACTGCTCTAAAAAGTGGTGGGTTTTTTTTTATTTGTTTTTAATTGATTTTCTTTTCAGAGAAAGGGAGAGGGAGAGGGAGAATGAGAGATGCAAGAGGGGAACATCAGTTACCTCCTATATGTGCATCACCCAAGGATCAAACACACAACCTTTTGGCATGTGCCACGATTAGGAATCAAACCCACAACCTTTTGGTATACAGGATAACACTCCAACCACTGAGACATCTGGTTACTCTTACGTGGTCATTTTTTAGTAACTCAACGTTCATGAAAATTTCATAAGAGCACAGGAATAAAGTTCTATTGTAGACCCTATGGTGACAAAACATGAACCCCACTGGCTTGAGATGCAGAGTTTAAACTGCCTACTTGAGCTCTAGATTTAAAAAAAGGTGATATGTATGAAATGCAAAAATCTGACATCTCTATAGGTGAGTATTCTGAAATCTCCGTATCTTTGTTCATAAGAAAAGTAAAACTTGCCCCTAACACTACCAGCATACTGAGATTTAGAGTATAGATTTCATTTGGGTTAGCATAATTGTTGATATTGGTAGTATATTTCACATGAGCTTAAGAAATCACTGTCTATTCAGACAATGGAAACAATGAAAGGTTATTATTTTGCTAGGAGCTGGATCTCAGTCCTTCTGCTTTATTCATTTTTTATGCATTTGTTAGTTTGTTTATTAATTAGAATATCATGGGAGTTTTTACATGGGAGGGAACATTTCAACTTAGTCTGGAGGAGCAAATAGAGTTTATCAGACAGAAAAAGTTAGTTAGGGTGTTCGAGAGAGAAAGAACAACCTGTGGAAATTCAAGTGGCCAGAATTAAAGTGGTTTCCTGGAGGAATGGCGAATAAATCTGTGCAGTTGAAACGTAATGTTACCCAAATAATCTGTCTTTCTGTTTCTTCTTTTAACTGAGAAGCCAAGGAAAGCATTCTAGAAATCCAAGTCCTTCATTCTCCATTCTCCTTGCCATTGAAAAGCCTCTTTTATAATAACTCAGAGTTAGAAGAGTTGGTAAATCAAGATGAATAATTTCACAGCATTGGACAAAAAAGATTCAGTTCAGTGAACAGCAAACATGCTTCATGTGAGACCTTGAATGCTCCAGCAGGCTCAGAAAGTGCAATTAGAGGATTAAAAATTAGTCTAAGGATATTTCAGTGATGCTCTTATCATCATCTTAACCAATATTTTTTACCTTAATGAAATCCTCCCCTTACCCAAGGAGTTGTTTTTTCATCCAACGGGGAAGCCCTCTCCTCCCCCCCCACTCCCAGGAGATTCCTGAGCAACGATGAAACCAGCAGTCACTGTCAACACAGCTAATACTTGCATGAAGCCTGTTGTCTACGGCGCTCGAATGACTCGCACTTCCAGATGGCCGTGCTAGCCTTTATCCAGATTCCAATCTTGGCACAGTTAATCAGGACTGGTTGTCTCAATAAGTAACTATTATGAAGCTCAAGGTTTGTAAAAATTAAAAATGTTTACTAATATGATTTCTGAGCATAAAAGTAGCCTTTTTCATTATAGATTACTTGGAAAAACTGCAGAGGAGTACAAGAGTGAAAAATCAAGAAAAAAAATCTGTAATCTTATCACCTATAATTCTCTCATTCAGAGATAACCACTGTGAACATCTCGATGTATTTCTGTCCAATCTTATTTGTTTCCTTAGTAGATCTCTAAGAGAGATTTACAAAAGGGGAATTACTAGGTCAAAGGGAATAGGAATTTTTGTCTCTTGCTGTGTACTCCCAAATTGTTTTTTAGAAACATTATACCAATTTCCACTTTTAGAAGTACTGTTTGAGAATAAAAATTCACATGAAATTCTCATAAATATGTAATGAAATATTATAAATATGTAAAAAACCTGCAAATGTATTATTTATTTTGTTTTCATTTGTATGTCTTATTACAAGAGTGACCAATTTTTTAGTTTAAATTTTCTTTTTAGCAACATTATATAAGGGCATACAGAATTTAATAGTTCTACAAAGATTTCTTAAGAATCTCCCACACTATATACATATTCCTATCTTCCATTCCCCAGAGGTAACCACTTTCATATCTTTTGACTGATTTATTTGTTATATTTACTCTGTATCTCTAAATGACATACTTGCATTGCTACTTTCTAATATTTTATTTTAGATATTGATTATTGCAGAAGATGACAACTTAGCTTCTGATCCATTCACACCTACTATCTTCAGTTCTTCAGATATATGTTGTAATTAAATTAGAGTTATTGTGTTTATATTAGTAGGACTAATGAAACACTAAGCAACCACACTATGTAACAGATGTCAATTACTTCTTATTTTCTTCACAAGATTTTTATTTATTTATTTATTATATTTTTATTGATTTCAGAGAGGAAGGGAAAGGGAGGGAGAGAGATATAGAAACATCAATGATGAGAGAGAATCATTGATCAGCTTCTACCTGCATGCCTTACATTGGGGATCCAGCCCACAACCTGGACATATGCCCTGATTGGGAATCGAACCATGACCTTCTGGTTCATAGGTCAATGCTCAACCATTGAGCCATGATTGTTTTCCTTATAGTTGAAAATTCTTGTGTCCTGAAAGATCTCCTTTATGTATGAGTTAAATACATTAAGAATTTTATCAAATTCAGTTTCTTGAAGAAATATCTCCCTAGAGCCTCTTCTAATCAGGATTGGTTATTCCCTAGATTTGTTGTAGAGCTGTCACTTTGGGATGTTTACTCCCTTGTTTTGTTGAGCATATTTCCAGTAGCTTCCTGAGTAAGTATGCATCAGAGACAAATTTTTTGAGGCTATGTATCTTTGAAAGTGTCTTTATTCTATACTCAGTCCTGATTAATAGTTTGGCTGAGTATGTAATTCTTGGTTGAGAATCATTTTCCTTCAAAATGTAAAAGGCATTGCTCAATTGTATTCAATGTGAATCTTAAGAAATCTGATGTCCTTATGATATTTTCATTGAAGACTGTGTAGAAATTTATTAGAGTTTCTCAGAGATGGAGGGGGAGAGGGTAGACTTTATACATCACAGCAAAAACTTAAAAATCTTAGAATATTCCCCCTCTACAAGTTCTACTACATACACCAGTGGCCAATTACTTTTATTTTCTCATAAAAAAATTTGAAGATCTCCACCTTTCTTTTTACTACTCCTCTCTTCTTATCTCCACCTTCAGTTATTTCCCTCTACAACCTTTCATCCCATCACCTTGCAATTTAATTTAATCTTTGCTGTCACTTTGAATTTGTTTGTCCAGATGGTGAAGAAGGAAAGAGAAGGTACAAGGGAGGCAAAGTTTTGCTGGGGAAGTCAGCAATGGCTTTGGTTTGCTTTGGGCAATACTTTCATTCCTCTTAAATTGATATCAGTGCGGTTATTTATTATTAAAATTATAAACCAGTTATATTCTTCAGCTTTACAATTGATCTGATACATTTTTCACAAGTAAAATATTTTAAAGAATAAAGATATCCCTATCCCACATAGAAAAAAAAGTTATTTTTGACAATACCTTAAGCACACCTAAGCGAGACTCCACTTAAGATTTGCAAGCATGAGCTTGAGTGCCTTTGTCCACTGCTCCTCCGTGTTCAGGTGGGTTCCGATGGACTAGAATTCACACTGGCTCCAGGCTCTTCTATCAGGCCTTTCTCCACATGGTTCCTTAGGGCATGCAGAGACCTGGTTTGCCTTTCTCTGTTTCTTCCTTGAACTTCATGCAGTCCCAGAAAGCCATTGTCGCCTGGTCAAACTTGTTAGACAAGAGAGCAGTCGGCCCCCTGGTACAGAACCTGGGTAGTTCCGTGGGGCCTTCGGTTAAGGACTTCAGATAGGAGTGGTTTCCGCAAGGGATGAGTCAATACCTCTGAAATTCCTGACCAACTATGCTAGACATGGCCAGGGGCAGCAATGCTGTCTGCCCCCGGGCTGAGTTCATCTCATTCCAGCACATGGGGACAGTGAGGAGGCAGCCCAATCTGAAGTCATTGATGACAGCCAAAGGGCCATCTTGGCAAATCTCAAACATTGAACTGAAGGCGTTAGTTTTCTCTAGCCGAGCTAGCTGGGTCTGGGCATACCCCAGCCAGTTCTCTGTGCTTCTCAGTTCGTCATGAAGTTCCAATTGTTGCCATTGCAGTTTACTGTAGTTCCTGTGGTCCTGCCTTTCCTGCTGGTCCTGCATTTCAGTCTCTGCCGAGGCTGCCTCCAGAGCCACAGCTGCTCTTTCTCAGTTCTTATTCACTTCCCTCAGCTCCTGGACCAGCCTCTCTTCCTCCAGCTCCACATGCTTCAGTAATTCCTGTAGTGTCTCCCTCTCATCCTTACTTATTCTCCAAATAGCATGTGTAGTTCTGACTGTCAGACTCTGAGGTAGTGAGTTGAGTGTCCAGCTGCTCCAAAAGTGTCAGTACAGACCTTCACAGGAGGTGGTCCAGAACTTCCTTACCAGAAAGCATGTCAAAAATGCCCTTATTGACCTTTTGGATGTTATTGAGAGTTCTCCCAGAGCCCAACTTTCCAAGCAGGATAAAGTGGCTGGAACTGTACCTGGACATCTTGCCATTGGCCAGGGAGAATCCTGATAGAGGCACCATCTTGTAGTTTTTCAACATCCATCTCCACCCTGGTGGTAGAGCCTCATCTGGGGTTCTCCTGGATCCCCCATGGCTGAGAGGAGCTTTGAAGCTGCAGTTTCTTGGCTAAGTGTCAAGGCCTGAGGTCCTGTGGACTGAGCCAGCTTCAGGGGCTGGAAAATGAAGCGGATGGAGAACATGGTGGGGGTCTTGACTTTCATCTTTGATGTAAATTTTTTCCTAGTCTGATGTCCTTTTGATTTTTGATCCTTTGTGTATGACCTGATGATGATCCTTGGAATAATTTATATAATTTATATTATATAAATTATTTCCTCCTACAGTTTTCTTTCCAGAATTTCTATTATTTGGATGTTAGATTTTTTGAATTGGCCCTCTAATTTTCTCATTTACTTCTGTTTTCTAGTTGTCCATCTTTTTTCTCTATTTCCCTGGATATGTCCTCAAAAAAAGTGGTCCATTTCAGCATTGCACCTCAGTCTTCACCTGTAACTGCTGTCCCTTGGTCTATAGACTGTTTTATGCCCTTCAGAGTATAAATGTCAAGTGTCTTGTTGGGGTGAATGAGGGACAGTCACACTGCTCTACAGAACATAAAATAGGATCTGTAGCTCTAACAGCTTCTTAAAAAGTTTTCATTTTTATCCCTCTTTTTAAGGTCTTTATGAGTCTTTGGGTTGTTTTGCACTAGTCATGCAGTAATTTTTTTGGCTTTCCCCAATGCTAACATAGAATTCAACTTTAACTGACCTCTGGGGCATTTGTCTATTTGTTTTCCAGCTTCCAGAATTCTATTGTTGGTATTCCTTTCCCATTTTCTTTGTCATTGTGTTTTAAGCTTTAAAACTTTTATTTTATGGTTTTCTGTAGAGATGTTCCATGAATGTGTGAATAGCTCTATCATTAGCCAAAAGCAATGTTTTTTTTTTAATGTTCTAACTTGTCATTTATTTATCTTCTTTTATGAATTGCTGAACATATCTCTGACAATTTAACTATGATACCTTAGTGTTTTCCTTACTTATTTGCCCGACCTTTTTCTTTGTTAGTGTATTTATCACTGACCTGCAATATCTATAAGGATGATTGATTTCAAATCCTACTGCATTATCTGTGGTTCCTGTGGTTTAGAATGTACCCAAGTCACAAAATGCTTAGATGGAGATGCATTGAAACATACTCTGAATTGTTTACCAATATATTGATACATATATTTAGAACCACAAAAAGAACAATCTTTAATTATCGATAGTAGGCTGTGAACTTGTGACAGGCAGATATTGATCTTTATATTAACTTAATAAACTTCCATTGAACAATTGATATATGTGAAGCACCATCTCCCTGAGAGTACACATTCCAAGGGTCTGAGTCCCTTAAAGGATTTTCTGGAGAAAACAGATTCATAAATAACCATAAAACAATGAGAGCTGATCTATATCAGAGACACAATGCTGAAAACAACTCACTTGACCTATGAGTTACGAGGAATTGGGGAAGTCTTCAGAGCTAATGAGCTACCATTTGAGGCGGATCTTGAATGATGAATGGTGGTTTTTGATAGAATGCGTTTTGACAAATGCATCCCAGGCTGAAAAAAGACAATGTGCAAAGTGTTGCAGATTTTTTTAGGGAATGATGAAAAATCTTGGGGGTTGTTGAAGGTGGAGAATACAAAAAGTTGAAACTGAGCAGGATTTTAAAGAGAGTCCAGCCCAATCCACTGAATTTTACAGATTTGAAATCAGTCGTAGAGAAGTTATAAGTTGTCAAGATTCCATTCTTAGTGGAAGAACCAGGACTAAGGACTAAGGCATGACTTCTTTTAGAGCATTTTTTATATCACACAGTTCCTTACTTCTCACTACACATACAGACTACTTTCCTAAGAGCAAGTATGAAAAGAACTGATCAGAAGATCTAGGGGACACAATTAGGATTTCATTCTAATCTATTCCTAGAAGTTCCTTTGATGTACTTTATTAAGGATTCTGAGGTCTACAGATAAAGCACATTATCTTAATTATGTCTGTCTATTATGGGCATCGGATGGGAGAAATGGAATTTTATCTATAAACAGGAACCCCCTAATGGGGAAAATAAGATGGAAAAGAATACATCACATGTGATTTATGACTATTCTTATTTTGGCTTAGTTTAAATGATCAAATTTATTCTTTTGAAAAAGTCATTATATTTTGGATTATATTATTTAAAACCTCTCCCTTTTCAACTTTCATTTCTTTTTCCATTTTAGTTTACTCTTTTAAATAGTGGGTATGCTTATTATTCAGTATTTGAGATTACACAAAACTATTCTTTAGTCACCTTGATGCCTTATGAATAGAGAGTCCATCAGTTTTTAACTTCCAAATTATTGGTATGCACAATTGTTGCAGATAAAACACACTCTCGCCAAGACCAGTTTGGCTCAATGGATAGAGCGTCGGCTTGGGGACTGAAGGGACCCGGGTTCGATTCCGGTCAAGGGCATGTACCTTGGCTGTGGGCATATCCCCAGTAGGGGGTGTGCAAGAGGCAGCTGATCAATGACTCTCATCGATGTTTCTAGCTCTCTATCTCTCTCCCTTCCTCTCTGTACAAAATCAATAAAATATATTATAAAAAAAACCCCTCACTGTCAAATCTTGTTTACTTTTTCAATCAAGTAAATATATATTTATTAATATACTGCATTTTAAAATTTTACTTTGAGAGTACATATATTAAAGCTGGGTACAGTGAAACATGGAAGGGCTTAGGGTAAAAGAAGCAACAGGAAAGAGCTAAGTAGGGCTGCTTCAGCTCTCCGGAAAAGTCAGAGAAAGGGGGCATGGAGATAGGTTCAGGGGTTTTGTGGCCCACTGCTTCCCTTGTTAAAAGTCCCTGGAGGTCCCCAGTTTCTTTCTTTCTTTCTTTTTTCTTTATTTTTAAAGTCTGTGTCTAAGAGAAGGGTTTGGGCATGCTCCAAAGAGAGCACACATCAAAGAGTGAACACCAATATGCTGCTTTTTATGTGTGTGTTTTGTTGTGTTAATTCTTACCCGAGGATTTCTCTCCATTGATTTTCTTTTTTTTTTTTTTAGAGAGTGGAAGGAAGGAAGAGAGGGGAAAAAATACTATTTTTCTATGTGATTTATCCTAAAATGTCATTCTATACTAATGAGGTAATTTATTTCTCCACTTTTCTATTTTCTGTTGCTGTAAAATCCTTCTAGAAAGCACTTTCAATAATTGTGCTTTACTTTGAAGCTCTTGAGCAATCACCTGAGAATTCCTGGAATAAACCAGAAGGAAGGACAAAGAGACAACACTACAGCTCCCCTAAGTCAATCAAACAGAATCCCCTGGTAAACAAAAATGGCCATTTTTCCATCAGTAATTTATATTTTGTACAGTACATACTTTATACTGATGTTTTTAAGTAGGAAAACAACCCATTTCTCCAGCTGTAAGTGGAGCCTCTTGGCAAATAAAGAAAAACTTATTCTCATTAAGAAAACACTGGAGTTTAACTCTAGATGAAAAATATTTTAAAAATCAGATTTAAAAAGTCCCTGATTTGCACTCTGTGTAAGCCATTGCTTTGAGAATATTGCTACATAATTACAGAAAATACTAGTTAGACTGTTTGAAGTCTCCAATGGCAGCAAGAAAAACAGAAAAAAAGCTAACTCCATCAACAATAAAAATATGAAAATGGAGGAGCTCCTGGTGACCATAAATATACACCTCTATGAGTCTGACAATTTATATTCAGTTCATGCAATTAGCAAGTTTGATAATATGATTATAACTCTCAAGTTGAAACAAATGCTCTTTGCTAAGAGCAACGAGTTGTTATTGAGCAGATGGTATTACTTTTTCTTGCCAATTTATGTTCACAGAGCTCAATCAATGCTTAGCCTTAAAAAATGTCAAATAACTCAGATTTCAGGATAACACGTACCAAGTAATCTGCTCGGCTTATCTCCACTGCGTCACTCCCCTCTTGAAAAGCTCAAACAAGATAGCATGATTGACACAAGTAAAAGCAAAAACCATATATTTCTTACTGCTGTATGGTCTTACCTATAATGTAGCATTTTGATATTTTATAAAAGATACCATCATTCAAAGCAATAATGTTTCCCAGAGTATTAATCTACTATATATATAACATGGAATACTTCTTATTCTTGCTGGAATTGCTACCAATATAAAAACATATGATTAAAAACTAAAGTTCATTCTAGTGTGGGGTTAAGAGCTAAAATTTTAAGTATGCAAAAACTTGGGTTCAGATTCTAGCTCTGCTATGTATACGCAATGTGACAACTGGTCAAGTTACTTAATCTCTTTAGTCTCAAGGTTCTTATTTGTAAAGTTTGATAACTTTTATAGGGTTCTTCTGAGTATTAAAAAAGCATTACGAGTAAAGCTCTTAGCAAACTGTCTGCATAGAGTAACTATTTAACAAAATGATGACTAATATTGCTTCAATTATTTTCTTTTTTCAATTATACATTAAGAGTTTGTCCCTAAGGTAGAGTCAATGCAACCATGACTTTTAGAAATTTGTTTCTAGGGTTGAAGGAAAGTGAAGAGGGTCAAGTGGGTCAATTATATGGTGATGAAGGGAGACTAGACTTTGGATGGTGAGCACATAATGCAATAGATAGGTGATGTATTATAGAATTGCATACTTGAAACTTATATAATGTTATTAGCCAACATCACCCCAATAAATTAAAAAAAATTCTTTTCTGTTACTAAGCTTTCCAAGGGGAAAAAAAAATTCCCCCCAATTTCCTCAAACTTGTTTTGAATTATGCAAGGGCTTTGTAGGCATCTGAACCAGTTACACCATATTATACGTGCGTAAGACTGACAGCTGATTTTCAAGATTTGGCAAGAGTTCCCAACATTTTTCTTTTCTCAAATACACCTGAGGGCTACCGTGCAGGTATGATCAGTCAGCTGTTCCAGCCGCAGGTCTAGGACAGGCGACTCCAGGACAAGAGCCTGTACTTCACACCCATCAGGCAGCTGCCCCGCCCTTCCCTCCCCTCATTGAGCAACCTTCTGGCTGTAGATCAGAGGAGTCATTCTTTCTCCCCCAAAAACATCAAGGCAAAAACCGTATTAGTAGTGTGGATTTTTATCCAAACTTTTTCTTAGGAGCCCCCGAATTCCTAAAAAAAGCTCTATTTTATAGCGGAGTTTCTATTTCCTGAATGACATATATATATTTTTAATCCTTCTCTCTTTAAAAAAATATATTGTTATTGCTTTCAGATGGGAAAGGAGAGAGAGAGAGAGAGAAAATCATCAATGATAAGAAAGACTCATTGAGAGGCTGCCTCCTGCATGCCCACACTGGGGCTCAAACTCACAACCCAGGCATGTGCCCTGATTGGGAATCAAACCATGACCTCTAGGTTCATAGGTCAATCCTCAACCACTGAGCCACGCTGGCTGGGCCTGAATGAGCACCTGAGTTTTTTGTGAGGTGGAATGAGACAGAGGATGAACATTCTGTCCTTCAGAATAATCGGATTCTACCTCCTTTAAACTCTTCTTCTCTATGTCTATCTCCCTGCTTGCTGTCTTTCTTTCCCTCTTTATAACTAATCCACCCATCTAAAAATCAATGGAATACATAAACAAGCATGCACTTCCATGTTCACTGCACTAGTTTGTAATATAAAAAAGTCATAAATAGAAAAACAATAAAATATAAAATTTGAAATACATACTATGCTGCACTTTAAGAATACTGGTATAGATTTATATGTGCTGAATAAAATAATCTCTAAAACATATTATATACAAAAGTCAGTCACAGAATAACATGTGTAGTATGTCACTTTAGATAAAAAATTTCCTGTAATTCTAATATATCAATATCCAGTTAAAATTAAGAAAGGATATACACCAAATTATATTCATTGCCAAGTGGTTAATTGCAAGGAGAACAAATCTAAAGGAGCAGGAAGAAGTTTTCCATATTCTTAATGCTTTAATTATTTTATGACATGAAAATAATTATCTATTACTAATGTATTGTAATAAAACTATATATTAAAATAAATCTCATGGTAGATATCTTAAGAAATACAAAAAAAGTTAAAAAAATGAAGAAAAAGCACATATAATTCTACAACCCAATGCTCATTAATATAAAAATTGATATTTTTTTCTAATACATTTCTACACATATATGCCTGCATTCAATTTTTAAAGCATAACTGGGTCTCATCTCATTGACCTGATACCCTAAAGAGTTGGAAATACCAAGGGAAAAAATTCATTCCTATAAAGAAGCAACACTGAGAACTATTGGCTAAAGTAGGCGGTGGCTTTTATCTGTATAGTTTAAAGCTCAGCTGAAAACATGCTACATGGAAAAAGGATGCTACAGTCATATGTACACACAGAAATCAAATAAGGAAAGTGGATTTGCTATCTAATGATCTCAGTCTGGTCAGAGAAGCCTAAGACTGCGAGGAGACTGCGTTGTCTCAAGCTACTGACCTAATTTCTAGTGCTTCATTCTGGTGCATTTCCTGCATGACCTCAGAATGTGTCACTATAAATTCTGTAAGCCAGCAGTTGCACATTTGGAATGTGGATCCTGACATGTGGCTCAAATAAATGTTGTGGAAATGCTACTGGAATGCTGTGTGCCTCAGTTTACGTATTTCTAAACTTGATCTCTACAGCCCTTCCAGGGTAAGCCATCTACAATCTACTAAAAACCACAAGAATTATGCTGAACTGACCACCATAATATGTCCTGCTCCCAGTCCTCAATTAATCTTCAAAGCCAAACTTCCTGCAAAATGACTTCACTTCTTTATTGTGTGGTATTTGTCTCCATTCTCCAGAATGCTCACCAGATGGTGACTGAGTGTATCTCTCCATTTCACAACATCTTCATATTGTTTCTTGCCACTCACTATTTAAAGTTGTAAAACAAAGCAAAATAAAAATATAGCGGGAGCAAGTACTTAACTGAAAGAAAAAAAAAAATAAATGTAGTTTTCTCCTTAGCAAAAGGGCTGCAGGGTAAAACAGGGGCCCCAAACAGCTACCCTGTGAGAGCAATTATACAGATGCTCCTTGGTTTTGATCTTCTTTGAAGTTAATTGAAAACAAACTTGAATATGTACCAATCTTGACAGGCATGAAAGTCAGATTCACAAATAGGAAACGTGAAGCTTTTCCAATTTTCTGTGCAATCTTATACTATATACTTGAATGTCACTGCAATTCAAGATCTTTACTATTAATATGAAGGGGGTAGTACATAAATACACAATCTTATTTCAAATATAATTCTTTAGGTAAAAATCTTAAAAATAAAATCATGGTTTGATACTATTGACCATTGTGAGGAGAATAATAACAAAATTCCTCGTTAACATTCCAAGAAGTTTGTGTGTTCTACATTTCTAATAAAAAAGGAATAGATTGACTTTAAGTAAACAATATTCAAATTATTGGTTGTTTTTATTAGGAATTTATTGTCTATAGAACAATGAGGAAAAAGCATGAAGTTTGACTGTTTCCAAGAATTTGTGCTGGATGGGAAAACAATATTTTAAAGGTAAATTAAAACATTTTTTTCAATTATTTTTGCCCTACAATATTAAAAGATTTTTAATTATGCAAGTTTAATTATGATATCTACATTCTTAGAACCCTGTGAAGATTCTAATTTAGGCTGCCTGTTTTCTAGGTCTAGGACACTGTTATTATCATGGAACTCATTTTCATAAAACACCTGGGTTAGTTTCAGTACTGGCATCTTAGTACTTGCTGCATCTTCTGTATATTTTTTTCCTTGATATCTTCAAAATAGTTTTATTTTCATTATGAAGCATCTATAGGGGGTAAATTTCGTGAACTTGAACCTTTATGTGTTTAAGTAAGTCATTAGTTTGTTGATAGTTTGACTATCGATTTTGGGTTCTAAGTAATCTTCCTTAGAACTTTGAAACATTGCCTGGTCTGTCCCCCGTTACCTTTGAAAGATCCCTTTTTGTTTTCTAGAAGCTTTTAATATCAATTTTTTTTATCTTTGAAATTCTGAAATTTCATCAGTATATAAACAGTATGTATTTTTTACCCCTGTTGGACAGAGTGAGTGAACCTTTTCAATTGAGAACTTGAATCACTCTTCAGGTGAAGTAATTTATCTTTAAATTATTTTTTCTGTACCTTCGCACTCCCCTACTGACTTCACATTCTTTAATAGACTTATAGTACATACTGCAACCTGTTTGGGACTCTCTTGTGCCTTCCGCACCGCAATATTTGCTTCAACACTGACCTTTAACAATATATACCTTTCCTGCTCTAGCTAACTTCTCATCCTCAAAGTCCCCGTTCCAGGATTTTCATCACTGGGAGAATATCTGATTTTTTTTCGTCTTTTCTACTTTTGGAATGGTTTGTGTGCACCAACAGCATGCTGTGATATAATTGACTATCTTTCTGTTTAATGTCCTTAGCTTCTGAGTTCTTGAAATTTAGGTCTTAATCCATTTTCTAGTTTTCAAGCCTAGTATAAGTCTTTGGCACTTAATACTTGCTTATTGAAGAGATCAGTGACTTCCATGTACATTTACCTTTCCTTCTTCTTTGAAATTCATTCATTCATTCACTCACTGATAATCATTTATCTGTCAGTTTGAGTGAACACAAATATGCATAAAACATTGTACTGACCCCTACAGAGCACTTCATTATTGTGTCAGCCAGCCTCTTCTCTCTCTCTCATTGTTCAGTTTTGTAAGTCTTTTCTTCAAAAGAATAGAGTAATTCACCATAATATCTATTCTGCTCCTCACAGTTCTTAGGCCATTGTAGAGGTTCAATATGTATTGGTTGGATAGTCTAATTTTGCCTTTAGGAGTGCCTATTAATGCATACTTCTCTCAGAGGATCCTGCTGTGTGGGAACCCCATGTGCTAGACTTTAAGCAATTTATAGCTTTTTTGTCATAAATGTGCTAAGTGGACTGGAGGGCAGAATTATGAGTTCAGAAAAGAAACAGAACGTCATGTTTGATTCCAGGTTTTCAGCTTAATTCTCAGGGCAATACTTATTCCATCAAGATAAATAGACTAATTTTCATTGAGTTTTAATCATTATGTTAGTTTTACAATATTAAAGATTATTTTTAGGGATTATTTATTTCTATATTTAAAAAAGAAGAAATTAAAGCAATTGATCTAGACTGAAAGGGCTAACTACAAAATCACTTTTTAGTTCTGGCAATTCTATCTCATTACTTCTGGATAAACATGTTATTGCTTTCTGATTCTGAAAAGAAAAGTAACAGAGCTAAGATTTATTAAGCATTTATATTGGATAAACTCAGTTTTGAGCACTTTTATATGTATCAATTCACTGAATCCTCGCAATAATTTTTATTATATTCTTTTTGTTGCTGGGGAAACTGAGGCCCAGGGAGCATCTGTAACTTGTCCAAGGTAACTTAGCTGTTTAATGTGGAGCTGAAATTCAAACACAGACAGTCTGTACTTTGTACAATTATATTATGCTTCCCTCAGAAGGAGAAGTGGAATGATTGCTATAAAACCAGGCTGTTAAATTTGCCAAATAATAGTGGAGTGAATTTAAGGATGTCATTTTATCTTGAGTTTCATTGTTCTTGCATCCTTAATAACCTACGAGGAGGAGTCCTTTATAAACTAAAAAGTGTTATGCATTTAAGATTTTCTCTTTACAACACGTTATTTAAGAGTCTGAAAAGGAGAGTCTTTTTAGAATGTCCATGTGAAGGTAGAGACAAGGTGAGACATGGGCACTGAATGTTCAGACTCCTACTAATCATGTTAAGCTGCATGCATTATTGCTAAACCTCAGGGAGGGATTAGGAGGGAGGAGAGTGGGAAGCAAGAGAGCATGAAGCATGGACATTTGAAAGTAATATAATTATTTTCTGATCAGTTTAAGAGCATTGAGAATTACAGAATAAGCAGAGTTAAAAAGGTTTCAGGAAGGAGTAAAACTGTAAGAATACAATAAAATTGTTAAAAATTATCAGAACCATTTTAAAGAGCATAAACAATTTCATGATATATCTTTCTTTTTCATATTTTAATTATTAGTTATTAAGGATCTCACAATGAACACGGCTTATGTTTTATGCCTAGAATAGTTGACACTATTTCTAGTGCATCTGGCATTAGCCTAGGACAGTAGTTGGCAAACTACGGCTCATGAATCACATGTGGCTCTTTGGCCCCTTGAGTGTGGCTCTTCCACAAAATACCATGTGCAGGTGCGCACGTACAGTGCAATTGAAACTTCGTGGTCCATGCGCAGAAGTTGGTTTTCTGCTCTCAAAAGAAATGTCAATTGTTGCACTGTTGATATTTGGCTCTGTTGACTAATGAGTTTGCCAGCCACTGGCCTAGGAGTCAGAAAATCTGAGTTCTGTGCTTAGCTTGGTTCCAGGTCAATAAAGAAGTGGCCATCAGACAAAGGAAGGGGAATTTGCAGGTTGGTGAAGGTGGGCAAAGGTGGGGAAAATGGGGGACATCTACAATAGTGTCAACATAAAAACTTTTTAATAAAAATTATACTCTGTGCTAAAAAAGACAACATTTTTGGTGGATACATGTTGTTATACATTTCTCTAAATCTAAGTGTGAGCCTTAATGTAAACTATGGACTTTGAGTGAAAATGATGTGTCAATATAGGTTCATCAATTGTAACAAATATATCACTCTGGATAATGGGGAGAATATACACGTGTGCAGGGAGGGACATTTGGGAAATCTCTACTTTTTGCTCAATTCTACTGTTGACCTAAAACTGCTCTAAAAAATAAAGTATATTTAAAAACATACACCAAAAACCTGAGCACTTGTGGCTTCTTGGAAGTTCACAAAAATTTTACAGTCTAAAAAAATTATGTTGAATCTTTTACTTCTATTTTGTCTATATAAGTGCTGATGAAGAGCACCTGGTAGATAATTAAGAGGTTTAACATCAAGAATCTTCTTAATAATATGCCCTTATTGAGAAAAAAATCACAAAGTCCCAATAGCAAAATGTTAGCAAGGAAAAGAACTGAAGACTTTTCTCTCTGAAACTGCCAAGCATGTCTGGTTTAATTGAAATTGATGGCAAAGACAACAGAGCACACTTAATTGAATTTTACTTTTAATGATCTCTAAGCCATGTTTGAAACATAAACATACATGTGAGAGTTTTTCAAGATGTTGGACATGAATCTGTTTTCATAATTCAAAAGCATACTTTGCTTATGAATCTCTTTTTAACAAGCTTTGGCTGGGAATTCTTTTCATCCAGATGTTTGATGTTGTATAGGCACAGCATCCATATTTCTGGATATAATTTAAACCATAGTTACAAGGAGTACATTTATATTACAAAATGGTAGAAGAGAATTCTATAGAATTATACAATGACTAGAGGCTCAGTACACAAAATTCATGCACTGGTAGGGTTCCTAGTGGTTGCCGGCTGCCGACTGGGTACTCCCTCCCTTCCCCTGGCCCTTCCCCGCTCCCTGGTCAAACTCCTGGAAAACTGCCTGTTGAGGGGACAATTTGCATACTATGCTTTTATTATATAGGATGAGTACCTAAGTCTCACAAAGTACTATAGAGGCATCTAGTCATCTGAAGTAGATTCTCTTAATACTCTTCAAACCTGAAAGAATTTTAAATTCATTATGACATTATTAAATAGGCCAATTAATAGTTTTGGTGAAAGCCTCCTAAATCACAGACACATAAAATAATTTTTAAATATATACTTTCATTTAAAATCCCTCTTTAAGGTCAGTTTTAGCTTAAGTGGTTACTTCATCATGCAGACACTAAAACCCCTCTTTAAGCAATTTATAGGAGGCAGAATAGTTTGATGGTTGAGAGGATGGTCTCTGAAGTTAGGTCTGGATGTAAGTTCCAGCTCTACCAATCACTAACTTAGACAAGTCATATTACCTCTCTTTGCCTCAGTACTTCCTTCCTAGTGTTCTTACCAGGACAAAAATAAATATCCCATGTAAAGAACTCTGCAAAGCTCCAGGCACATAATGAGCACTCTCTAAATATTAGCTATTATTATGATTAGCATCTTCTAGAATCTTGCTGATCTTTTACCCAACTTGTCTTATCCCATCTTTTTTTCTACTACAAGTGCTCTTCCAGGCCACCTTCCTGTTCAACTATGAAGTGATACATGCTTATCTCTTCCTCCTTCTGAAACCTCTCCGACATTAAATTAAAGGAATAAAAACAAACAAGTCCACCAAGGCATAGATAACGGGGGAGGAGAGATTTCAATTGACTTTTAGAAATCAGGGAGTAGATGGAGCATTATAAACTGCCCTAGCACAATGGAGAAAAGGATTACAGAGAGCAATTTCGAAGATAAAGTGAACTAATGTATTCTGCCAAACCCAGAAAGACGTTTTGCTTAACAGGCATAACTAAGGAAGGAAGGATTTTAGTGAGAGGCTGAAAGTATATTAAGATTACATGGAGACTTTGGATCCCAATAAACAATTTCCCTCTTATGCTGGAGACTGAATCTTTCGTTTCTAAAGAAAATAAACTAGAGACACTTCAAACTGAGGACATCAGGCACTGTGGCAAACCAAGTGAGGCCCAAGGCTGAAAATAGATGCTTAACTGAGGAGTTTCTAGTAATACTCCCAACCTTGTTATATGCCATGCTCCCCAAATACTAGCAGATATATGGCTATCTCCCACACAGGAATTAGAGGATCTTATCATAATGTTATTGGAGAACTTGCCAAAGAATAAATCAACTAACCTACCAATAATGCTATAACAAAACCCTACAGTTGATAAGTCACCCATGTTTACAGTACTTTGATGGTGTATTTACTTTATTTTTTGTTAATCCTCACTGGAGGATATTTTTTTACCCATTGATATTTAGAGAGAGAGAAAGGGAGAAAGAGAGACACAGAGAAACATCGATGTGATAAAGACACATCAATTGGTTGCCTCCTGCATACGCCCTGTCCAGGACCAGGGATCGAGCCTGTAGCCAAGGTATGTGCCCTTGACCAGAATCGAACCCACACCCTTCAGTCCATGGGCCAATGCTCTATCCACTGAGCCAAATTGGCTAGGGCTTGATAATATATTCATTGTTGTCATCATTGGTATTGTCCTTGAGTATGGGTGTGTGTCTCACTTTTAAATAAGAATGGACAATCTCTTGAGGAAATTCACCAGAATAAAGAAGAGAGACTAGAATTAGCAGACCGTATAAACTGAATAAAGAAATCCACATGAAACAGAAAGATAAAGGAAATACTCCAAGGAACTATCATTTGTACCCCTGGAAAGATAATGTATTCTGGACATGAGAATAGTTACTATTAAAAAGATAACCAGAGAACAAGAGAGTACTGAAATTAGAAAAAATATATGGCTCAAGTGAAAATTTTAATAGGAAGATTAGAAAATAAATTTGAAGAAATCTAGAAGGTAGAATAAAACAACAACAAAAACAAAACAAAACAAAAAAAGTGGGGAGGGGAGAAGTGAGGAAATGAAAGGATCTGATCTAGGAGGTCCAACTTTTGACTAACAGGAACCTCAGGAAGAGCAGGAGAGAAAATGGAGAAAGAAATATTACTGATGGCTTAACAAAAGAAAAGAACCCCAGAATTAAAGGACCCAGATATCTGGAGCCAAGACCTAGAGCAAAAAATTGATCATGAAATGTAGAAACATTGGTGATTAAGAGTTCACATTTTTTTTTTTTTTTTTTTTTTTACACAAAGAAACATAGGTTTTGAACAGATATCAGGATGCCATCAATGTTATAAAACTATGGAATGCTGCCTGTAAAATGTTGAGCAAATACATTTGTAACCTAGAATTCAATTGCTGTTAACCCATGCCTGAGATAACAGAGGGTTCAAATGATGGACTGTTGGAGCCTGAGTAGTATATAGGAAAGGTTCCTGAAGAGGAAATCTTAAAAGGTAGATTCTATCCTCAACTTTGAAACTAAACATAGACAAACAGGAATAAATGAGGGGTACTCTTATAACTAGTCCAAGAGTTTGAAGCCCCTGAGACAATGATTTCTGTTTTGCTCACATCATTAAGTCATAGTATCAAGAGGCTGAGCACAGTTATGAAGTTTGCCAGATTTTGTGCATCTGAAAGAGTGTACTATGTTTTTCTTACATCTACACCTCTGAAGAAACAGTTCAGTGGGCAGTATGCAGCAAGATATGAAAGCCAAATATTCATCCTGAATTCAGTTTTGCTTGGACTTGTTTATATATGTACACCCAATTTTGCAAGTCATTAAAAACATAACCAAGAGTGACCTTTTGCTATTAACTAATGACCCAACATTCAACTATCCTGTAAAAGTATTTTTTTAAATTTATGTTTATTGAACTACAATGGAAACATTTCATTAACAATCTCATAATGGATAGTTTTTATGCAAATTCTTACCTAAACAGAATGGAATAACAACAATAAAATAAACCAAGGGGGGAAAAAGGTCCTTCTTGGTATTTCAGTATTCTTTTACAAAGGATCCAGTTTATCACAGTAACTGACTCCCTTCTCTTACACTGGGGCTATTACTATATTAAACGGCTAAAGGATAAACTTAGGTAACAGTGGACCTATAGTTCTTTCAGAAATAAGATAATTAAATAGTAATGTTTGCCAAGAAAACTTTCTTTGAACATTTCTATTGTACCCTCTCATTATTTCTAGCTACCAGATTAGGAGTTAATTTGGGTAACTGCTTCCATCTGATACCACATGTCTATTCTCGAGTTCTCCTAGCATTACTTCAACTACCGGGTGGGAAAAATATTTTGTTCACTACATATAAAATATGCTGAACTGGTTATAACATTCAGGGGTGTTTTTTTCCTCCCAAATTCTCCAAGCCAAAATTTATAATTGGCTAAAACTGATACTAATAGATTAGTAAGTATAAATAATTATAATAAACATTATTACTTAAAGTAAGGAGAGTTTCCTGAAACTGAAACAGAATTCAGACTAAACTGTTGAATAGGCTCAAGGCATTCCTGATGAGGATAGATTGCTTCTTATTTCCCTCAAACATTCTTTGTTAATTTCAGAAATATTTTTTAATTGTGTACCATGTACAAAACACTGTGCTGGTTACTGTAGAAGAAACCAAGGTCGGGGGGAGGGGTGAGAACATGTAGTGTTTTTATTCAAGACTAGTGAACCGGTGCACAAAAGTCATGAACATTAAAAGGGGATTAATTAGAGGAAATAATTTAATATTGCTATTTGCCCTTTATAATAGAAGTGTCAGAGATGAAAGAAAATTAGTAAAATGTATATGAAAACCTTCCTCCTGTCAGAGTCTGGGGCATACCACGGGACCCAGAGTCAAGCACCCACCCACACACATGCACCTCAAAATTGCATGAGACCCAGACCCTGCTGCATACCCCTGTCAAGCCCTGCCGGGGAGGGGGCATAGGCTCAGGTTCCCTGGCCTGTCACCAGGATGGGGGGCATGGCCTGAGGTCCCCCAGCCCAGACCAGGGCAGGGGGGCATGTCTTAAGGTCCTCTGTCAAGCCCTGCCAGGTGGAAGCCTCGGCCTGAGATTCCCCTATCAAGTCCCACGGGGATGGGGGATGGCATAGCCTCTGGTCCCTGTTGTTTGCTTGTTAAAGCTCCCTATGGGAACTTGGCCTCAGCTGTGGATGCAGCCATCTTTGCGATGGAGTGATGGTCAATTAGCATATTCTCTCTTTATTAGATAGGATGGAGAAGGGCAATCTGTGTGGGAGTTAGTGGTAGGGGCTCTTATAGAGGAAACTGCTGAATGGGAGGGGATGGAGAGAGTAAGGATGAGGAACTAAACTGGGCATTTTACCAAGTGGGAAAACAAGTGGGTAACAGCTGCTTAAGGGTGTTTAATACTCTTCACTATTATATTCCACAATGTCAAATTCTAACCTTTAATTTGACTGAGGAGTATTCTCAAGGTAATGGGAGAAACAGAGTTGTCTATCAGTGAAGAGAAATATTTTAGTCAATGGAAGGTAAAAACGTAAAAAGAAACTTCAGAAAGAAAATTTCTCTTTTTGAAAGTAGATATGGAACTGGCAAATGAGAAGGGTAGTAATTATTGACACATGCAAGTTAACAAGCAAAACCAACCCTAACAGGAAAACATTCAGATATGTGCAAATGAAACAGATCTTCTGATAGCCAAGAATACACATTTGTAAGACTGCTGGAGTTATGTATTTTGACTAGTAATGTGTCCTGTTAGTACTTTTATTTAACCTCAGCAACGTTTGCTTTCCTAAAAATAGTTCCTGCACTCTAGAAAAGTATACTCTGAAATATCTGACTGGTGCTGTGCTTAACACACCAATAGGGCTGTAATACATTTTTGAAGTGTCTGCTCAGTAGGTTTCACTGTCTCCACTCCTATTATCTTCACTCTAAACATACATGCAAACAAATCAAAACGAATCATAATCACTGCAGAACACCATAACCTGCAAATCTGAAAAAGAGACTCATTGAAGCAAAACTGAAAAAAAAAATAATAATCAAAATTATCTTAGAAAAAAACTTTTTTCTTGAATGTAATTTTTGTTTCCATTGAGCATGTATAAAACCACCCAGGAACACTCACATGGTTCCTTTTTAGCGTTTGCCTTTTTGTTTTATAGACAAGAGGAGAAGAATCTGCTTAAAAGTCAAATACACTGATAAATGTTTGCCGATAAAAATATTCCAGATGGGACTACATTCAAGGAAGGTCAATTACAAGCCTCGTGTCTCATTTTTTTTAGGATCCCTTTCCTATCCCAGAAAATTAGGCAAAAAACAACTTAGGAAGAGAACGACCCAGTGATCCTCATAATTACATTGCAATGACAGACAAGGAGATCAAAGCACAGGTGTACTGACATAAGAGAGGTTTCCATCCTATTATAAAATGTGAACTGTGCTACTAAGATCAAAAGTGCTTTTAGATCCCCAAACACCCAACTATTTCCAATATTTTTAAGATTCTGTGGTATCCCTGATTAATAAATTTCCCTCAATTCTCGCTCCCCCAATTTCTAATAAAACATTGGCAATTCTTCACATCCTATCTAATACAAATTGACTGTCACTCCAACACACATGATGGCTGCTCCCATGTGGACACAAGATGGCTGCCACAAGATAACCAGCAGAGGAGGGCAGTTGGGAGGGACCAGGCCTGCAAGGGAGGGCCAGCAGAGGAGGGAAGTTGGGGGTTACTGGGCCTGCAGGAAAGGGCAAGTTGGTGGTGGGGGGGATCAGGGCTGCAGGGGAGAGCAGTTGCGGGAGGGGGGGGACCAGGCCTGCAGGGGAGGGCAGTTAGGGGTGACTAGGCCTGCAGGAAAGGGAAGTTAGGGGCAATCAGGCTGGCAGGGGAGTAATTAGGCATCAATTAGGCTGGCAGGGGAGTGGTTAGGGGTGATCAGGCTGGCAGGCAGAAGCAGTTAGGGGCAATCAGGAAGGCAGGTAGGCAAGCAGTTGGGAACCAGCAGTCCTGGATTGTGAGAGAGATCCCAAATTGTAGAGGGTGCAGGCTGGACTGAGGGACACTCCCTGCTCACCCCCCCACCCCCCGCCCCATGCATGAATTTTGTGTGCTGGGCCTCTAGTATTATTCATAAGCTCAATAGTTAATTTTAGAAATGTTGTGAATTCTGTTTAAAAGATATAAAAAGACAACCTGATGCCAATACATTAGCTAGAAATTGCATTAGGCAGCTAGTAGTGGCTTCAATAAGAGATTTATTTTTCTCATATTAAGAAAAATCCAGAGATAGGCCATGAGTGGAATAATGACACTGTTTTCACTGGAGACCTAGGCTCCTATTATCTTTCTCTCCAGGGTTATTTAGATATGCTTTGCATTCTCAAGGCCATTCTGAGTAGCAAGATGGCCACTGGTACTCCAGCCATCCCATGAACAACAAAACTGCAGGAAGAGTAGCAGGGTAAAAGGGAGTGCCTGTAGGTAGAAGCGCCCTCTGCTTTCATTTCGTTAGCTACACCTATCTTTACAGGAGGTGGAGAAATGCAGTCTGTTGGCTAGATAAATACCACCCAGTATATATAATTGAGATCCATTTAGTAAACTTAATTATATTGGTTGCTAACTAAACAAATGTGTTGAGGGCATTTAGTTATCCCTAGCAGTCAGAGAAACTCAGAGCAGAAAGATGAAAAGGTTTCCCCCAAACTATAGAACCAATTAGCCAGAGAACTGGGAGCATAATTCAGACCTCTGATCTATCAGTAAAGATCCAGTCTTTTACTGACAAAGCAAACGCCAATGAGGTTAGCCCAGGAAATTCAGCTAACCAACATGAATAATAACACATCTTACTACCTGGGCCAGGCCCCGTGACTCACACGTCAGGTTTTACGGTCATACTGCTCACAAGCTGTAACATCGAACCTCTTTGGTTACAAAATGAGATTCACCATACTTACCGCAAGTGACATACATGTTTATAGGGCACTAAAGTACTGAGAAAATGAGAGCTGTGTTGTACAATGTGATGATATTGCTGTTTGTAAGAGAGCAGAATGTTCCACACACATGAAGAGAAATTGGTACTTGAACTTTATGAGGGACTCTAGGTCTTTTACGGTGGTGGCTTTTTAAGCACACAAACAAACACATTATTATGGTGTCTACGAAAATTGACATTCTGAAAATAGAGTCCACCATTATACAAAGGAGTTCGAATGTTTTTGGCTTTTTTTTCTTTCTTTTTTTTTTTTTTTGCCATTGCTCTTATCCCCTTATCTCTTTTTGGACTATGATCATCACTTCCTCACACTCTCCTCCCAGCCATATTCCCAACCAACCACAGTCCACGATGGTAACTCATATACTGTATGCTTTTTTCAAAGTTTTTATTATTATTAGGTTCCTGCTTTCATGTGTTACTTATTTTACATCTTAAGCTCTTTGAGATGATGGTCTATACCTTCGTCATTTTCCATAACACTCAGTATACGGTAAGATGCCAATTTTTCTTTCACAAAGTCATGCTTAGAACACTTGAATACTCTCCTAAACTGGTCTCCCTCCCTGCTTCTAGTGGCTCCATTGATCCTCTTCTCTCAGCCCTACTTTGCCACTGCCCCACCTGAGTCACCTAATAATCTCTCAAAAATATAGAACATAGCAAGCCACACTTATTTATAGCTGGGGGTGCACCACTGTATATAAATAAAACATTTTAGGAGGTGATCCTAACCTGCATTCACATCAAGTCTTACTCCCTGCCATTCTAACTGCTTGTACTCTATATATATAAGCTACTCAGAAATAGTCTATGATTTTACATATATTGTTCCTTCTTTCTGAAATGCCCTGACTTCTTTCATTTGTGGAGAGGCCTCCAAGAAATGTTAATCACTACGTGTGAAACTATGCTATGCATATCTAGTATTTTCTAGAAGACAGGGAAGCTTGGACAACAAATTTGAGCACAACTTTATAAGTACTTGCATTACCACGCCTATTCTATTAAATTTAGAAAACTCTATGAGTGTAGAGCTGTGTTTATTTTAGTTCACGTCATTGTGGATCTCAGGTTCTGACACAGAGCTGCTACTCAGTAGTTTGCTGAATGAATAAATGTCACTTTCCTTAACTAGACTTAAATAATGTTGAGAATATATCTGTGACTCATCTTGTAGAATTTGATACTTGATGCACAGAGGCTAGCATAATATTTAGATGTATAGATTGTCCCACTTCTTTTGTTTTTCCAGCGAATCGCTGGAGCCTGGAGCTGCTCTTTCAGTAGAAAAGGTCTTTCCCTCCTTGAAAACTCCTCCTCATTCAAATTGCCCAAGAATCTCAGGGATTATTTAGTCTAAAGTAGAATCTTGCTTCTAAATTTCAGGTAGAGAAGGTGGCAGATTAGCATAAAGGATTCTGCCATTGCCATGTGGTATCACAGTTGACCATGGGTCCTGAGAAATCTTTTGTTTTGCTGGTTTAGGTCTCCATGGAGTTCTAGGATGGCCAGACCTTGGACTTCAAGATTGTAGCTCTTTGATTTCACCTCAGCTGGCTCACGGAGACAAAAGCCAGCCCTCAATCAACAATCTTAGGCCCAGACTTTGAGCAGACAACACAGGCCTCCTTTTCCCTCCCTGATGTGTTAATCCCTCTAATGGGTTTCCTTTATTTGTAATTGCAGAGAGGAAATTGAGGTTCAATTTCTTTTCTCCTATTAGATACCCCAAATTTTAGAAAATTTGGTCTATTCTCTCCTCAAATTTTACCAAAAATAGGGGCAACTTTTAATGAAAAGGTGGAGATCTTGTCACAAACTTTATAGAAAGAGATGCCAACAAGCCTTATATTTACATTGCTAAGGGACTGTACTTAGTGATTTCCCCCCAAAATAATAAATAAATGAACCCCCAGGAAGTTTTCCTATAACAGACTAGAAGTGGTGAGCATAGATTTAGAATTTGTGCCTCTCCAATCATACTTTTATATATTCATAAAGATGCTTATTAAGATGAACAGGGTAATTATTTTCCAAGTTCTTTTTTTTTTTTAAGAATAGTAATTTATAACCATCAGACAAGGCAGGATTAGGACAGTTGAGTGACACTTGTCCTAACTGTCCTTTCCTGAGTGGCCAAGGAAATAGTGAGTTTGATAATCATCTATAAAAAAAAAAAAAAAAAAAAAAAGGTACGGGGCCTTACCAATCCAATAAGACAAAAAAAAGATTCATTCCATAAGTGAAGATCTGGCATTGTAGGGTCATATTTGAGTTTGAGGACAAATGCAATAAAAATAGGTTTCAATTAGATTACAAAGTCAGCCATAGATCACTGTGGCAGCAGTGTCTTTTCCAATAAAAACTGGGAAAGGGAGTCTTAAAATTCTTGTGTTTATTTAAAGAAGATACAATAGCAATGTACCCAGTATGTACCCAGTTGAATTTTATATAATATAATCTAGGAAAGATTACCCAAAATTGAAGCAAAACACAGACAATAGTGGTGGGTGAAGATGAATTGGGAGCAAGGTGGTTCTCAAAGGGGGTTCCCCATGTAGCTGTCCATTAGCATTAACATCACTTGATAACTTGTTAGAAATGCAAAATAATTAGGTTCCAGAAGTACTGAATCAGAATCCTTGGTATATACTGTCCTGCAATCTGTGTTTCAATAAAATCTCTGGGCATGAATTTGAGAACCACTCCTATAGTATGAAAGGAGACCCTTAGCATTTACTGGCATATCTGAGAAAGTGGCACTGTCCTAATATTTTAACCAAGTGGCAAGACTATTATAAAGAGAGGGAGTTTCTAAAACCCTGTGCAGAAGAACACTTCTTTAAAGTCCCTCACTCCCTAGATTCTGACTCCATGTGCACAAAAGCAGCTCTTGCTTAGGAGCTTGCTTCCAAGGTGGCTGAATTACAAGGAAAGAATTAACTGATGAGACCAATATGGCATCCTAATTCTTGGAAACCTATTTCTCATTATACATTACTTAATTAGCATACTTGCTTTTGCATTGAATTCTTGAGTTCTGAGCATCAGTAACAGCACCCAATCTAACTGCGTTCTGAGAAAATCTGACCAGAAGGATCCACTACATACCTAGGTCATTTATATTTTTATTGATTTTGTACAGAGAGGAAGGGAGAGAGATAGAGAGCTAGAAACATCGATGAGAGAGAGTCATCGATCAGCTGCCTCTTGCACATCCCCCCTGGGGATATGCCCGCAACAAAGGTACATGCCCTTGACCGGAATCGAACCCGGGACTCTTCAGTCCGCAGGCCGACGCTCTATCCACTGAGCCAAACCGGTTTTGGCCATACCTAGGTAATTTAAATGGACTATTTACCAGGTCAAGTGAAGTGGAGAATTAAGGGCGATTAGGTCAAGATTGCAAACTGGCAGTCTTTTGGCCAGATGTAGTTTACAGATGTGGTTTGTTTGGGCCACACACATAGTTTAAAAATTGAGAAATTTCCATAAAATCTTGGATTTCTTCCTGTCTTAAAAAAGCTAAGACCTGACAACAGGAAACCCACATCCTGGTACTTCAACAAGAGCCTGGAGCTAAGCAGAAACTGCTTCCTTCAGATGAGCTGTTCCCTCCAGTTTGCCATAGTCTTTATGAGTCCTTATTGTCTTATAGCTGGCTAGCCTGTCCTCTGATATTACCCAACTGACCCCTAATGTATCTGAGTTTGAGAACTGCTATCTGTGTAAGTATTTTTTCATTAAATAGATCATGGAAATGACTTGAATTACTCAAAACTAACTCAAGTTTATTGTGTACTTTTATAGCTATTTGTATACTCAGGATGTCCCAAAAATGTATACACACTTTGAATAATGATTAATTCCAGTGGGTTAAAACTGAAAAAAACAAAAACAAAAACAAAAGCAAAAACAAAACAAAACAAAAAGAAACATCAATTGAGCTATCAGCTGTTAAAGTGTGTAAACATTAAGGGCATTCCCCAAAAAGTATCCCCCTAAAAATGTATACACACATTAACAGCTGATAGCTATTAAGAAAATTAAGTGTATTTTAGTGAACACTCCCTTTATAATTATTCAAAGTGTGTTTATACATTTTTTTGGGACACCCTGTATATGTTTGTGTGGCAGGGGTGTAGATTTTATTTAAAAACAGACTCAATGATGAAGGGCAAAGGTTGTCATATAGAGTAGAAGTACTAGACTGGGCCTCTAATACTACATTTGAATCTGCCACTTACTAAATGTAAAATGTTGCTGCACCTCAGTTTATATATCTGTTATATGGGAATGATAATATCTACAACACATAGGCTTTATCATGATAATAAATTGGATAATGAATGTTCAAATTCCTGACAAACCAAAGATGCTCAGAAATGCTTGTTGAATTAAAAATTAGATGTGTTTTATTATCTGCATTTATCTTACAAATTATATTTAACACATATCAATGTTTGGGAAAAATTCAAAATTGAACCTTTGAAAGTATTGTACAATGAGATAAAGGAATTAATATTATTGATTGCAGACTATGAACTATGCTGGGTGCTCTATAAATAGTGACCCCTTATAGCAATACTGTAAGCTAGTATATCTCTCTTTTACACATAAAAATTAGGGCTCAGAAAGTTTAGGGAATTTACCCAAAGTCACACAGCAAGCATTTATAAATGGGGTTACCTTACTCCAAAACCTTACCATGTGAAAGCTTTAGTGTTTCTCAAACTAGCCTGATTATAAGAATCACTTGACCTGCTCATTAAAAATAAAAGTTCTCTTATTCCTTCTCAAGCTTACTAAATCAGATTCAAAGGGTAGTAGCCTAGGACTCTGGATGTTGTAGCGAAGCCCCAGGTAATTTTTAATAATAGCAAGAAACACTGTTCAAGAAAGTTGACAAAAAATCAAAGTAAGCAAAGAAAATTGCTTTGCATCATGCTCAGTAAAAGGAAGGAAGAATTGAAGGGAGGGTGGCAGGCAGGGTGGGAAAGGATCCTGGAGGTAAGGTCTCTCCCATTTGAAGGACTATGAGAATGCTCTTACTAGCTGGGTGCTTTCTTCCTAACTGCACCCAGGCTGTTGAATGCAAACACAGGAGCCAGCCAACAGGAAGCTCAACTTGCCACTGCAGAGGAGTAAAGCACTTTGAACTACAGGCATCTTGTACACCCAAATTACATGCTGTGATACACATAGTATTTGAGCTGTTCTGCAATACAGAAGCCAATTATTCTTGGCATGTACTTCTATCATACTATTCAAATCACCATCCCTCACATGTGGAACTGTGCCACATCAAATGCACCAAGCCATAAATTCCTTAAACTCTTAAGAGATGAAAGTTAAATGTTGGAGAAAAAGATAGTTTGGTAACTCACCATATAACAGAAAAGATATTTACTTAACTTTGTACTTCAGTTAGCTGGATCTATTATGAGAAACCGGGACAGCAAAATTCTGCCTTTGGAATTTTTCAGGGAGTAACCTAATTTTTTTCAATGTAATTTAGCATAATCACTGCATTTTCACTTTTTGTTAAAGTTATTTTATTTATAATAATTGATTTTTCAGCCTTTCCCTCTACATGTTTTTGAAAAGAAAAGAAAAATAGAAGCAGGCATTAAAACAAAGAGAAGAGGCTGTAGGTACCATAAAATTCTGTTGGAATTACAGAAACTATACATATGTTTTGAATGATGGTATTATTTAATAATCAGACCAATTAGTTGACCCAATTCCTCATCCCTTACCTTTGAAAATCCTGAAGTTAAGAGAAGATTTAATCAAAACTATTGCATGATATTAAAACAGAAATCCAAAGATAATTTGACCATTGTTAATGGTGTAAAACACAAATCCTAAAAGGTGAAAAAAACAGGAAATGAAATATTAGCTGCAATGGTCCTGGGCTTCTTATACTTCAACTAGAGGCTCGGTGCACAAATTCATGCCTGGGTGGGATCCCTCAGCATGATTGGTGATCGGGGCCAATCAGGGAATCTTGCCCTGTCCCGATTAGGGGTGATGGGAGCCAGCTGGCTGGGGAAGGGACCATAGGAGGTTGAATGGCCATGGGAGGTTTTCTGTGGGAGTACACTGACCACAAGGGGGAAGCTCCTCTGTTGAGCATCTGCCCCCTGGTGGTCAGTGTGTGTCATAGCTACCAGCCTCTCATCTGGTCATAATGGTCACTTAGGCTTTTATATATATAGATGTGCTTAGGAATCTTGTTAAAAATGCATATTTTAATTTAGCAGGTCTGCCTTTTTGAGTCCCTAGATTCCATGTTTCTAACAAATGCCCAGGTGATGTTCATGCTGCTGGTCCAGGGATCACACTTGGAGCAGCAAGTCCCCCAGTTTTAATAAAGTTCACTTGGTGAAATTCCCAGAGAGAGGACAGAAAGTCTCCAGTAGGAGGGTTGTAACATAATGTTAGTATTTCCTAGAAGTTAAATGCAAAGTTGAAAGACAGATTAAAGGGTTTATGTAAAGGTCCAATTTCTCCAGGGGAAATTGGTCACACATGAAAGAGAAAAAAGTCTTATTTTTTATTAATAAGAATAGTGTATGTACAATAGATTTTTAATAGATACATAATTGGGGTTCTTAAACTTTAAAAATCTGTTGAGAGTACTGGCCTATCTCCCCAAGAAAATGTAGATATGAACATGAATACACATTTCCACATGCAATTTCAGAAGGTTCACTAAACTTCCTACTGAAAGGCAAGAGCCACACAGGAGCCCACAAATCCCAATTTAAGACTACCAATGCAAAAAGCTAGTGCAGAGGGGAAATCCAGTTTTTTTCCTTTTTATTAAATTTATTGGGGTGACACTGGTTAACAAAATTATAGTTTCAGGTGCACAATTCCACAACACATCAGCTGTACACTCAATTATGTGTTCACTACCCCAAGTCCAGGCTGGGCCCATCGCCATTTACCTGCCTATACCCCCATCCACCTCTCCCCACTCACCTCCTCCCCACCCCCTGGTAATCACCACACTGTTGTCCATGTTCATGAGTTCTTTCTCCTCCCCACCCCCTTTTTTTCTCAATTTCAAATGTGTTTATATATTTGACTGATATTATTATTGTATAAAGACCAATGGTCCTTCAATCATTTCCATAAAATATATGCTGGTTGAAGTGAATATTTTTTTAAGGGAAGACATTAAGCTTCTTCATGTTAAGTAAGAGGAAATCACCATATTAAGAAGTTAACTATATTCTCTTTGGAAAAAACACAAAACAAAGACTCCCACATGTATAAAAATAACTATATATAAAATGAGTTTCTAAAAATGTAAAGGGAAATTGTTGTTTTATGCTATGCTCCATGTCAACTTTTTTTCTCCAACATTTTTAAGCATCTCACCTTCTATCTCTATATTAGGGAAAATTATGTAAATATTTAGAGTTGTCATTTAAAAGACAACTCTATGTGATTGATTACGTGATTTTAGATAAGCAGCTTAGAATCTAGAAAGGTAGAAACACCTCCTTGTGTATGTGTGTGTAAAACACTATGCCAGGGGTGATATGAAATACAGACATAATGCAATGAGAGTACTACATACTGAGAGTACTAATAAGGGAGCGTTTATTTCCAGTATGAGGGAAGGGGGAAGTGTCAAGGCTACAGTCACAGAAGGACCTTTGAGCTAGACCCAAAAGGATGGATAAGATATCAACAGATGGAAAAGTAGAGGCAGAAGGAGGGAGGGGAGAAAAACAAACAAACAACAAACAACAACAATAACAACAACAACAAACAGAGGGAATGTGTTTCAGGCAAAGGGGTCATATTAGCAAAGCATTGCGGAGGTATGGTGGGAGAATGTGCAGTTTGGAACAAAGACAATATGATATTCTATTACACTTATAATTCAACTAGGATAGTCCCCTCTCCTGAATCTGGACTGGGCCTGGAACTCGCTTTGTGGCAACATTGGCAGTGTGCCCATTATGGGTTTATGCATTGAGAAGAACTGGCTTTTATGCTCTTGGGAGCTATGAGCTGCCAGATAAGGAAGTCTGACTTTGCTGGAGAGATCATTTGGAAGAACACATGGAGAAAGGGAAAGGCCCCGAGTCTACATGTGGAGAGGCAGAAGGTAGGGTCATCCTAGCTGAGTCCCCAGCCCCCAACCCCCAGCCAACCAGCCAAGTGCAATCAGTCACATTCAGACCACACACAGCATGACCAGCAGGACTGCCTAGGGAGCCCAGTGCAGAGTGCAGAATAGAAGGGCTGGGTTTTAGGACACCACTTTTTGGAACGATTTCTTAGAGAACACTGAAACAGTGTTTATCTACATTTAAATCAGTACCTTCTTTTGATAAATATAAAACACACCCACCTGAACATTCAGATGTAGCCCTGTCTTTCTACCCACACTAGTCAACTCTTGATTTGGACCTTAGTATTAGATTTTAATATACAAAATTCTAGTATTTTTTTTTTTTTACAAATAACAATTATTATAGATATTAACAGGCCTTTTCAAACAACAGTCCCCATTTCACCCTCCTTTAACCTTCTTGACAGGACATATTAGCCAGTTTATAGTGTGTAATGTGTGCACTGTGTGTGAATATGTGTTCATGTGTGTGGGTTATGTTGTGTTATATAGACATAGCCATCCTGAAACAAATTTACATGAAGTAATTCCGTATGTGGGAGGCATGCTCATCTTTTCTAATGTATTCAACTTATTTTCTTACTGCTGGTTGTGACCTATTGGATTGGTTTCATAATGATGAGTAGGTTGTGACCTTCAGTTGGAGAAATACTGTCCTAAGAGGCATTAATTATTTAATATGTATTCATCAAGCCCTGTATGTGCCATGCACTATTTTAATCTGTTAGGTACAGATTAAACCAAGCACAATTCCTTCTTTCCAAATAGACACTAAACAGCAACAACAAAATATGCACGAAGTAGGATTTAATTTCATTTGTAATAAACACTGAGAAGGAAAAGTATGAGTGTCATGAAAAACTATGATAAGGAGGTTTAACTGATCCTGGAGCAGTGGAGTGGGTCTGTTCACAGATGCCAAAGCCACAGACAGTCTCCAGAGCACCTCCAAACTTTCTGGCCTGCCCATGGCCAACAAAGGAGGAGAACAGAGCCTCCTCTAAAAAAGCCAAGTGGGACCCAAGTCAGGCTGGTGCTCCATCCAATCCTAACGGTGGCTTTAGGGGCTGGTATATGCCTTCAGCCTGTTGGGCCCAGCTTGTATTTAACACTTTCCAACAATTTTTGGCTTGTTGGGTCTGGACCAGAAAACAGGCAACATGGAAATGAACAAAATACAAGTGCTCACCATATTTAAGTATCAAGTTGTGAGACTGACCTAGAGTTATGCAAAATCATCTTCAAGAGACTCCACAAACTTGAACCTGAGAGTAACTGGCTGAGGGTGTTAGCATATCTGGAGAAATAAGGCTTCCATTCAAGGGAAAGTGGACAACAAGTCAATCCTAGAAAAAGGAGACTTAACTTGTGCTGCCCTTGGGAACAGAGTGCCTGAGCCCAGGGAATGAGCCTGTGCTCCTGAAAAGGATGACCCTACTGCTCACGCCCATGTCCCAGGTCCTCAAGATCAGGAGACAGTAAACATTCTTATACTATGCAACCCTACCTATTCTAAAGCCATGCCATGCGGTGATTTGGCTTTCTGAACTTGCCTACAAAGGGAAAATATGTGAGCTGGTCAGCCCAAAATATGTTGTAAGGCTCTTGAAAACTTTGAGAGTAGGAGTCAGCATACTTGGGGCTTTGATAATATCACCTTTCTAAGACTGCATGGCTGAGGGGCAGAGCCTGGAGTATATATTGCAGTTTATTAACCAAGAAAAATACTACTCTATAAGGATCTCTATGGGTGGCTAAGGTCCTTCCCTAGGCAATAGTCCTAGATAATTTCCTTTCCCTCTCTCTCCCCCAACATTTAAAAAAATTTTTTTTTCATTTAAAAATTCTACAGTACAACAGCAGCTAACTTTTGTTGAATTCAGCCCATGTACCATTGTGCTAAGCTCTGTGTAGATTATCTTACTTAATCCTCATACTAAGGGAGTTGCTATTATTATCTTTATTTTATTGCTGTGGAAGCTGGGGTTAGGAAGCCCGAGTGATGCCACAACTGGGATTCAGAGCAGTATGATTCCAGAGCAGACAACTGAACCAATATGTGATGTTGCCTCCTATGGATGCCTATGCACCAAGGATTTGAGCTATATTAAAATGTCCACTTGTTTCCAAAATGTGGTTTGAGAAGTTTGTTTTCTTTAAAGGGAGAAGACAGAACAAAGGACGTCTGCCCGTGGACATTGATGATCTGCACGCCTTTCTTGGGGTCTCAACAGGTCTTCTGTGTTTTCTCCTTTGGGTTCTCCAATGTTTCATTCAAATCACAGAGAAGTGGCTCAGCTCCCTATCTGAACCCCATTTTTTTCTCCTCTGGCTTTTCGAAGGTCTCACAGGGAATAGTTCCTGCTGATTTTCAATTTGGTTCAGTTTGCCTCTTTCCAATCTACGCCTGTGAAAGCATGATCCTGAAACTAGAAAATGGTCAGCAAAATGTGGGCTTATCCTCCGGGAACTTCCTATAATTTCTCGAGGTAAAAATAGGAAGCTATTGTGAATCTCACTGTTGGATAGGCTCATTGCATTACCACTAAGCCTCTGGATATCTCCTATTGTGAAAATGCCCTAATGCAGGAATAGCCATTGACATAAACCTCAATCAGTAACTAAGACATTATTTTTTCCAAATATGTCATCCTTTCTTTCTTTTAAAATATTTATTGAGTGTAGGGATGTTTAAACCTACATTTTTTTTCTATTCTAAATCCAGAGGGAATGAGGCAGCCAGAAACCAAGAGCATAGCTTTCAGGGACTAAAGGACTGACAGCCTCAATGTGCCTGATCTCCTAGCTACACCTCTTGACTGAAGAGGTGGATTTGGTAATGAGAACAATGCTCTTAATGGGAAGCCAGTGAAGCCAAATTATCTGCAAGAGACAAAAGAGTGGTTATTGATTTATTCAAGAATGTACTGAGCACCTACCATGGCTAAAGCATTGTTCTATATATAAATATGTATACCAGTGAACAAAATATGCAAAGATCTTTGCCCACAAGTAGCTCAGAGTCTAATAGGGAGAGAGACTAAATATGTAGTAAACTATATAACACATGTGGTAAATTATGTTAGAAGAAAAGGGCATGGTATGAAAACCAACAAATGGTAGAGCAGGAACTAGGAAAGGGGGTAATTCAGGATGCAGTAAAAAAATAGGGTCATCATGGCTGGCCACTTGGGAAAAGTGAAACATGAGCAAAAACTTGAGGAAAATTAGGGAACTGGCCTGAAATATTAAGGGGGAAGAACACAACATGTAGCGGCAAGGTCTTAAGATGGAAGGTGTGCTTGAAGATTAGCAAGGGTGTCTGAGTGGCTGGAACTGAGTGGATGAGGGAGAGAAAAGTGGGAAAGAAGACCAGAGATGGAACAGGTACAAAATTAGCCTGGACACTATAGACCACAATAAGCACTTTACCTCTGAGGGAAATGGGGTGCCATTATGAGGTGGTGAGCAGAGGAATGTCATGATCTGCATTGGCTCTGTCTTTAGAACAGACTGTAGTGCAGCAAGGGTAGAAGCAGAGTGACCTATTAAGAGACTATAGCTGTTATTCAAGCCAGAGAAGATGGTGGTTTGCAATAGAGAAGTAATAGGGGAAGTGGTGAGAATGACTTAGGCTCTGGGGATATTTTGACAACAAGGACTTCAGGAGTTTCTTATGGATTGGATATGAGATGTGATAGAAAGAAGGGATACAAAGATATCTCTAAACTTTGGCCTGAGCAAGAGAGATTGGGAAACTATGATTAGAGAAAATTGTGTGGGAAGAAGTTGGGAACTTCTGGAGTTCAGTTGTTCTTTCCTTCATCCCTTTATCTCATCCTTCTTTTGCTCCTTACTTTATTGCTTCAATCCCCCTCTTTATTGCCTTCCTTCCCCACACATCTGTAAATGCCAGACATTGTACCTAGAGATACAGCAGACAAGGCATCCTTACTGGGAAATGGAATTTAAAGACAGATGAGGTAGGGAGGTGGAACTGATGGTAGGGCCCTCCTACGTTCATTACTCATCTTTTAAAATATTAGCTCCTGATATTAGCAGATTTAAATAATTCACATTTTTAAATCATAATTTGAAAATGTAACAATACTTCCATATCCATTCTACTTAGAATATTATATTAAACCTGAAATTAGGGTTCCACTGTTAATTTCCTGGTGTATTTTTGCCTAACATATTGTCAAAAGTAAACACACTAGAATAACAACTAATGTAAAACGACATATTCATTATTATCTAATAAAAATGGTGTTTTTTGTTGTTTATTTCTCTAGCCAATATCCATTAGGATCCTGACAACTTAGCTATGTTACTTACAGGTTTGATTCTAAGCCATTGAGGGCTAAGTGGTACACTCTAGGAGCGAAGGTGTCCTAGGGTACAACAAAAGGCAGTTCAGCATTGCTGTTAGGAGGTCAGTCTTTGGAACAGACTGCCCAAGTTTTGCCTCCTGGCTCTGCTTCCTATTTCCTATTTGTCCCCTATTTATTCAACCTCTCTGGGCCTCAGTTCCCACAACTACAAAATAAGAACAATAACAGATCCCACCTCACAGATTTTTTATGAGGATTATGCGAAGTCCTTAAAAGAGTGAACACTCAATCAATGGCATTACTTATGAGCTACTGACTATAATTAGGCTAATATTTTGGCTAATATACATCCAAGGAATTATTTCCTTCCTTCCTAGTAGCTTATTTTTATACTTAATGTGAAATATCTTTTCCCTCCATTTCCATTGGTCATTTCTTCCTTAAGGATAAAGCAAGGAGAGCCAGAAAATTGATGAAGATGATATACTAGTAAATGTTCAAAACCATTAGTTAAATAACACTATTGGCTAGAACACAAAGTACAAAAATTATTTTAGAGAAGTGTATTTTGATAAAGAAAATGTTCGTAATATTTTTGAATGAAAAAAGTATTATAGTAATAAATGATCAAATGTTCTGATCTCAATAAAAATATATATGTAAGTATACAAACATGTACAAGTTCACAAACATATGGAAGGATATAAAAAAATATCAGTAGTAGATTTTTAGAGTTTTAATGCCTTTTGTGACTCACTTTTGTTTTATTTTCTGAACAAGTCTGATGTATTCAGATGACTGAGTAGTGTCACCAACTATAAAGAGGAACACATTTATGGGAAACACAATTTAATTTTGGACATGAAGAGTTTGATAAGCCTGTGAGATACTCAGGTGATAATTCCAATAAATTGTTGGGTTTTAAAACTTCATGGGAGAGGTTAAGATGGACCTGAACATGAGTTTAGGGGTTATTAGCATAGCGATGGTGGTTAAAATAACAAAAATGCAGGAGTAAATCTTGGAGAACATGAAGAATGAGGAGAGCTGGGGACTGAGAATGGGTTCCTGGGAACGGGATCAGGTGCTACTGCCCTTTTACAAAACCTATATAATTTGTTGAACAACTTCATCAGTCTTCTGCAAGCCATAATCTATGATTGCATAAATAATCAAAGGAAAGGTAGAGAAAGAGGAAGCTAGGAGGGAAACAGAAAGAATGTATAACCTCAAGTCAGGAAGAAGATAATTTTAAGGAGGCAGACTGGCAATTGCCTTAGAGAAACTTCGTAGGAAATGAGCTGACAACTACCTATTTTATTTGGCAATTAAGAGACCAGAGGAATTGTAGGAACAGTTGCAGGGGGATGGTGGGACTGCAAGCTGACAGCAAGTGGGTTGAATCATAAATAAGAAAAAAATAAAATGGAGGTAGTGAGTATAAACTACTTTCTAAAAGTTTGGGTGAGAAATCTACAGAGATATTGGGGGTGAGGGGGTGGGAGACACAGGATCAAAGAAGATATTTTTTTCCCCCCTTAGGAAGGTAGGAACTCAACCTGAGGGAGTAGCCACCAGAATTAGGTCAAAGAAAGAAGATAGAGAAGGCATGACGGGTAGAGCAATATCCAGAGGAAAGTATTAAAAGGAACCAGGATTAGGTTTGAGGTTATTTTGCCCCCTTATTTTTAAGTGCATAATACATACACACACACACGTACATGTACACATACATATACACATACACATACACATACACATACACATACACATACATATACATATACATATACATATACATATACATATACATATACATATACATATACATATTATATATAAGGAAAGCCTAAGCAACCGTTACAGTGGAATGACCAGAATGACCAATCACTATAACGCACACTCACCATCAGGGGGCAGACAATGCTGGAGCTGCACCCTGGTAATCAGTGCGCTCCCACAGGGGGAGTGCCACTCAGCCAGAAGCCTGGCTCATGGCTGGTGAGCAAGGAGCAGAAAGCTGAATAAGGAGCAGCAAGCAGGCAGGTGGTAAGGAGCAATGGATCTCAGATTGGGTGCAGGCCGGGCTGAGGGACCACCTCCCCCAACCCCCTACCTCCCGTGCACGAATTTCATGCACCACGCCTCTAGTATTATATAAAAAAACAATCGTGATTGGGCAAAATATGTTAGCCTCCCTTTTTTTTATTTTTTATTTTTTTATAACTCAGTGTCATCTATTTGAAAGTTAATTATTATACTCAGTGGAGTAGTGAGAGCTATGCTATTCAAGTTTTCTAAGATAGGTTCAGCCTATTATCTCATTCAAAAAGGCCTCAAACCATTGTGCTTTTGGATGATTTTATTAGGTTTCTGCTTTGTTTTCCAGCCATCAGCAGTCACTTGGTTAGTATCAGATGTGCCTTATGCTGGAACCTCCTTCCCACTTTTTCTATCTTGGATCCACAAGACCAAGCCTTGTATGAATCATCAGTAAAACATGGTCATACATTTCTCTTGCTTGTGAAGTGCATTACTTTTAGTGGATGAAACTATGAATATCTATTCTGGGTTCTCAGAGACTTCTGTTGCTTCCTTCCTGGTATTGATCTATCATATATTACAAGATAAAGGGGACACTGTGGGGGTGGGGGCTGAGTTTAATAGTTACTATAGTTTGTATATTGATGTTAATAATTCAGGTATATGTATATAAAATGTTTAGCAAAACATAGTGAAAAGGCTGATGGAACACTATGAGCTTATTTATCAAGAGTTATTGCCTTTCCACAAAACCTACATAATTAGTTTGTTGAAAGATTTCATCAGAGTCATCTGCAAGCCATAATCTATGACATAAATAATTAACAATAGTTGTTAAATAACTTTGCAATGATTTTTATTGTTTATATCCCCAACTATTTAACTCCCCAAACATTTTGGTAGATTTGTAATTATTATTGGAAAACACATTGCTTATCTCAGAGAGTTGGTGAAATAATGCTTGCTGTAGTTCTAGCTAATAAATATATAGCTCCAAACTATACAAGTTCAGGCAATAAAAGGGGGATATTTGTTCAAATTATCAACCTGTTTTTAGCATGTATGGCAACTAAGCTGTATTATAATGAACTTTTCCTGAGCAAATATACTCAAGAAATTAAAATGGCATAAAATATACACTTCCCATTGTAGAGTCAGAATAAACAAAACGAATTATTTTCAGAAAGGTCATCGCTTGGATTTCTTTTCAATGTATATCCTATATGTAATTTACATTGCATGGTGAGGATACAAACCAATTTTTTGCCTTATGACCTTGTTTTATTTAACAAATTTACACAGCTCAGACCTGCTCAGACAGGTTTTGAAAATAGCATTGCCAAGAATGTGCAAATGTGCTCAATGAGCACCTACGTACATGCATTTTACTATGATTCCTTTCTTTTTTCACTCCAAGTGCTTTTCAAGATCAGCATAACCGCAATAAAAAGAAACCACCATTGCCCTATTATTGAATTACTAAGCAATGTGTGTTGGAAACACCCTTCAGAGTTTTAAGAAGGTCAAAAGGAAGATGCTCTGCACGTACTCCATGGCTGCAGGAATTCTGGTCAAAGGAGATACCAACCCAGAGTTGTGTGAATGATGATGGTGCAGCCAGGCAAGAAGTGGGAGAAGACTGAAAAGTTGGAGAAGCTGGATTGGCAGGCAGGATGGGGAGCAGGAAGGGGAAGATGAAAGGGCAGAAGAGACAAGAGGGATGAGCAGGACTGCAGAGGTGCTGCTGAGACAGACCTCCTGCTCCATGTTTCCCTGTTTCGGTTTTTTTGAAGTTCTAAGAAAGACAACATTCTGCAAGACGAGAGACCGCTTTAGGCACTTGGTTTTAAGTAATTAACAACAGTTGGTAATTATTCAATATAAATCATTAGCAATAATAAAGACAAGACTAAGTACCGTATTTTCCGGCGTATAAGACAACACTGTGTTCTAGTAAAAAGCCTGCTCAGATTGGCCAGAGTCAGAGAGGCGGTCTATTAAAAAAAAAGAACTGGTTTGCCTCGGAAGTGGGGGGTAGTCTTATACAGCGAATATAGGCCTAAACCTATGTTTTAACTGTAAAATTAGGGGGTCGTCTTATAGTCCGGTTGTCCTATACGCTGGAAAATATGGTACCAATAAAAATGCTTTACAGTACATAGTGGGTCTTCGTGCCAACTCTTTCATCTGAACTCCATTTCTCTACAATTAGCCACTATTATTTCTCTGCCTTCACCACGGCTTTATCCAACATGGCTAGGTTGAATGATTCTCACTTATAGGAGGTAGGTCTCATTGGCATATTATTCTATTCTAGGGTCTCACTGCTATCAATTATTCATCTTATTGTCAGATAAATCTTTCTTAAATGTCACTTTTGTCTAAGTGTGTTCTACTCTCATCTGAGTTCAAAAATCATTAGTGACTGTCTCCAAACTTTAATATCTAAGACATTTTAGTTTGACTAAAGCTTTCACAGCCTAAATTCCTTCTAACCTCACTTATCTGGCTCCTCTGCTACCAGACTGTCACTAAACATCCCTGATTCAATACTTGTGCATCTCATTTGGGGTACCTGCTCCTCCCCATCTATACATTTTTTATCCATATTATCCAACTCAAAACTTAATTCCTCCATGGAGCATTTCCTGACTAACCTAGCTCTCAAAGGTATCTTCTTCCTTCTCCTGTTCATATCTATATGATTTATTGGTTCTAGTATTTATTTGACATTAAAAATTACAGAATTACTGTTGCAGTTATATGGTAGCACTGGCTGTTGTCAATTATTAAATATTCAAGAATATTCAAGAATTTTGTGAAAAGACTGTTAAACCAGTGGTAGTTTGAAATCAGCTACGATGTGAGTATTTACACCAATGCAATAGGCAAACACTGCAGATCATATTTTGTTTTGTTTGGTTGGTTTTCAGTGGGAAAGGGGGAATAGAAGAAAATTATTTTCTTCTGCAACTGGCCCTCTAATTTAATTATTCTTAATTCAATTAAAATATTTTATTAACTCCCTATTATAGCTAGCCAGTATAAATTTAAATACTTCTAGGAGTTAGCAATCCACGACTTCCCAAGGAATTGAATTCCAACATGGACGTGTATCCATGTATGTAAATTAAATTATAAGCTACATAATAACTAGCTATCTCTCTATATTTTGCATTCTTTATGTTACCCAGCATAGCATATAATGAAAAACAGAACCTTCTACCTTTATGGCTTCAGTTTCAAGGGTTCCTCATTGCCCTTTAACTTTTAGCCTCACAGAATCTTAGAGTTGTTTCTGAAACATATCAGATATTTCTTACCTTTGCAACTTTTCAGAGGTCACTTTCCTACTTTGGCTCAATACTAGTCAAATACTTCCTCCATTTGAATGCCATTTGTGGCTTTAAAAACACTCCACTTTAAACACATTGCATATTAATTGTACATTGATGTATCTATCCCTTCACTACATGGTAAGCTGATAAAATGTTAAATTCTATATTTTTCTCTTGTATATCCATGTCCAAGATGCCTGGCACATAGAAAGTGCTCCAATGATATTTGTTGATGGTGAATAGAGCAATTCAGATACATGAATAAAGCAATTTGTAAAGGTAAGTCTGCTTTGGTAGGTCCACAGCATTGAGTACTCTAAGCCCATGGTCAGCAAACTGTGGCTCATGAGCCACATGCGGTTCTTTGGCAGCTTGAGTGTGACTCTTCCACAAAATATCATGGCCTGGGTGAGTCTATTTTGAAGAAGTGGCATTAAGAAGAAGTATAAGTTTTAAAAATTTGGCTCTCAAAGGAAATTTCAATCCTTGTACTGTTGATATTTGGCTCTGTTGATTAATGAGTTTGCCGACCACTGCTCTAAGCAATAGACCTCATGACTATGCTTTTGTTTGTTGCTACAAAGCAACCACCAGGACATCCATTTCAAAGAGGAGAAAGATTATTTACAACTCTATGAGTACTTTTAACTATTGCTTTTTTCTTAGTCACCTTTCAGAGTGCCTGACCTTATTCTCCTTTCTTTTCAGGATAATCGTCTGGTCTTTAAGTTTAGATGCTCTTTCTTATGTGCATGCATCTGTCCTCTTTTGCCTCTTCAATAGCACCAACAGTAGATGCACCACAATTGATTATCCCTGGGAAGCCTTTACAGGCCCTTCATTGTCCTATGCTTAATACCATGGAACTAAAAATTAGGCCATTGGACTTGGGGAGTGGGGATGGTGAAGAAATCAAGACAGAAAGGAGAAAAGATAGTAAAGCATGAGAGAAATGTATAAATTGGGGTGAAGAGAATGAAATAAAAAATGTTTGCAAACCAAATGAGGTAGCAATACTCCAAAACTCTTTATTCAACTTACTGCCATGTTCCTTTTTCAAGGAAGATAGAAACTAATACCATATTCCTAAAAGTGAATTTCTCTCTAATTGCCAAAATCTTATTATTTTCATTTTTAGATCCAAGAATCCTTCTCACAATAGGCAAGCAAAAAGAAAAGAATAAAAAAAGTTTTTAGGAGAACCCTAATTAATATTAAATTCCAAGAAAGTAGAGGGAAGTTATGTCCTCTGTATAGAATATTGGGGCTATCAATGTATAGGTTTTGTCTACAGAAATATTTTATTTGAAGAATTGAAATAATTCTTGAGTTCAGGCAAAAAAATTCTAACATCACAGCAGAGGATATAGATTAATGATATAAGCCTGAATTTTTTGATGTTTATAAAACATTGGGTTGTTATTACTTTTTTCCACTCCACCTCCAACGTGTGTTTTTTTCCATGGTGCTAATACGACAAAGCAAATAACAGAAGACTACAATGAATACAAAAAATACAAAGACTACAAAGAATACAAAAAAATAGAAGACTACAATGAAGCTTAGAATATAGTGACTTTCATTTACATAAATAATGAGAGAGAATCATTGAGCAGCTGACTTCTGTACACCCCCACTGGGGATCGAGTCCACAATCCAGGCATGTGCCCTGAGGGGAAATTGAATAGCCACCTCCTAGTTCATAGGTCCACAGTCAATCACTGAGCCGACGTCAGCCAAGCGTCCTAACACTTTTTTTAATCATTGAGCTCTGCTTGCTCTGAAAGGGTTAAAGTGAAAACATCTTGTGATTGTCTTAAATTCCACTACCTTTGCAACTGTTCCTATTCAAAGAAATGGATAGAAAAGGCCTGAAAGAGAAAAACAGGACAAAAGAAAATCCTACTTGTAATTTATAGGTCCACAGAGACCAATGAGGAAAATGCTAAACGATATCAAGCCAACAGCATTCTAAAATCGAAAAATGTAAAAATGCCTCCACCAATCTACTTAAAACATAAAAAAGCTAACAGCATCTTTAATTTTGTTCATGATAATGTCCTACTTTTCTTTAACATATCTGACAACATACAGTCAAATGGTTCACCTACCACGTGGACTATGACCTGGTCAGAACCATCCATTCACTCATTAATCAAACACATCTGAATCCCACCATGTGCCAGGCACTTTGAGTACTGGGAATTCCAACATCAATAACACATGATGTAAGTTCTCAAGAACATCACAGGCTTGCTGTAGTCAAAACACTTATCTTTTTCTTTTCTTTTTTCCAATTCAAAAAGCTGTATGCTGATGTCCTTATAGTGCTAAATTATTTCACTCTTTAAAAAAAATAGTTTATAAGGTGAGATTCACATTAAACAAAATCTAAAAACGTAAAGTGAGCAATTCAGTGACATTTATTACATTCACAATGTTGTACAACTACCACCTCTATCTAGTTCCAAAGATTTCCACCATTCCAATAAAACTCCTGGTCCATTAAGCGGTTTCTCCCTCCAGGACACTTTAAACTGTAGTGTGTAGAAAGCCTTTATATATATATATAAAAAAATACATTTTGAAAAAACTCTTCAATGCCAATAATCACTCAAACTTAAATAATGGAATCGAGAAAAAAATATTAAAGTCAAAGAACTTTTAAAAATCAAAGACAGGCTTCCATCTTAGGGTTTTGTAAAACAGCATTTTTACATTTTATTTTGTTTTTTACTCTTTAAGGCTTTGTCAGTTTTCTAAATTCTTATCTTAGGAAGCCTGGAGATGATTGGTCCAGTGACTAAAGCACTGTTGTACTGATAGCCTTCTGACACAGCTAATGTGTAAAAATCAATCAACATGAAGAATTTTCATATCTCTGTGTTATTTATCCCCTTATGTCTCCGGACTTTATCTATAAAGCACACATAGCCTTCTTTCTATCGTCAGCTAATTTTAACCGTGTTTCCACTGTATCTTCTTTGTTTAATCTTTCATCAGCAAATTCCTCTTTAAATATTTACTTTCTATGCCAACTTCAGGTAATTTAGTTGATTACAAAAAACAAAACTAATTCCAGGTAATCTTTGTTTTCCTTCCATAATCTGATGTGCACAAATCCTCTTCATAATTTTGCTAAACACCTCCAATTCTTCATATCTTAACATTTGATTCCAAAACCTGTGACCTCTCCAGCTCATTTAAAATATTAATTGCCAAGTTTCCTGCTCTTGACATGAAACCAAATGTTTTACCCTCATCAGACACCCTGTCCCCTAAATACGTACAAATAGGAAATATGTATGCCCTTGTAAATTTAGAAACTTTTGGGTGGGGAGGCCTAAATGGCAGAAACAGACTGGAAAAAACTGTGCTGTGGAAAGAGCCTGTCCTGAGGCAGCATAGTGTAGCTCAATGGTTACAGACATGTTTGTGAGGGTCAGACAGACGTGGGCCCAAATCTTGGCTTTACTGCCTACTAGTGCCATGACCCTGGACAAGTTGTTTCAAATCTCTGCGCACCAGCTTTCTCTGTACAATGTAAAAAGGCAGCGCTGTTTAATGGACAGTCTGGTCTTTATACCACTTTTAGTGTTTGTACAACTGTCAAGTCAATCAACATATTACCTCAGAAACTGTTGAAAAGGTGTAACTTTTGGAAACGTTCTCAGGGAGGAACAATTTTTCCTACTCCAAGCCCAGCTTATAATTCAGCCTTGATAGGTACCTATAAATCGTAACCCCTTTCTAGGTCTTCACTTCCTTCGTTATAATCGAAGGGAGGTTGGGCCTGTGATTCTGGGATTTTATTTTACACATGAGGATCACCGAAGAGCAGAGAGAGGCAACCATAGGCAGTGGTTTGCTCAAGGTCACACAGAAAGGTGTGCTAAAAGCCCAGCTCATCCTAAACTGGTGCCCAGCAAGTATGATTTCCACTTGAGTATATCATGCTCTCTTAGCTCCCACAGCTGCTGCTCCTTCACCTCATTTATCTCAGCTCAGCCCGGCTCTAAGCTTTTTTCCCATCTACCTCCTTGAATTTTGCCCTGAGAACTCTGCAGGCTACCTAGTCTCCTTCTTTGAGATCCCTTCTCAAAGTGGTTATTCCATTAACCTTTCTGTATCAGTTATGTTATGAATATTGATCTATTGCCACCGGTCAATTAATGGGAATTATAAGGTGGAGCAGGAAAAGAGAAAAGAAAAATCCAGCACACAAATTGTTAACTAGAAATTTTAATCTGAAAAATACTGAGTTTTTAAAAATCACAACACATTATTTATAAATAAATGTTTATAGTAAGAAGATAAAAATGTGGGTAGGATAACTATTTTTAAAACAATTTATGGCAGTGGTTATTCTGAAGAAAGGAAAATGGGGTGGTGGGACAGATGGTAATATTTATTAACTATAAGTTGTGGATATATTTTTTTAGATCTCTTAAATTCCTGATATACTACACATATTTCTAAAAGATTTGTACCTGCTACTCAAAGAACTAAAACATTCCAGACCTCTTGCTGGACAGTTCAAATGCTGGGGCAAAGCTGCTACTACAAATATGTGTAACCAAAGCCAAGGTGCTCTCAATGCTTCTAGTTTTGGATTACAGCAATTAGAGGAGATTGAGTTATTTTGTTTCCATGGCTCATTAAGCTAGGGTTAGACTGGTGTCCATAATCAGATTCACTGTATTTATCCTTGCCTTCTCCCTATGAAATGAGGACAGACCTTAGAGAAAGGTATTGAAAAATATCCCAACTCCATGGTAATGGAGAAAAGAAAAGCACTGATGTTGACAGATACCTACTAGAAGGGCTCCTGGTAGATAACTGGACTCAAAACACAAACTCACAAAACAAAACAAAACAAAACAAAACAAAACAAAACAAAACAAAAGAAAAAAAACAGCCTACCAGTCATTTCTACACATGTGCCTCTCATGCAAACTGCACTTTGAGAGAAGGCCTGTACTGTTTCTGCCATCTGAGCCAGTCCTTATAAAGGATTCCTGGAATCCTATTTCTTCAACCAGTAGATGAAGACTTTCCCCATTCAATTGGAACTGAACAGCTATATTCCAGTCAACTTCTTCATGGACCAATCAGAACAGTGCCTTTTGGACCAATCAAACTGTGGGGATTTGGAGTCCTCATTTGCATGAGAACAAACCAATTAGGACCCAGCACAGAGACTCATGCTATATGTCAGCTTTCCTCTGGCTCTGGGAGCCCACTTTCCCTTTCCATACTTTTCTCTTTCTGCCAAAGATTCAAGACGGTGTTTTCAGACTGGAGTTGGGCTACTGAAAATGAAACACTGAAGAAGTCTTGCTGAAGCAAAGCAGAACAGAACAGCAAGGAGCAGAACAGACCAGCCTGGAGCAGAGTGGAGCTGTCTAACTGGAGAGGGGCCTGGCCCCAGGGTGTCCTAACAGCAAGCCTGTGAATCAGCCATACTATGTCACAGTTGAGCTGTGTACATTAAATAAAGTTCCCTTCTTCACAGCACCCCAAATTTGGGATTCCTACTGGTACTGAATTGACGTCAAAGCAAAAGTACCATATCTGAAAAAGATTAAATTCTTTTTTCCTTTTCTAAATGATCCCCTTCTTTGAGCTTCCTCTATCAATTGACTACCAACCCTATTTGTTAATTGCCATCCTTCATCAGGTTCACTAGCACTTCCGGTTGCAGATTAGTGTCCAGTGAACATTAGCCTGACATCTTCAAAACATGCCCAGACCGGGTGCTTCCTGCTAGGGTGCCTAGTACAAAGGGCACCCAAACATTGCCAGAAGGCGATCCACTAACTGTGTCCTGGGAGTGCTGCAAGCGTCAGCAAGGAATAGAGGCAAAAGGAATCTGTAGGTAGGAGGAAGAGAGAAAGGCTTTCTTCATTTTCCAGACGAGGACATTATCTGGACGAAGCATAATGGAGAGCTACAGAAGGGGAGAGGCGAGGCAGGATGGGGGGGATGACAGAACACCCACAGGAACAAAAACAACTTGCAACATAGCAGAAACGTTAAGAGAATGGAAACAGCTGGCGTGTACTGTGTTGATAGAATTCATATAAAAGTCAGTGCTTTTTAACCTTTCTGGGGACAAAGCCTTGTGAGAAGATTCATCCGCACCCCACCTTCACCTCCCCACCCAATGTACCACCACACCTGCAGCCTCTGCAATTGGAGAAAGGGCTCTGACCCTATCAGACCCTAGGACTGCAGGTCCAGAATCCTTTCTCTTCATTTTTGGCATTAAGAAAATGTATTTAGTACTTTTAAAAAGAAAGGAAGGGAGTGAGAGAAGGAGGGAGGAAGCAAGAAAGATTTCCTACATAAGCCTCAAACAAAACCAAACCCAAACCAAAAACAAAACAAAAGTAGCCAAGTTGAACCAAGATTCATCTGCTACAGATTCATCTGTATCTTTTCAGAGGGTGCATCCTGAAGTCCCACATGGATAATTAACCATCTTTCCATTATTACACTGAGCAAGACAGGTTAAATGTACATAGTAAATGTGGTTTGCTCAACTTCCTCTCCCGTTATTTATCTGGTCACAATAAATAGAAGAAGCTCATCTTGCCCTAGCCAGTTTGGCTCAATGGAAAGAGCATCAGCCTGTGGACTGAAGGGTCCCAGGTTCAATTCCGATCAAGGGTACATGCCTAGGTTGCTGGCTCGGTCCCCAGTGTGGAGTGTGCAGGAGGCAGCTGATCAATGACACTCTCTTATCATTGATGTTTCTATCTCTCTCTTCTCTCTTCCTCTCTCAAATCAATAAAAAATATATAAATAAAGCCCACCTCAATGTACTATTTATTATTTTTTTTTTTAGAACAAATGGGAGGGAGAAGAGGGTTCTAATCCAAGTACTATTTGTGTATTTGAAAGAGGTACTGCTTCTTGTTGCTTCCTTTTCAAAAAGTAGCAGGTCTCTGAAAACAAAGAACCACTATTGTGCTTCTCTCTCCGGTGGCTCCTCTGGTACCAGCCTATTTAAAATAGGAGTTTCAAATAATGCCGTTCATTAAGTCCACATGTTGGGGGGCCAGATTCTGCTTTATGTGTACAGGTTCTTTTGTTCCTCTCCTAACATTTCCGTGTTCAGAGACCCTCCATTCTTTCTAGTATAGCTGAAGGACATGCATATTAAAATCAGATCAGAAAAAGGTTGAAGAAACTTGGGAAGCCGCCAATCAATGCTGTAAAATAAAGCATGCTGTGCCCGGATAGCTCAGCCTATTCTGCATAGTTGTAATGTTCCTGGATCAAGGGTAGAGCTGGCAGAATCATTGGGAGTGGAAGAGAGAATGAAAGGGTTAGATTAATTGTGGAATTTGAAAGTGGGGACAATTTACACGAAAGAATTGTTTTCACAGACCTCAGACCTCCAAGGCATTTTCCAGTCTAGGTAACCTTTGCATCACAGCCGGAGGTGGTGTTCTTGGAGACGCCTCTGAGAGCTGAAATCACAACCTGCCCACAGCGTTCTCTCTCCAAACCCACAACTCTGTCATTTTCTCAGGCAGACACACAGATACTCAAGAGTCCAGAGTAAGGGGGTGCGGGGGGGGGGGGGGGGTTGTGTGTGTGTGGGGGAGATGGGGGACTTTGCTTTGCAGTAGCTCTTTTGAAGTGTTTAATTCCTTCTTTGTAATCTATTCATCAGCACACATTTCAAGCGTATCAGCTTTAGCTCAACGATTTCATTCTCAGAGGTTTTTGTTTTCTCCCGTGGCTCAGGGCCTCTGTCCAGCACCTGGGTGGCACAGTTTCTTTTATCTGAATTCAGAAATGTTAACTAAATTAAATTCTTTCTTTCTCTCTCCCCTCCTCTCCCTCCTTCCCCGCCCTGGTTCCCCCAATTCAGGCTATGGTACCAACTGAGGCCGAGTGAGCAATTGAATGTGCATGTGTGCACAGAAGCACCCGTGTGCCTGTCTTTTTAAAACACAGGAAATGCATTAAAAAAAAATTCAGCTAGAGCCTTGGCTTCCCCATTTTTGCTTCTTTCTCCTCCTCCCACCTTCCCCTTGTTGCCCTCCCCCTCCCCCCAAGCACCAGCTTTTAATTTTCAAAAGCACTGCAATTGCTTGGTGTGGTTTCAAGAGCTGGGGTGCCATTCTCCCTGATGATGACTCTGCTGACGTCAATGGCATTCTTATCGTGCCTAGTGCGACATCAGAAACCAGCCCTCTGAGGCTCCTCTTATTCATGGTGCCTGGACTACAGTAAAACGTGGACTGGATTTCTGAAATGAAAGGGACTCACTCCTCTTTCCAGCAAGCCCTGAACTCAGCCAGACACCCATCTTGTCTGTGGCAGCTTGCCAGTTAAAACTGTTCTCTCTCCCTCTCTCCTGCAAAGACCCCTTGAAACAGAGGACTATGTGGATCACAGAGATTCCTCTGTGTGTGTGTGTGTGTGTGTGTGTGTGTGTCCCTTCACCAAGGCAAGACTGTTCAACCTACTTCTGATTATTCTTTACATTTCACCAAAGTCTTTGATAAGGTGATTTTCCTGTATAAGTGGACAAGACCCATTCGTTTTAAATACTTCTAGCTTACTCTCTGGGTCAGAACAGGAGCCCAGATTTAAAAAAGTCAAGCCCAAATTCACTTCAGATTGCAGAAGTAACCCTTTCCTCTTTTTAAAAAAAATTTACTTAATTTATTGTGGTGACATTGGTTAAAATATCAATAGGTTTTAAGTGTACAATTCTATAATGCATCAGCTGTATATGGTATTGTGTGTTCAACACCTCAAGTCAAGTCTCCATCCATCACCATATACCCACCTTTGCCCTCTTCTCCCTTCCCCCCAACTCCCCTTCCCTCTGGCAATCACCACCACACTGTTGTCTGTGTCTATGAGTTTTTTAGAGGAGAAGGGAAATAACAAGAGCTGAATAATCAGAGCAATGAAAACAGCCGAGTACAATAACTATCACTGAGAATTTAACATTTCCCTCTAAATATTCATGGCTTTTGAAGAGGCCTGCTCTTAAAGGCTGAAGTTATAAGATAGCCATGAGATCCTAAAAATCCATCATTGAGTTTCCACCCAGCAGTTCGGGGACAGCTGTTATGATGAAGATGAAACTTTCTCTTGCAATGGAGTTTGTTGCAGCACAAAACTATCCCAAAGCATTTAAGAAATATCTACAGTTCAAAGCTAGGTGTTTAAGGAGCCAGGCCATTCAACACGATAACAGAACAAATGAAACCTACAAGTATACACCTAAGTAGGTTTCATTTGCCAATCTTTGATAGAGAAAAATCAAAGTGTTTTTGATATCTACCAACCAACTAACAAGTTTCACTTGAAGATAACTGAGTCACCCGTAATAAAATTCTTAGGAGCAACTTCTCTAGAAAGAAGCCATTTAACAACCTGTGAAATGTACAATCATAAATTCCATCTAGAATACGTGAAATCATAACAATAAGGGGACATCAGAGTAGTTTGGTGTAACCCTCCCACCCTCGTGTGAGGAAACGGAAGCCCAGAGGTGGCTTTGTGATTTATTCAAGAACAAGTGACATAGGGACAGGACTGAAAAACTCAAGCTGTTTCATTCTACTAAATGGTAGGCTCTTTCTACAACACATTGCTCCTGATTACTTAAAGCACAAACTCGTTTGCCTATGAGGTTTCCATTTTTCATACAAACAAATCATAATTTTGAATTTCTCGGTTAATTTAGATGAATAGATATCTAATAAATCCCCCCCCCCCCCCCCCCCAGTGAGTTCCACAACTAGTGAAAACACTATTACATGAAATGGAACAAAATATGCATGAAATTCAGATTTTTAAAAAAAAATTTTTTTTTTTAAAGTAATGATGGAGTCTGGGAAGAAAAAGCAAAGATTTACATGTGGACCAAATGTGTAAGGCCCTGCACTCAGTCATCATCCCACCTCATTTACTACCTAGATTCCAGCCATTGATTGTAACGCTGTGATACTAATGCAATTTATTTGCTCCTTAATTCAAACCATTGGCTTAATGTTTGCTCACATCTACATATGATTTTCATAGTTACCTTCTCTACTCTTTCTCCCCATATTAGTTTTGCCTTCTCCTCAGAGGACTCCCACTGATCTTATAAATCACCTTTTGACACTCTCTTTTTGACAGATGAGTATCACATTCTGGTCCAGAATAGAGATGTTGAAAGATGCTGGCTTCAGAGTCAGACAGACCTAAATAGGAAACTTGGTTTTACCCGCTTGCTACTATATGCCTTTTAGGCAGGTCTTAACCGGTAGGAGCCTTCGTTTCCTTACCTATAAAATAGGAATAATGATCCCTACCTTGCAGGGTTGTTGAAAAGGTCAGAGATAATGCTTACTTAAGCTCCTATCACAACACCTGGCACATAAGAGAAACCCAGTAAAGGCTAATGATACTAATGATGACTTTTAGAAATGAGGAGAATCGTAACATTGGTAAGGACTAATAGGGTGAACAGGGGACAGACAGTATTTTTCCCCTCGTGACCCGAGTTAGGTCTGAGAAGTGCTACTAAAATGGAAAGGGCAATATTTCTTTAAAACATTATTTTTCTAGTGAGAAACTAGAACCAAATACGTGAGCATAGGCCCACATAATACATTTCTATAAACTGCAAGTGGAATGCATTTTACAGTGAGTGAGTGATTGATGTCAAGTAGCTACAGAAACTAATTGTGCTCTTAAAAATTCTTTAAGGATTATTTTGAAACTGGTTTGGAAAAGCTACTTTAAAGGTAAGCCATTGTGGGCTGAGCCAGTTTCTGGTTCTCCTGTCCCTGAGAGAAACTGCCAATGCTCACCTGGGCGATAAGGAGCTTGGTGTGCACTAAGATAAAACCCAGAATTAACTCCTTAAGCTTAAAGGTAGACTCACATTAAGGACACAAGGCCTGGGAAATCCTAGCTGTCCGTTGGTGAGATAAGGGACAGTGTCCTATAAAGAACGTCTTCACTGTTTACCATATTACTACAAAATTAAGTTCATTTCATTAACAACAAAATGCATCAAAATATAAATACTCCCCCTTTCAGAAATCAGTAACTTATTACAAAATAATAATAGTACTTAACTGAGAAACAAATTATAGCCATACCTGTCTAAGCTCACCCACATTTCATAAGAGAAAGCAGAGTGGTCTGAGTCAGTTCTAGGTTGGATATGAATCAGGGAAACCAAGAAGTCAAAAGAAGTCTGTGTGATCAGAGAGGGTGTCCGTGTTGGCGACTGAGTCCTGAACCAGTCAATTCTGCCTGAGGCACTGGAGAAAACAGCTCTCTAATGGAATTGTCAGGCCTTACCTACCTAATGACAGTTTTGCAAGCAAAGTCCACTTTGAATGTTTGATGTCCCTTCTACTTCACTCCAACAAATGGAAAGAAGTTTGTCATATCTACTCCAAACTAATAAGTAAGGTTAAAATGTAGATTTGATTATCTTTCCCTGTTTAAAATCCTTCACTAGCCATTCTCCACTCACCTAGCCATGTTCCAGTGTGTGTATGTGTGTATGAGTGTGTGTGGTGGTGGTGGTGGTGGTGGGGGGGGGGTTTGCAGAAACCTGAGGAAAGGACACCATTTCCTAATTCATCCCACTTTTGTAATCTAACTGCCTAGAAATTGTGCCTTTTGAAAGTATACAGAAGTTGCCTTTAATACACAACAGACATGGGAAGTCCTTTCAGAGATAGCTGAATGCTGATTTGATTATGTATATGCTCTCACAAAGTTGTATTTTGCCTTCATGGTGCTTCAGTCATTCCAATCACGTGTTGTTGTTGTTGGTTTTTTTTTTTTTTTTTTTTTAAACTTTCTCCTTGCCCTACTAGACAGTAAAGTAGGAATTGTGACCACATAGTTCATCTATGTATCTCTAGCTGCTATTATAGTGTCTGGTACACAAGTGGATATAAATTTGTTCTATAAGGTTGGGTTTCCATGTCATATTCAATAGTTGACATGTTTTTCACTGGAAGTTTTGGAGAGGACATGAAATGATCCTATATCCTGATAAATGACTTTACCAAGGTCATTCCAAAATACCATTGACATGTGGTGTTCCAAAATAAAGTCTTCCTGTCCCTTGGTGAAATAAAAAACAAAAACAAAAACAAAAAAACAACAACAAAAAAACAAGCAAATAATAAGGCTAATGTGACACAGTTATACACACACACACACATACCTGAATGAAAAGTTCCCACAGCCCCTTTTTTGGGGGGTGACTGCCCTTTATGTCTTTTCCTATATTTTAAAAAAAATATTAAATGTATTTGGGATATAGAACATAAATGTCCTAATCTGGAATCAGGGTGCTGTTATATGGTACTTGTTCTGTTGAAAATAGTTTTATTGAGTTGATGAGGTAGTCACCCTATGTTGGGCCTCTCATTTTTTGTTTGTTTGAAATTCTAGAGGCTAGGAACCATTAACTTAGATTTTTTCCATTGGTACACAGACTTAGAGATTTTTGTGATGCCTGTTCTTAGTTTCTAATTGTGTTGGGCTCAACTTATACTCCTTTTTTCCTTTACCTCCCATTTTTATAGTTTGCCTTTTCTGATACTTCCCATGACTATACCATGCACTCACCCACGGTTCACTGGAACCATTAAAGGAAAAGCAAACTAAGTTTTCTTTAAATACGTTAGACTCCCCAATGGTCTGCCAAGAGGTAGGGATCACAGTTGAGTCAAGATAGTGATTTCCTTCAACCCTTGGAACAAATGTGTGGGAGTCTGAACACACACCACATTCTTTATTTACTTTAGTATTCACTAGAAATATAATTATCTATGTGTGTCATTTGGGAAACACTGACATAAATGACCTCTGCAAGATTCAATACATGTGTAAGTTGAAATTGAGAATACTAAATCTTATTTAGTATTGAGAATACTAAAACTATTCAGAGGACCCTATTCAATGGGATAATATTTCAATTTTCATATTTCCTTGAGGTACATTTTAGGGTATGTTTTTTTTAAATAATTAATATAGAGAAGCATACAATTAAAGAGCACATGAAAATAATACTAGCTTCATCCTTCCTTAAAGAAAGCTTCTTATTGCTATTTCTGTTACTTATACAGGCATGAGACTTCATGGCATTTATGGTATGTTGACATTATTAACATTTTCACTTGATTATGGGAAGTGGTATTTGTTTTTAGCTCTGTCTTGAAATATTATTAACCTTATTAAGATGAAGGATTAAAAATGTACTTGTCAGTCAACCCAGAAGTCATAGAAATGATCATGTTAAGTGTGATCAACCCGATTTGACAATGGTAGCAAGTCAAGACTTGCTCGAGTGAAGGGAGGCCCTCCTATTGCAGCAGGAATTTTTTTTATCCCTTTTGTAAAAATGGGTAGTGTAACCAGTGTACGTCAAAGAATACATTTGCATCAAACATTCTGCCCACCCTCTGTTTTCCCATTCTCTTATTATTTGGAAAATTGGGAAATTCACCACAAATCAACCTCTCTCTCTTTTACACACACACACACACACACACACACACACACTCACACGCATAGCTATGAAAATCTTGTCATGTGGATAAATCACAAAACAGCAAAAAGGTAGAGATTTTGTTATCAGTATGAAGAAGAGAAGAACCTTCTCCTCACTGCTAGAATTTATACTTTTCTAGTAGGGCTAGTAAAATAGATGCTGATTCTATGGTATAGGATTTCAATGGCTTTAGAAGTAAAAAAGACTTGGGTTCAAATTCTAGCTTTGCCATTTCTACTTCCTAGTAATGTGAATATAACCAAGTTACTTAACCTGTTTAAGTCTTAGTTTTCTCATCTATAAAATGGAGTTTCAGCAAGATAATTTATTTGAAGCATTCAGTACAATACCTGGTGGAAATAAAGCACGGAAGCAGCAGGAGATTCAATACATACTAGATCAGGACATTAGAAAAGGTTAGTTTAATAAATCTCTGGTCTGAGCCATGTAAACTCCGCCATTAAAATGTACACTGGGTGAGTACACTGAGCCTCTTCTATGGCTTTCCCTTGGGCATAGGTTGCTTCCCCAGTTTCCTGGCTGGAGTAGCCCCAGAAAGTCTTGGTTATCACTGCAACTGCCTCATCTTTCCTGACTCCCCACCCTGTAGGGTCTGCCCTGGGCAACAGTCTTTGACTTGATAGGAATGGTTCAGCTACATGTAAGATGAGTGGAACCTCTGTCTTCCCCAGGGACTTCTGGGAAGGTCAAGGTTCTGTAGAGCAAACGGCCCAATGAGAGATGTGTGGGCAGAAAACATTGCTCACGCTTTCTCCCCAAGTGGAATGTTCTAAGACACAGTGGTTCTATACAACCTCATAGGCAATATCTTTTGTAACCTAGCAAGTATCTGTGTTTCTTGTAAAGATGTGGCAAGTTTTGTAATAAATTACCTTGTATTTACTCTCTTTTCTCCCCTCCTGCTATTCCTTTACTCCCACTCCATTCTTGCTTCCTTGCTATTCCACGACTTACCCTCCACATAAAGGTTAGAACATACTATCTCTAAGGGCTAGGACGGTGAGATGTAGGAGGAAAAATGAGGCAAGTAGAGTAAAAAACTGAGAGAGAGAAAATTCGTAACACTTGACACCAATTTTATTTATCTATAATTCCTCGGATTCCCTCAATAATGAAAGTTCTTAAGGCCACCTTATTAACAAAGCATAACTGATCAAATCAGTAGAACAAGGGGCCTTTGAGGAGTCCTGTCATTCCTTTCCTTCCACAGAGTCTAATTTCAATTATAACCTAAGATAACATGTCTGAAAAAACTTAATGCTGTCTTTAAGGAAAGAGAATGAGAGAGATTAAGAAAGGGACTTTTCTCTTTGAAAAGTCATATTGCTTTGCATTTAACCAAAATGTAACAGGACGTTAAAATGCAACTCTGGCATTGTTTTTTCCTTTAGAAATATGCCCACATTTTATAGAGTAAGCTGTATATTGAGGTTCTGCAAAAAAACCCAAAATGCAATTTTCACATTAAACATACATTCTGACATCTGGCATTTCTCCTAGTGCTTGCACGTAATTATCCATAATTGCAGTTTTTCCAACAGGGGACCCACAGTAGTCACTCTGATTCATTCCACAGTATATCACATTGTGATGATATCTCTAATTCCAGTGCTTCTGGTTGCCATCTTCCTTCAACTTACATGGAACTGTTTTCCTCTCATGCCTCTCATGAAATCAAATATATGAGCTCTAGGTCATTATTAAGGCTTTTTTCACCCCCCATTTTCTCTCTCTCTCTCTCTCTCTCTCTCTCTCTCTCTCTCTCTCTCTCTCTCTCTGTGTGTGTGTGTGTGTGTCTGTTTATGACTGTTTTTTGGTATAGGCACATTTGCTGAGTTGGCGCCTCACAGGTGGTTTGGTTTGTGGCATAGTTTAATAGTATGAAACCATGGTTTCAGCTATTGGGTTGCAAAGAGTTGCACAATGCATGTGCAATTCAGTGCGCTAACGAGAGGATTTTCCTAGGACCCCAAATGACCCAGGAAACTGACACAAGGAAGGGACTGCACCTCACCAAACACCCCTTTCAAGAATGTGCTCATCCTGAAGAACATGCCCATACACCGAAGGATGATGGTCTTTGGAGAACAGATCTGGTAATCCTCCAACTACCCTAAGGCACATTTATTTCTGCTGCTATTTGGTTCATTTTATTTTCACTTGGTTTCTTTTCTGTTCTTAGTGATCAGGGCATTTTATAAGTACTTGGAGATGCAGTCGTAATTATTTTCTCTAGAAAATTTTAAACCTTTCAAACACAGTAGAGATATGATGGTCATTAAGAATTCAATTGCCGAAACTGGTTTGGCTTAGTGGAGAGAGCTTAGGTCTGCAGACTGGAAGATCCCAGGTTCAATTCCAGTCAAGGGCATGTACATTAGTTGCAGGCACATCCCCGGTAGGGGGCGTGCAGGAGGCATCTGGTCCATGTTTCTCTCTCATCTATGTTTCTAGCTTTCTACCCCTCTTCCTTCCTCTCCATAAAAAATCAATAAAATATATTTTTTTAAAAAGAATTCAATTAAGTGTGGTCCCCAATTCCACATTGATGGCCATAACCCTTTCCCTTTTTCTTGCCATTCCTGTTTAATTTATTTAGAATGGAGGAAGTAAGGGTGATGCTCTAGTGATATTAAGATAAGTTGAAATTCTGGGCCTGTAATCTCAGCCTTCTTTGATCTGAGCTCATTTTCCAGAAATGCCTGTCATTAGTGCAGGAGAATAAATTAATCCACATTCCACTTATCTCATTATTCTCATAGTTTATTCATTCACAGTCTATATTATCTTCTATGTGCCATGTGATAGGGATAACATGTTGAGCAAGCTCCCCTCCTTATGATAAGAAGCCATGAGATTTTGTTGAAATATAGTTTTTGACATGTATTTTCCAAATCTTCATGCATGAAAAGGAGGAATAAGAAGAAGTAAGAACATTAATTTATTCAGACTTTCATTATCCACTCATTCAAAAAAACATTTACTGAAGATCTACTATATAATAGGTATTGTAACAAATGCCAATAAAGCAAGGATAAAAAATGTAGAGTTATATGCAAACCATATGCAAAAGATGAGTTTGACTACAGATTTATGACTGGCAAAATATTTTGGTTGTAAATTCCAGAAGCTGTGGGAGTGAGAATAGAAGCATTTCTTATGTTAGTGGTGGGATGTAACTTGATGTAGTCTTTCTGGAAGATAGCTTGAATATCTCTGAAACGTTTCAATGTAATTTTACTGCTAACTATTTATCCAATGAACACATCTCACACACAAAAATATAGACATGTTCAGGTACAAGGAAGCTAGCAATGCCATTTGGGGTAGTAAAGAAACTGAAATGATCTACAAGTCTGTATAGGGAATAAAGTTAAGGGAACTATTGCACTTAACATAGGGAATGCTATGTGTCAAGTAATAAGAATGAGGTATAGATCATTATCAACATTAACCCATACAAAAAGAGCCCCGGGGTATACTGTTAAATTACAAAAGAGCAGGGCATAGAATATTTATAATACTTCCTGGACAGATATGCAAGAAACTATTAGTACTTTATCCTGGACAGCCATGCACAAGCTATGAGAATGTGCACAAGTGGCATCTATTTGCTGTCGTGATATCTCACATGATAACGTTTACTGAAGTAGGGCTTTCCCTGAGGGATGTGCTGATCCAAGATATTTGGATATTTGCCTGCAGCTAGAATCAGGAAGAAATATAGATTAATGCATGTTTTCAAAGAAATGGGGATGTGAAAAGGGCAGAAGGAGGGAAGAAGGAAGGAAGGAAGGAAGGAAGGAAGGAAGGGAGGGAGGGAGGGAGGGAGGGAGGGAGGGAGGGAGGGAGGGAGGGAGAGAGAGCGAGCGAGCGAGCGCCAGCCAAGGGTAGGTAGCAGAATCAAGTCATCACAATTTGCCCAAGACTTGCCTAGTTTTTACCACTGAAAGTCTCACATGCCAGGAAACTCTTCAGTCCTGGGCAAACTGGAAGAGCAGGTCACCTAGCCTGTGTTATGCATTAACTGTATGCATAGGGGGAGCTGACTGACTTTCTTTCCTCTCCACATTCCAGCTGCCCTGCCCTCCGCCTAGATGCTAAAGGAGACCCACAAATGCCTGTCGCCCAAAGTTGCACTTCTATCCTTTGCTTAAAGAATTTTGATGTTTGCTTTGTTGGCCATGTGACCTTTTGGATTAGGATTTGTAAAAGTGGGGTTTTTCTGGAGTTTGTGTACAGTTTTATAGGAAGAAAAAAGCTATTGTGAAAAAAACTGTGAGGAAAGGAATTTGGATATGAGGGGGGAAAGTTATTTGTGGGGCTAGGAATAATAAATCCAAAGAGATTTTTAAGGTAAGGAAAACGTAATGGTATGGGAGGGCAGGGTTAGAGCAGTATTTGTTAGAAAAAGTAAAATGGTGTCTATGAAAGAAAGTTAGATAGTAATGGAGTCATTTTAGGGAAAAACTTTCTGAAAACACACCAACGCTTAGAACTACTGGTTGTAATCAACAACTTCAACTCCTCTGATACTTTCCATATGATCCACTGGATATGCTAGAGGGAATAGCTGATCAACAGCAGAAAACCCAAATTAGCCCCCGTGGCAGGTGCTGTGCTGCCTGCACACAATCACCCTCATCAACCCTAACAGGGTTAAGGGTCAAGTCCCCGGGGATCTCATTGTTTACAGTGTCCATGGCAAGAGGGAAGCCAAACACTGGGGACACATGTTACTTCAATTTTGTCCCTGAAAGCGGGTACTGTTTCAGATTTGAGAATGGCATCAGAAGCATAGCTATTCAGTGCATGTGTTTCTCATAACGATGTTGGTATTCCTCTCACATATGTCCCCACAGCACCACTTACTGCAGGAACGCTGAAGCCATTTCAGCTTGGTTGCATTTTCTTAAGACTTTCTACAGAAAGAAATCCTCAATATTATTTACAAGCTGTTTAGTCTCTTGCCTTCAACATTTTTGCCCTTCCAGGGGGTGGCTGTGTTGCTTTTTGTGCTGATAGATTAGCAGTTATGCCACTTTTACAAAATCATATTTATTCTGCCTTTTGGTCAGTTCATTCAATTGTGTCACCGATATCTGCTAGGAAATAAATGGGGGGTTGGGCTTTTGTAGATGAGTAAGACACATTTCACTCTCAGGAAGCAGTGGCACTTTAGGGAAGATGGGAAGACCAGCTAGTATTATGACATTGTAAGATGAAAGAAGCCTGAGAAGGATTTTATGCAAGTACAGAGGAGGAGAGCTGAAGCTCAGGAGGAACTCAGGAATCCTATTTTAAGGGGAAAGTAGGTGCCCTCGGGGGCTTTCTGTAAGAGATGAGGGTGGAGAAGACTTACAAGGATAGCAGAGCAAAATAGCAAATGCTACAGAGGTGCAGGAGAACTTGGATTGTTCAGGAAACTGCAAAATGTGGGCTGGAGTCCAGGAGGGCACAGGAAAGCATGCCTGTGAGTGGAAGGAACCTGAAAAGATCCGTGAGAGCAGACAACGTGGGGAAGGTGGGAGAAAGGGCACTTGCACTAACTGAGCATTTATTTTGTACCAGACACTTTCTATTTGGCATTTCCTATTATTCCTCCAATAACCACCTGACAATGTTTGTTCCTCCATTATGCCGATGAAGAAACAGAAGATGAGAAAGGTTACACCTTCGCTGACCCACAATTTGAGGCGAGGTATATCTAATACCAAAGCCCAAGGTCATTTTACTCCAGGACACTGTTTCTAGGTGAGAAGTAAAGAAGTTTAAACTTGACCTGGAAGGCACTGATGGGTGTCAGTAAGAGAGTGATATGATCAGAACTGCATTTCAGAAGAGAAGTACCCTGGCAGTTCTACACAAGAGGGAGAAACTAGAGACAGGATAACAGGGAAGGGGCTTTTCCCAGGATAGAGAAACATTTTTGTCTCATTCTTTTTACAGCAAAGGTCCTTGTCTAGGGGCACCTTAGGCCTTGATGCTTAGAAACAGGAAGCTAAATATGAGTTAACAAAACTGAAGATGATGGATCCCAGAAACTGACCCTACTCGGAAGGGAGGAGGCTCGGGCAAGGGGCATTAGGAAAGTTAACAATAAATCCCCAAGATTGAGAAACACAATTAAAATAGAGGCAGATGCAAATAAATGGCTGGGCTGGTTAGAAGACATCCGTTCTTCTTAAAGGGCAATAGCTAGAGATGCTGGGAGCAGATGAAGCAATTGCAACTTGCACTTGTGTAATTACTTCAGAGGGTTCCACTTCTGTTAAGTGATCCTACTGCTTTAGAAGTCAGAGATGATGCCTGGCCCAAAGCTTTCTTTAGCTACATGTCTCAGTGTAGCTATAAATTTCAGTCAAGTCATGTCCTGCAAAGTGGGCCTGGTTAAAGAATTCAGGAATTGGGGTGGTGGTGTTAGTGATTGGCATACCTACTCAGATTTGGTAGAGTTAACTGACTTCGTGGATTGAAAATCTGATGGTCATTTTAATTCCCTTTGGGGTTGAAAATATAGGTCCTTAGCTATACATTCATTTTGCATAATTGAAAGAGGTAAACCAAGAATCAGACAGTGTTAGACTAAGAACTGCTTTATCATAAGCTCTAGGAAAGAAGGCTAGACTGCTTTTGAAAGAATTAAGAAAAATGTTTTTCATGAAGATTTTGCTGCTTCATCTTACTCAGAAATAAGGACAAGGAATCTGTATTCTATAATAATCGGATAAAGATTTTTAGAGGTCAAGCAAACATTCTTATCATAAAGATTTGGTTACGGAAACTAGAGAAGCTGCAATATTCCTGGACAGGTTTCTCTGTCAAAAGGTTAAAACTTCTACTAGATTTTCCCCTTGGGATCAATGAGATCATCATGCTGTGGAGGGTGCAAAGGTCTGACTAGATTCCAGAATCAACAGTGTTTCTTTGAAGGTAAAAATTATACCTATGCACACATGTTCTACTTGTAAAATCAGAAAGAATTCTCCGTCTATAAACTATAAGTGGTTCATACGTACTAAAAATGGGTGTTTTACTTATATGGCATAAGGAAAGTTTCAGGATCATAAGTGGGGAGAAAATGCAATTGGTAGACTAAATAAAAACCATTTGGTGATTTTCAAAACTACTAATAAGAATACATTTTCTACTAATGCAGTTACTTGAAAATTCACAATTGAATATTTCTTTATATGCTTACAAAATAAAAATATCCCAAACAATCGATTATACCACAGTTTCTTTTCTGTAGCTAACCTGCTTGCCCAAATAAGTTGTGGTAGCAGTTTTCAGGATGTTCACAACTAAATCAGTTTTGGAAAAGTAGTTTAGGTGACACTTGTATTTCATTGATTAGGTCCAGAGAGGTAAAAAAAATTTTTTCAAGGTCACGTAGTCCTAGTCTATTATGAACAAGGTCAAGACTATGGACAATTTCAGCATCGTGTGTGTGTGTGTGTGTGTGTGTGTGTGTGTGTGTGTGTGTTTTGTTGTTGTTGTTGTTGTGTGTGTGTGTGTGTGTGTGTGTGTGTGTGTGTTTTGTTGGTTCTGAGGATGTTCCTGAGAGGCTTGCCCTGAAAAGTAAATATGATACAGAGGCAACCTGTGGGACTCAGCCTCTTTCCCTCCCATTTCATCTAAAACAGGTCTAGGCTTTAAACAGCGTTACATACTGGGCTTCTTTCTGAAGTGACATTTATTTGAAGACAGACCTCTTCTGCTAAATGACATCTGTGGATGAGTACAGGCTGAACCACAGTGGCATAGTGAGCAGGTAAGAAGAGAAGATGTTCTGGACATCGGTGGGCACTCTCCATGTTTTGTAAGGCCAGAACTATGTCCTACTCATTTTGGAATTTTCCTCAGAATCTAACTTGGTATCTTGAGGCCTAAAGGTAATAGGGTCTGGAGGTTTTTGTAGTTATATCTCCAGGGGCTTCCTTCTGACCTCAAATAGTTTATAATTATCTCCTTGTTTTCAGCCACTTACCCATGGGGTGTGGCTAGCTTGTGTTTCTTAAGGCCAGCCCTGACTTTTTCCAGACATTCCTGATTTCAGGTTGGAAACACAATCTCCCAAAATGTGCCCTCCCTGCTTTCTCTGCATGTGTGAAATCATATGAACGAAGAATGAATATTAGGTCAATAACTACAGGGAAAGTGATACAAGGGTACCGAAAAGAAGGTGAATGAATTCAATCTAGTTTTCCACTAGTCCTCTTGCTAGAAAACCTTATGATTGCCATCTCTCCTCTTTTGTTCGGTATGTTTATTCCTGAGATGTGCATCTCATCCTCTCCTGTCTATAAGGAGGCTCCACAACCCCCAGGCTCTCCAACCTCACTCTTTCTGCTCTTTCACCTCTTTATGCAAATTAGGTCACTTAGGCTTACAACTGTCTGATGCCCTACGAGTGATTTCCATCTCAAAACCAACTTCAGGTGGTAATCTTCAAATTTAAAGTCCCTTTCACAATTTATTCTGGAAAGCCTTGACTTTAGGCAATGAGTGACTAAGTGACATGACTTCTTGCTAAATTTTCCCTAAAGGTGGACCCTTTCTGGAACCACACAGAGAGTGGGAACCCCACAGAGAAGTGGCTTTGAGGCTGCGTTAAGGTCTGAGAAAACATTTTATATTAACACTTTTATATTTTTACATCAATGATTACTTTTAAAAGTTATGCTGTACCAGATAGAAAGACAGAAACTTCTTTTGCAGAGATATTCACCATTAAAAGAACTTTCGTAAAATAAGGCCTTTTAAAGTCAATTTCTCAATCAGAGGTCTTCAGAACTCTCCCCTGAAGCTATTTTCTTGGGGAATCTGGAAGAAACTTCCCCCATTCAAATGGGATTTCATAATGTTTATAAAGAATGATGTATAAGTAATGGATTTTGGGGGATTAGGTGGGAATAGAAATAGTATTGGGAAATGTGCTGTAAAATTTATATTCATAAAAACAACACACAGTAATAGAGGTTCTAGAGATAAATTAAATTCCTTTTCCTTTCCTTTCTTTTCCTCATCCTTCCTTTCCCATTCCTCTTTTCTTCCCTCCCACTTCCTTTTTAGAATCCTCAAATGCTCAGTCACCTCTAAATATTTATTCAAACGCAAACTTCAGTCAGTTTGATTGCCTCTTACAGTAAGAGTTCCATTTTGAAGAAAATGAAAATTAAATGTCACCATCAATAAATCAAGTAAAGGATCAAGTAGATTTATAGCATGGGGCAGAGAAATCGATTTAACACAGGGATAAAGAGGTTATTGAGTCAGCCAGACCCAGACTGCACTCCAGCTCCACCACTCACTGTGCTTGTCCTTGAGCGAGTTAATTACCACATCCTCCTATGAAAAACATGGATAACACTATGTATCTCCAAGTGTAATTATGAAGATTAAATGATAATACATACATGTACCTGGAATATGGTGAGTACTCAATAAATATTATAATTAATATAATGTTAAAAAACATACACTGCTGATATCATTGTAAAGCAATAAAGCAAAAAAATATTCCAATATTCCACCTAATTAAGCAAATGAGAATTTAAGCAATAATTTAATACATGTGCTTCTAGTGTTGTTCACAATTATCTCATTCAAATGACATTTTGTAAAAACCGTTTGATGCTCCAGCTGCTTAGATCTTGGAACCAGTAATGAATTGCCAGGCTTTGAACTGAGGAATGCTTCAGTCTCAAGAATTCCACAGGGTTGATGTTGGTTCACAGCTTGTCACAATGTGTACCTCCAAGCCTGAAGCTGACCAGCAAAGCAGAATTTTGCAAAGGTACTCCAGCTTCTTCGTGATTACACACTTCCACTTTCATCCAATCATAGATGTCAGCCACTTATTTTATTTCTTTTCATTATTGTTATTTTTTAGCCACTTGTTTTAAAGATCAAAGATCCAAATAAGTGAACCATGAGGAACTTCTCTATAGGCTATAACAGGGAAACATATTTTATGACTTTGTTTGTCTAATCTACTGATAAAGAAGTCTCTTCATCCTTAACCAAGGCAGCTAGTTTTGCAGAAAGTCCAGTGTGCTGTGGGTCAGGAGATGTAAATTATGACGTAAAAATATAAAAAAATACTAGAGGCCTGGTGCACAAAATTCGTGCACGGGAATGTGTGTCCCTTAGCCCAGCCTGTACCCTCTCCAATCGGGGACCCCTCAAGGGATGTCCCACTGCTCGTTTAGGCCCGATCACAGTAGGATTGGGCCTAAAGGGGCAGTTGGATATCTCTCTCACAATCCAGGACTGCTGGCTCCCAACTGCTCCCCTGCCTGCCTTTCTGATTGCCCCTAACCGTTTCTGCATGCCAGCCTGATCACTACATAACCAGTCCCCTGCCAGCCTGATTGATGCCTAACTACTCCTCTGCCAGCCTGTTTGCCCTCAACTTCCCTCCTCTGCTGGCCTGGTAACCCCTAACTGCCCTCTTCTGCCAGTCTGGTCACCCCCAACTGCCCTTCCCTGCAGGCCTGGTGGCCCCCAACTTTCCTCCTTTGCCAGCCTGGTCACCCCTAACTGCCCTCCCCTGCAGGCTTGATCACCCCAACTGCCCTCCCTTGCAGGCCTGGTCCCTCCCAACTGCCCTCCCCTGCTGGCCATCTTGTGGTGGCCATCTTGTGTCCATATGGGGGCAGACATCTTTGACAACATGGGGACAGCCATCTTGTGTGTTGGAGTGATGTTCAATTTGTATATTACTCTTTCATAATATAGGATAATCAGCTGAATATGGAGACAAGCCACTTGCCTTGTCTCTAAAATGGAGTTTGTACTAATGATCAATGAGATCACTTCCAATCACAACAGCCTATTATTTCACACCAAGCAGCATTTCCAGATGAACTACCTACCCTGTTTTCCCAAAAATAAGACAGTGTCTTATATTAATTTTTGCTCCCAAAGATGCGCTAGGTCTTATTTTCAGGGGATGTCTTATTTTTCCATGAAGAAGAATACGGTACACATTTATTGTTAAATGAAAATAAAGGAAATTTATTACCTATATACGGTATGGTAATAAGTTATTTGTCAACACAAACCATATAAACTGTGAATCCTACAGTATTAAGAATTTACTCATTTATTCAATGACAATCATGTCATCATCTTCTGGAACATCATCATAACAATCTAATTCCTGAATTTCCTGGTGAATTTCTTGTGACTCCATTTCTTTCAGAATCAGTGGACCAAATCTCTCATGTTTAGCAATAGCACGGTCTTTAAATGAGTACTTCTTGTCAAGGTAGCCTGCCTGCAGTGCATTTGCAATGCAACAGTGAGTGATTTTCTCCCATGAATTCTTTGCCCAAGTCACAACTTCTTGCAGTTTAGGTTTCACAAAGTTTCTGAGACAGAGCCTAGGGGGGACCTTATTTTCGGGGAGATGCCTTATATTTCACTCAGAAGGAAACCTGTAAATAGGTCTTATTTATTTTCGGGGAAACATGGTAGAAGGCTATAAATGGTATAGTCAGAGATGACAATGATGAGTCAAAGTTAAAAAAAGTATATATATATATATATATATAATCTCCCCAGAAAGTAATGGGAAAAAAATTAAATACTATTCATTAACTTGTTCGATAATAAAAAAGATGAGTGGTGTTTTGAATATTAATCTTCATGATATTTCAGCTGTTAAAGTTAGCTTCATAGTTAACTGACTGCATATAACTGGGCTTTGTGTGTAGGCAAGCATTTTGTGAGCATTGACAGTGTCAAAATAATATATCAGCCTAGTTAAGTGACTAACTTGAGTTACAATTTAAAAGGTTTATATGTTTTACACACGTCTTCAGATTTCCCTTCTAGAGTCATTCCTACTTTAACAATTAATTTAAAATTCTTCTCAAGAAGCTACTTGTTTTATGTATGTCCTCGCTCTTTTAAAGAGATGTTAAAACAATGTGTTGTTTTAATTGCACAATATATACCCATTAAAGATATTCAGTTTGAAAATGCAGAAAAAATAATTTAAAAAAAAAAAATCTTAAAGAAAATACTAGTAAAGGGTGGATTTAATGGAATGACCATTTTCAAGTGCAAAGTATTATGGTATGTTAGGCACTCTCCATACAGTCTCATTTAATCTTTGTAAGGAGACATGGTATTATCACCATTCTATGGGACAGATGATAGAAATGAGGCTAGTGGTTGTGTAGTGATTTGTCTGAATTCACTAAGTAACTAAGTTGGGGAGGTGGAATTAAACCCAAATTTGGAAGACTCTGAAATTCCTACTCTTCCTTCCCATTCTCAGTGCTTCACTGGAATCGTGCTCGCAGAGCATGGAGAGCAGGGGCTGCTTTTATTGATCAGCTCGGTTTACTAAACATGTACACCCATCTTCCACGTATGATTTTAGAAAAATAGATTCCTAATAAATGAATTTTAAATGCAATTTTACATTCTCCTACAAAGAGTGTACAAGTCCTTTGTAGAGATATGAAATCTAATGAATTAATAAAGAAAAACCATGCCAGAGATGCAAAGGATAAAAGATACCTTATATCTAATTTGATTAAGCCATAATTGAAAATTGATAATTTCATTTAATAATTCCATGTCCAGGTGAATTATGCATATATATAATGAATATAAATATGTTTATAAACAGTTAAGAAAAATTTAAAATATATGCCTGAAAACATATGTTTAAATAAAACAAAATTCTGCTCTTATTTTTTAAAATTCTGAAAAAAAAAAACCAAAATAAAAAAACACACACACCGAAACTCCAGGAAGCTTTTCTTTCCCTATAAAGAACTTGGAAAATATTAACCCAATACCTTGATGTGGTGATGAGGGGATGAGAAGGGATAAACTAAAGAACTCAAATACTTAAATGCATAGCCCACTGGACACAGGCAATAGGGTAGTGAAGACCAGGTGGGTTGGGTAGGGGCTGGGAAGAGAAGGGGAAAGGGAGGGAAAATGGGAGATACTGTAATACTATCAACAAAAAATATATTAAAAAATAAAACATTAACTTAATCAGGATAGACACTTTTTATTATGTTTTTAAAAGGTTGCTGGAGAACATGTATTATGCTTGAATATGCATAAAATGTGTTTATACAATATACAAGAAACCCAATATTTGATCCTTTGAGAACATGTTTTGAACTTTGAAGCATGAGAATCTATTAATTATTTAAAATGTTTTCAATTATAAAGAAAGTTCGAGACATGAGGGATAATTGCTATTGGTTATGTAGGATAAAAATGTAACACTGTTTAAGCCACTAAAGTAATTTCTTTAAAGTGAGTTAAATGAGTTAGTTGTTTCATCAAGAAATGGTTTGATTCAATTTCTTCCAAATCAAATAATACAGTTCAGTGCAAATTGCTGAAAAAGTTTTGATACTTTTATTTCCAAATTGAATTTAAAGAAATTCTTCTTATTTAGATTACACAGAGAGCAGAAGAGTAGGACTTAAATTTATAATGTAATTGGAAAAGGCCCTCTACGGAAAAACTGCAGAAAACAATTACCTATTGCTTTATTTCCCAAATAAAAATGTTTACCTTAATAAAATAAATAGAAATGCCAAAAAAGTATATTTAAGTCAGAACTATCCTCTTCTTGAAAAACTAGTTTGTATCTCTGTCCATAATGTTAATAGATAAGAATTTATGGCAGGTTCATGTAAATTTTAAAAATTAAGTGTCTTTGCAACTTTTGTTTTAAATATTTCTTAAAATGAAAAAAAGTAAGTTCTATAGTATAATTGAAAACAGAAGACAAAAATTATATTTAAAAAGCAGAAAAGAAATACTTATGAAGAGTTTTCAGTTGAACTAGGGAGACTTTCTTTTTAAAACTCAAATATTGTCGAAGTCAGCTTTAAATAAATGAACAAAATTTATTGTGTGTCAAAACTGCCTATATTTATCAATGTGGTGGGCAGTGGTAGGGCTGAATTGGCTAACTTGGAATGCAGTATGAGTAATTGACAATCTCATCTTGAAGTTGATTCGTGAAGATCACAAGTTTTGACTCTATTTAAATCTCTAGTCCTTTAACACAACTCTAAATAAATGACATTTATAACTCCTTAAGGTCCTGTTTTTGTCTCCACAATTGTAAATTTGATTTACAAATATTTATAAGTAAACTCAAGAGCTTTCATCTAGTAGCTACATTTCCTGTCATTGGTTCTTTTGCCAAAATTTCTGTTTTTCTCCAACAATGCCATCAAATACAATATTTAAATTATTTTTCCCACAAAATTCTATTATTTGAATAGTTTTCTCTTGATATTCCTATTCTCTAGGCTCCATAATCTTTTAAGTAAGAGAACCAGTTTATAAATATCACCCACACTAAATTATATTAGGCCACCAAATTTATTGGTATAAGGAAATTTTTGAATGTCCTTCTAATTCAGCGGCCACTTTCATTATTTATATCTAAGTTATTTCCAGTTTTTCTTAGTAGAGGAATTTTGTACTCAAGCCAATAATATTTCTTGGTGATTTTTTAAGTCATATCCCTAATGGAGGTATTTTTAATTAGAAAAAAAAACCACTATATTTTCCTAAATAGTTAACTTTGACTTTGTTGAGATTTTGATGGCAATGACTTTAGATCCTGGTTCTACAATGTACAGGCTGAATGACACTATTTCTGTTGAGGGTAAAGGAGAAGAATTATATTGGAAAAGTGGGAAAGAAACACACTTCTAAGACCTGAAGGAGACTTTTTTTTCTTTTTACTGTAACTCCTCAAATTTTACCTAAAATCTCAATTTATTCTTCTTCTCTAAGCATCTCTGTTCTTATCTGTATCATAAGGAGTAATGACACATTTGAGTCACATGGAATAGAGACGGTGAAAAAACAATGCAAGTAGAAAGCTTAGCTGAGCACTTGGCATAGTCAACACTCAGTACAAGATATCTGTTACTATTTTAATAGGTATGAATTGTATTTTACATACAACCTGCTCATCCTGGAATAAATCTATAACCAATGAAGACTTTTTAAAAAGTACTACATAGATGATAGATTATTCACTGGACCCATTATAAAAATATATTGGAAATAAAAACACTTACCAGAAGCAAAATACATATACATACCAAAATACACACACACACACACACACACACACACACACACACACTTAAAATATGTAATTTGTATATAGTATAACTATACAAATACATTTTAAAAATCAGTTTTATTTTAAATAGCAGAAAAATATTCCTATTACTCTAAACCACATGTGATTAGAATATACCAATGATGTTTATTATCTAAAGGAAAAGTTGACTAATATTAGGTTGTGGAATCCTGTTCAGTATAGACCTGGGTATCAGGATTATGAGTAAGAGATGCCAGACCTGCTTTGATAGTGGTAGAGATCAATGACTAACCTTGGCAATCATCAGCTTATAGAATTTGGTGCTTTGAGTAATGGTATGAATTATTCCCTTCCCATTTTCTTTAAGAGTACACTTTAGTTTAAAAATACCATTTTCTTTTAAATTAACATACACCCTCAGGCTTTTAATTAGTCAGAAAAGCAAATACAAAAGAAAAGATGAGCAAATGACCAGTAAATCTAAGTGATTACTCTGCATTTAAGTCCCAAGCCAATTTCCAACTCAATTTGATAGACAATATGTTCTCTTAATAGTTTAGGGTCAGCAGCAATTGCCAACCCCTCCTTTCTAGAGTATTATGTTCTTTCACTAAAGGACCAGGTTCCTTCAGGTGCCATCTTATTTGAATTTTAATTTGTCCTAACATTCTTCCAAGAGCAATCACTGTATTCCATTTAACCCCAAACCACCAAGAGGCTGGCTGCAGCATCAAACAATGCTATTAAAAATATCTTAAGGGAACCTTGGAGTAGGAATTCCAGGCATAAGTGACAGCCTAGGGATAAATGAAGATTGTAAAGACCTTGATTAATATTGAAGTGGGGATGCAAGAGAATTTCAGATTTTGAAAAACCAGTCCATAAGCTTTTCATGTTAGGTTTCTAAGATTGGCCCTCTATAATTGTTCAGGTTAGTCAAAAGACAAGAGTCAACTTTGTCTCTCCCATGGCCTTTCAATTCTCCTTGTCAACAGATTTGGGACCAACCATGACTCAGAATGGCTCAGCAGAAAGGAAGCCCCCCATCACCACACATCTTGCAAAGGAACACAGACTCATGAGCATATAATTTTTTAAAAACCTGATGTCTTTATGGTGCCATCTCAGCAATTACATGGAAATCTTCAGGTGAAATTACGACTCTAAGGGTTTAAAGTGCAAGCGCAGAAATTAGCACAGCCACAGCTGTGTAAGAGTCCCCAGGCATTTCAAATGGGAGTGAATGCTTGGAAATCTAGCAGACTTAATGGATTAGTTTGGAGTCCTGCCTCATGGGAGGTCTGAAACCAGAGCTTCAGAGCTAGGAGGAAGATGTTACAGTTGTGTCAGTGAAGGAAGCGGAGCCCTGTGCCTGCCTTTCAAAGAGACCTTCTCTGGTATAGCTGCCACTCGAGGTCTGGGTATCCATTACAATCATCGCCAACTGAGCACAACAGAAGAAACAGCTTTTTGGCATAAACTTCCCTCATTCTTCTTGATGGGACAATACACCTCGGAAATCTTCTCAGAAAATCCAGGCTGCTAGACATAACTCCTTCCCTCCCCACCCCAAAGATTCCAGAAGCATGGGCAGGCTGAGCTTCTTCTGGTCTGCCATTCTCATGGAATTTTTCCTTTGTATCACATGTTTCAGTGTGGAGTTTTACACTTAGGACTGAGTATTTGATCACTACGTATCTCTCTTCTCCTGGTTCCCAGACTACAGGGACTAAGTTGTCATTGCATACCAAGGTCTTTGCTTAGGTCTGGCACATGGGAGGCCCCTAAGGAATTATTTGTTAAAAATATGCTGTTCGTATTATTAAACAGACCATTGTCTAGAAATCAAACTCAAAGGCAGGCTACTGATGGACTCACCAGTAGCCAAAGTCCTATAATCCATAAATAGAATAAAAAATTGTCTAATTGCATTTGTAAATTTGTAGGTTCCATTTAATTAGAATTGTACATGAGAAATTGCAAATAAAGTAACTGGTATCAGGAGAAGTAAAAAAGAAAGTTATCTTATACGGTCTGAAGGAAAATTTAGGCTAAAGAAGCTGTGGCCAGCCATGCACAAACTGGGACAATGAAAAAGCAGAGATTATGAAGAGCAGAAGTGAGTACAGAAAACAGCCCAGATATGGGAACAAACAAATGGTAACATCTGAAGAAAGACTAGGCAACCTACAAGCAAAAGATGAATTGCAGTTCTCTAGAATTATGATGATTCCTCAAAACTTATATACCCAAGAACCATGTAAGAATGACATTTATTTTGATTTAGTTATTTCTAATAACCAAGCTGATCTGCTGGCAATGTTCCTATTTGCTGATGAGGGGCCTTTGTGAATTAATGCTGGGAAAAAAGATGCTTACACTTTGCCAGCAGCTTGGGAAGATGGAGTCCTTTCCTGGAATTCTTAGTGTTTCAAGGAAAAGACACCAAATTGGTTTGATTCAAGGAAATGAAACTCTCCTTTCTGGTTACTGGCTGGGTGAAAATATAGCTACTGGCGTAAAATATAATTTTATTCAAAGTACAAATACTCTCAATGTTTACTGTAATTGAATTATACATAGAAATTTCACTTCTCTTGGATATTGCAGTTTTGGAGTTGGTTTTTATCTGCTGCCTGAGTTCACCTCCTGAGAGTGATCATAGTGAGAGGCATTATCTTTTTCTAGTCACTAGAGACCATCTAGAGTTCAACAAAAACCCAATTTGTGAGATGTCTGCTGGGAATGAATAGCCTTTTTAATAATTTTATAATCACAGACTTGTGTATAGGAGCAGAGTGACACAGGCTCTCCTTGAACATATTCTTGCCTTATCTGGTGCTTAAAACTGGAAGCCACTTCTCTCTTAGAGGAATAGATGTTTGGAAAGCAGAGATGAAAAATGACAAATGGGATCTGAAGATATCTTGAGGGGAAATTGATGCAGGTTTAGGGAATATGGAATTAGTAGGGTGAAGATGGTAAGGAAAGGGATATGAGATAGGGAACAATAGATCACTGAGAAATAAGGGAGGAGGGAGAGGGAGAAAAGGGTGGGGAAAAAGGCAGAGGACATAAGGAAAGACAAAGTGGGAAAGAGCATAATAAAGAACATGAAAAAAGGAGAGAATGTGGAAGAAACTAAAGTGAACTGATGAAGTGAGAGAGAAGCAATGGAATATTGTTTTCAGGGTGTAGAATTGGAGATATTATTTCCAGTGTTTGAATCTCAGCTCTACAGCTTTTCAGAATACTGACGATGAGCCTCAGTTTCTTCTCTGAAAATTGTGTAATAGATCATTCTATCTACCTTACAAGGTTGTTGAGAGAATTAAACATGATCATGTGTGTCAAATCTTAGCACAGAGTTTGTGTTATTGTTCAGGTTAAAAGAGAGAGAAACAAAAGGGAAAAGAAAAGAAGATGGTAAAAGTAAGAAGGAAAGATATTCAGATAATGGAAGACTAAAAAAGAGAGGAGTAAATTTGTGTTATTAATTTTAGCCTTACTTTTCCAATATTATATTACAAGTTTCTATGCCTGCTATATTATTTCTGTTTTAGTGACACAGGGAAATAAGCATGTGTTGGGCATGAATACCTTTTAAAATGTATCTTTGTATTCAACTAACACATAGTAGTTTGCATTTCCTTAAAAATTAAAATTATCCCCTGGAAAGGAGTTAGATAAAGGCTAAAAAATAATTTGTTTATTTTCCCTTCCTCTTTAATGTACTGACTACCCATCTGATGGAATTAACTAAAATCACTGGTTATTTTGAAATGTGTTAACCCAGCTGTAGACAGTAGGGAAAATAGAGCCTCCAGTGTTCTTGGTGATGTATCTTTCCAAGTTTTTCTCCACAACACAAACCACTTCCTCTTGCTTGAAGTCATTTTGCATTTCTCATTAGTCTCACAGACCAGGGGTTAGTGTTGAGTGCTGAAGCAGCTCTAAGTCCAAGACCATAAAACGACACAACAGAATTGGCCCAACGCATAAAAGGAAGGCACACAGAGTTGGTCTTGCCCCCTTAAGAAAAGAAAAAAAGATAGATAGAGGGGTAGGGTAGCAAAAGTATGAGAAATATATCAAAGATATATTTTCTGACATTGGGGAGAAGGAATAAAACCACAGCCCAAATCAGAAGGAAACTAACTTATTACACTCATCACAGAAATACTCCAAAGTACGCTTGGCATGGAAGTGAAGACTTGTCAGATCACAGACATGCCTCTCTACCGTTTCCACAAAGTTGATTAAATAGTGTGCTCATAGACTCACCAATGGCAGTAGGACGAGAGGCCAACCTTCATAGACCATTAGGCATTTAAGGCTAGTCTTAAATACCACTCAGAACAAACTGAAAGGCATTTTATCCTTTTTACAATAACGTCCTTTCATAGGGCCACAGTAGTTATCTAAAATATTGGCTAATGAAACAGGCCAGTAATAGTGTTGCTTCTCACATTTTCCTGATTCTGTTTCAGAGATATGACAATTTGGAGAAGGTTATGCAGTATTCACTGCTTTCAAGTTATTCTTGTCTATCAAAGGGGTTAAGAGGCACAGTTTTTAAAAAATACATTTTTATTGATTTCAGAGAGGAAGGGAGAGGGAGAGAAAGAGCTAAAAACATCAATGATGAGAGAGAATCATTGATTTGTTGCTTCCTGCACGCCCGCTATTGGGGATCAAGATGGCAACCTGGGCATATGCCCTTGACTGGGTATCAAACCTGGGACCCTTCCGTCTGCAGGCCAACACTCTATCCACCGAACCAAACCAACCAGAGCAAGGGCACAGTTTTATACCACTTTCCTTTTTGTTCAGGATAAAAAGTTATCAATGTTGGCTTCTACTGCCCTATATTTTGTTCCTATATTTTACTTAATAATCATTTGAGAAAGTTCTGAGAAGAGATAAGAACTTTTTCAACTCTAGGTCTACTGGAGACATGCAAATTGAACATGATGGTGTCATAGCATCACACATTCTACAGTGAAGATAAAAGGATTGACATATTATTGGGTAGCATGTTTGAGAATGAAGAGGCATAGATTACAATTTCTAGAACAATTTCATTAGAGTTATGTTAGAAGTAGGTATGTAGCTAGGAAACCAGAGGAGAAGAGCCTGATGGCCTGACCCAGCCTTGGGAAGGGAGAAAGGCTTGGATTTCAGGTGTCATCTTACCAAAGAATGAGGTGAAATTAGCCAGGCAATTAACGATAAGACAGTGAAGTGAGTTCTAGATGGGGAGAAGAGAACAAGCACATGCAGAGAACTGTGAAACATGGTGTGTTGTGAGTGGAAGAAGTTTCTAACTGAAACAGTCAGGTGGTAGGGGGTTTTCAGAGAAGACGTGTGATATATAGATGGGCGGGGCCTTGTGTACCAAAGCAAGGAGGTTGGATTTTATCCTGAGGCTAATGGGTGGCACAGAAGAGTTTTAAAGGGGGAAGTGACATTTTCAGATTAATTGTTCAACTAGATCAATTTGGTTGCACTGTGAAAGGCAGAACTAAGAAGAATACAGCACAGAAAGACTATTTAAGAAAGTGGTTCTCAAATTTATTTATAGTAGGAAATCTATCTCTAAAGCAAAATATCTATGTGTGTATGCAGTGATAATTTTGTAAGACAATACTTATCATTGATAATATAGATGTGGTTTTATATTCCACTATTTTAAAAATAAAATTATATATATATACATATATATATATATATATATATATATATATATATATATATATATATATGTGTGTGTGTGTGTGTGTGTGTGTGTGTGTGTATATATGTATATACATATCTTTTTTTTTTATAAAATGCTAAATGCAAGTGAAGTTTCCAAAACATGATTTCAGGCACTATGTCTGTAATGCAGGGAAAAGCTGGTGAGTGCCTGAAGTTTTGAGTGCTGGTGAGTGCCTGAAGTTTTGGAAAAGAGGACAGATTTGAGAAGTATTTCAAAAATAAAATAAAAATATACTTATTTATTTGATGGAATAGAATATTACCTCCAAGTTTGTCTAGACTAAAAGTGCTTCTGAGATAGAAAGAACATATTTTTCAAAGAAATATGTGAATCCAGCTTTGAATATATTGTACTTAAGTGGTAGATTATTATCAAGTATTGGACTTTTGTATGAATGAGTCTGATAATCAGGGAAGAGGTCTGTATAGAGATAGAGTTTTAGGAATCTCCTTCACAAGATGGGGATAAAACTACCGAAACACATAAAAGCATTTGGAGAGTACACAAATTAAAAAAGCAATGAGTCAAAAATAACCTTCCAGAGTACTCATGTTTAAGAGGGGAGGAAGACAGATCATGAAGGATGGTGAGAAAGAGTGTTTGGGGAAGCAAGAAGAAAGTAGAATTACCTGGGAGAGAATGGCTCTCAATAAAGATGTGTTGAATAAATATTTACTGGGTAAATGAATGAGGAGAGTTTCAGAAGAAGACAAGGATGGAGAAGGCAAGTAGGAGCTCATTGGGAACAGTGGTGGGGCAGTTGGAGCAGAGGTGGTGTGAAGGTTGAGGAGTGCATGGGAGATGAGGGGAGGGGGAAAAAATTGGACTTAGAAGGACAAAGAACTAGCTAATGGATCATGAAAGGGTCTGTTACTGAACTTTACTATTGTTTTATATTGCTTTTAAGATTGAGAGAGACATGAATAGGGAAAGAGCCAGGAGAAAAAAAAAAAAAAGAAGAGACTGAAGATATGAGAAAAAGAAAGAAAAATAGGTGAACCAAGGACCTGGAAGTGCTGACAGGAGATAGAATTAAGAGCACAGATGTAGGGGGTAACTTAGCACAGAAAGGAAAAGAAAGGGATGCATGACTGCTGAGACCAGAAGGAGAGAGAGAAGGATGGGTATGAAAGGTGCTGAGAAAGTCTTGACAATGAGTTTTTTCATTAAGAAACAAGTAAAATAATTTGCTAAAAGGTGAGCAGATGCTGGGTAAGGAGGCTTGAGAAGGGGAGAATGTCTGGAATGGGTACCAAGAAGACTGAAAGAAAGCAAAGCAGGGATCAAGTATCAAGTGACAGAGGGTCCGGCTGAGGTGAGTGATCTTGACTTTATTGGAATTTCAGCTTGAAGTGATGTGGAGTTCCCCGCATCACCCTTCCCACTCACCTGAGAAGTTCCGGTAAAGAAGTGGAGAAGGCAGAGGACAAGACTTGATCAAGTATTGGGTGTTCCTATAATGTATAAGAAAGACAGGATGGCAAAGAATTTGACAGAGACCGACTGGGTAGGCAAGAAGGAGAAGGCGAGGGTAGGAGGAGGGTCATACTTGATTTACCCATCTCCTTTGCAGCTAAACATGGCATAGGAGTAAATTTGAGACAAGGAGATGTAAACAGAAGCATTATGTGGGATTTGCGGAAAGACTCTTTCCAAAGGAGGGGCTGTGCTATTCTTCCTTTCTTCCTCCATCGTGCTGCTGGAAATTTATATGTGATGGCTAGAGCTCTCGGAGTCATCTTAAACATGAAGGCAAAGCTCATAATCCAGAGATAGTGAAGGAATTATCTCCACCCAGTAGTGGTAGGATTCTAATGACCTTAGAGCAGCCACACCATCTCTGGACTGCCTACTCTGGGTCTGTTTTATAGAAAAGAGAAATAAACTTCTGTCTTAATTAAAGCATAAATTTCAGGTCTTTTACTCTAGCAGAACAAAATTCTAGCTATTAGTGTATGTATAGCAACTGGAGCACTTACATGGCCACCTTGGAAGAGAATGTTAACCCTCCATCATGTCACGCATCTAAGCAGAGAAAATATTTGATAGTGACCAAAGGAGCTTTGATCTTTCAGGAGATTATGGACTGCTCTTGATTTGGATGGACAGAAAACAATAGTCAAAGCCACATGGATGTTACTGTTTCTGCCTGTTATACCAACCAGTTAATCTTCTTTGGACTTCTTATAAAGAAATGTATTAAAATTAATGACAACATTTACAACCAGGACTGCACATTTCCATTGTCTTATACTTCCCCCTCCCTGAAGGGTCAGCATTCTCACCAGTCAGCATAAAATGGTATAAGCCCAAGCCTAGTAAATCACTTTATTGCGTTGTTTTAAAGTGACTAAACAGCTGTAGTGTTCAAGGGCAGCTGAATCATCTGCCAGGGTCACATGTGTTTCACATGTCAAGTAATGTATATGGGTTCCACTCCATCCAGGATTGTACAGAAAAAGACATTTGCAAACAAGTGACCTGCAGCCTTGTCTCCAAACAGCTGCTATGGTTATGAAGATGAGTTACTATTGGAAACCATTTGAGTTTAGGACTGTTTCCAATCACTCAAAAAAAAAAAAAAAGTCATTATAAATCACAATGTTTACAGCAAGGGGGTCAGTTTCTGATCATTATGACTCTCAATAAGTACTCAATCAGGATAAAAAGTAATAGTATCTAATTGTAATTATTACAATGACCTGGTTCATGTGCAAGTAAAAAGAATGTGTACTGGGTATAAAAACACCACCAACCAAACTCATAATTAAGATTGAATCTAGTTAAATAGCTGAAGAGAGAGGACTTCAACTAACGAGACTTCACTCATACTCTCTCTCTAATTCTTGCTCCAGGCAACACAGGCTAAAAGCACAGGAGGTGACTCTGGGATGCTAATAACTTCCTTAACAAGCTGGAGTAATTGGAATAATGGAGCCAGACTGATGGAACTGAGGGGATGCCCTCAGTATTTAAAGAGTTTAGAAACAAAAAAAACTTTTTAAAAAAATCACATTTTAATTCAGAGCATGACAGTATCTGGCTCCAACAGAGAGAAAGAAAGGGGTACTGATTTTTGTGAGCAGCTTTAGCACTGGGCTCTCCTAATTCAAAAGATATAATTGGCTTTGAATTCCTGAGTTCTCATAAAGTTGTTGATATATGCTCTTCAAAGCCTAGGATCGGCCTCCCCATCTTGATTACATTTACTAGTCCTGAGGATCTTTCATGTGGGACATATGCTGGATAAAGATTGCTTCTGAGCATTGAACTCCTCTCTGTAGGTTTCAAGATTGGTTGGCTTTTGTAAGTAAAATCATAGTTTCATCCAAGTTGGAGGAGTAGGTTGTGCAGACAGGCATAGACAGATACCCACTCTAGTTAAGTATGAACTCCACTGAAGCTGGAAAAGGTCTCTCAGCTGAGTCACTTGAACAATGGAGTCCCTGAACATGTTTCTGTCACTAATATTTTGTTGCTCTAGGCAACCATCAAGTCCACGTGAAGACTTCTGCCAACTGGAGAGGATGATTAGCCAGAGGAGCCAGAATTTTCTTTTAACTCTTTGTTGAAAAACTCAAAAGAGCAAAAGTGTTGAGGGTATCTTCTAAAGATCCATATTGGGAAAAGTGGAATTCATACACTGATTTAGTGTATCTTTTATCCACTTCTTAGAGAACTATAACTAAAGAAAATAAAGGCAATTCATCAAAAGCATGAATAAAAAATAGTTAAACATTATGAAAAGAGTTAGGTGGATCCTTAGATATCATCTAATCCAATATCCTCATCTTATAGAAGAAAAAGCAGGTTACGTTACTGACCAAAGGTTAAGTAGGAAGCTAGTGACAGAGCTAGGATTATAGCTTTGGTCCCTTAACCTTGATGTCATTGCTCTTCCTATACGCTTCATAAGCCCAGTGCCAGATGCAAAGTGAAGGAATGCTAATAAATCACAAGCAATCACCTCTCTTTTGTAGTAACAAATGGTCTTGGATGAAAACTGCCACTTTGCGGAGTGCTGGGAGCCCTCCTGAGCCTCTGCGGCTAAGTGGTGATCATCCATTAACACACCAGTGTCACTACAAAAGTCTGGCCAGGAGAGGATTTGGAACTAACTCGGAAGTATCTGGAAAATGTTCCAGGTCCATCATTGCTTATTATCTGAATTCGCTCTTTGCCTCCTCTGAATTCTTTAGACACTTATACTCTGTGGCACAACCCTGAAGCTACCTATGATGCTTGGTATCTTTTTCTTTATCTTGCCAAGTTTGTAGGGGTGGGACTATGTTGGATTCACTTCTATTTTCCTGGAAACCAAAGTACAAAGTTATAGTGTTTTTTGTTGACTGATTGATGATGAATCGATATTACATTTATTAGCTCTAGTAGTATAGTAACAACCTACTTATACAGAGATTAATTATCCAGGAACTCATACTATTCCACACCAGTATGTAGGTGGAAAGAACCCCAGAACAGTTCAGTAAGGGCATTTAAATTGCCAGTTACAAAAATTGTCATGGGGATATAGAGTACAGCACAGGGAATACAGTAAATAATACTGTAATAATATGTGTGGTGTCAGGTGGATACTGGACTTATAGAGTGATCGCTTTGTAAGGTATAAAAATGTCTAATCACTATGTTGCACATATTTAACAATATAATATTGTATATCAACTATAATTGGAAAACATTTTTAAAGTTGTTATATGCATTAAAAATTATAAAGCCCCGTCTCAGATAAAAATTGTCTCCAAACCCACTTTTATTGAATTCATTTGCTCTTCTTTTAGATTCAATGAAATGCCCTAGTAATCTGATTTGCCAAAAAGAAAAAAAATAAAGCAGCAGATAAGAGAAGATCCCGCTAAGGCTAGGTCCATCCAGTAAAAATATCAAAGGTTATGATTGGGAGGAGCAGATGAGACATTAAAGTGCAGCAAAATTTATTTGGGGATTGTTACTGTCGGGGAAATAAATCATGCATCATCACCTCCTTTGGGCACCTGTGAATGACAGAGAACTATAAACGTGGATGTGAATGGTGATGACCACTAGAATGACATTCAGTGCCCAGCTTAAAGAGGTTAAGGAAGAGTACACCTTTCAAAAATTTCATTCCAAATTGTCAAAATAAGAACCTTGGTTTTCTAGAATATTTCACACATGGGACATTTTCTCCTTAAATAAAATATAGGTAATGTAGACATGGAGATAATTCAGCCATATATTTCACACTGGAATCCAGATATTGGCATATTTTTATCCTTATCTAATTCTATATGTCCTACATCAAATACCAAGGATTTAAGGTTTCAGACATTTTCATAACCATTTTACATTCACTCAATAAAATCATTCAGTTAGCAGTTCCTAAATGCTTGCTACCCACCTATCTTTCATCTTTTGAGGCTATCTCCTCCTTCATATACCTGCTATCTAGCATTTTGCTTGTGTAAGTCCTTCATTAGATCTTATTCTTGAACATTGCTATTGTGCTCTGACTGGTCTCTGAACCTTTAACGTTTTCTTCCTTCACTCTCTGGAATTTTTAGAAAGATTCCCAGGTAATTCTAACAGACACATTTGTGAAACACTACCCTAAATGCTTAGCACACCATTCATTTGACTCTTAATTATACCCTACAATGGAACTAATTCCTTTAAATGGCAGACATCATATGCCTGTGATTTTTGAGCTTTGCTGCTCTTCAAAAAATAGTCTCTGTTAGTGAAAGGTATGATCCCTTCCATTTCCATTTTCTCCCTCCATTTATTGAACAATGATTTGTGAATTCCTAGGGCCATTTCTTGCACCAGACCTTCTGCTTCTTGCATTGGATCTATAGCAAAGGGGTGCTAACGTTTTCTCTGCTCTTTCTAGAGGTGCTATACTTCTTTGCAAGGACACACGGAATCTACCCTTCTTTGAAGGTCTGATTTGGAAGCAGATTGGGCTACCTTTGCACAAAGGCATTTTAACTGTGCACTTGTGACTGCCCAAAATAACAATACTTTAAACTTTATAGACCCTGCCATTGAATGATACCAAAACAATTCAGCTTGTAAAGCCTTAGAAAGCTAGAGGACAAAATATCCAATTGACATATAAATGGGGATTTACTACAATGACTGTGCTGGTGGTTTGTTTGAAGTTCCCAAGCAGTGGAAAATTTAAGCAGAGCTCTGGCCAGTTTGCCTCAGTGGATAGAGTGCCAATCTGCAGACTGAAGGACCCCAGGTTCAATTCAGGTCAAAGGCACATGCCTGGGTTGTGGGCTCAATACCTAGTGGGGGTGTGTGCAATCCCCAGTTGGGGGCATACAGGAGGAAGACAATCAATGATTCTCTCTCATCATTGATGTTTCTGTTTCTCTCTCCCTATCCCTTCCTCTCTGAAATCAAAATTTCATATATATTTTAAAAACTGCTTTCTGAAAGTTATATATGCAAATAGTGATATTTAAGTTTAAAAACATTTAAAGGAAGCTAATTCTTTTCTTTTTTAAATTTTTGCTGTATTTTAGCTAGCAGTTTGCAGACACTTTATTTGTGTTCAGAAACAAATAATTCGCACCCCTCTCCTCCCTTATTTGACCAAGCATTAGCTTCTATTTCATGTTCTAAAGTGAGGAAGCTCATTGAACACAGTTAAATGGACCAAATCTGAACTTATCTGATTGATTTTTAAATGAACAAAATATGTCATGCAATTCTGTTTGATTCTTTTGGTTATAATTATTCAAACATGTAGCCAAGTACCATGTTTTCCCCCAAATATCTTACAAAACTAATCTTTTTCTGGTTTTCTCCTGGCTTCATTCACTCCTTTTCCTCACATTTTCGTGAGCTCAAGACAGCTAAAGTTCAGAGTGGGAACTGGGGAGCATTCCCATTTCCCCATATTTAAGTCTCTTGTAAACCAAATATTTGTTACAAGCAAAATGTGTCTGAGGAATGTTTATCAGACTAGGTTTTTATTTGGCTTTGTCCTAGAATATTAGCCTTTTATAAAATTTTTTTGCCCCATTTCAATGGTTTCTTTGATGTCTTGTTTTGACCAGCTGCTGCGCTTTTTGTGGCTGTCCATTTACATCACTTTAAAAAATGGTACATAAATGAAATTTGAACAAAATGAACAGTGCTTTCACATTGTTTCAAAATCAAACATGTTCCTAAGGAATCTGATTTGTGGCAGATGGAGAACAAAACCTTCCAGAGGGAGGGCTGTTAAATGAGTCTTAATTGCTTGCACATGAAAATATAGTGACTAAGATTGTGTGCACAATTAGGAATTTAAACATGGAGAAAAGAACTGATGTGGAACCAGGCAGACATTTTTGCAGGCATAGCTGTTTTCTTGGGAACATAGACAATAGAAGACACATTAGTCAAGGAAAACAATGTTAAGAGAAATTTAGTTGTCTTTCCTTCATTCTTCCTTATGTCAACCTTCCAATTCTAAGGATGCATTTGTCTCTAAAACTCACTGATGGAAGTGTCATAGTACACTCAAGGAACAAAAGGTTTATTCAAGAAATAGAATTTCTTTTTTCCTACTGTGCACCAGATACTACTAGGCTTGGTGTTTATTCATCTCATTTAACCCTTATAATAACCCTCTGAAAGAGTTTCGTTATTATCTACATTTTATAGATGAGAAAACTGAGGCTCAGAGAATAGCCTGCCCAAACTTAAAAGGCTAACAAGGGGAAGAGTCAGGATTCCCTATGTTGATTTAAGTGAATTCAAAGCTCACTTCTTAGAATGCCTAGCTACTCCACTGAGAAAAGATATGGACCTTTTTATAAAACTAACAGTAAGATGGCTCTACTTTCAATTTCAAGTCAATAATGCCTTCCCTTGCATTGGGTGACACAGCATGGTGAGGACGGTGCACAGTCCAGAGATGGCTAGGTCTGCTCAGGGCTGAGATGACAGATATAGAGGCAGAGGCCAAGGCCTGCTACAGCTGTGGTTTAAGAAGTTTGTTCAGAACATGGGGTGAGGAGTTCAGTGGTCAGGTCAGCGCCTTTGTGGCTCTGTAGGCAGCACCTGTAGGGGCTGTGAGGTTCTACTTGATTAGCTCTGCCACAATGTGGGCCACTCATTCTGGGTCCTATGGGAGCCTTGAGGTTGGGCCATCCTCTTTACTATCACTGACTTTCCAAGTGAGTAGGTTGCAAAGTGTTCTACAGTGAACTTCCATTGATCTTCAGAGACTTAAATCCACCTCATTCCATTGATAAACCTAAATGCCTTTTCTTGGGACCTCAAATTCCCCTTCAGATTCTTTCTCCTTCGGAAACCTGAGCATTCCTGGTTCTAAGGGGCCTTTGATGAATGCCAGGGTGTGGATATTCAATGAACCATCACATGAATTTAAAAACCCAACTCATTCACATACTGGGGGAGGGGATGCTACTTACATGTTCTCAAAAAGTTGAGAGGCTTACAAAAAATCATTCTTTTTCTATTATTCTGTATTCCTTAAAGGAAATCTAATTAGGTAGTGACTAGGCAGTGGTCGCCAACCTTTTGGACCTCACGGACCATCAGAGAGATAAGAGGATTGGCCTCACTACACTATTTATTTTGCTAACGTATTTCTCAGTAAACTGCTTTTTGTAATATTAAGGTTTGCAAACCACTGGCTGGCAACTGTTGTATTAGAGCACAGTCCATCTATGTTATTATCAAGTGAAGACCATAGGAGTGCAAATTATTCTTTGCTTTGATTCCTATATTTGTAAGTAAAGCAGAAGCCATAGATCATGGCACCTGGTGTAGAATGAAGCATACAAGGGTAATCAACAAATGTGTGTGGATCAAATAATCAGGCAGTCAAATCATGTTTGTGATTTGGAACTGAGTTTGAATGGATACATTAATGACCAGGTGCCATCCTGGATCCCTAAGAACCTTAATATCACAAAGAGCAGTTTACTGAGAAATACATTAGCAAAATAAATAATGTAGTGAGGCCAACCTTCTTACCTCACTATAATCAATATTTATGTTTGGCTCTTCAGTATTTATTTCCTCTTTTTAACAGCACCCTAGTTTCTTTCAGGAAATTACTTGGCATCTCCATTGGATAATTCTAATAGCAGAGACCACGATAATCAAGTGCTTACTCTGTGTCATGTATTGTGCTTAATTTTTCATATATCCTCACAAATGATTTTCATGAACTCCTAAGAGGTAGTTACTACCATTATGTCCACTTCAAAAACAAGGGGCTTGAGGATTCTGAAAGTTTAAATGAATTAAGCAGAAATATCTGTAAGTGGCCGAGCTAGAATATGAGTGCACATAATCTGGCCCCATAGTTTAGGCTCTAACTACTACATTATGTTATAATGTCTGGCAGAACAGCCAGGAGTCCTGTTCTCCTTTAGCCAAGACCTAATACACAAACTAGAACAATTAGACCCCTTTTATTGGAATTTGGCTCTTAAACAAATTAACGAAGAAATTAAAAACAATTGCAGGGGTCACTCTATTGCTCCTACTGTGAGGATTTTCCCTTAATTTGTGCCTTTCTGGTCTCTGAAGATTCATAGACTCTGACCCTCAGCATCCTCACTAATTCTCCTCACTAATCTTGTAATCAGGGGATCATTGCTGATAGACTATTATCTAAGTAAAGATGATAAGCAAGCCTTGGAGAGAATTGTATGGAATTCTCAAGAACAGGGTGCTGTGCCCAGTCATAGTTTAACAGACTCAGTGAGAGATAACGTGTGACAAAATGCCAGGCTAATTTCCTCTTTGCCCTTTCTGTTGAAATGGTGAGGGCTTGGGTTCTTCTCTAAGCCAGTGGGCTTGGACACCCTGGCCTTCTCTTTTATCTCCAGCACCCCAGCACTTCTGTAAATAGAACCTGATGGGGAGGGTCTGTAGAAACACAAACTTTCTGAAGTGTGGCTGAAGGTAAAAAAAAAAAATATTCCTAGAGACCATTCCCCCACAAACTGATTAAAATTCAGAATAAGCATGAAACTGCAGATGAAGCTGTCTCCTTCACAGTGTCACCTGGGAAGATATATTTAGCCCATATGTTGCCACAACTCTAACAATCCTAGGACACTCTTGAAATTGCCTTCAGAGTCCATGTTATACTTATTTCAGGTGCCTCAAAAGTCTTATCTTGTGGAGCGGATTCATTCCTAGAAGTAGTCTCATTCTGGGTAATCCAACATCCTGTTTGGTGACTAAGGTTGATAAGCATATTGAAAATATTTTTGGTCAAAAGTGAAGTGTGATAGTAAGCCAATGAGATGTTTTTTTTTTTTTTTTTTTTTTCTTGTATGGCCTGTAAGTCCATTTCCAGAATGCTTTCAGTGAGGGCAGCAGGGCTAAAAAATATAGATTGCAAACAGAACTACTTTGAGGGTAAAAAATAATTTAGAAACATAATGATCTATTGAAAGTTTTATCAACATATAAAGCACTTTTCACCTATCTATTAACAAGAGCTAATGTTTTTATTACCAGACATTGTGCTAAGTTTTTATATAGATTATATAATGTAATTCCTCAGAATTAGAAAGGTATTTATGATTATTCACCTCATTTTAACTGAAAAGACTCAGGATACAGAGTAACATCTAAAGTCACAAAGTGGGTGAACAGAGAGCCAACAACAAAATCCAGATCTCCTAACTTCTGAGCCCTGTTCTTCCTCCTCTATATAGGTTCTGACTTATATAACAACAAGCAAATCAAACTTACAACAGTTTGGTTAAAAAAAAAAAACCTACAAGAAGAGAAAACTTGGGGCTATTTTATAAACAATTTCAGTTAAATAGTGCAGCCAGTGCACAAGGAATTAAGAGGCATTTCACCTATTCCACAACCTACCTGTCTTTTTCTATGTCCCTCCTTGGTGATTGGAAAATATTAGTTCTTTTACTATTCTCAGTCCTCTACTTTCTCATGCTGGTAAGTTTTCTCTAAGTTCCTGAATTGATTCTCCAGACCCTTTCCAGTCTCTAAGCTAAATCTCAGGGTAGACAGCTTCCTGCATCCTCTAGAAAAAAGACCCTACTCTATCCCATTTCTTTCTGCTTTCCTTATTTTACCTACTCATTTATTCATTCATTTATGAACCCTCTGTTTTCTATTTACTTAATGCTTTTTGACATTAAGCAGAACACATTTTCTCTTTCTAAATTCCATGAACCTCTAGGATAATGGTTCTCAAGCCCAGTGGAGGTATTTTATGCTTCGTTGGGTCCTCAGAGTCTAAGCATAGTCTTTCACGTGCTGGAGACTGAATAAGTGAAAAAGCCAACCCAGGAGGGTCAATTCAGTGGGTAATATGCAAATGTTAGAAACATAGCAGAAAAAGGTCATAAGCAGCCATTTGTGTTGCCCGGCTCATAGAATACAATGACCTAGAAATATGTCAGGAGTTCCAACAGTGCCAAAAAAGAACCACAAAAAAAGAGAGAGAAGATGGCACACTCAAAACCAGTAGCGGTATAGACATCAGAAATATCTAGAAGAGATTTTTAGGGAATAGAGAGCTGGGAATTTCATCACTAGAAATGGTACCCAAGAAAATGAGAACAGATATGAAGTGCCTATGGCAAGACCAAACACAGATGATGAATATCACCACCTGATAGAAAACGTTAGTTCAGGGTCAGTAATGCGTGGTCCTGGAAGCCAGGTGAGTGCACAAGTTCAAACATTGTTTTACCCTCAACCTTCTGACATACTAGCCTCACTTCTTACTCCAACCAGGGGTCTTTCCTGGTTGATACTCCTGCCCTGAGCACTCTCATGACAACAGGCATTTCAGAAGGTCAGGAAGAGCACTGTGGGGATTGAAGAATGCCTGAGGAATTCCACATCCCAGGCAGGAATCCCTTCCTTGGCTTCTATAACCAACTTCTTAGGTTATCCCAAAGGTTTTCTCTATATCCATAGATCTTAGCTCCCTCTTATGCTGTCCTCTATTCATATACATTCAGTAACAGATGACATAATTCTTTATCTTCTCTCCCTTAAAAAAAAAAAAAAAAAAAAAAGAGGGGGAAAATCCCTAGGGATTAACTTGGGGGAGAGGTAGGAGACAGCAGATGGTATAATTTTTTTAGTTATATGTCAGTAAATTTTAAGGAGAGAAGCCTAATGTTCTGCCTTTGAGTCAGATGTAATCGATGCTTTGTCATATGAAGATATTTATTGAGTAATCAGAAGGTTTAAAAGAGATTATGCAAGCCCGCCCATGTGGATCATTGGTTGAGTGTTGACCTGTGAACCAGGAGGTCACGGTTTAATTCCCAGTCGGGGCACATTCCCGGGTTGTGGGCTCAATCCCCAGTGTGGGGCATGCAGGAGGCAGCCGATTCATGATTCTCTCTCATTGATGTTTCTATCTCTTTATCCCTCTCCCTTCCTCTCTGAAATCAATAAAGATATATTTGAAAAATAAATAAAAGCAGAACAAAGTATCACATCTTAAAAAAAAGAGATATGTATGCAATCATTAGTACATAGCAAATATCAGAAAATGTTACTTTTCATTAATATTAATATTCATAATACGTCCAACCAATCTTTAAAGCATTTTCTGAGAAAGTGGAAGAAAGGATGCTGTGAGTGAACTTCCCATTTATTCAGAGAATTAAATGATTTAGGGTAACAATTAATAGTAAAATTTAGGAAATAAGGCCCAAAGGAATTTTCATTGTTTTGTTCCATCATAGTCTTATATTTCTGAGAATATTTTACAAGGCATACATAGATGGAAAGCACTTTGTGGATAAAGTGGGAACTTAAGAATGCAGCATTTGTTGTTCTTTTTTTCTTTATTTTTTTAATAAGGAGACTTGGTAATGACAAAAAGAATACAGTTACTAAACCTAACATTTCCCAAACTTCCACCCCTGTACACAAACATGGACACGATACTTCATTTTCTTTTGGGGAGCAGCAATCTGGTCTTAACTAAAATCTTGTGTACTCTTTGAGAGATAACAGCAACGCCAGCTCAGATGATGACGACCATGATGACGAGCATTACACAGATAATAATATCACCTTGTATTCTCTTCCACTAATTGCAGAACACACATTATCTTGCTTATCCTAGACAGACAGTGATTTTCCAACAAATTACCAGCAATTCAATGGCAACTCTGTACACAGCAGTACTCTTATCTACTTTATTCAATGTTCTTTTATATTCCCTAATTTGGCCAATCATGGTTTACCTGGGAGAACTTGTTAATAATATAGACTCTGATCCTTACCCAAAGACTCTCTTCTGGGTTGCCTGGAAATCTGCCTTTCTATGTTTCAATCATCCCTAATCAGGCAGGTTTAGGAAATAAGGCCCTTATTTTAAGTCAGGGTAATGGGGAAGGAATACTGGCTGACATGAACTTTAGTAACATTTGTATCCTCTATTTTCATGGCAGTTTTTCTGATCAGTTGGAGGATAATAGAGCAGTCATGTCATAGGCTCAATAATCAACAGACAGAGTACAGCCCTATCTAAAAGATATTATTATTTAAAAATACAATCAGTTTTTTACTGTGGCACCCTAATGTTGAAATAGCACTAGGCAGTGTCTCATTAGTACCTTTTTCTTTAAAAAATATTTTTATTAATTTCAGAGAGGAAGGGAGAGTGAGAGAAAGATAGAAACATCAATGATGAGAGAGAATCATTGATTGGCTGCTTCCTGCATGCCCCCTACTGGAGATTGAACCCACAACCCAGGTATATGCCCTGACTAGAATTGGACCATGACCTCCTGGTTCATAGGTTTACACTCAACCACTGAGCCACTCCAGCAGAGCATCAGTACTTTTATCTAGGTGAAGAAAGGTAAACAGACCACTGAGACCTGAGAAATCCTTACATGTTTGTCATTATGTACATTCTGTGTAAAATGGTAAATATATTTGCCTTGTCAATTACCAGTCAACATCCAAAAGTGTCTTAAATTAATTTCTGACATTTCTCTTAGCAATATATTTTTCTAAGGCAAGGGAATCAAAGGAAAACAATAAACAAATGGGACTATGTGAAACTGAAAAGTTTTGCACAGCAAAGGAAACCATCAATAAAATGAAAAGACAACCACTAAATGGGAGAACATATCCACTAATGATGCATCAAATAAGGGGTTAATATCTAAAATTTATAAAGAACTCACATAGTAAGACAAAAACAACAAACAATCCAATGTAAAAATGGGCACAGAACCTGAACAGACACTTCTCCAAAGAGGACATACAGATAGCCAATAGACATATAAAAAGATGCTCAATATCACTAATCACCAGAGAAATGCAAATCAAAAATATAACAGATACCACCTCACACTTGTCAGAATGGCTATCAACAATAAATCAACAAACAAGTGTTGGTGAGGATTTAGAGCACATGTGTCAAACACAAGGCCCGCGGGCCAAATCCAGCCCGCCAGGCCTTGCAATGTGGCCCGCACCACGCTGTCATCACTGCACTCCGCTGTCAGTTTATGACATTGTCAATTTATTACTGTTCAGTAAATCATTCGGCCCGCGATTTAGGCTGGATTTTAGATTTTGGCCCCTTCTCTGATTGAGTTCGACACCCCTAATTTAGAGAAAAGGGAACCCTCGTGCACTGTTGGTGAAAATACAGATTGGTGCAGCCACTATGGAAAACAGTGTGGATATTCCTCAAAAAGTTATAGTCACAGAATTGGAATTGCCTTATGACTCCTCTTCATTCTATTTAGAATTCATTTTTAAGGAGTTTTGAATATTCAGGGTAAGAACATATAGAGAGGAGCCACACACCAAATTTTTTTTTGGATTAAAACTACTTTTGTGTTGATTTATGCTTGTCTTTCATCACATGTCTCCCTCTACAGGTAAAAAGTATGTAATTGTACTAATTTTAATGGCTTGGAGTGAACTTTCATTTTCTGACATCAATTGACAAAAGTCCTTGCCTTAGGCTTAAAATCTTCATTTACTTGAGGACCTCTAGGTGAGAATCAATGGACAAAATCAAAATAGCTCTAAATATAAAGACCTGTTTAGTGAGAAGGGATACAATATATTCTAATTTTCAAGTCTATGTAGAAAATCCCAATCTAGTGCTCAGAAATTAGTGACCTTTAGTGTTTCTTTTAGTTTCTCTAAAACATACACTTCCATGGTGGGTCTGAAGGCTAACCTAATTTGATGGGTGACTTTGTGGAAGTGTGAGAAGGTCCTTGGACTTAGAAAAAGGAATCCTATATGTATTCCTACCTCTGCCTCTACGTAACATTTTCCCTCACTAGCCCTCAGGATTCTCATCTTTAAAATAGAGAAGTTTAAATAAAGGTTTTCTGACTTGCATTCATATATGAAAATTCTCAATTTCAAAATACTTCAATAGAGCAATTGAAAATATGGAAATGAGCAACCATGAAAATTGGTATTGTGAAAACATGACCATGTTTCATGAGGCAGCTTTTCTTTTTTTTTCTTTTTTTTTAAAATATATATTTTATTGATTTTGTACAGAGAGGAAGGGAGAGAGATAGAGAGCTAGAAACATCGATGAGAGAGAGTCATTGATCAGCTGTCTCTTGCACACCTCTACTGGGGATATGCCCGCAACCAAGGTACATGCCCTTGACCGGAATCGAACCCGGGTCCCTTCAGTCCCCAAGCCCGACGCTCTATCCATTGAGCCAAACCGGTTTCGGCTATGAGGCAGCTTTTCTTAAGCTAACATTATTTACAAATGAAATGCTCAAAATGACTAATTGTGCCCCAAAATACGTGACTATACTCTCCAAACAAAACAGCACAATGCAGGTATGGCTTTGGCATATCTCACTCTCTACTGCCCTCTCATGTTTCAACACACCTTTCAGTTCTGATATTCACTGCCTCAGGACCACTGCAGGTGAGCCTGCTGTAATGCAGGGATTCCTAATCATCCTGCCGTGACTGTTGGAAAACAAAATCATAAATGAAATGTACCAGAAAAGCTGATACAGCATCAGCTTTTGTCCTCCTCTTCCACTCTATCAGTTTTTAAAGAAGTCAGGTACAGAGTAAGGTTGTAGGAAGAAACAAAGAAACACTTGGTAAGTTACTCAGAGCCTGCTGAGCTCTATTCTTCATCTAACTTCTCTCCAACTCCTGCAATTGCACGGAGACTTAGGGACTCATATCTCCAGTCTTCAAATGAGCAGGTAAAGCAAATGAGAAAGATGGGGTTTACACTCAAGCTCCAAATGGCACACACCATCTTTGTCCTAAATCACACTAAAGAACAAAATAGCTATCTATATAATAAAAACCCAGTGGTCGCAACACTGTAATGACCAAAGAACCAGTCACCACGAGGGACTTGACGCTGCATCCCATGGCATGCCGGGTCTGGGTCTCATGCGATATTGCACACTGGGCCTCTAGTTTAGTAATAAGGCTCTGTTATGAATGTATTTATATTTGGAAGCCTTAATATAAAAAAAGTTGTGAAATCATTTTACAGTTATGTATTTATCTGTTGTGCATGGGGAAAAAACACACAAAACTGTTGCAGGACTAAAATGCTTTAACCCTAATGATATACAAGAAACTTTCCTGGCTTTACCATATGTCAAATGGAATAACCTCAATGGGGGAAAAAGGTACTCTAAGTAACTCACAGTTACTAAATTTTAGTAAGTCACAATGCCCTCTGGTCTTGCTCCTGTGCCTCCATACTATGTAAACATTCCATGAGGTCTCTCACACGTGTTCAAAACCAAGCCTGTGCCCTTTGGAGTGTAGCTACTCTCCCTTTAATCAGTGCCAAGCAACTGCCAAGGGGGGTGGACAGCTGACTTGACCACTAAGCACCCACCATCTCTTGTTGGGCACAACAGTCTCCAATGCTACCTGCAGCTGCTCCTCTGGGAGGCTGCTCCAGTGGGCTGGCTCCTGTGTGACCTCAACTACAAAAGGTTTCAGGCACCAAAATAGCACTGCACTCTGCTTATAACACAATGTTGGAGTCTTGCTTAGTCCAAAAACAACAGGGGTGGGGAGGAGGGTTTGCCCCTCTTCGTAGGGGTCAGAACTAGTGCCCAGAAGCAGCACTGGGAACAAGGTTCTACTGGGTGTCTCTCACTAGAGGCCCCAGGCACATGCTCACACAAGCCTAGCCTGTTCATCCCTTAACATAGATAATGGATAGAAACAAAGGGTCTAGTTCTAATATGGCCTAATTTGTACCCACAAGCTCCTGGCCTGGGGCCTAGGGACAGTGGGACTATAGAAATATCTGACCTAGTTCAAACGTAAGCTAACTGACATTTAATTTGGGTTTTTGAAAAAGAAATCTGTTACTCAAAGAACTTTAATACACAAGAATTTCAGTTATTATTCATCTCTCGATCAATGTCAAGAACAACAGTGGTGAAACAGATGTGTACTATGAAATGACAGTTGAAAATCATCACCAATAAAAATCTTGAAATAAACATGGAAAAAATAACCAATAATTTAATATTCACTGAACACAAGTCTCATTAGAAAAGACATTCAGGAAAAAACAGCTTTAATAAGTGTTGCAGAATCAACTCTGATGTAAAAATCACTAACAAGCCAGGTTGAAAAGTGCTGACTAGTCACTCACTATAACTTAATAAGCTGCTCCTCAGCCTATTATGAGTTAGAGTCCAAGGGAGACACTTGAAGCAAATGAAATATTGGTATATTTTAGATAATATGTTAATTTCCTTCTGGTAATAATTTTAGAAAACATAGGTTTTCTTTCCCAGTCAATTATAATAATGAATCAATTGGGGTTTCAAGAAATGATTAAATGAAGTCAATTTGATTTCAGGTTCAGTAAAATGAGACCATTTGTTCTGTTTCGGTTCAGTTGAGGTCAAGTCTCATGTCTAAAATAGACTAACAGGAATTGGGATAATTTTATTTTTCCGCCTTTTATGTCCCTCATACTTCTATCCACATTTCTTCCCCAACTTCTGTTCTGTTGATTCCATTGAACTTTTCTACATTGTATAATTACTTTTTCTCACCCCTCCCAAGCTGAATTTATTCTCAACTCTCTGGGTCCAAATCAGGGACCACTGGAAGGGTGTGCTTTCTATACACAACTGGGATAATGATAAACTAGGAAGGTACCTTTCATTTATGCTTTCACTGTCATTAGACCACACTACCAAATATTAACCTCACACTGATAACATAATAAAACCAGCAACAACAATGTCAACATTTTGAAGGAAAAGCTACTCTCAAAATATATATGCCGAGCAATGCTAAATAAACACACATTTAAAGTGTTCCAAAAGTGGTACCTCAGTAAAGATTTTTCAAGGAATAGTTCCAATGGACAGTTTGTGCGATCCATGAGAGAAATGGTATGGAGAGAATAAAGGATTAATTTCTTTAAGATTCAAAAATTGCCGTATAAAATTGGTGTTAATATGATATTGAATCTTGGGAAATATGGTTTCTTCCTTGACATGAGAAGAGTAAGCTCCCAGACCTTTCTTACCTGTTATGGTGGCTTTGTTGATGGAAGGTTGGTTGCACATGGGTGATCTTCTGACAAAGAGAGAAAAATACAAAGCAGTCAATATGGGGTGCTTGTTGACTTGATGACTCTCTGAGTCATTTCAGATCTGCCATTTTAATGGAAAGGATTATTTTTGTTAGGACATGCAAATAAAGATTTCTCTTTAGGCCAGCCAGTGGATTGCTTAGATGCCTTCCTTCCACAGAATTCAAGGGTGAGCTTGGCTCTGTGAGTGCCCAAGGTCATATGGGACAAGGCAGAGTGACATATACTTTGCTATCACTGAAAGGAACAGAGCTTAGCTGTGTGTAGTGAATTTTACCATTCTGATGTCTAAGGAGGCTGATTTGGTTTGAATCAATAAAAGAAATACAAATCATTGACCAAAGAGAGAGTCTATCCGATAATATTGTTTGGTTAGATGTCGTCCTGGGCAGCATACTGTATGCCAAGATCAGGCATAAGATATGTATGACTTTTGATCTTCTGCTGGCTGCTCTTTTCCATTTTAACCTGTTCTGTCACTGTCAATCAATTAAAAACTTGTGTCTTGCATAGAATGGAACTCAGGTCCCTCCTTGGACACAGAAGGTCAGGCTGATGCCTTCCTTCTGTCTGATCAACTGTTTGCCTCCCATAGGTTTAGATGCTGGTACCCAAGTGTCTATATCTGAAGGAAGTGTAAAAGGAGTTATAAAGTTTCTTGTTTGCCACTTAAAACAATTTCCTGGATAAAACTTAAGACTGAAAAGGATTGGGAGAGATACCAGTAGTCCATCCCTCCTGCAGGACTCAGACTTTCCAAACAGGAGGTGACTGAGATACCAAATGCCAGAGCCCCAGGGGTTCCTTGGAGTGAGCAGACTGGGTGTGGCCATGGGGCACAGAAGACCTGCGGCCATGAGTAAATACCTCCGAGCACACGCTCATGTCCCCTCAGGTCCCCGTAATATGTCACCACCTTGGTCTTCCAGACAACGAGCACGTGCAGAGGGATGACTCAGCACCAAGCACTATGCCAGGCACAGGGAAAACAACCCAGGCTACTGGGGACTAGCATTCTCAAGATCACTCAGTTTAGACAAGCAAACAGGTGAATTGAGCATAGAGACATCTGAGCTAACACAGGAGTTGGGTATAGGACACGCTCACACAGAGATGGAAAGATATATCATTCAGTTTAGGGGTGTGTGTATGTTGACTCTTAGGGATGATGCCCCAAAAGAAATTATAATTAAGCTGGGACCTAAAGAATGAATGACAATTAGCCCAGTGGGTGAGGACAGGAAGAAGAAAGTAAGAAAAAAAAAAGTTCAGGCTGAGGGAACGGGGCTACGCAAATTCATTACCTAGAAAGCAGGACAGACAACTGAAGCTTCTTAGTTCTATGCAATTATTTGGATTAAGGCATTTATACTGATTTCTAAGAAACCTTTTTATACCAAAGGAAATAGGTGCACAATAGCTAGAGCTTTTAAAAAACAAACAAACAAACAAACAAAACAACCATGAAAAATGTGAATTTGGGAGGTCAATTTTATTATTATGGGATGAAAAGTTCAGATTTTTGTGCTCTTTAAGAAGTAGTAGCTACTATGAAATTTTATACACTTAGATAAATTATAATTCCAAATAAATTTCTACTTATTGTTCTCCTAATATTGATTTAAAGAAATGTGTTTTTTTCCTGGCAATTGATTAGAGTTGATATTTTAATAATATTTTATTATTAATAATAGATTATCAAAATATTGAGCGTTTGAATAATTAATCAGTTTTATATTTAATCTTAAAATTAATTTTCTCTTTAAATATTTCAGTTATTAGACCCCCCCCCCATGTAATCATTTCCTATCTCAGCTTCCTTTTTTTCAAGTGCTTCCTCTGTTATCACAGAAATTACAATTTTATTAATTGCTCCATGATGCTGTTGATCTGAGGGTTGGTAACAGTTGGCAGAAAAATCAAAGATGTTTGCTATGCTCTGATGCTTCCCTAAGTCATCACTGACTTAGAGTTAAGAGGATGACTTTGGATTGACATTAGGCTTGATGAGATGATTTGTCCGTGGTTAATTTATGAAGTAAGCCAAAACTATAAAGTTACCCTGCGTGTAAATAACTGGGCAGAGGACTGATTTTGCCAGGTGATTTCTGACAGGTGGACTCATCATATTTATTTGTCATATTGCTTCAGTTCTGACATTAGAACCATCACTACCAAGTATTTATAGAAAATTAACAGGGCATCATATGACTTAGTGTAAATGGCTGGACAACAAGGCAAGGGAGGACTCAGAGAGAAATCTAATATAGTGCCTCCAGGTCAATGAAACTGAGAAAAAACACTGTATGAAAGTTCAGGATGAAGGGCAGCAAACAAAGGGTAACTTACTTGCTAGGTGCTCGCTCTTGCATATTAGTTAATGCAGCAAAGTTGTTTCGTACAGTTCGCAGGCTGGCCAAGACCTAGGATAAAAGAAAAAAACAAAGATTCTTTAAACTTCTGGAAGTAGGGCCATCTCTAATGCAATTTAAAATGGTTTGCCAATTTAGAAAAATGGCTTGTTAAATGAAAACTTGATATTGCTTGCAACTTGGTTTCATATTATCCTACTGAAGCATCTCCACCTACTCAGTAAGGTTTACATGCATCTGTGTGAAACCTAGAGAGGCCCGACGAAAAGGACTTTCCCTCTGCTTCTCCGCATGGTCTGTGAACAGGGGGACAGTCCCAGCAGTCTCCACGGCCACTAACACAATAAATCTCAAGCGATACACATATAGCATGATTTCATCTCTATGTAAATTTGAAACCGTGTAATAGAAAACACGATTAAAGTCTCACTTTAAAGGTGAAATTAAAAAAAAATTACCCTCAAATTCTCTTCAGAAACTCATCAAGAATGTCATCATTTGAAAGTCAACAACTAAGTAAATTAAAAAAAATTTTTTTTTCACCTTTATTACATGGCTAGTCTAGCTAGTAAACAGAAATTATTTGCTTTGTTAGGATTGTTTGAATCATGAATTATAAGGTATTCAGGGAGGCATGTCTCACATAAAATCGGACCACCATGTATGTGCACAGTGCCTGGCTCACAGAAGATACTCAATAAAATTTCGTTTAATACGTGACACAACATATCCATACACCAAAGGCAGGACCAATGGGTTCCGCTATCTCTGACAGCCCTTCCTTTTTCTAATTCAGTGAAACTAGAAAGTGGAAAAGAACTAGAAGTGAGACTTAGGAAGGTTACAAGAGCTCCTTACTTTCTCCTAGAATGGGAAAGTTTTCTCTAGGGTGAAACTCAGATTAGGTGAGATTATAGGTAATCTGGGTGACAACCAGAATGTTAAATTATCTAAAACACAGATAACAAATATGCTATCAGGTACTATATAACAACTCAGACAACCTCTGTTTCCAATGTGTGAACTTATATAGACAAGTTGCATTTCCCTGGAGCTCAGTGCCCTCATCTATAAACTGGAATAGTTATATCTATCTCAAAATGTTGTTGTGAAGATGATATGGAATGACAGGTTAGGAGCCAAGAACAATGCCCGGCAAAGGAAAGTATCCAGTGAAGATTCGCTCATTTTAGCAACATTCCATTTGATCAGTGGTTCTCAACCTTTCTAATGCCTCGACCCTTTAATACAGTTCCTCATGTTGTGGTGCTCCCCAACCATAAAATTATTTTCGTTGCTACTTCATAACTGTAATTTTGCTACTGTTATGAATCATAATGTAAATATCTGTGTTTTCCGGTGGCCTTAGGCTCTGTAGCAGTGGTTCTCAACCTGGTTTGCGATTTACAGGTTGAGAACCACTAGCAGGGTAGCTTAAGAATATAATTTTATGGTTGGGGGTCACCACAACATGAGGAACTGTATTAAAGGGTCGAGGCATTAGAAAGGTTGAGAACCACTGCACTTGATTAATGATTTGGCCTGAGCACAGGGAATTACAAATGCCTGTCACTGATCATATAAAATGGTAATATAAATATATGTAGTTTATACAAATATAATATGTCTAATCTATATAAATATTGTACTTGTGTAAATGTAAATTTATAATTGCTCCAAGGTTTCCAGAACTATTTTCAGGTTCCCTCCCTCTGCTCCCATTTGGCACTGACCTAAACAAAAGTCAGTCTAAATACTTTCTAAGAAATTCTAAAAAGTGTCTGAGATGTTTTTTGAAATTGGCATGAATTTGTGGAAGTCATGGGGGTACTGTTTATGCCCTGGGACAGTGACCTTCAGCTCTGTCCCCCGAAAGAGTTAACGGTGCTTCCTAAGGTGCCAACCACGATTAACTCAGTCACTGGGAAAGCCTGGCTCATTATCACATGTAAACAACTCGCAGCACTGAAAGGTCACGCTGCCTGGGACAGCGTATTCAAATAGCCCACTGCTGACATCGGACCATGATGTCTTTCATTCGGCATGAAATCTTGAATGATGCAGAAGTAAATCCAATAAATAATCCACCGTCACTAAATCATGCAGGCTTAATTTATGCTTTAAGGATGGAATATCAAATACACGAATACAACATTTTAAATAAGATTATTGCACTCCTTGATCGGTTCTCTAGGTAAAATTCTAACCTCAGAATTCTGAGAATTTTATTCTAATAAATTATACTAAGTGCACTACATTTGACAGCTGGGTAAACAGAAATTGTGCCGCAAGTAGTTCATGTTCTGGGCTCATTTGAAAGAAAATATTGTCATAAAAGACATTCTACAATTGGCTTTCAGTATAAAGGCTTTTGACTCTGTCCTAACAAAGATATTAAGTCGCATTACTTTGTTTTGGTTTTAAATTTAATGTAATTATTTTTGTATGATTTATATCTTCAGAAGATGCAGAACTTAAACAGAAAAGGGTAAAAAGTAAAATGTCTCCCTCTCAATAACAAAGGCAAATTCAAAATTATTGTTATTTCTGAGAGGAGGCAGGAGATGAAATTGGGGAGGAATACTCCAGAGTGTTGAAAATATTGGGGCTGTTCCATTTCTTAAAGTATTGATTTTTGGTATTATTCTTTATACTTTAGATAATCTCTACATATGTTCTCTCATATGTATATGTCAAAATAAAAGGTTAATAAAGACATTTCCCTCTCAGTCCCTCCTCTAGACATTGAGCTGTCTGTCCCCTGGTCTACTTAGCTTTTAGGTTGTTTCCTAAAATTTTCCTTTGCAAACATTGCTGCAGTAAATAACCTTGTAAATACATCATTCCCTATGTGTGCAAGTACTAGATCATTGTTTTTGTTGTAGAACAAAAAATAGTCTATAAGTTTTATATTACTCTTATTGTCCACATGATGATACATAATACTGGCAGACATATAAAGAAAAATACCAGACAAATCTTAAATCTTATACCTAGTTGATTGACTCTAGGTATCTCCATTGCAAATGCATTGTGTTAATCTTTTTTGGTGTTGTTAATCCTCACCCCCCACACCCCCGCACCGGCTCCCCAGATAGTAGAAGAGAGGGAGGGAGTAGGGAGAGAGAGGAACATTGATGTGAGAGAGACACATCCATAGGTTGCCTCTGCCCCAACCAGGATGGGGATCAAACTTTACAACCCAGGTATGTACCCTTGACCAGAAATCAAACCCATGACTCTCTCGTCTGCAGGCAGAGACTCTAGGCAGAGACTCTAACCATTGAGCAAAACCAGCCAGGGCCACTATTTTGGTCTTGTATACTCTCATTTGCATTATAGAACCAAAGAGTGAGGCATCTGCTACTCTAGGTTGTAGGGGAGAACTGGAAACAGTTTGACCAAGACACTGAGTTGGGGTCCAATTAGTTTTTGCTTCTAATTTGGGGAGGTCTCATTCCCCTTGAATTCAACTCTTTAGGAGGAACCATTGTCAGAGTTTCAATGCTCCGGTAATTTTCTTCATTCTGAATACTTGCTAATCAAAAAGTCCCTAAGGCTTTCATTCACATAGCTTAATGGTTAAAAAATTAAGGTAATTCCTTTCTCTTCTGTTCCCCCAAGCAAAACTGTAATAAGTCAAGGTAAAAAATACACTGGTAATGGTGAGAAATATACACTATGGGAAAAATTATAATAGTGTTATGGAAAACTTAAACATAAAGATGGATCATGTACTAGCCCAGGAAAGGGTTTAAATGTTATTTATGCATGCTAATCTCAGGTACTTCTGAAAATTCACTGAAAATAGCAGGAAATGTGGGCTTCATTAAATAGTTAAACAATTGAACATAACAGCCTAAAAGAAATGTATACTTGAATAACAATAATTTATTGAAAATATTAAGAAGTTTTCTTTCTTTCTTTCTTTCTTTCTTTCTTTCTTTCTTTCTTTCTTTCTTTCTTTCTTTCTTTCTTTCTTTCTTTCTTTCTTTCTTTCTTTTTTTTTAAAAAGATATGCATACATATAAGCACGGCCAATGGACCCAAGACACTGGGGGTGGGTGGGGTGGGGATAAGGGCATGTGATAGGATGTAGGAGAGACTGGGGGAACGTCATTGGGGAAAAAAAGGAGATATATGTACTACTACATGTAATACTTTAAACAATAATAATAAAAAAAAGATATGGCCACAGTGTTACAAAAAATCCTGCCTAAAAAAATAACAAAGAAATGATTTTGAGGATTGTGTTTTTCATTCCAAATACTCTCTATACCACCAGATGGCACTAAAACACAGACCATGTGTTGCCACAGGCCTTGGAGGAAGTGGGAGGGGTGAAAGAATATCTTGCTTTGGTTTTACCTCCAGGAAAAAACACACCAAAAAACAAAACTGAAGTAAAATTGTGATTACTTATAAGATAGAAAGGTCATTTTGATAGAAAATAAAACCTCTTTCCAAATTATGTGTTGGTCAAACCATACAAAATTGCTCTTTTTGTATGTCAACAAATGTTGATTTATAGATCTCCAGAAGATGCTAGCTGTGATTTTATTTTTAAGTGAAGGATATAGAAAAATTAACAGACAGAAGCAACTGAAATGTAATAAGTATCTTCTTTCCCAGCCTGGTAGGGGGAGCCTGTTCGAGTCAGCAAGTGGGGGACTGTGATGAGGCCCCAGGCGGCTGCTGCTCTGTGAATCGGGGATCATTCGGGGGCATTAAAAACATTGGCAGTGTTCTGTGGACAACAGAAGAGTAATGTTCCACAGGGCTGACAACTACTACATTTTTAATAAAATTATCTGAGCTGCTGTCTTTTGGTTAAAGGTAAAATGACTCAGTTGTTCCTACCCTGGATTTTGAAATCGGGCATATATGCTTAGTCTGAATAATGTGAGGGTCCAGCCAGGATCCAAGACCATATTTGGGTATTTTCTGTTTTTTCCTTGACCAAAGATACCACTTCTTTTAAAAAACAAACAAACATATTTTGATTGATTTCAGAGAGGAAGGGAGAGGGAGAGAGAGAAGGAAACATTAATGATGAGAGAGAATCATTGATCAGCTACCTCCTGCACATCCCACCGTAGGGACTGAGCTGCAACTGGGGATGTGCTCTCACTGAGAATCGAATTGTAACCTCCTAGTTAGGTCGACAACCACTGAGCCATGTCAGTTGGGCTACCACTTCTTTTTTACTTCCAGGTGAGAATTCTGGTTGACTTGGAGTTTTACAAGGTAGTCATAACAAAAAAATGGGACTGGTGCGTCCAAATGCAGCTGACTACAAAGTAGAGTTTCCTACATTTCATCAGTGTTGTATTTCCTTGGTCCCTTCAAGACCTCTAGCCAAATTGTTTCTGCACTCTTGGAAGAAAAATGCCAGTTGCCAAGTGGTAGGATATGGCGTTGCACTGGGATTCTCTCAACACCTAACCTTCGTGCCTAAGGAAATTCCCACACCAAAAAATTTTGGAATTAACATAGAAGAATACTTCAAAATGGAAATAAATCAAATGTTTAAAGCTGTCACTTTTTCAGAAGATAAAGAGGATGCTGAGCTTACAAGGGAATTTATAATAATAAAAGTATAATATGCTAATTAGATTGGATGACCTCCTTCTGGACAAAGCCACAGGAGGTGGGGGCCATAGTGATGGCAGCAGGCAGGGGCCCAAATTTCGTGCATTGGGCTTCTAGAAACATAATAAATTGAGAGTGGAAGAGAGTTTAGTTTAAACACACCAGCAAAAATTTCTAACTCTGGCAGTGTTGTGGACGTGGGAGGGTTACTGTAAGATCCTTTCTGATGATGTACATTCAAAATGATTTGGGCTTCAGCCCTGCCCATGAACATAAGATATATCCTTGCATGACTTCCTAAATTCTCTTATAATTTAGGAGTTTATTCTCTTAGTGACACAGGAAACCACAACTGGAGGAAAAGTGGAAAGATCCTTTTGTGTTTTGGAGACACATTCAGGCATAGAAGAAGTGAGTTCTTAAGAAGAGTAGAAGATAAGATGGGTTTGGGAGAAGACCTTTGTCCATGTGAGATAGTGAGAGGCTCATTTTAAAGACTTAGGGTAAAGCCCTGGTGGGTGGTTCGGTGGTTGGAGCATTGGCCCACTCACTGAAGGGCCTCCGTTCGATTCCTGGTCAAGGACACATACCCTCAGTTGGGTCTCTCTCACATTGATGTTTCTCTCTCTCTCTCCCCTCCCTTCCACCCTCCTTCCCACTTTTTCTCTAAAAAGCAATGGAGAAAATATTCTTGGGTGGGGATTAACAAACCAATAAACAACAACAAGAAGAATTGTGGTAAAAAAAAAAATATGCAGGGAAAAATAAGCCTAAAGAAATATAAAATAAATTGTCAATACCAGTTATTTTGGGGTTTGGAATTATGGGAAATTTTCTTTTCTCCCTTTTGCCTATATATCTTTTCTACACTCTCTATGCAAAATTAGATTATTTTGAAGGTAGTATGGCTTTTTCACAAGAATTTAGTATGACATTCCAAACTCCAAAGCATGCTGGGGAAAGTGGAGAATTCTTTGGTCTATTTGAACATGTCTCTGAATGACTTGTCTAACATCAACTGACTTCTGTCCATTGGCAAAAGCACTGTGATATATTAGGCTGAATAATAATGGTATCACCTCAAGTGACATAAACATCTTATATTTTAAGCGTTATAATATAATATTTAGCATTCAATGGTGACTATTCTATCTTCTATTGAAAATTGAGTAGATCAACAAAATAAGGTAGTTATGCCTAATAGGGCTTAAGATAAGACTGCTGCTAACCCTTCTTTCTTATCTGGTTTCCCAAAGATGTTCTATTAATGGTGAAATTGGTCAGGGTTTTTAACATGTTATTTATTTATTTTTTAAATTCTACTGGAACTTTCTATACCCCATACCCTAGAAAATTCCATTTTTAAAAACTATGATGAAGCCACTTAAAAAAGAATCTGCAATCTTTGGGGCAATGACCACCTTCTTCAAGGTGATATGAATCATCAAGCTAATCATAAGTAAACTCTTCTAAATACATTGTGGATTACTTTCAGGCATCAGATATGCCTATATATTACACAGAGTTGGTTTATCTTCAAAGTTATAATTTCTAAGGGTATTAAGTACACATTTATTTAAACAGTTTATTAACACAGACTAAGTGATATTTTACACACACATATATATTTCTTAGTGTACTGAAATTCTATTAGTTTTTTAGAGATTATAGAGGTACACTATAGAAAATATCTGATTATTTAAAAGAAAAGATTCCCTTAGAATTTAAGAACACTAATGATAAAGACCAAGTCAGATTTATTAATATATATTAGAAATTAATAAATACTACTTGAAGTAAGAAAGTATCATGTACAAAATATTTTTTCATTTTTTATCATATATTTAGATATATTCAATACCTAGAGATTTTAGTTAGAAGCAGGAATAGCTACCTGCACAAGCTCAGGTTGGAAGACTGTTTCTATATTTGGTGATGGTTATTTATATATTTTGCCTGATTTTATCTTTTCACTCCATTCTCAGCTCTTAGAAAAAATAATGGGTTCTCATTAATAGGCAATTAAAAATCTTTAGCTTTTGATAATTTTGCTATCACAAAACATGATTAAAACATGTGAGCATACATTATTTTGAGCATAGAAATAGAGTTACTAGAAATAATTTATGAGTTCCACAAAACCTTAAGCAAATAAGACATGAACTGCCTGAAAGGGATGGAGGTTTTATTATACTTTTAATTGCCTTCATTAATTTAAAAACCACTATTATACAGTTGTATTATTTATGCATTCATTAAATGTTTCATCTAAATTATAACAATTAAAACAATTTCAGAAAACTTGAAAAAGTGAAAGCATTATACATAATTCTACTATCCAAACACTGTCATTATGCATTTCAAAAAAACACCTAGTGTGACATTTTGTGAGTGAAAAAGCCCTTACTGATAACACTAAAAATTCATTAAGCATTTTATTTTGTAGAAATTATGCTATTTATAAGCCTGGTATTCTTTCAATCTCTTAGCAACCTTATGAGGTGGGTGCTCTTGGCACTGGCACTGTCATTTAGGAGGAAACCCAGCTTGGAAGAATTCAGTGACTAGCCCAAGGCCATTCATTTAGCAGGAGGTGGAGCTGGGCTTTGAACTCAAGCTTATCATTATATAGCCTTTCCCTCCAATTTTACCAACTGGAAAAAAAGAAGTCTTTGAGAAGTTTAATTAGTTGCCCAAGGCACTAGAGCTAGTCTGACATAATTATTTTTTTATAATCTCTCTGGATTACCCATATTCCAATATTTAACATGTCTTGTTAATAGTCAGCATTGGCTTGAAACCTGTCTCATGCCCCAAGTTAAATCAGTTTTGTCCTAAGTCTGTCTACACCAGAGGCTCTCATCTTTCCCTGGAAAAGTACTGGGCCCAGATTTTTGAATTCAATTGCAGATTAGAATAAAAGCTTTCTAGGTGATTCTAATGCATAGCTATGGTTGAGGATCATTGGTCTAGATCACATGTGTCAAACACAAGGCCCGCGGGCCAAATCCAGCCCGCCAGGCCTTGCAATGTGGCCCGCACCACGCTGTCATCACTGCACTCCGCTGTCAGTTTATGACATTGTCAGTTTATGACTGTTCAGTAAACCATTCGGCCCGCGATTTAGGCTGGATTTTAGATTTTGGCCCCTTCTCTGATTGAGTTCGACACCCCTAGTCTAGATAAAAGAAAAATCTGGTCATCAACCATTTTACATATATTTCAAAATGCTTTAGATCATTTTATCAACTTCTAGTATTTATGTCATGTGGTTAAAGTATTTTCATGATGTGTGTATCTAAAAGGAACAAATAAATACAAATACATCACTCAGTTAAATCTTTGTACAAATGACATGTAAAAAAAAAAGGAGTAAATAAAGCATGAGGCTGAATTGGAATATTCAATTTCAAGCACTGATCACGTACCTAATTATACTAAATGTGATTTAATCCATGGTATAGCCTTCTGCTTTTAGTGCTATGTCAGTTAAGAAAGCATGGTCCCATTTAAATGTCACTTAAGTAATCTGTAATTTGGAGCAAAGAAACTCTTCAGGTGTATGGGTTTATAGGAAACGGACCAATATGGCCAAGGTCACATGTTCTAGAATTGCCTTCGAATTACTTGAATGAACCATAGATTTTGTATCTGTACTTGTGCTTGCTTGTAGATTTAGAACCAGAACAAATCCCCCAAATTAAATTTTGAATGAGAAACCTGCCCATGCACCAAACTGTGCTTACCTGAGCAAATGGAGTCACAATCAAGTCATCTCCGTGTCTGGAAAATAAAGCAAATCCAGTGTTAGCGGTTATCAACTAACTCTTGGACCACGTTTGATCAATGTCGAATGATAAAGGTCCACTTTCATAAATTCCCATAGAGAATTACAGTAATTCCATCCTTATGCTTCAGCACAAGTTCTTCCCAGCCACTGGGATGAAAGTATGTCTTCCGGGATGCTAACTACTGTCCAGTTCCCTGAGTAAGAAGAGGAGCTTCTAGACCATCAGCCAAGGTCACTGCTGCTTATTAAGCACGCAGGATATGCATTAGTAGAAACAGAGTTTAAGCAGTGGGGCCTGAGCTTTGCTCGCTGTAGATATCAGGAAAGAGTACTGTGGAAGGAGCCAGCAACTGCAGTGGCTTTGGGGAGAGGCCCCTGGTCCATCTACCATGTGAAGGGGATGAGCATCGCGTGTTCGGCATCATGGTGTGTGAGTCTTGGATGGGCTGGGAACTGTAGATGACATGGGACTGCATCATACGCTAATAAAAACCCAGGGCAACTTCTCAACTGACTCACGTCCAGCCGCTGTAATTACAGGGGAATGTTACCCCGTGTGTGCTGTTGCTGCAGCAACCCTAGCTACACCGAGCCTGGGATGCAAGAGCAAGGTGTCAGCATGACGTGCCCCAGAGGGACAGAGAAAGGCAAGGAGAGTTGTGCAACGTGGAGAAAAGTGTGAAACCAGGGCCCCGAGTTCTTCTGCGGCATTGCTTAGCGTGAATAATTGGTGAGAAGGATTTCCAAAATCTCCATGGGACAGTTCTTGACCTGGCTGGCTGAAGCTGTTTAATCAAAAGTGAAGGCAGTTATTCGACACAGAAAGCTGGTCATGACCCTTACTTAGAACCCTGCAACGGAACTGCTCAGTCACTCACGGACTCTGAGAAGGACCTAAGTGACCCAAAACAGCTCTCAGGAAGTAAGCTTCAGCATACGGGTGACGTTAGTGAACGGGTCATTAGCAATAATTGGGCCAGTTGTTATGGTCGTCATCAAATTACACAGAGATCTTGAAATTCAGAGTGTGGGAAAAGAAAAAGCAGAAAAGGTTGGAACACAATTTAAAGGAAACCTGTCTTATTTTGCATCCCCTTAGTTTCAGAATTAACATTTTTTTTTAGGGCCACCTGTTTTTGGTAGAGTTTATTCAGATAGCCAAAATTAGGGTAATATGAAATCTAGATATTTTCCCAAGGCACACTGTTTTCTTCCATTTTATTATTTGCAATTGCCTGACTGCAAAGTTTATTTTCTAAGAATTAAGTCATCTTGACTAAGGCACATCATCCATGGGAATTAATCTCTGGAAATAAATTTTCTATTTTTTTTTTACATGAATAACATTGGTTTGAATCACTCTAAGCCCAAAAGGGTGTGAATGTATTTTAAAATACTTAATTCTTTCTTTGGTTGTATTTCATTCCTAGCACTATAGATGTATTTAGAATACATTATATTTAAAATAATTTATAGGTCTTGCTTTCTTTTTTTTGTCAAAGCATAGAGACAGTTATAATTTTAGTGAAGATATTTTACTCTTTTGTATTACTCAGAAATTATTTTTTTGCCCAAATATCTCAATTGTCTCATTTTAGTAACAGTAAAATTATTTCTAGCATTTTAGTGACAAATATTCTCACTAAAGGGCAGATTATATACTATATTCTTTTCTTTTCAAAATTGTTATGCTTACATTATCTTTGAGTATGTACTGAATATATAATTCTAAAATCTTGTCTTTGCACCTCAGTATTAAGATGCCTTATCAGTCTCACTGTCACAAGTACAATAATGCATGCAAAATATATATTATTTTGTATATGGAAGAAAATGTATATACCGTATTTTCCGGTGTATAAAACGACTTTTGAAATGAAAAAAAGTCAACTGAAAATCGGGGGCAAAAGACCAAAATTGCACAAAAATTACCTGCAGATCTTGATGGCAAAGTAAGTCTTTTCTTTGAAGTGGGGGGTAGTCTTATACAGCGAATATAGGCCTAAACCTATGTTTTAACTGTAAAATTAGGGGGTCGTCTTATATGCCGGAAAATATGGTAAGCATATTTTAATTGTATCCTACAATTTGCTTATCATAAAAAAATATCAGATTTGGTAGTTAAGATTCATAGAAGATCATTCTGTTACTATATATAATTTGGCTTAAAATATGTGTGGGTTTTAATGAATTGAATATATATACACACAAAAAAAAACACCTATGGTAGAAAATAACTCTGAAATGCTACACTAAAGCAATTTTCAAAACAAAGAACATTATAAAAAAGGAAACCAAAATAACTGAAGTATTAGAAGGGATTATAATACCACACAATAAGAATATTGCTGCTTCCTATAATTGGGGAGATGCTAGATTCAAATTTGTCTGGAGACCTGAAATTGTATTTCCTGATGACATGACTTTTCTGGAGAAGATTAAACAACATTATCTTTCACTTAAAGGAAAACAAATAAACAAACAAACATAACAACAACACTTTTTAAAAAAAGCATCTGGGGTATGCTTTAGGAAAAATTGCTTCTTTTAAGAATTGGAGTACTTATGGGGACTGGTGGGGAAAGAGTGAGGGTGGAGGTGGGCTCATAAATAAAGTGTTGACATTGTGTGTGTGTGTGTATGTATGTTAATGTGTGTTTTGTGCATACATATGCATGTTGATGTGTGTATGTATATGGATGTTAATGCATGTGTTTGGTATGTATGAGTGCATGGAGATATCTGATGAGGAGATCAGTACTCTGGTAACAGTCACAGCAGTCAATGCCATGCTGGTCTCTAGTTTCACGTGTGGAAAGAGGTGCTTAGTCACCAACCCTGGGCCCCATGGGCTGAAACAGTGACCTCCTCCAGCCCAGGTTGAGGGGGCTGCTTCTCCCCTGTGCTTAGCAAGAAGTACTTGAATTACCCAGAAGTTGTGTTTGCCAAATATATTGATTGTCTCCTTTTGGTAATAGTAAGATTATTTCTAGCATGTCAGTAGCAAATTTCTCAGCAAAAGGCAGGTTATGCACTATGTCCTTTTCTTGCCAACTTCTTGCTGAGTGAGTCTCAGCCAGCACTACTTGACGAAGGGGAATAGAAGAAGGCTTAAAGTGTGCTATTGAATCTTATGTTTTTCCAAAGTGGATTGATCCTGGAGTCAAGAAAATCCTTCTGCCTTGGGCCATCCTTCTCCTATTTGTTTATCATCTTCTACCCTATTTTTCTATCCTGATTCTTTCTGCAATAAGAAGCCAGAAACATTGGGAAAAACTAAAGGAGGAAAATCCAAAGGCAAACCAAACCCTCTTACAGAAACCTCATTGGGAACCAGAAACTTTTCCATGTTTTATCATCACCAAGTCAGAAGAAAAAGGAGATGCAATTAATTAGAAGAAAGTTTACACATTACTGAGCAAAGAACCCCAATCCTATGATACTAAGAGCATTAGTGGCACAAAGCAGCTGCTGCCTCTGAATATCAGGCACCACAAATTTCAGCATGACAAGTGATCTCATGAACCAGCCCACTGAAGAGAAACCACGGGTTGGGGCTTACTTTATAAATCCAATCTTGCAAAAACTTTTGATCTTCTGTGCTTCATTCTGTTGCTATAAAACTAGAAAGAAGTTCGCCTCTGAGTTTGTCAATAGGATTAGGGATTTGGTAAACATACGGAAAATTGGTATTTTGAAATCCTGGTGTCTTTCTTTCCTTAAGACTCAAAACTATCACCCATTTATTAATTCTACCCTTGATTTACCCCTTTTAAAATTATAGAGAAAGAAGTACATTCTCATTTTTGATATGTACATAAAATATTTCCAGGTGCCTAAGCTATTAGACAACACCGAAAAATTAGCCATACCTACTCACCAGTCTCCACTCCCCTGTTCATTAAAGTACAGACCTGAAATAAACAAATACCTAACATAATGTACTATGAATCTAAATCTGCTCTAAAAAGTAAAGTCTTACAAAATTAAAACCCAAAAAATCATATAACTTTAGAAATAGATATGTCCTTAGAAGTTATTTAGTCTTCTGAAACTTAAATAACTTGCTCACTTCTTATTAACAATTTAAAAATTAAAGACTGGCCTGATGTTGGCCAAAAAAATCCTAAAACAAGACTCCTGAATTGGCCCATGTGTGCTCATATCACATATACCGATGATAAAGCAAATGAAATCAGAGTTAATGCAACATAAGCAAAAAAGTTCTCTAGTCTATAGTATAATCTTTTCTTTACTTGTCATAAAATAAAAATTTAGGCTTTGTTAGGGAAGGTTTATGCTGTCCATACATGCCCTCAAGTGTGTCAGTTATATGATGGCATGAAAGACAATTTGTTTTCAAAAGTATGTATACAAATATTTTCTAATTTCAAAAAGAATCTAATGAACAAAATAAACTGATGAACAAAATAGAACCAGAGGCATGAATACATAGAACAGATTGACAAATGCCAGAGGGAGGGGAGTGAAGGTGGGGGCTAGGTAAAGGAATTATCCAAGAACATATGCATAACCCATGGACACAGACAACAAGGTGAGGGCCACGGCTGGGGGGCTGGGTGGAGGTGGGCAAAGTGGGGAGGAAATGGGGGACATTTGAAATAGTGTCAACAATATAACATTTAAATTTAAAAAACCTGTCTTGTACATGTGTGTAGACACACTCACTAAACACATTTAGTTATTTTATTTACTAAAAGCCGACACAATAGACTTCCAGAAGTGTTGATGGCACCAGTGCTTGTCACAGAGCTTTGAGTGCTGACTTCCATGGAGGGGAAGGAGAAAGGGGAAAGGGCTGAGTACACAGCAAGCATCCACATGTGCCCTCACTCTGTGTCCTAGGACCAGGCTCTTTCACAGTTTACTTTATGTCACAGGCCCATGATTAGCGTCAGTGGCCCTGTTCTCTTTATCTCCAGGATGGGCTCCGTGGGAGAAGATTTATGAGTAGCTAGTACAATAATGTTTTAAAGATCCTCATATGGTAGAAAGATTTGGTAGATTAAAAGGACATGCACGATCAAGTACAGAGTAGAGAGTAGTGAGTGTGAGCACAATACATACATGCATGCCTACTATGTACCAGACACTGAGCTCTACTGATACACGGTATTTAATTATGATGGCTCTGCATTAAATTGATGCTCGTATTCCTATTAAGATAAGGAACTAGGCTCAGCGAGCTAACGTCTCCCTGGTGGTGCCCTTGGCCGGTGGTAGAGTTCATTGGTTTCCAATGCCACGCTGAGACCTGGTACTTGCCCAACCGCACGCTCACTGGTCTGCACCAAAGAGAGAACAGGGAGTGAGGTTTTATAAAAGCTAAATTCTTTTAGAAAACGCTTTATTTTTTACTTATAAAGTGATTGTGTATGTTGATGGAAAGTTGCTTGTTAGAGCCCTTTATTTACAAAGTGAGCAGTTAGTAACCCCAGCTCAGTCTCCTGGATAAAGACTTACTGAGTCATGAAATCCTAAGGTATAGAAATGTGCAGTGTAGCTGGATTTAAATGCAGGCTTTACAATACTGTAGTTTCCACCACCTCTGCTTCCTGCACCCTCACATCGATTCAGCTATGCTGAAGCCACAGAGTAATACATATTCTAGACTCTAAAACAGCACTGCCCACAGCAGTTTGTGCAATGACGGAAACACTCTCTGTGTTGTCCAATACATTATCCACCAGCCACATGCGGCCACTTAGTACTAGAAAGACACCAGGACGTCAAGTGAAGAACTGTTTTATTCTTTTATTTAATGTTAATTCACTTAATTAAAAAGCCACATGTGACTAATGGCTATTGTGTTGAGCTGCACAGCTCTTGAGCAATCTTTACAAAACTTCAGTTAGATTTCTTCCAAAAAAAGACATTAATAATAATAATAATAATAATAATAATAAATAATCCCAAAGTGTGCAGTCAATACATGAAATCAACTCCATAATTTAATGTAAGACTTCTTTTTATCAACTGCCTTCTTTTAAGCTTCTGTAAAAATATATTCACAATTGAAAATAGCCATGATTAGATGAAATTTTTATGTACTTTAAAAATTTAAAGTACTTTATTTTATTATTATTTTTTAGATATATTTTATTGAATTTTTACAGAGAGGAAGGGAGAGAGAGAGAGAGAGCTAGAAATGTCGATGAGAGAGAAACATCAACCAGCTGCCTCTTGCACACCCCCTACCGGGGATGTGCCCGCAACCAACGTACATGCCCCTGACTGGAATCGAACCTGGGACCTTTCAGTCCGCAGACCGATGCTCTACCACTGAGCCAAACCGGTTTCGGCAATTTAAAGTACTTTAATGTACTTTGAAAAAATCGCCCAAGGGACCTTTAGGTAACATATAAATCAGAATGCCTGTGTTCTGATTTTTCTGAAAACAAAACAAATCCCCATCCTCCCAAAGAAACACTCACCAAAACTGAAATAAAAATAAATAAAATAAAATAAAATAAAATAAAATAACCAGCCTAAGAAACAAAACTGGCCATGGTGGAAATAACAAATTTAATTTGAACTTCTCTAAGTCTCAAAGCAGGCATGGATATTAGGCATGGAAACATGCGATCTGCAGGCAGGCATGTTCTTTCTAGAAGTGAAACAATGGTCTTGGGATCATTCATAACATTTGCTAGGGGACAAAGTCCTTCACTGAATTGCATAAGTGATTTCCTGTCACAGTGCAGCCTCCCACATTTGCTGAGGTGCGAGCTGTTCTTTCTCTTTCTGCTTCTAACTTGTCTGCATTCGATGAGAGGAAAGGAGGAACTAATGCCTCACATATGTTTTAGATATACCTGTAGTAGTCAGTGACAGCAAGTTAGTTTTTCAATCTAGGCTAAGCAAAACTCTGAAGTCTCAAGACCCTTCAGGAAAGCCAGCACAAAGCCCGAGAGAAACGGCCATAAGCAGATGGAATCAGTGGGGATGTTTCCTCAGCACATCTGACCAGGCCCTCAGAGCCCCGTGTCTGCTACTTCCGACTTAGCTTTTCTTGAAGGCTCTCTTTCGCCGTATTTGTGAAGGACATCTTTATGTCTCATATTGCAGGGATGTAGGGAGGAGGATTTAATACTCCCTGCATATCTTATGTGAAGAAACACATCACATAATTGTTCTAGCAGTGTGATTAACTTTCCTTATATGGCTTCGGAAATAATACAGAATGCATTAAGAACAATGCACCAAGGATCTAACACTGACAAGCAAATATGTAAAGTGATTGATATGTAAGTGGAAATAGAGATTTATATAGAAATAAATTTCTATTTTTAAATTTCTTTCTTTTTTTTCTTTTTTCTTTTTTTTTTTTTTTTTTTTTAAGACAGAAATGCATGATTCGAACAAAACTTTTATCTTGTTTTCATGGATCTATAGCATCTCAAACAATACACTGGCATAAATTAGGTGTCATCAATAATGGCTAAATGTGTAAGAAAATGATACTAATTAAAAATGCAGCCAACCCCTCAGTTGAGAAAACATTTAGCAAATGATATGACAATCTTCTGAGCAGAAGCTGCCAGGAACTTCTCTGCCATATATAAGAATTTTAGATGCTGAGTTTAGCCTAGTCCTGGAGAATTACGTACATATATATATATTTCCAAGAGTTGGCCACATATTTTCTTTATTTCTACTCTAACCAATCTGAGCTGTTATTTTATTCCTAAAATATAAATGAAAACCAAATGTTCACAGTGCCGACTAACTAATTTGGTCAACGTATTTGGTCAGCAGGTAGTTCTGTTCCTCAGCAGTCTTCCTTCAATGGTGCATAGCACTTTGCTTAAGTGGCTTCATCAAAATAATGTTCTTCTAGAAACCATCAAAGTGTTTGTTGTATGTCTTTAAAAAGGTTAAGCTCTCAGGACCTTAGATCTCTCATCTGTAAAATGACGTAACGAGTGTCCCTATCCATGGGACTGTGAAAAGTGCCAAACGAGAGAGCAGAGGTGAACATACTTGGAGAAGTGCAGGGTGGCATACGCATGTAATGGGCCTATGGTCACTGTTACAACCATCATGCATCTTATCTTCTCCTTGTGCCTCACCTATGTAATGAGTACCTATTTATAAATAAATAATAAGGTGATGACATCCTGTCTATTAGGAAGTGATAGTTTCCTTCTCACTTTCTCAATAAATTAAATGCTTATATTTCAACTTAAAGAGCATGTAAAGTTTTTCCAAAATATTTCATTCAAATAAATAATCACAAACCTTCACTGGTACTGCTTAATTTGAAATTTCTAAGGGGTTTTCTTAATAGGGAAGCGTAACTAGAACAATACATATAAAATCACCCAGAGCATTTCCTTTCATTCTTCTTCTCCTCTGGGTATGCCCTAACACACACACACACACACACACACACACACACACACACACTCACACACATACACTCACACACATACACCACAAACACCCATTCTGTAAGCCCTTTGCATCTGGACCAGCCTCTTTATCCCATCACCAGTCCCTTGCCCTGGGCCTCCTTCATATTTAACCTTCTTTTTTTCTGTGGATTTCAACATGATCCACTTTCCTGCATAACTTTGGTTTATAATCACTCAACAATAGATTAATCAGAATGCAATAAAAGTAAGAATGTGACCATGCCAAATCCAGCTACAAACCGTTGTGGCTTTTAGATCCCATATACTGTATTCAAATAGTCTTTCTCTCCTGTCACAGTTCCCTACTCACACCAACCAGACTGTCATTCCTTAACTGAGCCATGATTTCTGTTGCCTCATGTTAATGCAAACATTGCTCCTTTAGCCTGGCTTTCCCTGGATGGCAAACTCTCCTAGTCCTCTCTGCTTCCATAGTTTAGTAAATGCCTCACAGATAGTGTTACTACACTTTATTATAAAGGTCATAGTGTGTTAATTATGTGTAAGAGAATGACTAAATGTCTTAAATTTCAAGCCCAAGAAAGTGGGATAAAAATAACAGAAATAGAACCATTGGAAAAAGGAAGTTGTTTTGGGATGAAGAAGAGCAGACACCCTTAATAAAAGGAATTAATGATAAATAATAGGCAAAAATAGGTTTACAGTTGTGAGTACACAAAAACAGTTTATTCTTGTATTATCATTTATTAATTATTGCATTATTTTCTGTGAGAGCAACTGTAGACCTGTATTATTAATTAATGAGTGTGATGTAACAGTTGAAAAAAAAAGTGTAAATTTCCAAATGCAATTAAGTGCTACAGATCTAAAGCTCACTTATTAATGAAGAACATGTACAAATTAATGATTGTGAGACACAGTGGAATAAGAAAGTGCAGATTTACAGAAAGCGTTTAAGTGCTACAGATCTGATCTGGAGTTCACCTGAGGTTGCAGGGCCAGAGATACTGAGCAATACGTTATCTGACAAAAGCTGATAGGTTAATACATACACAAAATCGCTTTCAAAATAAGAGTCCAAAGGGTGATGGGCTATACTTTGGGGCAATACAGTTAAGGGGTGATAAGAGGAGCTGGTAAAGGAGAGGTCTGTGAGTAGGAGGGAACAGAGAACACAACAATGATAAAAGTGAGGAGATGAAAACCACTTTGCACTTTGTCTAATAACTGGCAACATGCCTTGGAAGTGGAATGTATTCATTTCAAGTTTTTAATGAATGGATTTTCAGAGGTCAATATGAATGGGAGATAGACTTCAGAATATTAAGGCAACACAACACGGTAAAGAAATGTAGAGGACAGATGTACATCTTTGGGGAGATATAACTTATTGAAGAATTTTAAGTGCAAAAAAAATGAATAAAGGAAACATACGTATTTTTTGAAAGATAGCATAGACTTGTGCATTATTCAAACAGACAGTGAGATGCTTTTCACTGTAGTCCACATGGACACAAATTAGGGTTCACATACTGTCTTTTCCACTAACCATTTGATCTGAGATCTGTCATTCCACAGATTATACATCATTTGACATCAAGAATATTGTTTTATGGCTTTTGTATATTTCCTGCAATGCTTCACACAGGGATAGATACCCAGTAAGAGTTTAGTAATTCAGTATTTGAATAAAAATTGGTTGCAGTTTAATTGTTCATTCCTAGGGAGGCCAGAGCATTAACTGTATTCTCACTTTACAAGTGTTAATAAAATGGCAACCCACAGCTATATGTTGTGAAAATGAGGAAAGTACAATTTCACTTCTAAAGCCCTATTCAGACCTATTGGTGACTGTTAGGATTCCAAGAATAACTCTAGACTGTAAAAAGCCTCATATATGTTAATCCCTTTAAGGTTAATTGCCACCTGTCCTGAGTTTCTGAGATGGTATCAGAAGAAAATGGTAATGTTGTTAGATAAATATCTAGATGCAGATGAGGGAAGTGGGGATGACTACATACAGAGGGAAGAATTGCCATAAATGACAGTGCAAGGTCCTATTTAGAAGCCTTCCCAAGTTAGAAAGCTGCAGAAAATGACAGTAAACACAGGATTGGATTGTGCTGAGAAAATGAGCTAATAATAGCGTCTGATCTGCAAACCTGCTTATCATTTTTAATTATTTTTAATTATTTTTCTAAGCTGTACCATCATTTATTTTTTTAAAATATATTTTATTGATTTTTTACAGAGAGGAAGGGAGAGAGATAGAGAGCTAGAAACGTCGATGAGAGAGAAACATCGACCAGCTGCCTCTTGCACACCCCCTACCGGGGATGTGCCTGCAACCAACGTACATGCCCCTGACCGGAATCGAACCTGGGACCTTTCAGTCCGCAGACCGATGCTCTACCACTGAGCCAAACCGGTTTCAGCTGTACCATCATTTAAATGATATTTACGTTTGTCTAATATTTTCTGTGCTTGCCTCTAGCAATTCATATTCCAAAAATTGTTTAATTTCAGCAAACCCCCACAAAGACCTCTCAGATGATCTGTTAAACCAACACTAACATCTGTGTGTCACATCCATTGAGATATATTAAAAATGCTATGCACTGTAATAACAAGGGGTTTTCAAACTGAGCTTAAGGCTTTTCAAATTTCTAGAAAATATGCATGTGGCTAGGTAGCTAAAACTCAGGACCAACATGAATATAAGCTAACTAGAGGCCCAGTGCACAGATTCATGCACTAGTTGGATCCCTTGGCCTGGCCTGTGCCCTCTCGCAATCTGGGACCCCTCAGGAGATGTCAGGCTGCTGGTTTCAGCCGATCCCCACAGGCCAGACTGAGGAACCCAACGGTGCACGAATCTGTGCACTGTGCCGATTTTGGCAGGACAGGCCGAGGGAACCCAGAGGTCCACAAACCCATGCACTGGGCCTTTAGTATGCATATATGATCTTTGGTTAATCTCTTTCTACCCTCCCTTCTCCCCGCTTCCCTCTGATTCAGTCTGTTCCATGTTTCCATGCCTGTGCATTGAGTGTCTGCCTCCTGGTGGTCAGTGCATGTCATAGCTACTGGTTGAACAGTCAAATGTTTGCTTAGACTTTTATATATATAGATGTGTTAAGTGTAAATGTTTCCATTAAAAATTTAACTCTCACTTTTTCCAGACAATGTATCTATGGGAAAATAAAATTTTCTTATCAAGAGTGACAGTGTCTCCAAGTTAAATATACCATTTATCTTTAGATTGCATGTTTTCCCTCACCATTCTTTCTAAATTCTAGAACAATACAGGCAAAGGAATACCATTGGTTTTATGACATCATCAACTGTAAGATAAACTAAGTTGATTTTCTATAGAAGCTCCCTCTTCTACTTACATATCACTGGCGATGGAGGAGTTCCGGGACATAGACTTTGGAGAGAGGTCATAATCGCTGTCGGATCGATACAGAAACGACTCGCGACGTTGACTGTGGACAAAGTTTGCTTGGAGAATTAGCCCAGATCCTGGGCTGGTCATGGGATCCAAGGGACTCCGTCCCGCAGATGTGCCATTGTCCACATCAAAACTATAAAGGAAAGAGGAGAAATGACATTGAAGTGAATATTTGCATGTTGACATTTTAGTAAAGGGAGATTTCAGTTTAGAAATTGACAGTGGGAAAATTTATAGCTGATTCCTGGTGTTAAAAAAAAAATAATACTACAATATACAAAAGTAAAGAAGCACATTGACCTCATACTCTTGTCTTCCTAAGCTTTGGGATACTGATACTTTTGTTAACCAACTCAATACAAGAAGTTCCCCAAGGGTGGGGAACATCTGGCCCATGGACTGTATAAGGCCCTCAAAATCATTTGCTCTGGTCCTACCAAGATACTAGTGGTGAGTTAATTAAATGTTTGACCAAATATAGCAGGCTAATTTTCAAGTTGATAATTTTGTAGGCCCTCAAATATTCAAATGGCCCTTAGCAGAAAAAATATTCCCCAAATCAACTTTAGTTAAAAGGAACCATTCTGAAAAGAATAATTCCCCTAAGTACAGAATTCCTTTCAGGAAAAGAACACATACATAGTCATTGACTAAATATTTGGGTTCAATTCAACAAGTGCTTCTTATATACCCAATATGATTGCTTCCCTAAACCTGGGCTGGCTTTTCTCCCTTTCCACCTATACTTATCCAATCATCAATTTCTATTGTAGCCATTTCCCTCCATTCACTGCCAGTACATTGAGTCCATGGTTCCATCAACTCCCACCTACCGTGTTTCCCCGAAAATAAGACATCCTCCGAAAATAAGACCTAGCGCATGGAAAGATAAGACATCCCCTGAAAATAAGACCTAGTGCAACTTTGGGAGAAAAAATTAACTTAAGAGACTGTCTTATTTTCGGGGAAACAGGGTATATATTATAATAGCCTTTAAATTTTTCTCTTGCATCCATTTTCCACCCTGTATCAAGAGTGATTCTTCTTAAATGATAAATCTATGTCATTTGTCAATTAAAACCATTTCAGAAGTAGCTCATTATTGTCCTCAGAATAAAGCACAGATTTCTTGGTTAGACAGAAGAGTCCTATTAATCCATTTTCAATTATAGTTGACCATATCCACAGTCTCAACATCGCAACCCTGCTCCATCAGGCATTTCAGCTACACTCATATTGAGCCACCATGTCAGGCTACCACTGTCAAATTATTTACCTGCCTAACTGTATCCATTCTTGAGAATTTAGTCTTTGCTTGAAAGGTATGAGATGCCCTTCTTTGTGCTCTCAAGCCACTTTCCTACTCCTTATCTGTAGCATTAACCAGGAATCGAAGGGCTTACTACTTGGTCTCCATCCTTAGACTGTGAGCTCTCTGAAAAAGGAGGCTCTGAGTGTTCTTAGCATCTCAGAAACCATTACTGAGTGGTTTGAATGAATGCCTGGATGAATAAAAGGCACTGTGCTTGGCAATATACAGATTGCAGAGTTGAGGGGGAAAAAGAACCACACATGCACAGTTTTTAACATCTAGATAATCTTTCCACAAAGAGCTTTCTAGTCAAACATCAACGAATATTAAAATAAAGACACCTCACATGTGTTCTTTCAAGAGGAGGAAGATAGTTCAGATATGTGGTTAAAGATTGCTGAATGGATAAATAAATGAATACAAGTTTAGTTGTTACTAACATTTTCCTCAGTAGAACCTTTATTCAGGCTATTTGCCAGCTAATTTCAGAACATTATTTTATCCATTGGAATTATTAATAAAGAGTGTTATAACCCAAATATGAGAAGCCAAAGTAGAAGAAAAAAGCTAGGGGTTGGATGTTTCATGAATCACCTATGAATCTAGGATTAAATAAGAATATTGACTCTAAATCAAGCCACCTATTAAAAAAATAGGAAAAACATAATGTATTTTCCTATTTAAAAATTTCTTAGAATTGTGTCACTTTATAAATGCATTGCTTTGGTCCTTGAAGGACAATGAGAGATTATCTAGTTTAAGACTCATTTTATAGAAAAGAATACTAGCTCCTAGAAAAGTTAGTTAACTGACCGAAGTAACTAAGCTAACTGGATTCAACCATCTATTATTTCAGAAGTTCTTCCAGTTCTAATGTATAATTATGTAAACTGCAAATGTGTGCTAATAACTGTGACACCCAAACTGGGGACATTTGTTTCACCTAGAAAGATGCCACTTCATGTATGTGCGTATTTTGGCAATCCTGAGTACACATCTGAAAGACATGCAAGACCTCTGAATAAGAGGAGGGTAGGAGGAGATTTCTGTTTTAAGACAGTAGTCATGGAAGTTCTTCTGCGTAAAGATGACTATGTAATCATGTGAACACATAAAAAGGATTTATTTTTATGCTCTTGAAAATAAAGATATTTTTAATGTTTTATTTATTTTAAATTTCATTACATTTATTAAAGTGACATCTATATATGTAAAAGCTTAAGCGACCATTACAACCAGACAAGTGTATGACCAGATGACTGGCTGGTAGCTATGATGCATACTGACCACCAGGGGGCAGACATTAATGCAGAAGCTGCCCCTGGTGGTTAGTGCACTCCCACAGCCAATCTTCTATGGCCAACCAACCTCCCACAATCTATCCACTGGGTCAGTTTGCCAACTGCCCACGGTTCCTCCCCCTGGCCGGCTGGCTCAATCTGGACTGCCTCAAGATGGGCCCAATTGGCCCCAATTGCCAGCCAGGCTGAGGGACCCCTCCCATGCATGAATTCATGCACCGAGCCTGTAGTTGATTAATAAAATTGTATAGGCTTCAAGTGAACTATTATATAATACAACATTTGTATATTGCATTATCTATAGGCATACCATCCTAAACATGCACAATCTTGTCTGTTCTTCCATTAAAAAAAAAAAAAAGTGAGTACCCCCTCCTTGCTATGCATTATCAAAAATATAGGAAATAAAGGAGAACAATTTTTAGTTTAGTTTTCTTCATTCAATTGAGTAAATATTAATATAACTCCCAAATCAGCAATTTGTGTTTTTTATTATTATATTCTTCTAATTACATTAAGCAAGTCTTTTCTTTTTCTTTTTCTTTTTTCTTTTTAAAAATATTTTATTGATTTTTTACAGAGAGGAAGGGAGAGAAATAGAGAGCCAGAAACATCGATGAGAGAGAAACATCGACCAGCCGCCTCCTGCACATCCCCGCCCGCAGCCAACGTACATGCCCTTGACAGGAATCGAACCTGGGACCTTTCAGTCTGCAGACCGAGGCTCTACCACTGAGCCAAACCGGTTTCGGGACATTAAGCAAGTCTTAACTGAGATTCTCCACTATAAGATTTTAAAAAATAGAAAAATACTGATAAATATGTTAAAACAATTAGCATTACCTTTTAAGGGAAAAAATCTTAATAGGTCACAAAATACTTAATATGGCAGATTTTATTGATTTTTTTTACAGAGAGGAAGGGAGAGTGATAGCTAGAAACATCAATGATGAGAGAAACATCGACCAGATGCCAATGTACATGCCCTTGACCGGAATCGAACCTGAACCTGGGACATTTCAGTCCGCAGACCTACGCTCTATCCACAGAGCCAAACCGGTTTCTGCAGCTTTGATACTTTTCTTTGCAGGATGTAATATAACATATTGTCCACTAGATGGAGGTCATGTTCTTAAATAAGAAAAATCTGTTGTAGAGTATGCTGTGTGAAATAAGACAGAAGGAAAGTACCATATGATTTCACTTATATGTAGAAACTAAAGAACAAAATAAACGAACAAATGGAATAGAAACAGACTCATCGATACAGAGAACAGACTGATGTTGCCAGAGGGAAGAGGGGTGGGTGGCTGGGTAAAAAAGGTGAAGGTATTAAGAAGTAAAAATTGGTAGTTAACGGAATAGTTATAGGAATGTAAATTATATTGTAGAGAATATAACCAATAATATTATAATATCTATGTACGATGCCAGGAGGGAACTGCAAATATCAGAGGGACTACTTTGTAAAGCATATGATTGTCTAATCATTATGCATACATCTGAAAACAATACAAAACAATATTGAATATAAACTAGAATTGAAAATAAAATATAAAAAGACTCATGTAAACATATTAAATATTATGATAAAAATAAAATCTCACAATTTATAGGAAGTAATTACCAAATATTGATAAAATTATGTCAATCTAAATATTAGTTTACCAACAGATTGAGAATACAGATCTAAAGATGGTCACTGATATTTTATTAAACTTTTATTTAAAAAGCAACAAGACCTTGAGAAGCCTTAACTGAATTTCCATAAATAAAAATGGAAAACCTATTGGGTTGGGGTAAGGTCACAAGAGTATCATTAATGGTTTGGGAAACTAATGACTCTAAAATTTGGTAACAGGTTTATTCAGAATATACTTTTTGGAGGGAGGTGCGTACAGGATCTGAGGTTATGTGCAAGGTTGATTTCCATTACAGTCAATGATCCTATAATAAAAATTAATTATCAAGAAAGTGTAATGCAATAATATTATAGAATCCCTAGGCAGAAGTATTAGCAAATGCCAGTATTGGTGAATGATTTTACAGAAAAACAGACTTCATTATGAAAGATTCAGTAAGCATTTTTTTATAGTTTCTTCTACAACTTTAGATTAGAATTTGAATAAGTACAGAGATTTGAACATAGTACTTCTCTATAAAGCAATATAACATGACGCCACAGAGAAGAAAAAGAACAAAACATGACACATCTGTGTTAAATATTATGTAAATAATAAATTACTAAATTGTATTATACAGGAAATCAGAGAATGCGATTTAGACAATGAATATAAAGGAAGTTTAAGAAGCCAAAGGCTATGTTTCCTTGAAGGGCAGATAAAAATGTCCAGAGTAGAGTTAGGATGGGAGCCATAGACGGAATGTCTGTGCCTCTCAGAATTTATATGCTGAAATTTAATTCCCAATGTGATCTTATTTGGAGATGAGGCCTTGGGGAAGTGATGAGGTCAGGAGGGTGGAGCCCTCATGAATGGAATAAGTGCCTTATAAAAGAGGCCCAGAGAACTCCCTTGGCTCTTCCAACATGTGGGAAGTGGGCCCTTACCAGACACCAGATCTTCTGGTACGTTGATCTTGGGCTTCCCCGCCTCCAGAACAGTGAGAAATAATTTCTGCTGTTTATGAACCACCCCATCAATGGCACTTAGTTATAGCAGCCTGAAAAAACTGAGAGAATGCAGGCAGAGGGTGTGTGGTACAAGTGAAGCAGCAGAAGCAAACCCAGGAAGGAATAAGTAAGGCAAGCATATAAAACAGGACATTTAGTCTGGCACAGTTTGAGGGGTCATATTATTGAACAATAGTGGGGACCTATAAAAATGGCAATTTCATATGGTTTAGCTTAATAGGAAGGGCTAAGTGTGTTTATGGAAAGGATTGGAATAAATACAGAGATTTGAACATAGAACTTCTCTATAAGTCAATATAACATGAAGCCATAGAGAAGAAAAAAGAACAAAACATGACACATCTGTATAAAATATTATATAAATAATAAATTATTTAATTGTGTTATATAAGAAATCAGAGAATGTGATTTAGGTAAGGAGTGTCAGAAGAATCTTATCATACAGAAATATGTGGAGAGGCACATAACAACTTTTAACATTGACCTTAGGGGCGTGAAATGGGGAAGATTATTCATATTCAGTTGTATACTTACAAAATTTTTATTGGCTAAAATAAGCACAGTGATTTTGAAATGAAAAAAAAATCAACAAGTATAAAAATAGATAAATAAATAAATAAACCAAAGCACTATCCCCTTCCCACCAAAAGGCTTATTAATCAACTTTAGACATTAGAACTAAGGAGCTCCCCTTGAGAATGGTTGGGTTTGGGGCAAATCAAGGCAACACTTCTTCATTAAAGGAGTAGTGATACCTGAGTTGAATAATGACGGTGATAATAATAACTAGAATGATGAGAATGATAAAAAAACGTTTGGAGCACTGTCTATGTGCCAGGCATTGTGCTCTATGCTTCATATACATTACCCCATTGAATCTTCACAATAACCCTTTGAAGTAGGCACTATGCTTTCCATTTGACCCACAGGGAAGTTGAGGCACAGAGAGGTGGTTCTATGTTCAATGTGTTCACGGTTATATAGTTTGTAAGCGGGTTTCCAACTCAATTTGTCTGATTGCAGAGCCTGGGAGAATGGCCCTGTGTTGGTCTCCATTGCACAGCCTCCTGTTAACCATTAACATCTCTTAGCTTCCTCACCTGGATGCAACATCAAATGCTAACTCTTTGAAAGTAACATTCAGATCAACTTATAGACCAAGGCTGATCCTGGGATGAGGTTTTAATACAACCCCTATTGGGAGGTGGGGAAAGACCCAAAATGTGCCTGTTCGGATGGGAGTTAGAAATGTAGGTTAAATGCCAACTCTTGGTTCTGCCACTTTCTAGTTGCGTGCTCTTGGGCATGTTTACTGTACCTTGCTATGCCTCCTTTTCCTGATATCTAGCTCTAGGGCCACTATATGGATTAGAAGAAGAAAACTGTCAACATGCTGCCTGGCAGCTATTATATTCCCAATATTTAGCAGCTATTATTTTTATTGTTATTGCTCTCTACCTCTGAGGGAGACTTGCCATCTGGGTCATCCCCTCTACCTGGGCACACCTCTTTTCAAAGAACCCAAAGGGAGGGGTGAGCGAGAAAAGGAACTGACCACTGGTCAGTAACATCACCTGAGTCAACCCTGACCATCAATGAGGTGACAGATGCTGGAGTCAGATCATTCTTACAAGTTAGCTGCCTTTACATCTCCACCCCTCTCCACAGTTCCAGTGAGATAACATTGGGCAGAAGGTGGAGACTGTTGATTTTTCTCTAGATATTCCTCACTGAGGAGAAAGAACCATTTCCTGCTGGGAACTGTGGAAGACATGGAGGTACCAGCAGCCTGGGTGGGACTCCACCTAATATAATGAGCAGAAACAGCCTCTTAGATCTTAGGTCTCCAGCGACTGGGTATACCCTGGGGACTTCAGGTCATAGTTACGCCGCTATTTATTTTCCTGGGCCCGACTCTCCCCTGTATAATGAGTCCCCTGCAGTCGGTTATATAACAAAATCCATTTTGGTGCTTGCCACTCCGGGGGAGGGGGTGGTTCATCCTTGAGGTTAATTGTAACCAAAGTTGGATAATTACTATTGATAAAACATATGATTTCTCTTTTTCATCGTTTATTCATTGTGATCAATGCCACAGAACTAGGAAACCTGTTCCTAACTAATGCCAGTGATATTTCTCATTCAAGATTTCCCTGAGGATCAAATAGCTTCTCTGGAGTTAACAAAAGCTGCTTCTCAAAATTATTTAATATTTACTTTGCTCAGATTAACCACAGAGACGAGAGTGTAGAAAACAGTATTTTACAATGATAGGCACAAATGGCAATCTTCCCTGAAGAATAAAAATCTGCATCTCACATTTAAACGGGATGCCCTGAGAGGACATGATATTTAGCCACGTCAGTGAATTATACAGGTAAGCGAAATATGCATGTTAGCTTGCAGAATATAGATATTTGCACAGAGGTCTAACATTTAAGCACAGGAACATTTTTACCCTTTATTTTCACAGATGGATTTTATAAACAGAAGCCAGGAACAAAGGTGAAAGGTGCATGCTTATTTATCAGTAGAAATATTAGACGATTTCTGGAAACATTTGTTTCTGACTCATCGATGACACTGAGTAACATAGGAAAATAAAGCGATTCAAGATGAAAATCATAGCGTGAGTTTGATATTTGGACCAGGAACCAGAAGGGACAAGCTGGACTTGCTTAGTGGGTTTTTGCCAAATGAAATGGGATAAGGCCATTTTTTAAAAATAAATAAAATAAAATAAATAAAATAAAATGCTTATTAGATCTAAAACTTTGAAAGCCCAAACCTAGAATTGTTTTGTTTGAGGTTTATGTTTTTTTAAAAATGATGATCTTAAAACATTTCTTAATGGAAACTCTGCTTACAAAGGGATCTCAAATGGGTCCTACTGTGTGCCTGCGGTGCTGGGAGGTAGAGGCAAAGCCTGCAAGCAGCAGACTAAGGTCCATATTTACAGCAATTCTCTAGAAATAATCAATAGCTCGAGTTGTAAACGCATATTTAACTTGAATATGTGCTGACGGTGGGAAATCTCGGTTTTTGTAGTGGTTGTAGCCCTTCATTTACCTGAAAATTTCATTCAGGCTTCTCTGTGATTAGAATAAAACAAGCAAGCATGCATTCCTTCCCCTCTGCATCTTGTTTTCATTTGTGGATCTCACGAGAAGGGTACGCATGGGAAGAGCAGTAAAGCACAGATCCCTGTGAGTTCCTGCTTACCGCCCCCTAATGGTTTCCTATTCAAAGTAAATACTGTTGGTGCCCAGAGCAGGCCATCCCCAAATATCCCATCAGAGCAGACTGGTTACTTCCAAATAAAGTTGCTTGACTAGCAAGAAGGGCACCTTCACCCTCCTTTGTCTCCTCAAACACAGGAAGTAAGTCTTCCCCATGGAAGGTATCCTCCTAGCTTGAGGGGGGACTAAGAGAGACACCCTTATTGCTAAAGTTAAGCAATCCAGGGCAGAAAAGCTGACATAAACAAAGTGGGTTATTTCTTTACTAAATTTACTACCCGAACCCAAACGTTCTTTAGATTTCTCACTAAGGAACACCCAAACCCAAGTGTCTGAAAAGCAATGAAAAAAATTCCTTGGGTGAGGATTAATTAACAAAAAAGTAAAATAAAATAAAATTGCCACACCAATTGCCTAGCCTTTTCTAGTCTCTTTTCCTTTTATTTTTCTTCTCATCATTTATCAGCCTCTGCTAAACTTTTAAAATTTTATTTTACCCTTCTCATTGAATTGTAAGCTCTACAAATTCAGGGATTTTGATATGCTTTGTTCATTAATGTATCCCAGCATCTAGAATAGTGTCTGGCACATGGTAGCTGCTCAGTAAATATTTGTTATGAATGAATTAATATTATTGGATTCAGCACTACTTACTATAACCTGGTTATTATTTACTATGGAAGCCTGTGTGGCTCTACTTCAAATGAATGCTATTATTATTATTTTTATTTTGGCTAGGAACTACTTTTTTAAACAAAGAATCTTATCATCAAGGAGGTTCATTAGTTTTTTTGAATGAATCCTCTGGAAAAGCACTAAGAAAGCTGGTGTGTTAAGAAGCATTTTAATAGGGTTATTTTGAATATACTCTTGTCTGACCACCAATCAGCCATGGCATCAAGGGAGGGTTCCAGATTTTATGGCACATGACGGTTATGCAATTTGGAGAGTCCGATTTTAAAAATGCAAAAAAAAAAAAAAAAAAAAAAAAAAAAATTCCTACTTTTGCAAATTTTACAAACTTAAAACTATGTGAAGTGGCTACTCCTCTCTTTTCAAGCTTAGAAATGGCCTAAGTTAGTTAGGGGCCTGAACCTGATCTTCATTAGTTTCACAGTAAACCTACATTTCAGACAGTGCTAGCCAGGAAAAACAATGAAATGGCTGAAAGTGAAAATGGAGCACCATAATTTTCTTATAGAGGTTATTTTTTTTTTCATTCATTCTTCTCTTCTCTTCTCTTCTCTTCTCTTCTCTTCTCTTCTCTTCTCTTCTCTTCTCTTCTCTTCTCTTCTCTCTTCTCTTCGCCTCTCCTCTTCCCTTCCCTTCCCTTCCCTTCCTCTCTCTCTCTCTCTCTCTCTCTCTCTCTCTCTCTCTCTCTCTCTCTCTCTCTCTCTCTCCTGAATTTCCAAAACTTACGGTACTCATATTTTCCAGAAATTTTATTTATATTTGTACATGTTTATTCTTCTAGATCAGTGATTATTAACTTGTTCTGGAGGAGTAGGAAGTGATTCCACCAGGTTGGATATTAGTCACCTTGAAGGTCTGAAGAAGGACATGCTTCAAACTACACCTGTCTCCACAAAGGTTATGATTTTCTTTTTGAGGGGGTAGATTTTTGAAATGTGGTTCTCAGAGACATCCCTAGCTATTCAGGCATTTAGACTTATTAAGAATTAATTGCCAAATGACTAAATTGAATGAATAAGAAGTATTAAATCATGAATTCCCTTGTGAAAATACCATTTAAAATGATATATAGAATAGATTAAATAAATCTAGGCAAAATGATAACTAAAAACAAAAACTGTAATAGTTCCATTATAATAGCCTTGAAAAGTATAACAAATCTTATTCTTTCCACTCATGAATATGAAAACTCATACACATGTCTTTCTCTGGGTCTGGACTCTCCCTCACACAGGTCAGGAAATAATTCAGACTCCCTACTATTAAATCTATTTTGGAAAAGTGATATTACTCAGATTCTAACCTCAAGAATCCAAGCAGTGGGGGTAAAAGGGAACAGAAAAGGGCTTCAGAGAGCTGTGTGGCCTTAGATGCCATTTCTTTAGTCCTACCAAAGTTACAACAATCTATATATATAAAAGGCTAATATGCAAAGTGTCCCCTTGGGATTTTGAATGGGAGACCAGGAGTTCAATCACTCACTATGACGTGCACTGACCACCAGGGGGCAATGCGGAAGGAAGGAAGGAAGGAAGGAAAAAAGGAAGGAAGGAAGGAAGGAAGGAAGGAAGGAAGGAAGGAAAGAAGGAAGGAAGAAGGAAGGAAGGAAGAAAGGAAAAAAAGAAGGAAGGCAGGCCCCAGCTGGCAGATGGAAGGCCCTGATCGCTGGCCAGACCTAGGGATCCTACCCATGCAAGAATTTTGTGCCCTGGGCTTCCAGTTATAATAATATTATCCTAGTCCAGACTACATGGCTCAGTGGTTGAATATCAACTTATGAACCAGGTGGTCATGGTTCAATTCCTGGTCAGGGCATGTGCCTGGGTTGTGGGGTTGATCCCCAGTGTGGAGAATGCAGGAGGCAGCAGATCAATGTTTCTCTCTCATCATTGATGCTTCTTCTCTCTCTCCTTCTCCCTTCCTCTCTGAAATCAATAAAAAATATATATTTTTAAAAAGGAATACTATCCTATGACTTCCATAAACAATCATTTTCTTCTGTAATCTCTAAAAATATATCATGGAGAATAAAATCAAAGATAGGAACCCTCACACTGAACAGCATACATCTTGTTCTGTTATGGGCACATTAAGATAAGCTCTCCTTGTGAGTTTCTTATATTGGGTGAAATATACGTGCTTGCAAATTATCTTCCAGAGGTTTTAGGACATTGTGGAGAGATGCCAAAGAGGCTGTGAGGTCTATGTCAACAATGATTTTTGAAGAGTAAAGCTGTTCTTCACATTTCCTTGAAATGGTTTTGAATACAATCCTGACTAAAGACAAACGATCTTGGAAAAGAATAGAACTCACTAATCCGGACCATAAACATGGCAAATTCTGCTTGCTGTCTGCCAGATTGCATTCTCCACTTGCTCCTGGGCATATAGGAAGTCCTCTTTTCTATGTTTCCCTTGCAATTACATGTAACTGGATGTGAGTGGAAATACGGCAGCTCACTTGCAGGACTGGCTCATAACTCCTCCCACACGCTCCTTCCAGGGCTCTTCTCTTTTGGTCAGCTGATGCCACGAGGTGGGAGGACCCTGGTCCCTTAAGGAAAGTAAGGAGAAGCGCTCCGCTGTCTTCCTAAATACTACCCTGCACAATTACTTGGTGAAAAATGGACGTATATTTTTAAAGACACTTAATTTTGGACTTTTATTTGTCAGTACAATAATACTTAATGTACTACATTACACCAGACTTAATTGGCAGGACTGAAAGCATATTCAACTGTCAAACACTTCACGTTCAATCTACCTCTAGACTGAAGGAGAAAAAAAAATCCAAAAAACTATGTCCCACAGAGGCCCAAGTGAACATTTCTTTAATTTTACCATTTTCACACTTGGTTTAGCTTCCACAACCCCACACCATTTTCCTGGGCTACATATATTTTCACTAAAACATTTCTTACCATCCAAGTGCTTAAGAAGCCTTAGAGAATACGTGGATAACCATTACACACAGCTGTAGTTGTTCTGAAAAGGGGGAAAGCCAGTCCAGTTCTGTTCTGCCTAATGGCAGTAGGCAAGGCTGGAAATGTTTTTTTCTGGAGGATCAGTTCAAGCCTGATCTCTTCTCTAATCAACTCAAGTTGCAAAGCGATGTCACTGCTGACTTTTGCTCAAATTTTAGCCATTAAAACGCTTTTTATTTTCATGCAACGACGTATTCTCAAATATTTGGATAATATGCCTCCATTTGTGCCATCTCATCTATTTACCGGAGGATCAGCTCAAGCATGAAGCTAATGCACAAATTTGTCTCTGGATCATAGAGGAGACACGGGATGAGGTGTCCCTTTCCCTCAGGATGTGGACCCATGCTCCGCTTGAGACAATGAGGTCTCAGGACTATCAGATCGAACGAATGTGGACATTTCTAGGGGCATGGACCACAGTTTGTGGAAAAATCTAGAAACATTTCGTAGCTTACTAGAACCACTCATCACTCTTGACTTATTTTTTTATTTTTTAATTAGGTTATTTGTAATGGAAACAGGCCTCAATTGGTTCTTTTGATTGAGGATGCTGAAGGTTGAGTCAGAAGCTGAAGGCCCTTCCTGTTCTCAACTCCTAAACTAATGCCCTCTAGTGCCAGGCGTGCTTCCGTGGAGGAAGGAAAGGGAGTTACCTGGACATTATCTTTGGCTATAGCTTCCGAACTAGTGGAGGAACGTGCAGTCGTGCTTCCCTTCCCTGAGCTTCACACAGTACTGGCCTGAGAAACATGAAGTTGTCACCTTTAGAAATAAAACTCAGATGATCAATATAGACTGAAGTGACGGAGTCGATCATAGATACAAGAGTACCCATCCCACAAATGTTCCTCAGCCAGTGCTGTTGCCAGATACCACTGGGAGGGAGTGCCATTCACCGAGAAGACATGTGGCTATAGTATAATAATTGCATTGAGCTTCTGCTTCTAAATGAAAATGGGATCTCTCACTCACCACCACCCCTGCCCCCACCCTCTGGCCAACCAAATTCATGGAGAGACTGTTTATAAACCCTACTGACTTGCCAAATCAAAGCTAAAAGAAATGCGTGATAGTTTTCTAAATACATTTGACCTTTTCTCTAATCATTTTAAGTCGGGAAGAGATGTCATTGCTGACCTCCCTTGCTTAGACTTTAACTGTGTTTTCAAACGTTAGCCACTAACATTCCTTTCATTCTATGCAATGGCATAGCTCAAGTATTTGGACATAATCATCCATTTGTGCCCACTTACCTATTTTCGAGATAAATTCTGATAATTCAACTATGTGTACTTGTTTTTATTCTTTCTTTCTTTTGTAGAAGTTATTCTGTGTAATCTTGGCTTCCATTTTTTGGATTATTTCCCACTTATATTCCTTTTAAAAAATGACTTATGCTTTTTTAATGAGGAGTCCAAAGTACAATATAAACAAGGCCTTTCATAACAGGACCGCCTTTCAACCCAGCAAAGACTTCGCTCACTGGCTATAGATGGTCATACCAGAATCCTTAGAAACGGTATTTCCTAACGGACACTAATTGTTTTGACTTCTGGCCTGTAAAATATTTAGTACTGCTTTGTGCCACCATGGTATGTAAATAGAACCTTAATCTCCAGTCTGCCTATATACAATGAGTAGACAGTTTAACTTGAAATATACTTACTTTTACAGAAAATACTCCTTATGAAACATACTCTATTCTTTTGTCATATTTTACTACAAAAGACTAAAAAAGGAATAGATGCCAGTTTTTTAAACTTAGTTTGGAAGGAGAAAACCTTAACATGATAATGTACTTTGTTGACCTTTAAAATTTAATTTTGGCCCAAACCGGTTTGGCTCAGTGGATAGAGCATCAGCCTGTGGACTGAAGGGTCCCGGTTAAGGGCATGTACCTTGGTTTCAGGCACCTCCCCAGTAGGGGGTGTGCAAGGGGCATCTGATTAATGTTTCTCTCTCATCAATGTTTCTGACTCTCTGTCCCTCTCCATTCTTCTCTGTAAAAAAGCAATAAAATATATATATTTTTAAATTAATTTTGACCAAATTTTGAAAAGGACTAGAGATGGCTATACCTACTTCAGAAATCCAAATCTGAGTTTATATAAGCATTCAGTCCGTGTGGGACCCCTTCCCCCCATATCTTTAGAACTTTAAAAAATATTAAAACGTGACTTTACCCTTCTCATTTTTCTGTAAAATTTAAAACTAGAAATTAAATTTGACAAACAGAAAAAGAAAATTCCAAACCACATCTATGCTTATTCTGCTCTTGGCTTCTTCCCACACAGCTGTCCTTTAAACTTGCAATATAATTACGAACTTGAATTCCATCATTGCCACTAATCCCACTAACGTACTTGGTCTCCCCCTCCTCCCCGAGGCCACATGGAAATAATCTCCCAGGGCGCCTTGGGTTCTTTAGCAATTGGCTATGTCCATGAGCAACATCTGGGACTCTAATGATGAGTTGAACTATGATGATCTGTCCTCTGGAAACAAAAACGAATTCTCCCCAAAAAGCCTTTCCCTCCCTTCCCTCTCACTAAGCCCATTCATAGCTATTGTTCAATGGAATGACACAGAGAACCTGAGTTAATAGGCCGTGGGGGAGGGGGTGAGAAGGTTCTTTTCCTCAGTTGCCAGAGGAAACTGAAGCTGAGGAAGGAGGGCAATGGTTTGCCTAGATTGATGTAAGTGGCCAGATTATGGTTCAACCCAATATTTCCTGATCTTTGAACTAAAGAGGCAAATAGAAGATTGAACAATTGGATTAGTTTTAATTTAAGAAAGCTTGAATCAAAGACACATTTTTGTTATATTCTCTTTTATCAGAATTCAGAGATATTATCTGGCTGCCTTGAGCCCATGTTCAAAACCTTTGCGTAGAACATGACATTTTGCTGAAATGAATGGATGTATTTACTTGTCTCTAAGTAATACTATGACAAAAACTGGAAAGGGATTATAGTAAAAATCCTCTACGTTGGTACCCTTGTTAATCATTTTAACCGCATTGTAATGTTGTGTTTGGTAAATGTTTAACAATACTTGAGGGGAATTATAGCAAACAACTTCTCCATTATAAACTATAATAATTTAAATACATTAAAGACCAGTTTTATAAGACAAATGAGTTCTTATTCCATACCCTAAGAAGTATTTGAGAAAAAAGGAAATTATCTATACTAATAAAAGCCTAGATGGTCCTTGCACCCTCATGCATGACGTCATCACAAGATGGCTGCCACAACATAGCTGCCACAAGATGCAAACCACCTGAAGCCCCTCGCCCAGGCCAGCCCCACCCCCCAATGGGGACCCCCATCCCAATTGGGGATGTGGCACAATAGGAGGTGTGGCTGGCCTGCAAACCACCCTCACCCCCTCACCCAGGCCAGCCTGCCCTCCCAGACAGCCCCACCCGTGCACCAGGGTTCTATTCTATATATTAAAAGGGTAATATGCAAATTGACCTTAAAAGCAGAATGATCAAAATGACAGCTGGACCAGTCACTATGAGACGCACTGACCATCTCTCAGTTCCTTTCCCTGGTGGCAGGCTCTGATCACCTGATGGATTGATGGGGAACCAGGGGTAGGTGGTAGAGAATGTGGGTGGCACCAGGCCAAGGCCCTCACCTTGCCTGTCACCCCACACACAGAGGGCAACCTGTGGCAGGGGCAGGGCTGACAGGTGGGCGGTAACAATCAACTTCTCAGTCCTTTTCTCCAGTCATCAGGCACTGATCTCTCTATGGTGAAAGGGGACCTGGGGGTGGGTGGTGGTGGGGGGGTGGGGATGCTGTGGGCAGTCAGGGAAGATGGCCCTGATTGCAGGCCAGGCCTAGGGACCGTATCCACGCATGAATTTTTTGAGCTGGGCCTCTAGTATTTTTATAATTGAAACCTAAGGATTTTATAATTGAAACCCTGAGCTAGAGAGTACAAGGCTGGGAATTGGGAGCCCTGAATTTGTGTTCAACTCTGCTGAAAAACTATTTTTGACTCTGGCATACATCTTGACTTTTCTGTGACTTAGTAATTTTATCAGAAAAATAAAGAGATTGACAACAAGTCATTCTCAATTACTGGTCTGCACGCTACTTTGAAAATACAGGTTTTAAAATGCAGATGCTTAGGCCTCCATTTGGGTCCTCTAAGTCAGTAGATCTAGATCTGGGGTGGGATCCAGGAATTGGTATTTTGAAAAATCTGCCCAGGTGATTCTATGTGTTGTCAGGTTGGGAACACGAGACTTTCTGACACTTAAGGCTCCTTCCAGGTTTCACATTCCCCATTCTAACTGCACAGCACTGAACTCAGCTCATCGTCCTGTACCCCGTGCTCACTCCGGAGGCAGGGCATTCAGAGCCAAAGCTGTTCTCATGGGAACTGTCACACAGCATCCTGCTGTGCCCTTGTCCCTAAGTCCAACTGCCCTACATTATGTCTCCATTGCTGTTGGGATTTTGTGTCTACTTGAAAGGAAAGAAATAAGGGAAGAGGGCAAGGAAAGGAATGAGGGAGGAAAAGAAGTGGAGGGGAGATAGTTTGGAGTGGTGGAATATGTAATTACGTTACTTCCTTGAATAACTATTCTTGCCTACAAAAGCAGGTGAACATTTTTTTATTTTTTTTATTTTTTATCATGGCACTTAAGTTACTTTACAACTCTCTTCAAATCTCATCTCCATTTCCTCCAAAGATACTTTTGCTCATGCCAATCTCACTATGTGGAATACATTTGCAGGTGTAGTTTCATCTAAGACATACCTGTTTCTGCCCATGAAATCTTTCTTATTTCTCAAAGGTCCACATGGGCTGACCAGTGCCCAATATGCCTCTGATTCTTTCTCCTGTAATTCCAAACAGCTTACTCATGTCTCCAATAAAGCATTCTCTTGGGCTAGTGCAAATGGCTTTAGAAACACCACTGCCCTTATTAACTGCCCCTTCCCAGCTATTTGAGTTTGGGAGGCTACATACCATTCACTGACTTTAATCATTATAATAAAAATAATATTTATGTGTGCATTACCATTTGCCAAATGTGTTTACATCCATTATTCTATTTGCTTTTTATAACTTTTCTATGAAATACATATTATTGTCCCCCCTTATTTGATAAATGGTAAAGCTGCAACTTCAAATCTTACTCTTTTCCTACCCTGCCTAATAAGGCATTAGCAGAGAGCAGATGCTCAATGAATGCATATTAAATAATTACATGAGTAAATAACTGTTGAGATAAGACATCATAGATAAGCCCATGCTTACATCTTGAATCTGCCATTTGCTAATTGGACAATGTTGGACAACTTAATCTTTCTGAACTTCTGTTTCCTCATCTATTGCATGAAGAAACAATACTACTCTCATAAAGGGGTGTGTTTGTGTGTGTGTGTGTGTGTGTGTGAACTCAATAGTATTAAATGTACAATGTTATCCAGTGTGTGCTCAGAGCAAGTACTCATTATATGCTGATTTCTTTACTTTGGTGAGAGGCAGTGACCATATTATTAATTGTGCCTGAGTTCTGTGCATATGCCTGCAGAGGGTACCTTCATTACTCAAAATTCTACCTTCTCTCATTTTCAGGGAAAAACACGAAGAGGCATAATATTATCATAGTTAAGAAGACATGGTCTATACCATCTGGGTTCTGCACTTATTAGACAAGTGAACCTGGCAAATTACTCAACCTCTCAACGCCTCAGTTTCCTCTCCCATCTAATGGAGAACAGAGCATTTAGAACAGTGACTGGCATGTGATTGACATTTGTAAACTGGCAATTTCTTATGTCATGGAGGCACTTAGCTAGCAAGAGGCATGCTTGGTACAAGGAGGGAATGTTTGCCCATTGAGCGTCCCAACCAAATGTTAATAACTCTTGGAAAATAGGAACCCAAAGTAACACTCTAACCTTGTCATTTCCATTTGGGTTAATAGATAGTAGTACTTAGATAAGCATTTGGACAATAGGTGAGAACTCACATATGTAGGTAACAAAGATATGGGAGTGTGCATTTTGTTCTCATGTATTTATAAATGGAATAGGAAAGTCAATGACTTTTGGTGAGTAACTCCAGTTTCTACTTTGGATGTTTTCACCTGAAATAAAATCTGTCTCTTGCTTTCCCTAGCCCCACCACCAAACAGAAAGAACTAAAAGGAGAAAAAGGTTGCCATACTTTAGAAACTGTTCCTCTGAGTCCGTTATCTTTATTGCATATTATATTAAAGGCTTTATTCCACCTGAGAAATATCGCACACATTTCAAAACTGTAAAAACAGAAAGATATGCTACCTACAATGCCAAAACTATATCAAGCAAAATGTAATAATTCCTCCCTGTCTTTAGCCTTGCATATGGGCAAGAGCATACAGGTGTGAAGTAGAGCAAAGGTAGTTTACTCTGTAGAATGGTAAGTAATGTGAGATCCATGTCCTTGGGAATAACTGGAAACCTGAGCTTTTTATTGCATGGAGTTAATATTTTGTGGATTCTACTGATGTTAAAATTACCTCAGGGAGATTATCTTTGAAGTGGTAGAGACTGAGCTGCTTTTGGAAGGCCAGGTATTCCTGTTACCAAAATAAATACTGCTTAGGCAATGGCAAACACAGGAGATAAACCACAGAAGAAGGGTTTTCCCCATTCTTTGCTGAAATACTGGCTGGTAAAGTAAAATAGGCAAATAATTTGGGGGACACAGCATTTTAATCTTCGTCAAGCGGTCTATACGTCAGCACTATAATTGCTGTGTGTTGATATACGTATGTTTCCCTCTGGATACTTCAAACATCGGCTGATGCCCCTGAGAGAAAGTGTGGTATTTGACCTCTTTCATAGCTTTGGTCAGACTGATTACTTTGCTGAAATGTCTCTTCACTGGAGACCTGACTACATGTCAAGCTCTCCTTGATCCTGCTGCCCCCCCGACCACTCCCCACCCACCTGCATACACACACACAACCCAATTCCCCAACAGAATGAGAACTGATATCTTAGCAGCTCCTAAAGACAAGACCTCCCCCACAGTTCTCAGGTAAATAATTCATTGTCCATGGGGGTCCTACTGTCCCTGTTCTATGGGCTTTTTTCCAAGGGTAACACAATGATAACAACAATAGAGAATGCCCTGATCTCAGCATTTCATATCCATTGTCTCATTATTGCTACATTGGATAAAGAAACCTTACTCAGAGACATGAAGTAATGTGCCTGAAGTTTGTATTTTTTATCAAAGAGACCTCATTGCTTCTGTAGGATCCAGTGGTCCTTTATTAAAATATTGGTACAGTTCATCAAGACAAAGTCCCAAAAGGCTATTTAGCTCCCACAAGTATCAAATCATTGCAGAAGCCACATGGGCTTTGGAATCAAATCTTATTTGAATACACACTATTTCTTGCTAGCTCTGGAGCCTTAAGCAAAGCTACTTAGGTTTTCTGAGCCTGAGATTCCACATTTGTTGAAAAGGGATTCTAAAGCATTCACCTTTAAGAAACCAAAGTGGGCTACTGAATGTCAAAGCATCTAAGACAGTGTTTTAAAGTGGAATGGGTTCAGTCAATTTTTTGAAATACACACTGGAATTTCCTATATATTTCTTTGCTATTTTAATAAGAAGGCCATAATTTGGCTCACTGCATGAATCCGGAGGCCATTGAAGCTCTCACTAATGAAATTATCATTTGCAGCCCTTCCACTTACTGAAACTAATGGCCAATACACAACTTCCTCCATTCAGACAGTCCAGCCAGATTTTTAGTGAAGGTGGTCATACATTTATTGTTTCTAGCAGAACAAAATTCCGTTCTTCCTTTGACTCCGAGACTTTTCTTTTATGTGGCTCTGCCTTTGTTAGAGCAAGATAGGGTGTGCTTTTGATCCTGGCTCCCCTTCAAAAGTAATTTCACCGCTATAAACTAATTCATTATTATTGAATAGCATATTCCACTCCATGCCTCGGGTAATGTACCAGTTTTAGCAAGGTTTGATAAAGCTGAATGAAAGATTTCAAATTGATGACCTTTTTGCCCCTGAGCTCAACTATTTTTTATTTTCCTGCAGCTTTCCTAGTTCTCTGAATATTTGATGAGTGGCTTTGGAAGCTACCCATCAACCCAGCATTGTTCCCTAAAGAAAGAAATGGTCAAGATGTATTGGCAATGAAAGGCACACAGCTCTGAAGCCCTGGTCTTTCCACACTAGCCCTGGAGCTCTTCCTGGTGAACTAGCCAAGTGGTTCCACTGATAACACAAGTACAGACTCCCCAAAGGTATGATGCAATTTCCCCCCCTGCTCAGATCATTCTAATACAAATCCACTCATATACAAGTCCAAACCCTGTAGCAGGGGGTTTCAGGTTTTGGACATTAGATATTCCTTTAAGAATTAAATAACTTGCAAAGCAGGAAAAATGTAAGCCTTCAGGGGGAAAAAAATCATAAACATCACACACACACACACACACACACACACACACACACACACACACGGCTATAATTCTAGAAAGGTCAGTATTGCCTAATGGTTAAGCCTGAGGATTTTAGAGACAGATTGCCTACATTAAAACTCTTATTCTACTTCTGTACAGTTACAGATCTTCTGCAAGTTATTTAACCTCTTTCAATTGTATTTTTCTCACCTTCAAAATGGAAATAAATACAGAACCTATTTTATAGGGCCATTTTGAGATTTAAAGGAGATAAAGCATGTGAAGCTTAGCACACTCTGGGACACTAAGTGCTTTGTAAATTTTTATTGTTATTATTTTAAGGGGGTTAGTGATCCTTAAAGCCTTTTTGTGGACTCCAGGTTAAGAATGTTGGCTATGAAATAGGGATAAAATTCAAACCAAGTAGAGACAGTCCACTTGTCATAAAAGCAACAAGATCCTATGAAAGTAAAGGAATGATCAACAAAGGGCATTAAACAACCAGCTCTGCTACCCTGCCTGGCTCTAGCAAGCAGGACAATGGGTCTAGTCACGTCCCTGTTCTTCCTAAGGAACCAGCCTGTACCAGCCACAAGGGCTTGGCAGCAATGGCTGCCTTCTGCATTGAGCAAACGGGCTTCTTGGCTGCCTGAACCTAAGGAGGCATTGTTCTGTTCTTGACATATTCTTTACAAGAACCGCGGTGTAAGGAAGGGCTGCTGGAAGGTTTTAGTGAGAAAATTTAGATGCCCCGTTTAAGGACTGACGTACAAAACCCTCTACATAAATGCCATCTCTCCGTTGGCTCAGGAGGAAGGGTAACTTGGCTTGACAAAGTCACAGCTCAGGGAGAAATTCCACTGACACTCAGGGGAGCGTCTAAGTTCTGTAGTTTAAGTAAATATGACTTGAAATAACTAGGCCTTTGAGAGGGCTTTTCTTTGGGGATTATACATAGATTTTGCTGGTGTAGTGAAATTTTCTCTTAAAACATTTGCCTTGTGCTTTAAGGCACACTATTTTAGTCTACGTAGATGCTTTAGCCAAATTAGTACTTTTTGAAATGATTGAAATATCTAGCAGCCAGCCATTTCTTTAGTTGGAAGTAGCCACAAAGAGAACAGTGCTTGGAGGTTCTGTATCCTATTGTTTTGTTTAGAAAAATTATCACAGAAAATGGCTGAGTAAAATTACTTTAATATATTCCTTTCTGAATCCCCAGCACCTAAACACAGTTATGAAACCATGTACAGGAACTTAATAACTATTCTCTGAATGGATTTGCTATATATGAACTTTGTTATCACTTAGAGATCTCTGTTTAACACAGGTTTTATTGCTGAACCCCATGGGCTTTGTGGAGGGGAATGAGATGTGCAAACACACGCTATGACTGATACATGATGCAAATTTTAGCCCTGCCGTGGCCTGGAGAGCCCACCCTTCCTAAAGCGGTCTTAGAGTTGATGAGCAGCAGAATCACTGTTTTATTTTCAACAAGATTCACTGACACTTTTTCAACTGGTCTTACCAAACTCTTTGGGTAACACCTGCTGCTTTTGATCTCATTTTACTTCTAACTCCATTTGTGTGTATGGGTGGGGAAAAGAGAAAGCTGGAAATATCTATGTAAAGAGAATTTAGCCATGTCAGAAGGGACTACAGAGCAAATCACAATCAATAATCCACCCAAAGTCCCAGTCACTTAAAATTAATTAAATTTTCCAATGCAGGAATGATGACATAGATATGATGCCCATGACAACAATGGTAGTAGAAGTTAGCACTTATGGAGTATGTACTCTATGTTAAAGATTGTATTAAACCCTTTTGAGGGTTTTCTTTGTCCTTATAACAATCCCAGGTGGAGGATGCTAGTATTTCCCTCCTCTCTTTATAGATAAGGAAACTGAGGCACAGAGAAGTTAAAGAAGTTACAGACAGAGGTAGAACTAGTGTCAAAGTATCAAAGAAATTCTTCATCATCATACCAATATTTCTCTGTGTGGTCATAGACATCTACCTCAGAATTAATTGGGGTGCTCGTTAAAGTAAATTGTTCCAGGTTTATTCAGAGCTACTGAATTGGTCTTGAGGTTGAAGCGCAGGACTCCTCATTTTTAAAGCACACTCATAGCATTTTTTATGGACCCACAGTCTATGAACCATTCTCTGTGCAGCATGAATCTCATGGCATGCTATTCCTACATGAATCAGATTTAATTGAATGATTCTCATTTTTACTATAGAGACCCAACTTATGAGTCAAAATATATCACCACATTTTAAAGAAACATTGAAATAGTCTACCATCAAAAATTTCCTCAACAATTAAAATTATTTCAACAGAGAACCCAAACTGTTCTACTGAATTGATAATATAAATGTAACTGAATTGATAATATAAATGTAACTGCATTGTTTGGAAGGTAGACTTTTTTTTAAGATAGAGTTTTGTACTACTCTGTTTTTTATGTGGATCTTAGGCCTTAATCTCCAAGAGGGAAAGAGAAAGAGAGAAAGAGAAAGAGAGAGAAAGATTGACATTAACTAAGAGAGATATTGATTGGTTGCCTCCCACATGCGCCTTGACCACAGAGGGGATGAACCTGAAACCAGGTACATGCCCTTGACCCAAAATTCAACCTGCTAACATTTGGTCCAGGGGCCAGTGCTCGAACCACTGAGCCAAACTAGCCAGGGACAAATATCTTCTATATAAAAGACTAATATGCAAAGTGTCCCCTTGGGAGTTTGACCAAGAGAACGGGAATTTGCTTGCTTGTTATAAGGTGTACTGACCACCAGGGGGCAGGGTGGAACATGGCAGACAACCAGTGGGAGTGGTGGGGTGCTGAGGGAGTGAAGGAAGGAAAAGGTGAGGAGGAGGGGGTGAGAGGACTGCAAGGTGGTGGCATGTGTGGGTGGAGAGGGAAGGAGGAGGCAGGAGGCAAGGATATGGAAACCTGATCAGCCCTGATCTCCAGCTGGCCTAGGGACCCTACTGGACTTCTAGTGTTTCAATAAATATCTGGCAATATAGTATGTACTGAGAGGTTTGCAAATATTTAAACTCTTTGTAATAGCTTTCCCAAGAATTTTGCCTAAGTAATTAATCACAGATTCAGATTAAGATTTTTATTACAAAGCTGTTTAATGAACCATATTTATAATAGAGAAAAAGGGAGAAAACTTAACTGCTCAACAATGGCTAAATAAAACATTTTTTTAATTTGTAAAATAGATTTTATGCCACTATCAGAATATCAGGTTTTACTAGAAAACTAAAGATATGGGGAAATTCTTATGAAAAGTGTTGCTAAATGCAGAAAAAATTATATATACAAGTTATCTGGCACATGACCATAGGATATATATGGCAATGAACATGTTTTAAGTGTTCAATCTCTATACCCCAATTTTGTCCTTTCTCCATGTATGTTTGAATATAGTGTGTATATGTCTGAATATGGTGTGTGTGTATGTGTGTGTGTGTGTGTGTGTCTTAAAATTATGCAAGAAAAGCCCGGCAGGTGTGGCTCAGTGGTTGGGCACTGACCAATAAACCAATAGGTCACAGGTTTGATTCCCAGTCAGGGCACATGCCCTAGTTGCAGGCAGGCTGATCCCCAGTGAGGGGCATGCAGGAGGCAGCTGATTGATATTCCTCTCTCATCAATGATGTTTCTATTTCTTTAGCCCTCTCCCTTCCTGTCTCTCTAAAATAAGTAAAAACATTTTTTTAAAAAAAACATATGCAGGAAATAATCAACATGTTTTAACATGGCTATCCTGGTTATTTATCTTGGTGATCACAGGTTATTTACACTTTGTAACATGTTATCTTTTGTAGTTTCCACATTTTCCACGATGAATATGCATTTATTCTGAATTTAGAAAAACACATGCTATTATAAAACAATTCGATGAGGAGGTACTTTTGGAAATACATGTATGATGTAAAGTGAAGCGTGCCTGCATTCCGGTCCTCACGAACAAAGGGGCTTCTGAAGTGCCTCACCTGTGTTCCTGCCAATGGCAATTATGCCGTCAGGGAAACTGCAAACTCAAATGCCACAATTATGAGCTTGAGCAAAGAAGGATGTATTGGAAGTGGCAGGCAAATCTAATGGCCAATCTAATGTGTGCCTTTGCCTAAAAGGGAAAGTAACATGGCAGTAACTGGATATTGCAAATAAGTGGTCAAAGGATTCCTAAATAAGCAATATACATAAGCCTTCTTGCAGCACATTTTTCCTTCTGGGATCCGTGTCAGGCTCATAGACATGGAGGCAGCCAAGAAACTTATCTGTTTACCTCTAATTTATTTTTATAACTGCACATACCAGCAATGGGAGAAAACATTTTGTTAAGAGAAAAATGAAACTGGCCATAAACCCCCCGAGTTTCTGAAAAATCCTAACAAACCAAATCTCTACTTTCATGCAGATGTCAAACCTAGCCTCATTAAAACTTTATTTTCAATTGAGTTCGCATATGTGCGTGTGTATTGGAACCTTGAGACGGCCTCAAATCCTGGCTCTGCCAATAGCTTTGTGCCTTTGGGCAGATTTCTTAGCCTCCCTGTTTCTTGGTTTTGCCATCTGTCAATGTGGACAGTCTTTTATGCCAAACAGGCTGGGTGAGAGAATGAGAGTAAAGCAGAGAGCAGAATGGCAGGCACACTGTAAATACTAAATGCAACTCAACTTGATCCCTTTCCCCACATGCTACAAAGTAAGATGATCTCAACTTATATGTGGAATCTAATGAACACAATAAACTGAGGAGCAAAAGAAACAAAAGCATGGATGCATGGAAGAAACTGACAGCTGTCAGAGAGGATTGGGGGCGGGGGGGGGGGGGGGACTGGATGAAAGAAGGTGAAGGGATTAACCAAAGAACATATATGCATAATCCATAGACATAGACAACAGTGCGGTGATGACCAGAGGGGAGGGGGGCAGGGGGCTAGGAGGGAGGCAGGCAAAGGGTTGGGGAGAAAGGGACGAGGGAGGGTTAGAAGGGAGGTGGGCAAAGGGGTGAGTGGTGGAGAATGAGGATATCTGTAATAGTTTAAAAAATGAAGAAAAAATTTGTAGAATTTTTTTTTAAAGAAAAATTTTCTTTATTGTCTCTGGTGAGTTCTGTTCAGGTGATGCTCACCAGTCAAAGGCAAAACAATCTACAGAGTCAGCTTTGTTTGAACAACACCGTGGCATCTATTCAGAAAGGTACCCACCTCTTTTCTTTTTAAATATTGAGGCAGGCCTCCAAGAGGTTTTGTTAAAGCCAATGGCAATAAACATGTTTCAACCTCTGTTATGCTTCACTGTAGACTCTGTGTGTGGTTAGGTTACGAAACAAGAGCTTGACCTTACAGATATTTAAAAACAGTAACAAAAATATACAGAATAATGTTAACTCAGTGTTCATTATCCTAATAAAAACACATAAATAACCAAAAAGAAAAATACAATTATCCATCAGACCTTCTATTTCTTATTCAATAATAGAGGTCACTGTCACAAATCTAGTCAAAACCAACTCTGACCTTAATAAATCTGCTATAAAAACATATAACCATTGGGGACTATATTAACCTTATGTGATATTTTCAACCATGATGACTAGTAGTTGAATAATTTTTTATTTAGGTGCTCTTGAGAGAACAGTAACCATCTATGGAAGTATTCCACATGATTATTCCTCCTTGAAAGGAAGGCTAGATCTACATGCATGTCAACATACTCATAAAAAGTAAATATGCAATCAAAATAGTCAACAATCTGAAATCACAATCATTTTTATAGTCCCAGATGTTGATCTTTACCCAAATAAAGTGAGGCTATTTTATTTTTTGTCAGAACTCTAAAAATTAAATATTTAAATCACTCAAATATATAAGGAAATACTCTATCACAGCATAAGTGTAGGTATATGCATGTACACATATGCAGTGTTGCAGGCTGAGAATCCGGTTAGATTTTGTAAAAAGTATTATAGTTATAAGCTATACTGCCTGTATAATACATCTTGTCTGTTAAACCACCTACACCCACAAACACATATACACATACACCATTATAATATAGCTTTCAAAATTATTTCACATACCTGACCTCATCTGAGCATAACAGGAACCATAGTCTAATTGAAGTAAATGCCTCTATCATAAAACTAAGTCAGTTAATTAGTGACTATAAAAGCAGTTGATTTATAAGCCTATCTATTCAATAGCCATGCTAACTGAACTAATTAATGGCATGTGTCACGCAAAGCTTGTTGAATTAATAAATGCTGTTACATTAAAAGGCATACAATAAACAACTTCTTTAAAGCACAACATTGTGATGAGTCAAATATTTCACTCAGATACGTATTATAGTGTTCTGGAAGAGTGCATGGGGGAAGGCTCAGCCAGCACTCTGAGGGAGGAAAGTTTAACCTTTATTTCTCGATGTGCTAGTCCAGGGGAATTCTGGATCCAAATTCTGAACTGAACTTATGGGGAGGCTCTGGCCTCTATAGCTCCTCCTGTGGGGGGCTCTGCAGCTCAGTCCAAGTCAGTCAGAGTGGGGAGTAAGACTACAATTTTAACCAGACACTCAACTAGGTTGCAAGATTCGCCCCACCCCCATCTTCCTTTTCAATATTAGAGCGAATCATCTCTCAAATTTAAACAGAAAACATGTTATATAAGTTTATTCTTGTTATTTATATACATTTTGAGAGTCCTTGAATATTAGTATATAGCATCTATTCAATAAATATTAATGAATAAAGAAATGAAGGTATAAACATTTTACATTCTTATAGCAAAATTTGTATGTAGTTAAAACCTAGAAAAAAAAGAAAAGAACTAATGTTGTTCATTTACCCATTTTATTAAAAGTATTAATTTCCCCTTTAAGGTTATGTAAAGGAAAAGCAATTTTCAAAGTATAAAACTATGGGTTTTATATTTTGTCACAGAGGTCTCTTAAAGAGCTAATCTCATGATCTATTGTGTGTGTGTGTGTATTATACAACAGATATTTAGTGGCTCCAGCTTGGATCACTGGCTATCTTAACAGAAATTAGGAGACTTTAGAATACAGGCTGAAGTTTTAATTTACTTTTGACTAGCACGCAATCTCAAATAAAGATCACATATTTCAGAAGTTAAACTCTACATAAGTAGGAAATGTGATTCAATATTTTAAAGATAAATTTATACTTTATTTTCCTCAACTATATTAATCATAGAGCCCAAGGTCTACCCTTAATTGATACCACGCCAAAATGAAGAAGAAAAATACAAAGTTCCTCAACCAACAGCTAAGTAAATGTATCAGAGCATATAATTGTGATGGTATTTTCTTAAAAACAGTAGAAATACTGGGCATGATTTTTGCGAAAACAGAGGGAATTGCTGATTTTTATGTAATGCATTTGTGTGTTCAATGCTTGTGGGCATCACTTAATGCGGAAGAGGCCTCCACTCACTGAGTGAGACAAAGAAATAGGAGGCCCTGCCCATATTCGCTCAAGGCTAAGGGCAACCTCAGTGTCCTAGAGCCTCAACAATGAGCTCTTCAGGAAAGGTGGGCTTGGGATAGTTTGACTGGATTGACTACAATGTCTTTTTATGTTGATAAAACAGATTTTAATTGGTGGACACTTTTTAATATAAATGTAATGTAACCATAGGCCTGGGACATTATTGATCAAGGATTCCCTTGATTGTACAGTAGTCACTTGCTTGAAAAATAAAATCTTGTTGGACAGGTGGCCTGGATGACAGTTCCTGCAACCTGCTCTCTACTCTAGCATTGTTACTTGAACTTCACCTGCTCCTCCCTGGTCTCTAGACATACTTTTTATTTTAATCAGGGGCAAATTTAAGAGTCCTCCAGCATCAGCCTGAAGATGCTTTCACACCACTGTAGCCATAGTCACCTTGAATGTATATAAGTCCCATCTCTGATTACTGGCTTCAGCTTTGAAACCTGTGCCTGTCTTCCTTTCCCAAGACTCCAATTTACATGACATCCAGATGTGGGCCTGAGTTGCTTTGTTCCTATTCCACCCCGAACCACAAAGCTGGTATACAAACCTTCCTGAGGTCACATGATCAAGAGCAGTGATCTTATGGGAGAATATATTTCCACTAGTAAAAAAAGAAGTGCAAGTACCTCTATCATGTACTTATTTTTAATAAGTTACATTACATTGTTGTTTTCTTGTACCAAAATATTATCTATTTTATAAAATATATAACAAAAAGAAATTTTGAATCAATAAGGAGATATATATATATATTTTTCACACTCTAATAAGTTGTCTTGTCCTCATCCTCGGCATATATTTCTAAGACTCACTTTCTCTGAGCCAGTTGTTAGGAAACTGTAATATTTTGTCTTCAAATATCAGTGGCAGGTGACACTGCCACTGTGTCTGGCAGATGGGACTCTCCGCAGTGCCCACTGGGTAGTGCACTTAGTCCACTGCACTCATTGAACACCTCCACCCACCTACCACGCTCCCACCAATGTCTGCTTTATCCTCGTGGGAGGGCTCATTCCAGGTTCCAATAGCTCTCATATTGTCTTATCCTCATGTAATGAGCTAACAAGTCTCTGGGATAAGAGAGGATAATTGTTTTTAGAGGGATTACCATACAGATACAAGCAATAGGAAGGTTTCAAAGGCAAATGTAAAAATAGACGATTAGAATAGTTACAGCATGTTTCTATCAAAACACAGGTGTTTTTTGTTTGTATGTTTTTACTGGTTACTATTACAATGTTAATTTTAAGATGTAATTTTAAACCCAGTAAGTGTAGACATGATAGACAATATGCAAACATTTACAAAGCAAAAAGTAAAGTAGGATATATTTACTAATGATCTTGAAACATATGACTAACTATTTGGGAGTAAAATACACTTGGATCTTTATCTTAAAATAAATTTCTAACAGATTAAAGAATTAGGTAAAAAATAAATCCACAAATAAAGAATATACAGCTAAATATTTATTTGCTCTTAGTGTAGGGAAAAACCCTTATATTGTTAAAACAAAAAAAAGTTACAAAAGAAAAAAATCAATAAATTTGACTGTATACAACACCATAAATAAAAGTAAAAGGAGAACTAAGAACTGGGATATATAATTATAATACATGTGGGATGAAAAAAAAAGTCACATGTACAATATGTAAAGAACTTTTGCAATTAAGAAAAACTATACAGTCACAGTAAAAAACATCCCAGCTAATAAGTAAATAAAGAATTCAAAAAAACAAAATGCTGATATGTTTGTTTTTTGGGAAAAATTAGAAAAAGCCTAAATATCCAACAATAGGCAAATATTTAAATTATGAAATATTTTTCAGGCAGAATATTATAAATACACATTAGTAATGCTTTAAATATTAGCAAATGATATGGGAAAATGCTAAATTTCAAAAAGCTGGACATAAAAGTATATGATCCATATGGCTGCTATTAGTCCCATTTTGGCTTAGAAAAAGACTGAAAGAAAATATTCAGCATTTCACAGTGGTGATTTTGGGAAGTGGGGAGATTATGAGTCATTTATATTTGTCTCTTCGTTTTTCTTTATTTTTAAGAGATCCTAGAGTGCACAAGGATTGCCTCTATAGTAAAAGTATTGTAATAAAATACGATATGTGGGGTTTAATGTGCCTTCCCTGTAAATATTTTATAGATTTTATGGCAAGAAATTTAAAGTTAGTAATGTTTTTCTATTTGAATAGAATACAAAGGAGTTCTCAACAGCAGAAGTAGTCAGACTCCGTGAAATATATTTCCTAGTTAACTTGGGGCAAGCCACTATTGTGCTGTCCCTTGTTTAAAAAGCTGTATGAAGGCGGTTTCCCATGGGCAAGCTTCTGAGAGACAGTACGGCAGAGCTGTCAAGGGCATAGGCTTTGTTGCCCAGCAGCCTGGGCTGATGTTCTCGCTTCAGTGAGCAAAGCACTGCAACAGTGCAGAAGGCGATTGTGCCTCTGCAAGATTCATCGGGACTAGTCTCCCTACACAGATGCCACCAAACCAAGCAGGAGGGGGCAGAAAATGGGGCCAACCTCATTTCTAGTGACTAAATAATGACCTCATGCATTATCCATGTCATCTAGATTATAAATTGAGAAGTGATAGTATGCAATGGATAGAATAAGATCCAAAAATAAACAATGCCCTGGTGATACTTTTCCTCCTTCCCTCCCTCCTTCCTTCCCTACTTCCCTCCTTCCCTTCCTCTCTTCCTCTCTCCCTTTCTTCTCCCCCCTCCTCTTCCCTCCCTCCCCCCTCCCTCCCCCCTCCCTCCCTCCCTCCCTTCCTCCCTCCCTTGCTTCCTTCTTTCCTTCCTTTCCTGCGTGCCTATGCTCTCAGCATAACAGTATGCAAAATACAGTCCCTGCTCAGCCAGGGTCCATAGCAATTGCTATTAGATCTTGATCAACAGTAAGGTCACATTCTCTAGTCATGTTATACATTAAAGTGTCAAAAAATATTGCCTTTTTTTATGAAAGAGAAAAGCAGGCAACTACCCTGTTTCCCTGAAAATAAGACTGTCTTATATTAATTTTTTCTCCTAAAGTTGCACTAGGTCTTATTTTCAGGGGATGTCTTATCTTTCCATGCTCTAGGTCTTATTTTCGGAGGATGTTGTATTTTCGGGGAAACACGGTATTAGGTTTTACAACACAAAATTCTTTGTTAACTCTGTTGACATTTCGCAAATGAATTACTAGTTGCCTCGTGGCAGCAAAATCTCTATTTCTGAAAAAAGATGCTGTGATTAATCAGTGTCTTTTCCTAGAAAATAAACAATAGTCCTGCCAAAGGGAAAATGTATCCATGATTTGAAAGGAATACTTTTTTTTTGTAAGATATGACCAATTTTAAATAAAATAAAAAATATTAAGACTTCTCTTTAGCTATGATCATCTTCATAAATTAATTTTGCAGGAATAGATTGTTAATAGACAAGTTAATGGAGTTAGAACTGTTCTGGTAGCATCTTTGTTAATAACATCATTCAATCCCTCCATCCCCAAACACAATCGTCATACATAGTATATCTATTTCTCATTCCCATAGTTCTCAACCTTTCTAATGCTGTGACCCTTTAATACAGTGGTTCTCAACCTTTCTAATGCTGTGACCCTTTAATACAGTTCCTCGTGTTATGGTGACCCCCAACCATAAAATTATTTTTGTTGCTACTTCATAACTGTAATTTTGCTACTGTTATGAATCATAATGTAAATATCTGTTTTTTTCAATGGTCTTAAGCAACCCTGCTAGCAGTTTTCAACTGGACCACTGATATATAGAGCTTAAGACCATTGGAAAACACACACAGAGAGATAGAAACATCAATGATGAGAGAAAATAATTGATATGCTACCTTCTGCATGCCTTCTCCTGGGGATCAAGCCTACAACTAGGGCTTGTGCCCTGACCAAGGATCAAACTGTGACCTTCTGGTTCATAGGTCGATGCTCAACCATGGACCACATTGGCTGGGTGAAAGCATATTTATTTATATCAATAATCTATGTATATTTACATAAATGTGAATGTTGTGCCTTAACTTTTTCATTAAAAAATACACCTAGACTAAACTAATAATGATGCAGTTATTTGAAATAATTTTTTCACCTGTAAAATAAAATGAAAATATAGCCACATTGGAAAAAAATACAAAAGTTAAACATAGAGGTACCATTTGAACCAGCATTTCCACTACTAAGTATATACCCAGCAGAAATGAAAGTATATGCCCATACAAAAGTTTTTACATAAGTATTTATAGCAGCATAACTCATAAGAGCTAAAAGGTGAAATAATTCAAATGTGTATCAACTGACGGATAAATTAACAATCTTTGGCTTAGCCATACATTGAAATACTCTTTATCCATAAAAAGGAATGAAATGCCTGTACACACTACAACATGGTGTAAACTTAAAAACATTACACTAAGTAAAAGAAGCTAGCTGTGAAAGGCCAATGGTTTTATGATTCAACTTACATGAAATATTCAGAACAGGCACACTTACAGAGGCAAAGCGCAGATTAGTAGTTTCCTAGGGCTAGAGTTGGGCAGGTGATGGGGAACTAGAAGGTGATAACTACAGGTTACTTAGTTTCCTCTAGGATGATAAAATGTCTTTAAACTAATTGTGATGATGGTCACACAACTGTGTGAGTATACTAAAAATCAATGAATTGTACAATTCCAAAGGGTTAATTGTATGCTATCCAAATTACATCTCACTTAAGATCCTCCAAAAAGGAGCAGAAAGCATCTTCATGTACTAATATACCATCAAATGAAAAAAAATAGTTATAAAATATTCCATTTTCATTGTATATAAATTGTTCAATCAACCCCATACTGATTGACACATAGGCTGTTTCTACTCTTCTAATTACAAAAACTGCTACAGAACACTTTTTGTACGTATATTTTTGCACCTATACACAGCATATAGGTAGAGTAGATTAAAAAATGAAGTTGTTACGTTAAAGAGAGACAACATACTATATCGTTAAAGTAGTGCAACAGAAGACTACTCCTTTAGTTTGTTGAAAGCTGTAGCAGCTGTTAAACTCCAAACAGAGGTTAATTGCAATTACTGAGCAAAATGCATGTCTCTGAAAAAAATTAAATGAAAATTTAGGGTTTTCCCATTCTCTCTCATGAGATCATTCAAGATGAGGCACAATAAACTCTTTTTAGAAGAAATTCAGACAAAAACCAATGGTTTATTCTATGTAACTTCTGGAACTCAAGAAAGCAAAGCCTCCTTTTAATAGGCATGAATTTATTTGAATTTATTATGTGGTTTCCCAAATGCTGTGCACATTTAAACTGACTTTTCAGCCTCAAAGTAGGAGTCTCACAGTAAAGCAACAAGCAGACTGTCAAATTACAGCGGGGAGGGGAGGGAGATCTGGGGGAGATAATAGATCAACGGAAGGACTTGTATACATGCATATAAGTACAACCAATCGACATAAAATTCTAGGGAGGGAGGGTATGTATGGGAGGGAGGGGGGCAAAAAAAATAAATGTCAAGAGCCTTGAAATAGATTTTGCAATAAAAATATTTTGATAAAAAAAAAGTAGGAGTCTCAGAGAAAAAGGATGAAGGAATCTGTTTCAATGAAGATGAATATCAACTGCCAAGACTGGATTAGATTATTTGAATTCTAAGAAAACAAAACTGTCATCTAAAGAAATGCTAAGCATCAGGGGCAGCAGTAAACTTAATAAAACGTTACCGTGTGATGTTTTCACGGTGCACAGAGATATTACTGAGTGTTCATGGAACACAGGGGCTATGTTGGGATGTATTCCTTCCCTTTCTTCCTTCCACTCTTTCTGGCTCATTTTGGAGTTGTTTTTGCATGATTCTGTTCAGTTGCATTATCATCTCTACTTCAATGAACATACCCAGGTAGAGGAAACTCTGTTGTTCATTATGGTCACAGCATGGTGGATGATAACTAACAAAATATTATGGTTGATTGAATGTTGGTTTTCCAAAAGAATTAGAGTGTAATATATTTCACACTAAAACTTTAATTTACTTATTTTTGGTTGATATTGCTTCTGCCATTATTTGTTTTTTTATGACCCACAAACTACTTGAGAACTTAGAGGAAGAACACAGGATGATGGGTAATGGGTTTTGGTTAACACAGGCCAAGAGTGTATTTGCTGTTCAGAGGTGATAGAAAGCACTCATGAACCCTTAAAGGTGGCCAGGGAAAAGAACACTGCATATGGCAGGAACAGTCTTGTCTGTCAGAGCTTCTGTCTGTCTATTGCATCACTCATCTTGTCACAGTGGGGATACCCTACGATCAGCTGAAGGCCAACATTATATCCTCTGGGAAGATGATGTAACCAGTTGGTGTAACCATTTTTTTTTTTTTTTAATCCTCACCCAAGGATATTTTTCCATTGATTTTTTAGAGAAGAGAGAGGGAAAGACACAGAGAAATATAAATGTGAGAGAACTCGGTTGGTTGCCTCCTGCATGCATCCTGATCAGGGAGGGCCTGGGGAGGATGCTGCACCTGAGGTTCGTGCCATTGCCTGGAATCAAACCCAGGCCGATGCTCTACCCACTGAGCCAAACTGGTGAGGGCTGTAAACATTTTTGAAACACATGTATATTTATTAACGCATTTCATTTTTAAATTCAAATGTTAACTAAATATAGCCCATAGAGGCATTAGAACACTAAAATAGATGCAACCATAGACAAGAAGAATCCAGTATGGGTTTCCTGGTGGGCAACCTGCTACCTAAAGTCAAGGTAAATGTACTGTGAGAAAATACTTTTTAAAGAGTGACCATAGGGCTAAATAGTTCTTAGTGATCTCCGAAAACTCTTTCTTTTTCTTGGTTGGGAGAGGCATTGAAAAGCTTAGTTAGCCGAGACCGGTTTGGCTCAATGGATAGAGCATCGGCTTGGGGACTGAAGGGTCCTGGGTTCAATTCCGGTCAAGGGCATGTACCTTGGTTGCGGGCACATCCCCAGTAGGGGGTGTGCAAGAGGCAGCTGATCGATGACTCTCTCTCATCGATGTTTCTAACTCTCTATCTCTCTCCCTTCTCTCCTCTGTACAAAATCAATAAAATATATTAAAAAAAAAAAAAGATTGCCCAGAGAATTGCAACAAATGATTAAAAAAATAAATAAATAAATAAAAAAGTAAAGCTGAGTTATCTTTAGCCTAAAAAAATGTCCTTCCAGTTTAGCAAGTCAAATTTTGGCAAGCTCTTCAACTTTGGTTAAGGAAGATAGATTTGCAGCATAGCATCCCGAGGGCATTTTTACTTCAGAAGGCTTTCCTTGTGTACCTTGGTGAAGTTCACTTTCTCTGACCTTGGCCCATCAGGGTTCTCGGGCACACATTCTTGCACCAGAAGTTGGGACAGATAATATTGGAAACAACCTAGCCAAAGACCAACACTGAGGACAGACAGTGGGAAATCCATTATTTGAGGATTTCCAATTTTTCACTGGATATCTGAATGTGAGGGCCAAATAAATGTAAGGTATTTACAGAGCATTCTTCCATCTATTTTTTTTTTAAATGACTCAAAAAGATGGTCTCTGTTCTTCATGTATTCTGTATAGTCAAAATGCTATGTATCTGCTGTAATCGTAATTTTTGCTCAACTGGTTCTTTTAGTTTTCAGTTTTCCTGACTACCCTAATTAATGTACATTTCCAGGATACACACACACACACACACACACACACACACTAACTCTGTCCTTTCTGTATCCTCTTCATTGCATTTATTAGATTGGAAATCTTTTATTAATTTAATTATTTTTGTTAAGTTAGCTCCATGAAGGGGGAAGGCACCATTGTAACCCTAGTGCCTAGTACATAAGAGACTAAATATATATTTGTCCACATAGAAATATTTAGAAACTACCCTAAACAAAACTATAGAAAAGTATCCTAAACAAAAACTTTCTCAAACTATTTTCTATAAAAAAGCATATGTATCTCTATATTCTTGTGGCATCATTGTAGGTTACTATCAAAATAAAAATAATTCACGTGTATTTAAGAACTGAATCTCAAGTAACATATTTCTAAATACGATAATATTGAGAAAATTATCTATCTATCTATCTATATATATATATATATATATATATATATATATATATATAAAGGCTATATCAAGAAGTTGATTTCTTCTACATTCATATAAATTTATTTCATAGAATAATAAATTTATATTAAATATTAAATTATTAACCTTTAAATTAAATAATAATTAAGTTTTGCTTCCAACTGTAATGCCATTTTCTCAGTAAAATGTCTATTATTATTTCACATTTAAAGATCTTATATGAAAATCATATACATGTCATATCATATGCCATTGTAATACCAGTTACATCCTTAAATAGTAACTGGTATTAAAGAATAACTTGTGTCAAAACTAGCATGAGCTCAGCCCATGGTCGAACCAGGAAGTTATGGTTCGATCCCACATCAGGGTACATGTCCGGGTTGTAGGCCTGATCCCCAGCAGAGCATGTGCAGGAGGCAGCTGATCAGTGATCCTCTGTCATCATTATGTAGCTACCTTTCCCTCCCTCTCCCTTCCTCTCTGAAATCAATAAAAATATATCTTAAAAAAATGGGTATGAAAACATACACAAGAAAAATGTCAATAGGCATCTTTGCCTCTTAATAATAATAAACTGGCTCATATTTATTGGATTTGCTGTGAACCAGGTATTGTGCCAAGAAGGCACTTTCCATGTATTCTTTCATTTAACCTTCAGAGGAACCCCATGGGCTGTCTTTCTCCTGGTCCCAGATCGCTCAGTGTGTAAATGGAGAAGACTAGTTCTGAACTCAACCTGACTTCAGGAGACACCTCATATCTCCTGAACATGTTCGTAATTCCAAGCTGCTCCTGAATTATAGCTCAAGCCTATGATGTTTTCCTATGAACTACAAAACAACAACAACAAAAACATACACACACAGAGAAATACTTCAAATGCAGTCAAGCAGATAAGGTTTGACATTAAAATGATATCAAGGTTTACAACTAGTTATTAGCTTTTCCACAGAACAAAAATATATATATCTATTAATACAAAGATATACAGGGCATGACCATTTGCCCTACCCTCCACCTCCCACGCAGGTGCAGGAAGCTTAAATAGGCTTCATCAAACTTTCTAAGTGTTTTTTTTTTCTTTCTTTCTCTAAAATGGTTAAAGGGTTTCTAAGGTAATTGAGAAAAAAGAAGTCAATTCTTTTCAAGAGAACAGATTGTCATTACATGCCACATAACTTTCCACCTACTCACCTACCAGAGTTACTCAGAGTCCCTCCACAAATCTTTCCTAAAACACGAAGCTTATTCTCAGGGATCAGTCTATTTTCTATTACTCCGCTTAGTCACAACTCATGTAAAAAATATCTTCTCCCCACTCACATGCATGAATTTATTCTGGAGGCTATCCTAAATCAGAAAATGCTAGGATTGAGAACAAATTTTATAGGTGCTTTCATGGATTTAATTTTATTTCCCACCAAACTTATTGGAATTCATAAGTTTCAAAATGAGTTGATATGCAAGGCACTACTTCTTTTTATTTATCTGACTGCTTGAATCTACCCTATCTCAGCCAGAACAGATTGTCACCAGTTTAAAACAATGACTAGTATACTGAGAATCTTTGTTCCTTTTTCTCTTCCAATCAGTTCAATTTCTAAAGTTGGGCACTAATGAATATAGAAAATCAAAGAAGACTTTAAGGCGATTTTTTATTTAGAAATACTTCAGAAGACACTAAGTTATTCATTTGGTATTCAGTGAAGTCTTGCTTTGACTTCATTGAAGGTATGCTATAGACTCACCCATTTTAGGGGAAATGGGTAGGGGGAGTGGGAAAAGAGTAACCAATGAATTTATATGTGTAGCCCTTGGACAGACAATAGTGCATTGAAGGCCTGGGTAAGGGAAGGGAGCAGGGTAGAGGGGGCATAAAAACATAAACATAGATTAATGGAACAGAATAGAGAGCTCTGAAATAAATCCATGCATATATGATCAACAAAGAAGCCAAGAATATTCAATGGGGGAAAGGACAATCTTTTCAATAGATAATGTTGAAAAAACTGGACCGCCAAACACAAAACAATGCAACTATTTTATACCAAACACAAAACTAACTGAAAATGGATTGAAAACTTGACTGTGTGACCTGATATCATAAAACTCCTAGCAGGAAATAAAGGTGGTAAGCTCCTTGACATAGGTTTTGACAATGATTTGTTAAATCTGACACCCAAAAGCAAACGAAACAAAAGTATCTCATTCTAAAAAGCTTCTGCATAGAAAAACAAAACAAAACCCATCAACAAACTTAACAGGTATCCTATTAAATGGGAAAAAAATATTTGCAAAGCATATATCTGATAAGGAGTTAATATCCAAAATATATTTAAAAACTCATACAATTCATAAGCAGCAGCAACAACAACAATAATCCAATAAAAAATTGGACAGACCTGAATAGACATTTTTCCAAAGAAGACATACAGATGGCCAACAGGTACATTAAAAAGACGCTCAACATTATTAGCATCAAGAAACTTCACATCAAAAATTCAATATCAGCTCACACATGTTAGAATGGTTATTATCAAATGAAAACTAGAGAGTGTAGGTGAGGATATGGAGAGAGGAATACCCTTGCCACTGATTGTAGTATTATTTGCAATAGTCAAATATAAAGATAACCTATGTGCCCATCAATGGGTGAATGAATAAAGAAATTGTGACAGTGACACACACACACACACACACACACACACACACACACACACACAGAGGAATGTTATTCAGCTGTTAAAAATGAAAGCCTGCCATTTGCAATAGCATAGATGGGCCTTGAGGGCATTATGCTAAGTAAAATAAGTCAGAGACAGAGAAAAATACTGTTTGATTTTACAGATGAGAACTAAACAATCAAAGAAAGAAAAGCCAACCAACCAAACAAAATACCCCTAACAAGCTCATAGACTCAGAAAACAAATTAATGGTTGCCAGAGGCAGAGGGTGGGGTGTGGGAGAAATTGGTGAAGGGAGTCAAAAGGTCAAACCAAACAAAACACACAATGAAGAAAAAAAATTCCCATAAAATCTCCTTACCTAGGCACTAATGACACTTTAACTATGTCACCCAGACATTTTTACACACATAGCTATCCATGCACAGAGTATTAACATTTTAAGATATTAATAAAATAAAGAAATATGACTGCACTCAACTAGGATAATGATAAAATGAGCTCATTTAGCGAGCTGGCAAAAGAGCTAGTAGCAGTTATTTGTGGAAAGGAAAAGCTTATTTCTCCTATTGGTGAAGCAGAGCCCTCAGACCTTTTTCAAAATTTAACTAGGACCTAAAATAAAAGTATCCTGAAGATTATCTATAAAGATAGAGATTTTGGCAAGGAATTAAATTAAGTCAAATATTCATTTGGAGTTATTTTTGTTTAAGATTCACTCTTTCCAGGTATTTTTCTGATGTTTCCTTCCTATAAATATATAACATTTTCTAGTTCATATATTCTATATTTAAAAAAAATTAAAGGCTAAATTAACCTAAATAAAAAAGAAATCTATTGTTTTTAAGGTTTGTATAAATATAAAAAATTTAAATGTTTAACTTGGCTGGCATAGCCTTATTAGGAAGTGACTAAATAAACCATTTATTTAGAATGAGAATACCTGTCTAGCCCAGGAAAAATATTTTATTCTAAAAATAATCAAATATTCCAGATTTATTTTAGATTACTCCACCCTAAATTCAACTAGTGAGGTGTTTAAATTATTTTGTTCACCACTGGGTTTATGAAAGCAACTGAAAACACACTTGAATAAAACAACTATAAATATACTTTCTAACCATGAAAATAAAAAAAAATCCCAGGGATAGAGTAGGAGATGAAACTAAAACTCCTCTGTCCTACAGAAATATCTTAGAAAGTCACTAGATTGGAAATTTTATGAAATCAAAGAGTATATATTTTATCATTGTCTCTAAGAGCCAGCAGGGTGCCTGGGGGCGGAACTGGTTTAATAAATATTGTTAAATGAAGCATTGAAAAATGCACCTTTTCTTTTATAACTAATAGAGAAATTACAGACCACCCCACCCCTCTCCCCCCTGGCCACACACACACACACACACACACACACACACCATTCTTTCTCTCCCTCTCTCTCTCTCTCTCTCTCTCTCTCTCTCTCTCTCTCTCTCTCTCTTGATTAAGGACTATGTATTTTAAGATAATGTTTTTGAACAACACTAAAATGAATAATTTCCTGCATGATTAAGGATTAGACCTTAAGTTTTTAGCATTTCAAAATACTTAAGAATGGAGTGTGGAAATATTAAAAGCTAACAATAATGGGGAAAAACAGGAATGCTAACCCTGACTTTGGAGATCAGAGGTTAACTCCATTCAGGATAAACTTGACTCTTAGATTCAGCATCCCAACTGTGAAATTTACCTGATGTGACAGTTATGTTGGCCTTCAAAATGCTCACAGTGAAGCAGGAGTGAGCTTGAAATGGTGGTCTTTGTACTTATCTCCAGCAGATCTCTCACTGCACAAAATAATCATTACCCCACCGCTCGAGTCAGAAGGCCAACCATATTAGCAGGGTGATTAACACATGCAACACACATGAGCATTTCTGAGTTACAAGTTGATGGCATTGAGATGAGTTGCTCAGGCAGGGAGAACATATTGAGTATACTGGGAAGTGTAGGTCCTGGCACATGAGACACGGGTATGGGGAGAGGTATTGAGACCAGAATTGCCAGTGGAGGTGGTAAAATTAGGGTTGAAAGCCACGGGAACCAGGCAAAAATCCTCCCAGCATTACAACTCTTTGACATAGATGGTAAATTCTGTCTCCACAACTACCCAGTGAAATCCTACCCTTAGCAGAGAATCATCTATTAGAGGAAAATTAAAAATAAAAACATATTGTAACACATTCACTGCTCTTATCCACGCAACAGTCATGCTGAATACAGATGATGGGACAGGCACTACACTGGACAGAGGGGTACAAAGATAAATCCAGTCTAATTATTTACATGAGAAAAATCTTAGAGTTATGCAGACATTTCATGTGTATTTTTAGGGAAGAGTATCGTTACCATAGCTATACTTACCAATGCATATACAATTAGACTCCATTTTTACAACAGGACTCAAATAAATAATTGGGACTATATATTTTTTTTCAAGCAAGAGATTCACAGAATCTTTTGTGGTCCAATTTTTTTCTGCCCTCTTCTCCATCCCCATCCCTACTTCCTGCCCCAAGTGCTAAACTCCACCCTCAATCACACCTTTTCACCAGTGCACAGTTGCTAATTATAACAACCAATGCTTTTAACACATTTTTTTATTGGTTACTACTCATAATGAAATAAGTAGATGCCAGAGAATAGGGCATACTAATTGTCTGCTGTCATTTAGCTACTGCATTTTCTATATTTCAAGCCTCTATGCTTTACAGTGAATCCAAAAGCAATGCCTCAGGCCATAGGAACGGATCTAAGGAGTTCTCAGTTTTTGCCTAGCATGGTAAGGTACACTAAACAGGATTCCTATTCAGTCTGGGGCCTGGTAGGGAGCATGAGACTCAGTAAGGAGATAACAATCTGTGAATTACATAACCAAGAATGCACGTTGGGACTAGAGGAACCAGGGATCTGGAGAGGTAGGGAAGGCCTGGCAGTGAAATGACAGCAAAACCCAATCACCAGGCAGCCCAAGCAGAAAGATGACCTGGAGAAACCCTTTCCATGGATGTGCCCAGGAATAATGCCCACACCCGAGGCCCTCTCTGTCCGACAAAACCTCTGCCTAGGACTGCTTCTCTAGAGGAGTCTGATTAACTTTTAATTAAGTAAGTGAGAGGCATGTTAGCTTTGTATTGACTGCTTCTTTGTCTGCCACCTTCTCTATGCAGTTTACTCAGTTGACCCACCTCAACAGAAGCATGTCTTTTTTGAATCACAGTGTTAATGGGATTTCTCCAGAATATCTAGCTTTGGATAAGTGCTCAGTTCTGAGAAGTGCCTAAGAAGACTGACTTAACTTATGAACAAAAAGATCTTAGATATTAAGTGTTTTCACATTTGTAGTTCTTGATTAGTTAAAATGCCCCACTAATACACAGATGGAAAAATGCATAATATAAGCTAACATGTCCTGGGGCTCACAAGGAGTCAGCCATTGTGCTAAGAACCAGGCTTATTAACTCATCTGACTGATTCACATAGATATCATAGCTACAGGAAATATTTTATAATTTTTAAGAGTACATAAATACATGAGTTTAACCGTATTTGCCATGCAAGCTTAGGTAAATTAGTTTACTTCAGAAGGTCTCAGTTTCCTTATCTGTAAAAGGAGGAATAAGAAAACTCTCAAGCTTTATGATGAGGGTAATTCTTGCCAAATGCACAGCTTGGGGCTGCCACTCAGTATATAGCAGTAAACACTCAGTATACAGCAACTGCCATTATTTTTAATTCTATTGAAAACTATGTTGGAAAAACAAAGAGGAGCAAAGAATTTCAGTGAATCTTAGCTACTTAATTCTGTGACTTCCTAAAGTTTAATGATCAGAGTACAGTGTCCGGGAGAGGATTTTGATAAAACAAGGTCTGGAATTTCCTTCAGGAGACAGCTAAGGAGTTATCCTCCATAATTCTTTGCATAATCCAATTCAAGTTTTTGAGAATTCTCAAAAACATGACAGAATTATTATGAGATTAGTTAACTTTACAGACTAAGTTTAAGAATTGCATTAATGTCCCATACAAATTATAATAGAACTGTCTTCATGCATTTGCCTGACAGACTAAGCTTTAAGCTCTCTATTTGACCTCAAATTTCATTTTTGACTTTTAAAAAATATTTCTCCAACCAAACCATTTGCCACATAAGCATTGGCATTGTTTCTAACACATTTTCTCGACCTTACTTGACCAGAAATCTCAAAGACTAGCAAAACTTTTTCCATTTCCAAAATGGGGTCAGGGGTGGGTAGAATTAGATTATAGGTTATTATTTGTACTCCCTTTCATTTAAAAGATTTTATGGTTCTACTCACTGGCCAAATGCCAGAAAGGAAGAAGAGAGGGCAGTTTATTGTCTGACCAGAGAGAGGTCAATAAACTAAAACATGTCAGGAACCAGCTCGATCCCTAAAGAACTGAGCTATGTCAAAGTCCATTTTCTACTTTTTGATACATTTCTATGGTCCCTTGCGTGTGAATCTTGAGAAAGACAGCACACAAACACAAAAAGTAAACATGTTTTTGAGAATGACAAGGTTAAAAGGAAAAACTTGAACAATCTAGTTGAATAGAAAGGAAAAGTTTAAATAGCTGACTACTTTTTGGAATACCGTGAGGCAAAACCATGTGTGGCCTACGTAGTTGAGATGGTAGAGGGAAGGAGATAAAACAAGAACAACAGTAACAACAAATGTGGGATTTAGACCATGTTATTTTCTTCAGCTCTATGGTTGATAAGTTGTGTGACTTCAGCTAAATGGTGTAAAGTAAGTACCAAAGCCAATGTCTAACAGAATGCTCAAAATATGGTAGCTATCATCATTCCAGTGGTTGCTATTCAGACTACCACTATAAATTTAGGACAGTGGTTCCCACCCTTTTTTTTTTGGCCATGCCCTACCTAAGCATCTTTAAAACCCTTCCCCTCCCCTTCCCTCCCCCTGCCCCTGTGTCATATAATTCTTATTATTAAAAAAGTAAACTCTTATTCACATGGAGGAAGCCTAAAAAGCCATTAACTTGGTCTAAACAGGCTTCCAAAGAACATGGTATCCATGAAAGAGAAAAATAAAAGAATGAAAGAATAGTTGAAGTACTGAGGAAGAACTCACTAAGAAATTGTTAAAAAATAATAATAATATGAAGTGATATGAAAAAATAGCAGATAAAGCTTCAGAATATATAATAGAGAACTGAAATGCATAAATATGTCACAATATATATTTATAAACTGTATGAGGCCCTTAGAACCATAAGAAATGCACAAAATTCACTGTTAATAACTCATTCTCGAATTGCCCCCTTAAACATCTAATCGTGTCTCTCAAATCCCCCCCCACCCCCCGGGACGTGTGCCCACATTGGGAACCACTGAACCATTAGGAGCTGCTGTTCTAGCTAGCTGGTGATCCAGTTGCCAATCAGTTAGTTACTTGATGTTCTTCGACAAAGTTGTAGTATCAGAGGAAAGATTACAGCAATGACTAGAATGCCATTGGTTAAAAGCTGACACATTTGCAATGATTTATCCTACCTAAAACAGTATCCATCATATACATTCCTTGACACAAAGAAAAAAGTCTGTGCCACATTGCAACGGAATGAAATCATAGATGACTGAAATAATTATTTTCTGCATTTCACAGACGTGTGAATATTTCATGCTTAAGGATTTAAAGGAGTTGAATTTCTCACCTCGTATGTATTTGAAACAGGAAGGAGAATTAGGTACAGTGGGAATACTCTTCTGTGTGAAGCTTGACAACAAGTACATATTGGAACTATGTTTTATGCAATGTTTCTTTTAACAAGTCACACTGGTGCCACCTACTTTACAATTCAAAATGAGTATTTTGCCCTGTGAAAGCAAAAAGACCATGGAGTCCCCGCTGACTAGCAGCTTTCAAATGTCATAAAGGAGAACCTAATTACCTACTGATTCACCATCCCCACGTCTACTAATAACTGGGAAGAAGTGGGTTAACACTTAAGCAAGGGAGGTTAGTATTCCATAAAAACAAAACGCCTTGATTGTGTGGGTTGTGAAGCATCAGGGCCATTTCCATTAAGGAAGCTCTGGAGACTGCAACCCGGCGTGCATACATTTTACACCGAATGTTTTCATTCTTGTTCTCCCTCCCTCATGTGTAGCAGAGAGGAATGGAAGGATTGCAGTTGTCTCCTTTAATCCTCTCGCAGAAGTTCTTAGGATTGAGATCAGGGGGAAATGTCTTCTACATTCAAACCCATTGAAGGTAGCCTTTGCCCAGAAGGTGGCAATGGGGTTAAACAGAGTAGGGTGCTAGATGGTGGGCATCTGGTTTGAAATGGGCTGGAGTTCTTCCAATATTGACCTCTCCTCTGATCTTCCACACTTCTTCAGATCTTCCTCACAATTTTTTTTTCTGACTTTTATTCTGAAGAACAGTTTACCTTTGTCTTCCACATCCTCACTTATCTCCCAGGAATCTCCTAGAAGAGCCAAACCCATTAGGAGGCTGAAACTGGATAATAAATCTATGAAAATTATATTTCCTCTTATGCTAAGTTACATCCATAGGTTCTGGGATTCTCCTTTTTGTCTATTCTTTTGAAGTACTTTCTAGTTTAGGCCAAATGAGCACATAGCAAGGCATTTTGAGACTTAAGTATATCACAGGCATAGCCTTCCATTAGTTATCCTTATGTGGTTACACTTAACAGGACCTCACTTAGGCTTACTGTCTTTGTGCCCCTGTGGTACCTTAGCCCTTCCTGTAGGTCCTGATCCCTTGTTAGATTTAGTGCTTTGGGCTAGAGGATACCTTAGTTCTACTAACCATTTTCTAATTTATCTTCAACCTCTGCTTTACTTCTTGAGAACTTGGATAACCTCTGGAAAGGCTCCTAAGAAAACCAACACAGTTTTTAATTTAGGACTATGCTTTTTTTGTGACTCTATTCCTCATCAACCTAGTTAAATGCCTCCAGGTCTTTCTCATTCTTGTTCCCTTTATCCAGGCTTTACCAATTTTATATGTTTAATAATAATTATAACTCAGAATAGCTGTACAGATCTTCCAGGCATCTTTCCCTAAGGAAAATATCCTTGAAGATCTCATTAACATTTTCCCTTTTTTGTTTCACCTTATAATCTACTTTTCTCAATCTTGCTTGTGACAGTTGGATGGATCCATGACTAACTATTCCTATACCCATGATTACATTCATGTCCTCATTCTTTCTGATTTAATTAAATTCACTATATGATTGGAATGACTGATAGAGGGAATATTAAGTGAGCTATTCTTTTACCTCTCCTGAAAGGCACGTTTTAGTGATGGGACTAAAACCATGGTATGCCTCAGATCAGTGGGGAAGTTACAGCAGGTAGGACTAAGTGTTGCTCACACATAACAAGTCAATTTTACTCACATGTAGCTTTTGCAGGGCAATGCCACCAAGGAATGTTGCAGGGGGCAATGGTCTACAAATCTTATTCACCATTGACAAGATACAAAACAAGAAAGGTTGAGAATCCCATTTTGAAATATTCATACTAAAGAAATCCGCCCCCCCCTTTGTATCTTAATTATTATAACTCTTCTGTGATTTCTCATAAATGAAAATTGCCCATCACTTTAAAAATCTTTCAAAGTAGAAGTACTTGGACTATTGCTATTTGAATTTCCCAGGAAGTTTAAGTAGCAGCAAATTTGTCACAGTCCACATGGGAATACAGAAAACACAAGATTCTCCAGCAGGAGGGTAGCACTACAGAGCACAGAACTATACAGGATCTTCATAGTTGATTAGCTTAGTGTTTTTTGAACAGTATTCTTTGGAAGCCTAGAGCTCTTTGAGGTACTGCAAGGAGAGAAATTGGGGCGGGGGGGGCGGGGGAGACTAAAGGGGCAAACTTAGGGGCTGTTTTATTGTTATGTTTTTACTTACATATTTCATACATGTGCATGTTTTAAAATTATCTGCATATCAGATTCACAGATAATTTTAAGTCTTTCATATATGGCCATTTATATTAGCATTTCACTTGTGGAAAGCACTCCATTGAAAAAACATGTTTGAAGTTCACCGATATAGGTCACTTTTTTATTTTACTGGAGAGTAGTCCTGGCTATAGAGAAACTGGGTGGCCTCAGACACAGCAAGTTGAAAGTAGAGTGGACAAAAGGCTTTTTCAGGGGAATCTCATAATTTACAACTTTAAAGAGTAAAACTACCCGGAATCCACTCTGTGCGTCCCTAGTTATATTTTAAATTCTCAAGGTATCTTAACCACTTCTAAACACTATGCAACTCTAGATCTATTATGTAACAGCTGTGATACAAACTTAGGTAATAGGGTAGGAAAAAAATCACCACATGGTAAAAACTCTGAACCAACCTTGAAAGCAGTCACTTTCTTAAGAATGTCACCATGCATGTTGGATAGGCTGAAAGCATGCAAATTCCATTTTCCCTTTTACAAAAGCCTCCAAGATAAAACATACAGGATATAATGTTTCAAAGGTGACTTAAAACCCGATGAAACCTAATACAAAGCCTTACAGAGCCTGCAGAGAACAAAGTTAAACTTGCTAACTAACATAACTGGAAAGATGATCTATTCAAAACTAGGAGGCATTGACCTTTTGCTCTTTATTTCTCTATAACAGGAACAGATGACCTTATTTTCTACCAGCACAGAACACACTGGCCCAGAGGCTAAAACTACAAGTCTATCAAATAGCCATTTTTAACATCCAGCATCAGCCTAACCTTCATAGGAAATCAGACCTCTAACACAACAACTCCAATTTATTTCTTCAATCACTCAATAGCTAAACAAACATTTTAACACATTTAGATATATTCACAAGATAGTTTTAAAGTGATTAAAAAATTATAACTTTATAGGGACTTAATCAGGGCTGTGGATAAGTTAGTGTGGATTGATTTTTCTGATGTTGATTGAAGAGAGGCAGATGGGAAGATGTAAAGGACAACTAATCTAGAGCATTGCATCCTTACAGAAGCCAGTTAGCAAACTTCCAAAGGTAGCATCTGGCTTGGAGGCGTGTGAAGGAAAGTAGACAGTTTTGGAGAAAGTGGGCCAATGGAGCAGAAAATAGATTTACATAAGATGATAAAGCCAAAAGATAGGCCCCAAAGTATTCTAAAGTCCAAAATACAATTAACTCATCGAGTAAAGGAATAAATGGCAAATTAGTAGATCTTTCTCTTGGAAAGTCAACTGTTAAAGGATGAAGCAGATTTGGCATTTGAAAAGAAATGGAGGTTGGGGGAAATGGGTGGTTAAGTTAAAACAGAAAAAGTGGTCAGGAGAAGTCATTGTCCCATGAGCTCTCTGGGTCCTGTATGTGCAAAGGCACAGGGAGAGAAGGAGTTACTTTTATTTGTTTTTATTGAGTAAATAAATATATATATGTAAGTGAAATACATACATATATATTATATGTCTATTTATAATATATATATTATATGTCTATTTATAATAGACATATAATATAATATATGTCTATTTATAATATATAATATTATATATATTATATATTATTATAATATAAATATAATATTATATATTATATTTCTTTATTCCTAATCTATCATCTCTATAGATTTTACTATAAATATAAATAAACGTGTATAAAGTATTTGAATGACACAAGAGATAATAAAATAGTAAAACTGTAATCATAGCAATTACAACCTCAGGCCAAACAATTTAGAGGCAGCAGTGATATGCCCAATCCATTATATTATTAATAAGGCACATGTAAGATTAACAATGGGAGAGGTTTCTGTAGTATACAGTTAAATCTAGAAATCATTAGCATAAAGAGAGACATTTATTCCTTACATAAAAAACACTTTGACCCCAACACTACACAAAATATATAAAATTAAATGTAACAATATACACATTCATATATCAATATTTAAAAAAAATGTATTGTAAATTTTGGCCTATTTACTTATGAAAATAGCTTACACAGTTTGGAATAACACAGTAGAATAGTTGTGGATAAAAATGGACTATGACAATCTCAGAGGAGTAGAGGATGTCAATGTTACTAGTCTCTTGAACTAAATTATTGCCCATTGAACCCTGAATTTAAAAATTAGTCTTCCAACACTTTAGGCGAAAAGAAAAATAGGTTGGCTAAATACTCTTTATTCAAGCATCAAATTCTATTCTCACACAGGAAGGATAGAAATCACAAATAAATAAAATTCATTTATTTTATAAATTTTGATTACCCATTTATGTTAGAGAGTTATACAATATGGTAATGAATATAATGATTCTAAGTATTTCCCAGTATTTATTGTTTGACTTAAAAGAACCATACACATTTTTCTTTAAATAAACTCAGGGAGGACCTTATTACATATACTCTTTTATAAAGAATCATAAGTGACTTAAGAGATAATATCTACATCTATAATTTATTAAAGCTCACAGGAATACTATTGAAGGGACAATTCTTGATTCTAGGCCACTGTAAAACATCAGTACAGTAACCACATAAGTCTGTGCTAAATTCCTCATGCAAAAATGTTGAGTATTTATATGTGAGTTTGGCTGCTCATAAATATAGAATACTTGGCTTCTGCTTCCATTTTATCCCCAACCACCTGCTCTCAACCATGCTTTTATTTCCCTCATCTGAAGCATGATTACTGCCACTTCAAAGAGGTAATCTTAGCTATTTACAATCACTACGATAATATAAGATTAACCTCTGAAAGAGCAATAAAAGTATGCTGTAAATAGCTATTTTAGACACAAAAGTTACTTTGTTGGAAAAACGTTCCCTGAGGGCCATATGCTTACAAGCATATCAGGTCAATATAGGGGAAACTGTGCAATACCATATTAGAATACATTGAAATTAATATACTTTTCACTAAGGTGAAAACACTAAAATTACCAAAAACACATAGTTACCAGGAAATATTATTGACAAAATAAAACATTTGAGTCCTGTTATAGAGAAGTGTTTTATTTAGCCACATTGTTAAATTTGGGTTGGTCATATGATTAACATATGTAACATGATTCATTTCTCTAAATTAATTTCACTACTGTGCTAAAAGCCAAGGTGTATCATTTCTAAAGAAAAATGACAAAGACCGTCAACTACCAAAGTGCTTGCAAAGGTGAGAAATTAAGCAACCAACTCAGACAGTGAAAGTAAGTTTTCATTTATAAACTTCCAACCTATTTGCAAGTTTCTTTCCTCCTCTAAAGACGATCACCAGATGAATCTCTCCAGTCCACATGGAGTTAAAACTATGAGCACCCCTGTTTTTAGAGCTGACGAACTGGGCACAGAGCAGAGAACTAAACTGTCACCAACACCATGCTCTCTCTCTCTCTCACAAAGCCCTCACATCAACCCTAATTCTCCAACTTCGTCAGCAATTACTAAATACTCAAGTATTACGTCAATGGTAAAAGGGAAGACTGGGAGAGAGGAGAGAAAAGCATGTTACCAGACTGCCTCTGTCGTCTTCAGGGAACTTGTAGACCGGGACCTTGGCTTCATAATAATACTCATTTTGAAAAAGGAAAAAAAAAAAAGATAAAAAGGAACAAAAGAGAAAGGTCTTCTGATTAACACAGTTCAGCTGTCTTTTCACCACTATAATCCACTTTCCAGGGAGGCTGCTTGAAGAAACCCAGGCTTGCGGGAGCCCAGTGCCTGCCCCCAGGCCGGCACATAAGGAAGCTTCCAAGACACCGGAGTCCTTCCCTCTTTCTCACCGAATTCACTCCAGCACCAGGCTGTTCGGAAGTGACAGTTCTTTTTTCTGTTTGCATCGCCAAGGGAGGAACTGCAGTTCGAATCTATTCTTCATCTGGTCACAAGGGAGACCAGCACAGTCCAAGAGCCGTTTGATCTTGCCTTTTATTTTTGCAAATCCATCGCAGCATTGCTTAAAGTTCCCCGACCTTCTGAAAGCCCTCAGGTAGAGGGAAAGGAAAAGGAAAGAACCGCCAAGTCCGCTAGCACCACCGGAGAGCTGTCAGGGAAGTTCCATTTCGGGGCGACCGCAGGAAAGCACTGCTCTCTGGGGAGCCCAGCAGGCAGCCCGGGGACACAGCTCCGCACCGCGCCCGCCGGCCCGGGCTTCACCTGGGAGTGTAATTTCAGTCTCGTCCCCCGCTTGCAACCTGACTCCAAGCCTTTGTGAATGAAGACTATCATTCAATCTCAATCTCGCCAGGAAGAAACTATTCTTCAAGGGTTGTATGACGTCTGTAGGAAGGCAGTTCAAAACACCGCAGGGAAGTGAGAGAGGGGAAAAAAAAAAAAAATACACCAACCAGAGCGCCAGCCCCGCCTTCTCCTGAATTGCTGAAACTTACAAAGCAGAGCGACAGACCAGCCAGAGACCAGCCAAGCAGACCTCTCTTAAAACGTATAAAACCATGTCCTCCTCTGGGAAATGAGGTGTCTGTGTTATTCAGGGTAAGAATCACGGAGCACCTATACAAAGGAACACACCCCTTTGCCATGGAGTTGTTTGCTAATTACCCTCTTGCAAAAAAAAAAAAAAAAAGTCATTTTTTCAAAGTCCTGTATTGAAGACTCAAATTCTTTGTCAGAGCAGAGTTGAGAGAACTTGAGGATACATTTGGAGCACAGTGAATGAAATGCCTTGCTGTGGGGGCTGGTTGTAGAGAGGCAAATTGCCTCTTAAAAAGTCAACTCTGTAGCAGGCATCATGGCATCAGGTTGGGCAGAATGTTTAAACAGGAAAACTTAATGCATTATTGCTGGACAAGTGGCTGCATGTACTAAGCTTGTTCTTTTGCACAAGGCTTTCTAAATCATTTCTTTTTGACAATCATATGCAAATCGCATTGATTTCTATACACCAGGACCCTGGGCCTGCTAATTCCTAACTAAGCTCTTCGGTGAGAAATGAAGCTCACACCATTTCACCTTAACGTCTCTTATTGTGAAGACCCATCCCCGCCTTACCTCCTACATCTGAAATAAAAGCTGTTCTGTTTCAGTAGACATAGTCCAAACTGAATGCAACTGCTCCTAAGAGAAGGCACATTTGACCACCCTGGCTATCCCTTTGAACATGTGTACAAAGGAGATATATTCATCTGGGTGTGTCAACTTCAGTTATTTGGGATGTGAATTGTCAAGCGAAAATAAAGCGTTCTGATCCCTCAAATGACATGAGTTAGTACGCTGGTGTTCTAGTCTGACGTGGACTTCGTATTTATTTAGCATTTGTAGGCAGGATGTTGGAGTGCAGTTGTGTCCCACCCAAAGGGCTTGGAAAACTAGTGTCATGAGGCATCCCGCCAGAGGCTCTGGCTGCTTATCACAGCAAACCCCTCAACTCCCCTTTGGTCATGCGTCAAGGTGCATTTGTGATTTCACCTCTTCGCAATGGCCCCCAGGCCTCTGGAGGTGCATGCCAATCAACTGGTTTCCGTAACAGCCCATTCCCTTTAGTCCTGTTACATTTTTATTGACGGCACTGGAAGGCGGGTTAACAGTCACATATTTTGAGGAATTCAGAGAAAGGTTTGTGAGACTACTCATGTCTGAGGGGGAGGCGGCTCATGAGAGGACGTTTATCTTATTTTCTTCCTGCATTTTTAACAAGGGAAACGGAATAAAAAACAAACAAACTGAATAAAAGTAAAGCAATTACCATTACTTATTTGGAGCACTGGTCTCTTCTGTGTAAGGTTGCTATGTCAGGGGGAAACAATGACAGTGATCACAGAATGCAATGTTGCTATTTCAAGAAAAAGAAATAAAAAAGACAATGGTCACAGAATGTAATGTCTGAATATTATGCATTGAACTCTCCTGAAATAATCAGCCCTGTGTTCTACCATCCCCCACAAGGCTCTCTGTCCCAGTGAGATTACTTAGTTCATGGCCACTCCCTTCACTGTCACATAGGCAGAAGAGGTAAGTGCTGCCTGAAGTGCTGTTCCTTACTTGCTCAATGTTCCATGCATTCCAAGAATCTACCTCTGAAAATCCTAGCCCACTTATTGGGTCTCTCCTAAACTCAGTATAACAGTCCCAGAAATACTAAAATATCACTTCTGTCCTCAAAGAAAACAAGTTTCAGTGGGGAATCTGACGCTGTATGCAACTAACCAGTGTTAGCGTAAAAAAAAAAAAAAAAAAAAAAAATTCATACCTGAAAAGAATTTTTGTGAATTTATTTGAGCCAAACTGTCCACATATACCGGGAAGCTGAACCTCAATGAATTGAGATAATGCTCCGGAGAATGGAGGCTTACATTGGTATTTGTACATACCAATCCGAGGAAAGGGACATAGGTGAGTTCCATGAAACTCATTGGTGATTGTTTAGAGGTGGGAGAAAGCAAAGCGGGGAAACCTCTGGGATAGGGTAAAAAGTGAAATGATAGGCATGTGCTTCTTTTACAGAGATGGGTACAGGATACTTTACTTTAACATAATTAACAGTTGACAATTAACTTGATAACAGTAACAATGAAGGAATGTCCTGGTGCCATTTGTTGTGCCCTGAGGGGTCCTGGGCAAAAAAGGAAGTTACCAGTTACCCAGACATCTCACACTACGTTATCTTAGAGGCAAAAAGGCAAATGGGCTCAGTAAAGATCTAAGTTGATCTTCTCAGGGAAAATATTGGCCTACGACATGACTACCCACTATAACCTGCTTGTAGTTAAATATTTAATTTTCAGACCATCTTTTGTGGCTACTTTAGGTCTCTGAGTGTGTAAGACTGCCACACTGGCCTCCCCCGAGCTTGCCAGGTTAGCATGCGGCTCCTTTCGCCCACACCAGAAAACTCAAAGCTTCTTGGATCAGTACATCGAGTTTGCTATTACAGAAAAAGATGATCAGTATGAGCAGGCCATTAAGATTTAAGTTTGTAACATGTTGCTTCTTCTCCTAATACTTAAGGTAGTGATAGAATAAAACATAACACAAAGAGTACTTATTCAATATTACAGTGTTTTCTCCACTCTAAGGCAAATTTTCACACAGACATTTCTGAAATAATGTTTTGTAATCTGTATCATGTGATTTTTTCCCTTTGAAAAGCTGCTCAGAGTGGAGCAGATAAGACACTGCCCTCCACATTCCTCTTAGTACACAGTATATGATGGTGTCAGGCTGACAAGGAAGCAGGGACCCAGGGAGGCTGGACTTGAGGAACTATGTGGCCCTGGTCTGGAGGACTTTGAAGAACATGCTTTTGATCCAGAGCTGCTATTTATGGGTAGCATTCCCTTGATCTATTGCATTGTGTAGTGCTGTATAAACTTCTATTTGACTATTGTCACCATAGCATTTCTTTTTGTTTTTGTTTTAATTTTTATTTATTTATTGATCTTACAGGGAGAGGAGGGAAAGAGAGAGAGAAACATCGATTTGTTCCATTTATTTATCCATCTGCATATAATTTATTGAACCAAACCACTATGTCACGTGATGTTTCCTGAACTTTAGTCATTTTGGTCATGACATCTGCCGTTTTGCCATGTTGGCATACCATCTATACTCTTAACTTACTTGACATTTTTCTTCAATGGCTTGAACTTAAATAATATAATTTTTTTAATATATATTTTATTGATTTTTTACAGAGAGGAAGGGAGAGAGATAGAGAGCCAGAAACATCGATGAGAGAGAAACATCAACCAGCTGCCTCTTGCACACCCCCCACCGGGGATGTGCCCGCAACCAATGTACATGCCCTTGACCGGAATCGAACCTGGGACCTTTCAGTCCGCAGACCGACGCTCCACCACTGAGCCAAACCGGTTTCGGCTAATATAATTTCTTTTAAAATATATCTTTATTGATCTCAGAGAGGAAGGGAGCAGGAGAAAGAGAGAGAAACATCAATGATTAAAGAGAATCATTGATCAGCTGCCTCCTGCACACCCCGCACTGGGGATCAAGACTGCAATCTGGAAATGTGCCCTTGACTGGGATTGAACCCGGGATCCTTCAATCCACAGGCCGGCGCTCTATCCACTGGTTCATAGGTCGATGTTCAACCACTGAGCCACTGTGGCTAAATTTAAATAATACAATTTTTAAAGATAACTTTATTATTTTGAAATGTTCTGCCCACTTTCAAATCTGTCTTATTTTCAGATTACAAGAGATATTCTACACTTTTTAATTAGTCATGAGCAGATTTTTGAGAACCATGTCATAAACCAATAAAATATTCATACCCATCAAATGTGCTTAAATTCAGTATTACAGATATTTCAAATAACTTTTAGGAAAAATGAACATGGAATTGCAATTATTTTTTAGTTTCCTGGTATTCTACATTGTACTCTAACATTAACAAGGACAAGTCACTTTTGCCCTAGCCAGCATGGTTCAGTGGCTAGAACATCAGCCTGTGGACTGAAGGGTACTGGGTTCAATTCTGGTCAAGGGCACATGCCCTGTAGCAGGCTCGATCCCCAATCAATGATTCTTTCTCATCATTGATGTTTCTATCTCTCTCACTCTCTCCATTCCTCTCTGAAATCAATAAAAACATTATATTAAAAAAAGAAAAAGAACAAGTTACATTGAATAATTATAGAACATTTTCTTGTTATTGAGGAATATTATATCAATATTTTCCTTCAAGCATCTTCTCTTATCTTATTATACTAGCTAAGTATACAACTGTCCTCAAGGACTTTCCTGTAGGCATGAACTTCCTTGGAAGTAAATTCCTTAATTTCTGAGGAAAAGCCCAGAGTAATATTTTGAAGGCTTCTAACCTTCAGGTTTTCAACCTCTTTTGTAAAATGTCAAGTTAAAATAATAGTTGTCACAATTTTGATGTAACCCCTCTGTTTAATTTTGCTTTTTTTTTCCTGCCTTTGGGTGTTACGTCCAAAAAAAAAAAATCAGTCAAGATCAAAGTCAAACATCTTTTCCCTATTTTCCTCAAAGAATTTTATGGTTTCAGGGCTTATAGCCATTTATAATGTCTTTAATCTATTTGAAGTTACTTTTTAGGAGTGGCATAAAATAGGGGTACAGTTTCCTTCTTTTGCATGTGGCTATCCAGTTTTCCCAACACTACTATGGAAGAGACTATTCTTTCCCTATCATATGTTCTTGGTGTCCTTGTTGAAGATCAGTTGCTCATATAAACATGTTTTTTTTTTTGTTTTTTTTCCTGGGTTCTCTATTCTGTTCCTTTGATCTACAGGACTGTCTGCTTTTGAGTCGGTACCATACTGTTTTTATTACTGGGGCTTTGTAATATAGTTGGAAATCAGGAAATGTGATGTCTCCAGCTTTGTCCACCTTTCTCAAGAATGCTTTGGCTATTTATGGCCTTTTATTATTTCTGTAAAAAATGTCATTGCAATTTTAATAGGTATTGCTTTGAATATTTGCATGAAACTAAAAAGCTTCTGCATAACAAAGGAAACTATCAACAAAATTATTTAGGGTTCTTCACACAATCCAATGTGGGGAACAAGGGACAGGGCACATCCCCAAACCAACAAGCAATTCTTGGGCACCAGCAGGATATCTGAGTATTCAACCCAATCTGACACTATCTATCCAGAAATAGTATCAGATTCCATAGGGTAAGCTCTCAGTCACAAAAGATTGCCCTGCCTCCTACCCCCTTCAGATACTAGTTGCAAGTCCAGATTGTTACCTGTGATTCTGAAAGACTGACTATAAATGAGAGGTTCCCTTGACCCCCTCCTTATGTTCCATTAATTTTTGGCTGGCTCACAAAATTTAGAAAACCCATTGACTTGCTAGATTACGATTATATAAAAGGATATAATTCAGTAACAAGCAGATGGAAAAGATGCATAGGAAGGTATCAGAAAAGGACATGGAGTTTCCAGCTCTCTCCTAGAATGTCACTGTCCCTCCCCTCTTTTCACATGTTCACCAACCATACAGCTCTCTGAACCCCATCCTCTTGGATTTTTAATGGAGGCTTCATGACAGGTATGACTGACTAAATCATTGACCACTGGGGATTGATTCAGATCATCTTCCTTCCCCAGAGTTCCTGTAGGGTTTGGGGCTGAGAGTCCCAACCCTCTAATCACATTATTGATTCCTCAGGCAAGCAATTGCCTCTCTTATTATCTAAAGGCTTTCTGAAAGTCATCATATCAACTTAACAAAGGACATCTTTATGCCTCTTATCACAGGAAATTCCAAGGGTTTTAAGGGCAGTGAGCCAGAAACCAGTGGACAAAGACCAAATAACGATGAGAAATATAGTTTGGTCATCTGATGACGAATGAATACATTGATGTGCCACATAATAACCTTTATGTGACCATGGTCTCATGAGACTGTAATGGAGCTGAAAAATCCCTATCATTTAGTGAGGTCATGGGGCAATTCATTAATCATGTGTTTGTGCTGGTGCTGGTGTAAACAAACCTGCTGGTTGCATTAAAAGTAAAGCGCAGAATCCAAATATCGTTGTTACAAGTCTCTTTTAGAGACTGAAAAGGGTACGGTAAATTCATCACATTGGCATATTTAGATTCTGATTGAAGTACTAAATAATTTGGACAATGATGAAAACTTTGGTGTTGATTTTAGATGATAAAAATGAATTATTATTATAATTTTACATTGGCATTGTATAAGAAAATGACCTTAATTGTGCTGTTGTTGGGATGCATGGTTGAGATGTATAAGGGGGAAATAGGAAATCTGGGATTTGTTTTAAAATGTAAACAGAGGGATTGGGAAGGACAGAGGGAACCAATATAGCAAAATGTAGCAGCCACAGAAACTGGGAGATGGGTACATGGAGGTTCATTGAACTCTCCACTTCTGTGCATTTAAAAATCTTCATAATAAAACATTTTAAAAGGTAGAATTAAAAAATGTATAGCATATACAATTATGTAGAGTACATACTTGGTAATAATTGACTATGTTCTGGTTTATGTGTTTATTACATTACATTTGTAAGTTATTTTAGAGTGCACTCTTTCTACGTATAAAAGTTTGCTCTTGAACAGCGGGCTGTGATAGGCTGGCAGCAGTCTGACACATCTCTTGTTTATTTAGTCTCTTGATTGCATCATTTTCTCTTGTGCTTGATTTAATCTCATGTTGTTTTGTATAGTAACATGCTCTGCAGGCCTGTAGCCTAGGAACAGTAGGCTATACCATATGTCCTAAGTGTGTAGTAGGCTATACCATGTAGGTTTGGGTAAGTGCACTCTACAATGTTAGCATAACAAAATCACCTAGCAATGCTTTTCTCAGAACGTATCCCTGTCATTAAGCAGTACATGACTATATTTATTTATTATAAATTATAATATCAGAAAAATAAAAATACAACCTGTGAGAAGATATTTTTAAATCACATATTTGATAAGATGTTAATTTCCAAAATAATAAATAACTCATACGACTCAATGGCAAAAAAATACAACAACAACAAAAAAAACACCAACCAACTCAAATCCCAAATTATATGATTAAAAACTGAGCAAAGGACCAAAGTACATATTTTTCCAAAGAAGACCATGGCTAACAGGTACATAAAAAGGTGTTTAACATCACTAATTACCAGGGAATTCCAAATGAAAACTAAGAGGAGATATAATCTCATACCTGTATTGATGATGTTTATAAAAAAGACAAGAGGTAAATGCTGATGAAGATGTGGAGAAAAGGGAAACCTTGGGGGCTATTGGTAAGAAGATAAATTGGGATAGGCACTATGAAAACATCATAGAGTTTCCTAAAAAAATAAAAAATCGAACTACCATATGAGCCTGCAATTCTACTTCTGGGTATATATCCAAAGGAAATGAATTCAATATCTCAAAGAGATATCTACACTTCCATTTTATTGCAGCATTATTCACAGTAACCATGATATGGAAACAACCTAAGTGTCTGTCCATGGATGAGCAGATAAAGAAGATATGGTATAAAAACATAGTGGAATATTATCCAGCCATGGAAAAGAAGGAAATATGCTATTTGTGACAACACAGATGAACCTGGAGGACAAGCCAGACAAAGACAGACAAATACTGTACACCCTCACTTATATGAGAGCGAGAGAGGTTGAGAGAGAGAGAGAGAGAGAGAGAGAGAGAGAGAGAGAGAGAGAGAGAATGTCAAACTTACAAAACAATGTATAATGTGACAGGTGTTAGAAATGGAGAAATAATGGCCAAAGTGTACAAGGCTTTAGTTATAAAAATAAGTTCTGTGATCACATCATAAGTTATAAAAATGTCTAATCATTATGTTGTACACCTAAAACTAATATCACACACACACACACACACACACACAAATTGTAACTAAAAGGTAATGGAAACATTAATTAACCTGATTGTGGTAATTATTTCATAATGTATGGGCATATCAGATCATCACATTGTACACTTTATATATTCTAATTACATTTATTGGGATGACATTGGTTAACAGGATTATAAAGATCCAAATAAATTTTATTTAATGTAAAAGTTCTATTATTTGAGACAATGTCTAATAATTAGGGAAGGTATACAGGGTCAGGTTAAATATAGCCTTTGGGGTCAGACTGTGGGTGAAAATCCAGACTCCACTAATGACTAGTTGTTTGATCAACATACTTAACTTCTCTAAGCCTCAGTTTCTTCAGTTATAAAATGAAGATACAAAAGAGTTTTGTGATGATTCAATGAGACATATAAAACCTTTGCAAAGTCTTTGGCATATAATGAGGGCTCAGTAAATAATACCTACTATTAAAAACAAGTTTAAATTCACTAAAAATTAAAAAAAAAGTTTTAAAAGAAAAGTTAATAAATGTGGAGGATAACAGGTTTAAAACTTAAAAGTATCTATAATTATAAAAGCATAATATGCTAATTAGACCAGACATCCTTCTGGATATCCTTCTGGATGATCTTCTGGACAAAGCTGGGTTTTGAGGGAAGCTGGTGCCAGCAGCTGGGGAAAGGAAAGCCTACTCTTGCACGAATTTTGTGCACAGGGCCTCTAATACTAGTATTACTATAATACATTGACCAAAAATAATTGTTTTGTGTTTAATCTTAGTTTAGATCCTGATTCCCTGACTCACTTTACATAATAGATTATAAACAGTTTTCCTGCCTTATGTCTTACGTAACTAAATTTTATTCTGTGTGTGTGTGTGTGTGTGTAGACATGACATTGTAATAATTAGAAATTATTATTTTCATTTAAGAAATTTAAAAATGTTTCAAGCATTTAGTTACCAGACTTCAGGTATAATAAAAGTGGTATTCAACCGTAACTTTTGAAAGAAAAATACACATTTTAATTTTACTATGTTGGTTCTTTTCTCAAAATGACATTTTCTTTCCTTACTAAGAAAAATTTTCATAGTATATTATATTTACAGTTGAATTTTGTCCCTGGAACAGATAGCTCCTGTGAAAGGGACAGGAAAGCAGACTTAGACACTATTTAACCTGACCTTGCATATCAATCTATGCTCTTCTGGGGAGAGAGCCTGTTCATTCCAGACATGCAGTGAACTCTGAAAAAAATAACGTGTCAACACAGAACTGATTTTCAGAACTCCTCTCATGTGTGCCCTGTGTTCTTAAAGAGAGTGCTTTGTCTGATATTTTTGCAAAGAAGTTGAGTCTTGAGGCAGAAGTTGCCTTATGGAAAGTTGAGTCTTAAGGCGGACGTTGCCTTATAGAAAGTTGAAGGCAAATGAGCTAGAAGAGATAATTCCTCAATCCACTCTACATTCAGGGAAGATGGTTATTCCATATGGGGTGAGATTATGGAAAACTACTCCTACCCAAGCCCATGAAACCTAAGGCTTCTTTCAGCGGACAGTTCTTCCCGGAGTCAGATTCCCCCAGGACCTGCTATACTCTTTGTTGACTTGCAGACTTCTCTGTAGATAGTTAATCTTTTTCTTAAGAGTTACCTTATAATAATTCTGAAATAAAACTAATTACAGTGATTTACAATATCAACAAAATAAAAAATATAAATGATTGCAAATGGATAGTAGTCTAGGTAGGACTGTTTAACACCTTTATAGCATACCCAACATATTAAAATGGCCCCATTTCCCACTTTATTCAATAATTTTCCTAGATAACTCTAGAAATGACCTTTATAATTTTGCTTTTCAAATTCAAATTATTTGGCTCCTACTAAACTCATTTTATATTGATAGCTGGCCTGAATTCTCTGCAATCACCAAGCATGCTTGAGAGTACTTGTGAAGGAAAAAATAGTAATTCCCACAAGTTTTTCTTCAAATGCAATAACGTTTTTATGAATATTTATTTGACAATTATTAAAATCGACATAATGTTACACTTTGAACATGCAATTAAACTTCAATCATGCTTTTATAGTTTTCTTTGGCATTTTAGAAGCAATTACTTTATTTTTCAGTTCTCAAATATTTTCCTAGACCCATAAAAAGCTCACAGGCTCGAGACACCGAGGACTATAGTATGTGCCACAGGCAACAGAGCCCTGGACATGGGACTTGGGTGGAAAGGGAATTCTGGGAAGAAGTGATTCATTCATACAGGAGATACAGCTAATATTTCCAGATAGTGTGTTATTTCCTGTACTATTTTGATAATTATGAGTTATGTTTTGCTTTGCTAGTGAGGTGAAGGAAGGCATTGAGAATTCACTGCACGGCTTACTCATGATCTACTGGCTCATACTAGATATCACAGATGATAAAAAAAGAAAAGCAAAAAATGTGGTTGCAACCCTTGAGACATAGTGGGGAGGAAAATATTACTCTCCTTAAGGTTTCCTCTATAGTAACTGAACACATGAGATTGTTATAATTCAGAGTTTGGGTATTTGAATGACCAAACTAATAAAATAATACCGTTGTCTGGTTGTACCAAAATTATTTGTTAAATTGTCCTTTAAAATATCTGACTAGTGACTGATGATCTAAGAGAATTGCTGGGGTCCCAGCATTCTTCCCATAGTGGAGGAAGACGTATGAGAGTTCTTATGAGGGCCACCTTTGTTTTCACTCAGTCCCAGAGATATAGTTTTGAACTGGGGTTAGGTTCCACACATTTAGAGAAATTGGAAACACAAAGAGAAGGTTTTAACTGGAAGAGAAACAGATACCTCTGAATTTAATTCTCTGACTCCCATTCTACGCGACTGCTTCAGTGGATATGCCCAATAGTTTTTCTTTGAAGTGAACTTTGTTTTCTAAGAATAAATAAGATGCATTTGAAATAGCATGGGCTATTCTACAGAGGCTTCCATAACCAAATGCTTTCTTCACAATTGTTGATACCTAACAGGTGCTGTAATAGAAATAACAATGAGTTCAGTGATGCTGGGGAATTCCTGCTCTCCTGTAACCAGGCTTGAGCGACTCTCTGACTCAATGGGAGTCATAACTCTGGTCACCATGGGGCTGCAGGGTCACCACAGTTCTATCAGAGGATGGTGAGTCACCATTTCCCTGTAGGTGCTGCCACAGCAGGGAGAGATCTCCACCACTCTCTCCTATCCCAGAGAAATACACCAGGAAGCAACCTGCCTCCAGCTCCTCGGATCATTTTTGAGAACATTTGTCTTCAACTATTGCTTGACATGACTGGAAGCAGAAGAAATGGCAATCCAGAATTTCAACTCACCCCGAGGAAGTGCCTAACAACTTTTAGATGATGTAAAATAACTGACTGTGGAAAGTTCATGCTGATCTCTGATTCCTAGCATGAGGAGAGACCTACGCAGAAGCTGTTCGTTGGGGTGGCCAGTCTCACTAAGAATCACTTGGAAGAATGCAGAATAAAACCCTTTTGGGTGAGGGATCATTTCAGCAGGCTCCTGCATGGGTCAGTGCCGGCTGTACATTGTACAAATACAGGGGGGACACCTGTTACACAAACCACAATGTGGACTGTGTCTTTGGAATTATGCAAAATGATGGTCCTAGCTTTCTGTTTCTCAAATGATGAGATGATGCAACTCTATTTTTCATCTTCAAATAGATCCCAAGGGCTCAAGTTGAAGCACTGAAGCAAACACACTGGGCGATACAGAGAAAGCAGCACCCAATAGTGTTAGAGACACTGTGAAGTCAGAGTGGCAGGTGTAAACACCAGCATGGTCCTATACTCCAGTCACTCTGTTTCACCTTTCCATGCCTCAGTCTGCTCATCTGGAAAGTGGGTGTAATCAGGGTGGCGGAGAGAATTATGTTAAGCAATGTTGGTAAAATGCTTAAAACTGTGCTCAGCACCTAGTCAAGGACTCAATACTTGTTAACTCATTCTTTAAAATCAGTATTTCTCTTTTGTGCAGTTGTTAGAATTCTGGAATGAATAAAAATTTACCATGGCCATCTTATTATGATTCTGCTTCAAGAATATTTATGGCTCCAGGAGGAAACATTTTCTGTGTGTCCTTTAAGGCTGAGGACTAGAAACAGTTTAATAGGATGCTTTTGGAGGAAATAAATACCAGAATTTTATGACTATCATTAAGAGTTTTAAAATGTTTGTTGTAGGAGTTCTGTCTGCTGGATGCTTTCAAATGTAGCTATCACTGAAGGTTAATAGAAACCAGAAATTGTCGGATGTTGACGGAAAATGATAGGCATTCCAAAAATAAATGTGAGCCCCAACCACAAAAATAACATTGCCCCTCTGTGCCTTTTTTCTTTCAGGTGACACTGACCGCACGTCAAAGGGTCACTGAACCACTTGGAGACTTTTATTGGGGAAATCCCAGGCCCATAAAAAGCCCCTCTTTAAGGAAGTGTGGCTCATTCTCCTGGAATGAGAGCCCAACATGACCAACTCTTCTCACTTGTAAAGAGAAATTTAAAATTATAGGAGAGGTCTTCTCATTTTTAATGGTTCTAATCAAAATCAAAATAAAAACACATCTTGTCTGGCCAACACTGTAAAGCCAAACCAATTAAGTTTGAGGTGGGGGTTGTGTTACAAGATTTTCTTTCAACCCTTGTTTAGGATTTATTGATCTCAAAGAAACTTCTTTGTGAAGACTGGCTAGCGGAATAGTGGGCTAATTTCAGATATTTTAATAGTAGGTATAGTAAATAATAAGAAGCCACTGGGATTAATTACCAATGGTAAACATTTCAGGCCTTTACCAAGAAAAATTTTGGAGAATAAATTGTAATGAAATGGCAAGTGCCTATTCCATCCATGCATAAAACCAATCCTAGTGACTTAGATTTTTTTTTTATCTGCATTGTGACTCTTTAGCTAATTGTTAACCAAAGTATGAGTGACTAGTTGAATGAGTAATGTGGTTAATTAAACAAGGGAAGGTGGAAGGAAACTAGCATTTACTCAACACCTATTATCTACTTGTTCCCACACCACAGGGCCCCTGCCTTGGTTCTTTATATTTCCTCTTCCAAAATTCAAAACAACCATATAAGGAATTATAATTATTCCTTAATTTGTAGCTGTAAGCTGATGTTTGAAGAGGTCATGCCTAACTCCTTTGAACCATGCTCTTTTTTAATACAATCAATGTTGATGTTGCCAAATATTAATTTAGGCACTGTATATGTGTTGTATAATGTATACATTAATGGGATCTCCTAGTTCCTTAAATCTATCACAAAAATCAACAAAGAGCTGGGAGTAATTAAATATATTTAATTACTTAACCTTTCAGATTTTACTAAAGGAGAGATGGGGGTCTGGTGGTTTTGGAGTGGGAGGGGGTCATCAGAGATTAGGGAAAGATTAAGGGATAGCAAAATCTGTCTTGATTTCAAAGAAAGTAAGGGTAGAAAGTTGAAAATAAAACTAGTTCAAATATTTCCATGACACCTTCAGTGTTAACAGCATCCAAGAGAATGTACCAACAAAGCGACATTTGTTAAGTATAACAAGTGTAAAATGTATAACATTCCACATGTGTAAAATGTTCCCTTTCAAGCAAAAACCAACTGTAATTATGATATTATCAACTAATCCAACTTCTAATGACTCCAAAACGATGAAATACTATCTGTTTGAGTATCACACGCTTAGAAGATGGATCAGTAAAACTTGCTTCAGGGAATTTACAGTAAAGAAGAGGGATGGCCCAGCCAGTGTGGCGCAATGGTTGAGCACTAACCCATGCATCAGGAGGTCACCAGTTTGATCCCAGATCAGGGCATATGCATAGGTTGCGGGCTTGATCCCCAGCAGGGCCATGCAGGAGGCAGCCGATCGATGTTGATGTTTCTCATTGATGTTTCTCTCTCTCTCTCTCTCTCTCTCTCTCTCTCCTCTCTCTCTCTCTCTCTCTCTCTCTCTCTCTCTCTCTCTCTCTCTCTCAAATCAATAAAAAGACATAGTTAAAAGTAAAATAAAAATAAATGAATGAATGAACATAGATCATTAATATTCTGAGAAGAAATGAAAGAAAAAAATCCTTGTGGGATGAATAGTCAGGCATTTCAAGGAGAAAGGATTCTGGAGAGAGCTTGAGAGCTGGTAGAAAAGAGGCCCTGTGAGGAATGGCATGGACCAAAAGGACAGGCAAGGCCTAAGGGATGTTTGCAGCAATGTAAAGTGTCATCCCATCAGGACATCTCGATGAAGAGATTTGGGATTATGTAAAGAAAAAACTCTTAATAAAAATGGAAGGGGCTCCCTTGCGGTCAGTGGAAGAGGAATTTATGGAGGAGCCATACTGAAGCTTTGGGCAGAAAACCACACAGCAAAAACGTGACAGTGGATGACCAGGCCCTGAGAAGTAGGTGGGATTTTAAAAATCCCTCTAACCTTGGGATTCCAGGCCTGTGTGTCTTGTTGCTGAAATGATTTAGGAGAACTTCTTAAAATCGTTCAATGAGTCATAGATAGAACTTTGCCTTTTTCTTTCTAAATCAAAAGAAAGCTCAATTAACCGCAAGGGTTGTTTTATCTTTTATTTGGTGAAATCACATTTCAGCTGTTGGAGAAACAATTGTTTTACCACTTAGCTCTAGAAGTGGTAATTGAGAGTGACATTTAAGAAATATTTTCTACAGATTTCAGAAGACAATCATTTTGCTTTGAAGGTTTATAAGTACAAGGAAGTACTTTTAAAGCCCATTTTAATTAAGTAGCTTGTGAAAAAGTATCTTTAAATCTCACCCTAAAGAAGTGCTTATTTCAAATGGAAGTCTATGGAGAATTTAAGTAAACATATGATTGTACATTTGATTTTGTAATAAATTAAATGAATTTGTTTTATATGTAAGATTACCTTTGATGTTACATACTCAAAAACAATAATAATTCTGTTTACATTTTTCAAATACAGAGTACAAAAGGACGGCCTGATTCAAAATAGTTGTATACACATGCAGGTGCAATTAACTCAGTGTCTCTGACCCTCTTAGGGAGGGTATTGGTGCCTAAGTCCTCTTTATAACCAATTTTCAAAGCTGGCTATCCAAAAACCCGCAATCCCTGTCTGAAAGTTTTTTTTTTGGTTTTTTTTTTTGTTTTTTAACCTACTAGTCTCTACCTACGGGCTATTTCTGGCCATAGTTACATGCTTTGGCCCCCCAAATATAAACCAGAAGTGGTGGATTGTTAATAATCCCTAGAAACAGGTGATAGTGGGGGAGCTAGTGAATACATATTCCGGCTTCCTCATCCCATGGAGGGATAGCGCTGAGGACTGTTCCTTAGCAACGTGCTACTGAGTGGGATTCAGCGCCACTTTCCCACCCACATAACTGGCTTGATGGTGAACAATTCGTGTCCTTCCATTCCCCGTGTCCTTCCATTCCCCGTCTCACTTCCCCACTTCTTTACTCAGGTTTCATGAACTTTCTAAGTAAACTACTTGTACTACTTGTCTCAGGGTTTACTTACGGGGGAACCTAGACCACTATTATTCTTCTACTATTTTTTGGACACCAAAGATGACTTCTGATTGGACTTGAAAACTATAAATAAAAGCTGATTACAGTGAGATGGTTATGCCCAGGCTGGTTTGGCTCAGTGGACAGAGCATTGGCCTGGGAACTGAAAGGTCTCAGGTTTGATTCCAGTCAAGGGTACATGCCTGGGTTGCAGGCTCGATCTCCAGTAGGGGGCATGCAGGAGGCAGCTGATTGATGATTCTCTCTCATCATTAATGTTTCTAGCTCTCTCTCCCTTTTCTTTCCTCATATATATATATATATATATATATATATATATATGTGTGTGTGTGTGTGTGTGTGTGTGTGTGTGTGTGTATGTGTGTGTGTGTATGTGTGTGTGTGTGTGATGGTTATATTTGTTTGTTCTTTGTCAAACACTAACATGTTATCATTTTACTTCAATAAATTGTCAAGTTTTTTCAAGTCCCTCCTTTTTTATTGTTGTTAATCCTCACCCAAGTATTTTTTTCTCTATTGATTTTTGGAGAGAGTGGAAGGGAAGGAGGTAGGGATGAGGGAGAAAGAGAAACATCAATGTGAGATTCGAGAGGCAACAGTGATTGGTTGCATCTTGCATGCACCCACCAGGCTGAGGGATTGAACCTGCAACACAGGAACAGGCCCTTCACCAGAACTGAACCTACCACCCTTCCATGCAGATCCTCTAATGACTGAGCACACTGGCCAGTGCTCAACTTCCTCCTCTCTTTATCTGTATTTATTTATTTTCGCTTAATCCCTTCATCCAGCCCCCATATCCCCTCCCCACTGACAGCTATCAAGTTGTTTGTGTCTATTCATCTATTTCTTTTTTGTTTATTACTTAATTTTGTTCATTAGAGCCCACATATGAGTGAGATCATATGGTTATTTGTCTTTCTCTGGCTTATTTCACTTAGCATAATGCTCTCCAGGTCCATCCATGCTGTTGCAAAAGGTAAGATTTCCTTACTTTTTAAGGCCGAGTAATGTAAATGTACCACAGCCTTTTTTTTTTTTTTTTTTTTTTAAATATACTTTATTATTTTGTACAGAGAGGAAGGGAGAAAGATAGAGAGTTAGAAACATCGATGAGAGAGAGTCATCGATCAGCTGCCTCTTGCACACCCCCTACTGGGGATATGCCCGCAATCAAGGTACATGCCCTTGACCGGAATCGAACCCGGGACCCTTCAGTCCCCAAGCCGACGCTCTATCCATTGAGCCAAACCGGTCTCGACTACCACAGCCTTTTTATCCACTCATCTACTGATGGGCACTTCAGCTGTTTCCAGATCTTGGCTATCTATATATATAAAAGCCAGCGACTGGAATGATGGAACAACAAGAAAAAGTGGTCGCTATGATGCATACTACGGCAGTCAGTCAGCCCAATCAGGGCCCCAATCAGCCACCCCAAACCTGCTGGGGCCCCTCCCCCCAGCTGGCCTGGCCCCTGATAGTACCCCCACATATACACATCAATTAGGGGTGAGGCTGGCCAGCCAACACTAGAGTCCCCTCCCCCTAGCTAGCCTGGCCCCAATTGACCCCCATCAGGGCGGGCTGGCCAGACCCCACCTGTACACAAAATGTACAGCTTATTTACAACTGGCCTCTAATTGTAAATAAGCTGCAATAAACATAGGGGTGCATATATTCTTTCCAATTAGTGTTCATATCCCTCTTCTTTTCATTTGGCCTTTTCAGTCTCTGGTGCACACACATGAAATAGAATGCCCAGGGGTAGGTTAGTGAGAAACATCAAAAAAATTATTCACATGAACCAAAAATACACCTTATTATTTGTGTGTGTGTTAAGGGTCATATAGATAGATTATATATTGGCAAGTAAATGTATTATTTCTAAGAGAAATGGAAATGTTAATTTATTCTAGGCCAAAATTGGTATCACACTGAATCAGTATATTTCCTAACAGTGTGAACCAACACACACACACACACACACACACACACACACACACACACACCCCTACACATGTGCACATGTTTGACTTATGTGCCTTAATAATCTGAATACACTAAAGGTGGTATTCATTCACTCAACAATAAATCCTAAATTCAGAGTTAATGTCATAATCCTACCCATATTTCTTTTCAAAAAAGGGTTGATTGTCTTAAGTTAAAAAATAAACAAACCCTGGAGCTACCATAGACTCATATTAGGTTGGTCATTAGTTAACACTATTTATTTAGGCCAGATATGACAGACTGGTTCCTGCATTTTCAATTATTTATAGCAAGTATTTTAAACTGAGGAGAGGACATGCACATTTTTTCCCCCAAATGTCTGAGACCAGCAAAGGATATTTGTGACTTGTTTCCTCCCTAAACCCTTAGGGAAGGAAAAGTCCTGTGCAAAATGGTAAGGCATGGGGAGGGGGGAATAGAAAGTTGGTGTGCTTTTGATTGCCATTTTGCTAAGTAGGAATAAGGAGGAGTTTAGAGGAGGTTTGAATGAGAGGGAGGGAGAGAGGGAGAATGAGAGTGAGAGAAAGAGAGAAAATTAGAGGAAAAATAAAGCTAAAAAGTTTCTGACCTTTCACAATCACTTAAATATTTGATCAAAAGATGTATAAAGATAATGGCACAAACCTTCACATTATGAATGCTTGTAGCTTAGAGGTATGGGGCTTTGCAATAAAAAAGGCCTATTGGGGATATGGATTTAGATTTGTTATTCATATAGCCATATAGTTTATGAAATTTTGAAAATTATGCTTTTATTTACAGTACATGTTTTAAAACTAGTCCTTTTAAAAGTATATAGCTTAGGTTTCTTCTCTGAAAAGTGGATGTATTTTTTAAAATGTTATAACCTAGCTCAAGAAGTTGAAGACAGGAAGAAAGCTCCTTGACATTGACCCCGGTACTTGTCTTTTGTAGATGGTATGAGAGCACAGGCAACAAAACTAAAAATAAACAAATAGAATTACATCCAAGTAAAAAGCTCTGCACAGCAAAGGAAATCATCAGCAAAATGAAAAGGCCATCTAGGAAACAAGAGAAAATACTTGCAATTACATATCTGATAAGGGGTTAATATCCATTATTCACTCAACAGCAAGGGAAAAAAACCCAACAACAAATAATCTGATTAAAAGTGGGCAGCAAACCTGAATAGACATTTTTTTCAAGGAAGACATACAAATGACCAACAAATTCAAAAATGTACTCCATATCACCACTTAACAGAGAACTGCAAATTAAAACCATAATGAGATATCACCTCACACCTGTTAGGATGGCTTTTACCAAAAAGACAAGAGATAACAAGTATTGTCAAGTGTTGGAGTAAAGGGAACCCTTGTACATTATTGGTGGGAATGTAAACTGGTGCAGCCATTATTGAAAACAGTATGAAGGTTCCTCAAAAAATAGAATTAACATGTGACCCAATAATCTCATTACTGGGTATATATCCAAAAGAAATGAAATCGCTGTCTTGAAGAAATATTTGTATTCTCATGTGCATTGCAGCATTATTCACAATAGCCAAGATATGGAAACAACGTGTCTGTTGACAGATGAATAAAAAAAATGGGGTACATGTGCACAATGGAATATTATTCAGCTATGAGGAAGCAGAAAATCCTGCCATATGCAACAACATTGATGAACTTGGAGGGTATTGTGATAAGTGAAGTAAGCCAGAGAAGGACATATACTGTAAAATCCCATGTAGATGTAGAATCTGAAAAAGTCAAACTTATAGAAGCAGAGAATAGAACAGTAATTTCCAGGAGCTGGGGAGAGTAGGGAAAATGAGATGCTGGTCAAAGGGTACAAACTTCCAGTTTTAGGATTAATGAGTTTTAGAGATTGAATGTACAGTCCTTCCCCCCCCTCCTTTTATTCCTCCCTTCTTTTTTTCTTCCCTCCCTCCATCCCTCCAATTATAATGCTGTATTGTAAATTTGAAAGTTGCTAAGAGAGTAAATCTGAAGTGATCTGACCCACACACACACAAAAAAAAATGGTAGTTATGTGAGGCATTGGAAGTGTTTATTATACTGATTGTGTACATGTGCATTGATTGGATGTGTTCATTAAATTTCACAGTGTATAGATATATCAAGCCATTACATTGAACACCTTAAATAAAGGGAGGGGCAAAAAAGGTTCCCAGTTGTGAGTACACAAAATCCAGAGTTTATTCTTGTATTACTATTTATTACTTATTGTATTATTTTCCATGTGAACAACTATAAACCTACTTTTGTCCCACTCTGCCTATACAATTTTTGTTTGTCAATTTATACCTCAATAAAGCTGGAAAAAACTAGATGGTATATTCTAGAGCAAGTGAGCACAGGCATATTTTGGGTTAGAAATGGGGAAGAAGGAAATGTAGAAAGGATTAGATGCTTCAGCAGTTAAGGCATCATAAAGCTCAGGGTAAATTTCCATCTTGCTGCTGATTTGTATATAAACTGTATCAGATGGGCAGAAGGAGCAGTGGGAAAATCATCGTGGCTTATGTGAAAAAGGAAAAGGTTATGTCCAGTGAATTTTAAAAAACTACCCTATTAACCTACCTATCAGACACAGCTCTGCATAATGAATTTGGCATGTGGTCTGTGTCAGTTCCAGCTGTGAATGGAGAACGCAATCTTCGCCAAACTGAATTGAAGTCAGCTGTGAAACCTGGCATAGTGACTGGACTGAGGTCAACAGATGCCACAGTAACCCTGGGACACCTGTCTTCCTCCGCTTTCTGGAAACACCTGCTGCATTACACATGAGAAGAGAAATGGGGAAACCTGTCCTTAGACACAACTTCAAGACCTGATGCCAGGTTCAAGTGTCTCAGTGGAGTATTTCCAAGTCTACTCTAGGGATCCAGACTATGGCTACTCAAGAAATGCCGGTCATGGCCAGGCACACACCATGCCCCCAGATGCCAATCCACCCTGGGAATTTGAGACCTGGCAGCTGGTTACATTCCCTGTTCACGTACCAGCTGCCTCTAGCAGGCCAGGACGCTTCGGAGTCAAAGAAACTGTTTCTTGCATTTGCCTAGGCTTTGAGAGCATCCGCTGGCTTGGTGGGCAACAATTGGCAAGAAGGGGGAACCCCCCCAGCCAAGGAAGGCCCGAGAAGACCTGTTCTTGCCCTTTAGAAGCAGCTGCATTCATGGCACTCACTAGAGGCCATTGTGCATGTATGATCTGCCTTCACCAGTCAGTGGGAGGAAAGCCAGCTAATGATTTTTCTCAACTTTATCAAAATCAATTAACATGTTGCTACACTGAGATAGCAGCATGGAGGCAGGCGATCAGCAGGCTTCCTCAAGAGCCTTTTTATTAAGGAGATTTTTTTTTTAGGTTCATCAGACTTTACATCATTGCAGTATAACATGACACCCCAAATTACTGAATTACTGGCCTGCTAGTCTAAGAAAAGGCCACACTCCCTTCAGGCACACAGTTAATTTATGTCTGACTTAATGTGTTTTTTAATTTTTATTTTAATATTCATAAACAACTTAAGAGTTTGGCTCACCAGGCCCTGACAATGAATTAGCAGGAAGACTCCCCGTGAGAACAATGGGGGCATGGGTGAGTGAAGGACAGGAGGTGCATTGCTCATAGGAAGTGAAAAGATGTAAAGCTCAAAGCATTTCCCTTCATTTTCCCACGTAGGTCCCTTGAAGTTGTACGGCTGGATATTGTCAGAGCTGACAGTGAGCGGGCTTATTATAAACTGTTCATTCCACCTTCTGATATTCCCCAGCTCTCTGCTATGCTGGTTGATTCAGCACTCAGTTATTTCTCAAGCCAGAGCAGATGGCTGTCTCAGATGTTCAATTCTAAAACCTAGGAAGGCAACAAGATTAAAGCATTTGAGAAATTTTACTTGTCCCTCATCATACTTCCTCCTTTAAAGAAAGTTTTTCTTTTTGTGTCAAATAGGCCCAACGTAAGTAACTTAGTTTTGACAAGGGACAGAGAAAGGGAAGACTTCCTGAATTAGCTAATCCTTGAGAAGAAATACATAATCAACATTGGGTAAAAGCCATCGTTTCTTCTTGTCTAGGGTACATTCGAAGGCATTTCCATAAAGGTAACATGACTTATTAAAAAAAAAAAAAAACCTAGCAAAGTGTTTCAAGTGATCTTTTCTGTCAGATTAGAGGAAATTTTAGACTAAAAAAACAGTAACAATAAAAAAACACAGCATTTAGCCATCACTCTGTACATTATCCATTTTACAGATGAGAAAATTGAGGTATAGTACAGGTGAATAACTTGTTTAGATCACATAGCTGGAGACACATACCTATTCACTGGCAAGGATAGGAGACTAAATGCTTTTTATATGCAATAATTAATTAAAATCACAAAGTTCTCAGCATTCTCTTTAATTTTGAAAGACAGGGTGCCTGTTCTCTGAGGGGCAGCTACTTATACAAAACAGAGTGGGCCAAAAGTAGAATAACAACTGTGAGTATGTGAAACACAGATTTTATCCTTCTATTATTAATACTTATTGTATTGTTTATCTGTAATACAACTGTAAACCTATTTTTGCCCTACCCTCAATATGCAATGGAGTTAGGCTGAAATTGCTTCAAACAAATGAAGGAAGTCATTAAAGAAAGAAAATAAAGGAACTGAAATGGGAAAATTGTAGTCAATGAAAAAGTGCTAAAAGTACATTTGCAGATTGGTTACAAATTATAGAAAAAGAAAACATAAAGAAATATGAAAATGTTAATTGTTTTATGGTGATAGAATGACAGGCAAAAATTTTTACTTCTCATTTTACAATTTCTGGGTGCATGATTATTATTATTTTTCTTTTTATAATTAACAACAGTCCAAGAAATAGACTGTGAAGTCCAGCCTCTTTCTGGACAAGATGGATGCTGCTGTTATAAAAATTTAGCCCAGTCTATATGCAGATTAACTTTTATGATCTTTTCACTCCAATCTTGGAGTTGGAAAATTCTTTTTTCCCTTATTTTTAGACTAAGGAAGAACATAACCTTCTGTCCATTTTGGACAATCATTAGTGAAGACAACACTCAGGAAAAACATGCTATCATCTATGAATGGTATTTATTTGAAAAAACCAAAGTCCCTGATATCAAAGTGCTTAGAATCTAATGAAAGACAAGTTAAACTCAATTGCAGATCCATTATTCAGTATCCAGAGACGGGACACTAATTTCAAATATGGGAGAGTATATAACTCCATACCTAGTTTCCCCCCCCAGAAAGCTTTCTTATTCTTCATTAAAATATACATATATTTTGTCAGGGAAAAATAAACAAAAGGAAATGGTTTGGGGCTGACTCAAAAATGTGAATATTTGAATTCTAATTTGGTTCTAAATAAAAAAAGTCTACCCTTCTGGTATAATAATTTTCAAGCAAATGGAAACCATCCTGCATGAACAACTAATCTCTGACTTTTACTGAAAAAAAGTTTGAAACTCTCAATGTGGAAAGGAAACAGAGACTTGCTCAGTCTGTAGACTCCAGTTCAGTTGACAGTATTTTTCCATTTTGGGGGAGAAAAATCATGGAAATTGCTAAGGCTGGTTTTAGACTGGTCCTATATAAACTTCAGCCAGAATTCTGCATTTTCATTTTGCAGGGGTAAAATATCAACCAAGTATGTATAAAATGATGATACTAATATTTTTGATGTTACATATAATTATAATACCTGATCTAGTTCTGTCTTTTATATTTACCAACATTGTATTTTATGCATTTGCAATACTTATGCAAGCACAGTCAACATTCTGCTGAAAAAAGCAATAAATATTCTATTATGAAGTTCTTTGTACAAATGCTATAGTAATAAAATTTTTAAATGACCTTAAAATGTCCATATCAGGAAAATTTTTGGAAATGTATTTTTCCAAACACAGATGGAACAGCTTCTACCAGTAAAATGACGAGTCAATTCTGCAGGAACCAAGAGAAATACCAAAAAGTACAATAAGATAAAACTCTCCAAGTGATTTCTAAAGCAATAAAGCAAAACCTTTGCTAAGGGTCATTGGAGGAACCACTGTACCCACACCCATGAATGCTTGGATAGTCTTGGTAACATCCTGAGCCACATCTTACTGAGATTTTTTGTTGTTGAATTTCATGATATCCAGAATCCCAACTGCTATAGTAAGTGTGTGTGTGTGTGTGTGTGTGTGTGTGTGTGTGTGTTTGCATTTGAAAATTCACTTGTAGGCATGAAGTGTTGATAAGGTTAGAGAAGTACTAAGGAAGCAACCTACATGAATGAATACATACAAAGCACTTAGAATACTTCCTGACATTCGGTCTGGAAACATAAGTAGCAATACATAATGTCAAAAAGGACATTGCTATTCTATTAAAACATAAAACATTATCTGTTTCCAGACTTTACAAACACTCTAATAAGTATAAGCTATTATTGATGAGAAAACTTTATACATGGGGAAAATAGGGTAAACCATTTTTAAACCATAACAACTTACTGAATTTAACTTAAAAAATTTACTTGTAATTATACTTATTTGATATAATTTTTTATCGATATTTTGTTTCCAGCAATCTGATAAAAAGGACTTTAAATGGGTCAACATTGTTAATCATCTCTTTAAAAAAAAAAAAGCCATATTATATACACTAGAGAGACTAGAGCCTGGTGCACAAATCTGGTGGGTCCCTCAGTTTGGCCTGTGGGAATCGAGCCAAAACCAGCTCTCTGACATACTCTGAGGGGTACTGGATTGGGAGAGGGTGCAGGCCAGACCAAGTGACGACACTAGCGCACAACTGGGGCAGAGAAGGACTACAGGAGGGCTCCAGGGCATGTCTAGAAAGCTAAACTACCAGTTGGAGCGTCAGCCCCCTGGTGGTTAGTGCGTATCATAGCGACTGATCTAATGTTCAAAGGAATAGTCAGACACTTAGCATATTAGGCTTTAAATATATAGGATAGCACATTGAGATATAATAAATCTTATCTGTGAAGACTGAAGAAATGTGGTATAAGACTTGATAAAGAGTATACGATTTATTAACAATAAGTATTGGCTTTTAAAAATAGTGAAATTCAGCATATATTTCCCTTTCTAATATCCCTCCCTTGCCTCCTTTCCTCCCTCTTTCAGTTCTTTCCTTTCTTTCTTCTTTCCTTCCCCCTTCTTCCCTTTTCTTCATTCATTTGCCAAATAATGCACCAACCACCAATTCAGCAACAATGATTTGCTGAAGGCTGTTGTTCTAAGGACTCACCCCTACAGGAGTATACTCAGTCAAGGTATGAAACACAGGGGCCAGTATCATTAATATCAGACTTGACCTGGTACATCTGTACCTTGTTCAGCCACAGTTTATATCATACCCTCTCTCTGATTTCTCTCTAACTTGGGACCTCATTGGTTATCACAACACACCTGCTATGCTACCTAGACTATGTTTTCTATCTCTCTCTACCTTGGTGGGCACTGCTAGTATTTGCCCTTGACTAGGACTTTCTTCCTATGTATGACAGGTGTAGTAATTATTCCTCAGATATATTTCCCTGTCTGAACAAGATACTTATGATTAGGGTTGGAATCTGATTTTTTAAGCACCATCCTTATGACAGCTAATATTTGAGGGTCTCAGTAGGATTTATTTTGCAAAGGATTAAACGTAAATATATTTCTTAAATCTGGCCTCTTACTCATTTTCTCGTTTTTGTGTTCCCTTCCTCTCTTTTCCTCTTTCTTATAGGCTTCCTTTGACATCAAGGAGAGTCTGCAATAGAAAAGTAGTCATGAAAGAGAAGCCAGAGCTTTGATCTGAAAAGTCTATGGAATGGAGAGAAAAGGAGCAGTCACACATTTTTGTCTTGGTGATGTGAAAGGGAACCTCGGGGCAGCACTGTGCTGGCAAAGGCACCTCTTTCTTCACTGTATGTGGCCTTCTTCAGTCACTGGTCATTGCTAGCAGCACAGAAGCCACAGAATAAAATAAGAAACAGTGCTGAGTGGAATTTGAGAAGTGCAGGGAAATAAGAAGTGAGCTCCCTCGTATACTGTATGACCATGTCACCCATGTCAATATTAAAAGATGATCTTCTCAACACAGGACACTTACACATATACTCAAGCACCATGCGACTATGTGGGCTTAAGATTTATGAACCAATTAATGCAATTAAGGTCATATATCTTTTATTCAGGAACTCAAAATAAGGCTAAAATCTCCTTCTTAGGTAGCAAGTATGTAGAGATTGAGACACAGCACAATTTGAGAATGTCTTCAATAATGGAAAAAATTATGTTACTTCCATGGGCCACAGAGTTTATCAGAGATATTAAGACACAATAACTAGCACAATGTCTTAGCTTGGCTTTCATAAATGTGTCAGAGTTTTGGAAGAAGACCAAAAACTACACGTTTAGGAAAGCACTGCAATCATTTTTTATTGCTTTAGTTCTTATTCATTCAGTAGTGCTGGTGAGAGAGGTTCTATCAACCTCTACTCAGTCCTAGAGGAACAGACTGGCACTGTTACATGAGAACAAAGGCAACTAATGGTGACCATGGATAATCATGAAGTAGCTCGTTCTAATTCTGACCAATAATCATTCAATTCAATAAGCAGTTTGGGGGCCCATATCATTCATTTGGAAAGACTATGTTCAAGGCATAAAGAAGGTCTCTCAAATAGGGTTGCTGTCCTGAGTGTGTCTAAGAAGCCCATTGGGCACCCATAGTCGAGAACCCCAGAGTTCCAGAAGGTTTGTGGCTGATAGGTCAAATCCTGTGATATCTGAAATTCCTATCTATCCTTATGTCATGGATTAATTATTATTCAGTATAAACTCCCTGCCTTCGCTGTCCTTCTCCCCTTCACTTCCCCTCCCTCAGTTATATTGGGCTTGGCCAGTTTGTGCATTTTGACCAACAGAATGTGAATACAAATGATCTGCCTGTTCCAAGCTGAGACTTTATGAGTTATGAAGTGTTTTCCACTTGCCACTGTGGGAGTTGCCAACTATGCCAAGACAAGAACAGGCCCTGAGAAAGCACTGATCCAAGAAGAAGGAAAAACATGAGGAACAAACATGAAAGCAAACCGCAGCCTGAAGCAGAGCCATCTTGGCCTCCCAGCAGACCTATGAGCAATTAACAAATGCTTATTGTTACACGCTACAGATATTTTGTGGCTCGTTCTTATGCAGCGTTACTCTATCAATAGCTAACTAGTACTCCTTGCAATGAAAGATCAATACAGGCAGTATGCATAATTTTTTCCTCTTGGTATCCCAAAAGTTCTGACCAATTTAGCTAACCCATAAACTTTATATTTTATTATACCCATTCAAATTTGCCCTAGCAACCTAGCCAATTACCATTTCTCAAATCTGCCTTATAGAGAGTACAGTGCCGCTACCCTCTACAATTCACATCTGTCAAATCTTTATAGATTCAACTAAAATTTTTATCTTTTATGAATAATTTCAGATTCTCCCACTCATTTGTCCCTCAGGAAGAAGAACTCTAAACTTTACCCTTCTCTTGTTTTACTTAACACTTTCTGCAATAAATCATAGCACCTTGCGTACTGCCCTACATATCACTTAGTGGTTAAAATATCCCTTACCATCTGAACGTACTTTAAGAAAGAAACATTTCTCTTACATTTCAGATAGAAGAGGCTCCCCAAACTCACGAGGCACAATTTAAATCTATGCACTCCCCTACCCAAGTAGGCTTCTCCTTTGTATATTATAACACAATAAATACCACCTTCATTCCCATTGTCACCCAATCCAGAAATCTGGATGATTACTTATTCCATCTTCTCCAAATTCCTATTAACTAAATCCTGATTAGTCAAAGCTCCTAAATGTCGATACAATATTTTTACTGTTCTGCAGCTCCATCACAATCCGCCACCCCCTCCTCCCCGGGATTATTGCAATTTATTCTCACTTGTTCAGCCTACTTCAGTCTTAACCATGTACAAACCAACTTAATGGGCAAAGATATATTTTTTTAAGTGTAAATCTAATTGTGCTATGTGCTTCTTAAAATCTTTCATTGGCTCCCCACTGCCATAGAAGAAAGTATGTATTTTTGTATGACATTATTATTTCCACCAGTATATGTCTCCAGCCTGATTTCTGATTGATAGCCACCTTGTGCTCTATACCTTAGGCAAACTGATGTTCAGTATCCTCCCAAATCTACCATGATCTGTCTTATTCACATTCATTTGCACATGCTATTCTGTTTACTTGGTACCCTCTCTCTCCTCCCACCAGCCCTCCATTGATTGTCTCCTCTCGTCCTTTATATCTCAGGTCAGATAACTCTGTAGAAAGTCACTCTGATGCTCTCCCTTCCCCTTGCTCTGTCAAGCTTGGCTAGGTGCCCTTGTGTATTTCTACAGCATCCTGGACTTCTGTGCTTCTCTGCAGCACTCATTACACTACACTGTAATTTCTGATTAACTTACAGCTGACTCAATCAGTGACCTAAACAAGAATCATTTCTCTTTCTGACTAGACTCAGTGCAATTCAAATATCCACATACCTTTGTGGCCATGCACTTCCAGGGCTGTGGGCCTTAGCCCCTGACCCCATGAAGGAAACCTGATTATCTCAGCTAATTAGGGAAGCACCATTTCTGTGGTGGTGATTGGTTAAGACATTGGCATGTAAGGCAGTTATGAACAATGAGACCACGAAGAGAAGCCAGGGCGAGTCTTTTGGGAAGGATTTTTTTCTCTACCTTGAAAGAAAAGAAGATCCTTCATTTTTGCACTAGACATAGTTATTTGCATTTGCTACATGGGGCATTGATCGACATTTTGAGATCATGAGAACAAGTGCAAAAAAAATCACCAACATTTGAAGATGTCAAAAAGTAAAGATGGAAAGGACTCATTGAGTTACTGAGTGATTTGAACTTTCCACCTCAGGTTTAAGCCAGCTGGGTTATGGTTTTCTTCACAGCTGTACGCATTCTAACACGCTTACCTATCTTCCTTACTGCACTGATAGTAATAGGAATGCAGGTTTGTCCATAGGAACTGTAAAATAACCCTAAGGATTTAAAGAAAACATCTTAGGAGGCTGCATGGTCTGATGGTAATTGATAAGGGAAACTATTAATGTGGTACCCAACAGAGAACCAGAATAAGCTTTTGAGGAAAAGGCTTTAGAAGGCTACCAATTTATTCTCTGCCCAGAGAATAAAATAAAACTGCATTTAGTCCTTTGAAAAACTGGTATGAAATGACCGCAGGAGTCTCACTGTACTAAATTCAGAAGCCTCCAGAAATGTGACTTATTCCTTTTCTGTTCTACCCCTTGCCTTCCTCTTTCATTCTTCTGCCAGCTCACAGCTTACTTCAAAAGCTGAAAAAGTTTAAAGAGGAAAAGTCTGAGAACATATTCACCTGAGTTCTGAACAAAGATCTAACTAAAGGTCAAGACGATAGCCAAACCCACATTTACATTAGCCATTTGTGGATTGGAACATGCACAATGGGGTAGTCTCTTTGTTTATGCAGAATTTCTTACTGGAAACAGGAATTTGAAGCATAGCAAGGGAGAGATATCTTTTATTTTTGGCCTAAAAATAATTTCCGAGCTTAGATACCTATGATAGGTAACTTCTTTCTACCTTCATATTATACATTTAATATTAAGTGTATGGCAGGGAGAACTATACAGTAGTATAGTCTATTAAATAGCACAACTTGCTACTTATCAATAATAGAACCAACTCCTTATTTTCCTAAGGAAATGAAATATAATGAGAGTTAACATGGATGACAAAAATCATTGCTTAATCACATTAAAAACTGATTAACAAATTTCTGCTAATGCTGCAAATGGAACTGATTGAATACTTATGGAGAGTTAATTGTAAAATGAGAGGTGATTTCATAAGGTAGAAATGTTTTTTTTCTTGAAATTTTAATAGATGTATGTAGAACATCTGAGTCATTATTTTTGGTGGTTTGTTTATTTACTATTTTGTGGGGGTAGAGACTAAAATTTATAACTATGAATTTTATTTTTCTAATGATTATAGGTCTATTCCAGTTCTTTTAATAACTTGTTGAGTCAATTTGTTATGCTTTATTTTTTGTGCTTTTAATATATTTTATTGATTTTTTTACACAGAGGAAGAGACAGGGATAGAGAGTCAGAAATATCGATGAGAGAAAATCACTGATCAGCTGCCTCTTGCACACCCCTTACTGGGGATGTGCCCGCAACCAAGGTACATGCTCTTGACCAGAATTGAACCTGGGACCTTTCAGTCCACAAGCCAAAGCTCAATCCACTGAGCCAAACCGGTTTCGGCTTTTTTGTGCTTTTAAATTAAAATAAAACTTCATAAATAAGCCTTAATAAAAAGACTGCAGCTTTTAAAACTGTATAAAAATGTATAGTCATTCCCATCTCCCCATGATTCTAGAGCTCTACTGTCTAATAGGGTAGCCCCAAGCCACATGTAGCTATTAAGTACTTGAAATATGTGTAGTCTAAATTTAGATGAGTCAAAAGTATAATATACATTCTGCTTTTGAACATTTAGTATTGAAATAAGAATGTAGGATAATTTACCAACATTTTTAATTTTGAGTACATGTTGGGATTATAATACTTGGTATATACTTAGTTAAAATAAATTCTTAAAATTAAGTTTACATTTTTTCCTTTTTAAATATGGCTACTAAAATATTAAAAATTACCTATGTGGTATGTATTATATTTCTATTGTCCTAGAACATTCATTAGTTCCTCTCACATGATGCCCTGCCTGCACTGCAGATATTGACATATGTGTAATCTCTGAAACATGATGCAAAAGGATAATGATAAGGCAATTTTATACCTAAACTTCTCCCACTGTATTTAGCATTATTCTTTACTCTTAGAAACTCTTTTAGAAATATTTGTGGAATGAATGAATGCATATTATTCTTCTATCTTACACATTAATACAGAAAGGAAAAATTCTCTACACACACACACACACACACACACACACACACACACACCCCTCTTTACCCCAAATGACCGGCTGTGAATGAATTACCCTCCTGATATATATTTTTTTTTTTTAAAAAACCGTGTTGTGATTTTTTAGCAGAAACTCAAGTGGCCATCTAACTGAATGGTTACTGGGTCCTGCAGCTAAAAATGCCTTGCTCCTTCTGAGAAATGGAAATGCATTGTGATTCTAAGTAAAGAGCACTCTAATTTTAGCTGCCTTTGTCTTCTTTGAGGCTTGTCCGGGTCAATAATTAGCAGTATAGCTTCTGAGACTGAGTGAAAGAAGAGGATGATAAAAACAAGTGCAAACGAGTGGTCTTAAAAAAGCAATACACAGGGCCAGAGAGCGAGGGCTCACAACCTGTGCTGTCAAAGGTGTGCACACTAGGCTGGCCGAGAAATGAGAAGCTGAAAATCAATAAACCAGAACCTGGCTGTCTGTGTTTATTTATCCAAATCCACTGTTAATTTAATGCATTCTCACCTTCCAGTTTAGTCAGGGCCTCTAAAATTATTGTTTCTCAAAAACTGCTTATCCAATTTTTCTGGAATTATTAAATTTCTTTTCATTCTCCCCCCTCCTGCCCTAAAGTATAAGAGAAAGACATGAGGAAACAAAGTCTAATGTACTAGAAAGAATGTTAGGCGAGGAGCTAGGAAATATGATCTGGTTTTAGAATGGCTACAAATTTGGGATGTGACATTGAACAGTCTGTTTAATTTTTAAATCAATTTATCTAAAAATGAGGATGGAGTTCTATGTATTCTAAAGCATAGGAAGGGGATCAAATGATAAAAAAGGCAGTTATCAACATGGAAATGTTCTACAACTGTAAAGTATTTTATACATAATTATCACAGAAGTCTTTTAAGGCTAAAATCTGGTAATACTACATGTAATCCTAGATCCAAAGGAGAAGACAAAGAAAAAGCAGATATAACAAAAATATCACACCTACTACTAGTAATAGCACAATAACCCTACAACTACATAAAACCACGTGGTGCAGTGGTTAGTTGTACAGACTCTGGAGACAGACAAATAGGATTTGAGGTCTGACTGTACCATTTACTAGCTGTAGGATTTGAAACATCACTTTACCTCACTTTTCTTTAGTTGTCTCATCTGTAAAATGGGGAAAAATAAAAGTATGTACTTCATTACTGTGAGGACTCAAGGACTTAATATAGATAAAACATTAGGAGAGTGCTGGCGTTTAGTAGGTAGTATATCTGTGCAGCTGTTATTTGGGAGTTTACTCGATGGTGCTTTAAACTCTAAGCATTTGTTTTATGCTGCTTGAAAAACAGCATACATTTCCCCCAGCAGATGCTGGAAGTATCACAAGCACATGCAAAAGAAAAGCAACTTCAGTACATCATTCACAAAATGAGAGCCTCGGTCATCTACCCCTTGTTGGAGGGCCTATGAAACATGATGAAACAAAATACATTCACATGGGACCTTGGGACAATTTGTGGTTCTCTTTATTTTTACATTTCCCCCACATACTAAAATAACTACTAAAGGTCTCATATTTGCATTGTGAGTTTAAAGGTCGCTTTCACATCCATTTCCTCATTAGACGTTCAGGACTATTAAAGCTAGACAATGAATCTACTTTCACTCTCATATATCTCTTTGAGGAATCAAGTCAACTAACTACTTGAGAAGAAAGAAAAAGGTGGGCCCTTTGCCAAGTACTTTCTGGCGGTTTCCAAGCCTGGGCTGTTCATCTGAGCCAACTGCAGGCCTGGGAGGAGCCAGAAAGGTAATTCATCTGCATGGCAGACCTTGCTGACCCTGGACTGTGGCCGGGCCATGTCTTCCCCAAGCAGGTGTCTGTCAGTAAGTGACTATACTGTCCCAGAGGAAAGCTATTTTTGATTCTTCACCAAATCCAAGAGTGTAAGGCAGAGAAGGAGACTAAGTAGGTTAGGACTTCCTCTAGGATTTTCTCATAGACTACACCAGGTTGTATTATTCCATTTGTTGAATTCCAAGGTGATTTTTTTTTCATGAGACTAAAAATTGGTGCATTCGAGGCCTGGTGCACCAATTCTTGCATAGGTGGGATCCCTAGGTCTGACCGGCTGATTGGGGCTGTCTCACCCAGTCCCGATCGGGGCTGATGGGGGCTGGCCAGCCTGGGAGGGACCATATTGGGTTTTAGGGTGTGTTTGGCCCTCTCCCCCTATCCCAACTGGCTGGACTCGAGCAGCAAGCTAACTTACTAGTAGGAACGCCTGCCCCCTGGTGGTCAGTGCGCATCATAGCAACTGGTTGAGCAGTGGACTGAATCATCTACTTATTGGTTGGACACTTAGCATATTACGGTTTTATTATATAGGATTCTTACGTGAAAGAAAAGTCTTGTGCCTTTTATTGACAACTGTTATATCAGCACTATCAATTTAGAGCCCCAAAGCCCTGTGTGGGTAGCTCACTTGGTTAGTGCTTCATCCCAATATTCCAAGGTTGTGGATTCAATTCCCAGTCAGGGCACATACAAGAATCAACCAATGAAGTCATAAATAAGTGCAACAACAAACTGATGTTTCTCTCTCTCTTCCTAACAACTTTAATATTTTAAATTTATCTATAGACATAATAGTCCTAAACACATTAAGGAAAGTTGATCAATATTAAATAACAACAGCAACAATGTTTTCCTTTGCAGGAACACAATGCTGAATTATAATTGTGCAAAGTCAAAAAGCAATCTACAAATTAATTACAGAGCATTATTAAATGAGACAAAGCCATTCCAGAAATAAATAATGCAGTACTTTTCTAAAGGTTCTTGCTATTATGTGTAAGCCCTCGGGATAAAAACTGGGAGACCTATTTTTAATATGTTCGTCACATTAATTAGTGAACAATATAAACAATTTATGCAAGCACGTCATCTTAGCATTACTCTTGGGGACTAGCAGGACATTTCAGTAACAAGAGCTAAAAGCAGGGAGCACTCTCTTGATTTGTAAAATACTTATAAACTTCTTGATTTCCTCCCAAGGGGTAGTGTTTAAGCAAAATCTGGCACAGAGGTGAAACATGTAACTGAATCAAACTTTCTGTTGGTAACGGAAATATGGTCCTTCCACTATTGGGAGATGGTTTGGGCCCAGTCCCCATACTGACCCCAGACAACCTGTTCTTTATGGCACTCAGCTCACCTCCTCTTGCATCATGCACTCTTATATAGGAGGGGGCATGCCTCCTCTGCCACTTCCACTCATGTCAATTTCAATCTGTTCTCCTATATTCATACTTGGCATAAGTTCAAATCATTTTACCTTTCAATAAAGTATTTGCCTATTTGGTCTTACATCTGTGTAAAAAGATTCAACTGTAAAAACTATTACTTTTCCAAAGAACTTTAAATATTAGACATTGGGAAGATAGGATCTTTTAATTTTAATTTTTGTTTATTTGTCGGTCACTAAAATATGTGCAGAAATTTAGTGATAGTGTTTCAGCTGCTTATAAAGAAGCTACACAATTCATTCACTGGCTGTTCAAGCTGTAGCACTTCTCTGGTTATACGCAACATTGGTTTCCTCAGCCATCACCTCAGAGTTCTAATGTCTGACACACATCTCTGACCTCCTGAGGACCCACCACCTCCTCCATGGAAACACAGCCATGCCCAGCCTTGTCTTCCACCCACTCACCGTCCTCTCTCACTTGCCCATTTCCCAGTCTCAGGAGCTCTATTATGGCTGACCTCCTCATACCTCATTGCAGTAGTTGCAAATTTCAGTGATGTTACACCTCTACAATGTTTCCAGAAGCTGCCTGTTTTCTTATTTCCACTCCTATGAATTTAGTTTATTACCCCATTACTTCTTTTTTTAAGCAAAAGTAATATTTGCTCATTGCCTTAGTTTGCTAGGGCTGCCATAACAAATACCACATAGATGGCTTAAACAACACAAATTTATTTTCTCACATTTCTAGATGCTTCTCTTTGTCTTGTAGATGGCTTTTCTTTTTCTTTTTTCTTCCCCCCCCCCCCCTCTCCTCACAGTCTCTTTGTACCTGGGTTCTAATCTCCTTCTATAAGGGCACCAGTCATAATGAATTAGTCCCCTACCCTCATATGACCTAATTTTACCTTCACTCCTCTTTAAAAGCCCTATCACCAATTACAGTCACATTTTGAAGAAGTGAGGTTAGGAATTCAATGTGAATTTTGGGAGAACACATTTCAGTCCACAACACTCATAGTTTTCCTGTGGCACATGCGCTCATCCAAGAATGTCATTTTTATTCCCCCCACACCATTTTGGTAGTCTCTAGAAAAACTGTGTTCTACAACGACAGACACATCCTTAAACAAAGCCCCTCTCTTCATAATCTGAATCTCCTGTCCGTTGTTAATTTCTCCATTCCCTCATGTAAGACTCCTTTCATAACCCAAATTTCTGTTTTCAAGTCCATTTTCCTATGATTCCAGTAAAACACAGTCATTTTGGAATACTCAAACACAGGGCACCATTTCCTACTTTTCTTGCTTCCATTTGCATTTTTCTAAAAATGGCATCATCCCTCCAGACTTTATGAAATGCTGGTAAAATTTAGCAACACCTTTCCTAAATCACATACAGACCCTTCAAAACAATGGTTCTCATTCCTTAATCAATAGCTCATTTACCTGACCCTAGTTTATTTCATTTATTTTTCTGTGCCAGTTTCCTTGTTCTTTAAATTCTAGAACTCTTTTAACAGAGGACTTGTTGAATCATGGATACTGAGTAAACCATTTATTGAGTTGATTAAAGCCAGTCTACTTAACATTAATTATTTCAGGGGTTAATATGTTTAAAATATCCCAAATGATTATTATTTATTCTTATGTTCATCTTATAGTCATGGTAGAAATCATGGCATGACAACTAAGAGATAGCAATGAATATTTTGATTATTTTTCTTGCCCAAATAAATTTTTCACTCTAAACAATTATAGATTGTTAATATCTATCTATCTATCTATTTATCTATCTATCATCTATCTATATGTATATACTGTATATGAACAATATATAATTATTATGTGTGTGTACATGCTTTCTTTACCAAATTTTTTGTGACATTTTTGAAAACTTGAATAATACTTTTACTATCTACATTATAAGTTAGAGAACCTTAAGTTCCATTATTAGTGACTGGCTTGCCTAAAGTTTTGTAAGATATTGCTTCCACTCACTTTTAAATAATTTCTAGTTTATTTTCCACCTACTTCATTCTTTCCAAGGTTTACTCTACATTTGGCACAAAGATTATTAGTTCTTTCCTATCTTCTTGTCCTTGAGAAGTCTGAATAACTTAAGGCTTTTTAAACAAGACATTAATATAGGTCAGATGCAGCCAATTCTTTTAGAGCATTGCTCACGGCCTTTCCAACTCCCTTAATCCTTGCTGCACTTATTATAGAGGCTAGAAAGCAAAATATTAGCTTTCTAATCTCTTTCCCATTAGAGATGGCCATATGGCATAGCTCTGACTAATGGGCTGTAACCTGACGTCTTTTAAGGACTTTGGGGAAGGCTTTTGTGTCTCTGATAAATGGGGATAGCTACAACTAGAGCTTCCTCTTCCCCTTTCTCCCTCACCCTATCCCCCTCACTGCATGTAATGCAGACATGATGTCTGCCGCTGCAAATGTCATCTTGCCATCATAAAGAAAAGACCATGATAATTGCATGGATGCTGGCCTTCTGCAAATGGTGATACCATCATACAATAGTTGAAATGCCTCCAGTGGCCACTTACTTAAAAGTACCTCTATTTGTTTGAGCCACTGGAGGTCCAGGTTTCTTGTTATTTACAGCTCAAAGCACTTAAAAGTAACCAAAGTTAACAATTTGAGTTTTACACAAAGAAAAACTCTTCTATAGTCACAGAATGCATTCCCTAATCAAAATCCAGTTACAAACCCACAAATCCAATTCCTTTGGTCAAAGGAAGCTAGGGAGAATAAGTTGGCTGTTTTCACATAAGTCACTTACCAGTAAGGGGATCTGTTTTCCTCTTACTTTCCCCATGGGGATTATTATTATTAACTATTTTCTTCATATTTCAAAAAAAAAGGAAAAGGTTACATTAAAATTTAGAAGGGCCTTATGAGAATTCCACTGGGGATGGGGGTGGTAGTGGGGAGGAAAAAGTCAATTGGGGGGGGGAGGGGAGGAGACATCTGCAATACTTTTAACAATAAAGATACATCTATAATAATAAAAGCATAATACACAAATCAACTGAATGACTGAACAGCAGAAAAACCATCCGTACTACTATGCTATCACACTTACTGGCACCAGGTCAGCCAAAGTGGGTGTGATGTGATTGGTTAGGGGCCCAGCCATTACTCCTTGATTGCCCTGCAGAGGGAGCCCAGGCCACCTGCTGGTGGGATGATCAATCAGGTGCTCCACTATCGCCCCAAAGAGGGAGGCCCAGGCCACCACCAACTGGTGGGCTGTGGAGGGTGTACAGGGCCTCCCTCTGTGGGATGTGATCCATCACAGAGCCCTGGCTGGGTGGGCAGGGCCTACCTCTTTGGGGTAGTGATAGATCACAGGGCTCCCGGACTGTGAGAGGGTGCAGGCCTGGCTGAGGGACTCCCCTCGCCCCCTGAGTGGTAAAATTTTGTGCACTGGGCCTCTAACAAAAAATAAAAAGGAGAAAAAAATTATTGTAATCTGTTTTTCATGAGTAAAGATGGCATAAATGGCACAGAATATTGTTGCCCATCTGATGTATGTATGTATGTCTGTATGTCTGTATCTTTACATTTCCTGTAGAATTCCTCATAACTGCGATCCATAGTTGGAAAGCATTCTACTCATTTTATGATTTTTTTTTTTTTTTATAGAGAGGAAGAGAGAGGGATAGAGAGTTAGAAACATCGATGAGAGAGAATCATCGATCAGCTGCCTCTTGCACACCCCCTACTGGGGATGTGCCTGCAACCAAGGTATATGCCCTTGACCGGAATCGAACCTGGGACCTTTCAGTCTGCAGGCCGACGCTCTATCCACTGAGCCAAACCGGTTTTGACACATTCTACTCATTTTAAAGAAACATTTAGGAAGCTGAGTGTGCCTTTCTCTAGCTCATTACCAGAGCAATTAAAAGAAACTGTTGCATTGCTGTTTTAAGGCTTCAGATTTTGTAATTTCTATACCTGAGGCATTATTCATGTTTTTCAAAGAGATTTTGGTTCTAGTCTTGCCAAGTCTTACAGAGTTCTAATTAAAGATTCCTTGGGGAGTCTTTCTTTGATATGTTGGATTCAAGATTCTTTAGTACCTAACCTGCTAGGATTATTTCTCATGGGGATAATTTATCTTTAATTTTAATGCCTTAATTGTATTTTATATACATCATTAAATTCCAGGATAATAATCTCATTTACAAAATTGTATGTATCATATAATGAAAACAATACATTGTTAAAGGATGTATAAAAATCTTTAATACTGCAGGTCATGTTTATGCTGATCCAAAGCTGAAAAATCATTACATAAAATGATATTGCTGCTTATCTGAATACTAGAGGCCCAGTGCATGAAATTTATGCATGATTAGGGTCCCTAACAGTTGCTGGCTTCCTGTCAGGATGCCTCCCTTTCCCGGACGCCTGCCCCCACCACCATCTCCACTGGTTGGAGGACCTCCCTTCTCAGCCCTGCCCCCTGGTCGAACTCCTGGTAGAGGTAACAATTTGCATATTAGGCTTTTATTATATAGGATGTTTAATTCTAAGTGATAGGGATCTTGTTTAGGTACCAAGTTTACACCTATGATACAAAGAATCTTTACACCTGTGAGCGGTTTAACCTTTAGCATTTTAGTTATGATATATCTTGGTGTGGGCCTCTGTGTTTATCTTGTTTGGGATTTTCTGTGCTTTCTGAACCTGGACGTCTGTTTTCTTCACCATGTTGGGGAAGTTTTCAGCCAATATTTCTTTAAACAGTTTTTTTAAACCTCTTTTTGTCTCTCTTCTCTTTCTGGGACCCCTATGATTTGAATGTTATTGCTCTTGATGTTGTTCCAAATGCCCTTTAAACTACCCTAATATTTAAAAAAAAAAGTTTTTCTTTTCTTTCTTCTTCTTTTTTTTTTTCTATTTCAATTAGGTGTTTTCTGCTACCTTGTTTTCCAAGTTGCTGATTGGATCCTCCACATTATCTAAGCTGCTGTTGATTCCATCTTATATATTCTTCATTTAATTTATATTCTTCATTTCTGACTGTTTCTTTTTAATATTTACTATCTCTTTGTTAAGTTCTCACTGAGATCATTGAGCATCTTTATAACTAGTGTTTTGAATTATTTATTTGATATATTGCTTGTTTCTATTTCATTTAGTTCTTTTTCTGGAGTTTTGTCCTGATCTCTCATTTGGAACATATTTTCCTGTCTGCTCACTTGGCTGTCTCTCTGTTTGTTTCTATGAATTAGGCAAAACAGCAACCTCTCCTACTCTTGCAGGAGTGACCTTGTGTAGGAGTTACCCCTTCATAGACTGTGTGTGTGCCAGGCGTTATTGGCAGGCCACCTGGAGTGTGTCTGGGCCACAGGGAATGTGAGTGGGGTTGGAGCCAAGGCTCACCAGGCCCTGTAGCTGGAGCTGCAGTTGGTTCAGGCCTCTGGTAGTGCCAGGGGCAAGCCACACTGGGACCTGGAGCCAAAGCACTCGACTGGAACCTATAGCTAGAGCAGGTTTCAGGGAGACATGTTTCTGTGTTCTCTATCTCTCTCATTTATTGTGAAGAAGCTGTTAAATCAGCCCTTAGTTTTTTCTTCAGAGGTACTGCTCTGTCTCTAAGTGCAAATTCCATGTGCTCCTGGGAGGAGGTGAGTCTAGGGTTTTCCTATGCTGCTATCTTGGACTGGAAACCAAAAAGTGGAGAAATGCACTCCCAGGGTAGGCCTCCCCATTCTGCCTAAGTGTGATCTGACATTCTCCTTGGGAGACCTGGATGGCACTCGGTACTAATGTGTCTAATGTTTGTCTCCCCTGCTCATTTGTCAGACTTTTGAGGGCAGGAACCATATCTGTTTTATTCACCTCTGTCCAGTATAAGTGCTGAGTAAATTTATCAGTAGTAAAGCACTCAGATTGCTTTCCTGGGCTCAGAGATTGAAACCAGCCCTGAGATTATAACAGTAGGAGTCTCTATTTTGCAGTGGAGACAGCTGTGAAGATTGGAAAATACCATGACACACATAAAAAATAAAAAATAAATAAAAAAAAGGAAGGAAGGAAGGAAGGAAGGAAGGAAGGAAGGAAGGAAGGAAGGAAGGAAGGAAGGAAGGAAGGAAGGAAGGAGACAGCAAAAAGAACTGCATCTACTTCACACTTTTGCTCAGGTTTTGCTATTGAAAAGAAAATACATTTGTTCCTAAGGGGAAAGGGTTGTCAACGCTTAGTTACTGTAAATTTTGAAGGGCACAACCTGCATTCATCATTTTTACCCAATGAGATAGTTAAAGAAAGACACAAGTAAAATAATGATGAAGGTGGTTTTGTTGTTGTTGTTGTTGTTGTTTTTAAAGGATTCTGTGGTACCATTTACAGGTTTCTCCCTCTCAGGGATGAAAGAAGAATTGCTTCTTTAAATAATATCTTTCTGTAAAACAATAGGGAAAATTCCTGAAGATGGAAACAGAAAAGCTAGATGGCAGCAGACTGCCTTGGTTTTAGTATAAACTTCCCATGACCTTATCAATGAGTAGGTATAAGTATGCTTACAATCAGTGGCAGTATTCATACAAATAATATAAATAGTTCAAAAGAATCCAGAAAATAACTCTTAAGCCACTCCTTGCATTTAGAACAAGTATAGTTTGAAATTTTCCCCAAATTCGTAATACTCAAAAAAATGGTCTAGACTAGAGGTCTATAACTATATCCAGATGATTCCTATTCAAAAAATGAGAATCACAATAGACTAACTTTGTAACAGTGACTCTGATGGGAGAACAAATTGGCTCAAGAGGCAATAAAAAACCTGGGAAGGCACTTCAAGGTAATCAATTTAGTTGTATCGCTTTTTGGTGTGATTCTCAAGAAGGCTAATTTAGTCTCTGAAAGTAGTATCTTGCTGCCTGGAATTGGTATCCACAAGCATCAAATAAACTATTCCATGAACTTTAAGCTGCCCTTGACAGAAGGAAGGGCATGCCCAGCTCTAAGCCATCAGGGAAGGTATAATTTCACAAGACCAGACAGTCAGAGAATGTGATCTTGAGAGGAAATCTTACAGAAAATTTCCTTTTCCCTATCCATCAGTAACCTCAACAAAGCTATTTTTATATTATTTATCTTTATTCCTGTTTATGACTATTATATTTTTGGAAGTATATTTTTGGTAGTTATCAGAAGCAGGTATAGTTAATAAAAAGTTAGCTGTGAAACCAGGCAGCCCTGGGTTCAAACCTAAATTTATTAGCAATATGACCTTCAGCATGCCACTTACACACACACGTAACTTCTGTTTTCACAGCTGTTAACAAAAAGGGATGTGTGTGTAATAATAATGCCCATCTCGCAGAATTGCTGTAAGGATTCATTGATATATGACTGAAAATGCCCAGCACAAGACCAGGCCTATAGTATGGGCATAAAAATCTTCTAAATCTCGTTTCTTTTCTCTCTTTTAGCCCTTTTTTCTTTCTCCCTTTCTTTCTCTTCAGCATATCAGCCTCAGGAGTAGAAGATGACCTTGAATACCTGTCAAGCCCTCTGTCCACCTAAGCTCTGTGGTCCTGATACAGGGTACAGACCCAATAGGGATTTAGTTGGCGTACTCGCTGCTGGCGTCACATTAGAATGCAAATGTTTCTGAGGAGGGAAAAGCATTAATTCATGTCTAATTATTTACTCTCTTCAGTCTTCTTCATTTCTTTACAATTTATGGTGAACAGATTCTACTAAAGAGACTATATAAAGGACAAAGGCTTAAGCTTTGAGGAGTGGAGGAGGTGTGGAAGGGATATAGGAAGGGAAGAAGGATGAAGGAAGAAAAAGATCTAAAAGACAAGCTGCCTCCATCAGTCAGTCTGTTGAACCAGCCAACAAGTTGGCAAATCAAGCCTACATGATTCTTAAATTGTCTACTGTTTTACAGCCCAAATATCTAGGTATAACATTTATTACAAGTGGCGCTGTTTTGCCTTTATAGGGATGTCTTACAAATAATCAATCAAAAATTAATTCTTATCCTATCATAGTAATCTCATCTCTATTAAAAAGGTCTTATATGTGGGATTCTTTGAAACTTCATTTTATAGATTGGTACATATACTTTGCATTAGGACTATGGCAGCTGTATTAAAAGTTGAAAGCATGAAGTGAGGGCAATAAGTTAGATATTTCAAGTATACAGATATAAAACAATAAGAATCTTATTTTTGAAAATCTAGCAGATTGCCCAAAGTTAAAGAATGTCCTATACTGAGATATTACCCAGAAAAATTCTGCTAGAGCGAAATATTTTCCCCTTTGTTAAAATAAAACAGTATTATTGACATTTACCTACAGTATTTTTAGTGTAAGTTATACCGATATATGGCCAAAGAGATCAATTACTTGATTTATTGTGGTTTACAGATCCTAAGAGCCTCATCTTCTCCACCCTTAAAATACGTGTAATCATTTGCTATATTTTTGAAGTGGTCATATAACTTATGCTAATTTTTGCATTACTTATGCTGAATACTTTCCTGAAACCATGTTTAATGCATTCTAAAGGAATTTTATTTGTTAAAATTATGTAATCAAACAACAGTGCTTTTAAAGAAAAAAAAAATTAGAACTCCCAAAATGCTATTAAAAGTGCCCTTTTAACCATAAAGAAAATTAACCTTAATATTCTGAAAAATAGACAGGAAAGTATGAAGTTCTTTGTTCATAGGTATATGTTAAGAATGACTCCAACCCAGCCTTTGTGGCTCAGAGGTTGAGCATTGACTATGAACAGAAGGACCCTGGTTCAATTCCTGGTCAGGGCACATGCCCAGGTTATGGGCTTGATCCCCAGCGTGGGGCATGCAGCAGACAGCCAATTGATGATTCTTTCTCATCACTGATGTTTCTATCTATTTCTCCCTCTCCCTTCCTCTCTGAAATTAATAAAAATATATTTTAAAAAAGAATGATTGCAGAGATAATGATTGATCATGACTTTTGGAATTAAAAGAGTTTTAGGACTTTTAGAACCTAAGTTGCCCTCTTCAAGTACAATCAGAGACTTGTAAATTAGTATCTTGAATTTAGCTAAAACGAATTGCTTTATTTCCTAAACAATACCTCAAGAAGCCAACATCTATGTAAACATCTCTTAAATCTGAATACAGAAGTGATGGCTTGCTAAAAAAAAAATGGGGTCATAGAATCTATTTGTTCTATATTCATTTTTTTAATAAAAATGAACCATTTAAAACAAGCTACAGTTTTGCCAGAACAGAATCTGGTAGCCATGAGCCTACTGTAGTTTGCATTACTAGCCCTTTTATAGTCTCTTAATGGCACTACTGGTATATTTTAAAGGCATTAGTACAATACAAGCATAAGGCATTCACAAATACCCCTCTTTAATGATGAGGGTTGCAAATAGCAGCAGCAGCAAACACCTAGCATTTATGGGATATTTGCCATATACCAGGTACTATATGAGTACTTTACATGATTATCTCACTGAGGCAGGGTGAGGGTCACAGCTGGTGGGTGGTAGAATCAGCTAGTACACTGACTCCAGAGAACAGGATTAACGTCTCTCTTAGATGAGCAGTTGAACTCAATAGGACATGGACACAGTTATACTAGAACATTCAGATGGATTTCATAAAGTTTATTTTTTCCTCCTCCAAAGTGACTTTTGGAAAATATTAAGGGTGGCATGGAGAAATTTTAAGAGTCATTTAGGCATTAGTTTAAAGCTAATTCTGGCACAGAAAGAATGGTTTAGGGAAGGGACTTAGGAGAGTTTATAGCTGAAAAAATGAAAACCTCTTGCTTCACATAGGATTTTATGTGAATGCTTAAAACAATATCTCAAGGATTCATGAAGGTTCCATTAATCTTTGATGATCACCAGCAAGTGTTGCAACCCATAATACTTTACATTCCTAAATTATTTCACAAACACTTGATTCTTACTGTAAACTTGTGAGATGGTTAGGGAAAACAAAAAAAGTAGCCCTACTTTACAGAGATAATGATAGGGATGGCAAGGTTACATGGCACAATAAAAACATCCTAAAACTTAGCGTTAATTCCCATCAGTAATAACTTTATCAATTCAAATATCTCCTATTGTAATAGGCTATGGCTTGGTGAAAACAGTCTTCTCAGTGAACTAAATTTTGCACAAGGAAACCAAGGGTTCAACAATCTCATTCTTTGTTTAGTGTATTTTAGGATTCATTGAAGTTTCAAATCTAAAGGAGGTGGTTATCTTAAAGAGTGGCTAAGTAGGACTGAGAGAATGTATGTCATTAACTCTTGAAACCTGTTACCACTGAGTTCATGTTCCTAAATTGTTTCTGTGAGGATCATATCTTGAATCCAAGATAATCAGAGCATGGTTGACATAAAAGGAGTATAATTAGGATACTAACCAGGAACTTGATTGGAACTTTGCAGCTCCTAAGTTCTCAGGGGACAAAATGAGTGCATAAGTGTCTGAGAAATGCTCAATTTCAGAATACAGAATAGCTGAATAACTTAAACTATTAAAATATTATTTTTTAACTTAACACATTGAGGACAGATCACAAGAAATCTCGCTTCATATTATACAATTTTACAAAGTATCATACTTTAAAGAGATATTAGCTTATAAGAACATGTAATAAATAACTTCAAAATGCAATGGGTATTTAAAACATATGTAAAATGTTTTTTTATACTTGTTCAATAGAAACTTATCTGGCCACTGGGTAAAGCTAGTGATAAACTACTGTTCCACAATGTATTATCTCTATTTTAAAACATGTTTTTATTGAATTTAGAGGAAGAGGAAAGGAGAGGGAGAGAGAGATAGAAACATTGATGAGGGAGAAACACCAATTGGCTGACTTCTGGCATGTCTCCTAGTGGGGATCGAACCTGAAACCCAGCCATGTACTCTGACCAGGAATCAAACTGGTGACCTCTTGGTGCTTAGGTCAATGCTCAATCTCTGAGCCACACCAGTTGGGTTAGTTAATTCTATTTTCTACTGAAACTCTTAAAATTCTTCACTGCTGTAACAACTATTGAGACTGTTTTCATGACCTCAATGGCATTTTTGGCATAATTTATAGAAAAAAAGAAAATAAAAAAATAATGTAAATTAAGAAATACATATATTTTTGTCCATTATATAACCAGCACCTACTGTACAAGCATTTACATTTCTGGTGGTGATGATATACTTGTTGTCTTGTCATTGCTTTTCCAAATCCCAAGAAGTTCTTCAGAAGTGTAGCATTAATAGAAGCAAGCTTACTCTGTCCAATGCAAACAGGCTCCTATAGACAGTGATCTGTCTAAATATAGCTTTTATTGAATTTCTCTGGATCACATACTAAGAATATAAGAATAACCAAGAAGTGCATCCAAGTGCATTTTTATTAGTACATCCTAGGTTTGATTCTCTGATCAAGCTAGAAGTCACCTGAATGTCAAATTTATATATATATATATATATATATATATATATATATATATATATACACACACACACACACACACACACACACACACACACACACACATACTAGAGGCCTGCTGCACAACATTTGTGGATGGGGGTGGAGGGAATTCCCCTCAGCCTGGCCTATGCCCAAGGGATCCTTAGAGTTGCCAAGGAGGCAGGAGAGGCTCCTGCCACTGCCATTGTGCTTCTCCAGCCTTGAGCTCGTCTCAGAGCTTCTGGTTGAGTGGCACTCCCCCGTTGGAGCTCACTGACCATCAGGGGGCAACTCCTGTGTTGAGCATCAGCCCCCTGGTGGTCAGTGTGCACATGGCGACCGGTCATTCTGCTGTTTGGTTAATTTGCATATTAGCCTTTTATTATATAAGATTTTTCCTGAAGAATTTATATTTTCATATATATATATATATATATATATATATATATATATATATATGTTTTATTGTTGACCATATTACAGATGTCTCCCATTTATTCACCTTTACCCTCTCCTCCCAGCCCCTACCCACTCCCTTAGGTCTTCACCACCCTATTGCCCATGCCCATGCCCATGCCCATGCCCACGGGCTATGTATATATGTATACAAGTCCTTTGGTTTATCTCTTCTTGTTCCTGGAGCCCCAGATCAAGTTATGTTGGTCTATTCCTGAATAGCCAATAATCAAAACAACATGTATTGGTAGAAAACAGACACATAGACCATTGGCCCAGAATTGAGAGCCCAGAAATAAAACCACAAATAATTTCTGATAAAGGAGCCAAAAACACACAATGGAGAAAATAAAGTATTTTCAATAAATGGTGCTAGGAAAATTGGAATGCCACATGCAAAAAAATGAAACTAAACTACAGTTTATCCCCAGGTACAAGGGGTTACTACAAAAAGAATAAAAATTCAACACCAAACAAACAAACAAACAAACAAAAACCACCAATCCAATTAAAAAAGGGCAATGGACTGGAACAGACACCTCTCCCAAGAAGACATATAAATGGCCAACAGATATATAAAGAGATGTTCAATGTCACTAGCTATTAGGGAAATGCAAATAAAAAAATACAATGAGATACTACCTCATTCCTGTTAAAATGGCTATTAACAACACAAATAATAACAAGTCTTGGAGAGGTTGTGGAGAAAAAGGAACCCCTTTTCTCTGCTGGTGGGGATGTAAACTGGTACAGCCACTATGTGAAACAGTATGGTGGGTCCTCAAAAAATTAAGACTAGAGCTATCGTATGACTTAGCAATCCCTCTTCTGAGTACCCAAAGAACTCAAAGACATTTATGTGCAAATATATATGTAACCTTGTGTTCATTGCAGCATTATTCACAGTGGCCAAGACATGCAGACAACCAAAGTGTATTTTGATGGAGGATTGGATAAAGAAGATGTGGTATATATATACTATGGAATATTACTCAGCCATAAGAAAAGATGAAATACTGCCATTTGCAACAATATGGATGGACCTTGAGACTATTTTGCTAAGAGAAATAAGTCAGTCAGAAAAAGCTAAGAGCCATATGATTTTACTCATATGTAAGATATAAAACTGAAACTTATAGACACAGACAACAGTATGGTGGTTACCAGAGAGAAGGGAGTGGAGGGTAAAGGGTGCCAAACATATGGAGACAGAAGATGATTTGACTTTGGGTGGTGGGCACACAATGAAATATACAGATAATATATCATAGAAATGTACATTTGAAACCTACATGATCCTCTTAATTAATGCCACCCTAATAAATGTAATAAAAAGGTTTTCTTAAAAAGCAAATGGAATTAATTTAATATTTTATTTATCCCAGAATATGCAAAATATTACTATTTATACACGTAATCAATATAAAAATTGCCAATGAGATTTTTCACCTTTACTCACAAAACTAAGCATTTGAAATTTTCTGTGCATTTTACATTTACAGCCTATCCAGTTTGTATTAGCCACAGTTTAATTGGTCTGTGGCTAGTAGCTACAGTGTTTCCCCGAAAATAAGACATCCTCCGAAAATAAGACGTACTTACAGGTTTCCTTCTGAATGAAATATAAGGCATCCCCCCGAAAAATAAGCCCCCCCCAGGCTAAACATGAGAGATTTGGTCCACTGATTCTGAAAGAAATGGAATCACTAGAAATTCAGGAATTGGATTGTTATGGTGATGTTCCAGAAGATGATGAAATGATTGTCATTGAATAAATGAGTAATCTTGATACTGTAGGATTCACAGTTTGTCGGGTTTGTGTTGACAACTACCTTACTACTATACCGTATACAGGTAATAAATTTCCTTTATTTTCATTTAACAATAAATGTTTACCGTATTCTTCTTCATGGAAAAATAAGACATCCCCTGAAAATAAGACCTAGCGCATCTTTGGGAGCAAAAATTAATATAAGACACTGTCTTATTTTTGGGGAAACAGGGTATTATGCCAGACTGCACAGGTCTGTATTAGGAGTAGGTTTTCTTCTGAGGGCCACTTTTTTTACACAGATACAATGTGTTTATTACTTCAGAATTATTGCATTGGAAAAAAGAATTGAGAAGAAGGAAACCACATTATGATGCAGATATGCGGTGATCTACATGTTACTTCATTAGTTAAGTAACTTACATCCACAGAAGAGCTTAGTTCTACATGAGATCAAATTATTACCTGTCATATAACCCCAGAGTCACATAAATGCCCACATCACAAAAGCTAAGGGGTTACTGTAATTATTTTGCAAGTAGAAAAAGCAATAATAGTGATTTGAAATGTAAAAGAAATTAAATTCCATAAATATGTGTTGAATATCAATTACATAAAAGTTGGCTAGGTCTTGACATTTCAGAATAGTTACTAGGTAGGAGAAACCCAATCTCCCAGCAGTGGCATACATGCATGTACATACAGACACATATCCATAAATACACATGTATGCACACATACAGAAATATATATATGACATAAATCCTACTTATTTTAAAAGGGTCAGTGGTTGGTAATTGTTATTTTCTTTTTTAAAATAGGGGGCACTTTAGAACAGAAAGCAGAGAATCAGTCTTGTTTATAAACAATCGTCCTATTCATACTTAAACTTACTTTCCATGGAAAGAAATTTATAGCCTACTTTTGTGAATAATGATAACTAAGATGAGCAGGCACTGGTTCAAAGGCTACACCTGCATTATCTCACTTTACGCTCACAGCAGTTAATGATGTAGGTACAGAGACAACTGAACAGTAAATTTAAAAAAGTTTAATGAATACTATACAGCCTACTAATGGAACAGCCACAATTTGAACTCAGGAAACTCTGCTCAGTCATAAAGCTAAGCTACTCATGCTAAATGATGTTCTAAACAGTTTCTTTCTAAGTAACGATTTGTTATCTAACCTAAATTAGGCACTTAAGAGCAATGATAATATTTCTTATGACTGAAGATCTTAATGAGAAAGAACTTTATAAATAAATAGTTTTATACTTAGCATAACCTCTCATTTTATTTTGTCCCAAGAGCCACCCAGGCCAAGATTCAGCTTCATTCCTTATCGCTGACAAATGCCAGAATCTACGACATATGGCGCCTGTTATCTGCTACATTTCTCCCAGTGCTTGCATTTGTCTTTATTGTTGATATTTTGTGGGTTAGTGGCTCTTGAGAGATGACAAATACCTTTCTTCTTTGAACTGAAAATTGCCATATTTGGACTTGCTTTTTCATATAATTTTCGCTAGTCCCCTTTATTTCTCTCATTCACCTAACTTTAAACTTTAAAATAATGAAATTGACCTTAATAGTACATACATTTTTGTTTTGGTAAGTGACAGAGTTTATTTAACTAGTGGTTGCTCATAAACCAGTTGAATCATCTTCCAAGGAAACAGCCCTTTCATTTCACACTAATCCATTTAAAAGTAACCATGGGGGAGGTCTCTGTCTTGGAACCCAGGATACATAATGTAAGGTAAGAACTGGTATTTATTTTCACATTCATCATTTTCATTATACTTAGTAGCATTCAAAAGAATAATGCTTATTATTCAGAAGGATAATGTTAGCAATAGTTTTACTTTTGAAAGTCTGCAAACCTGATTTAAACAGCATGTATCAGAGTTTAGAAAAAAAATTGGATTTCATATGTCTATCGGATGGTACATATGCAATAGTGCTCAATATATATGTATTGAATGAAAGACTCAATTACACTTAAGTTCATAGGAACACTCAACTATTCTTTGATCTTTCCGGTGCTTGGTGTTGATATCACAAATACATTCTTGATTATGAAGAAGATTTAAGCATATGTCCTAGGTCATTTATAGTTTTTCAATGCCTCTATAATAATATTTCTATAAACTTACAGAGATTTAGTAATTATATAGTTTGTACATGTAATTTCATATGAGAAGGCTGAGGTCCAGAGGAGTTCAGTAACTTCCCTAAAGTACAGGGGTGGGCAAAAGTAGATTTACAGTTGTGAGTCTGAGAAACAGAGCTTATTCTTGTATTATTTATTCATTATTGTATTCTTTTCCATATGAACAACTGTATAATGATGAGCCAAGAATGGAAATCTAGTTCAGTTAGCTGCTGCTTCTCCAAGCAAAAACTGGTACAGTTCATAGTATGATTGCCATATAAATATAACCCAAAGGCTGCTGGGACTGGGTCTAAATGGGCAGTTGGACATCCCTCAAGGGGTCCCAGATTGGAGAGGGTGCAAACTGGGTTTAGGGACACCTCCCTGCCCCCATGCACGAATTTCGTGCACTGGGCCTCTAGTCATTATAATAATTAAGAAAACTTACATTAAAAAGAAGAAAGTATATTTTGTGTGGTAAGTTATACAATAAATGGCAAGTAAATAAAGTGTGAGATTGGACTTGGATATTAAAAACTATGCCTTCAAACAATACACAAAATAGTTTAGGGGAAAGACTTTAATCACAGGTTGAACAAAAATACTTCCTATCTATTTAGTAACCCCTTAATTTTCATTGTAAACTAAGGAATGGTACCGGCTCACGCCTTCCCCCTCACCACAGCTCATTGTCACCAACAGTAGAGGATGAGTAAAAATGTTTGAAAATAACTTTCTGATATTTGCAGGGCTATAGGATGACAGCTTTCTCAGAAGCATTATACATTTTTCTCTGAGAATAGTGAGATTGGATTTCAGATTCAGTCTCTTAAATTCTTACTTTAGATTTGTCTTGAGGCTCTTTTTCAGTGGTTTAAATCATTCATGGAGAACAAAGATTCTTTAACTAAACTTTTGATGCAAAAGCAGATGCCCTGGCCACCTCATTCTGAACAGCTCAAACAAATGTTATATTCTCTTTCATGCCCATCTTCCCTCTCAATAATGTCCTCACAAGACTGTTTCTGTTTCTGTGAATCAAATCAGGAGTAATTCATTACAAACTACAGATGTGTATTTATTTTAAGAATTTACACAAAATATTTACAAAAGTCGCCATGATTTATTTTTAATGTCTAAATACTTTTAGTGCATCAATGTATTATATTACGAAATCTCTACTATATCAATAAGAATTAGGATTGCTTTTGAATTCTACAAAAAAAGGACAATTAATTTTTGACCAATTTTACATGGAGCCAGGAAGTTGTCTTATTTGCAAAATTTACTCTAACATCTATTTCCTAAACCCCTTCTACTCAAACTGGGATCCAAGGACCAGCAGTACGATCTTGGAGTTCATTAGATGCACAATTTCAGACCTACCCTAGACCCACTGAATCAGAAGCTGCATTTTAGCAAGATCCCCAAGAGACAAGTGTGCACACTCAGTTTGGGGAGGCACTGACCTAAGCCACAGAATTTAATGTACCATTATCAACTGCCTTATTCCCTTCAGCAAAAGTGTAAGCTCCTCTTCAGTTTCTGGTGCTAGGCCTAAGCTAGATATATATTTAAATATACCAAAATAATTGAAAAAAAGAACAGAGAAACCTTTCCAAGTTAAAAAAATAAAGCCTGAAAACACCGTGTCCTTTGTTTATTTTCCAAAGTTTTATTTTGTTGCCAGATTCTTCTCTAAAATGCCACCTCAAAATAGTTTCCCCAGTGGAGGCGACCTTGATCACGCCTGGGGCGCTGCTCCGTACTCAATGCACACAGGCCTCATTATCTACTTAGAGGATGATCTCTGACCCTAGCAATTCAAAACCTCTCTGAATTTTGAATATTTCATATCTTGCTGTCACCCTGGGCAGCAGGCAAGACAATATGGAGTTGAAGATAAAGCTAAGCCATTTTGCTTTTCTTTAGTTGTTTTGCTAAAAGATTTGATAGTCTGAAATATTGGTTAACGTGGATTTTGTGGACTTTAACTTACCATGTCACAATTTGCCATTATAAGCTGACACTTGGTATGTATTGGAAACAATATTTTAGTGACCTGAACGAATTAATGTGACTTCTAGTGGGGCCCAGAGTGTTACCTGGTCACTGGGAAATGTTGGCTCTGAGGATTATATTTTTAGGAAAAACCTAATTTCTGGGGAATCTAAAAGTGAAACTCAAGTATAACAACTTCCAGAGCACACTGATGTAGAGATTAAATTTTAAAAGAGAACATTATAAATCATTAACTTCTTTCCCAATTTCTAAGTCAGGTGAGCCTTATATAGAAACTTTCACTTTTCAAAGTTCATGAGCTGATGTATCTGACTGGTAATCTGAAGTATACATTGTTTTGTGTCATAAAAATTCTAGAATAAATTTATACTGCCTTATTTAAAAAAATATATTTTATTGATTTTGTACAGAGAGGAAGGGAGAGAGATAGAGAGTTAGAAACATCGATGAGAGAGAGTCATCGATAAGCTGCCTCTTGCACACCCCCTACTGGGGATATGCCCGCAACCAAGGTACATGCCTTTGACCTGAATTGAACCCGGGTCCCTTCAGTCCTCAAGCTGACGCTCCACCCATTGAGCCAAACCGGTTTCGGCTGCCATATTTTTTTCTTTTCTAATTTGCCACCAGTTAGAGAGCATGGATTTTGAAAGCTTCAAGAAATTGATGTCATACAAAAGAGATTATATGTTACCAGAATTTTAACATAAAACAAAGATAAAAATGACAAAAGAAAAGGAAAAGAGAATAAAGGAAAAACTGCTCTAAAAATGCATGGGTAAAAATATTTGTTTTGAAAAAGCAAAACACACTTATAGTATTCTGATTTACATTGGCTATATATTTATTTGTGTATTGAAACAAGTAAAGTTTTCTTAGGAAAGTACAAAATAACTTTTCAAAGAAATAAATTATGGAAGAGAAAACCTTATTGAAAGTGAGAAGAGGATATATAACTAGAAATAAAAGTAGGAAATGGAAATGTTAAAATGGAATGAAAGATTATTAATTGGGTTTGCTAACAATGATTATGTCTTATGCTTTGTTTTTACTCGTTATTTTTTATTATTTTTTATGCAGACAAATTATTCTTGATAAAATATGACTAAGATCATAGATTTAAATTGACTATGGCTCAAAGAGAGGGAAAATTCAATGTCTGCACAACTAATCAAGTTTTCTACTATAGTCACCTATTTTAAAATTAGGTACTATCCATCATGAAGAGAGACAGAATGTGAATGGCTCCTAGTACTCATACTATTCCTGGAGAAACAGGTCCTATACACCAGAAGATCCATTTCCATAAAAAAGCATTATATTACATTGTTATTACTAAATAAACATATATTAAGATGCTGTCATTGAAAATGGAATACCTAGATGGCCTACTCTTTGGTAAGGATATGGAAAATTAGAACATTGGAACATGGCTTTGGGGATTATAAAATAGGTACAATCACTTTGCAAAAGTGGTTTTAGATATTTGGCAGAATCTAAAAACATATGCCTAACTTAAAACTCAGAAATCCTAATCCTTGAGAAATAATCAACATATGTGCATGAATACAAACTTATACTTCATGCACATTTGTTTATCAAATGACATATCTTAGAATGTTCATAGCAGTTGTATTCATAATAGCCTCAAACTGGAATATTGAAGTGTCCATTAATAAATAAATTAGTAAGTAATTTGCAGTGTATTCACTCCCTGCAAGAATCTCTATATACAAAAGGCTAATATACTAATTGTCCAACTGTCCAGGTAATGAAGTCAAGTAGCAATGTCCGGCTTCATCTCCCTAGAGACTAGCCTCCTTGCAGTTTCTTCAGCCCAGGAACACAACTTGCTTTATACCCAGGTGGAATGGTATTAACATTTTATTGCCTCTTAAGCATTTTCCCATGCCTCATCTCATTTGATCCTCACAGAAGTCCTGGAGTAGATAGATAGGAGACTCGGTAGAATCCTATTTTCTTTTAATCAGCTAGAAAATGGAGATTTAGAAAGCTTAGAAACTTGACCTGTGTGAAAAGAAGTAAGAAATGGTGGTCCTTGGAAATGATTTCAGGTTTTCTCTTCAGGTGCAGAATATAGTCAAACACTGCTACAGTTAAATATTTTACCCTTTGTTCTCCCTGCGTGATCTACAATAATAATCTGCTGCATGTTAATATTTACTGCTGTGTTGCTGACAATTACCTGAAAGGGAAGTTGGTGTGCTTCACTGGGCTGGAAAAAGTTTAGCTAAATCAGAAAACAGGTCTAATTAAGCAAGTTTATTCTATACTAGAGTCCTGGTGCATGAATTTATGTATGAGTGGGGTCCAGCCAGCCTGCCCCAAATAGGAGCCATAAGCCTGGGCCAGGAAGCAGAGGGTTTGGGGAAGGGAAAAAAAAGGGAGAGCCTGCTAGCCTTGCCCCAATTGGGGTGTTGGGGGCCAATAGTGGGCTGGGCCTGCTGGAGGGTGAGGCTGATAGGGGCCCAGAGAAGGCTGGTTGGCTGCCATAGTGCATGTTATAGCCACTGGTCATTCTAGTTGTTCCACTGTTCTGGTTGCTGGGCTTTTACATATATATAGATATATAAAAGGCTAAGTTGACTCATGCATGCATGATTCATATAAAGCTCTTGCTGGTGCCAATAGCACGTGTGTGTTTTGACCTGTCATTGTTGATTGTGAATTTGGTTGACACTTCTATTATAGAGAGAGGGTGAATAGCAAAATTAAAATATTCCTTCTAATTAATTTCCTTCCAATGTGCACGAATTCATGCACCAGGCCACTAGTACTACAATAAGGATGAACAATCTGCGACAACACAAAACAATATGGATGTTTTCACAATGTTGACTGAAAGAAGCCCAAACAGAAGAGTTTATATTGCATAATTCCATTCATAAAATGTTCAAAAGCAGGGAAAACAAACCTAAGCTCTTGGAAGTAAGAACAGTGGTTACTTCTGGGATAACAGTGGCTGGAAAGGAGCATGAATGGGTATTTCTGGAAGCTGGTAATATTTTATTTCTTGATCTAAGTAGTGGTTATGTGAGGAAAAATGGCTAAGCTTTTTCCCCCCGTCTCACCTAGTTGCACATATATTTTTCTCTAAGCAACTGACTTCTCATAGAATGATAAGGGTTACATATAAATTAATAGAGTCCTCTACTATTTTTTTTTTACCAATACTCAGAAGGCAAAAGTACATATTTTAAAGTCATATAGGGCTAGCACAAACATTAAGTCTTTTAAGTTCATTACAAAAACTGGATAATTTGTTTTCCCTGGCAATAAGTTATTTTTAAAAATTTTATTTCTTGATTTTAGAGAGAGAGAGAGAAGAAGGGAGTCAGAGGAGGGAAAGAATCATTGATTTGTTGTTCCACTTATTAATGTATTCATTGGTTGGTTCTTGTATGTGCCCTGACTGGGGATCAAACCCACAACTTTGGAATATTGGGACTGAGCTACCTAGCCAGGGCCAATAATTCCTTCTTTCCCTTTCTTGACATTTCTGTAGGTCAGTTTTCCTTAATATTTCTGTTGTCTCAGCCCACATGGATTTCTTTAAGAGGAGAAAGCTGTTGTTTTGTGTTCCTGAGTATATCAGCCAAGCAAGACAAACTTGCATTTTCTCCCTCCTGGGCCAGGGAAGGCAGGACCAAAACATGTCCACTGGTAACTGTCAACTGCATTTACACAAGACATTTTGAACTTCATAACAAAGGGCTAAAGAAATTCATGTGGGTTTTATCTTTTTCTGATAAAAAAGATGTACTTAATAATTTTCCAGGAAACAATAAAACATAGAAAGAAAACAGTTATATGAGCAATGAAATGTTTTCATCTTTTAGTTCATTTCAGATCAGGGCAGCAATACTGTCTGGAACCCATGGATGAGAGCTTTTTGTCAAGTACAACCCAAAGATGGCAGAAGAATATTTTTGTTATGGTTTTCTTTCTTCTAAGGTGACCACCCTTTCACTAGAGAATGTACCCACGTCATCAAACTAATGTGATTCTTAAACAGGACATAAATCTTCCCTTTGGATGAGAGCGCTAATCAGATTCAGCTAGTTTTTCATTCTCTTTCTAAACACTTGCCACTATGTGAAAAGGGAAATTCCTAAAATCCAAGGATATTTTACAGTTAAATCTCTCCTCCTAGCCTATCTATTTTGTTATCCTATATAAACAAATTTTGCCACTACATTCCTTTATCCATAGCAACTTCTAGTGGATAATTCACAAATCAAAGACAAGTTAATTGCCAAAAAAAGATCAAGCAACAAGCATTAGAAGCATAATATTTACTGGCATTATGTTAAAAATTTGTGTCAGAGAAAAGTTTGGTCTAGTTAGCTTTCCTTATAATCTAAGATTTTAAATTTGTATGACTATTTTTGAAAATATGTCCATCACATAATTATTCTTAGGCCAACTATATTTTTTGGGCACAAACTTGAACAGATATATCAAGCAAAAAAAAAAAAAAAAAAAGAGGTACTATGATAGGACATATTACTGCTATTGAATTTAAACTTCCCATTTTAAAAAATATTTTCTATATATAAAATTTTGAGAATTACATAAAATAATGTAATAGAATTTATATTGTAGACTGTTCCTCTTTTTCCTCCTCTTCCTCCTCCCCTTCCTCATATGTTTTACCATAAAGATGAAGCAAAGGCAAATTTACTCAAGAGAGGGACATCTGATCTGACCAGGAGTACAGTTTTGATGTCAATATCCATCTGGTCCCACCAACATGATGCAATTCTGAGTTAGGCCAAATCTACCTAGGACTCACACGTACTTCAAGTGACATGTAAATAAATAGAACAGACTGCCAGGCTTCAAACTTAGGCACATTTCTTAAACTCTCTGTGTCTAGTTTCCTCATCCACCAAATGAAGGCAATGTTAGATTCACCTTGTGCGGGCGTTTTGAGGGATGAAATGAAGTAATGCATGTACAACTCTTGGAACACTGCCTGGCATATGCATGGTAAGTATCAATACAAATTAGATCCTGTTATCCTTACTCAACTTTCTGGCCAAATGTGGCCTCTGATTTCTGAACTTCAACTATTCCTTTCTTATTTTGTGGTAACATACCAATCTTATTGACTTAACTGAAAGAAGTAAATGAGAGAAGGTGTGGGCACTAAAAACAAGTTATCACTTCTGAAAATCTTTTAAAAATATCATGCAATAGAAGGTATCAATGTGGTGTTTAGAAAATTTCATCTTATTGTATTGATTTGTTGCTGGCACTCATTTCCCTAAGACTTAAGCTCTGGTCCAGCATTTTCAAGTGGGTTTGCGAGGTGCATTCAACAGCCACTGATAAGCCACTGCTTAGGTAGTAAGAAAGAATGGTTAAGAGGACATATCTCCTATGGTCCCAACTCATACTAGAAAATCTCCGGCTCAAAACTGCAGATTTGAACATAACTTTCTAAGAACACAGAGAATAACGTAAGCTCATGTAGGGCTTTTTGCTTTAGTAAACATTGCTTATATTTTCATGGCCTGAATTCCAGTTTTTCTTTTGATTCTAGATCTGGTTGCTAATCCTCCTTTATACTGATCAAGCTATTTCATATTTAAACAATTTACTTGTTAGTCCTTCTATAAGACATCTGCTCAAATGAGTTTAATTAATCACCTATTTGGCAGCTTTGTTAAAATGCTGGGGGAGGGAAAGGTGCTGAAACTTTTTGGGAAAAATGAGATTTGGAGATTTTACTGAAAATTTCATGATCCCTATTAGTATAAGAGGCAGGAAATCTACAGCACACTTTCTGCGTCTGGCCTGTGGAATGCTATTGGAATCCTCTCTGCCCTACACTTAAGTGTACCTTGGATGACTTATTCTATTTGCTTAGCACCCCATAGCCCTCACACAAAAAGTTCCTTTTAACATCCCTTTCTGAGAAGACAGAAAGCAGAAAGTATTCTTCTGGTTGGAAAACAAGACTATCACTAGAAGAATAAGTTTCTATTTAAAGTTTCCCTAAACATAACTATAATTTTAAACAATAACATTAAAAAAACACACACCAAATGTCCTAGTGTTCCCTAGGGCAGTTGTCATAGTTCACCAACCTGCCGTCTTAGCTCCTTGTTCTTTGCTTCCCATATCATTTTCTCCAATTTTTTAGGTACTATATTTAGCCTACAATATAAATTCACACATTATTTTCTTAAGTCTAACAGGAGCAAATCATTCTCCCTTCTTTCTCCTTTAAACAGATTTATATATAGATATGTGGCTCTAAAATAATAATTGGCATTCATTCTAGGGTCACAGGGGACAATTAGCCTCCTTATTATGTAATTATCTCCTTATCAAATCAAACTTAGCTTAATTATATTAATCATTTGGCTTTTCCTAAAATTTTACTTTATCCACAAAAGATAAATATTTGTCACCACTGAAAAACTGCTTTCAAGTCAATTTTAAGCAACCTGTAATGGTTCAATGTTGTGAATATTTCTTAGGGATCAACACCCATCAAATAAATATGATTCACCATTAGTTTAACAAATCAAGCTCTTTAATTGAATGTCAAATCTTACAGACTTGGCTTTCCTTTATCCTGAATGCTACAAGGAAGTGAAAATGATGCCAAAGGAAAAAACATTCCAGCTTAAAGCTAAGTATACCACCAGTATCTTACATTAATATCCATTTAATTTTCAAAGAAAAATATGACTTTATACTAGACACATTGGAGGATTTTATAGTATATAAAATATTGTTCTCAAATAATATTGTAAAGGAGAAATGGAATAAAGAAATGTTGGCTAGCCGAACCCAGTTTGGCTCAATGGATAGAAGGTCAATCTGTGAACTGAAAGGTCCCAAGTTCGATTCCAGTCTAGGGCATGTACATTGGTTGTGGGCACATTCTCAGTAGGGGGTGTGCAAGAGGCAGTTGGTCGATGTTTCTCTCTCATTGATATTTCTAGCTCTCTATCCCTCTCCCTTCCTCTCTATAAAAAAATCAATCAAATATATATATATTTTTTTTTTAAAAAAAGAAAGAAATGTTGGCTAGCCCTACCTGGTTTGGCTCAGTAGATAGAGCATCAGCCTGCGGACTGAAGGGTCCCAGGTTCAATTCCAGTCAAGGGCACATGCCCTGGTTGTGGGCTCTATCCCCATTGGGAGACCTGCAGGATGCAGCCAATTAATGATTCTCTCTCATCATTGATGCTTCTATCTCTTGCTCCCTCTCCCTTCCTTTCTGAGATCAATACTAAATATTAAAAAAAGAAATGTTGGCTAATGTTCCATTAGTTCAGTTGCTGCAATACAGAATTACATCCAAAGTTTCTCAAAGGTCAAGATAAAGTTAGGTTACTTGGAGATTTTAAGAATTGCATATTTTAATAAAGAAATGAATAAATGCAAAAATAGGGCTGCAAAATTGTGGATATTATAAATGTTGTCATTAAATAATTTAACATTTTTAACTTCAGGGATACTATGCAATAAAACTGTGCCATTCAGAAGATAATTGTAGAATTTAAGAGTGTGTGTGTGTGTGTGTGTGTGTGTGTATACACATACATACATGTATTGAATCATGGTGCATCTGAGGTAGTATAATCTATTAAAAGCTTAAAGCAATATGAAAAATTTATTTTTTCCCCAGTATAGTCAGTGTTATTGTCAGTGTAGTGCTGTGATAAATGCATAATCTCTTTTGAGTACTGAGATTCCCCTGAAAATATGAGGCCACAGTGAACTACTGCCCACCTAACCCCCCTAGGAGGTTAGGTTAACCTCCTAACCTTCCACTGTGATCAGCCATGAGCATACTCACCAGTTGATTTTGTGACGAAAGGGGTGATACTAACTAAGAGAGTGCAGCCAGCTGCTTCATCAAATATGCATTAATGGCCCTCTTGCTACCAGTAAAGGAAATTCTGGCCTTAGAAAACTTACAGTTCAAATTGAGAAACAAAATAGGATCCACAGAACAGCGAAACATATAAATAATTATCACATAGACAATATTCAAATTAAAAGCAAATGAATGAAGGACAAAGACTCACAAGTTGCAAAGAAGACTGGTCCATGATGGTTAACTATTATTCTCACCTTTTAAACTTGTTATGGAAGAGGCTTGTTAGAACTACAAATACTGGGCATTTACATGGAAAACTCATCCTAAAATATCCAAGGCTTGCATTTGAAAAGGATCAAAAAATGACCAAAGGAAAATAGCTTTGCCAGACCAAAAGGGAAGTTCTAAAATTCTTTAGCACAACATGCTACTGCTTTCACTTTGCCCTGCGGTGAGTTATTCATGATATTTAGGAAAATCAGACCTTAATGGTGAGAAGAGTCAGAGCCACTTTCGATTGGAAATATACAAAGTGGAGTTTATAAATCTTTCATGAGCATACAACATGGCACATACTAAGCATGAAATGCAAATAATAAGTATGACCTATGCATTCAGTAGAATGCAAAGCATATACCAGGCATGTAATTTCTAATGATAAACCATATTTATAACTAACAAATGAACATACAAATAAACGGTATTTATTTTGTTTTGAAATAGAAATAAATGAAGGCACTAAAATTTTTAGCTGCCAACTTTTATCTATTCCTTGTCAAAATTTGCTTATGCATTGTTACTAGTGAGGTGTATAATTTGAAATTCCAAGGCACTATCTTCCATACCACCTAAAGCAATTAAATAATTCTCACGAATTGTTATCCAAATTTTGAATGTTTTCTATAGAAATAAATCAGAACACATTTTAATCCAAATTTAATATACTTGTCTCTGTAGGCCTGGTGGTTTCCAGATATGTTGCATTTGGTCTAAATAAGAAAGTCCCTATTCTCAAGATTTTGCAAACAATTTCACTTCGGTTTGCTCTTGCTGAAATAGCTTTCAGTGCCAGAGACTAACCAACTAGAAACACAAAGTGTGTGAGGAATCAATATTTTCCTGTTAAATATCTAGAATATTAATTAAAGCAAAGAAAGGAATGAAATAATTACTCAGTGTCTTCTTATTTTTCTAGTCACTTGGTTGAAATAAGCTAACTTGGATGGAAAACAAAGGTGTTACTGAAGTCAAGATTTTTCATATGATTTCTTAGAAATAAAATAAATTAACAAAATATTTTCTTTGAATTCATGGTGTCTAATCCTGGGCTATATTAAAACTCTAAATTATCACCTAGACCAGAGAGATAATTTACACAAGCAATTACCACGACATATACTGTTTGTTGTGGTGGCTGCTAGTGTGTTTAATCAAACAAGAACTACCCTGACATTCAAAGGGTTAACTGAAAGTTAGCATGACCAATTTTGGCTGTATTAAGTTGATTAGGCATGGTTAGTGCACTTGTTTCCAGATGACAGTGATAGGAATGCTTTTTTAGGCTCACCATTTAACTCTTGAAAATAGCTTTTAATCAACTTCCTTCTATTCCTCTAGGTTTCTACATACCCCTATCTATTTTAAGGTTGATGTCTTCTTAGCTCACATTTCTTATACTGCCAATTTAATGCACTTTAGGAATAAAAACAAAAATCAACACAGGGCTAAAGCTTATTTTCAGGGAGCCTACAGCTACAGAGGGGGATGAAAAATATCCTCCCCACCTATGAAAAGTAAAGAGCCAATACCTGTAGGACTTTGAGAAACGTAATCTTGACTTAGGTCTTGGAGATGGTCCTAGCACTGTGGCTCCCTGAAGGTCCCAAAAGGAAGCCATTTGCAAAGAAGATGCCAGGATCACTGGAAACAGTGGGAAGTCAGAGCTGGTGCAGGGCCCTGGGGCTGGAGGGCCCCACACTGAGGCACTTGCAGCTGAGCTAGGGCATTTCCTCTGTGTGGTGGCAGGTTGGCTGAAGGAGGGCTGGAGGGGGGATGGCTGGGACTTCCTGCTGCCTGACCCCTTTGCGACAGAGCTTGCTTCACTCAGACCTTATCTCATTAATACCGCCAGGAACATTCCCTTGCAAATTTGTTTTTAAATTTAGCCCTGATTAAACAGCACGGTCACATGCCACTCCTGAAAAGCACAATGCATGCATTGTGAAAGGTATGATTCAAATGGGTGAACCTTTCACATTAAGTGTGAAGATAAAAAAAAAAGGAGCAAACTTTGCTTAGAAAAATAAAAAGTATGTGCCTGTGACCGTGAAATTTGACAGAGTTTACTAAATTGAACAGATATCATATTCTTTATTTCAACTTCTCTTAATAACAAGATGGACATTATTATGAGCACAAATTCCACGAGGATGCAATCATCTGCAAATGCCAGCACTTTCCTGCAAGTTAGTGGGAGAAAACAGCAGGCAGATCACTTTCACAGCTTGTGGCAGCTTTTCCCTCAAGGAGATACTGTCACCTTGGAGAGTGAATCATCATGCTTGACTTTGACAACAAAGATCAATTTTCTGTCCGCTTCCCATTCCCTAGAAACATTTCTTCACTTTCTGATAAATCCCTTAAAAAAAACTTCCTTTCCAATTAAATAAATGAATGGAAACCAAATAGGGCCTCTCGTATGTGTTATGAATCCAGGACATTTCAGGGAGGCATGGATTTCAAAATATTGTGCTCAAGGAGTCAGAGGACCCCAATGCCGTCATTAGTCCTCACGGCGGAGTGGTATTTAATGTTAACAGTGTGGCACGGCTCCATCAGTCCCTGTCCAAACACTGCCCTGCCAGTGACCTCAACTGTAAACCAAGGCAGAACTCCACTTCTCTGGGATAAGATTAGAGAGACTGGGAGGGCCCAAGAGTGAATTTAACCCACTCTGAACTGGAAGAAATTGATCCAGAGTTGAGCTTAGTGATCATCGCTGTAGCTGCCACATTTTGTCTCGTACAACACAGAATATTCACCCAGGGGATCCCAAATGTTCATTTAGTTTCTAAAAGCTCACACCAAAACACAACACTCCTTTTCACCGCAGCATCCAGAGCGCCAGGGGGTCTTTAGAACAGGTCAGGTTCAATATCCGCATTGGTACTAATGGAAAACATTTTTACAGTTTCACCTCTTTGTATTCTGGCAGATGGGCTGGAAGAGTGGGTGGGTGAGTGCTGACTGAACAGCAGCAACCCTGGGGAGCCAAGAGTTCAAAAATAAACACACTCTCTCTGAATCAACTGGCAATGTTTTAACGCTTCACAAATGATACCTTTTTGTTTTTCTATATGAATCCACTGGGGCAACACTGATGGCAAGCTTCCTGGTGATCGTTGAGAAGGATTTGAGGAATTGCCCATCCCTATAGCAGCCTGCCCTTTTCGGTATATGATATTCCACTATTATCATTTTGTTCGTGTAGTTTAATTCCTATGTCAGGACAGCTCTTGGAAAATGCAGGCATTCCTGGCTGAGCTGACACAGAGCTGAAGAACTTGGTGTTTAGTTGAATGGCTTCATCCAAGACAGAGTCAGACGGTGTAAGAGAACTTGGAGTCTGGGTGAGCAGGGAGATGCCCCTGAAGGCTGGAGAAGTGGGTGGGTTGGTGTGAGGAAGGGAAGGAGGAGGGGGAGGTACAAAGATAAGCCAGAGAGCAGGAGGGAAGGTACTGGCGAAGAAGACTTACTTCTTTCACCTACCTGCAATACAAAACCCTCATTCTATCCAGTGGTGTTTCAGATTTTGTAGGTGAAACAGCATCACTGGTTTATGGAAATGCAAGCTGCAGTCCATATATACAGCATTGGAAGCAAAAAATATAACTCGTATTGTTATCCCCATTGCACTGGTCAGGGCAGGATGGACCCTATCTTCCCATGCAGGCTGAGGCCAGCCATAGTCTCTTTGATGAATGATTGTCTTTTTCTCCATACCAACTTACATTTTTATAAGAATGTCCGGTTACTTTTTTCTAATAGATAAAACATAAGGGAATAATAATCACACAGAATGAAGATACTATAGAATGCCTCTCTTTTTCTAAAATAAATGTGCACTGAAGAAGATGTGGGATTGTCTCTTACATTATTGCTAAAGCATTTCACTCCCCCTCTCCCCACCCCTTGCTTCTTGAAAGCAGCCATCCAGAATAGTCAAGATAAAAACAGCGACACTCTAAATGTGAAATTATAACCAGGAAAGTGGAAACTTTGGTCTTTTTTCCTAATGTGAAATTAGATAAAGACACAAGAAGTATTTGCCAATGGTAATGTTATTCTTCCCTTAAATAATTCCTTACCTCCTCCTTCCCATTTCTTCCGTCCAGTTACGCATAATCCTCCTCAGGTTATGAGGCCTCAGCAAGGTCACAGAAATAAGCTACTTATTTCTGACATTAATCACAAGCAAAGTGAAGCCTCGATTTCAAGTATAAATATTAATACAGGCATGAGCAGAAGTAGGTTAATAATAATAAATGATATAGTAATTAATATATAATGATACAAGAATAATTTCTATGTTCTGTACTCACAACTGTAAGCTTACTTTTGCCCACCTCCATATTGTTCTGAGGGACAGGCTAGTACTTCACAGATTTGAGAATTTAGATAATTGGGAAAAAAAAGTAAATTAAGACCTTTGCTAAGATCAACCTTTGCTGTTATCTATATTTCAAACATCTGTTTATAATCTCCACTTCACATATACTAAAGGGTAGAAAAAAACAAAGTAGAAATCTTTTGAATATTTTAATTTATAATATGTTAAGCATTTATTTTCCAGAAGAATTTTTGGTAAAAGCATGATTGAATGACAATGAGAGAAGTTCCATCCCTGAGGCAAACTTTTCTTTTATATGCTGGAAACTTAATTTATATCCTAGGGAAAACCAGATCCTGAAATTTGAACTTTACTCCACCCAACTGTTACCCACATAATTCTTTACTTCTCCAAAATCTCAACAAAATGCCCATTCCTGCCAATAACTTAGATATTATGTTCCACAAAACTCTAAATAAGGTGTCTTCTTTGCTTCTTGAATATTTCTGAGATTTTGGTTCCAAGATTCCAGATGTTATAAACAGCAAATTTGGGCTTTGGTGTCTGACACAGAAACTCAGAATTTCCTTACTAGAAATAGCTACTATAACTCATATTGAACATCCCCAATTTAGAAGCGGGAAAGTTTAAACATAATCCACATAAGCATTTACTTACAAGCCAAGTGACTATTTGACAGGTGGAGGAGGAAGGTTTGAGCTAAATTTCAGAGAAACGAACAGTTACATTGGTGGAGTTGCATTATGTTGAAATACATTGCCTCAGGAAACCCGAACAGGCAGAGAGATACGGGTCCAGTATAATGCTATATTTTGAAATAGTTGATAGTCACAGACTCAAAGACAGCAAAAATTATGGTGGGAGCAAACAACTTCACTCATTTTTATTTATTAGCTACATCTGATAAAAGTTTAATTACAATAATTCAATTTTCAGGGTGATTTGCTACAAATGAGTGTGTCAAAAGAAAATTTTACAACTAGATGTATGTACTTCTAAAAGCTAGTATTCATTCCATATAAGTAATTGTGATTTAAGCAAGGCTTTTTATTATATTGATGCATTATCATAATCAACTAAAATTATTATTCCAAATGGAAATGCTACAAAATAACGGTAGCATTTTCTTGGAATTGTTTCCAAATAGTCATTCTCAATGCTACATGTATCTACTTGATTAAGAGGGGTCAATTATTTCATGTTCTGAAATAGAAAACAATTATTTCTTAATGGTACCCTATAGCCTTAAGAACATTAGGAAAGCATTCTCTGTGTAAGCTGCTACAAATATATTATTTATTCAGATATATCCCAAGATACAAACAGAAATAAAATGTAATTGAAGAACTTAAAACTATTAAGTCATAGGACAAAACAAATGACAAGAGGCCTGATTAAATATAAGAACAAAAGATAAAATTTGATTTTGAATTCAAATGCTTTACGTGCACTTAAAGTTTCCACCTAATTTAGAGTATGTTTAAAAAATATTTTAGCAGTTTGGGAGATAATCAAATCAATCCCTTTCTATCCAATAAGGCACCATATTTCTTCTAAATACTTGGATAAACAGTATTAAAGGAGAGAATTCCAGAAGGTAGAAATGAGAGGGAAAGAAAAATACAACTCATATTTATTAAGCATCTACTAAGTAATTGACAGAGTCCTAGGAGGTTTTTCTAAGTATTCAACAAGAAATATTTTTTAGAGTCAAATTATTTTAAAAATTGAAATTAATAGGGCTAATTACTTTAAAAAAACTAAACATGATGTTTTTTAAATGTGTATAAAAGTGTTCTGGGGTTAGTAATTGACTATTTTCTGCATATGAAGATTTTAAAAATCAGAAAAAAAAGTATTTCTTTTCAATATTGTACTCATTAATGCAGACTGGGGAAAAAATCCCCCTTAATTATTGTCTGGTAAGTAAAAGGCAGAATTTCATCTGAAAGCCACTTTCTCCAGGAAGCCTTCCCTGCTTTCCCACACCAGGGAAAAGCACTCTGCACTTCCCCTTGGTCCCTGGCAGCACATTTGTAACTACATTTTCAATATCTGGCTTCCCTGATAGACCTAAACATCATTAGGACATAGATCATGTCTGCTTTCTCACTGAATCCCCAGTCCTAGTAAATGGCCTGGAAAAAATAAGTCACAAAAATGGGTGTTTAATGAACGAGCAAATCAATAATCTCCTGGCTACTTGAAAATAAGATGCATCACCTACCTGATATATTTTATGTTCCTCAATAGGAGCAGAAAATGCCACAATGGGTAATTTAGACAGAGCTTATTTATTTTCTGTTTCTTTAGATGCTCTCTCTGACAAAGCATGTTTGTAGCAATAAACTAACAAACAAACAAATAAAACCAGGAAAAAAGCACCACGGTCATTGTTATGACCAAGTGAATTACAAAGCTGTCCCAGAATTTTTTTTTTTTTTTTAATGCAACACCATTAGGTAAACATTCAGGGCAGAGGGGGCCAGAGCAATGGTTACGCCATGAATTTGCCACGTGACCTTGATTGAGCACTGTTGCCTGACCTTGCTACATTTCACTCTTATCCAAAAGAGAAACACTGCACAGAGTTTTTGAGAGGAATGAACAGGGTAATTTATATGAAACCACTGAAACGCCACACAAAATTTTAGGCACTGCTGCTGATAATGTTTGTTAAGTTTTGGGAAACCAGGAAAACGACTTTTATATTGTTAGAAACATTTCCAGTTTTAAAAATTGTCCTCTAAGATGGGTTACTTCATGAGCATGGTAAGCAGGCTTGCCAAGTCACTGGTTCCAAAAGGGTATCCACCTCTAGTTTTGATGAATACTATTTTTCTCTGTTTGAAATCTTTTTCTAATATTTTAAGTGTATAAGAACAGAATAGTACATTGCTATGTTTTAACCCTGTAACAAAATCTTATGCTTTATTCGCAGCACAAAAACCTTCTCTTGGTTCTCTTTGCTAGAACTAAAAAAGAAAATTAAGTGACAAGGAATTCTACTAAAATTAGCTGATGGAATTTTTCTCATCGCTCAAAGTCCTGGGTTTTTACGTGAATAGAGAAGCATTTCTATTCATTTTTTAAAAAACATGGGATTATGAAGACAAGTTGCTTTAAGTAGAAAAGCATATGCTACACTGGCTCCAACTCATGTGGCTCTCATTGTTGACTACATACCAAATAAGGACAGAAACGGCCCCTTTCAGCTTTTTAGAACTATGTTAACAAACAAGCAAAAGCAGTGATGAAATTACCAGAATGAAAAACACACAAATTCACTCCCTTGGGAGAGAAAGACCCAAAATGCCAAGAATCTCTAAATAACAACAATCTCAGGCACTTGGCTTTGGCACTGTGCGTTTTTTCCATGACAGTGTTCAATATCTCTCTAAATCTGGATGGCTGTTTATTGGAGCCAGCATTCATAAACTTTCCCAATTCTGGGTGCTTATCTCTGTCCCATGCCTGCAGGTCCCCTTTCTCCCTCCGATCCTACCTGTGCATTGACTGAGTTTGTGAAGCAAACATCACCATAAGCTCAGGGTATTTTCCTAATTCCTTATCTTTACTATGATGGTATCAATGCCTTAATTAGTATTTATTCTGTGATACGGGCTTAATATATATTGTGTTAGCCTCACGATAATAAATCTATGAGCTTAGTCTTACTTTTATTCTGTTTTAAAACTCAGGCATGGAGGCTTAGTAACTCACCCCTATGCTCATATAAGCAATGAGAGGCAGATTAAGGTATTAGATATAAAACATATTCTCTTAACCAATATATGTCTAGGATATAAATGAATGAAGTAATTAACGAGAACAGAGGTCTTTCTTTGGAGTTAAGTCATAAAGAAAGTTTTGGATTTTCACAGAAGAAATGGTTACAGGTACAGTAGCTATATAATCTTAATTAACCTTCACCAATTCTCAGGTAGATTTTATTATTGCCACTTTATTGATAAAAACATCTGAGGCTTGGAGAGGTGAAAGAACTTGGCTGGCACTTCAAAACTACTAAATGGAGCAGGAGATGTGAGTCCAAGTCATTTTGCATGCCTCGAATCTTGTCTCCAAGGTAGCAGGCTTATAAAACTCTGTAAATTCCTATTCCAGGGACAAGATGGTTCTGTGGTTCGGGGTGGTCCTGAAGCCGTGCTGGGGGCTGAATGGCCCCACTGTGATCATCACAGAGGAGGCCTGGCTCATCCTAGTAAGGCTTGAGGAAAGGTGATAGTCAGTTTTTGTATATTCTGTGCATTGCTCTGCATTTTCCTTCTGTATATTTTACATAGAAGTGAAATATAAACACTTTTCTATCCACCCCACCAATGACAGCAATTGCTAGGAGTTGAAATAGAAATCTGATATTCGAGTAACAGTGAAAGGAAACAGAGTTTATTTCAGTTATTTGTTTTCGTTTTCTAACGGGATGAATACACCTTAAGGCACCATTTTCTAGTGATCCCTCAAAACCACCTAAGAAATTTCTTTTCTTTTTAAAAAAAATATATTTTATTGATTTTCCACAGAGAGGAAAGGAGAGGGATAGAGAGCTAGAAACGTCAATGAGAGAGAAACATCCATCAGCTGCCTCTTGCACACTCCCTACTGGGGATGTGCCAGCAACCAATGTACCTGCCCTTGACCAGAATCGAACCTGGGACCCTTCAGTCCGCAGACTGACGCTCTATCCACTGAGCCAAACCGGTTTCGGCAAGACCACCTAATAAATTTCTAACAGACACAATAAGAGCAGAAGTATAAGGCAGCAGGCATCACAAGCCTGACTTCTATTGGTTCAGAGGAGTTAGATGACTTCCCCAATCTGGTAAGGGATAAGTAATGTGGTCTTCATTAAAACTCTGGCTTACCACTTAACTTTTCAGTATGAGACATTTCTAAATTAGGGACTTCCTCTATTAAACTTATCACCTCTAAAATGTAGAAGTAAATTTGAGAATGCATGGTTCTTTTTTTTTCATTGGTCAGATGATATCAAGTAAAATAACTGATTTATAGCAAATTTTGACATAAATTACATCGATTTTACTTTGATATAAAAAGTATAGACGACTCAAAGAATTGAAGTTACATTTGAAAATGAAATATATTGTGATCAAAGAAACAAAACCATAACTGCGGATTTTTAAGCACTATTGAACATTAGATAATGTAATGTTTGGGGCAGGAAACAGTTTTCTAGATATTCTAAAAGTGACCCTAATCAAATCACAATATTCTAAAAGATATGGTCTAGTAAATTAATTTCCACATGAATTTTTATTAAACTGTGAATCCATCCTTCCTTGTTCCTCCCTCCCGTCCTTCTTTTTCCTTTCTGACCTCCCATCCATTCATAAATATATATCAGGTATCTATTATGTATTAGGCATTATGCTAGATGCATGCTGATGATCAATAGCGAACACAATGCCCAAATGGAGCTTAGAGCTGAATGAAGTGAAAACTGAAACTCAAGGTTACTAAGAATTGGACTGGGCTTATATTTTTAAAACATATCAGGGCAGAAGGAAGAGAAAGGATATACAATACTTATAGAAATGGAAAATTTCTTCAGTCCATTTATGAGAAAAAGTATATAATTAAGGAGAAGATGATTTTTTTAGATAAACAACATTTGAAACAAGTCAAATGAGCTATTTTGTGTTAAAACACCTCTCCTCTGCCCTTAACATGTTAAACTGGGAGGGGCGTAGGAGAGATGCATTTATAAAGAAATTCTCACTTCACGCCTGGTGCTGAGCATGGGTCTAAGTCAGGACTGAGGATACAAAAAAAAAGGGGGGGGGGAGAGGGAGGAGGGTTTGGGGAGAGGACCTGGCCCCTCCTTATAGAGGTTTGCAGCTGGGAAAATACTCTCACATCATACAAACATCTTTGCAACCTATCCTAGTCAGTGTTTTCTCAGTAAAATATATCAATAGTGCTCACAACATCGAAACTGAAAAAAATGTCCCTTAGCATGTTTTTCCCCCCGCCCCACAAGTAAAGGAAAAATGTGCATGCCCAAAATAAGGCAGGCAGCTTGGCAATAGTGCAGAATGAGCTGAATTAGAGATCTCTAAAGCACAAACTTCATGGGACATATATCACTCGTTTCAGAAAAAATAAATGGAGAAGATGGTTCTTGCTGTATTAAAAAGATATTTTTCTTACAATAATATTATGAAAAATTTGAAAAATGCATAGAAGTTGAAGGGATTTTATAGTGATCATCTGTGTATCTGCACTTAGATTTCCCCAGTCTATCAGCAACACTTAAGAGACTGTTTCTTAACAGGCGAGTAGTATATGGGGCTTGAGAAATGAGAACTATATTATAAGATTCATCCGGATAATATTTATGGGTTGTATATTATGTTGAACCTAAATTATAAGCCTCTATGTTTTATTTTTGAGTATATTTTAAAGAGTACACTTTGCAATGGAAAAAAATATTTTTTTCTATGTAAAGAACTTAATAAATTTGAACTCCACCAAATCTTACCAACAAAGATAAGTTAATTAATGATAAAAAGTAAATGTTAAAGGTATGCTTAAAGGTTACAAATTATCAAAATCAATATCCATTTCAGTGATAAAACTGTCAGCCATGAAGTTTTATTCTATTTTAGTCATAGGTAATGTATTCTGAATTATGTCATATGGGGTACTTCTTAGTAAATAATGAGGTCAGTCAGGTAGTTAGGAATGGGATGACTAGGATTATTCCATAGTGACTGATATTTTACAAAATATTCTATAAAATCTTCAAGTCAGAAGATACTTTAATAAATGAGAACTTTTTGGGTTTTTTTCTGTGGATTTTATCATTTGTTTCTTTTGCTTACATTTTCAAGTGAATATTACATAAAGTTTTGCCTAGTTTGTTATAGACAAGAAATAGATCCTTTTTAATAAATGAAAAACCATCCCACTATCAATGAGTCTATTTTTCATCTACTATTTCTGATATACTTATGAAAAGCCAGCTTACTACCTACTTCCTCAGCGATTTGAGGTGCACTCAAAGTCAAAAGACATCACAAGAGCAGGAGAGGAAACCTAATAAAACTCTAGTCTTCATAAAACTAAAGAACGCATACAAATACTTACTGAACACTCAGTTCATGTTTGGAATTGGATATTTGAAAAGGAATAATCAAGGAGGAGCAGGTACTATAAAGTCACCCTTGGTGTCCAACTAGCAAAGGCCTTTGGGTCCTAGAAGGACTAGAGAATGCGTCAGATTTAGACAATTAACTCTTCAGGCATGTTTGCAACTATAGCACCATCTGATTACGGCAGTTCAGTGACAACAGCAGATATAGCTAAACAAAGCATCGCAGCACTTTCAAATAGATGCCAGTGTTAATACCTTAAGAAGTGCATATAAAGTACACATACGATAGAATATTATTTAGTCATGAGACAGAAGAAAATCCTGCCATTACAACATGGGTAGGCCTTGAAGACATTGTGCTAAGTGAGATAAATCAGACAGAGAAAGACAAATACTGTATGATATCACTTATATGTGGAATGCCAAAAAATGAAATTCATAAAAACAGAGAGAGAAATGGAGTTACCAGGTGCCATGGTGGGGGAATAAGAGATGTATTGTTTAACTGTGTAAGGTTCAAGTATGAGGTAAATAGGTCCCAGAGATCTAATGCACAGCACAGTGATTATAGACAACAATACTATATTTGAAAGTCAAACTTGTTAAGAGCCTGAATCTTTATTATTTTAATCACAAAAATAAATGATAATTATGTGACACGATACAAGTTTTAGTAAATGCTATAATGGCGATCATGTTGCAGTATATAAATATATCAACTTAACATGCTGGTCACTTTAAACTTACAGTGTTATGTATCAACTACATTTTAATAAAAAGTGCATTATAAAATTGCTAATCCTAAATTGAAAATAATTACTTCTGAAAAGCGTTTATCAATTAATTAAAATATTGACAGTGTTATCTCTGGGTAGCAGGATCATAGGTGTTTCTAAACTTTTTTTTCTGTAATATTCAATTTTTCCAGAAAAATGAGGATTGCTCTTTAAAAATGTTTTTAATAAAGTTACAGAGAGAGGAAGGGAGAAGGAGAGATAGAAATATTGATGTGAGGGCTGAGAGCAAAACATCTGTCTGCTGCCTTCTGCACATTCCCACTGGGGATCCAGCCCGCAACCTGGGCATGTACCCTGACTGGGAATCAAACTGGTGACCCCTGGTGCATGGGTGGATGCTCAACATTGAGCTACACCTGTGGGGTAGGGAATTGCTTTTTTTATTTTTATTTATTTATTATTTTTTTAAAATATATTTTATTGATTTTGTACAGAGAGGAACGGAGAGAGATAGAGAGTTAGAAACATCGATGAGAGAGAGTCATCGATCAGTTGCCTCTTGCACACCCCCTACTGGGGATATGCCCGCAACCAAGGTACATGCCCTTGACCGGAATCGAACCCGGGTCCCTTCAGTCCCCAAGCCGACGCTCTATCCATTGAGCTAAACCGGTTTCAGCGGGAATTGCTTTTTTTAATCAGATGAAACTAAATATAGGTTATTAAAAACTCAAGTAGTCAGATTTATTTCATTTTTATCACCAGTAGCTTTAAGTTTTTATCAATAGTTTGATTAAATTTTAAACAAAAGTCAGTAATAAAAACTTGACCTTATATGAACCTACACATTACCTCACAGTTTATGAGTTGCTGAGATGTTAAAGGGCCAGAGAGAGAGGAATTGGGGAGACAGAGAAACATACCCTCGGTTGAAAGCGCTGTGACATTGAACTAAGGAAGACAGAGCAGGTAAGAAGATCCAGGGCCGGAAAAAAGCAAACAGAGAAAGAAGCTGAGCTTTTTATAGTTTGAGAGACCCACTTCAAGCCAGTCTGCAAGGAAGTACTCATCTCAGAAGAGCTAGATGTTTGCACAGCGCCCCCTTGTGAAGAAAGAGCCAAGAGCTTCAACTAGCCATAAGTGGCATTTAGCCTTCATCAGCTGATGACTGACTTCCAATAGGATGTGTATGTGGCTGTGGGCGACATGCAGACTTGGTATGCCACTTCTCTGTAATTAAATGTGTACAGAAATATTACATATGGTTGTGCTTCTTAATGGTAATGCTTTAAAAATAATTCCCAAAATAAACCCATTTCTAAGTTCGTCCCCACTACAGAAACTTGCTCTCTTGGGCTGATGAACACAGTTTCTCCACTGGACACAGAAACTTAAAAATTGGAGAATATAGTAAAAATATTTTTTTCAATTCATTTTAAAACGATGGTATTATTTATCTATACCTTGGAGATAGTGTGGGTCTGGTTTCAGACCATCACAACAAAGTGAGTATCACAATCAAAATCAATCATAATCTTTTTGCATGTGGAGGGTCTTGCTTTCAATTTGTAAAAAACACAACGTTTTAAAGCACAAAAAAAGTGAAGTGCAATGAGAGGAGGTATGCCTATAAATGTTAGTATGCTTACAAGTATGAATGCCACTTGGAAATATGTTAGTCACCTGAAATTTCACATGATAGCCACGGATAAAAATATTACCATTTTGGTCATGTGAGGACTGGGAGCATATTTATGTGCTTGAATTTGGCCTTTAATTAGAATAAAATATTATTCATGTACATGATTCTGCTGATTTACAATTATATGGATAACCGCTCAGCAGGAAAAATCAAATTCTCTGTGCTTCCTGCAAAGGGGAAATTACACGGGAATGTGATATAATATATGCAAGAAGAGTGGTGCTTTAACTGACATTCTGATTCAAAATGTGAGACACAATAACCTGTTTTCTCATTCAGTTAAATGCTTGAGTATGAGTACAGCCTTCACTTAGCCTGCTGCTGCTGGCTAACTATGTCAGACAAAACCTGCTCTGAACCCAGAGCCAGCAAGTGGAAACGTGTGATGATCCCAGACCGTTATTAGAAAGTAATGACAATACCAAGGGATGGCTTGGGGTGGCACTCCATAATCTTCACCCGTTTTCCCACAGTGAACCCACTTACACATATAAGAAAGTAAAAACAAAGTGCTTTCTTACAGAAAGGCAGAGTCAAGACAAGTCTCCAACATCCCCTTCCCTGCAATCAAATTGTCATCACTATTCAAGCTACTACCAAGCATATACTGTGCTGTGCCCTTTACTAAAAGCTTAGACTGTCCACTGATGAGCATCATTGTGTCCATGTAGAAAAGAGACCATAAGAAAGACAAGGGACAAACATGTATGGAAACCTACCCATATTCAGATCTTATGCAAAGGGCTTTCACACAGACTTGTAAAAGACGAATGTCTCTCGCTATATTTCAATCCCTGACATTTCCCCTGATTTCCAAGATAGTATTTTCACCTCCTTCTTGGATGTTGATATTGGGATGTTTAATAGTCTTAATCTGAACTCCTCCCAGCAGACCCTGCAACGTGCTGGTGTGGGTACTTCACTTAGAGAGGAGGCAGGGAGGCAAGTGTAGGAAGTCAGGGGATAGACTATTGATATAGCAAGAAAGATAAGTCAATAAAACACGCATTCATAAGCCGGTGATCACTGAGAGCAAATGGAACTCAGTCTTCCTGGGAACCTTTGAGGGACCGACACATGCCTTGGGGTTGTCTCACTGAAACATGGGAAACAAGGGGTGTGTAAGCATACCCTGATCTCTCAATGTTTCAGGGTTGCCCCTGGGAGTATTAAGTTATAAGTCCTTCTGGGTCCCCCTCACACAGTCTAGCAAGCTCCTTTTTCCTGGAGAAAGCCCCCAGTTTCTGAGCAAAGAGGCTGACTGAGCCTACAGGCACTGCCCACCACAGCTGCCGATGAACTCTGGGGTGAGTCAAGAGGAAATGGGATGGAGCTTAAAGTATTTCCCACAAAGGCCTCTCAAACTGTGATGTCCAATCTGAATTTTTGGTTCATGAGGATCTTTCCCCAACTCAGCAAATGAAAACATAAGTTTCCAATTTCTTTTAGGTCAATACTCGTGACTTAACTTTGACTCATGTCTTATTTTTCTTACCCTATGTCAGTGGTTTCAATCTTTCTAATGCCACGGCCCTTTAATACAGCTCCTCATGTTGTGGTGACCCCCAACCACAAAATTATTTTAGTTGCTACTTCACAACTGTAATTTGCTACTGTTATGAATCATAATGTAAATATGTGTTTCCCGATGGTCTCAGGCGACCCTACTAGCGGTTCTCAATCTGTGGGTTGCGACGCACAGGTTGAGAACCGCTGCTGTAGAGACTAAGACCATCGGAAAACACAGATATTTACATTACAATTCATAACAGTAGCAAAATTACAGATATGAAGTAGCCAGGAAAATAATTTTGTGGTTGGGGGTCACCACAACATGAGGAGCTGTATTAAAGGGCCGTGGCATTAGAAAGGTTGAGAACCACTGCCCTATGTGAAAGTCCATCATCAAATTCTGTCAACTATGTTTTCCTATTTCAGCCAGAATCTGGTCACTTCTCACCACCTCCTCTGCCACAACTCCAGTCCAGGTCACCACTGTCTCTTGCCCAGACTGTTGCAGTGACTTCTTGGCCATTTTTCTCTTGTTGCGAGTCTGCACACAGAATATTCAGAGTGGTCCTTTGAAAATATACGTCACTTCTCTGCTCAAAACCCTCTACTCATTTTCCATTTGACTTGGGATAAAATCCAACTCTTTACCCAGGTTTAGAAAATCACTCTCCTATCTCCCTGACCTATTTTCCTTCTCCTCTCTCGTTTGCCTACATGGTTCTATCTCTACTGGCCTTCTTCCTGTTCCTTGAACACAGTGTACCTGCTTCTACCTCAGGACCTTGGCATTTACTATGTCCCCTTCCTAAAATGCAGTTCCTTGAGGTATTTCATACTTTCATTTTGTTAAGATCCCCATGTTAGTTTAAGAGAGAGGACTACCTATCCTGACTGTTTCATCTTAAATAGCACTGCTATGACTCTATTTTTTTTTTTTTTTTGGTTTGGTTCTGCATTATTATTCCTCAGAAAACTTATCATTGTGACATACTATATATTCTGTATGCTTGCATATTTTACATTGTCTACTCCCCACAAAAGTGAAGTTTCATTAGAACAGAGATCCTGTTTTGTTCATTGCTGTTTACTAGTACCTAGAAAAGGTCCTGTTAGTGGGAGGGGTTCAATATATATATTTGCTAAGTGGATGAATTCACTGGTCTGACAGCCATACGAGGTAAATATTGATCTTATTAATTAAATATTTACTAAACACTATGACTGGTATTGTCCAGTAACAAGTATAAGCAGCTGCTGCCCTTCAGAAGTATGATATTCCAATCATGAGAGGGGAATATGCAGCGCATGGCAAAATTCCTGCAGCTTGGAGGGGGGTTATCATGAGCAGCGGTCATTAGGAAAAGGGAGGGGAAAAAGGTTTCTGTGAGACTATGAAACATTTTGAAGGTTATGTTAAAGCAGAGACTGATGTTTTATTTAGAAGTGAGAAGTCATCAAATGTTTCTAAACAAGAGAGTAAGATATCAAAAGCAGAATTTTAGAACGATGACCACTTGGTTCTGTTTTGAAGGATGTGAGCAGGGAAAACAGGAGCTAGGGACACAGTGTCATGCATGTTTCCTCGTCACATCCTTCTTGCTATCAAGGCATTGGCATATACACTTAACATCTATTTTTAAAGAAGTGTCTAATTGATATACAAAATACTGCGCATTTTCAATATATAGAATTTGATGAGTTTGAACTTGTGAATGAAGGTAATAGACATTTCCATTACCTCCAAAGTTTCATTCTATCTCTTTGGTTTTTGGATTTTGTTTGTTTATTTCTTTTGTGTATGGTAATAACATTTAACATGACAACTACCCTTTGAGCTATTGTTAACTATAGGCAGTATTTTGTATAGCAGTTCTCTAAAAGTTATTTATCTTTTCAACATAGCTTTTAGATTGTCATTCCATAGTTTTAGTATTATTTATTTATTTATGTATTTAAATATATTTTATTGCTTTTACAGAGAGGAAGAGAGAGGGACAGAGTCAGAAACATCGATAAGCTACCTCCTGCACACCCCCCACTTGGGATGTACCCGCAACCAAGGTACATGCCCTTGACAGGAATGGAACCTGGGACCTTCAGTCTGCAAGCTGACGCTCTATCCACTGAGCCAAACCGGTTTCGGCATTTTAGTATTTATTTAAGAAGCTCTTTGTCCTTACTATGAATGTTAACTAACATTCTTTAGCTGAAAAGACTCTACCTGGCCATCGTTTCTCTGGAATTGAAAGTGAACCTGTTTCAGGTGTGAAGAGCTCAAGTCACTCTTCTTCAGGTTATCTGAGAACTAATAAATAAAGTGGTGAAAAAAGACAAGGTTGGGCATGAATGTGCTGTGGGTTATCTGGTGAGATATAGAAATGAGTAATGGGAATAAACATGTCAAAGACATCTGTAGTCTTTGGCAAGGGTTCTTCTTTTACTTGTTTCTTATCTAGGCCATAACGCATATGACAGTCTCTCTCTCACTGAAGGAATGTTGTGAAGAAAAAGAGTGCTATACATTCATTGTTCTCATAGGCTGTGAACTCCATGGGCCTTGTATCCCAGAGACTGCCCAGCACAGTACATGCTAAAAAAATACATGTTAAATGAATTGCAGAAATTTCTTAGAAAACAGATTCCAGGGAAATTTCATTATTTTTGGTCTAATTCTGTTATTCCCTTTTATAATGAATATTTAATTCTGTTTTATTCCAAAAAGGGATGAAAGGATTCATACTTTCTTTGGTAATTAGTTTAGATAAAGCCAAGTCATCCATTTCCTGCCTATCCAGTGGACAATAGTTAATGCATCTGTTTTCACAACTTTATTTATACCTTGATACGTTTGAGCATTATTTCATATACATAAAACAGTAAGTATCATTTGTGAATATAACCTAGTATACTTTAGAATTGTCTCACATATCTTTGTAAGTGACCAATTTGGTTAGTTTATGTTAAAAGACAACTTGATTCAAAAGTTACAAATAAAGAGAAAATTATATGGAGAAAATGAAGTCATAAGGGTTGTTTGATGGTATTAACTAGTCTCAATTCTATTTTTTCACTTAGCTCATAAAATAATTTTCCAGGTAAACATGTGGACCTGGTTCTCAATCTACTAGGGAATACAGCTCTGAGGAAACTTTAGAAATCCATAATGAATTAAAAATTATTTTTTATAGCTCAAACTTTGAGCCTTTGCTCATGCCATGTTTACTCTTCTAGATACCTTTTAAAAATGTTTATCTTTATTATTAAAATATTATAGATATTCCCTCTTTTTTCCCTATTAACTCCCCCACCCACTGCATCTGTCCCCCACACCCCCCCAAGCCTTCACCACACTATTGTCTGTCCATGGGTTATGCATATATGCATATAAGTTCTTAGGTTGATCAAATATATCTTTATCCCTGTATTTTAAACTGTAGTCACCAGTCACCACGCTACCACCAGATATTTTTAAGAAAATGAAAAAGAAAAACTACATTTTCAGTTGTTAATTCATGATACTAAAAACATCACGAGGAAAGTCTGAACTGAAACTGGTGACAAGCTTTTGCTTTGTGCCAAATGATTGTGGCATTTTTGCCAATATTATTGATGGGATTTCCTCCAGTATTTTATGCAAGGCCATTCCTAAGGAAATCTGTGCTCAGGGAAAAATCCAACATAACACCCTCGGTCTCCTGTTTCTATCCACTCTTTATATACACTTTGTGAGACCCACTGGCAAGGAAAGGCTGAGTTTTGAAGAGAGAAAGGATTAAAGGGGTCTGTGTGTGTGTGTGTATGTGTGTGTGTGTGTGTGTGTGTGTGTGTGTGCATTCTTCATGTGTCCTGATTTATCACAGTCTAGGAAGTTTACAGAGAACATTTGTGCTTAATCTTTAAAGTGTAGGCCTTTCCAGCAGGCATCTGCTTCTCTGGTCTTCTACCTCTGTACTCCCCTTATAGCCTTTGTCTCATTTTCTGTGTTCAGCCATAACATGGAAAATGAGACAAAGCCTGTCTCACAGGCCTGAAAAGGGGACTACTGATGTGTCTGCTTAATAATCAATAACTCAGTTAAATGGATTTTCTGATGCATAAATAATATACTTTTCTTATAATCCGCTGACTTTTAATCAGCAATGATCTAAGAATCATACCTTCACCCAAAGTGCTATGAAAATGCTGACATAATTTTCGTTTTGAGTAACATTTATTTTTTACTATCATATAGATGATGAATATTCATAGACAAACAAACATAAAAAAATCATCCATATCCAGAGATAACTATTGTAAATTATCAGGCTCATTTTCTTCCTTATTTTAATGTTTATACACATATTTATGCATCTGATTTTAACATTCAATTGAAATTTTAGTACATATGATATTGAATAATGTTTTGCATTTTATGCTTTACTATAAGAGATCTCCCATATCCTTTAAAGTTATTTGAAAATATTTTCAATGGTTGATAAGACTCATTTGGCTGAGTCTAATATCAAAATTTACTTAAACATTAATTAAGCCTAAGATTTAGAATATGTGTAGGTTTTCAATTTTTAAGTACTCTTGTGGCAAATATCTCTGTATGTAAATATTTTTAAAATCTCAAATTACTTTCCTAACCCAAATAGTTATAAGTAGAATTACTAGATTAAAGGGAATAAATATATTTAAGACTTGAGACTCTTAATGATTCTTAATCATTTCAATGGAATAAAATACTCAAATTATTTCAAAAATCAATTTAACAAACTATATTTGTATGTATTACCTTATTACGACTTTTTTTCTAGAGAATGGTAAAACATAACACAATTGAAACTAACTTATTATTTACTACAAAGAGGATTTTTACCACATGAAAATCAGTCAGACCCTTTATCAATTAAAAAATGATTCTCCTCTTATGAGGTGGAAAATATATCACCATAAAATTTCATAATTTTGGCCACATTGTACAACAAGGCAAACAGTAGACATAAGAAAAAGACATATGGCTATTATTATTGCAACACAGAGTTGGTCAACCACTTCAAGTTCTTGTGGCCAGTAAGGTCGCTGGGGCTGCAGGCCAACATTTCTGACAAATTATGCATATTGAGGTCACACTGCTCCCCTTGAGGCAGTTTTTCATAATTGTAGTGTTCTCTCCACAAAAGTCCTTGACTTAAAAATATCCTTTTGTGCCCTCTAGTGTTGAAATTCATCAAAACATTTGAGATGTTTATTTCTTTTTTTAAAAATTTCTTTATTGATTAAGGTATCACATATTTGTCCTCAACCCCCCATTCCAATCCCCCATTCCCCCACTGAATGCCCCTACCCCCCTATTGTCCTTGACCACTGGTTAGGCTCATATGTATACACATAAGTATTTCTTACCTCTAAACTATAACTGAATACAATTTCATTCCTTTATATACCAAGTGCTTGTCTATATCAGAAGGTGGCCTATACTTATGGTTGCCATATTTTTGAAGTTTATTGAAAATTTTTCATTTTGAAGAAAGTTAGAGCAGGGGCTGGAAAACTATCAAGGGGCAAATCCGATCTATCACCTGCACAGGTCATGCTCATTCATAAAAAATTCTCTATGGATGGCTACATTTGCTCTACAATGGCAGAGTGGAGTAGGTAACCCCAGAAGCTATAAGTCTAAAGTATTTATTATCTCATTCATCGTAGAAAAAGTTTGCTGACCCCTGGGCTAAAGAATCTCTTTGACACTTAGATTGGATGAAGAAAAAGAATAAATGCATTTTCCTAAAGATGGCATGCCATTTTACTATGTCTTTTTCTTCTACTCCTTACCATCAACCACTAAAATACTAGTTAAAACAAAGGGAGTTATAGGCCAATTGTTTAGCTTGTGATTTAAGAACCAAATTTGTATTTTTTCATTGAAAACATCTGAGGTACTTTTGTAATGTCTACTCCGGATAACAATATTGACTTCATCTTGATGACTTTTATATTGATACGATTATGTTGGAGAAATTATAATGAGATTAAAGTTCTTTACCCATTAAGACCAGTGGGACCAAGAAATTCCTCACTTCCTGTCTACATCATCTCAGTCTCTTAGTGAGTAGCTAGAATTTAGACTAGGAGTAGATTTAGTGCCCCCAACTATCTTTATTTTTATATATCTAATAATAAAACTTGCAATTACTTTTACAAACACATACAGTACTTCAAGTATAAAATAAACATAGCATTTATTATTCACATGGTATTTATTTCAGTTTTATGCTTGATTCAAATCTCACATAATCATCTCTTTCATATATGAATGAAAGCATAGTACACAATATTAAGGCCGTAATCCTATGTGGGCAACTTAACAGGCTACCTTCCTTCCCCATTAAAAATCTCACATCTTCCTAAGCCCCTCCGATATTTTACCTTTTTCTTTTTTTGTATATAAAAGCTTTATTTAAATTTCCTCCTTCTTATGTGAAATGGTTGATATATAGTTCATTAGAGCTTTATTCCCCCACGTGGCTTCCAAGAAGTAATCTATTGTATTGCTTTGTAACTTAAAATTTCACTTATAGTTCAGAATGGTTATAGCTGCTTTTTTCCCAAAGATACATATCAGCAATACCATGGCCAGAAATTTTGTACCATAATGGAAGAAAGTATAAAACTACAGGATTACAAAGGTGATTGAAAACAGTTTCTGGTTGGTTGCGTTTGCTCATGGAAAGGCATCTCATTTTGTGACACACATTTGTGGTCATTGTAGGTTTTATGTCTGGAGCTGAAGGTGATTGCCCTTCTCAGCATTAAAGTCTCTCACGGCATGCATTTTCTTTGTGTTTTCATATATTTACCCACACCCTGCAATATAATCCCCTTCCTTGTATCTGACATAGACATCATTTCAACACAAACTCAAATACAAACCCTGCATAGACTTTATGGAACTGCATACTTAAAACTCCTGAATCAAATACTTAAACCTACAATGTTACCTTTCAAATATTTGCATTTACAATCACAAAACACACGGTAAAACAAATCATCTTTCAGGCCCATTTTTAAGAGCAATTAAAATAAAAATGAGTAAAAAGTGACACCATACCTCTATTCCATAAGCAAAATACATGATTTTCAAACTTACCTGCAAAAGAAAAAGGAAGAGCAATAAATATCAAATCAGAGTACATTTAATTCTTCTTTTTTTTTTTCTATGTATACCTCTCTGCAATGGTCATTTATAATTTACTACATCATGGATATACCTTCAGGCAAATCTATAGCGATCTACACCATTCTTTTGAATGCTTGCATAATATTCCAAATATAAACATCTTATGATTTAGTCAAATATCTTTTCACTTACTAATGAAGATTTAATTTTTTTCCTTCTTTCCTTCCTTCCCCCTTCTTCCTTTCTTTTTTCCTTCCTTTCTTCCTTCCTTTTATTTCTTTTCCTTCTTTTTGTCCTTTCTTTTTTTTTTATTTATTTTTATTTTTTATTTTTTATTTATTTATTTTTTAAATATATTTTATTGATTTTTTTTTACCCCCTCCCTCCCTCCCACACATCCCCTCCCTCCCCAGACTTCTTGTATCTATAGTAAATGAGGCAAAATTTGTCATCATAAACATAGCGAATTCTTAATTATTACTGTGTGGATTATTCTTTGTAAGTAATGTTTTCTAGTTCTTGTAGATGCCAATAGGGCTGGCATGGCATTCTCTTCAGACCAGCCCTCATTGTAAATAAAGTCCTTTTCCATGTGCAGTCTGAACCTAGGAGATGGATTTTTACAAGCAACGGGGAGAAATGCTTCAGACTCAGATGGACCTGAGGTTAAATACCAGTTTCTATGATAGCTGGGAATTGAAATCATTGTATATCCCTTGAGACTCAGTATTCTTATCTGTAAAATGAGGACACAATAGTTACCTCATTGGATTATTCTGAGCATTAAATGAGGTCATGCTGTAGAAGCTAAATAAATATGAATTGCCTTCTTGGCTTCCTGTAAGCTTCATTTTATGTCAATTCTTTGCAGAAGGATAGGTATTTAGTATATAAGGGTGTTTGGCCATATAATATAGATAGAAAAAAAATCAAACATATTTTACTGTTTCTTGTCTTCTTTATACTATCACAAAATTGGCTTATATAAAAGATTAGGCATCTTCTATATGCCGAACAATTTGTTTTCCACCATAATTTAAGCATTTCACTCAGAGTTCAAGCAATTAATTGAAAGTATAGCAGTCTTTAGCTCAGCCTCTGTGTCCCATACATACATACTATGTCTCCCTTTATTGTCCTCTTCACTTTCTCACTCTAGGCTCCCTAATCTTCTCTCCTTTCCTGGAAACAGCAGGGATGCTCCAGCATTTGCATTTGCTGCTCCCTCTGCCCAGGAATCCACATGCCCATTCCTCATCCTCTTCAAGGCTCATCTAAAATGGCTTTTATTCAGTGAGGACTAACCTGACTTCCCCATTTAAAATTCTAACCATATCCTTGGTTGTGATTTTAACTCCCCTTCCTTTGCACTGTCTTTCCCCAGGACTCTAACTTTCTAACATACTGCGTAACACCATACAACTTATTATGTTTACTTAGTCTCCCTGACTCTATCGTCCTATAGAAGTGGCACAAATACAGGGCTTCTGTGTTTACTGTTCACTATTGAATACCCAGGACTTACAACAATGCCCAGCAAATAGAAGGCACTCAAAAACATTTGTTTAAAGGATGAATATAGCATATATAAAAGAGCAAAATATAAACATAAGTAGTATACATATGTAATGCAAGTATTTTATTTATATATTTATTTCCATATATTTATTTGTTTTATTTATATAAATAATTTTCTTAAGTGAATATGTATTTATATATTAATTGCATATATAAATATTTACCTAAATTTTAACCTAGAAGCAAGTAATTTAACTTTTACTTAATTTTTTAAAATATAATTTTTTATTGATTTCAGGGAGAGGAAGAACTAAGTTAATTTTGATGACAGGAATTGGGATAGTCATTAGAGAGAGCTGTTGGCTAGCATTTCTAGCTCTCCACTTGACAGGCCCAGGAAGGTATACTTAAGCCTTGCGATTGGGTGAGGCCATGTGACTAGTTCTGAGTCATGAGTGACCAAGCACTGAATTACTGGTGAAATCCTTCACCTCTTCCTTTCTCTCTGCCATAGAGACCAGGCAATTCTCCGTGGCTTCTGACCTGGAGTAGAGTGCCTGGGGACCATACCTTCCCATGGTGATGTTAGCATGAGGGGAAAAAAGCCAACCTTCTTGGTTATAAGATTTAAGGTTATTAACGCAGCTTAACTCAAATTGTTGTGATAAGCGAAGAAATTAGGCACATAATTAAAACATTATACACAAAAGTTTATTTACAAAATAACCTTTATTTTCTGAACTCCCTTTGAATATCCTTTCTCAAGTCATTTTGTTGCTGCTGGAATTTAACTCTATTATCTGTTCAATTTTTATTATAATATAGACTTAATTATCTTATATTGGCTCCTCCTTCCCTTCCTTTCATCTAATTAAATCATAATTTTTAATTAAATTTGCAATCAATGTTTGAATATATTTACTATACACATTTTATTTACAACATATGTAATATGATTATATTCCCCTCATGGTATAACTTTTATTTTGCTGAGAGTTAATAATTGCCTTTCCCCCCACATGTGCAGTTTTCTTTTGCATTAAAGAATCTGTTCCTAATAGGTCATATTTGCCCTGGGGCATCTTCTGAGCCTTTGATCCTCCCTTTGCCCTTCCTCTGAGATCACTTCCCTATAAACATCCGGCACACACATCTCAGAGCCTGAAGCTTCACAGAGAATCTGACAGCAACACAGGCATTCCTTTCCAGACTGCAACCCACAGTGGGTTCCATATGGTCAATTCATAAATCACAAGTCCATAGTTTTTAGGTTATTGGTGTAATTGCTCTTCTCTACCTACATGGATTTAAAAAATGTTATCTATTAAAAGCAGGAAAAGGCATAAGAACTCTTCCCAAATTATTGCATTAAATGCCCATGTTTGAGATGTTAAGAGTTCAGTTAAGTAATAGAAATAAGGAAAAGGCTAGAGAGTCAAATAATGTGGAAAATGTTAGCTCGACAATTTTAAATATTTTTTTTTTACTGCAGAACTTATAAGTGCTTGGATATAATAATTGAAATGAAAGCCACTATTCTAGAAGGTGGAAAACATTTACAGAATACTTGAACTGTTCCCCCATGATATCAGTTAATACTGGAGTAAGTAATCTGTAAGAATACTATTTGGGAATTAACGCACAAGGCATCTTAAGTTTTACACCAAATCACTGTATTTCTATTACTCCTAAAAGAATTATTTTACCTTAACTGGGAAGTAAAAATGAATTGCTAATCAGTTGAAAAACAGCATAACTGTACTGAGGAATAAAACACGTTAGTTCACTTCCAGGCGAGTGTTTTATCTGTTAGATCAAATTGCCTACTAAATTAAAATTAATCATAACATTTGAATTATGATCACTTAATGTAAAATTTCTTCTCCCAGAATAGTCTACACTAGAAGTCAATTTCTCAACATCTTGAAAATTGTTCAAGCAATCTGTGTATATTTTAAGTCTATCTTTGTATCTCTAGTTCAGCTTGTGCCAAAATGTTTTCTGTGGCATGCCATCCCCATTAGAGATTCTAAAACAAACAAAAAGGTTCCATACTTAATAAAGTTTGGAATATTCTGCATACGGTATCTTTTTCCTAGGGATTTAAAATATTTATTTAGTCTGTTAAAGATTCTGGGAATCTTACAGTTATATATCAGTTTAATTTTATAAATCACAGCTTAATTGGCCATACAACCATTATGCATGTAGTCCCTACTGACATTATATGGAACTAACATTCCACAAAACCTACTTTAGAACATACTGACTTAGGCTATTAGAGATCTTAATAGCAAAATATAAAAATATATAAACTATTATGAATATCAAAGGGAAAATAAGAGCACCAATGGCCCTGACCAAGAGATATGATTTTTGTGAATGCCCTGATTTCTCAAAGAAAAAGAGAGAGGATACAAAGAACTAATAATTGGGTTATATTTTTATACTTGGGGTACAGTGCGCTTTGAAGAAATGTTTCAACCTCATACTGTCACAACTTCATTTATCCATGGATGTGGGTTCAAAACTAAGCTGTAATCCAAAATATATCTTCTACTTTGGCCAGAAGATACATCAAGGATCTTTAACACACCATGAATTACATAAACCTAACATTAAAATTTTAACTTCTTTAAAAAATATATATATTATTGATTTTTTACAGAGAGGAAGGGAAAGAGATAGAGAGCTAGGAACATCGATGAGAGAGAGATATCGACCAGCTGCCTCTTGCATACCCCCTACCGGGGATGTGCCTGCAACCGATGTACATGCCCTTGACCTGAATCGAACCTGGGACCCTTCAGTCCACAGACCGATGCTCTACCACTGAGCCAAACCGGTTTCAGCAAATTTTAACTTTGTTGATACCAGGAACTTTAAGATACTAAAAACTATAAAGATTAAGATTTAGTATAGGGATATAAACAATATAGCAAAATCATCATGATTTTACTCATCTACCTATTTATTTTATGAAATTATGTGAGGTTTGGGGGAATAAAGAGAAAATGAAATCAAAACTTTGTTTTTACTTTCAACTTTTTAGATCTTCCTTGTGTTTTATGTAGGAGTTGAAAATATGAAGTCAATGAATAGAACATGTGAACTACAGGGGAGTTTGTGAAGGGCTTGAAATAATATGTAAAATTGTGTGTACACCTGCATTTCTCAAGGGACTTCTTCTTTTTCTGTTCATGATTGTATAAAATTCCTAATGGAAGATGTCATGTCATGTTTATTTATTTATTTTTATTTTGATTTTTTAAAATATATTTTATGACTTTTTACAGAAAGGAAGGGAGAGGGATAGAAACTCAGAAACATCAATGAGAGAGAATTATCAACCAGTTGCCTCCTGCACACCCCCAACTGGGGATGTGCCTGCAACCAATGTACATGTCCTTGACCGGAATCAAACCTGGGATATTTTAGTCCACAGACTGATGCTCTATCCACTGAGCCAAACCGGTTTCAGCCATGTCATGTTTATGATATTTAGTAATATCTTCGTTGGGACCTGCATTTTAATTAATTTAGAATTTAAAAACATTGTAAAATCTACAGTTAGTTTATGGATATTTGTATAAAATTTCAATGTACTTCATAAATTTTATTCTGCATCTAGGGCAGAGCAAATTATTTTAAGTAAAGATTTTACTTGAATGAGAATCTGAACTGCCCACAAGATGGCTCTCTATAATCTTAGATATGTGAGTTTACCAAACCAATTTTTCAAGAAGCTATTCCTAACATCATCTTTTCACTTAAAATGAAGAATTCTCCATCATTGTTTTTACTTATGTGCTTAAATATCTAACAATGACTGACAAAGTGTTAATATTTTGGGTTTAATGGATTAATAAGCAGATGTTTCAGACATTCAAGGCTTATTAACTGTATTGCTAGTACATTATTATGTATCTGCTATGCATGGTGGTATATTTTTAAAAGAAACAAAAGGAGTTGAAGTTTAAAGAGCAAATCATGGTTTCTATTTTTTTGGTGGTGGGGCGGGGTGGGGGAGGGAGGAAAGAGTTTTGCACCAAAACATTTCAGGGAAAATTGAAATGAAAATGATTGCTATAGACAAATTATTGATGTACGAGGGAGAGGAGACATCAGTATGGGGTTCAATTAGATAAAATACTTATGAGGTTTTATTTTGACATTTAAAGAACAGTAAGGTTTCTAAGAGATGAAAGTAAGAAGAAAATATTCTAGAAAAGGGCAAAGAGCCCAAGAATAAGTGTGAGATTACATGGCAATGACATGTAAGAAAATAGACTCCTTGCAGGAAAGGTAATTAATATTTATGGTGGGCATACTCTGATTAAGTGATCATTCTGCCTTGATAATATATGCATGTGACTTTTATTATGGTTTTAGAATTGTGATATTATATTTAGATATTTTGAGGATAGGTGGTTCTTTCCTAAATTCTAGTATACAATCACCCAGGATCAGAAGGAAACTAGAATTGAGAAAGTGGGTTGTTAATAAACGTAACAGGAGACGAATCTTCTTTGCCTTGATCCTCAGCATCATGATTGCAGACAGTGTCAGGGCTCTCCTGTGTTAAAAATAAAGATGGCCTCTGCTGTCCGGTGTGGAGAGGAAGCTGGAAGGAAAGCTTCACATAAGGAACAGAAAATGTGTCCTATAATAAGTCATATTATATAGTTTCATGTTGTTTGGATATTACACATTTTCTTTTGTTAGAAAAGTCTTGCTTAGACAATGTTGCTTTGTCTCAACTGTTGATAACAAAAAAGGGGGATTTTTTTTAAAAAACCTTTATTTGGATCACAGTGGGCTAATAGGAACAATATCTCTCTAAAGAGTGATGATAAAGTGAAAACAAAAATTAGGAAGACCTCATAAAAAATAATTCCTGTTAGGAGAAAGAGAGTTGAACCATGTCTCACTCCAAATTCAGAATTTTCCTCCATTCCAACACTGAACTCCAAATTTATAAATCAAATTGTCTACTCAACATCCCCTTATAAACATTTCAAATTATCATGTTCACAACAGAGCTTCCAATTTTTCTTTTCCAAGCCTTCCTTTTCTAATGTCTTATCTCACCTCAGTTTTTGACAACTCCTTTCTTCCATACGCTCAGCCTATAACCTTGATCAACCACCATCATTTTTAAAGGTGAAGTGTCCTCATTGGTCTCCCTGCTTCTTCCCTTATCTTCCTAAAGTCTCTTTCCTAATTAGTAGTCAAAATGTTCTTGTTAAAGCCTGTTCAAAGCTCCTGGCTGGCTGATTACTCAGAATTAAGGCCAAAGTCATTAATAATATCCACAAAGCCCTATAGGAATTACCATCCTCAACCCTTCCCCTAACCTCCTTATTCTTCATCTCCAACTTTGCCTCCTCTTATTCTCCACTCAAGCCCTCGGGGCCTCGTTATTATTCCTCAATCATGGCTGCAAGACTGCTGGCTTTCCTTCTGCTTGGGACACTCTTCCCTCACATACACATCTCCTTCATATATTTACTGAAATGCCAACTTTTCATAAGATCTCTCCTGACCACCCTACTTAAAATTCTACCACTATATACACAATACTCAGAGACCAATTCCCTGATATATTTTTCTTCTTAGCATTTACCACAAAATCAATCTCAACTTCTATCTATGTTTAAATTATTTTTAAATCATTTTTTTCCAACAAGAATATAAGTGTCACGAAGGCAGAATTTTTGTCAGTTTTGTTCAATGGTGTATTTCCAACACATAGAATAAAGCCAGGAACATAGTATGTCTTCAATAGATATTTATTGAATAAACTTTTTTTTTCCAGGTCTTGATATCTATGTTTTCTTGATTTCTGAAAAATCGAAAAATCCGCCGATATTGGCCTATATTTTCACCTGGCAACAACTTTTAGGAGCTTAGAAGTAACTGACAGGCAGATGAGGATGCACTACCCTTTGGCCAGGGTTACTACCTGCCTTCTTCATATGCATCACCTGCCTCTTCATGGGTGAGCTATGATCTCTGCTGGGAGAGTCCTGAATGGAGGGTGACAGGACCAAATAAGGATTTTTAACGTGACATCTGGGAGTAGAGGACAGGATTGATGCAATGTACTTGGGTATACAGTTAGTATCTCTTGTCCAAGGCCAAGCATCAATAGCTGAGAACTGTGTGAGGCTGACATGTTGGAGCATGAGGAAGAGAGCAAGCAGAGTTTGAAGGAAGAATTAATAGAACTTGATGATGGATTGAATTGAAAATGAAAGAAAGATTAATGGTGACTGAAATTTCTGGACTCATAGATCAGGAGGATGGTAGTTCCTGCTGTTAAAAGAGAACTTGGGAGTCAACTTACCAGGTCATAAGACCTACATATGGAAAGAAATATACTAATCTCAAAATAAGTTGAGTTTGAAGACACAGATTTAAAGGTATTTGATAACATAAAAGAACTTTTAGATTAATGTCAGAGATAAGGATTCAATTTTGCATAGTGTTTATATACTGCCTATAAAAAGGCACATTCTGATCAAGATCTTCTCAAGAATAGAATATATAGAACAAGAACTAGAAATAGGATATGTTAGAGAAGACTCCCAATTATAGGTCAAGTGGTTGAAATAAGATTTAGAGGCAAAACTTTCCTCTCCCCACCCAATGTACACGTACCTATATGAACACAAATTCTAATGATTTAGTGTTTAGTTGAAGCTGGCTGCTTCCATACCCATTCCTTTTCTAAAATGATCTCATTCTGGTGAAGAAAATTTTTAAAGGATACCATGAATTTTTTAAGTTTTTCTCCTATTGCTTTCCTGACTTTGTATTTCCAAACCATGTTTACTCTGAAAACCTTTAAGTAAAATAGTTATATCTGGTTTTTAAAATGTTAATTTTTTTTAAAAGACTGTCTACTTTTAGTTCAAATACCCTGCAAAATTCTTATTCAGCAAAGGTCATTTAACAAGTGCAGCACCAAGAATGTCACAAGTGTTCTCCTTTACTTTTCTCTGATCTTAATAAAACTAGTTTTATAATTCCAGGAAAAAAAAGTGGGAGGTAAATGTCATACAAGTTTTCTCCAAGCTCTTTAAAACAAGTTCCGTTTATATAGATTGGAAGTATTATTTTTATTTTGTTAGGAAGGTCCATTGCCTTGTGGGGTCTAATGTTTCAGGTTTAGGATACTTATTGCTTCGAACTGAAGGTATCATAAGGTATTTTCCATCTTTAATGCTCTGAAGTGATTTCCTGTGAGCTGCTAAAATATAGTCTGTCATTTTGGCTGCCAAACAGCCCACAGAAGCCTGCTATCTGTATTGGCAGATAAGTGACAGCAGATGGAATCAAGCATGCGTCCTGTCTCATCAGCAAGTCTTCAGCCTTAGAAGAGGGGATGTGCCCCTGTAGCGCTATGGAGCTTGTTTGACTAGCATCAGTGTCACTGTCATCATTGGGGAAAGAGCAATTGGCAAATCACTATACAGAGTAGGCACAACGCCACCCTCACGGTTCCTGTGGTCATATTTCCCTTACTCGCACCTTGTCTTCTTGCCAGGGGCAGGCTTCTGGGCCAAGATGTTTTGTCGTCCCAGTGCTCGGTGTATAGAAAGATAATTAATATTACCATTAAAGCAAATGCTGCCTTTCATATTTATATTCCATTAGTGCTAGCAATGTATGCAGAAAAGAACACAAAGGTGAATTAACAACTTCTTGAGCATATACTATATTACAGGTTCACTATGCTATATAAATCACCTTTTTAAAAATTACTATTAGTAGATAGTGCTTATCATAAACAAGGTGCAGTCCCAAAGCTGTAAAAGGATTTAAAATATATTAACTTTTAAAATCCTTAAATAATCTTGTGAGCTTAGCATTACCAACCTCATTTTAGGAAACTATAATAACTATTATTACTCATAGTAATATTAGCAGTAACAATAGCTAACATTAATATTTACTTTGTGTTTATATATGAGTATTACATATACATATATGTGTATTATGTATGTGTGCATATATATGTATATAGATGTGTATACATCTATATACACACTTTATAGTATACACACACACATAATAGCCCTGTGAGTTTAGCATTACATCTTCATTTAGAAATGAGAAATATAATAATAATAATAATAATAATAATAATAGTTAATGATGCTAATAATAATAAAGACAGCTAACATTGTGAGTTTAATATGTGTCAGCATCTAATGTGTTTTAAATCCATATAAATATCTCATTTAATCTTCAAAGAGGTTGACATTACCATCCTGGTTTTGGAGATGATCAAAGAATCCAAGGACAAGTAACTAACAAAGGGGAGCCTTGGTTTAACTCAGATAAGGAGTGCAAAGCCTGGCCCCTTCACCAGTATGCTACACAGACAAGGCATTCTGGAAACTCAGGTGTGAGGAAGGTTGCTGCCACAAGGAGTTAACACCAAGTGAAGTATGTTTCACCATATACAACATCAATTGGAAATTCCAAGTTAAAAATCTGTTTTCTGAGGTCCCACCATGTACAAAGCTATGCATAAAGCAGTGGGGCAAATGCAAAATGGAGTTAATCCACAAACCCCACCTTCATAGGAAGTTGTGATCCCATGGGGGACAGAGATATGTGCCTGGATAATGCATGAGTGAGTGAGATGGGCAGAGATGGGAGGGGGCAGGTCAGGGATGAAAGGTGGAATGCCAGGGTTATGGTGCGGAACTCAGGGATATTGCATTAAAATATTCCAGCTTCCCACTCAACGGTCTCTCTCTCTCTATGGACTGCATTTACATTTAGTTCTGCTGATGTTGCTCTTGCAGCTATAGCTTTTCTCAATTAACAGAAAAGAGAGGGGGGGACAGGGTGAGGCCATTGGCTGCTGCTACTCAGCAACGGAACTGTGCTGCTCTGGAGGGAAATGTCTGAACATTGTGAGGCCCTGCGTGTTTACTCCCTTCCCGGCACGCCTGTCTTTCAGGAAGCTTGCAGTCAAATAGGCCAAATAAACTCGCGCTGAAAGCACTTCATTTGGACAAAGCACAGGACTTTTCTGTCCAATCAAGGCGCCCTTGTATCCTGTGTTCTGCCAACTATGCTGAAGGTCAAAAAATTCTTCTGGATGCTTCTAGGACAATGGGGGTTTTAAACCTGCAATGAGCAGTCTGGGTCACAGTAATTTGAGTAAAGGGGTGATTGTAAAGAAGTCAGATGTGTTCTGCAAAGCCTTGCACAAAAGCCAACCTCCTTACCGCTACTGTTTCACTCAAGTAGGGTAAAAAATGGCATGCAAACCATAGGTTTTATTTTACTCTCCGTAAGGATGATTATGGCCTCATTTAAGCGTGAATTCAATAGCTCATAGTGACTTATTTTTATCCCATTTTCCCAGAGTATCTTGCTCACTAGTGAGAAGACTGGAGGTGGAGAGTGTCATTTAGAGTGAGCGCTGCAGTAGGATAATCTGATATTTGAACAACACCACTGCCTTCGCTATCTGCAAACTCACTCATCACCAGTACTGAATGTGCTGGTTTGATTGGCCAAGTGCTCATGTTTCCTCTCTCCTGACAGGTTAGGGAAGCCAGCCTCACCCCTGCCAATAAAAAGCACCACCAGTCTTTGCTCTTCAGTAAGCGATGATGTTAAATTTATCAAATATTAAAGGGGAAACGGAATATTCCACTCAAACAATAACCATGAAAGACAGATTTAATTGTGGTCATGCTAATAAACACGGCATGATCATCTTGGAAATCTGGTTGCTTTGGGTCCTTTTAAATTTACAAAAGAATTAAGCTAATTTTTAAAAATTTGTACGACATAGGCCGAGAATGAGAAATAGAGGTCCTTTGTGCCTCCCACCCCCACACCTCACTGTGAGTCTCCAAAACTCTTAAGTCCTGTCTCTGGTATTTAACCCCATACTTTTGACTTTCCATTATGGACAATGAGAAGTTCACATTCTTTCACCACCTCACTTCCCTGACTACCTCCTTCTATCCTTCTAATATAGTTACATAATAATTCTTGGTTAAATGATTATTCAGGTTTTATCTTATTGCCCCTGAGAAGTAATGTTTACTGATAAACCAAACAGTGTGTCACAATATGTTTCATTTCTTGAACAACCTTTTATATTTTTCTGGAGTTATAAATCCCATCCATTTTTATTGCATAATTTCGTGCTGGCATTATCACTGATTCTTCCAGAAATCTCCAAACTAATGTTTTAAAGGTCTTTGTAAAAGTATTTTCTGCCTGGGTTAGACACATCAATTATTTTATCACTTCCCTCACACTTGATTGATATTTTATTTGGGTTTGGAATTCCAGGTTGGAAATCATTTTCACTTAGAATTTTGAGTGCATTGCTTCATTGTCTTCAAGGCATCAAGGTGCTTTTGAGAAGATAAATGTCACATATGCCCCCATCAGAAATTCAATCTATAGGTTTTTCTTCCCTTTTAGCTTTTAGCACCTCCTATTTGTATCTGGTGGTCTGAAATGTCGAGATGTCTTTTGTCTAAGTCCATTTTCTTTCATTGTGCTGGGCATCACGGGCCTTTTCAATGAAGAAAAAATGTTCTTCATTCTGAAGATTTTTTTAAAAAATAAGTTCATCCCCTCTTTCCTCTCTATTCCCCCCCACAAACTCCTAATAGTTAGCTATTAATCACAGAATGTTTTTTCCAATTATCTTAACTTTCATTGTCCATCTTTTTATTATAACTTGTTGGTAGATTTCTAAAACTTTACCTTTCAGCTCTGCCATTGAAATTTTAATTTTACCTAAAATTGTTTTAAAGTTTAGTAATTCTTTTATTCTGGTTACTTTTGTATGCTATCATTTTGCTTTATGAATAAGTTTTTATCTGAGATTATTTTTTTCTGAATATTCTATTTGTTTCTTACTTTGTTTTTCATTATTTTTATTATTATTATTATTACTACTACTATTATTATTTTCACGTTTGTTTTAGAGTTTATGTTAAGGGTTGGTGGAGCCCTGGTGGTCAATTTCTATTGAAGAGTAAGGGCTCAAATGCTGACTGAAAGGTCCGCATGACTTAGTGAGTAGAGTCTTGGGATTCACGTAGGGTACCTGGGGCACAAAGGATCTTTCTTTTTCACTGGGCATCCACATGCTGCCGGTGCCTGCAGGTCTCTTCTCTGGGTAGGGATTTCCTTTTTCCTGAGGACTCTTCAGTCTCCTGCCTGGCACTGTGAGCCTGACCGACGGAGGCCTTGCCCCCATGTGCTCCCAGAGCAGCCCGGGCTCCCCATCCAGCTGGCACACTTTTATTTAATTTTCTCCGTCCACTGTGCCCGTTGTCTCTAAGTCCGAACTCCACTTGTTTCACTATTTTTTCCCCACAGAAAAAAATTCCGATCTTTGGATGAGTCTGGATCATGGAATTGGTTTCCTCGCTGGGCAGAGCGAGAGGAAGACCTGCGGGAGGGCCCCTTCCTGTCCATCTCCACCTGCTTTTAAGCGTTCTCGGGCACTGGGGCTCCCAAGTCCATCAGATTTCTGCAAAGGTAATCGTTTGCTTCTGACACACTTCTCTGTGGGCACTTTGTAATGAGCATTCTCCACCTTGCGAATTCCTTTTTCCACTTTTCCATTTCTAATATTTTCCCCTCTCATCTCCAGTTGTCTCTTATTCTTGGGGATTTATACTCTTCTATTCCCTTACCATATTCATAGAGAGGATTTTCAAAGGTAGCAACTAAAAAGGGTTATATTAGTTTGCTGGAACTGCCATAGAAAATGCCAGAGATTGGATGGTTTAAAAAACAGAGATTTATTTTCTCACAGTTCTGGGGGCTAGATGTCTAGAATCACAATGTTAGTGGGTTTGGTTTCTTTGGAGGTCTCTCTCTCTGCCCTGCAGATAGCTGCCTTCCTGCTCTGTGTTCACATGGGTTTTCCTGTGCATGCAGATGCCTGGTGTATCTCTTTGTGTGTCCACATTTCATCTTCTCATAAGGACACAAGTCATATTAGATTAGGATTCATCCTAAAGATTTCATGTTCACTTAATCATCTTTAAAGAACTACTTTCAAACTTTACATTCTGAGGTACTGGGAATTACGACTGCAATATATGAATTGGGGGAGGGTGTACAATTCACCCCTTAACAATTATCATATTTAAAAATTTTAAAAATTTTTCTTAACACTATGTCAAGCATCTTTAAAGTATCATGTATCCTTTTACTTAAAGACACAAGACTGTCTATCCAAATTAATAGTGTTTTCTGTGAAAGAGCCCACCATTAATTCATTCACTCATTGATAATATTAATTGGGCATCTATTTTTGAAAGATTCTTGATTTAGCAGCACAAGAAATATAAAAGTAACTCAGGTCCAGGTTCTAACAATGAAAGGGTTCATCGAGAGGGATAAGAGCAGGAGTCTTTATCTTTCTGTGGTAAAATTTTGTACCATGCTTTAAAAGTTAAAAGATGTAGCAATTTCTTAATGGTATTCTTTTGAAATATTTAAAAGAATGTTTTCAAGAAACACTAAATGATCTCTTTCTCTCTCTCTCTTTCTCTCTCTCTCCATTTAATAGAATGTAGATATATATATATATATATATATATATATATATATATATATATATATATTTCAGAGAGGAAGAGAGAGAAAAAGAGAGCAATATCAACGATGAGAGAAAATCATTGACTAGCTGCCTCCTGTACGCCCCCTACTGAGGGTTGAGCTGGCAACCAGGGCATGTGCCTAGACTGGATACTGAATCGTGACCTCCGGGTTTATAGATTGACACTCAATCACTGAGCAACAACAGCTGGGCTTATCTTTTACAATTAATGCAATTTTTCAAGCTTTTATTTATTTTTAAAATCATTTTTTGTTCTCCAGAAATCAGACGCATATAAAGGTTGCCTCTTATTATTTTTGCTTATGTCCATTTCACTTCAGGGAATATAATAGCTCAACTTTCAATTGAAGGACAGAAAGTTAAGAATTGAACATCACTGAAAGGGTTTCCCCCTCTGCTACATTTACACACCATATCCACTTTCTCCTTAAGCCAAGCTGAGGGGTGTGGGGTGGGGACAGAACTGCTCACTGAGAGGAGCTAAGAAGAGCTAAGCACCTGCAGCACATGACACCCCTCAACCACGTTTGGCAATGGCTTTTCTTACTTGGCAAACACATGGAGTTGAAGCGCTTGGCTACATCTCTTGTTTCTAAGGGGTATTGATCCATGGAAAGATGTTAATGATTAACTAAGCTTAAGCAATGAGAGGTTGTTACTTTGTACTGGCAATCTTTGCCTTGACCGTCTATACAGGTTGCTTGCAGAATGAGTAGCAACATTAAGTGATCATTTTATTTATTAGTAAGCTATCCTGATCCTTTACTGATATATTTTTCTCTAGCATGGGACTCCTCAAAGAGAAGTCATAATCTGCTACCCCTGGGATATTCTGTGCACCTATCTCCCTGCCCTCCCATTGGCTATAGGGGATTTTCTGTGTGTGAGAGGTTAAGATTATAATTTATGCAAGGTTCTCTTTACTCTGTGTATTTTGTAGACAAATTTCTAAATTTGGGCCTGACTGGTGCTGAATTCTGGTACAGAGGTGAAAATCAGCTGACCTTAAATTTGTTAATGTTGTAGAGCACCTGGGAAAAATAATCTAAATTTTATGATTTTCCTATTGCCTGCAGGAAAACCTTGCACATATTATGTATATGCATTACTTGTATTTAACAACAAACTGCTCTTATTTTTTTCAGGAAAAAGGAATTAAAATGTCATCTGTCATTCTTGACAGCAGTGCTATGCTGAATGGCCTAACTAAAAAATGCCACAGTTGTCATGTTTGAGGTATTCTTCATTTGCAGCCCCACCTCCCCGGCACTACGCAATATCCTCTCTATAACTACCTCCCTCTTTCCTTCCCAATCTCTGAGTCTGGATACAACTGCAAATAGATAAAAACAGACAGGTGATTAGCATACATATTGATCTAGGCAGAGAATTCACAGAAGTGAAATATGGAAAAAAATAAAATTGAACAGATTTGGGAAAAACGTATAAACATTGTTTTAATTTTCTGCATCTGTCAATTTAAGATCTGGATTGAGGGATTCAAATAGTCCAATTTGTAGTTCTTCATGAATAAAACAGGGGCATTATCAACTCCCTCATAAATTGGTACTTTCTGGTGGGAATTAAATGAAAGCCTCCCTCTGTCTCTGTGGATATCTATAAATATGTATGTGTATGTGTGCTCATGTTTCATTTAAGTGTTAATTGTGGCCCAAACATATGTAGTCTAGTTGGAAATAAAGCATATATTTGACAATTAAATCTTGCAATGAATATTATTTTAAAAACTGCATGATTATATGTCCTATGATCAGACTGACAATAGCAGAGCTCATACACTCTATCTGAACCTTCAATTAGTGATAGTTCATACATACCCTATATTCTTCTGAAGAGAGAGAGAGAGAGAGAGAGAGAGAGAGAGAGAGAGAGAGAGAGAGAGAGAGAGAGATTTGTTGTTCCACTTATTTATGTATTCATTGGTTGATTCCTGTATATACCCTGACAGAGGATCAAACCTGCAACATTGGTGTATTGAGATGACAGGGTCATATATTAATACTCAAGAAAACCCTGCAACATAGGTTTTGCTACTCTAATTATGAGGTTCAGAGAGGGCAGGAAAATTGGTCAGAAAAACAACAACAACAAAGAACAGTTCTACTTGGGCCCCAAGCCTAGCCTTTTATTAGGCCACACAGTCCTGAATCTACAATGTGGTGGAGTGCATGGTGCTCTGCAGATGCCAACATGGTAGAGGAATAAGCTGGACCTGGAGGAAAGGGTAGAATTTGGGCAGGTCCAAAGGACTGCAGGGACACTTCAGGAGAGGGGATGATGTGAGTCAAGGTATAAGGACGGAAACATAGAAAGCATATCTGTGAGTTGGTGATATAGCTGCTTATCTAGAAATAAACTATGTGCATGAAAAACAGGATTTGGGACCAGAAAAGTATGTTGGGGCAATTTTGGGGAGCTTACATGCCAGACAAAGGAATGTCATTTGCTATCTCATACAAAATAGGAGAATTTATTGAGGAACCACTGTGTTTTTACTGTGTAGCTATCAAGGTACACAGGGAGAAAAAAAGAATGAAAGAAAGAAAGAAGCCACCAAGAAACAAAACCATCAATACAATAGCCTGTCCTCATGGAGCTTAGACTCCACCTATCCCAGTGGATGGAATAATGCTCTGGGGCTCTGGTAGAATCTGAGTGGAGGACACAGCTCCACAAGGAAGCGGGTTATTATTTGGACCTCCAATCATTGACAAAGAAACTGTCAAGAAAGGCTTCATAGAAGAAAGAATATTTATTCTGGAAGTGATGAGATATGAAGAAATGAAATCAAGGGATAAAAATACCATTTTCAAAAGATTGACTCAACAGTAGTTTACAACAGGTACAAATATGGGATAATGGTTAGACCAAGACTCGTTATACAGATCACTGCAGCTGTCCAGGTAAGTGGAGGGCTGGTGGCAGTGGAAATAGAAAGGTAAGAAGACATGAGCTTTAACAGTGAAAATCCTGAGGTTTTTGAGGATAACTGATAAGGGTGATGAGAGAGAGAAGGTTTCAGGGATGACTCTGAGGTTTTGAAAATTTCTATGCCAATGATTGGAGGTCTAAATGATAATACACTTCTTTGTGCTGATATCTATCATAAAAAATAATAGCATTGTCCTAAAGAATATCTGTTCTGAAGAGCTGATTTTAAAAAAGAAAAAGGTAAGTTCAGGCTAACCAGGCTGACAGAAAGATATCTAGGCAGTTAGAAATCAGATTTGGAGTAGGGAGAGCTTACATTTCTGCACTTGGTCCAACATCTACCTACTTTATAAACTCAAAAGATTAGAAGTTCGCTTCTGCCAGATGCTCAGACATGATATGGTATAAATTATAAAAGCAAGTACATGAAAACAATAAAAACAATAATAATAAAGGCTAATAATTACTGAGGGCTCACTATGTACCAGGCACTGTGCTAAGTATTGTATATATTATTGGTATTATTTCTTTTAATCCTCATAATAACCTGCTGATGTAGGCACTATTATTATCTACATTTTTACATATATGGAAACTGAAGCACAAAAAGAGAAACTTACCCAAGATAACACAGTCACTGAGCAGCAGAGTATAAATTAAAACCAGACTTTCTAAGTATGGACTGTCCAATATGGCAGCCACCAGCTACACAGGACTTTAAAAGACTAGCCTTATTTAATTTTATTAATGAATACTCAAAATTAAAACTGATAGTCGATTCAGTAATTGGGAAAGACATTTTAAGTATGTGTAAACAATTTAAGCAAATCTACATTTCCAGTTATAATTTTTATGAAATCTAAATACAGATCAAGTATGAGTGATGAACAATTAGCATCTTAGTTGATAATCTCTAAAAAAGTTACACAGGTATTTCAGACTTAGAATGAGGAAATAATTTTAAATATCTGATTAATAAATTTTATATTTTAATTACAAGTTGAAATATATATGGGTTAATTAAAATGTCATTGAAATTAACCTTACCTTTTATTTTTTACTATTGATTTATTTATTTTGTATTAAGTGGTTTTTACTGGTTATTTTTTACTTTTTAAATGTGGTACTAGAAAAATTTTAAATTATAGATGTGGCTCACATAATATTTCTATTGGCTAACATTGCTCTAAATACTTAGAGAAATAAATGAGGCGTCAACTGTATGATGAGACAAATGACAGTAATAGGACAAGGTTATTCCTTTCACTGTTGTGGGGCCCTGTTTCTTGAGAATATCTGTAGAAATTGTCTTAATTCAATGGGGACAGTGAGCCCTGAACCTGATTCCATTGTTAATGTCCCTACTCTCTTGCCTGGGTCAACTCTTTCACAGTTTTCAGAAAAAGCAATAACTCCAACTGCCCTGCCTTATATATTTTATATTTGTTTATCTCTTAAAGGAGAATTAGTTTGCTCACAGCTATTTTATATATGTCAACCATGAGCTCTATTTTTATGTCAGCCTCAATCTAGAACTGATTTATCAGAGAATCTCAGAGGACAGCCCAAACAAGAGCACTTGGAGCTATTCTGTGGGGGGGAAAAATGACTAGAAAGACAGGAGTTATTAAATATCAAGGTACAGTCTTGTATGCCTGAGTTTTTTTTTTTAAGGGATTATAGTCTGATAGTGAAATCTAAATGGTGTGTTTAAGAACTGTTGACAACTATCCAGACAATTTCTCTTAGATGTGTGTGGTAAATAAAAGGTAAAATTTTTTTTAAAAATATATGTTTTTATTTATTTTAGAGAGAGTGGAAGGGAGAGGGATAGTGAGAGAGAAACATCAATGAGAGAGAAACATCACTGACTTGCTGCCTCCTGCACACCCCCTACTGGGAATTCAGCCTGCAACCAGGTATGTGCCCTGACCAGAACAGAACCTGTGACATCTTGGTTACTAGGTTGATGCTCAACCATTGAGCAACACTGGTTGGACATAGGTAGAAAATTATAACTATTGATACATGGGAGGAAAAGGGTGATAGCTAAGCACTGTGAATCTCTGGGTAGAGCAAAAATCAAGGCAGTGCCATTTAACAAGAAAATAAATCTAAACTTCTACCAATTTTCAGGCATTCAGTGTATATAAAGCAATATGACTCCAAAGTTAGAATCATCCAGATGTTTTAAATTGGTAAGCGTAAACATTTGATTCATCAAATTCACCAAAGTCAGAAGTTGGAAATTCACATCTACTTCAAGCTAAAGAGAGTAACACTTTTTCTCCATTCTCTATGCCAGCTGTCGTGACAGTGAATTTATAACCAAATGCCATGATTAAAAAAAACTGATAAAAATTGTATGTCCATATCTTTATGATACCTGTATAAAATATTTCAATTTCCAAGAGGTACTTTAATTTTTGAGAATATTCTATATGAAGTCTTGGTGCAACAGATAAACCAATCAACTTTACTCCATTTTAATTTCTAATTATTATTTTAAAGTATTGACTATTCATCCTTTGTAACAATGCTTCATAAAGAGATCTTAAGCAATAACTTATCCATAGATTTTTATTTATGTCATATATTATATATAACATATTAAGAGTATGTATGGAATACCAAAGTGTCATAATCTAGCGTTAATTTATTTATTATTTTTTTAATCCTTGCTCGAGGATATTTTTTCCATTGATTTTTAGGGAGGGTAAAAGAGAGAGGGAAAAACAGAGAGAAACATCAATATGAGAGAAACATGCAATCTGACCAGGGTCTGGGCTGGGGAGGAGCCTGCAACCAAGGTAAGTACCCTTGATCAGAAACCCAGGATCCTTTGGTCCACAGGCTGATGCTTTATCTACCGAGCCAAACTAGGGCATAATTTATAGTTTAGACAGCAATGAGGTCCTCACATTATAAGGCAAATGAAAAGAAAATTCCCTGGCCACAAGGATAAGAGAATTTTGGAAAAAAAGATAAACAAATCCATTAAGGAGGACATTAAATACCAAGTCTGCGTAAGCATGTCTCTTACCTGTGAATTCTAGAAGGGAGCAGATGGAGAGCCATAGGAGGTGTGGGAGCGGGCACGCCAGGGGGTGGGAAAGGCCTTCGTGTCCTACCCGTTCAGCACTCAACCGGAGAAAAGCCTCACACGCGCATGAATGCACACATTCTTGCAGGTAATGCAGCATCCCCTCGATGGACAGTGGCCCAGGCCAGCTGGACCCTCCCCAAACTAGGAGTGGGGAGGCAGGGGCCACGGTAGGCAAGACACAGCTGTGCCATTGCTCGGCCCCTCAAAGCCAGTGCAAGAGGGGCCCGAGTGCCCAAACAGAGACGGCTACAGGTCCCAGAGAGGAAAGCAGTCAGTACTAGGATAGGACGAAAAGCATAGAATTTTTAATTAGCCTGTAAAAAGAATAAGAGTGAGGGAGGTGGGGGGAGATGGGGAAGACGAGAAGGAGGGAGGGAAGAACTTTACAAAGAAGTCAGTAGACAGCAGAGTTAAAGAAGGAAAGAAGATGTACGAGTGAACTGTAGGAACCATGATGAAAATCAAGTATAGTTGTATACTGGGGACTGATTTTAAAAGTAGGAGAGAAGAAAAAAGGTAAATGATGGTGAATAATTAGGCAGGTAGATAGATATTAAAACTGGAAGTAAGTAGAGAAGAATGTATGTGGAAGGTAGGATGATAGAGAAAGAGGGAGGAAAGAAAAGTTTTAAAAGGGAGCCGGTAGAGCTTAAAAGGAGAATGGGAAGAAGGAAGAAATTGGGGGATGGAGCAAAGCAGGTCCGAGGGAGGAAGTGAAGAAAAAAATTAAGGTGGGAAGGAAGGAAAAGGGGAGGGAAGGGAAGGGGCAAAGGGAAGAAGGAATGTGAGAAGGGTGGGAGGGTAGGAGAAAGATGGGAAGAAGAATGATGGAACAGAAGTAGGAAATAAGGAGGAAAGAAAAGTTTATAAATGATGAGTCAGTAGGAAAAAGTGTTACATAAAGGAGAGAGAAAAATTGTGTGAGAGGGAGAAGCCAATAAGGAAGTCAAATACAATTGTGTGTGAAGGGGGTAGATTAAAAAAAAAAGGGGGGGTGTAATAGAGGTGACCAGGCAGGCAGGGGAGGGCAGTTAGGGGAGACCAGGTCAACAGGGAAGGGCAATTTGGGGGATTAGGCAGGCAGCAGGCAGGTAGAGTGGTTAGGGCAGGCAGGCAGGTGAGCAGTTAGGAGCCAGAGGTCCCAGATTACAAGAGGGATGTCCCTGCAGAATCAGGCCTAAACTGTCAATTGGGCATCCCCTGAGGACTCCCGGATTGGAGAGGGTACAAGTTGGACTGAGGGACCCCCCACCCCTCATGCACAAATTTTGTGCACTGGGTCTCTAGAAGAAAATAATAGAACAGAATCTTATAGCTAATTCTCACTGTGTGGCCATGAACATACTTTATTCCAATGACTGCTAATGGCATATTATTTTTGTTGGTCCCTTCTCTGTTCTCCTCTAGAATTTCAAAATTATGTAGTTCTATCCATAGTCTAACAAATCGCTAACCAGAAGGCCAGTTTTGGTTTTCTGGCAACTGTGCCACTTAAATATTCTCATTTAGTATTTATTGCCAAGAATGTAATAATAGAGCAGATTGGTATAGGGTCATATGTGTTTTGTTGTTAACGTTTACTTCATGTACCCATATTTTGGTTACAAATAATTTCAGAATTCAATATGACAATTTTATTTGAATTTAATGGTCAGCTTAAAAATGAATGCCATTTTACACAAAGCACTTTCAATTTAGGTACCTTACAAGTTAGCCAAGATCTGAGTGATCTCAGATAAATATTTAGAGATAAAGTCTGATGTATTTTGGATTTTCCTATAAATTATTTATCTTCTATTCAAGCTGCATTTAGATGTCTGCATGATACATTGCAGGGTGAAAGTAAGGCTCTGAATAGGAAACAAATAAACAAGGAATTGATTTTAACTTAAAAAATTAAACTTTGAATGCAGATGTTCTTTAAAGATGTTTGCTTGACCCTCTTTGGTTTTCATATCTCCAACCCTGACCTCTAGTTAGTCTTTGTTTCTTATTTGTTTGTTCATTTTCATCTATTTGTCCTGACAAATTCTCAAAATCAGTCTATACATCAATAAGTCAATCTTCACTCTCAAAACTACAGCTCCTCTTCCTATTTCCTATTTCTATTAACTGTTCAACTGCCTGAAATCCAAGATTAATTGAGTTACCCAGGTATCGTCATGGAAACAATGTTCTTTTTTCCTTTCTTACACAAATTTTCATGTCTTGCCAACCCTTTCTCCGTATATCTCCTTCCTATTCAGTTTATTACTGTCATTATCAGTCCACGTTAGGACATACTTATCTGATCCCTTTTAAAAAAAATTTACCTGATAATTTTATATAGTCATTGCAGAAAATATCTATGTATATAAAAGCCCAGAGACTGGAACGGTGTAATGACCAGTATGACCAGAACAACTGGTGGCTATGATGTGCACAAACAACCTGATTCAAGCCCCGATTGGTCCTTCTCCCCCCCACTGGCCTGATCAACCCCCAACACCCTAATTGGGAGTGTAGTTGGCTGGCCAACCACCCATGGTCCCTCCTCCAGGCTGGCCCCACCCCTGATTGGTCCCCATTGGGGCAGGCTGGCCAGACTCCACCCATGCACGAATTCATACACTGGGCTTCTAGTAGAATATAAAAAACAACAACAAAAGTCAATACTCTGATGCATCATCTTATGTTATACCTTCAGCATATATTGTGCTATAACTCCCCCAACTAGTCTCATTACCCTACTCATCAGCTCCTCCATGTTATGTCTTCATTAATCGAATTTTATTCTTTCTTATTAAATGCTAATATCATAGGACTCCCCTGTTATAAAATCTTCAATAGCTGATCTTAGCTTAGAAAATATTCCATTAGTTTTATTTTTATTACCTAAAAATACAGTTTCACTCTATCTTTCCAATTTTATTTCCCATAATTGCTTCTCAAGTTAATTAAGTTTGGCCACACTCATTTTCCCCCTCCCATAAGTGTTCTCTTATTTTTCCCATATCTATACCTTTACCAGAGTCCTAACTCCACATAACTAAATGCAAACTGTGACATTCCAAATTAGAAGTAAACTCTGTTCATCAGAGCTGCCAAATCATTTTACTTTTACTTTGCCTATACAGAGTATAAAATTTAGAGACATATGACTGGAGCTTGGGTCCCAATTCCAGCATTTAAGTAACTCTATGGCCCTGAGCAAGACCTTTGAATCATTAGGGTCTCAGTTTTCCCATTCATTATGGAGTGCCTTCAGGAGAATGCCTCATTCTCTTTTATAACCCTATTTTAATGTCTATGACCTTCCCTGAACAGCTCAGCTGGTGAGTGTTTGGCTGTATGCACACCTCAAGGGCTACTAAAATCTTTATGTGGTTCTGATATTTTTGGTTGAATTTTTGTCTGAACAGTAAGACTGTGATCTTTTTTGATGGCTGGGAAATTGTCTTTCCAAGTTTTTCATTCCTAGTAGAGACCTCTGAACTTAGTTCCTATTTAATAAATGTATTCTGAATAAGGGAATACATGAGTGAATCAGAAAAGAATAAATGAATTTATTGATCACTGTATCTTATGGAAGAGTTATTCATGTTTAGTGCTTGTCATCTCTCTTTACACTATAAGGTCCAGAGGATAGGCTCTTTGTGTGATCCATCTTTGTCTCTTTATGATTCTATGTGCATGATATGAAGTAATATTTGCAAATAATTGAAGAGAAAAATGTATCTAAGCTGAGTCATGAACGGGTATGCTCATGCATACAAATCTTTCTTGTATGACAGTTCTTTTTTTTCCTGGTGTGCATGAAATCCTAATATCTGTTTAACTCTGCAAATGAGGCTAATTATACTTATCATCAACACCAAAGTTTCTTCTCAAATTGAATACAAGGTTGTCTATAAACATACATATATCTTTTGGTGGTACAGTAATACAAACTTCAGTGGGGCCATATCTTAGGTTAAGTTCTAACATTAGCCTTTCCATGTGGCAAAAATCTTATATAGCTAATATTAACATAAAGAATCCTTTAAATCACCCAAATGTAAGGCAAGATGTTCACACTATGGCAAGCTAATAAGAATTGAGCTGGGAAGAGAGCAGAAGATTCACATTTCCTACCTCTCATTTACTAGTGGACATAGATCCATTCAATGTGGTGGCTGATGCAGAAGTGAAATTGCCCTTCTTTAAATTGTTGTTTCTCTCTCCTCTATCCCTCCAATTTTGCTTAGTATGTACATTGAGTGGCCAGATTATTATGATCTCTGAACATATAATAATCTAGTCACTCAGTGTATAACCTATATTAGGGGTGTCGAACTCAATCAGAGAAGGGGCCAAAATCTAAAATCCAGCCTAAATCGCGGGCCGAATGGTTTACTGAACAGTCATAAACTGACAATGTCATAAACTGACAGCGGAGTGCAGTGATGACAGCGCAGTGCGGGCCACATTGCAAGGCCTGGCGGGCTGGATTTGGCCCGCGGGCCTTGTGTTTGACACATGTGACCTATATAATAAAAGCTAATATGCAAATTGTCCCCTCGACCAGGAATTCGACCAGCAGGTTGGCAGGCCAACTGCCCATGTCCCCTCCTCCCAGGCAGGCTAGTCAGACCCCACCCATGCATGAATTCATGCACTGGGCCTCTAATATATATTGAGTCTAAACAGGCAGTTAGACATCCCTTGAAGGGTCCCAGATTGGAAGGGGTGCAGACTGGGCTGAGGAACACACACACCCTGTGCACGAATTTCATGCTGACACCCATCAAGGGATGTTGGACATCCCTCTCACAATCCAGGACTACTGGCTCCCAATTGCTTGTCTGCTTGCCTTCCTAATTGCCTGTAACCACTTCTGCCTTCCAGCATGATCACCCCTAACCACTCCCTGACAGCCTGATTGAATCTTAACTGCTCTTCTGCCAGTCTGGTCACCCCTAACTGCCCTCCCCTCCAGACTTGATAGCCCCCAACTGCCCTCCCTTGTAGGCCTGGTCCCTCCCAACTGCCCTCTTTTGCTGGCCATCTTGTGATGTCATCTTGTGTCCACATGGGGAAGCCATCTTTGACCACATGGTGGCAGCCATCTTGTGTGTTGGAGAGATGGTCAATTTGCATATCACTCTTTTATTAGATAGAACAGAGGCCTGGTGCATGGGTGGGGGCCAGCTGTTTTGCCCTGCATGGTGTCCTGGATCAGGGTGGGGGCTCCCTTGGGGTATGGGGCAGCCTGGGTGAGGGGCCTGTGGTGGTTTGCAGGCCAGCTACACCCCCAGTGACCCAAGCAGAGGCCCTGGTACCTGGGATTTACTTATCTTTTATAATTGAAACTTTGTAGCCTTAAGCAGAGCCAAGCCTCCTTCTTGCTCCATGGCTACAGCAATTTTTGTTGTGATTTATTTATCTTCTGTAATTAAAACTTTGTAGCCTTAAGCAGAGGCCAAGGCAGCCCAGGGCAGTTGGAAAGCTTGGCTTCCTCCATCGCTGGGGGAAACTCAAGCCTGCTGCTCTCTCCAGCTAGTTGGCTGTCGCCATTTTTGTTGGGATTTATTTATCTCCTATAATTGAAACTTTGTAGCCTTGAGTGGAGGCATAGGCTGGCCAGGGTGTGTGGAAAGTTTGGCTTCCTCCATTGCTGGGGAGACCCAAGCCTCCTGCTTGCTCCATGGCCTCCATCTTGGTTGGGTTAGTTTGCATATTCATTCATGATTGGTTTGTGGGCGTGGCTTGTGGGTGTAGTGGAGGTACAGTCAATTTGCATATTACTCTTTTATTAGATAGGAGATATATATATATATATCAGTGTATAGTTGATTTTGCACTATTAAGTGCTTGGATAGTGCAAATCTGTTGAATTGTTCTTTTGAAGTATCTACTTAGTCACAATACAGGTAAACTTTTTAACAGCCTAGAAAGATAAATGGGTTTGTATAAATTTCATTAGCTCCTGAGTAACTCAAATGTAGGTCTGACATGAAGAGTCTAGTGCGGTATAGTCAAAATGGCAATTTATCTTTAAAAACTGTCAGTGATGTGAAGGTTAACTGTAGTCTTCTTACTCTGTTTTGAGGTGATTCTGAATATATACTGGAGTCTGACACAATGGTAACCCCAGGGCTGGAGGGTCCTGCTTCCATAGGCATCATCACACTGGATTTCTGGCATCTATCAGCCTTCAGCTTCAAATAATTTTCCCCAGAGCAAGGAGAAAACTCTATTGACAAAAATAAATATCAGGGAGAAGCAACATCCCTTGCAAGCCAAAATAACTAAGAACTCCCTTGCTACCAGAGTATGACTCCTATAGCAAGCAACAGAAAGAAAAAACTGGACTGAATTACTTTTGGTGTCATAGCAACTGGATTCTTAATATACAAAAGAAAGAAAGAGAAAAAGACAGGGAGGGATGGAGAAAGGAAGGAAGGAAAAAGAAAAGAAGGAAGGGAGTGAGGGGATAGGCAGGAAAGAAAAGGGGAAAAAATTAAAAACTCAAAGAGAACTGAAAGCTGCTGGTATACTCGATGTTCTTATTATATACATGAGGAATTACCATGGTAACACCAGGATCACATAACTCAGCTTACATCAGATACCAGTATTCATGGTTCAGAATAACAGCACAAACAAGAGCACACATTTTCTGTCAAGGTTGTTGTTGGGGCCAAAAGGGCAGTTACAAATCTGGGAAATGGAATGCCATCATAAGGGGAAGCTGAATAAAGTAATCAGAGACACCAAACATGTACCCATATTTCTCCATAAGGTACATATTCGGTGTCTCTGATTACTTTCTTGTTCCCATTTGGAAAAATACATTTCCTAAGAATTGACTGAACGGCTATTATGTTCCACGTCTTACACAGAGCACTGAGCACACTGTGGTTTAAAACACAGGCTTAGAGCCAGTCGCCATGGTACCAGGATCAAATACGATGGAGGAACTTAGGCCAACAAACACATAAACCTGTAATTACAGTGTGAGAACTCCTGAAAAGAAGATACAGTGCAAAAAGAGTATATAAACAGGTGCCTAATATAGTCTGGGCATTTAGGGAACATTTCCCTGAGGATGATGAGGCCTAAAAGAAGAATCACACTGTACATATACTACCAAGAAGCACATAAGTGAAGCCCTGACCATCTTTCAAAATTTAGGACACGTTCCCTCTTGTCTGGGGAGCTGATTAACATTCCCTTGGGAAACTGCAGCTTCTTTCTCATCAACCTTCTCTCCAGGTTACCTCTCTTTATCACCGATAGCAAGACTACCTTCATGGCTTCTCTTAGGGCTATAGAAAACATGCCTTACAGATAAAATCCAAAGTCATCTCTCTTCTTTGAAAGGCTGTCTGTGGCTTGACTGTCCAGCCCTCTTTTTAGTCTTTGCTTCTTTCAAACCTTCTTAGATCAACATATAATCTGTTTGATAGCAAGTTGCTATCCTAAGCCTGGAATACTTTGTCAGATGCACTAGTTCAAAGCAAAATAAAAGGTGGTAATAGTAGCTTTCTCTTTGTAGCACAAGTATCTACACCACATATGTCAAACACAAGGCCCGCGGGCCAAATCCAGCCCGCCAGGCCTTGCAATGTGGCCCGCACTGCGCTGTCATCACTGCACTCCGCTGTCAGTTTATGACATTGTCAGTTTATGACTGTTCAGTAAACCATTCGGCCCGCGATTTAGGCTGGATTTTAGATTTTGGCCCCTTCTCTGATTGAGTTCGACACCCCTAATCTACACTAATAAAAGAGAAAAATGCTAATTGGCTGTACCTTTGCTACACCCACAGCCAATCAGCTCAAGTATGCAAATTAACCCAACAAAGATGGCAGTTAATTTGCATACACTGACAAAGGGAGGAGTGAAGACTGAAGACAGCATAGAAGGAAGAGGGAGGGAAAGCAGAAAGCAAGGAAAACACAGGTAAGGTGGACAGCAGCGGCTGCAGACCGGCAACAGCAGGGAAAGCGCTGGGAGTGGCGGTGGTGGCAGGGAAGCCTGCCAGAAGCCCCATTCTTACAGGAATCTTCCTGCAATGGGCCCTAATATTTTTTATAGTATTCTTGTTCTATGTAAGAGGAAAGCCAAAACAACAACAAAATAATTTTTCAAGTTTCAAAGAGTAGTTAAGTAATTTAATGTCTCTAATTGGATGTAGAAATGTGACTAACACATGAAGGTCACTGTGATTGTGTAGAGGCCCCTGTAATCACTGGAAGTAAACATCCAAATTATTCTAAATATTTTCATTTCACCCATTTTTGTTAAAGGAGAGGTTGCATGGTTAGGTGATGGGTGAATACTAAACTGATGCAGGACAAAAGTCAGTAACTGTGACATTTTATTAATCCCTAGCAGTTGTCAATGAATTGGAAAAATGACCTTTTTAAACTTCACTTGTAAAATATTACCTATTGCTTATTTGAATGTTTTAATATTCTCAATGATAAATAAGACACAGAGAATATGTTTTTAAATTGCATTTCCAATGACTTAATTAAATAACCATTTAATGTTTCTCTCCTAAATGCAATGAATTATTTGGTTACTTCACTTTTAAAGAAGAGTGTTCTTCCTCACATTATTTTCATCACTACCCTCCCTCCCTGGGGAGAAGTTTGATGGGAAGGAAGCTGCAGTTCTCCAAGGGAAAGTTAATCAGCTTCCCACACACCATATTCTTTTAGTTTCTTTAATGTTCATATCAGGGCTTCATTCACAGAGATCTCCACATAACAAGTTACTATTCATTTCCAGGTCTCCTTATTCCCAGAGAAACATCTTCCAAATACTCAGACTGTATTAGGCACCTATTAAATACTCTTATTGGGTCCTTGTCCCCTTTTTAGCTGTTCTCACAATTGTAATCATGCATTTATGTATTTCATAATTATACCGGAATTGTCCCTGTCAGGATTTTACACTGCTTGCTTCTACTGGCTAGTTTATTCAGTCTTTTCCATTCCAATTTATGCTGAATGCCACTGCCAAATTGTTCTTCCTGAAACATCTGTTTCTATCATGTCTCTCTCAAAGAGGAAAACAGACAGAAAATATAAAAATAATTGAGGTTCATTGTGATAATGCTGTGTTAGACATATAAGAAAATGAACAACTGTCCTGACTGATGTGGCTCTGCTGGTTGGAGCATTACACCATGCACCAGAAGGTCTTGGGTTCGATTACCGGTCAGGGCATATACCTAGGTTGTGGGTTCAATACTCAGTTGGGGTGCATATGGGAGGCAATTTATCAATGTATCTCTCTCACATTGATGTTTCTCTCTCTCTCTCTCTACCCCTTTCTCCCTCTCTCAAATCAATTTTAACAAAGAAAGAAAGAGAGAGAGAGAAAAGGAACAACTGCTAGCTGATGAAGAAACTTCTATTTGGAAATAGGGAATTAGGAACAGATTAATGAAAGAGAACTGAAGAATGAGTTGGGTGCATCACAAAATGAGGGTAGAGAGCAACTCCAGGGAAAAAGAAAAAGAAAAGGTTTAGTTAGGAGTAATTTATACCTAAAATGCAGAATATACATAGGTTATGAGAGAAATTTATAAGGACAGAGAAATAGGGAGAGGGTAGATTATGATAATTTAGAATTGAGGTTTATTATAACTAATGAGAAGCTACTGGTGTAAACATGGAAGTGTCATGATGAAATTTTAGAAAATTAATCTGTGGTTACAGTCAGGAAGAGGATGAGAGTAGAATAAAGAGACCAATGATCACGGTGGCAGTCTGACAGGCAAAAGAGAACAAGGGCCTGGCCTAGAATGATATGCTGGGAAAGGCACAAAAGAAAGGAGGGAGAATGCACTTGATAACTTCTGGCTACGGATGGTCAGGATGAGGGAGTGGAAGCATATAAAGTGACTTCTTTTTCTGTTCCATGAATCACCAAGAAAATAGAAGATGGTGAGGAGAGACCCTGGGTAATTTTAGTTTGGAATATATTGAGCTTGAGTCCTTTGAAAGACAGATAGATAGTAGATAGTTGTATATACAGCTCTGGAATTGAGAAGAGAATGAGGATCGAAAATAAAAATTCTAGTCCGAACTGTTACTGTCAATAATTTTTACCCAAATTAGGAGAAATTCCAGTCAAGGCACATTTTTTTATGAACATAAGTGAGGTCACTGATTATTCAGGAATTGTAGTCCTGAGAATAATTAGCAGTTTACTTAGTGAGAAGAACACCCTTGCTTTTCCTCCAGAGTTTTCTCCTTACGCATGTGGCTCATGCATTCATTCGTGATGAATGGGCCCATACACATAGGCATGCGGACAGGTGGCAAGGACCCAACAGAGTATATTATATAGTTCAATAGGGTGGTTAATTAATATTCTGTATTTTCTGTGTAGTTTTACTTAGTATTTCTCACTTTATCTTGAAAGGTAAATCAACAATTATCAATTAGCCTGGAGCCACAAGAATATAGTAGACCATTTATTCAACTTTCTGTAATGAAATCTTAGTAGTACCTTTACTGAAACAATAACAGCTCCTGACAATGCAATAAAGTGACTAATTGAGACAAATGAGAAGAGAGGAAGTTTGAAGCACAGAATATTTAAGAACATTTTAACAGTGTGTCTATTTTTAACCTAGCTAACAAAGCATGATCTAGTAGTTACCATGAGAAAGATAAGAGAAAGTGTTTTCATAAATACATAGAAAATATCAATCGTCTGAATATAAATAACCACCTTTAAAGCCCTTCAAAATACTCTTATTTGTTTATATAAGTGTTTCTCAACTTCAGCACTACTGATATTTGGGGCCAAATAATTTTTTACTGTAGGGGTTGTCTTATGTATTAAAAGGATGTTTAACATCCCGATCTCTACCTATTAGATGCCACTAGCCACCCCCACCTCAACATGTGACAATCAAAACTGTGCCTATGGCCCTAACTGGTTTTGCTCAGTGGATAGAGTGTCAGGCTGAGGACTGAAGGGTCCCAGGTTAGATTCCGGTCAAGGGCATGTACCTTGGTTGCAGGCACATCCCCAGTAGGAGGTGTGCAGGAAGCAGCTGATCTATGTTTCTCTCTCATTGGTGTTTCAAACTCTCTATCCCTCTCCCTTCTTCTCTGTAAAAAAAAAAAAAAATCAATAAAAAATATATTAAAACAAAAAACAAACAAACGAACAAACAAACAAAAAAACTGTGTCTATGCATTGACAAATGATCCTGGGAGTAAAATGGCCCCAGTTGAGAACCAGGGGTTACAATGATAATTAATTACATGTGCACTTCAAAAAGACTGTTTAAAGCAAATGTCAGTCTATGCCCTGTTTGAATGATTATAAATTCCAAATTAAAAATTTTTGTTCTATTTAATGAAGATCTGTTGTTCACAATGTGAAATTGTTTTCCTTTGGTCCAGAAATGAGAAGTAATCTTTATACTTTGAAATGCCTCACTCCTTCAGGTTCAGACTCATTAATAGAGTACATTTTTTTTTAATGAACATGAGGTCACTGATTATTCAGGAATCATAGTCCAGTTCCTATCTTGGTTTACAGTCATTAGTAGTAAATCATTTCTATGGATACAATTTGCAATGCACTGAACTATATGACCCTGACATTCATATGTGGAAGCCCTAATCCCCAAGACCTCAGAATGTGACTGTATCTGACATAGATCCTTTAAAGTGGCAACCAGAGAGAGAGACCTCTGGAGAAACCAAACCTGTTGACACTTGACCTTGAACTTCTGGCCCCAAAACTGTGATGAAATAAATTTATGTTGTTTAAACCACCAGTCTTGAGTAAATGAATAGTTGAAAGATTGGACAGAAATTCAAGTGTGCAACTTTGTATTCTTTCCTCAAGGAGGAACTAGACTATTAATATAGAATCAGTCACTGTACATAGTCATTTCTGTCCTCAAGCTCTTTGTACCCTGCTTTTCCTCTCATAATAGGGAGAAAACATCTACCTATAAGATTAGGATGCCAGAGGCCAGATAATGTATGAGAGAAGTGGGTAGGAACAAGGGGGAACCCACAGCAAGGCAGTCTCCAAGCCTGCCGGCCAGAGACACATGGGAGAGCCACTGCAAGGTCCCGGTAGAGGCTGAGTGGAGACAGCACTGTGCCCAGCTGTTGAAATAGTGCCCCAGAGTATAGATGCTCTCCTCTTGCACTGCTCCTTCTTTTTGTTTTCTATTTGCTAAAATGTTTTGTTTTTGTTTTGTTTTATGTGTGAGTTTTACATTGGAGTAGGAAAAACAGAACTGAGCTTCTATAACATTTTATAGTTGCAATATTTTCCCCCCTCTAGCAACTTCCTTCTGTCCCCTCCCATAGTGATTCCCCCCCCCCCCATTCTACTACATGAAGCTTTACACATATACCCTGAGTGGCCAGATTAGATCATTATGATCTCTGTACAGATAATAATCTGGCCACTTAGTGTGTGTGTGTGTGTGTGTGTGTGTGTGTGTGTATATATATATATATATATATATATATATATATATATATATATTAGAGGCCTGGTGCATGAATTCGTGCATGGGTGGGATCCAGCCAGCCTGGTCAGGGACAGGGGACATGGGCGATTGGCAGGCTTGCCTGCTGGTCCAACTCCTGGTCAAGGGGACAATTTGCATATTAGCCTTTTATTATATAGGATATACACTGAGTGGCCTGATTATTATGTTTTCAGAGATCATAATTATCTGGCCACTAAGTGTATAGGTTTATGAATCCAAAAGTGAATTTCAGGTTCTGCTTTGCTGATCTGGTAATAATAAAGCCATGATCCCCAACTACTTAAGCCAGTGGTCTAAAGGCTGTGGTGTCAATTAGGAAGGAAAATTCAACTGATCTAGGAGAACAGCAGAGGCAAAAGTATTGCCAAAGATCCCACTGGGTGGCACCAGGAAAGTGATATATAGGCCTATGTCAAGATGGGTAACATTTGCTTTCTCATCATTGACTTATTAAACAAACATTTATTTTCTGATCTGTGCTAGGGCTCTATGCTGGGCACAACAGATATAGCAACCAACACGACATAATCTGTAGCCTAACTGAGTGAGAAAGGAGTAAAAATGCAAGAATAAATTGGCTTACTCAACCTCCATGTATTATAATTGAGGCACCAAAGTGTAAAACATTACAAGACACTTATTTTTCTTGCAAGAGTACAAATAGATCCTTAGAGTTTGTAGAAGCTACAAAAAATTAAAAGGGAAATTTTAAAACTCACAAATATATATAATTTTTAGGATCACAGATGGAAGGGATATCATTTTTTTCAGCATCGAACTTAATTAGGTTTAGTAGTGTTTTGTTAATGTCTGTTTTGCTGCTCTTGATATAAGAATTCAGAATTATCAAATGACTACATGGTTCCACTTCTAACATAGCTAATTTTCAATTTTGGAAATTACTTCCCTGTGTTCCAAGACAACATGCTGTTTCTTCAATAAGTCATTATTTTAATAAGGATACAATTAAATCAAAATTGAGCCATAGTTTGCATGATTAGAATTTTCTATTTTATTCTCATGTAGTGAAAAGCCAGATTAAAAAAAAAAATCTCATCTCAACCTTATGCTTCACTGAAAACTAACCCCAAACCATTTATGAAAGTTTGGAAATGATTTGTTTTAAATCACTCAAAGTCTGAATGTTACTTCATGTTTACAATAAGGTCAAATCTGGCAAAACGTATGCTTTACATGTGACTTTGAACGTGTATAATTAGAGAAAGAAAAGAAGAAGAGTAAGATAACAATGATCATCTTCAAGTAAAACAAGTTGCTGTTAGAATTTTGAGTTTTTATTCTAAGAATTCATAAACTTAGAGAGAACTGGCATTTTCACAGAGAGACTGAAATATCCTTGTATAATGCTTCTACAGTTTATTCTGAAGTACTGAATAAAACAATTTTGTACAAAACCAAAATTGAGGGATGATTTTTAGTCCCATTAGTCAGCCATGTCACCCGTATTCTGACACTAAAAAGGCTGGAAAATGGAAAGGGTCTGCTTAGTGCAAACCCTCTTTCCTTGTCAAAAACACTGAGCTCAGCTTTGAAATTTCTAGTTATACAACAAGGGTTTGTCTGTGTAGCATGTGTGTATGTGTGTGTGTGTGAGTGAGCATGCGTGTATATATATATATATATATATATATGTGTGTGTGTGTGTGTGTGTGTGTGTGTGTGTGTGTGTGTGTGTGTTTGGTAGAGGGTTTGTGGAGACTGTGAGTTAGCAGAATTCTGGAACACTGATCTAGAAATGACATATTTTTATAGAAAAAAATAACTAAATTTATTCTAGCCTCCATAGTGACCACATAAAAACTAATGCTATTTTTTTTGTAGAATTTAAACCTATTTATTACACATTGGGAATAAAGCATGTTATGTACAGATTACGAGATACTGGGCATCTGGTATCAAAAGGCATTAACAAATATATTCACTATTTGACTGAACCCTCTTTCAAATATTCATCATGGATGATTCTGATGGCAATACAAGCACTATTCGTCTCTCATCTCTCACATTTTAAAAATCTACAGACCCTGAAACGGGATCAGCTTTTGCTAAATAGCTAAACTAAGAATATTTCCTAGCTTCTGGCTTCGGTTAATTTTTTTCGAACTACCCAGGATGATGGATTTAAAAACTAACCTCTCACCCTGACCCTCCCAGCTCAGCAGACCTCCAAAGGAGTTAGCAAAGGGCAACAAAAAACACATTTCACTGACAAACAACCAGAAGAAAGGAAATCAGTTACCGTCTCCTCTGTGGCTTAATATCAATTGGCTTGTTGATGGCATAAGGCGATCCATGGACATAAGCACTTCGGAACCTAGCCACCTTCCCCAGTGTTAGGTACTCACAGCTGGTTGGCAAACTCATTTTATCCAAAAGGCAGGAAGTGAAAACAAATCTTAGTAGTCAGACCAGCATTCCTGGGAACGCTGGAAAGAATGAGTCGGATAATGGATTTCACACATATGCTGCTCCCTGGTCGCTGGTGCTGCTTTCCTTCAAAAGTAAACGCCTGTTTCTCCGAGGCTACATGCACCACCTTGTTTTCTGCTCATGGATACAGGAAGCTTGTTGCTTATTTCTAACCAGAGTCGTGCTCTGAACAATTATTGGCTGAGCAGATGAAGGAGAAATTCTGTAGCTCCACAAAAACCCATTTCCACTCAAACCAAATCCCCGAGTAGGCAGCAAGGCTTAATACATTTTTTTTTTTTTTGTCGAATGTCTAAAAGAACATCGACCTAATGCAACAGTAGTTGTGAAATCAGGCTTATTTACCTATACACCAAGCAAGCCTCTGATAGGGTGAAAATAATCAATTACTTGCTATATTTTCAAAATGGGAAGATTGTTTGCTAAAAGATACTTAGCAATTTGAGATGGGCACATAGAAATGATGAGAGGTGGTTTTTCCATTTTCTGGTAAAAAAATTGTGGGTTTTTGTTCATAAATTACCGTTCATAATAGAAGTGAATTTAGCCCCTCAGAAACATAAACATTATAAGCAAAGGCCTTTGCATAATACTAACCTTTTTACTTTGATACTGATTTTTTTCTTATAGCCTCTCAGAAATCCAACCTCTATTTGCTTGTTTGATGAAAGCCTATTGAAACATTGTTATGAAATTCTAATTGTTTGTAAGCTAATATTTCATAACAGTGAAAGACAGATTGAATCAATAATTCTACCTAAGGCAGGAGAGTTTCAGAGAAAAGTTACGGCTCTAATTAGCCCACAGTTTTACTAATCCTCACCCCATTTCTTAGTGTTACAGCAACAAAATCACTGAGGCCCTTGTGTGTAGCCTAACAATAGGAGGAGTTCAAAGGACTGGGAAGAGTAATTTTGATATTTGAAAAATGACTTCTCATCCAGGATTTGAATAAACACAACCTATTTATTTCAGAGTCCTGGAACCAATGTGCTGAGAGAAAGCTCCGTATTATTCTGCAGTGACCAAATTCAACAGTTTCAGTTTAAATAACAGACATCATTTAAACTCAGAAATTTTGAAGTTTGTACGGGAAGATATTTTTCCACTTGACAGTAAGCATGTCTATCCAATGATTCACTTCTTAAATAATTTTATTACAAAATGATACAGGTGATACATGCTCATTTTAACGTCAGAAGTGAATAAATAAAAATGCCTATTGTCTTTTCTTTCCCACTAATCCCACCTTTTTTCTTGTTCTTTTTTTTTGGGGTGGGGGTGGGGGAAATTCTGAGACTTGAACTTTTTATTTACTTTTTCTTCAGAGACACAAACACAATTAGTTTAAAGCAAAAAAAACAAACAAAACTAATTTAGACTAAGAATTGGAGCTGTTGGAAACTATAGGATGTTATAGAAATACTGAATGAGCAGATGATTGAAATAATAAATGTAGATGGATGAGGTTGGTTTTAAACCAGATGTAAATGTAAGTAAATTTATAGCAAGAGGAAAGATAGTTGAGGAATTTTATGCTAATGAACTGGAATTTTTTGGACTGGAATCCAGATTCTTTGTCCGCTGGAATTGAAGAATGAATCCACAGACAGAAGGTGGTATAGCAAAGGTGCAGACTTACTGAAGAATGAGTACAGACTCCCATGGGGAGAGGAAAAGAGTCCCACAGAATGGACTCCCAGGTGGGGAGGGGGAAAGAGTCCCACTGAGTTCCTTTCCCTCACCTTTTTTCTTTATGCTAATTCTGTCAGTGCATAAATACATATGCATATATGCATACATAATACACACACACACACACACTCATACAGACACATAGCCTAGTGCTTCTCCTTTTTTGTGTAAATGGGCTTGTACTACACATAATCCTCTATAAATATTTTTGTACTTAAAAGATATCATGGACAGTTTTCAGTCAATACCTAGAGACCTAATGTGTACTTTTTAATCGTTACATAAAATTCCATAGAATGGATGTACCATTACTTACTCAAGTGATCCTTTATTGGCAAATATACAATTTTGGATTTCCGTAAACAATAAACACATTTGTTAATATGTTGTTACTAATTAGTACTTTTATTTCTGAAAGTGGGTTGTAAGAACACAAAATGTGTGCAGCTTTTCCTTTATGTCTATGGAGTGGTTGGCAAACTCATTAGTCAACAGAGCCAAATATCAACAGTAACAACGACTGAAATTTCTTTTGAGAGCCAAACTTTTTAAACTTAAACTTCTTCTAACACCACTTCTTCAAAATAGACTCACTCAGGCTGTGGTATTTTGTGGAAGAGCCACACTCAAGGGGCCGAAGAGCTGCATGTGGCTCACGAGCCACAGTTTGCCGACCACGGGTCTATGGCAGTCACACTCCTACTATGTAGTCATGTAGGGAGATGACCATTTCCCCATATTCTTGACAAAACTATTGACATTGAAATCCTTTTCTTTATAGCATAAAAACAAGGTAGCCAGCTCTTCAAAATGCCCAGTGACTCCACACAGTTCCTTACTAAAATAAAACTGTTATTGAGGTGCCTGCAAAGGTCAAGACATTCTACTTGAACTTAAATATACTAGGCAGAAGTCTGGACTCTCACCAAAAAGAGAGAACACTCAAGTAAAACAGGTTAGCAATGGATTTTTTGCTTAATTTGTATAATCAAGGGGAGACAAAATATAGAGAGATAACCTGCTATGTTTCCACTCTTCAGAATATTTTTCTTATCCAGGATAATATTTCATAATTTGAGGAAACATCACATAAATTTACAATGTGGAGGTATGTAGTACCTGATGACTGACTACTCCCTAACTGTGATGTGCAACCATGTATGATTTATAGTGTTTTCTTTTAATTTAGGAGGCCCATTGAACTTATTCCCCCATCTCCGAGTCCTAAGAACAAACACACCTTATTTTTATTTGTAGCTAATCTATGGTTTGTCCAATACTAGCAGATAAGAGCTGCTTCACAGAAGAATTCCCTATGAAGGGTAAAAAACAAAACAAAAACCCCACACACTAAAGGGTAAGACTTAAATCTCTCTGGGAGGGAAATATGTGTCCACTGATGGGTAAAATTCCTTGGTTTTCTTAGCAGGGACATTTTTGCTTGACCCTGGCAATGATTCACCACGAGCCAGGCAGGGTCTACTGAGGATCACCTGTACTTAAACTGGGATGAGAAGGGATTATTCTCAAATCCAACCTTCCAAGAATCTATAATCTGTTAGAATGCTGGCCAGTTAGTAGAAAGTGGCCTTCTAAGAAAAACAGAATCATCCTATCTTCCAAAATTCAGTTTCTCTGAGGTTGGGCAGAGGTAGTTGGGGACTTCACCTTTAGGAAAATAAAAATACACAGGAGAGCTTAATTTCATCTACAGATTAGAACCATGGTCTGTAACAGGTTTACAGCAAGATAGGGCTCAAATCTCACTAAGGAATGACCAACCAGGCTTACCCATTCGGGTTTTGTTTGTTTTTTGCATCTGGCATTTCTGTGGCAGACTGGCATGGAGTCTAGCACAAATCTCACTCATCATCCCATGATTCTAAGCTCATGAGAACATTAAAACAAGGGCAGAAATCACATTACGGTATAGGGAACACCAATTTCCTTACGTATACTAACAGCAATTAAATGCAATTGCTAACATTTATAGTTTGAGCACAGAACTTTTTTTGTAATAATTCCCATATTTATTAAAGAAGATTCTTTCAGGTGTTAGCTCTACCCTGGCAAGAGTTTAGTAATTTGAAAAGCTGGAGGGATTCTTTCAGGATAGGAGGATATTCTGTTCCTGACCATATCAAAACACAAGAAACCATGGAATCATTTCCTCTTGCTCAGAAGGACTCCCTCCCTCCCCAGACCCTATGTTCTCTGCCAGGTCATGACATGGGAGCAATGCTGCTGCGTTTCACTGTGCCCTTCATCTCCAGGCTTGTCTCATTTCTGACTTATAAACTTCCTGGTGAGTGCATCTAATCCAATGGCTTCAAAGATCCATTATGATGAAAAAAAACTCAGATTTCTGCAAGAATCCATACCTTTCCGCTATTACAATCAACTGTTAATAAGAATATGTCATTTGGAAGTCTCACAGGTACTTATTCCAACATATATAATGTAATTCACATCAATTCTCTTTCCCTACCCCCCCAAAATGCATTTTGTTCTTGTGATCTCTGGCATTGTTACCATTCAGCCAACCATCTCACAACACTTGTAGCCAGGCCATAAGTATCACTGACATGAAAAAATGTAATATTTTGGCTAACAATAACAATAATGATTAGCCATAATATTAATAGTAACAATAGATTGTCGCTAACATTGATTAGATGATTTCTATGCGCTAGATGCTGTTATTGGTAAAAATTAACCCTTGTTAATCTTCATAAAATTGTGTGATTTGGGCACTACTGTTATACTCACTTTGCAGATGAGAAAAACAGTGCATAGAGGGATGGAGACACGTGCCCCAAGTCCCACAGAGTGTTACATGATGGAGTCAGAATTAGGAACTGGTTTGTCTGGCTCCAAAGACCAGCATCTTTTATGCCTCTCTGCAGATTATACTTTAATATCTCTTTTTTCATACTTTTCTTAGAGTTATTACATGTCTTTTTCTCCTTAATTCCATCCTTCATTTGAATGCCATATAGATAATTTTAAGATGATTATCTGGACATGTGATTCTCATGCTTGACATCTTTCAATGGCTTCCCATTTCTTTAGCAATGAAGTTTAAAATCTAAGTACCCCAAAGCTTAGCGCAGAGATTCCCTATGGCCTTATGCCAATTTCTTCTGAGCCTTCACAGATAATAAGCCCTCTGACCAGAATACTTTCTCCTCCTTTCTCTGTCTGAGTAACTCCCTAAGTGTCATATCTTCAAAAAAACAAAACATTCTCTATTTCTCAGTTTTATTTAGGTGCCTTTCATCTATTTCTCCTGGTTACACATGACTCTAGCACATTGTCCCAGACCTGTTCATACATTTATAACTCTTCCCCGGGCACTACAATTTCCTGAGGGCAGGCACTCTGCCTTATTTGACTTTTAATTCTGGCATCTAGAACAACATCTGCTTGTTACATAAGGTAGCTGAAATTATTAGATAGTGGATGCTCCAATGACCTGTTTAACTCCCTCATTCCAAGCTATTCTTCCAGTATAATAAAAATATTAACTATTGAAATATAGTTATGAAAGTAGTTTTAATACAGGAACAGGAAATTAGGCCTGATCCCAATATCATTTAACAGAAACAATAAAAACTGTTGGTTTCAGTTTTCACACTGAAAAATCCAATGACTACTGATAATCTTACCTTAACAAATCTATTATGTATCCAAAGGTTAGGCTAAGTTAATATGGCAATAAAATTAACTGAATAAAATAATGTTCAGTCAATGAAGTTTCAGATAGGCCCACACAATTAATATCTACAACCTTTTTATAAACTGAATATTAAACACAGTGACATTTTGCTTTAGAATGTATAAAAATGGAAATAAATGAATTTAATATACATGGTGGGCTTTGATAAAATGACTTCTTTTTTTTTTAAATATATTTTTTATTGATTTTTCACAGAGAGGAAGAGAGAGGGATAGAGAGCTAGAAACATCGATGAAAGAGAATCATCGATCAGCTGCCTCTTGCACATCCCCTACTGGGGATGTGCGCGCAACCAAGGTACATGCCATAGACCGGAATCGAACCCGGGACCCTTCAGTCCACAGGCCGACACTCTATCCACTGAGCCAAACCGGTCCTGGCAAAATGACTTCTTCATCAGATGTCCTATACTACTTACCACACTTTCATCCTTAAAAAGCATAGTCTAGTTTCCCAAATATAAACTGTTGCCAATATTCACCTGCTAAAGAATTTCCAACAGTAGGGACCAGTGGAAAGAATTAAAATACTTTTAAACTTATTTCCAGATAACCAAATGTCTTATGTCATTGTAAAACCTGAAGATGAAAGATAATCATGCCGTAAGTCCTTACTCTGTCAACAAGCTGGGCAAGCAAAGATCAGGTGTCTCTTGGTAAGAATTCTTCTATATTTGATTGCTAATTTTTTTTTTTAATATGGCAATTCATTCTTCTACCTTACCCAGCCAGCCAGCACGAGTTCAACATCTACCATGTATACATATAAGAAATGGGTGATGTAATTTTTACCTAGGATAAAAAGTTCATATAACCCATTTGATGTCTAATTCAGGCATCATGACAGGACTCACTTCAAATGACCCCACTATGAAATAGAAATAAAAAGTGGCACGGCATCTGTGATCCCATTTGAAACCTTGTGGTTGGCTAACATCACTTCAAATTTACATTCAACCTATACCATTATTTACTTCCTTATAGTGTATAATTACTATTCCATCTCAAGTATTTTATAAATTGCAAGGTAAGCATATTTATTCATCTTTGAAATCTCCACAGTGTATGGGAAATTGCTTTACATATAGTAGCTGCACAGCAAATATTTGTTACAAAAGGACTTGTACCCATATGTTTTCTTCATTAACTTTAAGTCAGGGATCCATAACCTTCAGTTTTTTAAGAGTATACAGCTATGGTCCTGGAATAATTATTCAATAGTGTCCCCTTTTACTCCCAAGAGTACAATCAGATGATAAATTCTCTGGTTATTGTCTGGCTCTGGAGCTGCAAACTTACAAGACTGGCTTGGCCACTAGACTGAAGGCAGCTCAAAGACAAAGACTGAGTCTTGCTAATTATTGGTTCTTTAAACCTATCTCTGTACCTCACTTCTTTAAGGGTTAGCCCTGATGACACAACAAATAATATCATAGAGAAACTCATAATAGATTCAATCATATTGAATGAATGTGAAGAGGAAACAAAGTGTAAAGAAGTAATCTGGTAGATTAGACAGGTAAATATTGACCTGAGCATTCTAAATTTGATACAAAAGTTATCCTCTGTATTAAAATCCATATAGCAGCGAGCTATCATCACCATTGTTAAAGACCTCTGGGCCTCTGGGTTCATTCAGCAACATTCAGGAGTTATTTAATTAAGGGAGAGATCAAGAATGAGAATGTTGGGCATGGCCAATGTGGCTTGGTGGTTGAGTGTTGACCTATGAGCCAAGAGGTCACGGTTTGATTCCCAGGTAGGGCACATGTCCAGGTTTCAGGCTTGATCCGCAGTGGGGAATGCACGCAGGAGGCAGCCAATCAATTATTCTCTGTCATCATTGGTGTTTCTCTCTCTCTCTCTCTCTCTCTCTCTCTCTCTCTCTCTCTCTCTCTCTCTCTCTCCATTCCTCTCTGAAATCAATAAAAACATATTTAAAAAGAAAAGAATGAGGATGTTGATTTTGAATCCAAGTAACTTTGTTTCATAACCCTGTACTGCCAAAAAAAGGAATTAGGTAATCCTGGAGGAGTTACAGTACCTTTATTGGATTAGTTTCTAGGACACATTGGCTGTATTCATTCAATAAACAATTACTTATAAAGTTACTATTGTAGTGTTGGGAATCCAGCATTGTAGACAAATATTCTTGCCTGAATGAAACTGAGATTCTTGTAAAGGTAGGTAGATGGACATATAAGAAAAATATATAAGAGATGGTAAGTGATATGAAGAGAAAAAAAACCATGAAAGGGACACAAGGAATTCAGAGACAGGGATGAGGAGGAAGATTGCCACCCTGATGTGGAATCCTTGGGGGTAGGTCTGGGGGGTGGGAGATGACAGAGAGGCTGGTCTTCCTGTGCTGACTGAATCAAAAGGGGATGCACGAAAAAGGAGACTACAGAGGTGAGGAGGCAGTGCAGGCTGGGCAGTGCTTGGAACAGCATTTGTTGAATGAAAAAGTGAGTGAATTAATGAATGCCTTTAACAGATATCAGCTTCAGTCCTGAGAGAGCAAATCTATCATCCCAGGAAAAATCTAATGAAGTTAACATGACCTAGAATATAGCTTTTATTAAGCTTCTACAAGTCCATAAACTGACGCATTCCTCTTAATTTATGGAGGAGACCCATTTTTTTTTTACATGACTCATTCTTATGTTGATAGACCATTGTGATGTTGGTCACTAGATGATTAATTATAAGCAACTATGATTTAGCAACTGCTAGAATTTTCCTGTTAAATTTAATCCCAAATCCAGGTAACATAGAACATAAAGGCAATTACAGAAAACATAAAGTGTTAATAAATTAAGAGTAAATCAGTTACAGGTAACATAGGCTCTTATCAACTACCCTAAATATTTAGCCACAGAAGCTGGTGATAAAATTTTCATCAGTGTTACCTTCTCTTTATTTATGCCCCTCAGATAAATAAATTCACAGATTAGTCACTACCAATAACAATTACAGCTACTATGTATTGAGCATTTAATTGATGTCATCAGGCACTATGCTATGAACTTTTCATGTAATTTCTCATAATTGAAAGATTTATTAGAAGTGATTGGCAATGTAGTCTATAGAACATGAACACTCTCCAGGGGGAAGCTATTCGATATTACTTGGTCCTGCTGGAGCCCCGGCTGGTATGAGAAAAACCCTGCTTCATGAGGCAGCATACTCATCTCTTTTTAAAAAATATATATTTTTATTGACTTCAGAGAGGAAGATAGAGGGAGAAAGAGAGAGAAATATCAATGATGAAAGAGAATCATCGATCGGCTGCCCCCTGCACACCTCCCTAGAGGGGATTGAGACTGCAACTGGGCATGTGCCCTAGGACACCTTGGCTGTATTCATTCAATAAACAAATACTTATAAAGTTAGTATTATAGTGTTGGGAATCCAGCATTGTAGTCCCAAATGAACTCGGAACTCTTCAGTCCATAGGTTGATGTTCCATCCACTGAGCCAAACCAGCTAGGGCCAAAATACTCATCTTTGGAGCAGATCCAAATATTGTGAAGTTATTTGTACCAAACTAAATTTCATCTTTATACAAGTGCTATTTTTTGATCCTAGATTTGGAGTCATTAAAAAATAATACTGATTTTTTTTTTTATTATTACAACAGCCTTGTAACTACCCAATGAGAGCTTTCACACCCTCCCTTTTTTAGGCCATTTTTTAAATTTTTTTTATTTTTTATTGTTCCCCAAATGTCATAATTTCTACATGCTTCACCATCCTGCTTTCATGCTTCTGGGCTTATACCTGCTTGTTGATTCCTCTTAAAGTGTGGTGTTTGAAGTTAAACTGACATTCTAGCTGAGCTATAACTATTGCAGGGTAGGAGAGGTAATGAGATTCATTTTCTGTCCATTGTAGATCTATAAATGAGGGTAATGACAGAATTGCATTCATACCCTTATTCCATGCACCATCTCCCTTAAGATTTCTAAAATCCAATTCATATTACTTGTATTAATAAATTTAAACATTAACAATGATTTTGCATTCTAGTGTTTTCACTACCACTGTTAAGTCCATTTTTCTGTATATTGATTGAATGAATAACTTTCCATCTAGGTAAATATTTATTTTTTTATTGAGTATTTTTCACTTAAGCTTTTCAACTGCACACAAATCTATCTAAACTTCCCATATAGCCATTTTATATAAAATTATACTACAGATATTTTTTTTCAAATCTTTCCCAAAATAAAAATATAATATGTCTTCAGCATTTTCCTGATTTACTAGACAAGTGATAGTGATATTACTACTAATTTTATGTGAATTCGCAAATGCAAATGATAACAACATACATTCGCACTAAACATTTTTATTAATGAGACTGAATGCTTTGTGAAAAAGAAGTAAAAGAAATGGTAAGCAACATCTTGAAAGATCATTCTGATATTAAGTTGACTTTAGAAAAACTAATGTAGTTGAGACTAAGGCATTGTAACAGTGGGTAACATCAAATAGCAAATACAAGTGGAGAATGAAAATGTGGTTTGCCAGCATTAAGTGTACATAACATATTTAGTGACAAATCAGTAAGCTAACAGCTGAATACAGAAGCAAGAAGGTCAAACAGGATGACAAAAAGGATTGCAACATTAGGGTCTTTGAGCTCATTCTACCTTTACAGACACCTAGATCAAACAAGAGACCTCCCTCAATTTGAAGAGTGACACTCAGAGAACATTCATAGGAGAATATATTGTGACTGAGAACAAATGTTTAAATAAATCAGTACCATTTTGTCTCAAGATAAGAAGAAAGGGATGATAATTACTGTATTCCATCCTTTCTTAGGAAATAAGATATGAGTTTAAAGAGAAGCAGAGGGAATAGAAGGCAGAAACATTGTAAGGTTTCCTGACAGTAAAGGGCTAAGAATTAGAGGCCTGGTGCATGAAATTTGGGAATGGGGGGAAGAGGGGAGGGTGGTCTCTCAACCAGCCTGTGCCTCTTGCAGTCCAGGAGCCCTGGGGGATGTCAGACTGATGGCTAAGCCATTATTCGGACATCCTTAGCACTGCCTGAGAGGCTCCTGCCACTGCTGCTGCACTCACCATCGGCTTCTGGCTGAGCAGCGCTCCTCCTGTGAGAGCACACTGACCACCAGGAAGCAGCTCCTGCATTGAGCGGCTGCCCCCTGGTGGTCAGTGTGCATCATAGCAACCAGTTTTTCTGCTGTTCGGTCTATTTGCTATTAGCCTTTTATTATGGATGAACATGAAGTATTTGTTGGGAAAACTTTCCCAATGGCTTCAAGGACCTTTCTATCCATATCTTACTGCCATAGGGGTTAACTTGGAAAGAGCAAGCCAAAGGTAGACCATTTATACACCTGAATTAGGTACCGGTAAAAGAAGTTATTGACTCACACCATCTTGAACATGTGCCACTAGAAGCAATAGCCTTTTTCTTTGACTTTCTCCCCTATTTCATAACTTTAAAATCAATGATTTATTTTGCCCTTAGAAAATCCCAATAGAGTAGAAAACTTTGAGACACAAAAGGAGAATCAGATGGCCCCTGCCATCACAGAGCTTATAATATTTTTGAGGAAATAGACTTCAACACATGAATAAATTTGTAGTCAGTAGGAGACAATACATAATGCGTGGCTCAAACACAAAATGTTTTAAGACTTCAGGGAAAACAAAATCAATATCCACCTTGACACAGACTCATTCAGTTTACAAAGAGACTCTTATCCTACATCATTCCAGATAGACAATAGAATTGCCGTTGAAATTGATTGCAGAGATTCTAAAATATAAATCTGATGCCCTAGCAGGAATGGCTCAGTGGATAGAGCATCAGCCTTCAGACTGAAGGGTCCTGGGTTCAATTCCGGTCAAGGGCACATGCCCAGGTTGTGGGCTCGATCCCCAGTAGGGGGCATATAGGAGGCAGCTGATCAAAGATTTTCCCTCATCATTGATGTTTCTCTCTCTCTCCCTTCCTCTCTGACATCAATAAAAATGTAGTGAAATATGAATCTAACAATTTAATAATTTATCTTATGAATTTACACAAAGTAGTGGAAAAAGACAGCAAATATTATGCCCAAATGCTTACATAATGTTATCTTCAAGGATGGTATATGTTTGCACTTTATTTTTTTATTTTCATAAAAGAAATGACAGAATTCCTGAACTGCATGTTCCATTTAGGGAAAAAGCATGTACTTGGTTGTTCTCCTTCCCTTACAGGAAAATCAATATATGTGATTACACAGAGAAAGAAAAGGCTAGGTCATCTGAATTACCAATGTCATTGCTCTTATGAATGACAGAGTGCAGTATCTGAACTTTATTTAACATGTGATTATTTTGCTATCATGGACAATGTTAATCCTCAAGAGAACAGATGGTACAAGCATATTTTAAATTATTCAATGAAGTGTGCTTTTTTAAACCACAAAAGGATATTAGCAGAGTGGACACATTTTGCATTTAACTCTTGCTTATGTTTTTGCCCTCATATATTTTAAGAGATAACCCTTATCAACAATTGTGAAATATATATATATATATATATATATATATATATATATATATATATATATATATATATATTTTTTTTTTTTTCTTCTTCTCCTGACCTTTTGGATACTAAGCTGACAAAAACAGGTAATGGAAGAAGAATCACAAAATTTAGCCTGAAGATGAAAAAAAATCCAAAATACACCCAAAAACAAAATGGAGAGAGAAGGGAGGAGGAGGGAGAGGGAGAGAGGGGAGAGAAATAAAGAGAGACAAGGAGAGAGGGAGAGAAGGATGGAGGGAGGGAGGGAGGGAAGAAAATATATAAAATATACAAATTTTCTTGGGTGGTAGAGCAAGGTAACACCGAAGAAGCAATCTTTTCTTAGCAAGTTACTAAGAACTAAACTAGTTGAGGTTAAGAAGGCACCTAACCCCATATTAAATTTCCTATCTTATATGACAACCTCTTCATATAGAACATACTTAATTTTAGCAAGTGACCTGAATCATTCTTAAAGGCTCACAATAGCTAGGCCAGGGTGGTTCAGTGGTTGAGTGTTGATCTATGAACCAAGAGGTCACTAATTGATTCCTGGTGAGGGCACATGCCCAGTTCTGGGCTGGATCCCCAGTGGGAGGTGTGCAGAAGGCAGCCAATCAATGATTCTCTCTCATCACTGATGTTTCTATCTGTCTCTCCCTCTCCCTTCCTCTCTGTGAAATCAATAAAAACATAATTTTAAAAAGGACTTACCATAGCCAGGGTACTTTGTCTTTTTGTTTGTGGTTGTTTAGTCTTAGAACATGATGAGAAAAACAGAAGATTTTTTTTTTTTTTTTGGGGGGGGCGGGTGTTTCTACAGAGAGCAGAAGCAAATCAAAGGCTTGACTAGAGACCTTCAACCTAGCTCATAGCTGCAGACAAACTGGAGTATAATGTTTATACTTAAACATAAGAGAATCAAAAGAAAACTCTATGGAACAGAAAAGGTGTAAGATGGAGTTGGTCAGCTGATTGTCCTTGGACCACCAATGGCTAGTAGGCCTGAGGTTGGCCAAAATAATGTTTGTTTATTTTCCCTTTTGAACCAACATTTAAAACACACAGGGAATGTCATATAAAAATCGAGATTTTAACTTCTTTTTAAAATTTACAAGTCTAAAACAGAAGTCATCCCCATGTCCTCCATGGTGAATTGAAACCAGAGCAGAGTATCAGCTATCTCCTTAGATGGGGCAGGCATTCTGCAGGTAGACACAATCCCCACCCAAGTTACCTAAGTAAGATAAATTTCCTCCTGGCTTCTATAGACATTTGACTTGAAGACATTTCAAGTGAAACTCTGAGTTGGATAAAGTAAATCTGCTATCAGCTGGTCAAATTCTAACCAAAATATTAGCCCCTAGCTAAAGTAATTCCTGGCTTTCCAACCACCACTTAACATTATTAGGAATTGTTTTTAAGCTTTTTACAAAGCTTTATGGGAGCTCCAGAATTAGCCCATTTATATGTATTATTAACTCTCTACTGTGTCATGGAAAAAGTGCTTTTATTTACTAAGATAGACCTGTATTTTAACCAAGATCAATAAATTTAGTCAATACCTGTGAAGGAAGAATCATTCAATAGCACATTTTTCATTTACTCAAAAAACATATATTGAGTCGAGTCAATGCCAGGAAGTCTTTTCTGATTGGGACTGACATGTATTGCTGGTCTGGTTTATGGTGACATATCTAAAGTTTCTGATAATTCTGTTGCCAATACTTATATTCAATTCAACTGACCCCATGTAGACTAAACTGCCTGAATATATAGATCCTGCTGAAATTTGAGTGTAATTGTAAAGACAGTTAACCATTTAATGAGAATTTAAGAAGACTGTCTACATGGCCTTGATAATACCAAATGATTTAGTCAAAATTATATGAGATCATGCAGACAAAATAACACACTGAACAAATTGTAGCCTTTCAAATACTCTCACACAACATGTAGACATAGCTTAAATTCAGTCTTAATGCTTCAGGTGTGTTAGCAGAAAATTTCACAGTTTGGAATTGTGTATGTTTATGTTGCTCATACATATTTGTTTATATATTTGTGCAAAGAGAACATACATCACTTTAGTAAAATATAATAATCTCCTTCTGTTTCATGATATAACTTATTTTCAATTGCTAGAATTACCAAACAACAGGAAATATGAGACATAGCACACAATGTATATTTTATAGTAGTTTTTTGTCAATGACTATCTCACATGGTCATATGTAGCTGTGTGTTGACTAGGTATAAAAGAAGCCCCATTGGATTAAAGCTAGAACAACCTCAATAATTAAATAATTTATTTAGCATTGATTCTAGATTGGGTTTCTGATATAATAGTAATTGAAGTATTTGCTTAAAAGCATAAAATGTATTTTTTATTTTATTTTTTATTTTTATTTTTTTAAAATATATTTTATTGATTTTACACAGAGAGGAATTGAGAGGGACAGAGAGTTAGAAACATCAATGAGAGAGAATCATCGATCAGCTGCCTCTTGCACACCCCCTAATGGGGATGTGCCCGCAACCAAGGTACATGCCCTTGACCGGAATCGAACCTGGGACCTTTCAGTCCGCAGGCTGATGCTCTATCCACTGAGCCAAACCGGTCCCGCCCATAAAATGTATTTTTTAAATTGAAAAAATTTATAGAAGACATTTTATATATATATAATATATATCAATATATATTCTATCACTTTATTTCCATTCATTTTTAGCAATTACTAAGTAAACTACTTATAAAGTAATGAGAGTGATTTTTTAAACATATGTACCATATGCAAATTCATAAATGGCTTATTTCAATGAATAAATAGAGCTTGCTTGCTGAATGAATAAATGAATGACCACTATTAGGGGTAAGGACATTCTGGCATAACCCATTGGGAATTATCAATATAGACCATTTCCAGTGTGCATAAGAAAACAGTTTCTTGATTTTTATAGTCACTTCCCATGTTATCCCAAATAACATTAGATACATTTTATCAGACTTAATGCCAAAAGACTTTTGGTAGCTTCATAGATTCAGATTCACCTTCAGCAGATGAGATTTGTCACCAATGAATTAAAAATAAAACACACATGTGTAGCACAGGATCTGAAGAGAAGTTCAACAGGGAATCCCTGAAGCGTGTGAATAAGCCAACAACCCTAGAAGTGGCCAGCTTTGCATAGGCATCATTTAGAAAGGCTCAATCTCCATTTGATCAATGTATGTGTTCTAGTCAATCTCTCTCTCTCTCTCTCTCTCTCTCTCTCTCTCTCTCTCTCTCTCTCAATATATATATATATTTAAGATATATATATATATATATATATATATATATATATATATATATATATCTTAAAAATAGTACAGTAAATATATATGCAATTTCTAGAGGCAATGTCCGGTGTTAATGCTGTATTTTTACTTCTTGGTGTGACAGATTTTAATTAACGAGTGAGCAATTAATAAAATGTTGCATCAGAAACAGGACAGATAGTTATTGCTTTAAACATTCCTTACATCATCTGGGTAGGTAGATTCAATAACTGTTTTGGGTAGAATCTAAAGAGGGTCAGACTTGTCAGATTGGGTATTACATCGGTAGCTGATTATCCCAGTTCTCTAGTGTTCTTGGATGGTTCAGGATGCAAAATTCAAGAAGACTTCAACTGAATCAACAAGACTACAACTGAATCAACAAGTTGATTCAACAAGATTTAACAAGACTACAACTGAATCAATTTCCTTTTCCCTGGATTTCCCTCCCCATACTTTTCTATCTAGCAAATGCCTAGGCATTCTTCATTTCTATTCCTTTTGCAAGATTGCTTGTTAAAATGGAGTGAGTTGTGAAGGTAGAGAAGGCAAAGCAAACACTACCTCATTTATCAATAAAAGCTTATTAGGGTATCTGTTTTGTGCCACACACACACTAGGGACCCACAGATGAATATTACATTGTTCCTCCTCTCAAAAAGAAAGAAGAGAAACAAGTAAACAACAGTGTGTGTGAAGAGCTACTGGATAGATGTATGAATTTGCAACCATATCTAAGAAAAAAATAGTAATTTGTCAGAACGAGGAAGTAACATCAAGAATAGCATTACACAGAATATATGTCAAAAACTTTAGTTTTTGTAATTAACTTGGAAAAACATGACAGACTGTGTTAGTGTCAAAATATTTCATGGCTTTCTGACTTCATTCCTGTGCAAGGCTTATACTTCCTATATTATGGATGCCAAGCTTGGCTGTGCAACTTACTTTGGCTAATGGCATGTAGTGGAAGAGATTTGAGGCATTGCTGAGCAGAAGCCTTAAAAGCTATTGTGTGGCCTTGACATCTCCCCATATCTTCTCAACGTGGGCTGGCCTCAGAATGAGCTCAGGGTGAGCTGTTCCTTAATGAAAAGGGTAAGGATCCAAGCAACACCCACCAGGCTCAAAACATATAGAGAGCAATAGCAAGAAATGAAACCAGACTTGTAGCCACTTAACTATGAGGGTAGTTCACTGTCTTAGCATAACTAGTTTAAATGGAATGAAACAAGGAAAAGGTCACAGTCATCAGGAACTGGTTGTTGAAAGACATTTTTATTTTCTATATACAAAAGGAGTTGGAGTTGGTAAAAAAAAAAAAATATGGCATTTTGTAAAGTCAAATGGTACCTTCTCTAATTTTATGATGTTTTTGATAGTAAACTAAAAAGGTCTTCTGGCTGTCATTGGAGGTAAGAATCTCCATGCCATGCTTCAGTATTCCCTCCGCCACACTGGAGAAACCATCCTATTTACCTTCCCATGTGCTCTGAGCTCTGTTCTCCCAAGGGCCGCAGGCACTCCACTAGGAAGTAGCACTTGGGGAGTGCAGGTTGAGTTGGGAATGAAGTTTCTTCAATTTTCAACACACCGGGGCATCATCCTCAGTACCATCACAACAATAATCCAGGGAAATTTACAACTAAGTAATTGCAGCTACAATTCAAAAAACAGTCTTTACAGTGGTGATTCTCATGTGGGTTTTTTTTCCCCCCTGTGCCAACACAGAGAGCAAAGGGAAGGCTGTTGTGATTTGGGAACACACATTTTAAAAGAGAAAATAAAAAAGCCTTTCTCCTGGGGAGTTTGTTACAACCCTCTTACCTCCCACGCGCACATTGTCTCATGACACTAATTCCAAGTTGAGAGGTTGAGAGGTTGAGATGGAAAAGATTACCTATCACACAGCAGTGTGCCAAAAGATACAAATACTAATGCCGTCTGCAGTCATGTGCTCAAGTGTTTACCAGCTTTACTGTGTCCCAAGACAAAGTGGTCCACTCTGCCCAGCACCTCCCTGGTCTGCCTGAGATAGCCCTGCTTTAGGCCTGTTCCTGAGTTTGCTCATGTTTTCCTGTGAAATCATTAATAGTCCCCCTTTTACTCCATGATAGTGAATTACCTGGCCATTCCATATTTAGGCTCATTACCAAGAAACGTGGAGCCCCAGATATGTTTTGCTAGAAATATTCCACAGTAATCTCTTTACTAGGCATCTGTAGTTTTCTTCCCATCTAGACCCCTCTAAAAATGAAAAATAAATAAATAAATAAATAAATAACCCCCCCCCCCAAATTTGAACTCACCATGTCAAAGAATTCTTTATTAACCTTGGAGACTTTATATTGATTATTCATATTGAACTCCCCTATCTTACCTCTCTTTTCTTTTCTTTTTTTTAAAAAAAATATATTTTATCGATTTTTTAGAGAGAAGAAAAGAGAGAGATAGAGAGTTAGAAACATGGATGAGAGAGAAACATCCATCAGCTGCCTCCTGCATACCCCTACTGGGGATGTGCCCACAACCAAGGTACATGCCTTTGACCTGAATTGAACCTGGGACCTTTCAGTCCGCAGGCTGACTCTCTATTCACTGAGCCAAATCGGTTTCAGCATTACCTCCCTTTTCTTACCTAACACAATTTCCTTGTAAGGACACGTAAGACCACATGTATCAAATGATTGGAGTTTGGGATTGAAAAAACAAGTTTCTTTCCAGTACTTTAAAAAGTGCCTATGTTCTTGGCTTCCTTGGATTGTATGGGGTTTCTCAGTCTCACTTCTCATCTTGTGGGACTGTGGTATGTACAAGGAACTAACAATAGCAAGAAAAAGCCACCTGCTTTGTAGCCCATCCCACTCTCAATCCTCACTGTGAAACAGGGAGGAAACTGGAGAGTGACTTGATTTCCTAGGATCACTTCAATGTGCATGGCAATCTGCAGAACTCCTTGCTTTTCAAAAGCAAAGATTTGCACTAGTGTCTGACATCTCAGTTACCCAAGAACCCGCATATGTTCACCAAGTGGCAGCTGACTGATGGAAGTTAGTATCAATGTGGTGTTTGCCACTTGGCAGTTATTCCCTCCCCACCCCCAGCATTCTGGTTCTATGTACCATACTGACATCCAGAGCAATGCAATTTCTGGTTTATTTTAAGATAAAATGCTAAGCCAAGAGCTCTATTATGACTATGCAAGTGATCTCCTAGTGCCAACTAATTAGCATTTTTTAAGGCAAAGAATTTGGATGAGATGGTATGTTATGCATATTACACTTGGTGTGAAAGCAAATTATGTATTAACCTAAGGGTTTTGTGGCACCACAGTCTTTCTCTGCCCCATAAACTGTATGTAAAATAGACTGATGTGTTATGTAAGATTATTTTTAAAAAATCTTAATCCATATCAAGAAATAAAAAACTCAATTTACCAATCTGTCAGTATTGTCTGGTAACAGAAATGCCAGGATAAGACAGCGTTTTAGCACAGGGTGCATCATTTCCATCTAGTGGTCAAAAGGGTGACTATGTAGAAAGGGTTAGCAGCCTAAGGAATACAATGCAAAAAGGCAAGGCTGCAAATAGCTCTTAACCATAACCCAAGCACCTTACATACAATTTTAATTTTGGCAACTATTTGTCAGATCTTTCTCCCATTCCCACTAAAGACAGCAAATGTTCTTTCTTCTTCTCAAACACTTGACTCCTCCCCACTTCCCACATATGGCAGATGATTTTACTCCCCAAAAAGAAAATAATAACTATCAAAATGGAATATTTTCCATGTTGAGATACTGAATTGCTGGATTTATCTACATCCACATTGATGAATTCCACATTCCCTCCTATTCCACCTCAGGCAAACCCTTCCACCTACGTTTTAGATCTCAGTCCTTCTGACATTCTCAGAAACCTAGCTTCAACCATTATCCCCACACTATTATCTTCCTCTTTATTAAGTCCTTTCCATAAAAATTCAAATGGAATTAATATCTCCCCATCAATTCCCACATTTTCATCCAGCAACCTTCATACCTCTTCCTCATTCTGAGCCAAATTTCTTAAAATAATTTGTTTTTATATCCACTATCTAGATGTTCCCTTCACACTTACACTTAAACTACCTCAGTCTGGTTTCTGTTCCTGCCATTATGGAAATTTCTCTTACCTGGTCATCAATTTACTTCTATTTTACTATATCCAACAAACATTTCCAAAACTGTTGGCCATTCCCTCCTTTCTGATATACTTCTTTCTCTGGGCTTTCCTGACACTCAGTTTTTTTGGTGTTCTTCCTAATTCTCTGTTCAAGTCTTCATTTCATTTTCAGCCTCTCCTTCACTCTCTTAAAATGTTGGCATTTCTTAGGGCTGAGACAGGGCTCTCTTATTCTAATCTTGTAAAGCCTCTGGTTGATCTCACTAACGCAAATAACCTCCAATAATGTCTATAGATAAATAGCTCCCAATCGATTTCTCTAGTTCCTATCTGCCTCCTGAGCTTCAGACACAGTGATCATGCCTGGCCCCCAGACAGCTCCATCTGGAAATGTTCCATGCACACTTCAAGTTTAGTCATGGGATTCCTCCTCCAGGGATATTAGCTGGCCACCAAGTCCAGAGACTGCAGCAAAGAGGCAGCAAGCCCACGGAGCGGCAGTAGGCACAGTGGGGCTAGGATGAGCAGGAGCAGCAGGCAGGAGTGGCAGGTGGTGTTGGATTGCCAGTTTCAGCCTGATCCCCGCAGGCTACACTGAGGGACCCCACTAGGGGCCTCTAGCATTATAGTAACTACGTACATTGATGTGGATTCTTGAAATATTGAGGGTAACACTTTGTAAAGTATATGAGTTAGAAAGGAATGGGGATATGAAAAATCCATAGGAAAATGGATTAACATTTTAGTATGTAATTCTTTTAATAAAATTGTAACATACTTTCTATAAAAATTACAATAAACAAATATGATACCAATTAAAAGAATGATTTTTATTATTTTGCTTTGTAGAACACATGGCAGGATTAGACAATACAACATCTTGGAAGAAGACGTTGCAGAAACCAACTGTGTTAGAAAATTAAACCAGGGTCACCAAACTGAGAAATGATGCCAAGATGCCAGTTTTGTTACTATTCAACCCTATGCAGGAATAATGATTTAACCAGAAGAACACCATGGGTGGAATTATCCAAAAATGACCTTGATTGCTCACATAAGTTGTTTGGACAATGAACTAGTTGTTGGCAGCTTCTCTGTTCTCTCACCTGGAGAGGTCTCACCCACTCAGCTTCCCATGAGGCTGAGCATTACATTAGCATTTTCCTGGCTGAAGGGGCATGCACTTCCCTAAGGTCTCTGGGGCTGGGCAGCTGGCTTTCTAAGACAGCTCCTTTAAGAGTTGGTGTCTATACCTAGAGAGCCCAGCACCCAAGTGGATTGTCTGTACCCTCTCTGACAAAGTTCCTCTCTACAGTTGCTCTAAAAAAGGGGCAACAAGAGGGATAATGCAGGACTGGGGAACCATAGCCTCCTCTCTTTTTCCCAACCCTGGACTCACGTGAAGCCTGTTCCTTAATCCACACTGCCTACTATTATGACACATGAGCTCTTCCAGGACATGTGGTCACATGATGGAGCCCATGTGCCCTCAGGTGGAATGGGGAGGACATTATCTTTCTCAGGCACAGTTAGGCATACATTGACCCCAAATAGATGGGCTATTCTCAAAGATCTAGGGTAGGCTTCTTTTGGGGAGTATACTGCTCTGTTTTACTTACAAATTCACAGACAGAGCAATGTGTGTATTGATGTAGATAAATAGCTAAGAAATTTTATGTAAATTAAAAAAATCATATTGTAAAATTCCATTTCACTATAAAAATTATATATAAATTTCCTAAAGGGCAGTATAAAATAGAATCATTTGGTAATTAAGAAATTAACTCTCTAGACTAGTGGTTCTCAACCTTTCTAATGCTGACCCTTTAATACAGTTTCTCCATGTTGTGGTGACCCCCAACTTTAAAATTATTTTAGTTGCTACTTCATAATTGTAATTTTGTTACTGTTATAAATTGTAATGTAAATATCTGTGTTTTCTGATGGTCTTAGGCAACTCTGCTAGCTGCTGTAGAGCCGAAGACCATCAGAAAACACAGATATTTATATTATGATTCATTACAGTAGCAAAATTACAGTTATGAAGTAGCAACTAAAATAATTTTATGGTTGGGGGTCACCACAACATGAGGAACTGTATTAAGGGTCGTGGCATAAGAACCACTGCTCTAGACCATTCTGGCTGCCTAGAGGGCACAATGTTTTGGCCCTTTTGCCTAAACAACTTACAGACTTAATTTTATATTTTTTTCCACTGGCTTGGCCATCTACCTAACTTTTTTTAGTTTAGTCAAAATGTTTTAATTGCTTTATTTGTATAGGCCTTACCTAGTCATTGCCTCAGATAAAACTAGACTTTTTCCTAATGGTTGTTCTTTGGCTCCTCAATTTATTTTTCCTAATATGCTATCTTATGAATTGAACAGATCTTTCTGGAATCCGGAGATCCTTTTCATAGGCTTTCACTAGAATTTTCCACTCATAATCCTATATGGTCCTTATTTCTTGTCCATTTTTTTGAGTTTTAAATGTAAAAATAGATGGCGTGTTTGCAATTTAATGCAAAAATTATTGTATTTTGTTGTGTGGCTGGTATTTGCAAGCTTTCATTCTTTTTTAAAAGTACATTTTATTGATTTCAGAGAGGAAGGGAAAGGGAGAGGGAGGTGAAACATCAATGATGAGAGAGAATCATTGATCGGCTGCCTCCTGCATGTCCCCCACCAGGGATCAAACCTGCAACCCAGGCATGTGGCCTTGACCAGAATCGAACCCAGGACCCTTTGGTCTGCTCTTACCACTAAACCAAACCAGCTAGGGCGCAAGTTTCATTCTTAAGAGTTTAGCTATGCTACAATGGTCAAGTTAGGAAATGGAGGTAAACAATATAATACAGCATTCATAAGATTGTTTAGAACGAACAAATTAACACATCAATTAAGGCAATTATTTAATCATCAAGTGTTCTTTTTCTAGAGGTAAAAAAAAAAATAACACACTTCAGAGAGGAGTAAGTAAAACAAGTTCACTTAAATTATCCCCATATCTCTTTCCTAAATTACTTTAGCCTTAGTTATGTTATTGTATCATCTACTTAATTGTGACAGAACAATTTATTTGTATTCTATAATTTACCCTGGTGATATTAGCTTGTGCTCTCTAGATGGCACCAATATATCCCAGGCGTGTCTTGGCTTAGGCTGCCAGACAAGCAGACTCAGGGGCATACATTAGCCAAATGATGTGCTGGCGCTCTGACTTCCTCCTCAGAGTAGCTCTGAGCATCCTGGGGTTTTGTAAGTCAGATGAGTACGATTCCAAATTATTTTATTATTTTTTCTCATATATAATATTCAGTCTTTGTTAAACAGGTGCATTTTTCTTCCTAAACATCAAACATATTACACCAGCAGCACTTCTTTGTCCATACATGTAATTTATTTGTATATCTTTGACCTGTCTAGCTCAACATCTTGAATTAAATCTACTAAATGTGGCTGAAAGCAAATAAGAGGAACCTGGACTGGTACATCCAAGATATGTTTTTGGATATAAACTTTTCAAGGTTCCTATATTTAACAGATCAAACTGTATCTTTAATATGTGGAATTGACATCCTACTTTCTTTTTTTTTTTAATATATTTTATTGATTTTTTTACAGAGAGGAAGGGAGAGAGACAGAGAGCTAGAAACATCGATGAGAGAGAAACATCGACCAGTTGCCTCTTGCACACCCCCTACCGGGAATGTGCCCGCAACCAAGGTACATGCCCTTGACCGGAATCGAACCCGGGACCTTTCAGTCCGCAGACCGACGCTCTACCACTGAGCCAAACCAGTTTCGGCTGACATCCTACTTTCTAACATTCCATTATTGCTAATAGTATGCCATAACAGTATTTATAAAATAAATAAGCAGAATGAGTAAAGGGGGAAATCATCTCTAATAAGATAATTATAAAACAATCTTGAGACACATTTTCCTTTTACCACTAAGTATTTATTTAAACCTACTTATAGACACCTGTATTCTTTACTCCTATATGTTTTACATATAACTGTTGTGTTTAGTAGGCATTGTCATAGTTCAAGGCTAATATGGGGACCTCCCATTAGGTATTAAATAACATTTTATATTAACTGGACATCATTTAAATTGGGAGGTATGGAGGACTCAGTTGAAATGACAGGTTGGAGATGCATTCACATCACACTGAAACATGAGCTTTGTTGTGGAAACATATGTACTATGCGGGATTCCTCTACTTTCTACATTTCTGATATGAATCTTTATTGATTGTGGTAATCCATTATTTGAGAGGGTTAACATAAAAAGCCTTAAGAATAAAGGGAAAATGAGGCTAAATTCACAAGCACAGCATCTCAAAGTAAGGTTTTGTGCCAGTGAAATAAAGCAAAAGTTTCTCATTATTAATATCCATGATTGGTGCTAATTAGGTTCACAGGATGTTTGAGGATCAAAAGGTGTGGTTGTCCCTTCACTGAATCACATACTAATTAAGCTCTCTACTAAGGCAGATGGTCAAAGGTTCATCTCTAATAACAAGAGTCCTCCAAGAGAATTATGACAATTATTCTATTGTTTGAATTTTTCATTGCTACTGCTCAGTGAAACTAGCAGAAAAAAATTTGCCACAAAATTATTTTCAGTTAAATTGGGTCAAATAGAAAGCTATACTCAGAAGTTTAAATCAACATTCCTTTTTAAGTGTCATCAATTCAGAAAACAGTCTCTGTTGGGACCTTAAAGGATCTCAGGTCATTCAGAAATCATACGTGCAAAATTAATGCAACACAACACAACTATATAGTGAAAGCATCTATGTGTTTGCTATAAACACACACACACTAGTTTCTTGGCAAAAGCATTGGAGGACAAGACAAATCTTTTCAAAACCCAAAGTTGAATATGTGATGGACCTCATCTTTTCACACACTTGAGCCTTTTATTGGCTTCCCATTGTTCTTATGACAGAGGACAAACTCCTTACAAGGACCTACCCCAGTTGGTCCCTACTCAGCTCTCAAGCTGTTGTCTTCCTTTTAGCTCTTTGAATCCCAGCCTCACTAGCCTTCTTTTGGAAAACTGTTCTCTATGTACTGCTTTCCATGCCAGTCCTTGTCCTTCCCAGATACTTATCTTCTATTTGCGTCATCCTTTTGCTTCTTCTTTCCATCACTTCCACCACCACCACCATTACTACCAACATCACCCTAACCACCATTATTGCTAGATAGAAGACACACACACACACACACACACACACCCCTTAAAACTCAGTTACATACTAAGAGAAATATTTCATCTTAAGATTAATATTTCCTGACATCTCCTAATAACCTCAAAATGACAGGTCCCCCTGTTACAAGATCTAATAGCACTATACAGCATAATGTAACACCTATTACTGCTTCAATTTGACATATTTTTGAATATTTTAGTTAACACTCATCTCTCCATGAAAGTTGGAACTCTATATGTGTTTTCTGATCATTATTTATCCAACATATTGCATGAAACCAGGATACAATGGATGCTAACGCCTGAACATTGTTGAAATGAGAGAATGAATCAATCAAAAAATAAACCACATCTTCACTCCTTCTCTAAGCAATCCACTAAGCAAAATTCAACCTGAAGTAGAGATAAAGGAAAAGAACTTTGTGGAACTGAACTATTTTGCAGGGACTAGGCTAACTGATTTTCTTTTCTTAATTTAATATGAGCAATTGCTCGGTGAAGTAAGTATTTTGATGTCTTTTAACAGATGGAGAATCTCACTTGGGATTAGTAATTTGGCCAAGAATTCACAACAAGTAAGAGAAAGCAACAAAATCATTCTAACATTTGAATGATTTTGTATTTTCTTAAAAACACACATTTGGAACATGTTTATAACTGCATTAAGTGAGCATTTGTATAAATTTGAATTTAGGATGAATCTATTTTAAAGGACTAAAAGTACATTTGAATCCTGGCCTTAGAAATTGTGGGGAAAAATCTAATGAAAGTATACAAACTGAATCAACCTTTTATGTTTGAAAAATTAATGAGGTTATTGTCTCAAATGTAAATTAGAGTGCTTATGCTTAGTGTTATTAGTAAAGAGTTAAGCAGGATTTCAGCCCTTAAAGCATTATTTAAAAAACTAAAATTTATTTTAGTTCCAGAATACTCAATTTACCATATTGGGACCATTAATGTGTTCATGACTTTACCCTCCAAAAACCTGCCTCTAGTTCCAAAGACTCTTAATTATTATCTACAAATTGTCTTTTGTGGTATGTGCCTGGGTTCAACACCCCTTACACTTTCTTTCATCCATTTGCAGAGATCAGCATTTCCTTTCACCTGATTGCCTCTGCTGATAGGAATGCTGATGGGACTCCTAGCAATGAAGCAGACAACCTGCATCTGACTGCTGCCTGATCCCAAGACCTATGGTGTTGGTTTCTTTCTGTCATGATAGGGGCGCCGAAATCAGTAAGAATTGACACTTGGTTCTCTTACCCTATTCTTTCCAACATATTAAACAAAAAATATTTATTATTACATTATGTACCCAGCCCTTTAGGTACTATCAATGAAGTAAATAAAACTTAAAATATGATCAGTCCTTGTCCTAGGTGGTTTGGCTCAATGATTAAAGCATCAACCCAAGCATCGAAGAGCTACAGGCTTGATTCAGATCGAGGGCACATATCTCAGTTGCAGACTCTACCCCTGGCCCTGGTCAGGCCACGTGCATGAGGCACCTGATCGATGTATCTCTCTCTTTCTCTCTCCCCCTTTTCCCTCCCTTCCACTCTATGTAAACATCAATGGGAAAACAATATTTTCAGATGAGGATTAACAACATATATATATATATATATATATATATATATATATATATATATATATGTATATACATATATATCTATTATATATCTACCTATAATAATAAAAGCGTAATATGCTAATTAGATTGGACAGCCGAACTACCTTCTGGACATCCTTCTGGAGGACCTTTCAGACAAAGCCGGGGATGCAAGGGCTGAGGGCAGCCACCTTGGCTATGAAGGCTGAGCCCCTTGCACAATTCCATGCATCGGGTCCTTATTTTGGAGATTTGTATTCAAACTGGGGAAGACAGAACTAATTTACATGGGTGTTTAGAAAATAATCAAGTGAGAAACTATTATATTGAAGATAATGGGCTGAATTGTGCTCCACCCCCCCGCCCCCCAGTTCAAATGTTGAACTCCTAATCTCAGACTGTGACTGTATTTGAAGACAGTGTCTTTAAGGAGGTAGTTAAAAGCAAGTCTTTAGAGTGGACCCTATTCCAATATGACTGGAATCCTTTAAGAAGAGATTAGGACACATGCAGAGGACAGAACATCTCAAGACACAAGGAGAAGGCCATCTCAAGACAAGGAGAGAGCCCTCAGGAAAAAAAAAAAATGCACCCAGCTGACACCTTAATCTCAGACTTCTAGTCTCCAGAACAATAAGAAAATGCACTTTTTTCTGTAAGCCACCAGCCTGTGGCAAACACAAATGGACTTTACAGAAGGATGATTTCAGGGCAGGGATAAACCAGTATGTATTGTAATACTTGAGGAAGGTTTTGTGCAGGACATGAGGTCATAACTGAACACAAACTAAGACGAAGGGAAGCAGAGACAGAGGCAGGACATTCCAGGAAAGCAGAGAGCTTACTGAGGCGAGCAAAGTAATTGGCAGAAAAAAAATAATTAAAAATAATAATAAATAATAATAATAATTTAGTCATTGGTAGCAGCCTCTAAAATCCTTGAATCTTTCCAATTTCTTCATATTAAAAGTTGATCTACTTCTATTTAATATATTTATTTATATATTTATTTATTTGTATTTGGATAAAATGTCAATTTACATAAAATGTTACATCATTATTAAAAGGACTACATTGATATTGATATGAACATATAGTTTTTATCATACATGTTTAAATCTGAAAATCCAAAGCTAAATAATGACTGAGGATAAGCAAAAACCCATTGAGGTATTATAAATTCAACTATATTTTATATGTTATTTGATATATGCAAAGAGCTATCTTATAATAATAAAAGCCCAGTGACTCAAACAGCAGAACGAGCAGAATGATCAGACCAGAACAACCAGAGACCAGAACAATTCCGCCCCTCACCCTGGCCATCCTCACCCCCCAGCAGAGACTCCCACCCTGATCCAGGGCCCCCATCAGGGCAGGCTGGCTGGCCCCTACCTGTGTACCAGGCCTCTATCCTATATAATAAAAAGTTAATATGCAAATTGACCCTAATGGCAGAATGACCAGAACAACCACTTGACCAATTACTATGAAGTACACTGACCACCTCTCAGTCCCTTTTCCTGGCCAGCAGGTTCAGATCACCCAATGGTGAATGGGGACACAGGTGGTACCAGGCCAAGGTCCCTTCCCACTAGTTGCCCTACACACACAGGACAACCTATGGTGGAGGCAGGGCCAGAGAGCAGGCAGACAGCCGGCCAACCTCATGGTTCCTACTCCTGACTGACAGGCTCTGATCACCCAGTGGCGAACAGGGAACTGGGGGTGGGTGGCAGGGGGGGCGGGGCTGGCTGCGGGCAGCAGGGGGAGATGGCTCTGATCACAGACCAGGCCTAGGGACCATACCTGCACAAGAATTTCATGCCCTGGGCGTGTAATGTATGTATGTATGTATATGTGTGTGTGTGTGTGTGTGTGTGTGTGTGTGTGTGTGTGTGTGTATACAGAGAGAGAGAGAGAGAGAGAGAGAGAGAGAGAGAGAGAGAACAGAAAATATATGCAACATATGAAATTATGTTTCAGTCTATTGTTATTTCTCTTTCATTATCCAGGTTATATCTATTTATTATCAAAAGCTTTACATTTTTTTCTGGATGAAGCTTATACATCAATTCATGATCACATATCACTGAAGTATTTAAGTAAATAGCTTCATACCTATTCCTATAAAATTAAATACCAAAAATATTATTTTTTCTATTTTTGAGTTCCTTTTAGAAATCAACCAACAGACAACTCAACATTGCCCACATCTGTTTCCATTTGGGATTTTCAGAAAATGTTTAAAAGCTGCATTTAGGGGAATAATTTCCAATCTGGGAAATGGCAAGCCAGCTCAGAACTATCAGCTGTTCGTCTACCCAATAAACAGGTGTGAATAAATATTTCATGAACATTCCTTGTAATCTTCTCCTTACTCTCAGAGCAATTATCCCTTCCCCCCTCAGCTTGTACTGTTGTTCCCCACTTCCTTAGCAAAAAGAGGGATGTTTGAAAGACAATTTAAATTCTTACCGGTATCAGGTCCCAGGTCATTCTTTACCATCCACATTTCTTTTTTTTGATCTTTTTTTTTTTTGTGTTTTTATAAGCCATTTATTCTACATCAGACAGGTGCATTTTCTTTCAGCATTAAGGAAGAGGGAAACCAAAGGTACTTACCTAAAACACAAAAAGAGAAAGGTTAAAGTGAATTCATTGGCCGTGATTGCTTAGCAGAGCACTGGTGTAGGGATAAAAACAGCTCAAGCATCTAATGGCACTGAACTACTATGAAAATAAAGCAGGAGCAGCAGCCAGGGATGTGCATGTAACTTGTGTACTATTTTGAAAGTTAAAAGAGCAAAGGGCATTCCTTATTAATTTCAAAATGAATAGGTAAAGTTTTATTTTCTTTTCAATTTTCTAACTAGGGTAGTAGCAGAACAGGTTTAGTATAACATTATCACAGACTCTATATCCTGGGAAGCTGAACTTCTCATCTTTTGTTAATGACCTAGAATAATGCTTTCATCATTGTAAGGCAGGAGACCTTGATTCTAGACCTTACATCTCCTCTAATTCAGAGCTTCAAGGTCATGTCTCCCAGCAGCATCAGGAAGACAGGACAGGGACATGCCTGACACTTGAGGTTATGAGAAAACAAAGGCTTTGCTAACCGTTATTGTCATGACTCTGAAACCACGGGCTTCTTTTGATCTGAGACCTTGTAATTCTGGTAAAAGGGTACACCTTGTGAGATTTTTGGGCATGATTAACATAGATGATATCCAAGCTAACACACAAAAGCAGATGTGGCGTACAGCAAAGAGCAGTAAGTTTCACATAGAGTGCATTTAGGAAAAGCTATAGCAAAATCGTAAGTGGCAAATGTTTGTGGTTTCATCAGTGTGTGAGCTGTTGCACAGGCAGGGTGTTTTTGACAGTATTAATGCCCACACGAAGCCCTCTATACAGGAGAGCAGGGAATGTACTTGGCATAGCTTTAGTGAGTGACACTTCTGGAATAGGTGGTAGAAGGCACAGGATATACCAACTGAATAAATGCGCTCAACTTGCCAGTTATCAAAAGCCAAAGGAACAGTTCCTTTAGGAGAAATGATTTTCCCATTCCTTTCTTGATAGGCAAGAGCCAGAGAAGGGAAAAAGTCCCCAGAGAAGTGTCCAAGGACTTTGAGAGAGGAGTAGAAGAGCTCCCATTTCTAAGGAAGCGAGAACAACCGTCCATACAGCGGGGTGGCCTAGCAAGCTGCCTACCCTGGTGCTGACTGGTAAACCCATGCCAAGGGGAGGGTCACAGAAAGGCTTCCCTTCTGAAGCCCGCAGTGGGTCACCGTCACCTGGGCTGCTTGGTAAACACATGACTTCCCAGGACCCACCTGGGCTTACTGATTCGGGGATCTGAAGGTGGGGTTTTGGAATTTCCAATTTAAATAAAAATCTCAGGTGAATTTGATGTACCCAGCCAGGTATCAATCTACACAAAATGTAACTTTAGGAAGCACATACCAGAGGTGTGGCTTCTCTCCTTCTTAAGTGCTGCTTGTAAGAGATCAGTCTCTGAGGTGACTGAGCTACATCAGTATGACAGAATGCAACAAAAAAATAATGTCTCTTCCTTATTTAATATTTCTTCACTAACAAACTGTTGACTAAAACAACGGGGCATAACGTATTATTTTAATTGGCCTGTGCTGCTTTCCATGCCTACAATACACTGCTTCTTGCTAATAAGATGCATTCTACACGCCCACTCATAGAGGGCACTGCTTTCTTGTTAGTTCAATCTGTTGCAGGTAGTTGGGAACAATAACAAAGAAAAGAATCAAAAAATACCCCCACAATTTCATCAGTGAATTGATCCAAAGAATAGTTTTAAATATTACAGAGTATATAGAAAAATCTCTGTAGCGCAAACTCCCATGAATCTGAGTGAACTTAGTATCTTGATCTATGATAGCTTAATTTTCACCACTAATACTTAGCTAATCCTTGAATTATTTTTATCTGAATAATGCAAAATGAGAAGTTGATTTATTTCCCCTCCCAGAAAATGTTTTGATTGCATTCTGATATTTGCATTCTGATATTTCTTTGCTTTAGATGTTTAGAAATCTTGACTTCACTTCCAAGATGTTGCGGTATATTTAAAAGGATGAAATAGTGCTTCACATGAGTATATGAAAGTTCATACCAGATACAAAGAGATGCTTTTATAATATTAAGGTGTTCACTACTGAATGAAATATAACTTTAAAAGAATAGTCTTCATATTCAATTTTAACATTATACACATCAGAGGCTACATGGAAATGCTGTTATGTTTATATTTGCAGGTGCACCCGTACTGCCATTTAAAACATCTTGTGCATGTCTATCTTGGCATAGAAACATTCATTTTATGTTGCTTAAACCAGTGAAAGAGCAATGAAGATCAAATGTAAGAAAGTAATAGGATTGGCCAGAAGTTAGAAGACTTGGGGGTGCAGGGAGAAAAGAGGTTATTAGAACAATTTTAAAAACATCTCCTATCCTAAGGAACATAAAAATCGAGTCAAGATAAAATATTAACTGACACAGGGCACAAAGCACCACAAAGCAGCACAAATGGCTTTAAAAGCTTCTGTAAATCCTAGGGATCATCCCAAGACTCACACCCCTCTCTGTTTCTTCACATCATGCTATTCATTTCCTTTTCCCTTTCCACTCGCACAAGTGACAACAGCTACAAAATGCATCATGCAAAGGGAAGATGGTTAAAAGGGCCTGAAGAATGCGAAGTGACAAGCAGTCGGCTCTACCTCTGGTCTTTCTCCAGCAGCACAAAAAGTGCTGTCTCTGGGTCTTTATTTTTAAGGTGGCAGAATAACATAGGAGAGCCCCAGACCTATCACCAAGCAGCCAAGCTTCCAGAGGTAACTACCATGTGTTCAAGGTAATTTGTTTACAGTACAGAAAAAAAAGGTTAAAAATAATATCTGGCTTTATTTCATAAGAAAGTGAAATAAATGGTGAAAGATATATAGTAACAAGTAATATGACATATGAATGAGGCAGATCAGGCAGTAGGGAAATAAGAAAAACACAGGAAAAAGGGAGGAAAAAAAGAGAAATCACATATTCCTTTATTTCTGCATATTGTCTTTGAAAGGACAATGACTGATTAGGCTCCAATTGAGCAGCCTTTGTTCAAGTGGAGCCAGCTAACCTACAAAGAGTAAGAAAATTCAAATCTCAAGTAAATATGCCTTTTCAGGGACGTGGCCACTGCCAATTTTGTTGTTGAAAATCCTACCAAGTACACATGAGCGTTTGGACTGTGCTCTTCATATGCAAAGGCTGATTTTATACTGAAAATGAAAAGGAAGAATCAAATAGTTGAAGAGAGCTGTGCCACCAGGAACCCAGCTCCTATTCCAGGATGGTTCTCTTTGTTTCATCATTATAAATCATTTCCCTGAAGGCAACAAGCTGACATTGCTCTTGAACAGCATGCCTGACAAGCAGCTTTCTCATTAGCTTTCAAAGACATCCTACCTGTGTCGTTCAAATGCATGAGTATAACCTTTCCATGGCCTTGACTTTTAATTTCCCTTCAAAATAGGAATTTTATGAATTGTTTTGACAGGTCATGTAAGTCTTTCAACACAATTCATAAAACTTGTCTTCCAAATGCTTTAAAATTAAGATTGCAAACTAGTTCTGTATTATGATACTAATGCCTACCTAAAACCTATGCCAAAAACAGCCAGGTAGCCATACCAGCCCTAATTAAAGTGCTAGTATTTAACAAACTAACTAAAAAGTTACTGAGGAGTAGTACTACTTATTAACAAGTTTTTTTTAAATGAGAATTCTGACTACAATTGCTCTTAACATACATAGAAAATAAGAACCAAAGTCATATTACCTTTCTACTTACTACAACTCTCCTCTTTAATCCCACCAAGCACAAAATAGGAATAACTTTAGTCAAGTAATAAATATAGATTTTCTTGTCAGAGAAAGTCAAGTTCATGACCCTTAATATAGTTACATTCAGTTTGATGCACTCTATTTTATCATAAAAAAGACATAAATATAGAAGAAAAAAAATAATGACCTAGAATATATGTACAGATAAATTGTATTTGTTACAGTGATGAAGGGCAAATTAGTTCAAGTACAAAATTAATCCAAAATTGATCTGAAAATAGTCTAAAGAGCAAAATTTTAGTTTAGTGTTTTTTTTAAAGTATGGAAGAAATGCTGTGTAGTCTGATTATTCCTTGCAGTATTAAGAAATGGATCCTGATAACCAAAATCTGTGAAACAACAGGCAAGTTGGCATAACTTTGAAGTACTCCCTATAGTCAACAGGATTTAGTGCCTAATCTCCAATAGAAATAGACCCTATGCTAAACCTGTTCCCTGACAAGTGATTATTTAGTAGTAATGTGGGGTATGTTGCTTTAAAATTTTTATCATTGCACAATTAGTTCTCATAGTTTGAAAGTATTTCCTTATAACCTTGTGTTCCAGTAGGGTGCAACAGATACTTCTGTTTCATTACTTGTGGGAAATGCACTTTGAATTATTTTCTGTATCTGCTCCATCTCTTGTTTCCTCTTTCACTCATTAGCATAGGGTATTCTCAAGACTGTTCTAGATCTTTCATTTTCCTATATGAACTAGCTCAGTGAGCCAATTTATTCTCAGAATTTCAGCTACACTAATGCCTCCCAAATATACATTTTAGACCCCAATTTCTAATCAAATCTTATCTCCTAAATTTCACTGGCCAGAAGAGAGACATCACATAACTCACAATATCATTATAGCAATAATATTATGCAATTAACCCAGAATTTTTTTGAATGATGATATGTATATGAATAATTATACCCAAAGCCTATAATTAATTGAGATGCAGAATACTATAGCCAAAGCCAAACCACTTCATGTAATCCATCAATGACATTTCCTTTCTATGTAAAACAGTCAAGAATTTCTATTTATTTTGCAAGAATGGCAATTTCTTGCTTGTTGCAGCTACCTGCTCAAAATACTCCTGCTTCAACAAAACAGCTCTTTACCAGGGCTTTTCAATGTCTAGATTTCCAGATCTTATGACTCCTGACAACATATATGCATTTATTTCATATGTGCTTAAGAAATCTGTGAATCTGGAGAGCATCTAATCTGTCATCATCACTCTTCATTACCCTCAAGCAAATGGCCAGGCTGGAAGAAGGCTACAGACTATTTAGGATGCCCTACAGTGAACTGCTAGAGGAAAATGACCTCGGAGATTTGTCACGTTTGTCATCACCTCAACATGTCACTCCGAGTGGGACAACAGGAGTCAGTATTGCTGAATAAAAAAATGGTGCAATACGGCAATTATTCCTTTGACAGTTCCCATACAGAGCTTAGCTTGGAATTTATAGACAAAGCAGAATGTATTGTGGATCTTGTATTTTCTCTCAATTCATTTTTTCCATACAAGATAAGAATTTTAAAGATAAGTAGAGAGGGGCAGATTCATTTATAATTTAAATCATAGTACATGTGTTGTAACAAGTACAGATGACCTAGGGTGACATAATACTAATAGGAGGGATTCAGTGTTAAGTTCAATTTTTAAAAATCCCTGCTTGTATTATTATGTGTTGAGTTCATTATATGCCATTGCACACCTATTTAATTTAAGTTCAGGTATATTATATAATATAGTTAACATGGGTTAAACTTTTTATTCTTGCTTAATTGCACCAAACCTCCAAAACATTAGAAGAAATTGTAGGGGTAGTCTAGAAAAGAGTAAAATCATTATTAATGAGTCTACCAAATACCCCCAGTTCTCCACTTTCTGGGCACATCCCCTGCCCCTTTGATATCAGGCACAGATATGTAATATACTTTGATCAATGGATTTGAGCAAAAGTAATATCTATCCCTTCTGGGTAAAGGCTTTAAGATCCTGTGTGTGAGTAACTAAATTCAATTTCTCTCATAAGTAAGTGTGGAAGCCTGTGCTGAAATGGAGCATTAGTGACCCTGGACACCTGACTGACTGTGATGAGCAGAGCCTCCTTGCCAATCATCTTGAATATATAGAAAGGTAGCAAATAAGCAGTTGCATTAAGCTACTAAGATTTTGGATACTGAAGGATAATCTAGTTCACCCTGACTTTTACAATGTGTAACCAATAATAAAATATGAATAACTAAAGCCATGGAGAGTTTTATATAAAAATAATTACTACTATGCCCAGTACTTAAGTTCAGAAATAAAAAGCAACTAAAGTTTGACTTAATTGCTATCTTCAGGTATAAAAACAGGGTTGTGTTTTCTTTTTGTCCCTACCAGAAAGGTGCTAACAATAATAAATAAGTAAATAAACTTAAATTTTATGAAAAGAAACTAACCTGCAGCAAGATAATTTGGGTTTGGAAATAAGAGAAAATAAACAAAATCCATGTCATAAAGCTGGAGGATGAAACTGAGGGAGGGTCAACGATGAAGGCTATGTTTAGAAACATGCAACACTCCAACCAAAAATTCATAAAATGAAAAACAAAACAGCCCCAACCAAAAGACAAAACTTAATTTAATGTAATAGAAGCCAGAATATTGGTTACCTCAGGCCAGTGGTCGGCAAACTGCGGCTCATGAGCCACATGAGGCTCTTTGGCTCCTTGAGTGTGGCTCTTCCACAAAATACCAAGTGTGGGTGTGCACATACAGTGCAATTGAAACTTCATGGCCTGTGCACAGAAGTTAGTTTTCAGCTCTCAGAAGAAATTTCAATTGTTGTACTGTTGATACTTAGCTCTGTTGACTAATGAGTTTGCCGACCACTGCCTTAAGGTGGGAGTGACTGGAGGAAGGCACCAAGGGCTTTTGAGAAACTTGATAATGTTCTGTCTTGACCTGGATGATGGTTACATAAATATGTTCATTTTGTGGACATTCATTGGACTCTATACTTACAAATAGGTACTTTTATGTATATTGGCATAAGATATACTTCAATAACATTTACTTTTTAAAAAATGTTAACTGAGCCCGACTGGTGTGGCTCAGTGGTTGAGCATCAACCTATGAACCAGGAGGCCATGGTTCGATTCCCAGTCATGGCACATGCCTGGGTTGAAAGCTCCATCCCCTGTCGGGGGCATGCAAGAGCCAGCCAGTTAGTGATTCTCTCTCCTCATTGATGCTTCTACTTCTCTCCTTTCCTCTCTGAAATAAATAAAAATACACTAAAAAAGTAAACATGCTAACTGATTATAACATTTTTCATCAGTTAATGCCTGGTAAATGCCTGCAATACATCATTTGCAAAATGCAAGTTTATGTAAATTTTCTCTGATCCTCTACCCCTGGCGATTTTGCCAAATTTAACCAATTGGAATTATTCTCCTCTCACACTGTTATATAAGTACTAGTCTGCGATGGGACTGTCTTTGGCTGGCAAGTTCACATTCTTGTTTAAAGCATTGCCCATTTGGCATTGCATTTGCCTGGAATATGGTTTTGGGTTACATTCTTTAGAAAACCACATTGCATGTAGTTAAATGTGCATCTCTCCCCACCCTACAACACAACTAAAACCAACTCAACATCACTTTCATGATGGAAGAAAAGGAGATTTTATATAGAATCTATATAGCCTATAATTAGAAAATAAACAACCAGCACTATATTTTAAAATAAAACTTTGAAATATTGCTTACAAATTACATTATTTAATAGCATTAAAACATATAACAACAAATCCTTTTAGGAGGTAATTGAATTAAATCTCACAATAAGTTACAACAATCTACAGACAGATATTCAGAGGTAATAGCAACATAAAAAAGAATAATAGTTGGCAAATGCAAACCAAGGAACACAAAAATTATACCATTATTAAGTTCAATAATTTGAATTTCTATTTACAGGTGATAGGAATATTTTAAGGCAGACATAAAAACCACCCACAGAAATTAAAATGAAAATATTAATTCTGCTTTGGGAAAAAGAACTTGACAGTGATATTAAGATAAACATTTTTATCACTTGCTCATTTCACTGTCAGAGGAGCAGTGGCTATTACACAGATTTTACTCTCCTAATATAATCATATGGGTGTGATTCATATATTTCACTGTCTTATTCTTAAATAGTAAAAGGGACATATTAATAATTCAAAGGTATTAAGAAAGAAATTTGTCCCTACCCGGTTTGGCTCAGTGGATATACAGTCAGCCTGCAGATGGAACTGTCCTGGCTTCTATTCTGGTCAAAGGCACGTACCTCAGTTGCAGTCTCTGGCCCTGGTCAGGGCTCGTGCAAGAGGCAACCTATTGATGTCTTTTTCTCACATTACTACTTCTGTCTGTCTCCCTGGCTCCCACCCCACCCCCCTCTCTCAAAATCAATAGAAAAATATCATTGTGTGAGGATTAAAAAAAAAAGGAAATAAATTTTTTCTCTTATATATCCAATAAAACAAATTAATGAAGGCTACGTCTGTATATGATTTAATGAAATGAAAATAAATAGATGTAGTTAGGCTCAAGTAACAAACTCTTAGAAACCTTAAAAATATTGAATTTAGAAGTTATAATATGGACATATTATATCTTATTCTCTTTTAGGCATTAGTAATTTTTGCCAGGGTGTTACCTAATCAGAAATGGTAACAATTTGGATAAGCATAAACCTGAAATTGGCAGAGTATCATAGCTTTTGTTTGAGTGACAACATAACTACATTTCATTAGGAAGGACACAATTTATTGGGGGTTGAGGACTAGCATCTCCTGGTTTTCACTTGGGCTTCTTCTTATGAGGCAGTCCTGACTCACGGCTCTGCTGTGTCCCCACGTTAGGCTGTTCTTTCCAACACCATTAACTACAAAGAATTCCAACTACTCAAAATATCTCTGAAGAATATGATTGGCACATTTTTAGAAGGCAGCTCAACTCTGGTTCTCTAGGGGCTTCCCACTTGCATACTCGGAGGCAAATGTATTTATCTTAATACCAGTACTAACTGGTGATTTAGTATTCAATAAGTAATATTTATGTTTTTATGCCAGTCTGTGGTTGATTAGAGCCAACAACTTAGCATATCTTTATTTTTCCACACTGGTGCTATAGATGTCATATACAGGAAAATGATTTCTCTGTCTAATATTAAAGACTCTTTTTGACTATAGAGTTCTATACTTTGAGAAAGTCTAGGTAATACCTGACTACGTGAGACTTTGTGGAGTCAGATCCCATTTTCTTATTGTCTACAACCCTATCATCACTCTAGAACAAATTAATGCTGTAGTTACACTGGTAATGCCTGTGCCCCTTCCTTCAACCCAATCTTAGTTAACGGCAGCCACAAATACAAGACACTATCCTCATTCCCATGATGGCACTTTCAATCCCTTACATTTCTATGATGCAGTAATACTAGAAAGAACATGAGATCTCAAGTTAGCAGATTACAGTTTAAGCCTCAGCTTAAATAGTTGCCTAGCTCTGAAATCATTTAGCCATTTTCATTCACATTTTCTCTCCTGTAAAATATAACAAGTCAGCTCTAAATTTCTCAGAAAGTTCTAAAATTTCATGATACTATGACTCACCAACCGCAATTTGACAACCAGTAATATCTACCATGATGCATGAGACCAAGCTAGTAAACCAGTTAGTTAAGCAATCACCAAGGCAAACTCATATCTGGTTTTGATCTTGAAAAAGTATTTGAAGAAACCTGAGTCTCCTACAGAAGCCTAGAGCATGAGGATAATAGAAATAAGAGCAAATGATGTTATGGTAATATTGGAGGCCTGATGTATGAAATTCGTGCAAGAATAGGCCTTCCTTCCCCCAACTGCCAGCACTGGCTTCCCTCTGGCACCTGGGACCCATGCTTCCCTTGCAACCCTAGCTTCGTCCTGAAGGATGTCTGGTCTAATCTGCATATTATGCTTTTATTATTATAGATCTGACTGTGGTTTTTATAGTCATTAGCATAGTGCTTTGTTCATACAAAGTAGTTACTTGTTATTGATTGATGGGTAATGGATAAAAAAAATGATCTGGATTACCTATTAGTATTCCGAAAACTAAGGAATGACTATATAGTACATTCAATGATTTGTGCAATGTGCCAGCCATCTGGGCTTTATTTTCACTATATGCCACTGTTATTTATTAAAGAGTATGAATGATTAAGGCACAGACATCTGGCCCTGCTTATGTAACCATACTACAAGCTTTTAAAAAGTTATACCCAAGAAATTAACATTTATATTTGGACATAAATGTCTGGCTTAAAATTTGTTTAAATCCCTAACAATGAGGTTTTACAAAAAAACCTCTCTTTCCAAGAATGATGCCTGAAGCAAGATTTCTAAAAAGCTTTGCAGATGCATATTTTTAGATTTATTATATAGTTACATATATTTAATGTAGAGCTATATACAATCTTCCTGCAGAATCTTTTTTTTTTTCTAGAAGTGCCCTGAATGAATATCAAGAAGGGAAACTTCTAAATGCTTTAATTTTTGCATAAGATCAGAGCCAGCACTGTCAGAAAATGATGAATACTCAGCCATTCTCGCTATTGTCAAACAGTGCACAGAGGGGGCATTCCCAGCTCTCTCACGTCAATTCCTATCAAATTCAGGTAACTTTCTATGCCAGCTGCTTGCCTCTCTAGGGTTCTGAGAATCCAATTCTTTTAAAATGCGGTTGCCATTTGAGTAATATCAAAGCTACTTTGAAATACTGGAGGAGGAGTTTGAGCTTTTTTGAATGCCTTTCACCACCCCATAGCAGCTAGCCTGTAGACTACAATAAACTCAACCCTTTCCTATTCTCCTTAACTATGATCACTATCATGATATAAAATATTTCTGAACTCTGTATTTTGATTTAATCAGTTTCCTGTTAAAATTTACCTCATATATGTTCATGGATATGACTCAGTGACAGACTCCATAATGGATGTGCCACCTCTGGGATTCTGAAAACAGCGTTGCCTAGGGAACCATTTTATATGATTTGTTTGCTCACCCACGATTTATCTCCCATCTTCACTTTCCCCAGTCTTCCCTCTCTGTCACTATCTAATGTCACAATAGACTTTCCATGGCTGCTCTTCAGAAATAGGAAAGTCTTCAAATATTTCAAATATCATCTTAATTATTTCTCCACTAACAGTTGTAAACTTTTCATCTTTGTTACTATAGGTATTTTTCTGTGCCATCTTAATTATTTACAAATGAATATATAATAATAGCTATCGTAAATTACTTACCATGTGCCCTTCTCTATGCTTTATGCATATGTATTATTTTAGTTAATCACACTCTTTTAAGATAGAGATATTATTATCCCCATTTTCTTGGTGAAGAAATGTAGGCCCCTAGATGTAAAATGACTTGCCCATTGTTACACAGTTTACAAGTAGTAGAGCTGCAGTTTAACCACATAATGAGGTCAAAATGTCCATGTTCTTAGTCATTAGTGTATATTGCTTTGCCTTCTGAACATAGAAAGCACATAAAAGAAATGGTATATGAACCTTTAAAAAATTAAATCTCCAATGCCTCTGACACTTGCCTACAAACACTAGGTTATTATTACATGTTTATTGTAAGTCAATACTTGACACAGGTGTTGTAGTGGAGAATAAAATGAAAATAATAAAATCTTTGCTCCTTCCATTGAGAACTAATTTATTTTGCAAAAAGTACACCTTCATTTTTTATGTCTCTTTTTCCTATATAGGAGCTGTCTAATTCAGGAATGTTTAGAAGGGGAAATAAGATAATAGGGCTCATATACCCACCATTGAACAATCTAAAAATTATATATTTTTTGTCCCTGTGATCTATGTTAAAAGAAGAGAAACAAATAAAATCCTAGCCAATATGGAGAAGAGGAAGAACATCTATATTGACAATAGAAGAGAAAGCAGTCTCATAAGAGATATATATATAGAAATGATGCTCTTTTAGGACCAAATAAAGGCTTCATGGGAAGGTATTTCCAACCATTCTGGGAAAGGTAACTAGAGTTTCCTGGAAAAAGAGCTACTGGAGGGGAATTTCAAGAAGAAATAACAATATTAAGTACAGAGAAATGGAAATGACTAAGAAAATCATTTAAAAATTTCATTACAAATTTCATGTGCTAAGCAGAGACTAAGAGGAAATGGTAAATGTGGCTGCAAGATATAAACTGGAAGGCCAGAGACAGGAGCCACGATTGCCTGTCCTCATACTAGGGACTTCCTGTGTGACCGTGGGCAAACTACTGACATTCAGCTTCCTCGTGGGTCAATGAGGCTATGAGCTTTTCATTTTCCTAGTTAGCTAATTGTCTACTAAATTATGCATATCCTTTCCCAAAGAAAGGCTTTTAAAGCAGTTTTTAAGGATACAGAAGCTAAAATAAAATAAAAAAGGTGGATCAGGTAGAGAAGAAATATAAAAAGCACACATACAAAAAAAGCATACCAAGAAGAATTATACATTGGCTATGAACTTGACTGTAAGCTTTAAAGCAAAAATTGAAACCTGGTGAGTTGCATAACTCAGGAGGACAAATATCTGCCTCCTAATAGTGTAAGATCAAGTGAGATCCTATAAGTGACAATGTTAAATTCTTCCCCATTTCCTGTGCTCCAAGCAAGAGCCAGTAAGGAAGGAGGCCTGCCAAGAAGGTTCCTGTAGAGAACTATCACAAGCACCCTGCCTGTCCACTTCCCCCTGCTCCCTCTCCTGTACATCACACATACTATGCAGACACAGTGAGCATTACCCTTCCTCCCCACACCACCTTTGTCCCTCTGTGGGAAGGATTCTTGAGATGATTACTTAGACTTGGCTGTGGGTACCACTGCTTCTTTCAGACTGCTGCAGATCATTAACCAGTGAACAAACATATGATATACTAGAGGCCTGGTGCATGAAATTCTTGCACTGGGAGGTGCCTCATCCTGGCCGGCACCATCTCCATTCCAGGACCTGCCTACTTGCTTGCCCCTAACTGCCCTCCCCTGCCAGCTTGCCCACCCTTAACCACCTCTGCCTTGGCCCTCAACACCATGGCTTTGTCCGGAAGATGTCCAGTCTAATTAATATATTACCCTTTTAGTAGTATATATAGGTCTTATGACATCAGCAAAAGCAAAAAATGTGTGTGTGTGTGTGTGTATTTAAAGTGTTACAACATTTGAGGCCTGTAGGCCATTCAGTCTATAGCTTTCATTTCCCTTTTTAATCTCACATTTTTTTATGCTTTACTAGTTTCAAATAATTTGAGCTATTTAGCTCATGCAAGTGAGGGGAAAGAAAAAAAAAAACAGTGAAGAGATGTACATCTTGTAATATTTGGAACATAGCTACTTAATATATCAGAAATGAATTTAGGATAGATAAGCTGTTTAAATACACATTTGAAATACCATTACGGGAAACATCTCTTCTCTTTGCTATGTATTGTTGCTTTTTAATGAAATTGGTAATGGTGAATTAGTGTGCTCCTAGCAGTGCAAAGTGGTTAGCAGTTACATAATGCCAAGATATGCATTTATACAAAAATTACTAGATATATATTTGATATAACAAAAAACTTTTTAATAAAATATAACCACTGGGACAATATTTTTTTTAAATGAGACTTCAGAGACCTTTTAAAATCTGGTTGGAATATTCATAGCTTCAGGAAATTAGTATGCATTCAAATATAATAGTTTAATTATTATAATAAAATATTTTGGATGTATTAGGATTAATGGTTCAGTGGCTAAGTAAAACTTAAGGTTGATTGAGAGGCAGATATAGAAAACATCTGTGCTTTCCAACTGAAATGAGTTTAAAAAGGAGAGAAAGGACAAACTTTGTGATCAGTAAGCTTTGGGCTGTTTTCCAATCCAAACTAATTTCTTTATTTTAATATTAATAAGAACTATGCTAATGCTCACTCTGCAATACCATTCGCCTCTTGGGGCTTATACTTACTTTAAGCTATTTCAGTCTTACAAAAACAAGCCTCTAGAAAATATTAATTAGCCCCTCTCTTGGTATGTCAAAACTAGTCTTTAATTGAATGCAATTTAAGTTGATAAATGAAATTACTTTGTTTTTCAGACCTTCAGATTTCTAGAGAGAATCACATACAATGATTAAAATTCATATCTTAAGGAATCCTACTTGAAAAACACAGATTAGTTTCGTGTAAGAATCTGATATATTTGTTATTTTAATGAAAGCAGATATGTGGAGTATCAGCATTTTTTTTCATTAATTTAATATTCTTAACATTTGAATTATTCAGATTTGGGGTACCTTAGCAGCAGGGTTGAGTCTCAATGGAGATTTGACAAAATCACGCATGTTCAGTTTACTCCTCATTTCTTTATATTTTAATAACTTACCAATACTTATTTCCCCATGAAATTTTATCATATATATAGTAATGACAATAGTGTCCAAGACTTAATTTTTTAAAGGTATGTGTTTAATAAAATTCCTGGTTTTTCTAGAGATAATGGAATTATAATAACAGCATTGCCTTAATCAATAACAATAACATTTTAATTGGTTATTACTGCCAGTGTAGCAAGAATACCATTTCTCAAATATTTGTCTATGTAGTTAGACTCTCAATGAATGCCACAAAAACCAGATACTCTTACAAGTAAGGTAGATGGATTCTTCTCCCCCTCCCCCTCCCTCTCTTCTCTTAAAAATCAACTATGATGCCCTAACTGGTTTGGCTCACTGGATAGAGCATCGGCCTGAAGACTGAAGGATCCTGGGTTTGATTCTAGTCATGCCTGGGTTACAGGCTTGATCCCAGTAGGGGGCATGCAGGAGGGAGCTGATCAATGATTCTCATCATTGATGTTTCTATCACTCTCTTTCCCACTCCCTTCCTCTCTGAAATCAATAAAAAATATTTTTTTAAAAATCAACTATAGCCGAAACCGGTTTTGCTCAATGGATAGAGCGTCGGCTTGGGGACTGGAAGGTCCCGAGTTCGATTCCGGCCAAGGGCATGTACCTTGGTTGCGGGCATATCCCCAGTAGGGGGTGTGCAAGAGGCAGCTGATCGATGACTCTCTCTCATCGATGATTCTAACTCTCTATCTCTCTCCCTTCCTCTATGTACAAAATCAATAAAATATATTTTTAAAAAATCAACTATAGAGTAAGTACCCACTTGAAATATGTGTCCATATGTTAAATTAATTTTAAGTTACAATTGGCTGGACTTAGTCAAATAAAAGTATTAAAAATAGTTAATATATTAGTTTTCCAACTCCACCATCACATATAAAACATTTTAAAATGACCATACTAAATAAATATTGAGTAGTTCATTTATGCTGATCACTGGCAAAGGCTTTCAAATAAATAATTTCATTTGTTCATATGAGTCCCATGAAATAATATTATGACCACATTTTATAGATTATGCTAGAGAGGTAAATGACAAATGTGGAAAAGAAAACCAACTAAAAATGGTTCTTTGAGAAATATTCCATTCAAAGAATGTATACTTAGGCTCGGAATTTAGACCATTTACACGCGCAGTATTGCTTATTTGCTACACCTACATCTGTAATTTTGTGCATTTCTTTATCCACCTATGTGTGTGCACTATAATGACTAATACTATTAAACTGAAGTAGCAGGATGATATAAGTTTCAGGTGTACACTTCTATTGTATGATACATGATTTGTATGTTGTATGTGTGCCCAACACCCAAAGTGAAATCATCTTCCATCACTATATATTTGGCACTCTTATAAAGAGCAACTTTTTGTTTTGCAGGTAGCTATAATCCAATGTAAAGATTTAAAAGATATTGTGAATTTATTGAGAAATGATAAGGCCTCATTTTTTTCATCTCTTATTCTAAATTTATATTACCTATTTAATGACCAGAATCTCATCATGTTATAAATAGAAATTAAATACCTTTTTCTCTGGTAAACAATTCATGTTATAGAGTCCAAATGATAGGTGTCCTTGGTGATTTAAATATATAATTGCAGTGTCTTAATGTGTAGGTAAGATATTAGGACAGAAAATGAATGATTAACTAGAGATCAATGTGGTAGATATTTTTGGAGATACTATAACAGGCGATAAGACTGACTATGTATTTGTAAAAATACATCATTGTGTAAGTTGTATTCGCGAAAACATACAATCTCAGAAGGATACTGGAGCATTAAGGAAGAAGGTAAATCATGTGTCTGTGCATAAAACAGTGATCTATTCACATTGGACCACATTAAAAAATGGGTCTCTTTTCCCAGTTATAATAAAGACCACTTCAAAAATTAAATGGCTTTATGTATACCGGTAGGTGTAGAAATAAAATTAGAAACAACATGAGCTCTGCAATCTTGGCTTTGACCCTAGTAACCCCAATTAAGATTAGAGAAATACTTCCTTTCACACTCCAGCATGACACTGAAAATGCAATGCAACCCAGTTAGGCTGACAATGTAAAGCTCTGAATGTTACTACCTGGCATCATATTGAAAATATAATGCAACCCAGTGGGACAGACAATATAATGCTCTGAGTGTTACTACCTGGTGAGTTCAGACCAACAACATCAAGAAACAAAAAAAACATCTAAGCTGCCAGAATTGTTTGTGAATGTTGTCACGTGTCAAACATGTGATGAAGGAGCTTTCCAGAAGTTATATAGCTATTAAACTTCTGAGGCACTGCCATGTTGGTATAAGGATGGATTATAGAAATGACAAATAAATACTAGCTGAATTAGGATAGAAATTCAGCTCAGGAACACCTGTTAGGAAAAGTCAGTGTCTTAATTTGACCTGAATATCAGCTCTGTGAACCCAAGGAAAAACCCTGGAAACTTCTTCCTGACCTATGTGAACTCTTACAGAAGATGACACTTCAGGAGAAAGTTAACCATTTCCTTGATCACACTGAAATCAAGCTTTCTCCTGATGGCACCAACTTTCAAAACATTTTTATCAGAAGTGGTTTCATTTTTTGTTATGCTTTTTGGAGTCTGTTAGCTTAGCTTCACTCATCAACAAAGCTTCCCCTTTGCAAACACATTGCATCTACTTCTACCACTCTCTGTGTATCAATTATTTATCAACCTTTGAACCTTTTTTTTTCTTCTAATTTCATGGTAAAATTTCTCATCAATCTTCATCAAGCCATTATCACAAATCCATTACAATTCCATCCTTGAGAAGTATAGTCATTTTCCAATCTGATCTAACTGGGTATGGTGTCACTTCAAATAATGAAGTTCATAAATTTTAATAATTCCATTTCTCCTTTGGTGGTTCTTTCTGATCTTTTCTCTCTCCGCATTGCCACTTCTGGTACAGTATTCCTTTCTCGGTTTACTATATTATAGCTTCCAATGCTGGGGCCACCTTACTTCCTTATTTAACTTAGACTCCAGAATTCAATTTTCCAACCATATTTACATGAGCACTTTTGCATATCTTATCCTCGGTCTCCATAACTCCTACCCAATGAAATCCAAACTCCCTTTCCATTATAACATTCATCCCAATAATAACAAAGTAATTTCTTTCAACACCTGTTACACATTATTTTCCTTAGTCTAGTTGCCTTATAAATTTGATCATGTTTGCTCATATAGCTGTTGATTTTTAAAAATATTTTTGGGTAGCCTAATCTGTTAGACTTTTATTTCCAATAAAAAATTCAGTAGCATATCATTTACCTATGTCTGGACATCGATGTCACACAGATAGATTTGAAGTTCAAATATGGTCACTTTGACAAAAATTTGTTAAACACACTAGGCAGGGTGGATGTATAAAAGAATAGTTCTTGATCTTAAGGAGTTTGCAATCTTTGGTAAAAATAAACCCATAAGCAAATTTCAATATTACATGGCAAATGCAATGAGAGATGCCTATCAGCATACAGGAGCACAACATTAAATGATTCTTGGAAGGCAAGAAAATGAAGGCATGCTTTAAGAGGTAGATGGAGTTTGACTTGAATCTCAAAAAGTCAGAAAGTGGTATCTGAGAAAGAAATAAAAAAGGTAGAGGCTCTAGAAGGAGAAAACAGCAGGTTGTGCATAAGACAATAAAAGCTGCTGGACGTACACGAAGAGCACCTATGCTCTGTCACCTTTTGAACAGGCATTTCTCATAGAAAAATAGCTCCTGCACTTACCAGTATTCTAAAAAAGCCCCTGTTTCACTAATAAATTAAATCATATTAAGAGTATTCAAAGGAAAATGCTGAAAGAATTCATTTGGGGAAGTTATTGCAAACCCTCCTACAGTTTGGGGACCCTATCATGTAGTTTCTTGAAATCCCTGAAGAGTTGTAAGCAGAAATGTTGCCCGGTTAGTTTTATGTTTTTTAAAAATACATATATTTGTATTGATTTCAGAGAGGGAGACAGAGATAGATATATAAATGATGAAAGGGAATTATTGATTGGCTGCTTCCTGCCCACCACCACTGGGGGTCAACCCCCACAACCTGGACCCATGCCCTGACCTGGAAGAGAAACCTGACCTCCTGATTCATAGGTGACATTCAGCCAACTGAGTCACACCCACCAGGCTAGTTTTATGTTTTGGTAGCTTTTTCCAATGGCTGTGTGAGCAATGAATTTAAGTGGAAAGTTAGAGGAATGGAAACCAGTTTGAAAGCTGTTACAAGGGTCCAGTGAGAGCTGATGAGGATCTCAATGAGGATCTCTTATCATAATAGACTTGATAAGAAGGGAAGGACTTCAGAAATATTTAGCATATAAAATCAGCAATTTGGGTGACTGATTTGATGCACTAGCTAACTATACTGCGGAAATAATGGAAGAGCAAAAGGTCAGGGAAGCAATGTGAATTCAGATTTTGATAGATTGTAGTTGAGTTGCTAATTGGAATATCAAATGGAAATTCCAGTGGAAAGGACATGTTAACATCTGATTCCACACTATTTTAAAAAATAGTTTTTTAAAATAAAATATTTTATTGATTTTTTTTTTTTACAGAGAGGAAGGGAGAAGGTTAGAGAGTTAGAAACATCAATGAGAGAGAATCATTGATCAGCTGCCTCCTGCACACCCCCTACTGGGGATGTGCCCGCAACCAAGGTACATGCCCTTGACTGGAATCGAACCTAAGACCCTTCAGTCTGCAGGCCGACACTCTATCTACTGATCCAAACCAGTTTCAGCTCCACACTATTTTTAATCCTAAATCATAAAACATTAATGAAGCAGAGGTGTTTTACAAACACTAAAAAAGCCTTAATTTATTTTGCTGACATTGCTTTTATTTGACTGTATTTGAAGAGTAGATCTGTCTTTTAACTTTTATTTAATTATAGTGAAACTTCTGTATTAGGCAAAAATAATGCAGAGGAACCCAAAGACAGAGCGTTCAAAGATAATTCAAAAATAGTTCTGTGGCTGCACACCCCTCATTTTAGTATCATTCAGGGTAGGAAAAAGGAGGTTAGGCTTCAATATTCTGGGATGTTAATTTCATGCTCTGGAACTCTTAGGTAATTTTACAGAGTGTTTTAAAGTGATAAAAGTTTGTTAGGTTCATCAGCTATGACCATTCCTGGAGAATAACTGGAAAAACTGCAATTAGATATTCTCATAAACCTAGGCTTTCAAGTAAAAGGAAAATGAAAACAGTAAAATAATCTCTCAATGAGGCTGATGGGTATCTGGGGGCAGATTCTTCTTCATGGAGGTACTCTCACTACTATAGGTCCATACCAAGGTTCTCCTGAAACCTAAGACCGCACAATACAATGGCAATGCTGTCTAGCCAGTGATAACCTGTAAGTAATATGCCAGATGACGTCTGCTCTAAAGTACTTAAGTGCTGTCATCCGTGGCTAACTATAAATGACAACTGCCCAGTGGATTGGAATGCACAGAGCAAGGTTTATTCCAAGTTCAACTAACATGAGGTTTTGTTTCTTCACTCTCAAAAACGTTAGAGTTTATGTTCTCGGACTTCTCCCACCGTGTGTTGCTGTGAATTTCAGGCTTGGTTTCATCCTGGATTATGACCTTTCAGTGAACTGTAATGCAGCTCCAAGTACTGTGGGTTAGTCTACCAGACAGAGAATGTGATTTACTCTCTTGATATGAACAAACATTTTCTTTGGGGCAGAACTTTGTAGAAAGGTATGTGATAAAAGATAAAATAAGAAACAAATAAAGCATTGATGGCTTTCTTCAACATCACAATGCATGTATTTTGTTAAAGTATGTTTATTTAGAAAAATTCTGGAACCTAAAGCAAGGTATTACCCAATACATTAATTATATTTCTCTACTAGAGACCTTATAATATTGCATATCTGTTATTGTTCTGTATTTCTATTTTTTCCAAAAGCTATGGACTACTTAAGACAAGAACAAATGTTAAACTGTTTTAAATACTGGATCTAGGATGTGTTGGGGGAACAATAAAACATTTATTGAATGAAAAAAAAGAAATAAAAATAAGCAACCAATAAATATGAGAATTGATAGGTGTAATGTGAACCTCAGGCTCAGAGAGCTACAGTTATATAGTGTCCCTTCCAGTTCCAATACTGCTTGGTCATTTAGTTATTTTAAAAAGTTACATACTCTATTATTTCATAATATAATTAGATCAATCCATTTTGCACTTTTTAGTAAGAAATAGTATATTATTTTAAAAAATTTGGAGCAAACAAGATTTTTTCCTATAATATAAATGAAATTCAGAGAAAAATATAACATCCCTATCTAAGGAAATTTGGTTAAATAATGTGTCAATTAATAGAAACACATGCTTTAAAAAAGTTACCCTAGTTCTCAGTCCTAGTAAACATTGGCTTTGTATCATTGTAGTCCATTTTTCTATTCTCATACTTCTTCTTCCTTGTAATTAGGAGACTCCATTTTTTTTAATGTTTGCTGACTATTCTTATATCTCATCCCCACCTCTTTACCTCTGCCCTACATCTGGCAAATGGGGAGAAATTCAAACCACACAAGCCTCTACCAAGTAACACTTTCAGCTTGGCTCCACCCCCTGAAATCCATAAAATCCTCAAACCAGTCAATTTGGCCTGATCCTCCTACAAAATTATCAATTATGTATGTGATAGATGTTTTATGAATGTGTGTATATGTGTGTGGTGTGAAGGGTTATTAGTCTCATCATTCAAGCCAAACTTTGGGTGGGCATTCATCTAAATCTACAAAGGCTAAAGAAGTCTAATATTCTGTAAGTTGGTTATTTGGTTTTCCTTCTCTGCTCCTTTCTTTAAGCTAAAATAACGTGTCCCTAAGTTACACTAAGAAGCCATCCAAAAGGAACTGCAGCTTTAATACAGCAAAAACTTAGAGGAGAGTATGGAAGAGATATTATTATCAGCAGAAATTAAAAACATTCACCTGCCTAATTCTCAACTGGTTCCAACATCAACAGTCTTCTAGAATGTGCCCCAACAGCATTATTAGCAGAGGGTGCTGAAAGAGGGAGGAAATCACTCTTTTTTACACCTAGATTTGATTGGCTCCTTGCAGTGCACTAATATAAGGGAACGTGGCACCATTTCCAAAACTAATGTTAAGGAAATTAATACAAACAGGGAAAAAGCAGATTTTCCATATTTATATAGCACATTCTCAAGAAGAAAAAATAAGTCACCTATGGGTTATTCGTAACACAAGAGTTATTTAACATACACCTTAGAATTTACTATGTGCCAAGTATGGTGTTAAGCATTTTACACAATTATTGCATTTATCATTGTAAAAATCCTATTGATTAGATGTTCTTACTATCAGACTTATCCACATCCAAAATCCATTACATGGCTTCAAATCTACATTGTTAATGCTATGAATTTTCTTTCTAATGATTTTTTTAAAATACTATTGGCCTTTATGGAGCTAATCAACTGGCAAGCTTGACAAAGGAGAACTTTTTTATGCTGTGATATAGGGAGACAACATTATCCATCACAGTGGACTGATACACACACACACACACACACACACACACACACATCTTATGCTTTATTAATTTCAGCTACATTGCCCTAAAAAATGTACACCATCATCTGGGATGTAGCAAGACAATTCAATAAGTGCCTCTTCTTTTCAGTAGTTAATTACTGAATTATGTCAGAGTAAATTTCCTGGGAACTGTGAGGACGTACAAAGAGATGTAAGTCATGCTGCTGACTTCAACATATTTATAGTTACCTGAGTAGATAACATGACACCATACATTTGTGTCATTTTTTAATAATTTGAAGTGTTAATTCATTACATTAATACCAATGGTTTCATACGACAAGTACATTTTCTAAAGTATTAGTGCTTAAATATTACTTTTAAATTTATATTGTCCTGAGTTATTCACAGCCTCTATCTTTGGGAAAGGAAATGTTTCTGTTTAAAATAGCTAAGGATGTCTAAGAATTCACCTTAAAGCTAATTATGTATAACCAATAGATATATAATTAAAGTAGAAAACAGCAGGGGGAGCTCAAACACTGGTTGGACAAATTAAAGATTGACTTCAAGAGTATTGAAAAATTATAAGACAGTTTGGAAGAGTAGAAATAAGATGTAGAATGGAGATGCACAGTGAAATTATTAGTTGGTCTTTTACAAAGGCTAAAATAATTACCAGCAAATGGTGAACTAGCTACTTGGAAGAACACATTCTAGTAGAAAACACTTCAAAAGGCTGGGTAAAAAAGACTATGAAAAAATGATTAAACTTGCACAAAACCACCAGACCAGGAAAATGTACATTACAGTAACATACCACTATACATCCACTCAGAATGGGTAAGATGAGAATGTGGAACAAACAGAAAAACTGGGACAGTGTGTATTGAAATAGAAATTGGAAAAACTAGTTGGGAAAGCTGTTGGCAATTTCTTTAAATTTTTATTTTAAACTGAAAAGCTCATGCCTCATGATCAAATCATTTTATTTCTGGCTATCTACCCAACATAAACGTACACTTAGGTAAGCAAAATTATACATGGAATAATATTCAGAGCAGCATGACTTGTAATAACTTCAAATAAAAACAAAATACGTTTATCAGTCATAAAATGAATAAATAATTTATGGTATATTTAGATGAGGAGGAAAATGAAATGTGTACATAAATATAAAGGCAGATTAACTTTCCAGATGTAATGCTGAGAAAAAGAAGCCAGACATGAAACAGCACAAGAAAAGCCAGATACTGCAAGGTACATGCTCTTTAGTAAATAATATCACCTATGGTCAGGATAGCAATTATTCTTGGGGGGCAAGTTGGTAATGCAAATAAGATCTTTCTTGGTATCATTGCATCTAAATATATTAAATACATTTATTATCTTTGGTTTCCCATTTTCATTGAAATGTGCCAGACTAATACATTTATAAATAGCTTCTCTTCTGGTCAGTATTTTTAGCAGGTTCTAATTCACAGGCATTCAAATGGGATGTGCTGGAATTTAGCTCCAATTATCTCATGATTCTGCCTTAGTGATTAATTCTCTTACCAGATTGAATATCCATATATATATATATATATATATATATATATATATATATATATATATATATATATTTTTACTAGCAGCAAAACAGTGATTTTAGTTTTGCAAGCAAAAATAATATTTACTCTCTATTATCATTATTTAGTTAAAATGTAATCATAAAGCATGCTTAGATATTTTTGCTGTCTGAATTCTCTGACTCCAGCCCTTATTGTGTAGCTGAGTCATGATGAGAATAACAAATGAACATTATTAATTGTCTGTTACGTCAGTACTCGGATGTGTAATGTGGTGGTTGTGCAAGAGAAGGGGGGATAGGACGTGATCACTCACTTCAAGGATCTTATATCAATTTAAAGAGAGATAATTAAAAGATTCAAACAATGGTGAGTCATATCAAATAGTTTCAGGTCAATGTAGGGCACAGGAGTCTAATAAAAAGTAAGAGAGAAGGAGGTAAGAAGGGCAGTAGTCAGGAAATGTTTCACGGAGTTGGAATTGCAATGGACCTTGCAGAAAAGGAGAATTTTTCTAAGTCAGTTACCCCTCAATTTACCAGTTTATTATTTTGCCATATCCCTATTTCTACTTACTGATTTTTGTTGTATCTGAATTCCCCCATACCATGATCTATTTAAAAAATTCTGAAGTAGAATATTTTTTGAAAACCCTAGATGGCTTTATTTAAAGGGATTCTTTCTAGCACTACCATAAATGGAAACTCCATTCCACTCATCAAAAGGCAGGGGAAGATAGCTGGAAATGAATAAATGCAAATAGAACAACCTTACTAGTTTCTATCCAGGGAATACTACTTTCCAAAGTTTCTGGGCTAGAGGCCAGTTTTGCCTTTGTTTAAAGGAGATATTAAACAGATATTAAGAAATGTTAGAGACTTGTTTATACTGATATGAGACTTCCTCATATTCTTCCTTCCTCTCTTCCTCCTCCTCTCTTTCCTCTCCTCCTCCAAATGACATAACTTCCTGGTGGATTTTAGAAAAGTTACCAGTCCTAACACCATCCCCTACATCTCCCTGATCCAACACTGCAATCATGTCCTCCTCTTATTGATCTCAAGGCCCTCTCACCCCTCTGTTATAATTTTTGATGTACTTGCAATTCTACATCTGTCTTCCCCAGGAGAAAGGGTATGGTAAATAATAAACACTTAAATAGTCATTAACTGTTAAGGCTGAATGTTGACTATTGATATACATGAAGATATGAAAACAGTATATGATAGTTTATTGAGAATATAAAAGGTGTTTTATGCCAAAACCGGTTTGGCTCAATGGATAGAGCGTCGGCTTGGGGACTGAAAGGTCCCGGGTTCGATTCCGGTCAAGGGCATGTACCTTGGTTGCGGGCATATTTCCAGTAGTGGGTGTGCAAGAGGCAGCTGGTCGATGACTCTCTCTCATCGATGTTTCTAACTCTAACTCTCTCCCTTCCTCTCTGTACAAAAATCAATAAAATATATTAAAAAAATAAAAGGTGTTTTATATTAATTTACATTTCATATAAAGTACTGTTGGCTCTAAATACATTAAAAGGGGTGCTGAATGTACAGGAACAAGTTTTCACTAAGACTAAAAGAAGGTTGTATAGTCTCCCACATCCACAAAATTTAAAAATACAGTACAATTTAACCAGGCCAAAGACCAAGGTAGAGTATATTTCAGAATTAATTCAGCTCGATAGAGGAAATAAGATTTAAATTTTACTTTGAATAGTCATTGAATTACTATCATTTAAATATTTTAACTAAGAATAACCATGTAGAAATGTGAGAAAAATTCAATACAAAAGGGTGTTTATTTGGTTTGTAGTTTTAAAAAAAACCACTCTGAATCAAGGTCAATAGTGATATATTTGTGTTCATGATACTGGAGTGTACTTTATTATCCTATAAAGTCAAGTCTTAGATACAGTTGCTAGACACACAAACAGCTTCACTAGCCACTGTTTTATGCAAATGACAATTAAGTAGCCAGAGTGATCCTCTAATACTGTTACTTCCAGGTGTGTGCCAGATGTTTAATCTGTACATTAACTCATTGAGGCTTCCAGAAGAACTCTGAATACACCAAAGCTATCATTTGAAAGGACCATTTTATATCCAAGAGAGCTGGAGAAATTGCCAACAGTTTTTAACACTTGTTTATTAAAGTGTGAATTCCAGACAAAGAATCCTGTGGTCAGGTCAGATTGCTTATGCCACTTGACATCAACAATCTACAGGATGTGATGCTGAAACGCCTGCCATTTTCAGAGCATTGCACGTGGAGAACTTCTCCAATTCACAGAGGGCCTCCACTGCTCCTGGGATGTATTTCAGTTCACCTGAGTGAGAATTATCCTTGAATGGGACAGGAAGGTTAGGAGCAGGACAATACTGAATTTTCAACATCCACAAGGCGTAAAGTGTAGCAATATTTGCTTTGCAACAGAAAACCTTCCATCACAGCTAATATGAGTATTTGTTAAGCACCATCAGTAGGCTTAACTCAATTCCTGCCCAATTAGCTTGTAATTTAATTACTAGTCCCAAATGCAAATCCTCTAAATTGGGGTAGTTGGCTTTTGAAATTGAAAACAACCAATACTATTATTGCCAGTGACTCCTTAGCGTCTGCCTCTTCCTTTCCCCCCTTTTACCTTACTCATATATTTTGCTCTCACTCACCCATCCCTCCTTCATTTTTTCCTCACCGAAAAGATCTAAAGCCAAGTGCACCTATAAAAGCACAAACCTTGTGGTCAACATCAACATTTAAAATCCATGCTAGAATTTTGCACCTGTGCATGATATAGACTATCCAACTCATTTATACAGTTATCAACTATTAGCTTTGGACCATGAACACATTCCTAGGACATTTGTACAAACTGACAGACTTTTGGGTTGGCCTCCATAGGAATCCCACACATCTGGCTTTCCTACATCGTTTCTGAGAGGGCTCCATATCTGATCATTGCCCAGGATGTCTTACAGGGTTAGATGCTGTCCCTTACTCTGCACTACAGTCTCTCTTGAAATCCCTCAGGTATATTAGGGTCACAGAGGGTCACTCACTAATATAAAAAGCAGAAAAATGGCTGCCCCCAAGAAAACGACTTAATAACTAGAATGAGCTGCCTTTGTTAAAAAAAAAAAAAAAAAGATACATTCCCTTTTACCAAAATAAACTCTTGTATTCCGCAAATATTTCCATTTTTTAAGAACTATGAAAAATAATTGTACAGCAAAAATGCCCTACCATTGCTTTCCCTGTGCTGCGCCCCCCAGCGCAGCCCGTGGTGCGGACTCATCTCCAGATGAATGCCCTTCAGCAAGGTCACAGGGCACACGGTCCCACGGAAGCTGACTGCACAGCTTCAAAAAGGCATATGCTGCAGCCTGGTGTACAAACGACAGCGAGGCGCGGAGGAGGGACGTACCACCGCTTTCAGTATCAAAGAGTGTTTCTTTGAAGCCCTCACATCACTATGGATTTCTGCAGACATGAGCCCATGACAATGAGGGGACCAGGCAGGGGAGACACAGACTGACGCCCACGATTCGTCATTCTCTTGGCTGTTTGACCACAAAACATTAAATCTGGGAACTTTTGTTAAAACAAATAAGTTGATGCTTGCTTCAGTGCATGTTTTTATTGCTATTTTAGATAAAGTCAGGGAAAGCTAAACAAGTATGTGGTTATTATTTGTTAGCATTACTGTTTTAGGAAGTCAGCTTCTCCTGTTATCCAATACCACAGGGAATCTGCATGTTAGTTAGGCTTGAAAATGGCCAAAAGAATCTTTTCACAGCGCTTAATTTTATTTTTTAGTTCTTCTTTTTATTTATAAAACCATTCCCCCTATGCATATTTTATTCATTTCCATTTTTCTCTATTACAAAGAATGCTTTTGGGAAATTTTTAGTTAAAAAATATATTTTGCTTCTTATGTCAAAATGAGAGCTTATAAGAGAAAATGCAGAAAAAAATGTAAATATTTTAATTATTTACAATCCTACTTAATCTGAAATAATTACTGAATGGTTTGGTGTGTGTGTGTGTGTGTTACCAGTGTGTTCATACATTTATCCTTTACTCTGAGAATAAACATATATACAAATTTGAAATGTTATATATATGTAAGTAAACAAATGCATGGATTTATAAAAAATGAAAGGTACTATACTCTTAATAACATGCCTGTTTTTAATCCTGTGAGGCCTTTGAAGTACCCAAAATAGTAACAATCTTTCAGCAATATGTTTGCAAAGTTTGTATTTAAAAAATATTTTTTTATTGATTTCAGAGAGGAAGGAGTAGAGAAAGAGATATAGGAACATCAATAATGAGAGAGAATGATTGATTGGCTGTCTTCTGAATGCCCCCTACTGAGGAACAAGCCTGCAACCAGGGCATGTGCCCTGCCTGGGAATTGAACCATGACCTCTTGGTTAATAGTTTGACATTCAGCCACTGAGCCACACTAGTCAGGCAATTTTGTATTTTTTTAATCACCAAAGAAAAGTGTATTATAGCTGGCAAAAAAAGAGTTTACTTGAAAGTTATTCTTCTAACATTAGAGAGAGACTAGAATGAAAGAGGCTTGATGTACTTGATTTAAATGCAATAAAGTGAAATCTTACTTCCAACATTCAAGTCTTCTTTACAAAGTAGAATAAGGCCCATTCTCATTCTTTCAAAAATGTTATATACTTAAGGAGTTAAGATGTCTCTAGCTGAAAGAGGTAATTTTATAACCTTGCTTCTAAATTGTATACAATTCCACCTGATTTGATTCTGCTGTCACAGATGTTTAATTAACAAGAGTCACTGTAGCAAGGGGTTTGGCTATAATTTGACTGAGTCACCCATTTCTGAGTCATCTACTTCTGATTTGTTTTAAAATCAAATGCAAGATACTTGGCTAATATAGAAGCACCATGGGCTAGGGCCTGAAAAGAACAAACCAACTATAACCTCCTTTGATGCAACCTTCTATTTTGCTAACAAAAGTTAATTTTTATTCATTAAAAGGCATTTCCTAAGCACCTTTCTCTTATTATATATTTCAAACATCAAGTCTCCGACTCACCCTTTTTATTTAGTTAACCATCAACAATCATCCAAAGTCTATAATAGTAATTGTATATTTAAAAATAAGCAAAACTTTACAAAGAAATAGATCTTTGATAACAGAAGTTTGTAATTAATAGGTTATAATTAAGTGGCATATTTAAGATCACATCTATGTGTGTCAGAAAACAAATTCATACGTAGCAACATAAGCAACAGAGATCTTAACAGATATAGGTAAAACTTGTTTAAGAAGAACTGACAGGGCAGTGCCAAACTTTATAAAGGAAAGGGATCTTTGTGGGGAAAAGAGTAAGATGACTTCAAGCTGGGAAGGACAGCTGATAGAATGGATGACAGAATCAGGAGCTAAAAAGAACTTAAAGGCCCAAATCTAACAATATGGAGCTAAATAGGGACACATTTGAAGTCTTGCTCTTTGGTTAGAAATAAACAAACAAACACATATACACCTGAGTGATAACCATGTAGAAAGGAGTTGGTCCCTAAGCTGATGTGTTTGTCAATATGACAATACAAAGAGTCTATGTGATTTAAAGTCATGAACTTAGATAATGTCCAGGATGAGGTAAAAATAAAAATCTATGATGCTCTGAGTCCTTGAGTCACATTAGAAATAATTTTTTTGTTTTTGGGCCAGAAATTAAAAAAAAAAAGGATGTTGTGAAATAAAAGTAAGCCTAAATGTGAGTAATTAGGAAATGAAAAGATAGATGCTGTAGCATATAGGTTTTTAACGTAAGGAATAGAATCCAGAGGGGACAGACATTATGGTTAAAGATTCAAGAGAGTGGAATCTCACTTGCCTTGTGGGTCTCTCAGCTGCAGAAGTAGGAGCAATGCTACTTGGGAGCTTTGCGGAGGCAGAGGTTGGTTCAGTGAAAGCAAGAACAAGCCAACAAGGCAGAGCTGGCCATGCACAGAAGAGCTGCTGGGAGAACGGTGAGTTCTCTGTGTGAGCATCCACAGAAAGAGCAGGCACTGGCCTTTGAAAGGCCAATTCGTGGTTTGCACTAGCTCTGAACCAGAGGGCATTCATGTCTTCCTCCAACTTGAAAATTCCAATTCAACGAGAGGTTTGTATTCTTGTTTGCCTTCTGCTGTATTTCCAATTTACCTTCATTTGAACTGAACATTGGTTTACCCTTTACCCCTCAACTTGAACTATTATATCTTTAAAAATATGTTGACCAACTTATTTTTGAAGTATAAATAATATATGGCCAAAGATTTGCTGAACTCTCATAGCATAATACTCTACCTACTTCCCTGAACCTTTCCCCCGAGGCATGAGACAGTAAGCACCCTTGCTGAAAATAGCTCTTAATAACCATGATATACTAAGAACTGAATTTAGAATAGTGTCAGTTCCTATGGGCCTGTCAGGATCTAAATAACATAAAATAGTTGGCAGCATGTTTCATCCTGAGAGTTCAAGGTACTGCCCCCATTACAGTACTCTTTACATTTAATATGCATATGGATCACCTGAGATCTTGGGAAATTGCAGATTGTAACCCAGGAGGTCTGCGGGGTGGGGGTCCAGGAATGTGCATTTCCACCAAAAATCACAAGTGATAGTCATGCTGCTGGTTCCTGGATCAAATTTTGAGTAGCAGATAAGGCATATTTTCTGGGAAGCATCATTGCAGTAATTACCTGGGCATCTTTTTGCTTTATATATTAATATATCTACTGACACAGATCATATTCTCATTTCAATAAACATTAAAATATATGGTACAATAAAACAAAAAGAATCAGACATCCAATTTTAAGAGATACTTAAGAAGATGACTATACAAAAACCACTGACTTGGTTAGATGACTTGGAGGTATTAAGGACAATTCCACCAAGATTAATGGCTAAGATTGCATTGGATTGGTAGTTGAGTTTTATTTATTGAATATGTGATAGTCTTTGATAATAAAATAATTATAATTGCTTTCTTTTTCCTGGCACTCAACTTACTATAGCAACACTTCAGTATCAGATACAGTCTGAGACCCTTTATAGTGCTGTGAGCTATCAGAGGAGGATGATGTGGAGTAGATGGTCCCACAGAAACTAGTGTGAATGTCCCCCAAGTTTGCTTTAGACCAAGTCATAAAGTATCTTTTTAAAAATATGGTGCAAATTAAATAGTACTAATTTTTTTCATGTATTCTTCAGAAAATATGAAAAGTGATATTATTTATACCAAAATGTTTATATCTTTATAGAAAAAACACACTGTCAACTTTGAGTTTTGAGACTTTACCTAAATTATCAGATATGGTTATTGGGGCAGTTTGGATATTCTGGAATAGTAATTGGTCTTTAGATGTTCATATTTAGGACACTACACAGGCAGGGTCATTGTCCTATATTGAGAGACTTTGGCTTCCTATTCTCTCTCTCTGAAACAATCTCTCCCCTCACCTCCTTCAAGTCTTTACATAAATGTCAATGTGGAAGGCTACATTGTATCCACTGTATCTATCTACAGTTGTATCCACTCCTAATACTTCCATGATTTGTTTTTCTTCTTAGAACTTAGCACTATGCAACATACAATATATTCCACTTATTTTTCTTGAATATTGTCTGTCTTCCTCTACATTAGTTTTCTATTGCTGGTATGACAAATCACTATAAATGCAGTAGTTTAAAAAAGAAAATTGTATTATTTATAGTTCTGTAGGTCAGAAGTCTAACCAGGCCTCACTGGTCTAAGATCAAGGTATTGTCAAGGCTGCATTCTGGACCTCTTGCATAGAATCTGTTTCCCTTTCTTGCCAGTTGCTTGGTTCCTGAACTCTTACCTCCATCTTCAAAGCCAGCAAAGCTGCATCTTTCTGACCCTTCTTTTGTCATCCAGCCTGTCTCTAATAATCAGCAAATAGTCTCTGCTTTTAAGGACTCATGTGATTAGTTCGGGCCTACCTGGATAACCAACAACAATTTCTACTTAAGATTTCAGTCACATCTGCACAATCTCCTTTCTCCATGGAAGATAAGATATTCAGAGGTTCTGTGGATTAGGGAGTGACATCTTCACAGGGACTGTCATTCCATCTACCATACCTCTCAAGGGAATATAAGCTCTATGAGGTCAGGAAATCTGGTTGGTTTTGTTGTATCCTAGCACCCAGAACAGCATATGGCACACAGTGTGCAATCAATAAGTATTTTTTCAATTAAAGAATGAATAAAAGCCATATTTGGTTGGTGATGAGTGCATGTTTGAAGTGTATATGCTAGAACACATACTTCTGTTTGCTGGTGTTTGAAAAGTACACCATCTGAATTGAATAAACCTTAGTGCTTATTTGAAAAATGAGATGACCACTTTGTCCAATTCACAGAGTGATTTTGAGTCAATATGATAAAATTAAAATGGTTTGAAAATTCTTAAATAAATATAAAGTATTAACACTATACTTCTTAAGTTGGTCTTAGGATCCTTATCTAAAAATAAATGTTTCATGCATCCATGCCTCTGTTTCTCTCTTGTTCGTTCTGACAGCAGTCACAGGCAAGCAGGGAGAGGGGGACTAAATGACAGAAAGTGAAGATTAGGCGAAGATTAGGTTATATATATATAAAACCCATGGACACAGACAACAGTGTGGTGATGGCCAGGGAGAAGGGGGAAATGGGGAATGGATGGAGAGGAACAAATGGGGGCAGTAAATGGGCACGTCTGTAATAATGCTAGCAATAAAGAAAAAAATAATGTAACAAAAAAATATATTTTTCCAAGCTCTAATACCAATATCAAAATTTTGGTTAGAGGTTCACATGCCATATTTTTAGGGATCCCACCTAAGATGACAAAAAAAGGATATTGGGAAGATTCTACAGAGAGGCTGTAGTCTTCTTTGGTGTCTCTTCCTGCCAGACATGCCATCCTCAGGGCCATGGCCCGGGCTGAGTGCAGCCATCTTGGACCATCTTAGTGGTGATGGAGTAGCAGGAGGCTACAGGGCCTCTCATCTCCAAACCTCAGTCTAGTCCAGGCTTTGACCACTTTGGGCAAACCACTGCATTTCTCCACAATCCCCTTCCACCTAAAGCCTCTCCTTATCAGTAACATGTTACTAAGGATGTTGGCACTACCAGCCTTCTGGTTTCATTTCCTTAGGAAAGAACTAGACTATGATTTGTCCAACACACTGTCTTCATATAACATAAGTTTATAGCCAATATCACAGTAAATATAATAACATGTCAGCAAAAACTTATATAGAATTTTTTGTTAATTTTTTTCCTAAAACTAGTGGCCAGAACTTTACCATTTGTAGAACATCTGTACAAGAAAATGAATTTCTCCAACTGTATTGACAAAACATATGACTGGAAAAAAAATCCAATATACCTTTTAAAAACAGTGGTTAGTGGGAACTCATATGCAAAAAGTAAAAATCAAAAGGTTTAGGATAGAATCTTTTGTTGTTTTTTAGAAAAAGAAAATCTATGATGCTAAGATTAGAAAACACTTATTTTTCTACAGGATTGATTTAATTAAACACACCAAAGTGGGTCAAAACAGCAGCAACAACAAAACAGTCTTAATATAGATGTGTTTGCTTCTGTGGGTCTGTGGCTATATATGGATATTAGGCTGTTTGGTGACAATCAAGCTATTCACCATTAGTCAACAGGTATATGCACTGTAGTGAAAGCTCAACTGTTAAGCTAGTGTAGTGATTCTCAAAGTGTGGTCTCCAGACCAGCAGCATTGGTGTCACCTGGGGACTTCTTATAGGAACACCCCGGGTACTCACCACAGATTTACTGGGTCAAAAACTGTGGGGAAGGGACCCAGTAATGTGGGCTTTACCAGCCCCTCCAGGTATTCTGATACTTACTAAGGTCTAAAACCCCTTGGCTAACATCATGGTGAATGCCCATTTATTTTCTTCATTAAAAGATAAAATCGGGCCCTGGCCAGGTGGCTCAGTCAGCTGGAGCATCGTTTTGTACACCAACAATTCTGCGTTTGATTCCTGGTCAGGTCACATATGTAGGGTGTTCAATCCCCAATCAGGGTGCACATGGGATGCAACCAATCTCTCTCTCTTTCTCTCCCTATCTTCCCCTTCAAAATCAATAAAAACATATTCTTGAGAGATTAAAATATGTGAAAATTGCTTAGCTAACGCATATCTAAATATTATATAGGTAGATTATTTTGAAAACATCATAGAACCTCCCCCACAACCCAAGTCAAAATTCTCACTTGCTCTTCATCAGTTTACAAAAATAAATCATGCAAAAATAAACATTATTTATTATACTAAACACTTTTCAGATATTAACAGAAAGCCGGCATATTTTATTGGAATTCTCTCATAACTTAGATATATTTTTTTCAGAGATTAATTCCCTCTCTCAACAAGAATCAAAGAGCCTGGGAGTGGAAACCTAAAAAAGTAAAACCAAACAAACAGAATCCTTTTACATGCAACTGTATTTTAAAACCTCAAGAATCTTGAACAATGTGGGTATTTTCCTCTGTGAGTTAAATAATCACAAAGCACATAGATGGTTTTATTTTAGTAACTGGAGGTCCCATTTCTCCTACATAGTTGCTGCCATAAAGTGAAGCCACAGCGCTAAGAGAGCCCAGAGAACAGAGCAGGGGATTCTCCCTCGAGAACCAAGGAGAGTGTCTTGGAAAAGTGACTGTGGAACTGGGTCTGGAACGTAAGTTTCCAGAGTATGGAATGGGGTTGAGTTTTTCCACAAGAGAGATAGTGTGTCCACAAGAGCACCCCATTGTGAAGGGGCCTCATGGGGTGAACCTGCACACAATAGAGTTGCACCACACAGGACAACCTGTGGTAAGGATTTGGGTTGATTTGCAGGTAGTGGAGAGCCGGTAAGAGTTTCTGGGCTTTGGCTTGACATAACCCAATCTCTTGTCAGGAAGACGTGTTCTGGCAAAAGTGTGAGCTCTGAACGGAATCTCAGAGAGACTATTGTCAGAGAATTCTGGCTGTTTTGAACTTGACAAAAGGATGGCCATGCAGAGCATTATGATAAGCGAAATAAGCCAGTCAAAGAAATATAAATATCACATGTTCTCACTCATTTGTGGAATATAATGAACACCAGAAACTGATAAACAGAAATAGATACAGAGACAAAGAAGCATCAAATACACTGTCAAACTACAGCGGGAAGGCAGGAGAGGGTTGGGGTGGGGGTGTTACAGATCAACTGAAGGACTTGTATGCATGCATATAGCATACCCAATGGACACAGACACTGGGGGAGAAGGGAGGGCATGTGGGAGAGGTAGGGGAGGGTGGGGGGGAGGTCAATGGGGGGAAAGGATATGTAAGTACTACTATTTATAAGAAGAAAGAAAGAAAGGAAGATAGAAAGAAAGAAAGAAAGAAAGAAAGAAAGAAAGAAAGAAAGAAAGAAAGAAAGAAAGAAAGAAAGAAAGAAACCAATTGATGTGGGAATTGGGGTGTGGGGGGGAGGCTGGGCCAAAGCTGGGGTGGTGGAGACACGAAGACAAGAACTGGGGAAGACATTAGAGTTGGGTTTCAATGTGATGGCTGAGGTGGGGGGACAAGCAGGAATCCTGAACTTCTTAAGTATTTCTTAACATGTGGTGTGATGCTTATTTTGCATTTAATCCACACAAACTGTTGCAGGATAAATAAGGCTTTTATGCTTGGATTGGAAGAGGGGCATGCCCCGCATGTTCACAGGTGGTCATTTTCAAAATGACAGGGAAAGATGGATAGTAGCATCACAGGGAAATAAGAGTAGGTGTGGTGGACATGTCTCTTAACCAGCAGTTCTGTGAGTGGATGCTGGTGAGCCTTTAAAGCATTGGACAATAAATATACCTTTTCATGTGTCCTGCCCCTAGAAATTCTGGTGTCATTGCTCTGAATGTCTGTCCTGGGCATGACATTTTTGTAAGTTCCCCAAGTGATTTAGGTGGGCAATAACTACTGCTTCAATTTATAAAGGAAGCCTTTGTCAATTGGATAGTGTAGCTTTAAATTTCCATTCTGTTGATTTGCATAATAATACATGGTGATGCTAATGAAACTAAGGGTCAAATACTTGCCTCCTAGGGAAGGATGTAAAAAACAAAAGAGATAATATATGTGTGAAAGTACACTGAGCTGATATGTATTATTAGCACCAGTGTTGCAAAAGTAAATGCATAAATCACAGGGAAAATACAACAAAGTACCACAATTTCTTCACTTTTATCTTTAATGTGTAGGCTATAAATATTTTGTAAACATCATCTTTCACAAGTTATAATAAATACTTTTTATTGACATAAGATGAGAGGCTTTTAGAAAAAGCATTAGAGGGCTATAAATGAAAACTGGATTTCAACATGCATTTGGGAGGCTTTAACTTTTCCTAATAAAATCTTCTTATAAATGGCAGATTCTATAAATGCTAAAAATGCCTAAGTTGCCTTTGCCTTGTGCATACTAACTACTCAGTGAAGATTCTGTGAATGCCTGAGCAACACCAGCATGTGTGTGGTGCTGATAAGCTATACTAATACATTGGGACTGAATTGTGCTAAGAAGTTGATCTCCAAGCCTTAAAGAACAGGGACTAAAACAGCAGCAGCAACATCTGGGCAGAGATGCAACTATAATGCTCTAAAATAATTAAAATGTTGGGAAAAAAGAATGAAAATATTTCTTTAGGGCACTGATGTTAATATAATTTTAACAATTTTGAGGAGAAAGAAGCCATAGAGAAAAAGAAGAAGAAGAAGAAGAAGAAGAAGAAGAAGAAGAAGAAGAAGAAGAAGAAGAAGAAGAAGAAGAAGAAGAAGAAGAAGAAGAAAGGGAGGGAGAGAGAGAGAGAGAGAGAGAGAGAGAGAATATATATCAAAGTAAAGGGCTTAGTGCATTATATTTTAAATAATAAGGATACAGGCAAAAGGATCCATCATGAAAATAAATGATCATTCTGGATACACGAATGTAGAGTATATCATATACAGATAAAATTCTATTTGAAATGTGTGATTTCAAAGGGTAGTTTTTACCTACTTCTAAAGTTTTTCAACATGAAAGTTGTACTATACAGGTTTAGGCCCAATTAAGATTTCATAGCTCTGTGTATTTATATTTTAACCGTCCCCCTACTTTTGCAGTCTCTTAAATTTCATCTTTTAGGGCACATTTCTAAGGTCTTTATTCAAATTAGCATTACAGGCTTTTAAAAACCAACTTTCTTATCTCTTTAATATAAGGTTTACTGCATACCTACTGTAGTGAATGACATTATGGAAGAACACAGCTATGTATTCTTTATAAGTAGCTAATCTAATTTGGGATATTCCAAGTGAAGTAAGACTTCAGCTCTAAGTATAATATTGCTGCATATATTAAAGTCTAACATATAGTTGCTATATGAACCATTTGATAAGCATAATAAAGAAAGATCCACCCCAAATTTAAACAGGCTTATTCTAAATTTACAGAAAGATATAACATAGTTTATTATATAGTTAAATATGTGTCATGTATATGTGTATATGTACTCATATATACACATACATATTTTACTGATGGCTAAGACAAAATTATGGAAGGATATGAGGATTAACACCATATTGGCTAGAATAAAGCATTTATTAGAGAAAATAAGTTTTCTGATGACCTGATTAGGACAAATAGTTCAGGAAAAGAAAATGAGAAGACTAAAGACAAATTTTTAACAGTTTTGACCAGTCCCTAATCTTTCCAGCTTTCATCTGTAATATATATATAAGCAGGGATTTTGTATTTCAAATAGAAGCTTCCTAATTATTAAAAAGTTTACATGTATTACATCACAGAAGGAGGTTTAATTGTCTACTTAACAGACCAAAGTAATGCAAGTGTTTAAGAAGAATACATAATCAGAAATATGTTGTTGATGACAATACCTGCTCTCATTATTACTAAAGTCTAGTTGAAATTTATGTTTAAATATTAATTTCTCTGACAACTTTTGGTTTCTCAAAGATAAAATAAATTTAAAAATTCCATAATTATGGAGAGAACTTTAGGGAAAAGTTACAGAGTAGTTTATGATTTATATGAAAATTTTCTTGTTGAAATAAAATACCAATCAAAAGTTAATATGTGTGGTTAGTGGTAGGTATGTTTCATTGAGCAAATCAAATTTCTTTCTAGAATTTCTTGTAGGAAAATCCCATGGTTCTAAATTGCATGTAGCACTTACAACTGGCATCAAGCGAGCTGCCTGGGCACTATGATGCTAATCAAGGACCCCAGTGAGAGTGACAGTTCCTAGGCTTAGTTTCTGCATGATAAAACATGCTGAAAGCATTAGTGGGGACAGAGTAGGCAAAAAGAGCCCAGATCAGTTGCACTACAGGCCTATATTGCATTTCCACCAGTTTATTCCTCATTTCTATTTGGATAACCACAGAATTCTAAGACTCGACATGCCCAAATAGAAAGTGTCAGTCCTTTCATCCTAAACCCTGCCTCCCTTCCTGTGTCCCTAGCGCAATGAATGGCCCATCAGTTTTAAGTCTCTCTCTCTCTCTCTCTCTCTCTCTCTCTCTCTCTCTCTCTCTCTCTCTCTCTCTCTCTCCTCCCTTCCTCCCTCCACACCTAATGAATCACCATTGAATTTACTTCCTAAATAGCTATTTTCTAAATCTTTTCACTTTTCTTCATTCCCACTTGCCCTGGGTCCAAGCTCTGAGTGCTTGTCTAAATTAGGACAATGGAGTCTCTACTAGTCTCCCTTTCTCCAGCATTATGCTTCCCCAGTCCAGTCTCTAAAATGCATCCAAAGCCCACAACCTCAAAGGCTTTCCATTTTGTTGGAATAAAGTCTAGAATCCTTAGCATGGCTAGCAAGCCCGCCCCCCTTTGTTTTCTGTTCCCTCATTCTTCTCCAGCTTCAACTCCTCTTTCTCCAGAGCCTTTGCCCCTTAAGCTCCACCAGATGGAGCCAAGAACTCAGTGCCTATTGACTTGGCATATGCCCTTCTCAATCTGCCCTTGTATCATCTGGATAATTTCTACTCAGCCTGCAAAATCTAGTGCCTCTTCTATGAACCCTTCTAGACGACCCAACCCCATGCCCTCAAATCCAGAAGAGCAGCTCTCACAGCATCCTAGACTCCGCCTCATCCTGAAATTTACTACACTTCATTGCAATTGCCTTTTTACTCATCTAGGTTTACCATTGGACCTCTGGCTTCACAAGAACCATGACTGTAATCTTCTTGCTCATTTTGTCTAAGCCTGGTGCATTATTGTGACAAATCTATGGTAGGTATTCCACATATATTGGTTAAATGAGTGAACCCAAATGGAATTGTGTACAAAGGCCATAGAGTTCATATTTCTGTTGATGCCTTTAGCTCTCTGGTCAAAGTACTGCAGGAAATAGTACATGATAATGAGCTGTCAGCTAAAACAAAGTTACTTCCCTGCTATACAGTTTCACCACCTTCTCCCCCCTAAAACCCCCCTTAAACCCAATCACTAGCTAAGTTTAAATTTATTTGACTCTACTTCTTTCAGCCTTGGTAAGAACTGTTGCAACCATCATCTTTAAGAAAATTAAATTACTAATATCGGTCTACCCATTTCTCCAAGAAAATGAAATTACTTTTCTACAGAATTAAAACACCATTTCCTTGAACTTGATGAAGCAGCCAATTTTCTTTTGTGTTTCCTGCCTCAAAAAAGAATATGTGTCTAGACAGAATATTAGTGAAGTTTTTTTTTTTTTTATGAGATAGGCTTTTCTACTAGAACAAACTCCATTATTCCTACACAATTACATAAATAGCTCACTGTACCTCTCTGCTTACCTCTTAATTAAAAAAAGAAAACCTGAAACTAGGTGATAGAAATTCTAATCCATATTTCCAAGCATAAAATTCTGCTTTTAAATAATGAACACTATGAATTTACATACTCTTCTCCAAATTTCTAAATACTGACATAATTCATTTTAAAACTTTAGTCATTCTACATTTGCTTTGTAGTATTTTTTTGCAGTATTGGTTCTCAGATTTTTAGCACACATCAGGATCTCCTGGAGGGCTTTGTAAAATGCAATATTATAGTAGAGAAGCACATTTTATCTCTGCTTATGTAGTTAATATGATGACATTTTGACATGTACTATTTCACTTTCTCTCCCTTGTTGTTTTTGGTCATCAGTATCTAATCCAATTGTGCTGCTTAAATGGGTGAAGTATGTGCTCAGTGCTGAAATCTAACAGCACAAAAGTATGCCATTTTCTTCAAAAGGAAAAAAAAAAGTATCTTTATGTAAGTTTAAAAACTTAAATGTAAAAAACAACCTGAATATTGCTCTAAGGAGGTTTTACCTTCAACAGCAAATACGTCTTGCTTTGATTGTTATTTCTTTATCCAGGAGCCAAGCTGGCAATTAAACTGATACAAGGAGTAAGAGTCATTTGTTTAATATGATGATACTACAGCCCTTTGCAAACCCGGAACCATGAGGGCCCACACATAAGCTCACTCCAAATTCTCTGCTCTTCCTCTCCAAATAGCGGCTGGTCATTCTGAATTCTCAGAACCACAACGGGGGAGATTTTGAACCTTGTCCTATCCTCCCCCAGTTAAAGCATTTGCTGCCTTAACTTACAGGACCGATCTTACGTAATCTTCTTCAAACAGTGCAGAGCTAACCATGAAGTCCACCAACAAAGTGCCACTGGTGGACTCTCCCTGCTCCGAAGCCTTGCCATTATTTCTGCGTTTCTCTGTAGCATGACTGTGCTGAGAAGAGCAAGTTGAAAACTCTGTCGGGAGTTGGGCTTGGTAGGAGGGTTTATTTTTTTCTTGTAGACTCGCTATTTCAGTCTTCTTAAAAAGAATAAATGTCTTAGGAAGTTCTACTTCTCATCAGTTTTGGCATGAGCTGAGTCAAGGAAAGGGTATCAGAGTCTGAGAAAGTGATGCCCTTAGTGATGTCTTTAGAAGAAATGAGGCAGACCGAGCTGTGACTATTACAAAGTGCTACTGAAGTTCTCTCTGTTTCAAAGGGTTCTTTTTAGAGAGTGGAGACTGACTTGCTCTCTGCTTTATCCCTACAACTTTGAAAGTGTCCATAAATAGAAAGTACTTAATAGATAATATTTATTGCCTGATTGGCTCTCACTACCACTATTGTAGGTGATACATAATTACATTTAAAAAGTATAACATGACACCAAAGTTCATAAACAAAATAATATCGAAACAGAGATTAGTTCTACAAATGAAGGAAATTAATCAGAAGCTGTCTTTCTCATACATAACCTTTTCTAAACCACAGCCTACAAATACATCCATCACTAGATGTCTGGCAAATGTTCAAAATAAATATACATTTACATTTTAGGACTTAAATCACTGGTTTTATTCTCAGACAGTGCCCAGATTAGTAAAACATTCTTTAATTAAATTGTGTTTATAAGTGTAAAGAAATTCCCCAGGAGACATCCTTCTTAATATACAGGATATAGTTTTGGCTAAATCCATTTTCAGAATTGTATAAGAAGGGCATATAATAAGAAAGTAGACAAATATGATTGCCATTTCTGTTTAATACCAATGGTTTCCTCAAAGCTTCATCTCCATTTTGCATTTTAATCAGTTTGTAGGTTTTCACAGCCCCTTCACAGCTAAATCTATTCACTGCAGCCTCAGCCTATGTGAGTTCATGACATAATCCCTGCCAGGGAGGGGTCCATGACCCCTCCACTACAACTAGTTTATGCCTCTCTGATTTGCATCTATCTAGAGGTCAACATGACCACTGGCTCCTGCACCATCTGCTCTTCTTCCCAGATTACCCAACCCATGAGGTCTACCTCATGGACACTAGACCTTGTATCAGACATTCAAATTAGGATAGCCTTGTACCACAGTGATCTATTGCCCCTTCTACCTTTGGATCTCCTGTAACCCAAGACAGTCGAATCCAAACCAAGCTCTCTTATTCCCTTCTGATACTGTCACTCTAATGACTCACAAGACCGGCCCTCTAGGGCCAAGCCAATTGATCCAGGTCTCATCTAGCATCCACGTTCTATTTTTTTTTTCTCTGTCTGGTTCTAATTTCTTTCCTTGTCCCTGTTTCTAAAATACCATTGAACCTCTTACACCACCCCCAAATCATGGCAAGGTACAATTTTGTCTTAAGTTCATTTTCAGGGCTTAGGATATAAAAATAGTCATTAGTTATTATTGACTATTATTGGCTCTCAATAAGCATTTGCACTAGAAACAGACACTGGGGTAGAGGAAAGGCATAGAAGAGATCCTAGGGGCTGAAACATAGTTTTACATAAAAATTCTAGTTGGTGAATTCTCTTACCCAGCAAGGATCAAATGTACTATTTTAGTACTCCTGTCATCTCTATGCAGAATTTTATGTAACTGAAAAGTCCCACGATTTTTAACATACTATGTCATCCCTTCATGCCAAGGAGTCTCATATTTTTAAGAAGTATAAATTTTACTCATTGAAAATTTTGGCACCCCATGTGTTATGTATTATATATTTATGCATCTGAAAAATCCTGAACAAATCTCTCTTGAGGTTCTGTTTAAAATACAACCACAAGCACAGTCAAGTATGACAGAAAAATAGAACACCAACCCCCAGCAGACCAGTGTGCCCCACAAGTGCTGTAATTTGAAATGTTATTGAAATTACCTTGAAAATTTGTTATGCGGCATATAAGAACAAAGGCAGGCTATACTATTTCCTCCTATTAGACCACATTAAAGCCCCAGAAAATGTCCCAACTGCTTCTGGAAATAAAAACCGATTGAGAAGAGCTGCCCAGAGCTCTCATGAAGCCATCAGTCTGCACGCTGCCAGCTAACGCACGGTCCATGACAAGCAGGGCCACGTGAGGGTTATTTACGTTTGTTCTTCTGGCTTCATAGGAGTGACGAGAATGAAAAGGATCTGCTGAATCACGTCGTGTCTGACCGAGGAGTGACAGAGGAGTTTTCTTCAATTAATAGCCAGCTGCATAACTTGAGCTAATGCCAGCTGGGCTTTCGTCATGAAGTGACACCAAAATAAATGATTCTGTGCTCAGGCGCTGGCTGTGATGCAGTGAATTAATCCATCCCAAGTTGGAGGAGGGAGGGAGAGAGCAACAGGCGCTTCTGATGAGCTTTAGGAACCTATTTTGGTGACTGGTTATGGATATAAAGTCCATGCTACCTCTTCAGCTTGATCCATCTGGTTCAAATACTTGTTTGCATAAACAAATTGTTAGAAGGGAGGAACCAAAATGGATAGAAATGGCCTCATCAAGGGTATGTTAGTGTCTTTCACTGACTAGTGAAATCCATAAACATATTCAGGTGACATGGTTAAAGGGCAGTAGGCAAAAAAGGGCATTCTTCGGGGGGTGGGGGGGGCATGATGACTACAGTTACATAAAAGAATCCAGAATAGGTTTCAAAAAGTCAAATGCTTGCTAGTAGGTACATTCAGAAGCGATGAACAGGCCCAGCTGCTGGAACTATTCTAGCGAGGTGCCTGTCCCGGTGGCCACAAGTCCATGTGTCTTCTGGCTGCCGAGCCACATTCCCGTCTGTCTGGATGGAAGAGCGCCCACCCACAAGCCAGACCTTTTCATTATGGGAAAGTCTCTGAGGTTCCATGTGTCAGGCGAACTTTGCTTACCCATCGTTTCATGTAAACACCTCTTCTATGGAGACCTTCTTACAGAAAAACCTACTTAAAGCATCCCACCAGAGAAATGAAGCTCAGGAAAAGAGGAGCTACGTAGGAATCTAGACATAAATAAGCCCCCGGAATGAGGAAGCAGCTGTAGTTTGACCTGTGAATTCTTTGCTATCTGTTTGCTCCCTCAATTTTCAAACTGTAGCCCTGGAAATATAAACACACAATTCTAAACATCCACAGGCCCGAGGCAGGAAAATGCCACAGGCCAGCTCCACAATTGGGACATGCAGACCATAATTCCTGTGAGTGCCAGGAGTCGGGGGGAAGGTGCGGAAATGGATAGTCACCATTCAGCAGCTGGCACCGAAGAAAACTGGGCACAAGGAAGAGGCAATTGGCAGCCACTTCTTGGATGCTCTCATTCATTGAAGAAGGAACTCAAGGATTGAATTACCCAGTTGACGCTGGTTATACCCACGTCAGAGGGCAGAAATGACATGACTGCCAAAGGCCACGGTGGCTTTGGATTGAGGCAGAATTGTTTGGTGTCCAGTGTGGACAGAAAGGAGGCCTGGATGGAGAAAGTGCAGGGACGGTGACTCCTCACGGAGTCTGGTCATGAGCACTCCTATCCGAACATGGGTTTTAGAGAGTGACTCAGGGGACAATGATTATAGGATTTGATCCTTTAAATCTGTCAGCAGGAGAGATAAACCTAATCTAGCCATGTGAGCCTGATGAGAACCAGTGTTTGCTTCTGGCAACACAGACAGAAAAGGGCAAAACAAGAAACCCATCACCATTAGTTACAGAGCAACAGAGAAAGGCCCACAGCCTCATGGCACCCTGTTCCATGAGGGCTGGGAGTCTGGGAGATCCTAAGCTATTAACTGAAAGCTATCTATTTGCACAGTGAGTGCTGGGGAGGTGAGCTGTTAGGAAGCTGAATTCACAAGTTCTTCTTCAAATGCCATAGATAACATCAATGGGAGCCCTGCATGTAACTCCTTTCCAAGTCAGCCATTTATAGACAGATCATAGGCACAACTTCTAGGTATGAGGATCACATGGCCATGCTGCCCAAGCATTAGTGTACGTCTCTCAGCAAACTGACTCTTTCAACAAGAAGTACTTTAGTTTATTTGCTAGCACTGTCTACATCACAACCAAATGTTTGAATAGGAGCAGAAGATTGTAATCATTAATGTCTAAGGCTTTGTTTTTGTCATCTTTGTTATGGAACAGACACTTCTATTCTGGGATTAAATGATACAAATGGATGTGTGAACAGACTCTCTTATTAAAGCATGAAGATTATATATATAATTCACATGCCCCTCCTCCATTCCATTCAGGGGTCGGTTTCTGAATTTGTGATGCATCATTTTTCATCTCTTCCTTTGACAAGTTTTTTTTATGAGAAAAAAAGGAGTGACAGAATTGGAACCTGTTCTGCAAAAAGCATGTCCCAGGATCAATGCTAGATGACTTATACATTTTTGTCTTTAAACCTAACAGCCTTCTGAGGCTAAAATCCTCAGAGCAAAAAGAAGAGCATGGAGAGCAAAAGAAGCTCAATGATAAAGAGACACCTCTTCCAAGATGGTTTATTTTGGTGAATCACCTGGTTTAAGAGATTCTCATATATCCTCATTTTATACCTACATTTCCCATCATTCTCTTCATGAGCTTTTCATTGCCTGTCTTCCTTTTATTTTATATATATATATTTACTGATTTTTACAGAGAGGAAGGGAGAGGGATAGAGTGTTAGAAACATTGATGAGAGAGAAACATCCATGAGCTGCCTCCTGCACACCTACTGGGGATGTGCCCACAACCAAGGTACATGCCCTTGACAGGAATCAAACCTGGGACCTTTCAGTCTGCAGGCTGGCGCTCTACCACTGAGCCAAACCAGTTAGGGCAGCCTGTCTTCCTTTTAAATTGTGATTTCATGGAAGGTGGGGACTACATGTTACGTGTCTTTGTATCCTCAGTGCCCAAAACAGTGCCTTGGTTGAGAGAAAAGCCAGGGATAAATGTAAGCCCCAGAGCAACAGCACGGAGTTTTCCACCCAGAACGGTCTGATTCCAACACCTACCAAGGCAAAAATGTTAGAATTTATTAGTGATGTTTGGCAGAAAAATGGGTCTTGAGATTAGTTTATCCAGTTTCATTCTAGAAAGTTCATGACCAAGACAGCAGTCCCAAAAAAATACTTCTTATCAAAATCCATGTACCCAAGTTAGCTCTGTATCCCAAAACTATAGATAACTGGGAACTAAGATTCAGGTAAAAGTCAGGCTCAATGGAAGCACTGTTTGTCTGTTTTTATTAAACATATGAGTATTTATGTTGTTAAATGATATGTTAGCATTTCACCTGGGTAACAGGAAAAAATATTCCAACATCAACTTTATTTCAAAAGACAATATTGAGTAAAACCCTAAGTGCTCTCTGGATGGAAAGTTCTAGTTTTTCTTTACTGTACAAACTCACAAAGTAAATATAGTCACGATGGCATTTCCTTTCACAGCATCAGCATATAAAAACACAAACTTTTAAGAAACAAAGATTGCGACGAATTGAGTAAAATAGCTTTAAAATCTCGAGAGAGAAAAAGTGGCATGCTGGCACAAAACCTGAGAAGAATTTTCTCCTGCAGCTTTTGCTGCTGTAGCCCTAATACACACTTATTCCAGCTCCCATTCCAAACCCTATCCCCTCCTCCCATCCATTTATAGCAACTAATGCTACTCATTAAGACCCGTGTAAACTAAAAAGATGAACAACAGGCTGAAAAGAGTTGTTAAACTTAAAATGTAACCATTTCAGCTATGACGGGACAGCTTAGCTTCTCCATAGTATGTACATAGGGACCACAAAAGTCATAGTATGGCTATTTTTAATCTTTATACATTTGCGATGGCACTATTATTTGTTGGTATGCTAAGGACACATTAATATTGTACGCGTTTCATTTCTTCTTTCATACCACATAAATCAACCCTTCAAAAAACATTGAAAAGTCTTATAATATGTAAAAGAAAATCTTACCATATTGATTAAATATGAATAGTGTATCATTGGATATCAATCAAAAATCCAATTCCAGTGGGTCATGAAAGAAAATAATTTCCTAGGGAGCTTCTTAAAAAAATCTCAGATATTTTATCTGGAAAGCAACAACTTAGAAGTAATCATAATCTCAAAGGAATGACAAAAGATGAACTACTAAAAGACAGTGACTTCATAAAAACAGTAATGCTTACTGTTTAGAAAATGCTTACCCACAAAGTTTCTTTTAAAAAAAATATTTTAATATATTTCAGAGAGGAAGGAACGGAGGGAGGGAGGGAGGGAAGGAGGAGGGGGAGAGAGAGAGAGAGAGAGAGAGAGAGAGAGAGAGAGAGAGAGAGAGAGAGGGAGAATATCATTGATTGGCTGCCTCCTGTACACCCCACACTGGGGATTATGCTCGCAACCAAATTTCATGCCCTTAATCAGCATTGAATCTGGGACCTTTCAGTCCCAAGGCCAATGCTCTATCCACTGAGCCAGACCAGTTAGGGCTATTTAGCTTTTTTTTTTTTTTTTGAAATAATGTCACATTTATTGTGTAGACAGACCAGTAGAGAGAACCTGCCACTAAAAACAAAGCAAAAATGCATTCTTCCTTTTCAAAATATAACTTGCATAATTAGGTTGTTAAATATATTATATAGCCATCTGATATAAGAAAGTAGAACATGAACTTTAAATATTTAGAAATTTTCCCTCATTATAATGAGAAATTATTTAAATATGACTTATTTTTCTGGTCACAGCACATCTCTGCATACTTGTTAGGCATACGTCCCTTTTTAGTCTGGTAATAGGACTGACCTCCACTGCTGGGATGCACAAAGGCCTGGTCAGTCACATGGTTGATTCAAGGCTGGCATTTAATCCAAATCTAACCATTTCAAATCAGCCCCGAGTCTTCATGGGAACTATTGGGAAATATATGCTCTCCTCCCACTGAATTAATACATGAAGACTTATTCCTGGTGCTGTCTTACCTGTCATTACCACCACACAGGGAAAGCCAGAGAAGGACAATGCTAGGGGTGGGGGTCAGTAGGTGGGTGGGGCTGGGGAAAAGACAGAGGCTAGTGCCTTAATTGCATCTCAGGAGCGCCTGGAGTAAATCTTTCACCCATGAAAACAAGCTGCACTCTGGATTTTCCAGTTCCCAGTTTCAATATTCCATGAATTTGGCTTCCCGTTTGTTTAAGTCAGTTTAAATTTGGCAACTAATGGAGAAGAATACTCTGACTAATGGGTTACCACGTGGATCATTTCAATGTTAAGGAATGTAATAGAAGTCTTGGTGTAATGCAAGTCCACTCTTGTTACCTATGCCTCTCTTTGCTGCCTTTGTATTTGATTGACAATAAGAGAGTCCAATTGTTTCTTGTTGCACCATTGAGGAAAATTCATTTACTCATGTATTCACACATCAATTCATCCAGCAAATGCTTACTGCAAATCTATTATATACTAGGCACCCACTGAAGATTCATAATTGAACAAAACAAATAGTCTACTTTCATAAAATTTACAATCTGGTTGGAGAGAGTTGACATTTAATAAATAAATATACCATGTAAATACATTGTAAGCTACACGTGCTACAGAGAAAAAAATTCAGGCAAGTGGACAAAGAATATCTGAGCTAGATCAAAGGTTTTGTTTTGTGTTTTGTTAGATGGTCAGGGAAGGTCATACTGAGAAAGTGATATTCTAGAGAAGACCTAAAAAGAGTTCTTGCCACAAAGTATAGTAAGGCTCAACTCAGCAGGGTGTATGGAACATGTTTCTTAGAGGAGTTTACCTGTTGACATAAGGGAGAAACTCCCATCAATGCCTCACTAGAACCATTTGCTGCTAGTTCTCTGAGGGAGCTGGCATATTTGTTTTGTTTCACTGGGCAAACAGAAACATGGGGTAGGGATGGCCATAGGTCCCATGAATCATTGTAATTTTCGTTGTGTACTTTCAGGCATAAAGGCTGTGATGTGAATTGCTGACTAATTTTATGAAGCACCTGGAGCTCCTCAGGGCAAAGGCACTATGTCAACACAACATTAAACAAATAGCAATAATTGACCCTATCCTCTGGTGGTGGAAGGCAAATAAGATAGTATGTTCCCTCTGGGAAGTTCATGACGTCTTCCAGGCTTACCACTTGGCAACCTGGATTAAGCAAAGCAGTTTTAGAAAGCCACTCTGCTACAGTTGTACATGGCATCCAAACAACCTCTGTGAAATGCTGAGTACTTAACAGCAATTTAAACCTGAGTACATTTTTATTTCGCCATCACAATAAGTTACCGAATAACCACTTGAAATATTATTCCTTATCTTTGCCCAGGTGACATATTATTAGTTATAAATAAGAGCAGAGTAATATTAGTTAGGTAGCAAAAGTAGAAGTATTTTCCACCAATCTGTACAGCTCACGCAAATCTCCATCTAGCAAAAAAACTTTTAAATATGAAATATCTTATATTGTAGTTTCTCAATATGAATTCTGATTAATGAAACTTTCCATAAACCAGAATGCTTTTTTTTTTAAATTTTCCAGAAGGTAGGTAAAACTCTAAATTGTATATAATATATAACATAGTAATACGATTTCTTTGGGTTTTTAAGGGTTCTACAGGAAACTCCCTAACTTTAATGTAATTCTTTATCCACTTCACTCCATGCCAAAAAAAGGCATTTGTAAAAGAAAATGTGCAAAATATATTCACAACTTAAAAACCAACATCAGGATTTGAATTTTAAGTAAAACAAGGGATGAGTCAGGGTAAAAATGGTTTTATTTTATTAACTCCAAAGTTCAATTGAAGAAACAAATTAACCATTTTCTCAAGGTTATTAGCTATCACCGCTCTTAGAATTATAGGATACTTTTGCTGAGATGTTAGGATTAATCTAGTATGACTCATTTATGTCACATATGAAGACACTAAATCTCAGAGAGGTTATTTCACGAGAAAAATAAAAATCAACTATAATACCTAAATACTTTGAGCCATAGCAACGCTTAGTATTTTGCAATATTCCACCATATGTTTTCCTATGATTTACTGTGTGTGTGTGTATTTATATATGTGTGTGCGCACACACACACACTGAGTGGCCAGATTATTATAATCTCTGAACACATAATAATCTGGCCACTCAGTGTATATCCTACATAATAAAAGGCTAATATGCAAATTATCCCCTTGACCAGGAGTTCGACCAGCGGGCAGGTTGGCAAACCACCCATGTCCTCTCCCCCTGGGCTGGACCCCATCCATACATGAATTCATGCACCAGGCCTTATATATATATATATATATATATATATATATATATATATATATATATACACACAAACACACACACTGAGTGGCCAGATTATTATGCATTCAGAGATCATAATAATATAGCTACTCAGTGTGTATATATATATATATATATATATATATTATTTTTTTGAATGTTTATATATTTTTAATTTCATATACCATGACTACCATGTTAAAAATTACCCTTGTACAATAATATTTCATCATATGCATGTATGTTGATATATTAAACTGACCCCCATTGCTGGATATTTGGCTCATTTTTAATTTTCCACTATAATAAACAATGAGGCAGCAAACTATTTTCATACATTCTTAATTATTTCCTTAAGATAAATTATTAGAAAATAATTGCTGGTTCATCAAATATTTTTTAAAGGTTTTTGACAATTATTGAATTGCTTTCTCGAAAGGCTATTCAAAGTTTTTTCTTTCACTGCTAGTGAATAAGAATGTTCCAAATTGAATCAATATTTGATATTATCTTTGTTTTTTAAATGTTTAGCACTTTGATTAGAGAAATGTTTGCCCTTTAATTTGCATGTAAGTTTGACTTTTAGTCGTGTTTCCTTTCTTATGAATTGATTGTGTGTTGATTTATTTATTTATTTTTTAATAAGAATGGTCATGCCCAAACCTGTTTGGCTCAGTGGATAGAGCGTCCACCTGTGGACTCAAGGGTCTCAGGTTTGATTCCGGTCAAGGGCAAGTACCTTGGTTGCGGGTACACCCACCATAGGGGGTGTGCAAGAGGCAGCTGATCTATGATTCTCTCTCATTGATGTTTCTAACTCTCTATCCCTCTCTCTTCCTCTCTGTAAAAAATCAATAAAATGTATTTTTAAAAAAGAAAAAAAAAGAATGGTCATCTTTTTTGTTGACCTGATTCCTAAGGATTTTTTAAAAAATCCTCTTCTGAGTATATGCTTTTATTGATTTGAAAGAGAGAGAGAGAGAGAGAGAGAGAGAGAGAGAGAGAGAGAGAGAGAGAGAGAGATGGGCTGCCTCCCAAATGCTCCTGGACTGGGATCAAACCAGCAACTCAGGAATGTGCCCTGACTGGGAAATCAACTGCTACCCCTGCAACCTTTCTGGTGCTCAGGACAACACTCTGATCAGCTGAGCCACCTGGCTAGGCCTGATTTCTAAGGATTTTTAAATGTGTTAAAATGTCTCTTTAGCACTATTGGAAATGGGCTCCCTGGTTTGTCATTTGTCTTTAAATATTTTATTTACTGTTTTCTGATGTCCGGAAATATTTGACTTTTTAAATGTACACCTATCTGTCAGACATTTTCTTTGTGTTTTCCAACTCTGGTGATATGCCTACAAATGCCGCCCCACTTTAAAATTAAATAAATATTCACCTGTATTTTATTATAGTAATTTTAATGAAATTACTTTTAGTTGTTACATTAATAAAATTATGTATTACATTAATAGTATTTGTATTTTAATCAAACCTTTTTTAATCTATATTTTTATATACAGCATAAGGGGGGAAAAATCCAAGTTTGTATTATTTTCCCACTATTAGCCCTTACCTCCACATTATTTATTGCATAAACATACTTTTTCTCATTGACTACACTATTATTTTCATTACTAAGTAAGTATATATTACATGTATGAGAGTACATATATACACCATATCTTATTTAGAATCTATAGGCTTTTCAATATCTCTATTTGTTCATTTGAAACACTGTCCCATTATACTTCTTTTCAAGTTTTTATTAGCTTTCTCATGTACTCATTCCTTTAGATGGACTTTTGAAATATTTTTTTTCAAAATAAAAAATAATACCTCATTGGTGTTAAGTGTAACTTAATAAATTGTGTAGATTAAAATTGGCCAGAACTAACATTTATAGCCTCTTATATAGTTCTCCCCATGTCATAGTGAATAAGAGTGAAGTCCAGAAACAGTCTGTGTACATTCAAATCCTAGCTTCAGCTCTTAACAAGCTCTGTGATCTTGGGCAAGTGGCTTAATTTTTCTAAATCCTAAATACCAATTTGTAAAATTGGGATAATAACACTAGCTACTTCACTGGATTGTATAAAATTAACAGGTGATTTAATATGCAATGTGGGAAGCACTTACATCCTGAATTAGTATAAGATATTATGATTTCTCTAAGTTTTCCTTTAGTTATGATTATTTTCCTCATGAAAAAAATACTTCTGATTTCTTATTTCTCTTCTTCATAGGTATGGTATATTTTTGTGACTAGAATCCTGTGCCATTTAAAAGGCATAGGTATTAATTTTTTCAACTATAATTTCTAACTGATTCTTCTTCTTCTTCTTCTTCTTCTTCTTCTTCTTCTTCTTCTTCTTCTTCTTCTATAGAACAGTTAATTATTTCCTTTTATGCTTTGATTTGGGCACCTTATTGAATCTATACATTATTTCTAATAATCTTTCAACTAATTCCTTCATTGTTTCTATGTAAATACCAAAGTACTTAAAATCAATTTTCATTTTATATATTATGTTTCAAATAACTGTAATAACTAGAATTTCCCAAGCAATATTACAATAAATATTTTTATAATTCATGATAGTGCTTATAATTAGGGTCAATTTAAAAAATATATTTTTTATTGATTTCAGAGAGGAAGGGAGAGAGGGATAGAACCATCATTGGTGAGAGAGGATTATTGATCAGCTGCCTCCTGCAACCTGGGAGCAAGCCCACAACCCGGGCATGTGCCCTAACTAGAAATCCAATCTTGACCTCCTGGTTCAAAGGTCAATGCTCAACCACTGAGCCATGCTGGCTGGGCTAATTAGGGTAATTTTAATAGGAAAAATCACAGTTAGAAATCTGATTAGTATTGAGATAGACACTATATCCTTCTGCTGCTACTTTTTCATTTGTGTCCTTTTCTTTTTTAAACAATGGATAGATGGATATTAGATATATAGATATCAGATGCCAATCTGCCATTCCTTTTTCTTTTAATCTATTACTATGATGGGTTCTATGAGCAGATTCACTCACAATGAATCATATGTATATTTATAAAATCAACCTTATTTGACAAGAGCATGATTCCTTTAAGAAAATGCAGAATTCAATTTACTAACATTACACTTAGTATTTTATCTCTTTATTTAATACTACAATTTGTTGAGGAATTTCCTATTGCAGTTGGTTATGGTTCGTACAATGAATTTTATAGTTGACTTTATTTTTGATACAGCCTGGATGAACCTGGAGAGCACCATATTAAGTGAAATAAGCCAGTCACAGGAAACAAGTACCATATGATTTCACTTATATGTGGAATCTAATGAACAAAATAAACTAACAAACAAAATAGAAACAGACTCAGAGACAGAGAACAGACTGACAGCTATCAGAGGGGAGGGGAGGGGAGGGGCTTTGGGGGCTGGGTGAAAAAGATGAAGGGATTAAGCAATAAACAAACAGACTCATAGATACAGACAACAGTATGGTGGTTAACAGAGGAAAAGGAGGTGAGAAGGTATGTGCCGAGCCAGCTCAGCCAGGTTCAGTGAGCCTGAGTGGGGGCTGTGAAGGATTGAGAGAAGACAGACAAGAGAATGAAAGCTTGGTCTGGGTGGGATGCTGTCTTCTCTGATGGAGAGCTAGTGACAGCGCCATGGTCTGAAAGCCGTGTCTTTATTTTATAGCCAGATTCCACGAGGCAAAGTAAGGGCATGGTTACAACATTCTCTTGGGTTTCAAATCTACTCAGTTACATGCTCCTGAACTCTTATCAAGCCCACATCACTCAGACACGTGGGGCCATGTGTTTGGACCATAGGTTCAAGCTTACAACTATGGCTGTTGGCTATAATTGTACTGGGAGGGCTCTGCCCTCCAAGCTGGGACTTGCATGTGCCTTTGCCATGAGAGGACTGTGCACTCTCCTTAGTCTGAGGCTTGAACCTCTCCAAACACTGTAGCTGCTCTCCACAGAGGTAGAAGGGGATAAAAGGGGAATAAATGTGATGGAAGGAGACTTGACTTGGGGTGGTGAACATACAATACAATATACAGATGATCTATTACAGAACTGTACACCTGAAACCTTGGTTGCAGTTGGTTGTGGTTCATACAATAAATTATAATAACTTTATAATTTATACGAATGATATAATTTTATTAGCCAATGTCACCCTAATAAATGCAATAAAAATAAAGTTCACTTTCTTTTCATAAACTCTAGAAGAATTTAAATAACATATTCTTTGTTCTTTAAATTTGTAAGCACTTTCAAAAAATTCTCTGGTCCTGATGTCTTTTGCAGGGTTGTCTTATAAAAGCTTTTTTTCCAAAAGATATTGATGAACTTCAATTTGTGTCAATTTTGGAAATGTGTGTGTGTGTGTGTGTGTGTGTGTGTGTGTGTGTGTGTGTCTGTTTTATAGAAAGGCATCATTTTATCATAATTTTTGGTAAATATTATTAGTAATTTATATATATTTACATATTTAGTATAATTATCTCTATATATATCTTATATGTGTGTGTGTGTGCCTCTGTGTGTGTGTGTGTGTGTGTGTGTGTGTGTGTGTGTGTGTAACTGTTTTATTAACTGTTAGGTCTGACTCTCATTTTCTCTCACAACAGAAACCTGGGAAGGACATTTTAGTAGGTGAGAAATAAAGCCTCTTCTCTCAAGTTTTTACCATCTCCCAAGAGAAACACCATCATCTGTCTTATAGATGGGTCTCCATGCCAACAGTACACACCTCTGTGATGATTTTTCCTAATCATTCGGAAGTAATTTTCCACTTTCAGCTTTAAAAAAAAGAGTAGGGATCCCCCTCCTCATAATCTAGCTGTAAGCGATCTGAGAAGTATTTCACAAAATTCAAAACCCACTGGCTTTATAACAGAAGCATTTCTTAACTACTTGTCTCCATTCTCGTAGCCTAGCTCTGGACGCAGGGAGTACTTTAGCACTAATTTTGGAAAGAACATGTACTTTTTCCATATTATATATAACATTTTGAGAATATTTAATGAATGCTTGGTGAGAATTTTAAAGTAAAGATTTAAAATATTTTTATGCCACTAACTGAGAAAGATTAACCTAATAAACTATACTTACTATTTCAGGCACCCGTGTAGTAAAGCAGTGTTTAAAAATATAAAAGGCACGACAAGCATGACAAAGTGAAACCTGGAGGAACCAAAGCTTCTAAAATAATTCAACCTTCCCTCCAGCAGACCCTCATGCAGCGCACTGATATTTGGTGAGTTGCTAATGAATGGAGACAAGTATGAAATTTAATAATAGCAACAGTGTCCTGAACACTTGCCACATGCCTAGCACGATGCTAAGCATTAATACCCATTAGCTCTTCTCAGGACCGTGGGAGGCAGAGCAGAGGACAGCTGATGATGCATTTACTTCCCAAGACCCAGGAGCCAAGGTGCAGGAGTTCTTCACAGGAGTCACCTCCTTACATTTTTGCAACCATCTTACAGAACAACTATTATTGTCCCCAATTTTGGGTTGAGGTCCCTGAATCTCACATCTCAAGGTCACAGCACTAATAAGTGACAATAAGGTTGTAGTTCATGCGCCCTTTACATTGTGCCAGTGTTTCAAGTTCAACTCAACTTGTTTCTGAGAATGATGACTGACTTGTTATCTCCTTACAACATGCCAGATGCTTTTCTAAGTGCTTTCCATGCACCATCTTCTTCTTGAATCTTCACAACTTTGTAAAATAAGGATGATGATTGCACTCTCCCCACTGACTTAATAGAGAAGGAAAATGAGACTTAGAGAATTTGACCTACCCAAGGAGAATAACAGGGCCAGAATATGCACCCAGACTACTTAATTCTAGTGTTAGGCATTTAATCATTATACAGAAATGCCCACCAAGAAAGATGAATATATTTGGAGATAATGTTTATAAAATCTAAACAAGTATGAATAATTTAGCAATTAGAAGAGAAGACTATGATTTTAAATTCCAGGGTACATAGTTTTCCTTAGAAGTCAATATCTATTCTGATCCCTGCTGAGGAAGGAATACAAGGAAACACAACTGGAGCTGTGACAGGAAAGTTAACCATGAGACAACTGTTAAGCAGTGAAGTCAGAGCAGGTCTCACTTTTCCAAAAGGGGTCAGTCACACTTGACTACAAAGAGTTTAGGGTCCCGTCTTTATGTTCAACACAGTAATTCAGAAGGACAGAGTGAAAATAAGCAAAAACACAGGGGAAATAACTCTCGAAATGAAAGTGTTTCCTTCTAGACTTTTGCGGGGGTAGGAAGATGAAACACACAGAGCAAAGGGAAATCTACTCGTGGAAAAGTAGGAAAGCACTGGTCCCTGGCAACCAGTGTAACCAACCCCCTTTTAAAAAGTCTTCCTCGTCCCCTACTGGTGGGAAAACCATCAGATGACTGACTCTCTGTGAACTCTTTCTACCCAACCTCTGGGCACTAAAGCAAAAGGAGTCCCTGGCACCGCTGACATTTTCAATTTGAGATGGGTATGCAAATCAATCCCTATCTCTTCCCACACATCTATCCAACTGGAATGAGGGGGCTGACGGTGAATGAGGCTGCCCCACAATCCCCAGGTCTCCTGGAAGAGGGGGCTTTATGAAGCACACTGACCTTGTTTCCAGCTGACACTGAGATGAGCAATTGCTTCATTAGAACATGATACTCTGTGGTCCCTGGAATCCTAGTCACCTCAAGTTATTTTCTAGAGGAGATGGAAGGGTCCTATTTTAGATGGCATACAGCTCAGGTTTCCTTGATTTTTCTAAATTTATTCTAATGTTTTAAGTACTTTCTGGCTGGTTTCCAGAGTTTTGGACTATGAGGTGTATCTCGATTAATAGCTTTGTACAAAACATAATGTAAATGCTATTTTTTATTTTTACTTTTATGATTATGCTGAGTTCTCTTGAGGGGTAGTACCAGAGGCCTACAGTGTACCTTTTAAAGCACCAGGCAGAACTGTGAATTCCTACCTTGTGTCATAATGTTCTGATCCTGACTTTTTATTCAAATTCTCTCTCATTCTCTCTGTATTTGTTTTGCCCCCACTAGGTGTCCACTGTGTTAAGTGCCTCTCATTTAAGCAGCACTACAACCCTAGGAGGGAGATACTCTTCGTTGCCAAATATGAGAACGGAGAGATCTGAGTGGAGAGAGGTTAAATGACTTGCACATGGCCAGAGCCATGACTCGGGAATTCTGCTTTGCTATACAAGGCAGTGGTAAAGGCGTAGGCTGCTGTAGCACTCATTGTTCTTTATCTAAAAGTTTGGTACGAGAAAAAGGTTGTCTTCCCCGAGAAATGGATGTTGTGTTCTTCTCACCTAATATTTCCCTTATTCCCTGCGAAGTTTGGCCACCATGTAGCTATGAGGTAGGTTTCTGGGCTCCCTCAGAGGAGACACAATGGCCCTTATTACTGACGTATCCACTTTATCTTCATCCAATTTTCCCCTTTTAAAAATTCTGAATTGAAAAAAGTAAACTTGATTGCTTTGTACTTTTATAAGACACTACAAATCCTCTTTACTCCTGATCTTAGCCAAAGGGTGAGGAGAAATTCCAAAGCCTTTTTATAAATCTGCAGGGCATGAATAAATGAAGAAAGAAAAGCAGTATTCAAGTAATCAAGATGGTACATATAAATGGCTGCCATTTATAATGTTAGATGATTATGAAGTTTGTTTTCTAATAAATGAAACCTTAACAAAATGTTATGCAGCACCACTATTTCTAGAAATCCTTTATATGATGGTTTATCATACAAAGCATATAGGAGTAGGATGCTGAAATAAATGAACTTTGTGGCAGGCAGAGCAGTCTCTGATCTGTTTCTGGTTTATTACCTTCTCAAGAGTTCCCAGAAATAAACATAGACCACAATGAGTTTGTGAAATCTAGTATTATAATATGGCCTACACTAAAACTAAACTTCATATGCCTGAGATTTATACTTTTATCTATAAGATTCTTTGTAACATAACAATATTGTAATAATTGTTGAAAATATCATGTTTTATTATTATTATTATTGATTTCAGAAAGGGAGAGGTAGAAACAGCAATGATGAGAGAGAGTCATCGATTGACTGCCTCCTACACATCCCCTACTGGGGATTGAGCTCGCAATCCAGGAATGTGCCCTTGACGAGTATGGAACCCTAGACCCTTCAGTCTGCAGGCCTATGCTCTATCCACTGAGCCAAACTGGCTAGGGCCCACATATTCTGATTTTACACAGTTTGCAAATATATTATCTTCCCTTACCGCCTACTTGGTAGATGCCTATTACAAGGATACCACATGGTGAGTGTTATTTGCTGGCCCTGTTGGCATTTTGGGATTAAGAATCTTTACACCTCAGCCCTGCCATCACCGACGACGACTGGCTGAGCATCTAAAAGCCACTGAGCAGAACTGAAGATTGCAGCCAGCCTTTCTCACTTTGTCAGATGTTTAGAATACAATGATGGTTTGTAGAATATTTTTTTAGAAATAACTTGGTCAGGTTTATGTCCATTAACGTGTGTCCTCTGGGCATTTTACACTAACCCTCATGGTTGTTACACCCCTGTTTGCGTGGCTGACATCCTGAGAGAAAAAGGTATTTTAATTAAAAGTGAGCTAAAATAGCAAAGTGAAAATAAGAAAAATAAACACTGAAGCCACAGGGTGCTAAACACAGATCAGCACTGCTCTATATGCAGCTGGAGTCAGCTAGGGAGGCAAATGAATCCTGACAAGGCAATGAATGCATCAGGGAACAGGAGGGCCAATGAAAGAAAAGGCCCAGCAGGACCTAGGACCTCACTTCAGCTCTTTTCATTGGTAAGGCAACAACAGGGTGCTCACTCGCTAAAACCCCACCTGTTTATAAAGTGACACATGTAATATGGAATGTTATTGGTGGCTCTAGAGGCCATAAACTTGGTTGTGCAAAAGCCATTAGCTTTAGAGATACTATTAAACATAGAGTGTTTCCAGATTGACAGAAAGAGAAAGTTAACCATTTTCCTTCCTACAAAGCTTACTTGAGCATCTGCTACACGCTAAGTGTTGTTCTAGGCTCTGGGGATATAATGGGAAACAACACAGACCAAATGGCTTTTATGGAGTTCATATTCTAGTTGGAGGCATATAGACATGAAAATACAGAAGCAAATCATAAGATACTAGTAGCCCTGCGCACGAATCTGTGTGCCAGTAGCTGGCTGCCGTCCGCCCTCCAGTAGCTCCCTTTGTCCCCCCCCCTCGATTCCCCACAAAGCTTGCTGCCCTGCCCCCTCCTATAGCTCTCTGCCACCCACTTGTAGCTCGCTGCCCCACCCTCCTGCTGATCCGTGATCAGGTTGTTATGTGGTCAGTTGTTATGCTTCATGGCATAACAACCATTTGCATTTTACATCTTTATTATATAGGATATTAGAGAGTGATGAATATGATAGAGAATATTATAGCAGCAGAGTTTGCACCGGTGGGAGTCAGGAATAGAACCAATAGTTCTCAAACTGTTGGCCAGAAAAATGCTACACTGAGGTGAAAATAAACTAACAAGCAAAGTAAAAACAAACTCATAGTTGGCAGAGGGGAGGGAAGGGGGCACTGAGAGAAAAAGGTGAAGGGATCAAGCAAAAACACACACACACACACACAAAAACAAAAACAAAAACAAAAAACCTCATAGACAGACAACATTGCTATATGGAGGTGGGGAGAGGCAAAAGAGGGTAAAGGGGAAATAAACTGTGGAAAGAAACCTGATTTTGGTGGTGAGCATACCATACAATATACAGATGATATACTACAGAACTGTACACCTAAAACATATATATATATATATATATATATATATATATATATATATATATATAATTTTATTCACAATAAATTCAATAACAACAAAAAAAGACTTGAAGGAAGCAAACCACAAGGATAGAGGGTGGAAAGCAAACCTTTGCTTCATTTGGATGCATGTGTGCTGGGCACAGGGGAGGAAGCATTTTCTATGCTCTAAGACTGTGCCTCTCAAGTAGCAGCACTGAGGTGACCAAACAGTAGAAGCGAAATCAAAGCCAATCATTAGGAGAAAAAGAACATATTGCTATGTAAAAAATGCAGAAAAGTAAAGGATCACAACAAAGAGGTTTTTAAAGACAAAACTGGAGACATTGAAAAGAAAATCATACTTGACAGCATAACTCTAGGCCACTCATGCTGACACTGGCATGCTTGATTTATTCTGGCATGAAAAGTTGGAGAAGTTTTTTCTGCTGGGAGAGTCAGGACAGGGTGATGATCATGTTCATGAGAATTCAAGGATACTGCTAATCACTCAGACATCATGGACACATATGGGCTGCTCCCCATCTCAGAAGTAATATACAAAGCATGTGAATTTTCTGGAGATCTAAACCATGCTACATGGGTGAGAAAAGTCCATGAAAAGAGAGGGAGGATTATGAATATCAGAATTGCAAGCTGGTCGCTTAAAAACAAAACACTAAGTGCAGCCTTGACTGAAGACAATGGGGGGAAGAGAAAGCATGTGAACCCTATATGCCCATATTCAAATAAGATGATGGCTGTGTCCTCTGTGGTCATGAGGAAAGTGCTTAACATCAGTTATTTCACTCACTTAATTTGTTATTAACAACCATATATGGTCCCTAACATGGTGCCTGTCCACACATCATTTGATGAGACTACTTAATGGCTCAATATCTTTTATAATAGAAAAAGACATTCATTGAAGAAAGTCTTAATATATGTGTGCATTTACACTGAGTGGCCAGATTATTTATGATCTCTGAATGCATAATAATCTGGCCACGCAGTATATATATGTGTGTGTGTGTACACACACGCACACACACACACACTGCACTAGGCCATATATATATGAATTCATGCATGGCGGTGTCTGGCCAGCCTGACCAGGGGGAGGGGACATGGTCGATTGGCTGGCCTGCCTGCATGTAGAATTACTGGTCAAGGGGACAATTTGCATATTAGCATTTTGTTATATAGGATATACACTGAGTGGTCAGATTATTATGCATTCATAGATCATAATAATCTGGCCACTCAATGTATTATTTATTATTACAGTTTTTAATTTTTTTTAAAAAAAATAGAATACTATAATGCATACTTCATATGAGCCATGTTACAATTTCTGGTAATTTTCGAGCCATTGATATGCATGATTCATTGAAATGTCTCTCAAAATAAATAACTTCATTTATCACATGAACTTTAAGAAAATAAACAGAAAAAAAACTTCGAAAGTTTGTTTTGGAGGAGTTTCATGCTGCTGACTTCAAAGCACCTCAACCTCCAGTGACGCTCTTGAATACAAGCTGCAGATATGAATGTGAATGACACTGATTGTTCTACACAGAATTTCCTGTTATGAAAATATTCACACAGTCATTTTCAGAGTTCACCTGCAATGTCAAAGGTCAACTACAGCTATCACTCATGAACATATTCCCACAATACTAAATATACATCATTAAACTATGCTTTAAAGACTTTTCATTATTTTCATTAAAGTGAAAATAAACTTTTCCTAGAATTATACCGGATATTGTGAAAAGTTGCTTACAGCGCTCACAAAAAGTTTTTGCCTATTCTTGTCTTTTGGAATGATGTCCTTATGGATCAGTAACATTCTTTAAGGGCTGAGTACATGCCCAAAATTTTCGTTTTTCTATTCAAAACACCTGGGAATAATTTACATAAAAGTGAAGGAACATGCCAACTTTTAAAAATATCAGTTTCTTGGCATATACTAGTAGTCTAACACTGTAGATTACTGCTGTAATTTTAAGTCCTTCATAGCATCAAAGTTAAAGGAATGACATGCTTTTTGTAAGTTTCCAAAGCACAGGTCAGCCCTTATTTGCAGACAATGTTTCTTTAAATATTTAGTTTAGGATATGACACCAGACACCTTGGCAGTGAATACTCTGAAGAAATGTAAAGCTTAATAAATCCATGAAAATGATTTGGTTTATGGGTGACTCCATGTTTTTAAACATAGTATAATATATAAAGTCTAAAGGAAATAGAGATTTTAAAAACTATTCCTAGTGATAAATGTTGAGGTAACTTTGATTCTCTTAAAACACATTTTGTATGATACTCTATGAAATACCCATCTTAGGTCCCATAGATGTACAATATAAGAAAAACATACTACCCTGAAGAATATGAAGAACTGGGTAGCCCTAGCTGGTTTGGCTCAGTGGATAGGGCATCATCCTGTCGACTGAAGGGTGCTAGGTTCAATTCTGGTCAAGGGCATATACCTTGGTTGCAAGCTCAATCACTGGCCCTGGTCAGGGCACATGCAGGTGGCAACTAATAGATGTCTCACCTAGATGTTTCTATCTTTTTGTCTCTCCCCCTCCCTTCCACTTTCTTTTAAAAAAAAAAAAAACAATGGAAAAATATTCTCTGGTGAGTATGAACAACAACAAAAAGAATTGGATAGAATAAGACAGATAAAATTGATTGATTGATTCATTCATTCATTCAAAAGTACATATTGAGTCCTATTCTGGGTTAGATACTCTTTTGATATCAGAATAAGTTGTTCTGGTTCTTGTTCCCTAGTACTTTTAATATGTACTAGGGAGGAGAGGTAGGTAAACAGCTCATTACCTGTCTCTCCCAATAAGGATGACAATAAAGCTCAGAGGATGAGCCAAAACAATTATCCAGTCCTCAGATCTAGGGCCTGGAGTAGGTGGGTATCATTGTAGAAGAAGAATTACCAAAGGAGACAGATGGTGAGTCTAGTGAGAGAAGGGCGATCCCAGCAGATGAAGCCAACTGAGCAAAGGTAGGAAAAATAAGCAGGAAACAGAACAGTAAGTTCATTGTTCCTAGAGAGAGCTTTATAGGACACTGCAAACAGAGAGAGAGGGCACTGGTGACAGAGGAGTCAAAAGGCCAGCTAAAGGGTTTGTATTTTATCTTGAGGGCTGTGGGAAGATGTTGAAATATTTTAATCAAATATTATGAAAAACATAGCAGTGTAAAGAAGATACTATGAACCTCATTTTCAAACTAAGTTTTGAAATTTCCAGTTGTCTTCTTTTTAGACCCCATAGAATTGTGCTCCCCTACCTCCTTTGCTTTGAAAACTGAAATATGATTCCTTTTTTCTGGGTGGAAGCATTTATTTGCTACTGCTTGGATCTCTAACCACCTCATCTGTCGTGGGAATTGTGGATGTCTGTGGTGGATATGAAGGTGTTTGCTCTAAGCAATCACAGGAGACTGATGGCCTGAAGGGTCACAGGATTCACAGTGGGACTGTCTGTTACTGCACTATAACTTTGCTGACCCTTCCCAAGTAATGGGAATATTCTTATCATCAATAAGCAATTGCCGCTGATTTGCGATTAGTTAAATGAAAACAAGTTATATTTCATCTTAAAATGGCCCACCTGTCAAAAGTAACTTTCTTCCATTGCTATATCCAATCACTTCTCCCAAATTTTGGAAGTGGCAGTTAATAGAGGGTTTGCTTATCTATTTACTTATAATTAATTTTTGTTTGGAAAATTGAAAAATGCAGAGTAAAATGAAGAGGGTGTGCATTTCCTTTCATAACTTTCACCTAGCAGCAGTACCTTGGTAAAAGGTAGTATTAAATTTATAAGGATAATTTAAATCCTACGAGTGAATATTGCACATATTTGCATGCACTTTGTTCTTTGTACTTTCTGACTGCTGCTTATGTCTACCTCATATGTCAAGAAATGTTTTAAAATGTTGGAGAATACAGAGGAAGCCAGATTCTTCTTTCTCAGAGATGCATCTAAACTTAAAAAAATGGGAAAATTCCCTGCTAGGCCATTTTTTGGACACTGTTAAACCTTCTGTACCAGCTGGATATATTATTCATATCATAAAAGCGAAATTGCTTATCCTTATGCTTATAAACTCAGATAACTCATCACCTGTAGGATGTTATATGGATTTGGACTCAGGAGAAGAATATACTATGTCCATACATTATACAAATGAGATATGTTTAAAAACATAGCTGGGAAGGAAACACTTCCTGAAAGGAAATGTGGTAAATTTGCCTGTAAAATCAGAAGGCCTTGGCTAATCCTTTGAGAGTTGGCCAAGATGATTCCTTGGGGAAGGAACCTAACCCTTTCAAATTGCATGAAAATTAGAAGTTAAAGGAAGATGTTATGGATGGAAAATCATTTCTAAATAAACCACTGGGATTGAAAGCAATAGGATAATGGCTTTTAAAAAAAATATTATTATTATTTTTTTTACTTTTCTGTGTCACTCATAATTATTTTAAATGTATGCACTTTGAAATAAAATATACTCATCTATTCCTCTTTTAGAAAAATCCCTTAGATGTTTTTTTTTTCTTTTTAAATAAAAAACAGTAATACTTTAAACAAAGCAGAACCTTAACACAAAGCTGATGTTGGTGGCCAAGAAAAGCATGTTATCTTATATTTTCTGTGTATTAAACACACAGAGAGAGAAAAATAAAGAGAGAGAAGAGAGAGAAAGGAGAGAGAGAGTGTGTGTGTGTGTGTTTTCCCTCTCTCCCATGGTAACTATATCTCCTTAGAGCTAAATCCTCAAGACATCAGAGCACGTTATTGCCTTCGCTATTTGGTTAAATTAGAGATAGGGATTAGTCCAGAGGCTCTTTCTCATTTCCTTTACAGTGGTGTTCAGCTATTGAGAAATATTAAACTGCACGTAATTTAGTTGCCCAATTCAGGAAAAGGAGTTGTCTGTTTTATGAATCTAAACTGTGTTGCCAGAGGGGCTCCAGGCGGGCATGGTCCACTCTGCCCAGAGGGCTCAGTTCACGAGGAAGTGGCTGGTGGGGTAGTAACCAGCGTCAGCCTTGCTGCAGCTAATGATGTCCACAGGCCTGAGGACAGAGAGGAAGGTTCCCCAGGATGCTCTCAGCAGAGAGCCCACAGGAAGCTCAGAGTCAAAGCAGGTGGAACAGAAAGAGATTTCACACCATTTCCATTCCGAGGCTGGAGCAGCATACCTTTCCAATAAGAATGCAACCCTCTGCAGCCGAAGTAGCTAATGAGAAGATACCCTGACACATGCACTTCACTGAGACTGAGAGACATCATCAGGGTGCAGAGGACCCCTCCAGGCCGTGAGGGAGTTCGAATGAGTGACGCGTACTGAGGATGCACTGTGTACCAGGCATGTCTGTTAGTGTTTTTTGGACACTCATTTGCTCAAACTTCACAACAACGGCTCTCAGACGTCACTACTGTTATGACTTGCCCCATTGTACAGATGCAGGCATGGAGGAGTAGAAAAGTGAAGGAACTTGCCAAAGGTAATACAGCTAATACAGAGGAGAGCCAGATATCAGCTAAGGGCCTGCCTCCAGAACCCACACTCAGCCACCAGGCTATACCAGCTCTCACAGAGAGGCACAAACAAAGCTGATAACTCCAAGTCTTTGCTTCCAAGAGGAGATGCAAGTTATAGATCACATGAAAAGATAATGAACGTGAGAAGACAAAATGATAGTAGCCAAGTCAGTGCCAGGAAATGTATAGTTGTTGAAACAGGTCCAAACGAAAATAGATTCTAAGAAGGAAAATAACTTAAAAAGTGGGTCCATGAATTGGATGTGAATAAGTAGGGACAATGTAGTGTAGAGAGAGAGGACATGCATGAGCCAGCCTCACAGAGGCCTGGGTTCAAATCCCAGCTCTGCCACTTACAAGCTGTGAGCATGGTAAATGACTTAATTCTTTGTGCATTGGTTCCCCTATTTCAAAGGTTTTACTCTCATGTAGAATTTGTTAAGTAGAGGTCTTAGCATAATGCCTGACACAAAGTAAACACTTAATATTTTATTATTATCCAACTGGGGGCTGATGGGAAGATGATTTCAGATGAGGGAAAAGGCATGTGAAGTAAATTTATAGAAGCCAGAAACACACCTCAGTCTGCTTACTTTAAACTGACTAGGTAGGTTATATGTCTGATCTGAGCTGAGAGGTTAGAGAGAAACTCCCCTCAATGGTCACTAAGGGGTCTCAAATATCTGAAAAATTGCATGTGGTCATTTTGATCAATAAGTATTATGAGTTTTGTGCAAAGATGCGAGTATAGGGACAGAGTTGGAGACACCTGAATAAGGAAAGCCCATTCTATATTTGGTAATACAGACTTGCCTGAAGGACACTCAGGAGCTACAACTTGCGATGACTGACTGGAAGAGCAGAAAAGAGGAATTAATTCAGTAATCAAAGAAAGACTTGTCAGATGCCAAGTAGGCGTCGGCTCTCAGCTTGGTTTCAAGGTATACAATGACTGAGGTAGAGATGACAAGGAGCCCCCAGGAAGCTCAGTCCTGTGATGGAGATAGATAAGAACACAGCATGTGCAATCCTCTTAGAGAAGTGGTATCGAAAAACCAAAACAAAAAGCAATGCACAAGCTTCAGGGGAAGCACCGAGACTTAGGATACAACACAGGGGTGAGGAACACATCCAAGAAGAGACAATTCTCCAGAGGGGTCTTGGAGGAAGAGGATGGGGAGAGAGGGGAGCTACAGGGAGGAGGCATCTGATCAGAAGAAACAGCGTGGGCAAAGCCTGACAAATGGAACAAGATAAAATATTTAAGGAGTTCTAAAACCCTACCCATGAGCAGGGTGCAGTGGGGTGTGGCACGGGAGGTTGAAAAATAATGTGCTAAAGACCCCAGAGACCCACAGAAGAATGTGTGGGCAGGGATAGGCTTGGCTTTCCCCTTTGGAGAGGCCCCTATGGAAGGAGAGGGAAGGAGAATGAGGTAGATGGTGAGACTGGAGGCCTATCAACTATTGTTATTTCACAGAGCTCAGGGGAGAAATAGTTCCAATGTCATTGGATGACAAGAGGAAGGACTCAATGAGCTCTGGCATAAGTGTAATGAGCAAAGGTAAAGCTCCAGACTCTCCGTGGCTTCAAGCACAAATGGCAAAGTGATCTGGCAGGTGAAGGCCCCAGACAGACGCTCGGGGTGATTATAGTTGCAGAATGCCCAGGCGCAGTTGTCCCTCCCCATTGTTTTCTCTCCCTTATCCTCTGCCACATTATCCCTTTTCAACCCACTGGGATGCCTCCCCTTCTCTCATAATTGGGAATGGATGTGGAGTGCGTGAATATTGGGGAGACAGCGAGGACAGCAGAGGGCAATGAAGAGAGAGAAGGAGATGAAGAACAAAATGTAGGGAAAAAAATTGAAGAACAAAATGTAGAAAAAAGAAGACAGGCAGTACTTCTGCTAGTGCCACTGGTAAAATAAAATGTAAAAATGAAATGTTACATATAAATGCAAATACATGCCTAAATGTGTATGAATTAAACTCTCTCAGCCAGAAGAATCTTCTCTACCACATTAAGAAACGGAAGTGTTAGAGGCTTGGATGGGGGACAATTGGTTTTCCCCTTTGAATGATGGGTCATGTTTTGATTTTTAGAGGAACATAGATAAGGAGTACATTCTTGGTTTTTTAAATGCAGTGGCTACCCATCATTTTCAGGATAATGTAAGGGTCCTAGCATGGCTGACAAGGCCTAGATGGGCTGGCCCTGCCCACCTCTCTGGCCTCGTCTCCCATCTCTGTGCCAGTCTACACCCTGGTTCTTTATAGCTTCTTTTACATTTACCACTCATCACTCATGTATTCACTACTCAAGGTTCTCTCTCTAATCTTTCCTTTCTTCTCCTGGTTAATTCTTATTGATCTTTCAAGTCACAGTTTGAACACCGATTTCATAGGGAAGCCATTTCTGATTTCCCAAATCGGGTCAAATACCCCCTTACAGATTATTTAAAGGCTTGTGCTTCTCTTGAATAGCATCTGCCCAGTTATAGTTCCGTGTGTGTGTGTGAGAGAGAGAGAGATAATTTGATAAATGCTTCTCTGATTGTAAATCCATGTAGTCAGGAACCGTGTTTGATTTTACCTACCATTTAGCCTTCAATGTCTACAAATGTGTGATAAGCAGATATAAGTGTGTGTGGTCTTGGTATTATGATGTCAGAGTGCAGAAAAGGTTTGAGGGAGCTAAACCTGAAAAGAGGTGTCAAAGATTGACTTAATCTGCTGCCTATCTTAAATATTATTTTCACAATATATTTCTTATTTTTGGACTAAATGGGAAATATGACTTTTAACAATTGTATTTAGTTGTATGTGTTTTTTATTTTTTATTTTTTTAGTTTTTACTGATTATTTCTTTTTTTAAATTTCTTTATTGATTAAGGTATTATACATGTGTTCTTTTTTTATGGGATCCTAGACTACAAAAAAGACCCTGCTGGGTAGTATACTTTTTAGAGCTCAAAGAGAAGTGAGGGTTCTTGATTCTTATAACTTTTACATTACTAGTTTTCTATATTAGTTTTCAACCTAACACAAAATTAATGCAGCTATTTTATGCAAGATCTTACCATTAGTTTCTCTAGAACATTCATTGAAAATATGTCTCATTATTGGAAAGCCATTCTTTAGTGTGTTTCCAACCATCCAGCCACCTCAAAAAAGACAACATCTGAAGCCAAAGCCCTGCTTTCCTTTGTGATTACCAGTAAATCAAGGACAACCAGTAAATCAAAACACAGTCAATGTCAATTGCTGAAGGTGGGTCCTACAAATTACTCTTTGTCTTTAAGCTACTTGCAGAAAATGTCCAACATGCAGTTCTTGGATATTTTTCCAGGAAGTGCAAAGGTTTATAGGTAAAATTCAAATTAGTCAATTTTCTTACTGCAAATATAGTTCTCATGTAGAAGGTATGCTTGTTAAGAAAAAGGTTAAGCCAATAAACAAATATCTGAGACCTTACATTACCTATAATCCAAATAACTATGAACAATATAAAGCTGACTATGAATCATTATTTACAGAAAAGTATCTGAGACACAGACACTATTTTAAAGTCATAATTTTGCAGGGTAAAAATGATTTTTTGGGGGATGGTAATACTTACTTTTTATAAGACTTTAAGAAAAATTCAGCTTTTATTTATATATTTCAACTTCAGTCAGAATAAATGGAACAACTCTACTGAGAGTGAACAATGGTGAATGGTAAGAAATGATTTTTTGGGGGGATGGTAATACTTACTTTTTATAAGACTTTAAGAAAAATTCAGCTTTTATTTATATATTTCAACTTCAGTCAGAATAAATGGAACAACTCTACTGAGAGTGAATAATGGTGAATGGTAAGAGTGTTCTCACTGTTGGAATGGGAGATTACAAATAAGCAAAGGGAAGAAGCTGGAAGGATCGATGTCAGCAATTTTCAATGAGTGCACCACAAGAATTTTTAAAACATGCAGTATCTGACTTTTAGTCAGGGGCACTGACTTCTTTGCCCTTAGATTGTCAGATTAAAAAAAAAAAAAAAAGACAAAAGCCAACACAACAATAGCCATCTGGTGTGAATGAATCACAGTTATACCTACTTTTTTGTCAGATCAGCAAAAAATATATATATTTTGACGTGTCGCAGGAATTTAGTAATTAGTTTATGTGAGCCATGAGATGAAAAAAAGATTGAAAACTACTGATATATGTTGTAATGAATTAAAGTTGAAAGCTTTAGTATAAATTCATGCTTTTAAAAATATTTGTCTAACTATATATACAAATGTATAGACATATTTGTAGATATGCATATATATACAGGTAAGTATGCACACATGTGTTTCTTTGCTCTGCCACCCAAGCAGGCCTAGAAAAAATGACATCCAATAGCGTGAACATACCTACTGCCTACATCTTGTTTTTTGATTTTTTTTAATGTATTTTATTGATTTTTTTTTTTTTTACAGAGAGGTAGGGAGAGGGATAGAGAGCTAGAAATGTCGATGAGAGAGAAACATCGACCAGACTCCTCCTGCACACCCCTACCGAGAATGTGCCTGCAACCAATGTACATGCCCTTGACCGGAATCGAACCTGGGACCCTTCAATCTGCAAACCAACGCTCTATCCACTGAGCCAAACTAGTTTCAGCCACATCTTGGTTTTTAATTCAATTCTCCCATGAAGGGAAACAGGAATACTTGGAGAAATGGCTGAATCTAGAAATGGGGAAGGAAAAGTGCATAAGATGAGCCTGTATATTGTAATGGTAGAAAGTAAGGAAGTGCTGAAAAAATCCCACAATGAGAGGGATATGTTAAAGGGACACACAGGCCAACTGAAAGAATTCCCAATAACCAAAGCTGAAACAAGTTGAGCAGCAACATAGTATTGAATTATGACCTAAAACACCAAGTACATATTTATGGGTCCATATTGACATATGTAAAAGAGAGCATAAATCATTAAATAAATGTAGAATGGACAGATCATTTTTGGAGAAGAATTAAAAATATTTTATGGAGACACTCTCTCTTCAAGGAGGTTGTGCATAACTCCCTCCTGCTTATAGTGACTTCTTTCCAAAGAGTAGAGTATGAAAATAAGGGAAAAGAATGAGTTTACAGTGGAAAACAAGATATATAGATATGTAGATACATGGATATACACTAGCCTGCGTACATACTTATATCTATAAATACATCTGTATGTAACTTGATGGTCAGAGTTAAATGAATAACCATAAGTCATTTTGACAGTGTGATAAAATTGGCATTTTCACCCTATGAAATCTTCTTCCTCAAAACACAAGATCCCATCCTAATCATGAGGAAATGCATCAGAAAATCCCAATTGAGGGAAATTCTACAAAATATCTGAGCAGCACTCCTCAAAACTGTCAAAGGAATCAAAACAAAGATAATATGAGAAACCGTCACATCTATGAGGAGTCTGGGGAAATATGACAACTAAATGTAATGTGTTTTTCTGAATGGGATCCTAAAACAGAAAAAGGACATTGGATAAAACTAAGTAAGTAAAGCCCAAGCAGTGTGGTTCAGTTATTGAGTGTCAATCCATGAACCAAGAAATCTTGGTTCAACTCCCTGGTTAGGGCACATCTCTGGGTTGTGGGTTTGATTTCCCATAGGGGGCACACAGGAGGCATCCAATTGATGTTTCTCTCTCATCAATGTTTCTATTTATCTATCCCTCTCCTTTCCTCTCTTTTTAAAAATCAATAAAAACATTTAAAAAAACTAAGCAAATACAAACAACATATGTATTTTAGTTAATAAAACTATATTAACATTGTTTCATTCATTGTGACAAAAGTACTATACTCATATAAGGTATTAATAATAGAATAAAGTAGGTATGAGCTTTGTCTACTAACTCTGCAAATTTTCTGTAAATATAAAACTTTTTAAATACAAAAAGTTTATTTTTTTAAAAACTTTAAAGTCTTTAAATTTAATTTAAAGTGGTAGAATTAAATAGCAAGCCAATACTTAATTCTTTTAAGCAAAAAGACATTGTATTCTTCATATATTAACCTCTAAGACCAATTGCCTTCTCTCTAACTTTTTAGAAAATTTTAGATCATGTTAAACATCATAAATTAAAACCAGGTTAGAATGTTATGGAATTGATAAACATATCAATATGCAGTACCTATATGAATGTATTTTTCAAAAGACTACTTTTTAAATAGTCAAGGTTGGTTTACTGTTCTAAGACACTAAAAATCATAGGGCAAGCTAGGGAAGAATTATAAAGTTTAATCCAGCCAGTACAAAGAAAAATTTCAGCAAATCATTTATTCATGATTTTGATCCCACTAAACAATGCAATGCACATATGTCCATCCCTACTTCTCCACCTGGCCCATGCAGGTTATGTCACTGAAATGCTTCTTCTGACCATGAGAATAGCCACACCATTCTGGGATGAAATGTCTCACTGCAGGTGAATCCACTAATTCTAATTCATATTTCCAGCCAGAAGGAACCAGCCTGAAAGTGTCTCATGCACAGAAGATATCAGAAAACGCTTCCTTCCTTTCAGATTCACTTTACTAGCTTGAGACACCTTCAGGCATATTACCTATTACATCACAAATGTCAGTATCATTCACATACCATCTTCACAACTGTTTCCATATACAAGTACTACCTGTAGTATTTAGCATGTTTGTTATGTTTTTCAAAATCTTTAATAAACTCCCTTTTGTCTCTTAGAAAAAGCATCAGCCTGATCCAAGCAGCAGCCTTCATTTCCTGAATCATTTCTTTCTTTAATAACTGCAGTGATCCAAGCACTTTATAGATGACAAGGCGCTGGTTTCTTCCAACCTATCCCTCTCCTCTTTGTCCTCTCCAGCATGTCTGCCGCCCAGAAGTGAGCACAATCCAGCTGAGATCTGGGTGATGCAGGGTCAAGTGCACTCATTACCCTTTTATTTTGGGTCATTCTAGTTCTATTAATGTACTCTAAGCTGCTATGTGAAATCTCCAAAATAGGTACCATAGTTTACGTTCAAAACTGGATGGTAGATACAAATACCACATTATCTGTGATTACTGTGAATGAGGTTAGCACATTATTATTTGGTTGTGAAAATCAGACTTGGCTGCCTGGAGGCTGCAAGTATGCATGAATCACAGCCCTCCTAGGATGACACAGTCAGTGGTGCCCTCAGATGACACGCCTCCCATCATTCCCTTATTCTTAAAAACAAACAAAACCACCTTCTTCCTTTTGTTCTAACTGCACAGATATAAAATCAGACCTGAACATGCTGATGGCTAGAGAATGCTCTTTAATCTTAGTGTTTAAACTCTTGGTAGTTTCTGTATATTTAAAGTATATGTATTCCCATGAGAAGTTTTATTCCATAACAAATAGTGACATCATACAAACTTAAGCAATTAATAATTCAAGAACTCTTTAAGAGACGGGTGCCAAAGATATACTCTCCTAATCTTTGTAAAAATATGTAACATAGCATAAAATTTTATTTGTAAATTGTGAAAACTGTTTTGTAACAAAATGACTTTAATGCAGGTGATAGATTTACTTAAAATGCACTTAACATCCTATTTGTGCTCCATCAATGCTACTGACCAAGATGAAGTTATTTTAAACATTAATGCTCTCAGGAATATACAGCGATGATAAATATGTCAAAAAATGACAAACCTCCAAGAAAAATAAATAATGCAATGCCAGCCAAATTTCTATATAAAATAAGCTACTCAGTGACATTGGTATCTTTAAGTGAGAAAGATGAATAATATTAATCTTAGGAAGTTTCTTTATGGTGGACTTAGATTAAGTGATACAATTAACAGCTATAGAATCTGTAGATCAGAATCAGAGAAGAAAAACATTAATTAATAATTAGTCAAGATTACATTTGAATAAATTAGCAAAAGGAAAAAAAATCTATAAAAATATCAAAATTTTAGGTCCTTACAAGAGAAGAGGTACTGTTTGTTTTATGGACTATTTTATACAAATATCCAATAAATAAGTACTCATTTTCACTCCTCCTATACACCATAGCATATACAAAACAACAATCTGCTCCCCTCTCTGAAGTACTTTGATTTGATTTTTTTTTTAAAGGAAACCACAGGAATGAAGGGGATTCTTTTCCATGCTAAACAAAGGTTCCTAAACACATCATTTCATTCATGCAGAGAACAATGGGAAAGGCAGGAGGGACCTCAATTTAAGAACAATAGACAGAAGACCGATGTACTGGTTGCCTCCTAAACGGCGTACTCAGCAGTTTTGGAGCACTTAGCAGTGATGAATAGGCATGAAGAATCAGGTACTGAGAAGCCATTTCCTTGGAAATGAATTCTTTATTTTTCCTTTTATCTTCTGCCTGTCTTGGAAGCTCTGAAGTAACCAAGGATACAGAGGAGTGGGGAAAGCATGCAACTGAGATTACCCAAAGGAGATGCTCATGATGAGGCTGAATAAAAATAGATGCTGGGGAGAGAAAGAGGGGAAATGACCTTAATCTTCAAAATTCTTTTGACGTGTTTTTGCATTCAGAATCATGGATTTTCTCAAGGTAAAAGTACGAATGGACTCATCTGTCAATTAAATATATTTTACTCATAGACAGGTGAATATTTGACTATTATTAGAATCAAATTCTAATATTAAAACAAAATTCTTATTTTCAGTATGTAATAGCCAATTCACCTAGCTGGAAAAAATAAAGGAGAAGTGATAGCAAAATAAATGAAGGGAGTCTTTATATACTATACTATAGAATTCCATTATTTTTGGTTTTGTGTAGTATTTTTTAAAACTATCAAAGGAATTGTTTTTTGGGGGAAATCCATAACAGTCATATCTCACAGTCTTGGGAAAAAAAATACACAACTTTTGACCTGGCCTCCTATGTAAGGAACTTCATAATTTCCAAAAGCCTTGGCACTTGTCCGCATCCTCTTTCCAGGCTGCTTGTCATTTCATAATCGCTTTCATGGCTACCATTTTCCTTTTTATCTGAATTTGTACTCGAAATATTTCAAGCACAGGAAAGCAACCTGGTGAATCAACAAGAATTGACAGATGCCATTGGATGCAGCCCTGCTCTGAACTTTGACTTTAACATCCACTCTTACACAACAAAAGTCTATATACAGGCTCAACATTTACCTCTAAGAATTAGATATCCTTCAGGGTCACACAAGGATGTATCACTCTGCTACTGTTGCCATCACAAATGGAGCAGGACTCTGGAGTCACAGGTCAAGTGCTATGATGGGCTATGGAAAGACTCAGAATATGTGACAGCACTTTTTTACTTCAATATGGTAAATTAGAAAGATGTAACATTTTAAATAAGGAAGATTTTATTCAAATTATTGTTTTATAAAAACCTCAATAATTTTAATTGTGTTTAATGAGATTTTAATGAAATTTGAGATTTGGGTTTTCTTTTTATTATGAATTAACAATAGTATTTACAATTTTTAAAAATATGTTTTTATTGATTCTAGAGAGAGAGGAAAAGAGAGGGGGGAGGGAAGAAGGGAGGAAGGGAGATATATATATATATATATATATATATATATATATATATATATATAGAGAGAGAGAGAGAGAGAGAGAGAGAGAGAGAGAGAGAGAGAAGAGAGAGATAGAGAGAGAGAGACGAATATTGATATGAGAGAAAAGCATCAATTAGCTGCCTCCTGCATGCTCCCTACTGGGGATCAAACCTGCTACCAAGGCATGCGATATGCCCTGACTAGAAATTAAACCTGAGACCTTTTGGGGAATAGGACAATGCTCAATCCATTGAGCCACACAGGTCAGGGCAGTATTTATGATTTTCAAAGTTCTTTCAAACACACTACAATCTTCACAGAAATTTGGGGGGAAGAAAAAAATAGGAGGCAGAACTATAACGCATCTTAAGTATATCAGAGGCTATTTTTTAAAATAAATCTTTATTGTTCAGATTATTACAATTGTTCCTCTCCCCCTCCCCCCCATAGCTCCCATTCACCTGGTTCCCATCCCACCCTCTGCCTTTACACTCCCCCCCCCCCACTGTCCTCATCCATAGGTGTATGATTTTTGTTCAGTCTCTTCCCGGAAGCCCCACACCCCTTTCCCCCTGAGAACTGTCAGTTCACTCCCTTTCTACGTCAGGGGCTATTATTTTTATATATCATTTTTCTTTAGGCTCAACTTTAGGACAAATTTCCTTCCAATCTCACAATTAGAAGTAGGCGAGCTTCCCCTGAGCCATTGAGTTTTTCATATCTAATGGACACTGAGGTTGTACATTAGCTACCTGATTTATACATGGCTCCTTGGAAACTTAGTAAGACCTTAGCATGGACTTAGAAGAGTGATGGCCCTCTGTCTCCCTTGACAACATTGATTTAAACTTTCCAACTTTATAACCAGTTTTGAGTCCCCAGACTCAGCCTTTGATATGTGATCATTTCAGGGAGGCCGGGTTCATTGATCTCTCTTGCTAACACAAGAAGACTCTTTTTTTATTTATTTGCATACCACCAACACCACCAAGTCACTTCAAGCCTTCCTGAGACTTAAAGTAAGACCCACATGCATTGGTGATCTTTTATTTTTTCCTCCTGCCTGGGGAAGAGGTCTGTTTATGGACTGAGTATGCAGTGTTCTCAGCCTCTCTTAGGCTTCTCTTCTTCCTTTCCTCTCTTCTACTCTCTCTTCCTTATCTCCCTCACTCTGGTTGTCTCTGGCTCTGGAGGACCACATTTCCCCTTCCTGAAACATAGTGGCTTTCACTCTCAGATCACATGAACACCTACCTGCAAACAAATTCTCAAGGGACTCTTCCTACCCCAAGAGCTTCTTTAATATATCTCTTCTGAGAAAGATATTTCTCTTCCCAGAGAAGATTCTGGTGCTATTTGTTAAGATAATACATTTTTTTTCCATTTTATTACATCTGCGTGTGAGTATTAGCATCAGACCTTATTTCCAATTGCCTTTCCCTCATCACTTTCCTTTATAAGCTACATCTTTGCTGGCTGCTGTAAATGTTTCCTGGAATAGGACATGGTTTAACAAACAAATAAATAATTTATCATCTCACTAAATGCTGACAGCAAATTGTATTTTTCTTTTATGAATAAGGAAAGTGATCATAAAAGTCACATAAGTTTTGCTCAAAATCAGCCAGTCACCATGAGAGTTCAATTTAAACTTAGTTCAATATAGCTCTAAAGCATGGGTTCCTTCCCTTAAATAATACTACCTGCTGAGAGAAATGTGTATGAGACCCCCACCCAAATGCCTTGTCAAAATACACAGGTCACCTATTCTTCTTATCCACCCGCATCCCCAGATTTGACACTGCTTAAGATGGGCAGATGAGAATTGAAAGGATTTTTTGCACAAAAAAAGGTAGTTTGAGACATAATAAATGTATAAAATAGTTTTTGAAGTTATTTTACAATAAAACCTTATTTTAATGTATAAAGAAATTTGTAGTTGTTAATTGTCATGTTAACTAATAGATATCATTGATATTTTAGTTAAAGGAAATATGAAAAAGATAGCATATCTATTTCAAAGGCTCAACTGATAAATTCTTTTTCCTATAAAGTTTCAATATTTTAATATGTTCAATATCAATATTTTTCTCAATTTGTCATTAAGTGTCTTGAAAACACCTAAAATCAAAGCAATAGCAAAATGAGAAACTAAAGGAAGGTAATAACAAGAAAAGTCTAAGAAGATATTGATAACTTTAGAATCAAATGAATCTGGCAGACCCTGTTGATTAAGTCCCTACTTCTGAGGAGAACTTGGTTAAAAATTTTACATACAGTATCTTATTTAATCCTTATAGCAACTTGTTAAGGTAAGATTAATAGTCATATTTTCTAAATGCCGCAAATAAGATGTACAAGTAAGTTACATAGTTGCTCAAATTTATACAGCTCCTAAGTGGGAGAACAAGGGTGCAATCATGATTGTCTACCTCCAAAGCCCATGCCTCACCAGAGAGCAGATCAACAAACATTAAACTGTACAGTCTTCCTTATGTCAACGAGGCTTTAGAGAAGTGGGCTCTCTGAGGTCAAATGGTTTATGGAAGAGATAAGCTGTTGAAGATAGGGGGAACTCGAAGGGTGGTTGGGGTTTACATCGGCAGAGCAGCGGGCGGAGCATCCCCTCTGAGGAAATCAGATTGGTGTGTTTGGGAACAGGAAGAAGACTGAAATGATTAAAGAAGAGAGATATAGATTGGGAATCATGAAAATTAAATCATGATAACTGAAGATAGATTACATAAGACACCTCTACAAAGAGCTTTGAAGGTAAAATAGAAAAATATTCATATGTTAAGTCATTCGTTCATTCATTCATTCCAGAAAGATCTATGGATGCCCACTATATGAGCCAGGGAAAGGGAACAGAATAATACAGAAAGCCCTGGAGAAAGAATGCTATTCACAGTTCTGTATCTGTCCCCCCCCCACCCCCCCCCACACACACACAATCAGGGCTCTGACCATATGCTCTCTGCAATAACACACTGGTAGAATCCTACTCTTAAGCATAGGTAAGCACAGAATCCTAGTCTTAAGCCTTACCTAAGGCTTTACTTGCATTCAAGCTTTACCTAAGGCTGTAAGTGCCAAGAATTAATTTATTGGAGTAGCCATCACCTAATGAAGAATGGGGGTTGGAGCATAAATCCTCCAGTGTCCTCAACCCTCAAGTAGGACAAATCTGAAGCAAGCTCTACATCATTTCCCAGAGGCCCCTAATGGGATTGAGTGGCAGTGGCCTTAGCAATCATGTACCCTGTGTGAGCATGCTTTTCTTTCCTGTTTTACTTCCCCATGCTCCCACTGGTGTTTCCTGGTATAATCTCCCAAATAATCGATTTGCACTCAAATCTTTCTCTCAGAGCCTGCTACTGATGCACAATAGTTCTAGAAACAGCTAATCATGGTAGAGCACTTATATGCCAGGAGCCTTTCTAATCATTTGGCACATGTCACAACGTTTCATTCTCACAACAGCCTATGAGGTACAACTATTTTAACCCCTCTTTTGCAGACGAGGAAACTGAGAAAGAGAGAGGTTCCAAACTTACCCAGGAAAGCTTGAATCCAAATTTGAACCAGGCACTCAAGCTCAGCATCCGTGCTCTTAGACACTAAGTCAGCTGCCTCTCTGCACGTGGAAAAGAATCATCGTATAGCAGAGATGGGGAACCTTTAAAATTTTTTTTTTTTTTTTTTTTTTTTTTTGCCAGGGACCATTTGGATATTTATAACATCATTTGCAGGCCATACAAAATTATCAACTTAAAAATTCGCCTGTTATATTTGGTCAAACATTTAATTAACTCACCCATAATGCCTTGGCAGGGCCAGACCAAATGATTTTGTAGGCCTTATACAGAATGTGGGCTGGATGTTCCCCATCCCTGCTGTATAGCAATCAAACCATATTGTAGAAGTACAAGGAACTCTAGGAGAATTAATGGAAGGATTAACTCTACCTAGACTTCAGGGGAAAACAAGCAAACCAAGTTCTGATGGATTAACAAGATTTTCCATGGAAAAAGGCAAAAGGGTGAAAGAACATTCCTATACAAGGTTCATCACACAGCAGGGTGGGTCTTCAGAGATCATAGAGTTCCATCAAGGATCCTAGAGAAGGGGGTAAAGGGAGTCATGTGGGGTCATGTGTTGACTAGCCAGATTCCAGCTTCCATAGTCTTTTTTTCAAAAGTGTAACACTGATATAAAGTTACTGCTCAACACCTGCCATACCTATTTTATATATTAAGTTACTGCCTACACTTTTGCTTGGAGGAAAGTTCTGTGCCTTAAATATATATGTTCCTTACCTCTATACTAAAGAATAGATAGTCTAACAACTCAGATATGCAATATGTTTGCTGGAATAATGAGGCAAATAACATTCATACTAATATTAGCCATTATTTATACATGACATTAGAAAGGCAGAGGCTAGGTAAGGCAGGTCCTTATGCTGACCTTATGTGTATAACACATAATCAATAGATTGTCTAGTCCTGAGGAGATATATGAAGGAGATAATGCTTTTAGAGCTTAGTTTGACAGTGGAAGACACATGAAAAAGGAGAGAAGTGCCATACATCAAAGAAGTTTAGTTCTCCAAGCAGTCCAGAGCTGATCAGAAGGCCATGATTAGAATGAATCTGCCATTGAGTAAACTAGATTACCCCAGGCAACCTGGTTAATCTTTTAATTAACCCGATAACAACAGCTACCATTGATTAGTTACTTACTGAGTAACAGGTGCTCTTCCGAGCACTTGACAGTTTTTCTTATATAATCTTCACAGCAATCCAAGAAGTGAGAACTACTTATTATCTCTATTTTACAAGTGGGAAAACTGAAGCTCAGAGGTTAGATCACTTATGCTAGTCTACATCCTTAGTAAGTAGATAACACAGCCTTGTCATGGATTTTGGGGAGGATTAAATGAAAATGTTAAAAAAAACAAAAACAACTTAGTCTATAGCTTTCATTAATAACCTCTCAAATGTGATATTTACTATTATTATCTTTATTATTCTCATAGCATAACTTCCTGTGCCTGATCTCAAAACCTGGGAGGACAACATTATTTAAATAATGCATAAAGATATTTAATTAAATAATTCCCTAATCATATAAATTATGTTACTCATCCTTTTCTTTGTACATATTCTCTGGGGGAAAAAAATTTATAGAGTACCTGTTGGGTATAACATTGTACTTGGTGCTGGGGATATAAATTAGAACAAAGTAATCAAGCTGGCTACTCTCATGAATAGAATGAAGTATGATTTGTTACTATGAAGTCTCAGGGGTTATCTTGGTTACAAAAAGTTCATTGAAGTAAGAAGATGTGCAGTGAAGGTGTAACAGATGTGGTCTCAAAAATGGCGATATCTTGATCTACTTTAATATTTAAGCTCTCTCAATGTATTATTTCTCAACATTTCCTTTAATAGAAGAGCAGTTATGTTTAAACAAGACACAATGGGTAAGTTAATAAGATACAGAACCATAGATTTTTATAGCATCGAAGAGGTTGAACTAAATGTTCAGAATTAAAAAGAAAAACATGAGCCCAGACAGTATGGCTCAGTGGTTGAATGTCAACCTATGAATCAGGAGGTCACAGTTCAATTACCGTCAGGGCACATGCCCAGGTTGTGGGCTCGATCCTTAGTGTGTGTGTGTGTGGGGGGGGGGGGGGGGGGAGGGGAGGGAATGTCAGAGGCAGCCGATCAATGAATCTCTCTCATCATTGATGTTTCTAACTCTCCCTCACCCTTCCTCTCTGAAATCAATAAAAATATATTTAAAAAGAAAAACAAGAAAAACATGAAAAGTCAAAGGGAGGGGAAAATGAAGTATCCTTATCAGTGACTAAGACTGCCTGGTATATTATATGGAGATTTGGAGGTACAGCAGAAACTCTACAAGGAAAGCCATGTCCAAAGATAGCCATGTCCCAAGAAAGCTGTGTCCAAAATAATGGTGAGCAATGAACAGCAGGCATATTAAAGAGGAAGTCTGTAGATCTTGGAGAAAGTGCTGATGACTAGAAGAGATAAAAGGAATTCATAATATCTTCTATGTTAATTGTACACTACAGGGTTTATAATTACAGCCTAAAAATTACAAGGTTATTTAAAATTTCCCTTTAATTACATCTTATATTTGTCATTTCCCACCCCCTGAGATATTATGGAAACATAAAAGAGAACTTCCATTTAAAAATATTTAACCTACATTATATCAGTTCTGGTTAAAGTCATATTACGTTTCGTTATTTTCCATACGTTTCTCAGAGACTGGTGACCCTTTCAAGTAAACTTCAGGAGGAGTTTGGAGAAATTGTTGGAAGAGCAGGTAAAATATATCTGGATTTATGACATTCCAACCTGAACCACAGAAAGGTTCCTATTAAAAAAAATGAGCACAGATGAATCATTTAGCCTTCTCTTCCAACTGTGATTTTTATTCATTTGAAGATAAAATTCAAAGGGAGCATCTTAGAGCTTCTGTTTGTCGCCCTAGAGTTATTTCCAGGCAGCCTAGGAAATCACCTATTTCCAAAATCAGGTCATGAAACTGGAACTGCAATCTAATTAATATGTTCATAAAACAGCTCCACCACTACCAAACAGAACAGCCACAATAAAATCAACTCTGCATTCTTTGGAATCCCCAAAACATAACCCATAGGAGAAATTCTAATTACAGCACACTTTCTAATTTAATAATTAAGAATTCTAACATTTCTGCCGTATGTCTGCCCCTTTTTCTGACAAAATACTTGGCATAAGTAATTTTAAAAGTGAAGTAAAACACCCTTTATTGGCTTCATATATTCATTCAGTACCACTGACTTTTCCCAACTTTACAGACACTGATAAACTTCTCTCTGTAGCAGCTCCCTATACCCACAGAAACTGTTCCACAACCTGACTCTTCACCTGCCCCTTTGTGGTCCTTCCTCTGAGATAGGATCTTAAATTATACCTTCAAAGAAAATAACCTCTACATCATCCACATCCATCCTCCCAACCTCTCTATCTTTGGAGAAACCATACCCTGCACTAGTTGTCCAGATCCCATACCTGGACTCTTCCTTTGGGACATGCTTCCTAACCCTTAAAAGTACCCTTCGTTCTTCACTAACTACTGGCTTGTCCTCTCTCCTCTTCTCTCTCCTTTCCCCTCCTCTTCATCCCTCAATCTGTCCTTCTTGCCCAAAATTTTGAAAGTACATACTTGTCTCTGCTTTTATGACCCCTAAAATATAACTTGCCCCCAGACACTGACTTAGATCATTCTTCAAAATGTTGCCAATAACTACTAATTTCTCAAAACCACTGGCTACCCTTTTAGTTCCCAATTTCTAGACTTCTATTATGTAGTTGGAACGGTCGGTTGTTTCTTCCTTTGGACCATCCCCTCACACTTTGTATATATCTATATTAATATGCTCTCTACTAAACTAAAATTATTTTCTTGGCTGATCTCCTCACTAGTATATGGTTATCTTCCAGGCAGTACTATTAGTTATCTGCAGATCCCATATGTTTACATGAATCAGTATGTTCCACATGTTCCAGTCCAATTCACTATGAATCATTATTTTCAACAGCTCAGATATTGGTTTATTTCATGATTAAAATGTTTCTTTGGCTGTTTGGCATTCATTCTGATTAATGAAAAAAGTTAGTAGACTTTACCTATGCAAAAAAATAATTCTAAAGACCTATAACTAGAACATTTTGAGGAAAGTAATAGTGATGGTAACTAAACCGGTTAAAACATGTATAATCTTTTATTGTTGACAAAGCTTTCTCAAAAACACTTCATCTGACTATCGAAACTGCCCTTCAAGGTGGTCCTTGGAGCCATGTCAAAGGAGGGTCAGGCCGTGCAGTTTGATCCCTGCCCACTGGAGCCTTGCAGAGATGACGAGTGAAGCTGAAGTCATCTGTGTTCTGCTCGCCCAGTGTGTGCCCCCATAGGATGGGGTGCCTTTTGCTCTGCATGGACACTCTGTCCACTCACCAAGCACCACAATCTGCATTTCTAACTCATTTGCCTGAAGTACTGCACTTTTCCTAATATAGTTGCTCAGATAAGGAGGCTATAGGTCCAAGTGGCCCCAAGAACATGGTTCACTTCAAATACTTGTAAAATCATTCATTCTGAAAACACAAACACACACACACACACACACACACACACACACACACACACACACACAAAACTGGTGATATGGTCAAAGTATGTACGTCACAATGCTAACATGAGCAGGGAGGATTTCTTAGGGAAAGGCCATGGACACTCACTAGGCATCCCATGTACTTACCCAACATGCTAACAGGTTGAATCTGCTTATTTTTATGGTCTTACTGCTAATCTGTTTTCCTGAAGGTCCATGGCCAGTGTGCTAAGACATCTGATACAGAACAACATGGGGGGGAAAAACACAAAAACACAAAAAACTGGGCTTTAAACTAGGCCAGCCTTGGTTTTGAGGGGGTCAGCTTCCCTAAGTAAGATATGTGACCTTGAGCAAGTTATTTACCTTCCATGAGCATTAGTTTCCTCATCTGCATGCATGCATTCAAGTAAGACCTACCTCCGAAAGTTACAGTTGACATTAAATGGTGTAATTTATGTGAAAACATGGGGCAGGGATGAGGGAGGGGGAGTTCAATTAGTGCTGATCTCTTCCCTAAAGTATGTAATGGTTATATTTGTTACCTATATTTTAAAAAATAAATTTCCAGGAGGTTTTATCATGCATTGTTTAATAGTCTAATATGCTCTGAGAGTTTCTTTAATAGTCTACTCTTGAACATGAAGCCTGCAAATATTCAGTTGCAATCATTTTCAACAGGTGGTGAAGAGCTCAGAGAGCTTTCCCAAGGTCAAGGTCACCAAAGCATTAACATCCAGAATTAGAATGAGAAAACTGTGCGGGAGTGGGGGGTTGTTTTGTATTTTTTGTTTTTTTCCTGAGCCAGTAGCCTGATTATATAGAATCTGGCGTAACCATTTTAAACCAAATATATATCCTAAAATTTTAAACAATATAGTCTCTAATTGAAGTATGTTGTGTTGGGCATGTTGATAGGCTGGTATTTTTCTAACAACTGGAAATACCATCCAATAATCCATCAAATGATAATAGTTGTATAGCAGGTAACTTATGGCTCAGAGACATTTTGGAGCTAAGGTGAAAAGGTGGGGCGAGGCTATTAATGAGCATTAATGCTATGGGGGTGTGACTGAAGTAGGGAATGGCAAAGTGAAGTGTGGCTGTTGGAAGGAAGGAAAGAAGGAAGGAAGGAAGGAAGGAAGGAAGGAAGGAAGGAAGGAAGGAAGGAAGGAAAGAATGGAGCTCCTGGCAAGTGTGGAACTGGTTAAGTTCCCCCCTTGGGTTCTTCTTCCTCTAAGAGTTCTCAACTATTTTTTCCCCCTTTACTTGTCTTTTTTCTCTGAATCTGGGTACCTCAGCAAGAGCAAGGGGGCAGAAAATGAAGAATTTAATCAAAGCAAAACATCCCCAATTCAAAGCTAATCATTTTCACATGACAGAGTATTTTCTTTTTTCCCCCCTTTTGTAGGAATTACCTAAAACCTCCCTGGCGTGGGCCACCCACTTAGCCCATTGAGGATGTACTCTGTCAGCAGTTTAAAGCGCACTGTTTTACTACAGGGGAAAGTCTGCTGGGACTAAAAATTATATTTAATTTCCATTAGCTGTGGGCACACTGGTATTGCAGATGGTAACTTTTCTCCTCTAGTAAACCATTCCTTAATCAAATATTTAAAAAGTAAGACAAAAATATAAATTTTATTTTCATCCTAAAACTGCAAGGCCTTACTAAAAGGAATTAGAGGATAAAGCTAGAGGCATGAAAAGACAGTAAAATAGAAAGCCATGAGAAAAATTTTATGTTCAATAGTGTCAATATTTCATCTAAAGGAAAGCTTTCGCTGTATTATATCTAAACCTGAACTTCTGCCTTAAGCAATGGCTGACTTTACATTGTGTCCAGGGATTTGTGAACAAAATGAGTTTTATAATTATAAGCTCTACCCAAATTTTATTGTGTTTACAAATAAATTGTTTTTGGCCATTACAGGAATTCAGAGTCAGTTGAGAATTTGGTGTTTGTATTCCAAAACTGCTAGGTAGTTTTGTCACTTGGAAGCAGAGATGGTGCAGAAGCAAGGTCAGCAGAGGCCCGAAATCTCATTAGAAGATGAGCAGACACTGGCAGAATTTTAGGTTGACTGAAATGAGCAGAGCTCCCTTATCTTGCATAAGGCTTAATACGTTTTGGCCTTCAATGCATGGCACAGTAGTCAAACTCAATGTTTTTCCCACCCTCTAAAACTCCCATAAGGGAAGTGAGATCATTATATTAGCCAAAACATAAACCCGCAAAATGCAATTCTGGGGTGAGTTCCTTCAGTTTTAATATATGAAGATCAGCAAAACTTAAAAGCTGAAACTCTAAGAGGCAAGGTAAGAAGCTTTATCCTTTCCGCCAGAAGCAGGCCACCTTGCTTTTTTCTCTGATAATGTATTTCTTCATTGAATATTTTATTGAATAAAAGATATGAAAATAAGTACCTACATGCAAAACATTACTGATATATCGATTTATAGCTTGCTTTATTCCATAAAGGACTTTGATCAAAGAAAACAAAACAAAATGGGTTAGTAAATTAGTTGAACCCTAGGTCCAAAGAGGAAACAATGGAAGTGTGATTTGCTGGATTAACCCTCATTAAGAACCTGGAAAGGGAAGTCCAATGCAAAGATGGGGCTCTAGAAAAAGGAAAAAGAAGCCTCAATGTTGAGTCAAGGTATGGAATTACCCTATTTTGTTTCTTGATCCTCATTACAAAGAGGGTTTCATAAAAGCCCTTATGTATATGGGCTTTAAAAAATGAAATTATAGGCAGCAAATAAATAACCACCATCCACAATCACTAGTCCCAAGTCTTCCTCAGATTCCCGCCAAGGAGCACACTGAGGGCAGCTCTAGACAGCTCGGCCTTCAACTTTTGCCCCATACTGTCCTTTCTCTAGGACATTTCAGTCTATTATAAAAAGGATGCAAAGGCATTTGAATAAAATGCCCTCCTAAAATTTATAAATGTAAAAGTAAAAATTCAGTTGCTTTCGACATGGCCCTGGTGTTTCTGGCATGAAATTACAACATTTTTTATAAATCAGATTATACCAAGTTGTTATATATCTTTTAAGTAAGTCAAAAAGTTACAAACATATGTTAGGCACACTACGTTATGTCATTCTTTTCAGACCCCTGCACACCCCCATGTCATCATGCATCTAGAGCAGTGTTTCCCAAAGTGTGGTACACGTACCCCCAGGTGTTCGGGAAGAGTTTGGTGGGGGTACGCATTGCACCAGAGTTTGGTGGGGATATGCACTGCACTGTGCTTAGCTGCGCCTAATTCTACATTCTCACGAGTACGAGGGGTACTCAGCATTACGAAAATTATAGAAAGGGTACACATATGTCAAAAGTTTGGGAAATACTGATCTAGAGCATCATCTTAATTGTTCCTAAATGCAATTTAAATTCCTAGAAAGCAGACTTGCATTTTCCTTTATTTCAACCATGCAAGAAGATCTGATCCCAAATTCCCAGGCTACCACTATATTCTCGCAACTAGCCAGAATAAACAATAAGAAGAGCTATAATGGTACTTATTTAACTAATGAGGCAAACTCTTATCTTTGTTTGGGTTGGCAGTAAAAATGTCAAAAAACATAATAGAATGACGTTTTTGCAATAAAATCCTCCAGCAAATATTTCCAATGTAGTTCTAAACAAGAAAAGCACATTCTTCAGACCACTTTTTAAGCACTCAAGGGGTGGTGTTCTATTAAGACAAGTAATAAGACGACTTATTAACTTGAACTTGTAACCAGTAAACAATGAATTTGTAAGCCAGCCCTAGGGCAGGAGGATGAGAATCCAAGTGGGAACTCTGTACATAGACTTCTATTTGAACCATTACCGCTGACAAACTTTTGAAGACTACTCTGTACCCCCTGTATCTCAATGTCCCCTCCTTCTTGCCTCTCAAAGGGCAGAATAGAAAAAGAGTGTTCACCTTTGTGTTCTGCCTATCCGGAGGGTTGCCTTCATAGAGATGAGCTAGAGCCCATAAAACCAAAGCACAGATCTTTTTTAAAATGTTTATTCTTCCCTAGCCTTGATTGGTCTTTTGCCAACTTCTGATCTGCCCTTTTGTTGGGATTAAAAAAAAAAGAAAGAAAGAAAAAAAGAAAGAAAAAAAGACCTGCATGTAAGAATGAGGAAAGGGAGTCTTTGGAGATGAAAACGAGAACAACTTGGCAAATCCTTTCTTCTTAGCATGATAATTCCTGAGCATGGAATCTAATCCAAGAGGGACTCTTACAGGAGGACAAAGGGAAAGAAAGGGGACGGAGGTTTTCTGTCAACAAACACCTAGGATCCCTTACTGCAGTATTGAAAGGCGAGGTTATAAATAAGAGAAAAACAACAACTGAAGAAGTTGAGAACCAAGCACAGCATTAATTAGGTCGCCTGGAAAAACCCACCACCTTCTTCTTCCAGTTCAATGACTTATTGAAGAATCTTTCCAAGGGGCCCAGGTAAGAATGATACACAGAGCATTCACACCCCACGCTGGCTCCTTGTGGTGACAACAATAACAAATGGGCACCTCATGCAGTGAAATGCATGAAGGGTTTCCTTAGCTTCAGGCACAAAAGAAAACCACCAGGACTCTCAACTTCTCTCTACAAGCTTTCAAACACATATATTTCAGATCTAGAGAAGCATGAATAAGCACATTTATGTTCTTTCAAAAATTATAGAATGGAAGGGCTCATTTCTTTCCAGGCAAAAGTAGAAGGTGAGGTAAATGCAACAACATAAGAGATGGTTATGATGGTAGGCATTCAAAGAGTACATGCACCCTACCAATTGAAAAATAAACAGATGGACCCAAACAACAGAGCTTACACAGAACAAAAAACTGTTGCTTTGTAGCAAGATGCAATCTATAGAGATGAGAATGGTAATTTCCCAAAAAAACAAATCTTAATAGGTACGAAATTAACCTTGACTAAGGCATCAGGACTAGAAGGAAAAAATAAATAAATATTTGATTAATACCTACCATGGGCTAGGGCCTGTTTCCAGGACCTTTCTATCTTAGGTTAAAGACTATTTATGTGAATGTATCTGTAAGAATGACATAAGCCTTATTGCTGATGCCTGACCCTCACCATCAGGACCAGTGAGGCAATGGCACCAAACCTCCCCCTGAGTGGGGAACTCTGGTGATGCACTTGGACTTGGGCCACTGAGGTTTGCAGGCATGCCACCCAGACTCCCTCCCAAGCACAGTGGAGAGTCGGGATGGTGGCTCTGGACAACAGAGAAAGAAGATACGCCACAGCTTCGATCTGGGATGTGTCTGGTGTTGACAGAATGTGAGCACCTGCCCAGAGTGAAGGAGGATGCCACTCACCCCTCTCTGTGACTGATTTTCAGCAAACAAGCTAAAATGTCTGTAACAGACCAGCAACTGATTTTGGTGAGGTCTTAAGATATCAGAAATCTCTCATTTGAGACACTGTCATAAAGGCAAATGGAAACCCTCCAAAACCAGTGTTTTAATATCTATTCCTTAACCTGAGCCCAGCCAAGTAATTTACTTGGGAAATATACGTTCAAAAGCAGACAGATTGCAGAATCCCAAACAAACCACGTTAATAGCCATCAATCCTTAAAATGTGCCTTTATCATGCATTCACAAAGTTTCTGCTAAGAGAGATGGGACCCAGTCAGCCCTAAAGGTCTGGTAAAAACAAGCAATTTCAAATGATGAGCTATGCTCTTGTAATACCTTCAGCAATTAATTCCTATACACATTTAAGCATAAACTCTAATAACAAATGGTACATGATGTCACATGTCCAGGAACTTTAATACATTGCACTGAACCTTAATACATGAGCAAAATCAATGCACTATGCAAGTTCCATGGGAGTCTGAACTCTTCATGAGATTCATGTGTTAGAATTCTACTTAATTAGTTCTTCCTGGTAGAAACATTTCTAGAATAGTTAAAATATTCCTTCATGCAAGGCACCAACCCATCTTAGTATTAATTTAAAATTCAGTCAGCATTCTAAGTTTTCCCTTAATTTCTTCTAGAAATTCAGGAAAACCTAAGGACAGGCAAATTGATACTAGATGTCAGAAATACATGTGTCCTTCCCCATGGAATTTTCAAATAAAAGGAAACAAAAGATCAAAAACCAAATTCCAAACCTCCCTTTTTCTTTCAGTTATTAGTTAAATAGTTGCCATTCTCAGAGTTGTTGTGATTTTCCCCCCTCCATGAAATGTTAGCAATTGCAAATGTCCTCATACTTGACTTTTCATTTGGGAGATGCTTTGATATTAACAACTAAACTGTTATTGCATAACCATTACTTTCTCAGACAACGTTTGGTCTTAAGGTTTTACGTTTCATCCTCACTTGATACCAATATTCTTATTCAAGACAAGCCTGCCCCTGGCACTTACCAGGGGATTTTATAATTTTGAGTTGTACGAGCTGAAGGGGGTATATTTATTACTCACCATATCCAGGAATGCCTTCTAAAGGGGAAATTATTCACGTGCATCATATTTGCAGATCTTCTCTCATCAAGATGTTCCTGGTCTCATATGCTACATGTAGTGATTTTCACAGATGAATTCCAACTCTCCTGTTTGAGCAGCTATCATGGGCAATTATTGCAACAAGTACTGAATTCCAAGGGGAAAAAAAACAAAAACACCCCTCCCCCCCAATAAAAAACAAATAGCAACAACAAAAGCCCTTCCAGGATCTGAAGAAAGAAACATCACAGAGCACTGCCGGTATGGGTCCATCCATTTAGGTCCCACTCATTAGTCAACACACTGAAATAACCAGTTCAATCGCTTATCCTAAATGGTGGCAAATATTGTCCTGGTTAAAAATCCAACCTCCTAGAGTGTGAATTAATGCATCCTCGCAGGAAGGACTCTGGGATGTGGGAGAAGGGGAGTCAAAAGACAGTTTCTTGTTATCCTTGTTAAAGAAGTGTTAGAAGGGAAACGGAAAACTTCAGGTTGCTTGGCCATGCTGTCCTTTAGAAATGAATATTGCTTTTTCTTCTTTCTTAGGCACATATTCCTGTGTGGTCACTTGAACGCGGCGCTGCCTTCTGAGATGAGCCGGACAAAGACCTGGGCAAAGGGGCCAGACACCATGTAGAATCACAGCCAACTTCTTGCCCCCAAAATCTCAGCACTGCTGGCTTTCAACTGCAAAAGTAGGAAGGCAGTGAGCAATTTCTGCTTTGCAAGATGGAATTACCTACCATCATGACTTCAGAAGGTGCTGTCCTGAGGAAATTCATTTTAGAAGCCCAACCCCATACTAAGACTGCTTGCTGTCTTTACATAAAATGACTAAGCTATTGATCCTTTTCCCGGCAGAAACCCCTTTACTTTGTTGTCATCCGAGACCATGTGCGGGCTTCTCAGATTTTGCCTTGGAAAGAGAATGAATGTCACAGCTGCGAGGCAGACGTTGGTCTAAGAAAATCCTCCCCGCTGCTGCCTTTCTTTCTCTCTCGGTCTTTACCCCCAATTCAGTGCCCCGCTAGGTGTCATTTGCTCGGATGCTCTGACATCTTCTGAAAGATTCTCATGCCCAAGCCATACAGACCTTGCATGCTTTTAAAGAACACAATGGCAACAGGCTCCTGCTGGGCTCCCCCAGAGACGCCAGATCTCCAGCAGAACCTTTGGAGTCTTCGCAGCCGCCTTGTCCGTCCGGGGCTGCGCCGGCCGGCTCCGAGCAGCTCAGGACACTCGCGCTCCCCGGTCCAGGACATTAACTCTGCAGCAGCCCTGCCGGCTGCGGAGCCGCTGCTGCCTGACAGGGGATGTGCTGGCGTCAAGGGGGCCCTCTAGGTGGGTTCCCGGACACTGCAGCGCGCCTGCCTGCCGCGCCTGCCTCCCGGGAGGAGCCAGCCAAAGGGGTTAAAGGAAAGGCTCTTCCTGCAAACACAGATTTTAAGTAATCACCGGGCAAGATCAGCAAAGCAATCACACACACACACACACACACACACACACACACACACACACACACACTGTAAATGAGCTCACACACAGGCTGCACCTTGGCCAAAGAGATATTACAGAGGCAGGGAGGGTTTTTGTTTTTGTTTTTCCCTTTCTTGCCCAATGAACAGAAAGGGAATAAAAGAGAGAGAGCACTGGCATCTGACAGGGTTAGGGTTTGGCCACTTGGTGTCCTTTTTTTTTTTTTCCAAATAAATATCTTGGGCCAGGGATCTCTTACTAACTTGATGGTTTGCCTTTAGCTCCCGATGACCACAAGGTGATTTTTGGACAGGAAATCCTGTGGAAGCCAGTGGTGCGGAAGTCGGTTACACTTCAGTTGCAATTGCGCATGCCATAAAGCTGCTTGTTTGATGAGGGGTGTGTGGCTCGGAGGAGGGCTGAGATAAAGCGTGGCCATGCCTGCTGTTGGCATTTTGCTTCTCCTCAAGCTTGCCCCTTTGTTGCAGAAATTCTGTTCAACAATCCCCTGAAAGCACCCCTTCATTGTTGATGCCATTTTGGAGCAAGGATAAAATAGTAAACTCTGGTAATAGTAGGTTGGCATATAAATGGTGCTTGTTGGAGATCAGTAGGTAAGTGGACCTTAGACAGCAGCAGTGCACTTCATATTAATGTATCGCGTTAAACTTAGGTGTTTAAACAGCCTGCCGTGCAAGTGCTTAACATTAAATGGAATACTGGCAACATTTCATACACCATGCTATTATCTCCAGTCAGAATTTCCCCAGTGAGGCCCTGTCGTCACTGTAGAAAATATGACCCAGAGGTGGTGGCAGAGTGGGGGTAGATTTATCATAAATTCAAAACCAGGTATAAAGAACTTCAGTCTTGAAAACTGCCATGGTTTGGGGAGGTTTCATTGTAATCAAATGATGATACTGATGAAGTGTTTCTGGAGGAGGAAGAATTGAGTGACTCCTTTAAAAGCAGCTGGAACTTGGAGGTTCAAGAAGATGGTACCACAGCTTAGAAGGAAGTTGAGAATATTTGTTGGGATGCATGTAGCCCAGGCAGGGTCCTTGTGACCTCCTCTTTCTAAAAGGAATAAATATCTTCCCTCAGTGCATCTGCGATCTGAACCAGAAAACTTCGGTCTGAATGGTGTTTAACAGCTTTGAGTGCTTTGAATTAAACATCGTAGAATAGTTCAAAGTCTAATATTATGTTAGATGTTTAAATATTATTATTAAGTGCAAGGAACACCCCGCATGTCTTGGGCCCTGTACTGAGTGCTTTACATTATTGTTTTATTTAACTCTCACAACAACACTATTAGGTAAGGATTGTTATTAGCCCTGTTTTACAGATGAAGAATTTAAGACATAGGGAGATTAAGTAGCTTATCCAAGGTCAAATGGTCCAGTAAGGGTCTTTATTTGAACAAAGAAAGTCTGGCTCCAGAGCCTGCATACATTACCACCATATTATAGTCCCTTCAGAATACTATCACCTTGCACTAGTGTTGTGCTTTTTAAAAATTATCTTTACAGCCCAGGCCGGTTTGGCTCAGTGGATAGAGCGTTGGTCTGTGGACTGAGGGGTCCCGAGTTCGATTCTGGTTGGGGGCGTGTATATTGGTTGCAGGCACATCCTCAGTGGGGGATGTGCAGGAGGCGGCTGGTCAATGTTTCTCTCTCATTGATGTTTCTGGCTCTCTATCCCTCTTCCTTCCTCTCTGTGGAAAATCAATAAAATATATTTTAAAAAATTATCTTTACAAGTATTATCTTAATTTAGCCTCACAGAATCATGCTAAGGAAAGGTTGACACATATGACGATTTTGGAAATGAATTTCCAAAAAGATAGTTTTTGTTCATCATCACGCATCATGTTAGTAGTAGATCTACAAAAGAATTCAGATTATTTCACAGGTTAGTACTCCTTGGTGATGATAATGATGATGGTGATGATGACATAGTAATGGACATTAGCCTATTTCAAAACCCATATTTAGTTCTTATACTCTATAAAAATTATGTAGAAAATTTTTTCTCATGTGATATACATCATTAATTTGAAATTTCTTCACATTTTTAGCTTACTCTACTCCTCTCTCTTCTCTTTATATGCCAATGTGATATCCATGGTGATGTGACACCAAGAATATTTCTGAATATTTCTCAATTACCACCCAGTTCAACATTCAATACTTAAAAGCTATGTTTCCACTTGTGGACAATGATATAAGCAAAGTCCTTTATAAATAAAACACAAATTATTCAGTCATTACATTACCAAAGGAGATGTAAAATTAAACTATATTTAAACCAAGAGGAAATTTCAACTGAATATTTTTAAAGAGAACATTTTTTTTGGTCTTTTTATTTCTATTTTTATATATGCAACCATCTAGAGCAGGGGTTGGAAACCTCCTGTGCATAGGCCATATAAGGCCCTCGAAATCATTTGGTCCGGCCCTGCCAATGCATTCTGGGTGAGTTAATTAAATTTTGACCAGTTTTTAAGTTGATAATTCTGTATGGTCTATGAATGATGTTATGAATAACCAAATGGCCTTGGCAAATGAAAAAAAAAAAAAAGTCTCCAATCATCCTGATCCAGAGTAAGGTGTAACAAATTAGAATGAAAGGACACACCACTGAGAAACTATGATAAATAGTAGAAAAGCCAAATTTCTGCTGAAGGGATAAAAAAGAAAAATGTAATTTATCACACAGTTCAGGGAACCTATGCATTAATAAACAATTCTAAATTGAGTATTTTGAAAACTCAAAGCACTTTTATTTCACATATATTTGAAGCAGGGTCTTCAGAGTTATGGCCACTATTTTACAAACTGACACTTCACCAGACTTCATATTTTACAAATGCGTGGTCTTTAAGAAACAACATCTGAGCAGAATTAATAGGTAATTTAAGAACAAGTTCTTAAAGATGAAAGATGTTGATGGTCTAGGGCAGTGGTTCTCAACCTTTTTAATGCCGCAACCCTTTAATACAGTTTCTCATGTGGTGGTGACCCCCAACCATAAAATTATTTTTGTTGCTACTTCATAGCTGTAATTTTGCTACTGTTATGAATCGTAATGTAAATATCTGTGTTTTCCGATGGTCTTAGGTTCTACAGCAGTGGTTCTCAACTTATGATATTACAAAAAAAATTGTAATATTTGCATTACGATTCATAACAGTAGCAAAATTACAGCTATGAAGTAGCAACGAAAATAATTTTATGGTTGGGGGTCACCACAACATGAGGAACTGCATTAAAGGGTCGCAGCATTAAAAAGGTTGAGAACCACTGGTCTAGGGTAATACACATCTGTTTCTTTCTACAAAAAGTTCATCATCCTTTCAGGAAATTTCTAAGAAATATTAAGGATAAAAGATTACGTATGGCTGATCTAGTGCTATCATTTCAATCAATAAAGGATGCTAATTATTTGCAGAGAACCACAGGTTGGCACAAACTTTGTGAGACAGTCTCAGCTCCACTGGCACAAAGGTTGATTTTTGATCTTTTTGAAAATTTTAACCATCCTCTTATGAGACTGACATCATAATAAATTTTAAAAATCACACCAGAATATCAATGTATTGATAAAGTGAAAAGTACAAGCTCAGATCAAACAGTAATACTTGAATCAACATTTTAATGAAAGATCGTTTATGTTTAGTGCACTCAGAATGAGAGAAGTATTATCTAGGCCCCATGCCCTTTTCCAATTATGGAAGTCCTTTGCTGCCATTGCCAGTAGGTTATATTTGTAAGGGTGAAGGTTTTCAAACTGAGTTCCTAGGAACCCTCGGGTTTTGCAAGGTTGTCATAGGACAACTGCAGGACAAAGGAAGGGACAAGGACCTAAGTTTTATTTCAGAGCCCCTCTGCTTTTACCTATTTTATTTCAGGGTTTGCTTTGGGGGAAAAAAATAAAAGGAGTCTGGTTCTTAAGATAATGTTTACAAAAACATAACTGTAGGCATAAGAAGTTAACTTTCTAAGCAAATTCTTATCATTGTGTTGTGAGTTTCAAGACTCATTCTCTTCAAACTCTTTCAGTTTACATGCTTCCTTCACAATGAGTCAAATGCACATGATTAGGTTACATCTTTATGCTAATCCAAGCATAACAGCACAATGAAGACACACTCCAGCCTCTGAACTTGGGTGTTTCCTAAACTCTTATCACTTATCTGCTATGGAGGGTGTAATAACATAAGTCATTGATTCCCAGAGTTGCACTTTTATTTTTTTAAAATTTCTAAAATAAATTTTAATGTACATTATTAAAATTTATCTCTATTATTGAAAGTATTACAACTGTTCCTTTCTCCCCCTCCCATGATCCCCTCCACCCCATTACCACCCTCTTCCCAAGCCTTCCTTCCCCACCCTATTTTCTGTCCATATGCATACAAGTTCATTGGTTAGTCTTTTCCCACCCACTCTGAAATGCATTTCTCTGTTGCATGCTTCAATGTCTCTGGATCTATTTTGTTCATCAGTTTATTTTGTTCATTTGATTCCACATACACATGAGATCATGTGATACTTGTCTTTATCTGTCTGGTATATTTCACTTAGCATAATGCTTTCTAGGTCCCTCCATGCTATTTCAAAGGGTAAGAGATAACTTCTTTGTTACTGCTGCATAATATTCCATGGGGGTAATATTTTCCATTCATATGCTGATGGGCATTTGGGCTGTTTCCAGGACTTAGCTATTGTAAATAATGCTGCTATGATCATAGGGGTGCATATATTCTTTCTGATTGGTGTTTCCAGCTTCTTAGGATATATTCCTAGAAATAGGGGTCAAATGGCAGTTTCATTTTAAATTTTTGAGAAAACTCCACATTGTTTTCCATAGTGGTTGTATCAGTCTGCATTCTCACCAACAGTATACTACAATACCTTTGTATCCACATCCTAGCCAACACTCTTTGTTGATTTATTGATGATAGCCATTCTGGCAAGTGTGACTCATTATAATTTTTTTAAAATATATTTTTATTGATTTTACAGAGAAGAAGGGAGAGGGAAAAGAGAGTTAGAAACATCCATGAGAGTAGAGGAACTGCCTCCTGCACTCGTGCTACTGGGGATCAAGACTGAAACTAAGGTACATGCCCGTGACCAGAATCAAACCTGGGACCCTTCAGTCTGCAGGCCAATGCTCTATCCACTAAGCCTAACCAGTTAGGGCTTTCTTTTTTATTTGCATCTCTCTGATAATTAGTGATGTTGATCGTTTTTTTCATATGTCTCCTGGTCATTTGTATGTCCTTTATGGATAAGTGTCTACTCAAGTCCTCTGTCCACTTTTAATAGGGTTGTTTATCTTCCTTTTGTTTAGTTGCATGATTACAAAATATATATTGAAAATTAACTTCTTATCAGATAAATCACTGGCAAATATGTTCTCCTGTACAGTGTGTTCCCTTTTCATTTTGATCCTAGTTTCTTCTGCTGTGCAGAAGCTTTTTATTTTGATCCCTAATAGCTCCAACAATCTTAAGAGAGAAGAACAAAGGTGGAGGGATCACAATATAGGACATACAAATATATTACAAAGCCACTCTAATTAAAACAGCCTGGTACTGGCACAAAAACAGGCATATAGATCAATGGAGCAGAACAGAGAATCCAGAAGTCTACCCAAGCCATAATGCTCAATTAATATTTGATTAAGGAGACAAGAGCATGCAATGAGGTAAAGACAGTTTCTTCAATAAATGCTCTTGGGATAATTGGACAGGCATGTGAAAACAAATGACACTAGACCACCAAATTACTCCATACAAAAGAATAAAATAAAAATGCACAAAAGACTTAAATGTAAGTCCTGAAACCATAAAACTCCTATGAGAAAACAGAGGCAACAAAGTATCAGACATCTCATGTATCAAAATTTTTACTATTACAATGCCTAGCAAGAGAAACAAAGAGAAAAAATAAACAAATTGGACTAAATAAAAATTAATTTACTTTTACATATGGAAAAAGACTTGCAGGAAACTAATCAGCAAAAGATAGCTGGAGTAGCTATATTCATTTTAGACAAAATAAATTCTCTGACCACAGAATTACTAAGGCCATAGCACCACATGATGATAAAAAGGTTTAGTGCAGCAATAAATTGCTACAATTTCAAAACTTACATGCCTCAAAAAATAAAAAGAAGCAAATATTGCCAGAATTGCAGGAAGAAGAGCTCAAATTATCATCATAAGATGAGTATGTGGAGGGGGAAGAGTTCAATATATCATTCTCAAACAAAAAACTAGACAAATCCCGTAAATACCACCGCCAACAAAAAACAACTATAGGCAAATATGAATTAGAGCAACACAACAAGCTTGACTTATTGGACATATCTAGAATGGATCCAATAATTAGAAATTTTACATTCTTCTAAAGGACAAATTGAGTACTTACAAAAAAGAAATATAAAGTAAATCTCTATATTTTACAGAAATAGCATACAGATCACATTCTCTAAACACTTCTAATGAAGTAACAGAAATATAAAAGCCCTATATTAAGAAATTAAAGGAAAAAAAATTTAAAATGTGTCAAAGAAGATATAGTGAAAATTTAAAAAAAAAATGTTTATAAATGAATAGTACAGACCGACACCATCTTTGAAAACCTGTAGAAATACAGCAAAAGCAGTAATTCATGAAAATTTAAAAACTTAAATCATTATTTTAGAAAAGAATAAAGAGTACATTTAATTGTACACCTAAAAAGTTAGCAAAAAAAAAAAAAGATAAACAAAAGGGAAGAACAAGAAAGAAACAATAACAAGAAGAGCTGAAACAAACTCAATATAAACACGAAGATGGTAAACAAGAAACTACCCTAAGAAGTATCTGATTATCTAAACCAGTGGCTCTCAAACTTCACAATGCAACTGAACCATGTGGAGGGCTTGTTAAAAACACAGGTTATTCAGATCATCCCTAAAATTTCCGATTCAGTAGGTCCAGAATATACTCAAGATTTTGCATTTCTTATAAAGCCCCATTGCGGTGCTGCTGCTGGTCCAAGGACCATACTTTAGAACCATTCATCTAGGTCAGTGGTCAGCAAAACTGTGGCTCGCGAGCCACATGCGGCTCTTTGGCCCTCTGAGTGTGGCTCTTCCACAAAATACCATGTGCAGGCGAGCACGTACAGTGTGAATGAAACTTTATGGCCCGTGCACAGAAATGGGTTTTCGGCTCTCAAAAGAAATTTCAATTGTTGTAATTTGATATTTGGCTCTGTTGACTAATGAGTTTGCTGACCACTGATCTAGGTACATCTTTCTGTCACCATCACGTTTTGCTATAACCAGCAACTAATATCAATGATTGCCTCTGAAATAAAGTAGATGAAATAAAACTAAAACTCCTCTAGATTTATTTATGAAGTGAAAGATGATCTTTTTTTAAAAAAATCTTTATTATTGAAAGTATTAAATATATCCCCTTCTTTTTCCCAATTGACCCCTTCTAGTCCACTCTTACCCTTCACTCCAGTCCTACTGTCTGTGTCCATGGATTATGCATAGATGCATATGAATTCTTTGGTTGATCTCTTCCCACCCACCTACCCCCACCTTCCTAATTTTTTTATGAATACTAATTAAAAGTTCAGATATTTTAGTAAATGTCCCATTCTTTTGTGAGGCTGGATAACTTTTGTCTCTTGTCAAATGAAAACATTTTGTCCCTCTATGCCAATTATTGGTTTTGTATAAATGTACTTACATATATACAAATACCTCTACATACTTTTTAAAGCACACTTTTCTATATTAGTTGTATAAATATGTTCTATCTTAGGGAATAGAAGCTACAGACACTTGGATATACTGGGTGATATGACTTTTTTACCTAAAGACAACAAGGCAATATTTAAGAAAAATTTCCCCCAAAAATACAAAATTCGTGTATACTTTTTGCATATGCATGTGTATTATGGGTACCATTCCAATATGTAGAATAAGACACAAGATGACTACATACCTCCATCCCTATCTCCCAGCAGAACATTCAAGTTCAAATCCTTTCTCTGACCCTTACGGAAAAACCTATCCCTATGGAAGGAACATCCTTTCTTCTATGTATTTATAACACCAAAAACAATGTGACATTCAGAAAATGTTAACTGATGACCATGTTGACAGTGAAGACTTCCCACTTCTTTCAAGTTCTAGCAAAATCTGAAAGTGTGTTGTTCAGCACATTTAAAACGGAAATAAGACAAGCTCTTCAATGAAGCCATGGTTTCATCTGCTAAGAGTCAGGGAGCTGTGTCATGTTTCAGCAAGTTGCTGGTATATTTAATTTTTAATTGAAAAGTGAGAAAGGTATTTATTAAGTACCTATTTTGATAACCTAAAACCAACATTTGCTATGTTGAAATTTTTATGATTTAACTAATATAACAAGTCATTAAAAAAAAAAAGACAGGTTTTTTTCATTGATTCTGGAAAGGGAGGAAAAAGAGAGTGGGAGAGAGAAAGAAAGAGAAACATTGATGTGAGAGATAAACATTTATAATTTGCCTCCCCTATGTGCCCCAACCAGGGATCAAACTCGCCAGCTGGGTATATGCCCTGAAGGGGAATTGAACCTGTGATGTGTTGGTGCATAGGACAACACTCTAACCAACTGAGGCACATCTGTCAGGACAACAAGTCATTTTCAATTCTACTGCCTAAGCTTCAATAAATATTATTTTAAATAATAAGTATATGCATTTACAGGAAAAAAATTATCACACCATGAAACACAATACATTTCATAATTGAGATAACTTAAAATTCTTGCTAAATGCCACTTTTAATATTTTTGGAAGTAGAAATACTAAAATACCTTATACTGGAATACAAAGAAAGCACTTAATATTTATTCAAAAACTCAATGTGGAAAAAAATCTGCAGCAGGTTTGAAGAAGAAAAAGTTGAACTGGCATTCTGTCTCAAAATGTGAGTCATTAATTTCAGGTTCTTCTGAAACCGATTTGGCTCAGTGGATAGAGCATTGGTCTGCAGACTGAAAGGCTAGAAGCTGTACTCACTTAGTATTGAAAATATGCCATATAATAGTTATTTCTACTTGTAAACTTAAACATTTGATCATACATCTTGATAATAGTATGTATCTATTTTACTCCAGCTCAAATATGTGAGTATCTGCAAACATCTACATGATTTTTATAACTTTCTAACTCCTTAATTGTATCCCTCTTTGTGTTTGTTGGTATAAATACACACACACACACACACACACACACACACACACACACACACACACATATATATATATATATATATATATATATATATATATATATATATATACATATATATATATATATATATATGTTAATTAAACCTCAGATGGTTACATATCTACTATAGTAGTAGTATACAGTGTTTGTATTTTCTGTTCCAGGTAAATATAAGAAATTCTGTTTACTTACTTTTAGAATTAGATAGAATGGTTTGGCATTTATAATTTCCATATAATTTATTGATAAATATTGTAGCAATGAATCACCATTAAGTCCTGGGTTTTAGTGCTTTTTGAATTGTAATTGGGGCAGGGGTCTATTTTCATAGTCACTTTAGTAGAAAGTTAGAAGAGGTTGCATCAAAGTCTAAAATCAGATGCGCTTTAAAATCCAAAGACTTCAACTACTACTTCCAGTACATAATCACACACTCATACACCACTGACAGTTAACAGAATTAAGTGAAAGGAAAGATGCCTATATTTGCAAATTACATATATTTATAATATAGGTATTACATACACATGTATTTCAACATTTTGTATTTACTATATGGAGACATCTCTACTCCCCACCCCCACCCCCACAGTTATCTCTGAAATAGATGGTTAAAGACTATCCTTAGAATGTAAACCCCATAGGGGCCCTGGGACTTTTGATCTGTTCTGTCCCTGCTGAATCCCAAGTACTTACCATTGTATGGTAAGTGCTCACTGAAATATTTGCTGAGTCATCATTATCATAAATAAATAAATAAATCACTATATCAAATGTAATTATTTGTGTCTGCTTACAATTCCTTCTCCATAGAAGGAATTACACCCTTCCTTACACCCTAACTTTATAAACTCTGACCCACTGCCACCTGATTCATTTACTGAGTAGCAAACATTGCTATTCCACCTCTGGAATGTGAATGGTCACAAAAAAAACAGAGACTCTAATCAATTCCATGTTGGCTTAAGTCATATAGATTTGGGAGCCAAAGTTGCCATTTTGGATCAAGTAAAAACTGATATCTAAAGAAAATATGGCAATTACAGAGAAAAGTTAGCCAAGAATACAAACACAGAGACAAACAGAAATGGGTGATTAGATTGAGTAGTTGCTTCAATTCTCAAGCTTTACAAATCCAACATGGCTCAGTTACAGCCCATTTCTGTGAATTTCTGTACTTTACAGTAACTCTATTCTCCATTTCTGTGAATTTCTGTATCTTTACAGTAACTATTTTTTTAAATACAGAAGCGTATCTGAGTACATTTATTGTAATCAAAATCTTGACTCGATAAGTCATCATATAGGAATTTTTTTTGTTATCATAAATCCTTTCCTTCCCTCCACAAATAAAGCAACTTCAAATTAATCCTACACTGTAATATTGAGTTGCCACAGTAAAGTAGTATGCCATTGAGTTAATGATTTCTCCATCAAAAGGCCTAAATACTTACACACACACACACACACACACACACACACACACACACAAGCTGACATTGTACCAACATGTACATCTACATCAGAGGTCCTGAGAGAGCACTCGTTTCTCTGACTGATGTCTACTACACTTCCAGTCAAAATATTAGCTTCTTATTTTTCTCAAGCCCTTTCATCACTTTCTTCAGTGAATGTTAATTTGTTTTAGAGAGAGATTAAGAAAAGTGGGGAAATACTGTGATTTTTATTAAGTTTATGGAATAAGATAATTTAGTCCTCGAAAGGCATAATCCATTTTTTAGGAAGGAAAAAAAGGGCATTCATATGATTATTTAAAAATAATTGTTTAAACATTTAAAAGTATTAAGATGCATTAAAACCAGAATTCAATATTTTAGAATAATAGTTTTAAATTCATGTTGATATAACTAAGTAAAACATTCCTTTTAATGGAGTGCAAAATAAATTCAAGGCTAGTTATTAAAGACTAGTTGCCTATTACAGACAAATATCCTCTCCACTTAGGTTTTAATATCCTCTGCTCTGCTGTTTTTAATGTTTGGATGTGGGGATGAATCCATAATGCTGAGCACTTGCAACTATCAAATAGCCTGCCTCTCTTTATAATTGGCACATCCCTATAACCAACACTATATACCATACAGATCACTTAATAGATACAAATGGGAAAAAACATAAATAGCACATGTCCCAAGCTGAATGAGACAGAAAAATGTTAATATGAAATTCAATGGCCTATTTGTCCTATACTCTCTATACAGAAATCACGTTATAAGTGGGAAAGAATTCAATATGGAATATACCATGATTTCCTCTGTTGTTCTGAGTTCCAAGGTGTGTAAAATGAATAAAGATACACAAGAACCTCACGTTTTTCCACAAAATAAAGTAACAAAGCTGACCAAATAGTAAATTTACTTTTAGGATTTCTTCTTTTTTCTCATTGCCTTTCCGCTTTAAATAGATGATGGGACAAGGATCCAAGAAAAAAAAAAAAAAAAAAGCAGGGAGCGTGTGGATGAGCATTGTGTTGTCAGCCTCACAGGTTTCATTGATTATTTCAATACTCGCCTCATTTTTAAAATAATGGAAGTTACATGGGAAGCAGGAACAAAGTTAATGAAAATTATAAACCTCTCCCCTTTCTCCTTCTTCCCAGTAATTACCCACTCATTAGAGACAGAGGCCACTGGAGAGGAGGTTGCCATGTGTCCTATTGGGGATTAAACATTTTTCTTCTGGAAAGAGAAGAGTCAAGCAACTGCTGCAGCCCCCAATCCCTGGTGGCCTCTCCTCAATGGTGGCTGTAATGAGCAGATGACAGCTCTATACTCTCAGTCCCAAGGCATGATGGGATGGAGAAAGCAAGACAAGGGAAGGGAAAGACAGTGGAGTGGGACAGAAGAGCACTACTATGAATACGAACTTCCCCAATTCTCTTAGTTCCCATAATGACCCATTGCTTCCTATACCTGGAATGCAGACCTACTTTGAAAGGCTTCCACTGGAGTACAGACGTGTTAAAGACCCAAACACTTGCCCATGTCAGTGTGCCTTAGTTGGTTGGGCGTCCTCACCGGAATTGAAAGGTTGCAGGTTCCATCTCTGGTCAGGGCACATGCCAGGTTACACTCCCTGCAGGAAGTGCAAGGGTAGCTAACAGATGTTCCACTCTCACACCAATCTTTCTCCCTGTCTCTCTTTTCCTCTCTAAAAAAAGTCAAAATATAAAAATACTAAAAGAGGGGGCAAAAAAAAATCAATAAAATATATTTAAAAAATAAATAAATAAATAAACCTGATAAACTGAGAGACAAAATAATAATAATAATAATAAAAATAAAAATACTAAAAGAGCCAAACATTTACTGGAAGGTGTAAATAATTTTCCTTGGTTTTCCTCTCCATCTTTAGAGAGAGAAAGGAGAAGCATGCAAAGAGAGATACAAATGTGATGTGGTACTGTCAGGATACTTTTAAAAATATGTTTAAAAGGGTATCAACATTGTATTAAAGCCATTGAAAACAAGGAAATGGATATGTATTTAAAACACATCTTATTTCAGTTTCTTACTACCCCATTCAGTTTTATTTATGGAGAAAGTCTGGCAACTTTTTGAGCACTTTTAGGCAATAGAGAGCTTTACATCTACTAGTGCTTTAAGCTATAAACAGATTCTATTCATAAATTAGATATCCAATTCAATCTATACTCCAAAACCCCAAACTTGACTTAACTCACATCTTGTCCCTGTTTCCATCTGGGCCCCCAAAAGACTAGCTGCTTTCAATAGGATCAGTGGGGGGTTAGGGTTTAAAAGTCCCCTTGCTGCCCTGACTTGCCAGCTGTTGGGACTGAGTATGACCTGGAAAGTGTGGAGAGAGACTACGAAACAGGGATTTTTCCCCCTTGAATTGGAATCATCCTAAGATGGCATCCTGTGTTCCTGGCAGATGTTGAAAGCTTCATCTTTGTCTCTTGGGCACTTTTGTGGGTTCATCAGCTGCATTCCTGCTGGGATCCCTGGCTGCAGCTCCTATGACTCAGGCAGCGCTGTGTTTTCAAAGTGCTGCTGGCTAATCAGCCCCCCCCAGCAAGCCCCTGGTTTCCCAGTGGCCAAATCCCCTACAAACTCCTGCTGGTGGAGTCCAAGTGCTTTTTCCAGATGTCCTTTGGGGAAGGACATACGTTGGCTCCGGACAAGCTTTCTCACTCGTGTGGTGTACATCTGGCTCATGAGGAAAAGTATCCCACTGTGGATACTTTCTCCTGGCTTGATGTGAATGAGATTAGTGCAGCCCCCTTTGAGGGAGCATAAGCTAGGACTCACAGCACCACCCAGTTCTCTTTCTTAAAAACAAAAACAAAAACAAAACATCTTTTTGTAAACGAATCTTCCTTTCCCCTCTGAACTCTTTTGTAGTCTCCATCTGAGGTAAAGGCACCTGTGTGAAGGGCTCAAAGTTATGAAAGTGATTCTAGGCCATGTGTTTTGAAAATTGAAATCAGGACTGGCACCCTGCTTTGGGATGCAGCTTCTATTGTATTTCACTGCCTTTGTTGAACCTTTGGTTTTTAACATTTGTCATGATCTGATTATCATCCTGGTTCCTTTATCATCGTTGGTAATCCACTCTCCTTTCTACCTAAATGGCAGATACCCAGTTATGTTTGCAGAAATCTATCTTTTGAAGCAGCTAAGTACTTGGAGACAGTGACACCACACCCAGCTCAGGGGTAAATCCTGAACAGTCTAATCCCATTTGCTGGCCAGTAATTCGTTTATGTCTTAAGACCAATGAGATCTATCTAGCCAACGAGATATAAAGGGAAGTCAATTGAGATGATTTCTGGAAGAAGGGTTTCATAAAAAGGGAAGAAAGGGTTCACTTCCTGCCTTTGGACTTTGTGCCTGGCGAGAGCCATCATCTTGTGATAATGAGGGGAGTCCATCTGAGCAAAGGACAATGTGCTAAGATGACAAAACAAAACATAAGTGCTGTGTCAGCCTCTGAATAAACATCCTTTGGAACAGTCTACTTTGAAACTTCACTTTATAAGACAATAAATGTTCCTATTGGTTCACATTAAGCCATTGGGTTGGGAGCTCCAAATGACATCACCATGAAATATTTATTACAACACAAACATGGGCACTTCCCAATAGGTAATCAAGTTAGACAGAAGAGGAGAGCTTGTGTTTTCTCACTTTTTTTTTTCTTTATTGAAGAACTTGTGGGTGAGTTCATCTGCCACAAAAGCACTTTAAAACCAGATGTTTAACCTAATTCTCAAAATTGTAATGACGTATTACTAACCTGAATCAACATTTGTGATGGCACCTGTTATAACAAGTGTAAATGAAAACAAACAAAAGCTACGTTCAATTGGAAAGTCCATCATTTAGCAGTAGGCTTGGATTTCCCTTGGAGTTCCTGGAGAAACCAGAGATTTCTCATTTTACATGGCATTGTCAATATTCAGGGCAATGATAACATGGTACACTTAGAAAACAGAAGAGGTTTGCATGCCAAAACACCATGCAAAACAAATCATTTTATGCTGAATTCCACTTAGAGGATCAAGCAAGGACCTACTTTGCTATTCCATATCATGACGTGGGTGTGCTTATATTAAAACACTTGGAGAAACACAAGGTGACTAATCTGTGACAATGATATGTTTGCAGACTAACACATTCATAAGAACAGCAGAATAATGAACTAATTTGTAAAGTACCAGATGGATTACTGAAAGCTGGTAGCTTAAGCTATCATAATTTTCCCTTATATTCCAAGAAGACACTTCTAGTAATCATACTACCACATCTTTGCTTTTGGATAAACAAGCCAAGCTATAACTAATCCTCTTCCCACGAAGGCAAGTCTCTTGTACTTGAATACACTTGCTACTGGGAGAGCTGCAATGTGAAACTCTGCTTTTTTATAACTCCACTGTCTGAATGGCATCCCACAATGAGGGACCGTTAATCTTAACTGTTCCCCAGTCCACGCTGTTGTTGTTGCTCTTTTGATGTTCTTTCTTTGATAGTTCACAAACACTGGGGTCAGATTTATACAGTGCTTGGGCTGTCTCTTTTCCCTCTCTCTGCATGCTCCTACTCACTGATAGAGGCATTGTATCTTCAATACATTTGAGATTGTCTTTTCTATTTTTAATGTGTTTTTCACCCAAGTCAACCCAGGAATTACTTTATCTCTTTTATCATTAGACTCACCCTCCCTCCTTTAGTGCCCACTGGAAGCTTGAGATTGATACACATAAACCTCAATGTTGGCATTGCTATATTACAACTTCTCAGAGATTAATAGCATTTTTTATGAAGAAAGCATGGTTTGGTGGAGGGGCATAGGATTTCGGTGTCCCTGAGGTCTCTTACCATTTCATTTACAGTGGACTCATTTCCCAACCTTCACTGAATCTGAAGATGTCATTTGGAAAACAGCAACAATAGATATTTCTTAGATTTGTTTGGGATAATATTACAAGGTATAGGTTAACCATGTGGCAAGTGTAATATTTGTTTTCCTTCCCCTCTTCAAATGTTTGTCATCTAACCTGCTGACAATAGTGGAAATGCTGCTTTAGGGGATAAGTGAAGCAGTATAGAAATATGAAGAGGCTGAATAATATAGGCCACTCCAGCAATTACTAATGCAAAGTAATTTCAATAAAGGGAAAAAAAGTAAGTTGGCAGAGTGGGCTATAACCAGAGCCATGATGTGATTTTGTTATATCATTTGACTTAATAATTGACTTAATATATCATTTGAGTCTCTAAATTTATTAAAATAAGACAAAAAAAGAAAAATAAGAAATGGATACAAATATGTGTCATAGAAGAACTACAAATAGCCAATAGTCATTTGAAAAGATGATCAATCTCATTGGTAACCAAACAAATAAGTTAAAATGACAATGGACTATTTTGCCTATCACATTGGTAAAAAATAAAGACTAAAAATGTCCAATGATGAATGAAAGCAGATGGAAAGCAGGTACACCCCTACACAGTTGGTGGAAATGGAGACAAGGAAAGACTGTCGTGAAGTACAATTTAGCAGACTTCTTAAAATGTAAAACACATATGCTATTTGATTTGCAGAAGTCTGTCCTACAAAAGTGAGTGCACACACTCACACACACACACACAAATATATTCATTTTGGCATTGTTTATGATTTTTTAAAAATCCTGTTTCTGTCTCTCTAACTAGATGCTGAATTCTTAGAGAGACGATACCCTTGTTCTTCCTTAGTAACTTCTGAGCCCACAAATGTAAAATAGGGTGAAGATGCTTAAAAATGCATATTGATTAACAAATGATCAAAATATTTTATGTGTATAGATAATGAGATAGCCCAGCCAATGTGGCTCAGTGGTTGAACATGGACCTTTGAACCAGGAGATCATGGCTCAATTCCTGGTCAGAGCATATGCCCAGGATGTGGGCTTGATTCCCAATATGGAGCATGCAGGAGGCAGCCAATCAATGATTCTCTAATGTTTGATGTTTCTAACTCTCCCTCCCTCTCCCTTACTCCCTGAAATCAATAAAAATTATTTTTTAAAAAGGACAATGAGATAGACATATAAAATTTTTAGGTGAATTGATATTTTCATGTGTTTAATAATCTAAAAGTTTATTCTTTTTTCTATTAATTTAAAAATCATTGGAATGTGTTATAATATAATTATTATTAACATTCTAACCCTATTACATTGTATTTTATATTTTGACTTAAAGCTTTTATATTTTGATAATTTGTTTCTAAAACTTAACATGTAACTGTCATTATAAGCCAAGCATTCTCCAATAAGGGTTTTTAAATGCCTGCTGCTACAACTCCTGGGTATTGGTCTTTCAATTAGAATTTAATTTTCTTGCAATATGGGATGGGGGAAGGTAAGATGGTGTTAAAGACCATGCTCCTGATATTATCTGTAGAGAATAACTCTGGGTCACTTTGACCAGTGGTGAGATTGAGCCTCTTCGGTCACACCATCTAGACCAAAGTGTCATGCATTAGTGAGCTATCTGACAATGGAACTATCCCAGTGGAAATTCAGCCCAAATTGGCTACTTTATAACTAAAAGCCAACGTTTTAAAATGAAATAATACCTTCTTTTTTAAGGAGAACAAAACTATATAAGGCAGCAAATATATATAAAACTCCTTCTATCAGTGTGAGCCCCAGATCAGGAGTAAACATTATATCTACATATCTTCTGCTAGGTATAAAGAGTCGAGCTCCTCAAAAAGTATTGATTGAATCATTAGCATAAAAAATTACTTAGTTTCCTTCCACAGGACATTTAGAAACAAGTAATAACACATTGAAAACAAATGGGAAATGGGAAATACAATAAAATACAGCAAACATTTTTTTGAGTCTTCTGGAGAAGATTTTATTGATTGGGTTTATACCAAATTCTTCCCTTTATTTTATCTTATTTTATTTTTTTTAAATATATATTTTATTGATTTTTTACAGAGAGGAAAAGAAAGGGATAGAAAGTTAGAAACATCTATGAGAGAGAATCATCGATCAGCTGCCTCTTGCACACCCCCTACTAGGGATGTGCCTGCAACCAAGGTACATGCCCTTGACTGGAATCGAACCTGGGACCTTTCAGTCCACTTGGGACCTTTCAGTCCGCAGGCTTGACGCCCTATCCACTGAGCCAAACCGGTTTCGGTAAATTCTTCCCTTTAATATATGCAATAACCCTATAAAGTGAGTATTGTTATCTCCCATAGTACACATGAGGAACCTGAAGAATCTAGAGGAGATAGTTGTTGCCCAGGGTTTCAGATATAAGTGGTTGGGCTGTGACTGGACTCCAAAACCCATTTGCCCACTACCCCAAGGGAACAGCCTCGTTCTGTGGGTCTTAGACATGACCGGAGCCCAGTTGGCATGGCTCAGTGGGTGAGCCTCGACCTATGAACCAGGAGGTCATGGTTTGACTTCTGGTCAGGGCACATAAGTGGGTTGTGGGCTGGATCTCTTTTGGAGCATGCAGGCGGCAGCCAATCAATGATTCTCTCTCATCATTGATGTTTCTATCTCTCTCCCCCTCTCCCTTCCTCTCTGAAATCAATAAAAATATATTTAAAAAAAAAAAGACATAACCAAAAATGACTACTTGGGACAGGGGTATGATTTTAGAGACAGTAGATGGGGTATAAGAGCTGTGTAACTAGCAAGTGCTACACCTTCTGCTAAATACTTGGCTTGCTTCTTTCTCCCCATTTAAACTTCCAGAGAAGTATTACTAGCTTCACTGTTCCCACCTCCCTTATGTATCTCTTTTTTTTTTTTACCCCCATGCCTACTTCTTTCTTACAGAGAAGAAAAAACAAGTGACTTGTTTATAGTTTATTGATTTCATATACCTTTGGGAGTTCTACCACCTTTCAGTTAAAAAAATAATCAATGTTTTCCCTGACAAGGATAGCTGCCAAGATGCTATTTGGGGATACTGGGAGGCACTTTACTGAGGCCCTGCTTATGTAAACAGAGAAGCAGAGAAACAGGCTGCAGTTTGATTTCTAAATCTATTGATGACTTTCTAAACCTTCATCCAAAACATCTCTTCATTCCTCCGTATGCAAAATTAAAAGAGCTAGGTGTCTTTGTTTAGAAATGTAAATATATAATTTGGCAAAGGCTGATCATTTATATTGTCTCCTTGGCTGTGTTGTGGGGATTATTCATCCAGCGCTGAGTGAATGCCCAGTGCCCAAGCCCCTCCTCCTTCCTGTTTGTTATCAGGCTGCTGCAGTGCAGCGCCCAGACATCTGACCATTGAGATCATTAAAAATCAACCCAATGACCAACCATGTCTGTACATTTTAGAGAAATGACAAAAAGTACAGTATTTGATTGCTATTATCTGCTCTGGGTTTTCTTTTTACAGCTGCCAGGAAAGTCATTTGGTAAAATTGATTAGACCAGCATGCCAGGAGGAGCGAGAAAAAAGAGCAGAGAAATGTAAACAAGCGAGCAGGGAGGGGAGGGCCATATGATCTTTCTTGGGAATGAAGTGAGCTGTCCCCAGAGGAGGCAGGGCAGGGCGGGTAGGAGGAGAAACCTTGTACAGAGTGAGCATGCTATAATTTGGGGTATAAAGCATTTAAGATGGCAGGATAGAAGCAACCAAAATGCAGAAACAATGCAGAGGCAAGCTACCACGTGCTTCTAACAAACTGTACGCATTGGTCACACTAAAGGGTTTGACTAAATTAATCTGAGAGACATCATTGAGACAGTCAGAAGCCAATCGGAAGGTTTTAGTAAAATAAATTCTGTCACTATCTGGACATGGCATGAAGGAGTGCCTCGTTTCCTGCACAGCAGGGTTTGTTTCTGTGTGAACAATTAATAAAGGGAAATAAATCCCTGTACCTTTGCTCAGTAAAACAGTGAGTGCATAAAAATTCACACATGCTTTCCCCTCTTTGTTATTATAATGTCCATACATATTCCCTCCTTTGAAATATGAACTTCCTTCTTAAAAAGTGTATTTTCCCTCTAATATCTTTTAAACAATTTCTTGAGTCCCCTAAAAGAAATACTGGCACATGACATCACAGAACGCTGACAAGGGCAGATTTTAATATGGAATTTCTGGGACCATGCCACTATTTTTAATTCCTCCTACAGTCCTATTTAAAGTCACACTTAGTTCACACAGCTCATGCTTCTGTAGAAAGGGGCAGGAAAAGCTATCAAGTATTTATTTGCTACATATTATGTCTGCTAACATTTAAATTACAACACCCCCTAAACACAAGTGAATTTAAAAATAGCATTTAAAGCATAAATAAGAAAAATGTTATAGGGAAGAGTGAATGTATGTCCTTGGATACGGTACAAGAACCATTTAATTGCATAGAAGAAGCCCGACGCTAGTCTAGATGAAGTGACCTACCAGAGAGAAGTTCTGAATCATATTTGCTCTGTTTCAGCTGCTTGGCAGAAGCTGAGCTTCAGAAAGCATTTACTTGAAGCCATGGGTTTACATGGAAGGGGAGTAGCCTTCTTGAAGGAGAATGGTCACCAGGCTACAAAATAGCCCCCAGCCACCCTCCTCTTGGTATTCACATCTTTGTGAAGTTTCTGCTCCCACAATGTACCAGGGCTGATCATCCAGCAAAAGGTAATGAAATATCACTTTTGAGATCCTATATAATAAAAGGCTAATGTGCAAATCAATCGAATGGCAAAATGACCGGTCACTATGACGCACACTGACACCGGGGAGCAGACACGCAGCACAAGAGTTGCCCCCTGGTGGTCAGTACATTCCTAGAGGGGCAGTGCCACTCAGGGGTCATATAGTCATGGTCCCTAGCACAGTAACTGACACAAATGAAATGTTCAATAAATGCCTGTGGATTGAACAAATCAGGATAGGCACAAGACCACACTGAAGATGATATATCTTCACTGATTACAATGTCAATACTGAAATTATTCTGATGTCCCTTTGGCTTACCTGCTGTTCACACTTAAATGACATCCTAGAAGAACTGCTGCCCAGTAGTCCTTATACTTTTGTAAAATCTCATTGATATTTGGGGGCTTTCAATCTACTTTGGATAGTATAGCAGCCAAGTCTATCCACATCACTAAACCCAATCAGCCAGACTGTCATTCTTACTCTGAAGCTATTTAGAATGTACAATGAGCCACTGGATTCCACTTCCTAAAAACTAATTTCCCTGGAGCTTTTGCTCTATTATTTCATCATTGCCCCTGAGGTCAGAAACTATGATTTTTTTTCCCCTCTCCTGAACAGCATGATGTCTCATTAAAACTTCTTCCCATAAGCCTGAGTATTTCTTTAGAAATTCAAGAAAGTTTCAAGGATCATAAAGGACCTTTAGCTCAATATCAGCTATATTTAGTGCTTTGAGAGCAACAGCACAGTCAATTATGTTCAACAGTTCATTAATGACCTAGAAACAATTAATTCAATGTATTTCCGATTTCTTGATCAAAAGTGATTTTTTTCTTAGATTTTAAAAAATTAGTGTTTGTTCAAGCTTTTAAAAATGCATAACTGTTTTTTACATAACTCAACAAATCCAGTTGGATGATTATATTTACATATGAGTATGGGCAAGTCTGATAATCTAATAATTTAGATTTTTAAATACCCTGCTACTTCTTAAGGAGAGAAAGATGGACAGTGATCATTTATTTATTCACTCACTCATTCATTCATTCACTCACTCATTCAACAAATATTTACTACCATAATTTCTGGGAACCACTCTAGAGGTGAGGAGAGACAGTGAACTATGAAATAGACTAGGGGTTTTCATTCTACTTGGAGGAGGAGGGTCTGGAAATAAACAAAAGGAATAAGTAAAATCTGTAGACATTTATATGGTAATGTGTTTGAGGGAGAAACATTTTAAAAGTAAAGGAGATTAAAAGCTCCAGGGACAGGGATGGTGTGGATGCGATTATTAAAAAGGATGGACAAGGAAAAGCCTGACTAAGGAGATATTTGAATAAAGAATGAGAGATATGAGGAAGTAAAAAAGGGGGTATCAGGAGATGCAGGTTCTGGTCTGAAGTAATAGAAAGCATACTCCCCCGCCCCCATGCAGGACTGTTGGCAGAAAGCTGGAGGAACAGAGAGAAGTCAGTGTTACTGGACCAGAGGAGAAGTAATAGATGAAACCTAGGTAACAGGAATCATCAGATGGCAGGCTATCATGAGGACTTTAATTTTGATGAAGATCAGAGACCACTGGAGGGTTCTGAGCAAAGGAGTGACCTGACATGACCTAGGTCTTTTCAGTACCATGTTGAATGTGTGGGAATAGGTTGAAGTGGGAAAAGGTTGAGGAAGGACACTGGTCAGAAGGCATTTGTGCAATCCAGGTGAGAGTGATTGGTGGCCAGGAACAAGCTAGAAGCAATGGAGGGGGTGGTCAAATTCTGAGTAATATTTTGAAAGATAACTGGCTGGATTTGATGACTGGACTGGATGGGGATGGTGGGAGGTAGAAAACAGAAGAGTCAAAGGTAACATTTCCACAGTAAGGGCTGGTCTGAGGAAAAGAACATGACTTTGGTTTTGGTTTTGGATGCGCTAGGTTTCTGGTACAGATATCCAGGTGGAAATGGCAGGTAGGTGTTGAATAGTATAGTCTATATTCAGGGGATAGGTCCATATTGGTGATAGAAATTTGACAATGATATAAGGACTTTAAAGTCCTGTGATTATATGAGGTCATCTAGGAGCTGTGAGAACAGAAAAGTCCACAGACTAAGCTTATGATATATTAATGCTAAAATTTGAGGTGCTGAGGAGGAAACAGCAACATCTCTGAAGTGATCACGAAAGAAGGAGAAAACCCAGGAAAATGAGGTGCCCTGAAACCCTAGGCATTTCCTCTCTGAATCCTCCTGAGCAGCAGCATAGAGATACCTACTTTGTAAGTTTTATTTGGTCACAGGATTCACATGCCAATAAAATTACATCTAAACAAATATATTAAATTCAGCTGCATATTTTGGAGAGTCAAGCAACTGATGAAATAGAAACAAAAGAGGAAGAAAAGAATGCAAAAAATTATGAAATCCGTAACCTTAATTAGAAATCATTTAATCAAAATTAAATTATATTAAGATAACCTCAAAATGGATAAAGAACTTAAACATAAGACGGGAAACGATAAAAATACTAGAGGAATCCACGGGCAGCAAAATCTCAGACATATACCAAAGCAATTTCTTCATCAATAGAGCTCCTATGGCAATGGAAACTAAAGAGAAAATAAACAAATGGGATTACATCAAAATAAAAAGCTTTTGCACAGCAAAAAAAAAACAAAAAAAAAAGAAAGCCCACTGTATGGGAGAACATATTTGCAAATGTTATTACTGATAAAGGTTTAATCTCCCACATCTATAGGCAACATATACAACTTAATAAAAGAAAGATAAATGATCCAATAAAAAAATGGGCAATGGAATAAAATATTTTTGAAAGAAAACAGAAGGAAGGTCAAGAGACATATGAAAACATGCTCTAAGTCAATAATTATCCGAGAGATGCAAATCAAAATGACAATGCGGTACCATCTCACACCTGTCAGAATAGCTATCATCAACAAATCAACAAATGACAAGTGTTGGTGAGGTGGCGGAGAAAAAGGAACCCTTGTGCACTGCTGGTGGAAATGCAGACTGGTGCAGCCACTGTGGGAAACAGTATGGAGTTTCCTCAAAAGCTAAAAATGGAGCTCCCATTTGACCCAGTAATCCCACACCTAGAAATATATCCTAAGAAACTAGAAACACCAATCAGAAAGGATATATGTACCCCTATGTTCATAGCAGCACAATTTACAATAGCTAAGATTTGGAAACAGACTAGGTGCCTGTCAGCAGATGACTGGATCAGGAAACTATGGTACCTACCTCTACACAATTTAATACTACACTGCTATAAAAAAAGAAAAAAATTCTTACCATTTGCAGCAGCATGGGATGGACCTGGAGAGCAATATGTTAAATGAAATAAGCCAGGGGATGGAAGAAAAATACCACATAATCTCACTCATTTATGGAAAATAAAGAACATATAACCTGATGAACACAAAGATAGGCACAGAGGCAGTAAAAAACTGAACAGACTGTCAAATTACAGTGGGAACGCTGGGGAGTATTGGGGAGTGGGGGCGCAGGGCAGGTAGGTGGGGCAAGAGATCAAACAAAGGACTTGTATGCATGCATATAAGCACAACCAATGGACACAAGACATTGGGGGTAGGTGGGATGAGGGCATGTCACAGAGGGCAGCAGAGGCTGGGGGAAGGTCTGTTGGGGGGGGGGGAGATAAATGTACTACTATATGTAATACTTTAAACAATAAAATAAAATTTAAAAAAGGATAACTGTACTATGATGTTAACAATGTTACATAATACAAATTATCTTAATCTTTGTCTCAACTTAAAAAAAAAACAATAAATGATTCAAGTTACAATTTAGTAAGAAGGAAAGACATTTTCCATTTCCATTTTGCAACACACTTTATAAGTTAAACGTATTTCCAGGCAACTTCATAATTTAAATAAATTCCAGCCTGCTTCTCAACGTCTGCCCTGATGGAATTGGCCTGATCATGGAACACACATTAAGTTTAAAGAACTCTCTGCACTTTAAACTTAGAAAAAGGCTATTTTACAATGCAAATATATATAATTAGGAAGCAAGATAATCATAATGGAATAAACATCTTATTTTTTTAAGAAAAACTGGAGCTAAATTTTATGCCAAGTTGTGTGTTATAAAAGGAATTGTGTGGTTTTGTTTTACTAAAAAATAATTCTTGCATTTATTGGAAAGTTGAATTTAAAGATAAAATGGAGCTATGTGGGTATATGTAGCATTACTTCTGTTGCAAGTAATCACAGCTTAGGGCTATATTACTGTATATATTCCTGCAACTAAAGCAACAGCATTCAGAGTTACACATAATTGTATTTTCCTGATTTAAAAATAAAGATAGTAATATAATTCCTTCTTACCCAATCAGATGACATTAAACATTTTAAAGCATTTAAAAAATCTACAGAATATTGGAGAATATAAAAGGATTACTTCAGCATGACTTTCTTCTATGTAGTGAAAAATTTTAAAGTGCCAGTTGTTGTCCAGTCACTTGAAAAGTGTTTTTCACACACTTGTCTTCAGGCCACTGGGCAGATACTCAAATTGAGTTTGTCAAAACATGGTTTGGGGATATATTTAATGGTGAACATTCTCATTCTAGCCACACACTCCTTATCTGGATGTCATACTAGATTAGCACTTAAGAGTTTAGAAATTATGAATCCACTCCGAGTTTTTCTAGGATGTATTAGACTAGTGATTTTCAACTGGTGTGCTGCAAGAATTGTTAAAACAGACAATACCTAAATATTTAGTTAGAGGCGCTGACCTCTTTTCCTTTATTTTTTGTTTTATTTATTTTTAAATATATTTTATTAATTTTTTACAGAGAGAAAGGGAGAGGGAGAGAGAGTTAGAAACATTGATGAGAGAGAAACATCAATCAGCTGACTCCTGCACATCCCCCACTGGGTACATGCCCTTGACTGGAATCGAACATGGGACCCTTCAGTCTACAGGCCAACGCTCTATCCACTGAACCAAACTGATCAGGGTTCTTTTCCTTTAGATTGTCAAATTAAAAATATGACAACAGTCTACACAACAAAAGCTGCCCAGTCTGAATGAATCAAAATTAGACCTATTTTTTTTTTTTCAGATCAGGAAAAAATATTTATTTTTGGTGTCATGTGTCAGAGAATCTTAGCAATTAGTTTGTGTGCCATGAGATGAAAAAGGTTGAAAATCACTGAGTTAGACAAATGAAATTGACCCCCAGAATGTTTGAATGTTGAGTATTCCTGACATATTATAACAGTCTGGTTCAGAGATACATGCCATAAATGGCCTTACAGACTTTAATGTTTCCTGGAAATTCAGTTTCTCCTTATGACCTTTTGATGAGTCTAGTGCAAATGAATTGCAAGCACATGGGTTAAATTCCGCATGAACTACTCATGGCTATGAGACACTTCAGGAAAAATTTTGGGAAAGGAGTCAAACATGCTTTGCTGATCCCTCAGCATTTTCAGGAGACTCAGTCAGCATATTCAAAACAGGATGAAAGTGACCCAAAGTGCACACATTGGCTTGGACATCACCAGTCTTCTTGAGGAAGAAAAGCTATTCAGACATTATAGTTCATGTTGCAAAATTTGTGAACTGGGCTAATTTGACCTCTTGGTTTTGTTATAGGCTTATTTTGAATGTGACCGTAATAAGTTCAACATTTTTGCTGAAAACAGTTTGGCTAAGTGGATAGAACATCAGCCTGAGGACTGAAAGGTCCCAGGATCGATTCTGGTTGAGGGCATGTACCTTGGTTGAGGGCACATCCCCGGTAGATGGTGTGTAGGAGGCAGGTGTGTAGGAGGCAGCTGATTGATGTTTCTCTCTCATCAATGTTTTTAACTCTCTATCTCTCTCCCTTCCTCTCTGTAAAAATCAATAAAATATATATTTTTTAAAATAAGTTCAAAATTTTTTAGACCACCTATCTTATATTCTTGACTAGCTAGTTAGCTAAACAAAAATGAGTTTAGATCCAAAGAGGACTAGCCTATGAAGTAAAATGAATTCTACTCTTGAAATGTTCAAGACTTGGTAAAATAGTTATAACTTTAAATGAAGTTCTTCTTCCCACCCCTGATGCCTTCAATCAATGCCAAGTAAAAAATGATTATATATTTATACTTTATCCATTCAGAATCAATTGAATATTTGACTGATATATTGTTAACTATGTTATAGGTGAAATTATTTTATAAAGAGAAATTATTAGTAATTGAAAGGCCATAAGAGGATCTAGTTTATACCAGTCTAACTTAACCCAGTTTTTAGCAAAGTATAAGGAGTTTCCTATATTAGCAAGTTATTGCAGAAATCTTCAAAATGGCATACCAGGGCCCAGAAAAAGTAAATATATTTTCTGTAAGCATCCACAGTCTGTCTCAATAGTAAAACCAAGCATAAGACTTGTTAACTGCCAATGCAAGTGAAATATCTTGCAAACATGCTGTTTTTATCATTTACCATGGAATTTCAAAAGTGCAGTAATTTCCACCATTCTTATTTTTATTTTACTTCATATGCATACCAGTTGTTTTTCAATTTTAAAGAATTCAGCACTGTCTATCCATTTTGAAAATGAGGCAAGTATTGATGTGATCAGATCTATGACTCCTCAAACTATTAGAAATTATAAGTGTGTGATAAATATAATATAGCAATTTTCCAAACTGGCAACTCTAATTAAACTTAATAATAGGAATTACCTATAAAAATGATTTCCATGTCCCTATATGTCTGTTTCTAAGTAGAATGATGCTCCCTAGAAATTCTCTCCAGTGATGAATTAGTCATTGGCCTTCGTCTTTTCAGATATTATTTGTGAAAATGAATGTACACTGTTGAAGTTAATCTAAAATTTGGTATTCTGGCAAGAACCCAAAATAATTTCTTCATGGTTTTTGGTATAAAGTTGCTTCCTTCAAAAAAATGATAATTCTCCTTATTTTTTATTCAATGTATTTCAAGAGCTAAAATTAGAGTAGGGAAGAGAGGCTTCTTTTATATGTTTACTAGAGGCCCAGTGCACAAAATCTTGCACTGGTAGGGTCTGGCTTGCGGGAGGAGCCTCAGGCAGTTGGTCAGCTGGCCCCACCACCTTGTTTAACTCCCAGTTGAACTCCTGGTTGAGGGGACAATTTGCATATTAGCCTTTTATTATATAGGATTTAAACCAAGATAAATAAAGGGTTTAACTTAATGCATTACTTAGACCTAATAATGACATATATGTCTAAGATTAGATAATACAGTCACATCAAATTTTGTACTTTCTTTTTAATATCATCCATTAGTTTTCTTATCTCTAATTGCTGAAGGCATAGATTGTCTTCTTATATTCTATCACCATTATGACTGAAAAGTGCATCCTCCAACATGCCTGAAAGTTTTATTTTACATAGGTAGATTTCAAACCTTACTACACACACTAGTATGTATAAGTCAAATAAAGAGAGATTTGCTGTGATGATGATCTTGTCCCCTAATTCTCACTGTGGAAAGTACAATTTGGAAATCAGTGCTGCAGTCCTGTATAATGAGAGTCATTTACTTCTTTTCATGGCATCATGATAAATATTATACTAAAATGCAGACTCTTCAATAAGAGATTAAAAGCCAGTATTGATCTACGTATGTCTGACCATGCCAGCACTGTGCATGCCTTGAAGCAGCTGACAATACTTCATTAATTTACACTTGTTATGGATTGAATTGTCTCCCAAAATTGATATGTTGAAGTCTTAACCCCGTATCTAAGAACATGACCTTATGAAAATAAGGTGGTTGCAGATGTAATTAGTTAAAATGAGGCCATACTATAGTAAAATGAGCCCCTAATCCAATATGCTGATGCTCTTTTAAAAAGAATGTCATCTGGAGAGACAGACATGACAACAGAGGAATGCCATGTGAATATTCAAGTTTTGCTGCCAGAGGTTAAAAAAGAGTCCTTTCATAGAGTCTTTCAAGGAAGCAGACCCTGCCAACAGCTTGATCTTGAACTTCTAACCTCAGGAACTGTGAAAGAAGACATTTCTTTTGTTTACACCAACTTAGTTTCTGGCCCTTTGTTACAGCAGCGCTGGCAAACTGACACACCACTCATCTTTGGTTTCCTTCACTCTGGCTTGAAAACCAACCATCCCAATAAAAAGCTTTCTGCTAAGCAATGACCTCTGGTTCTGGTCCCTCAGATCATTCTACTTACAGCTTCTGAGCTGTTGACCACCTTTCTTTAAGCCTCTCTTCCATGACTTTCTGAATGTTTTTTCCTAATGTTTCTGAATAGTCCTTTTTATTTTATTCTTTCAACAGTCACTGAGAGTATGCTATGTGTCATGCAAACAAAAAATCTTGCAATGAATAAAAGTCTGCCCTCGAGGTGTGGAAAGTCACGTGGAACAGAGAACTAAATCAATGAGTAGAGAACAATCTTGTACTATGAGAAGAGAAGTCGTGTGCCATAAGACTATGTAGGAAGTCTTCCTAAGGCCATCCTGTAGGTTTAGGCAAAGGTCCTTCTAGAAAGTGATTCATGAAGAGTGGTTACTGAGGCAGCAGTGAAAATTTGAAGACTTGAGACTAGGGAAAGAGAGCAATCTATGCAAAAGGAGTAATAAAGACTTAGGGACAAGTGAGAAATATGAACTGTGAGAACAGTGATCAGAACTCTTTGCAGAAAGCAAGGGAAGGGCCATAGGGATGGGTTGTCAGAATAGGATGAAAGTCAAGGTCAATGAATTTGAGGAAGGTGAAGATGAGAGAAGAAGGCTGTGGTTTAATGCTGGTTGCACATTAGAATAACTTGGAGAGCTATAAAACCTCCCAATACACTGGCCCCAGTGAAAGCAGGCTTTTATGGACAGAACCAAAGCATGAATATTTTTTTTTAAAGACAGAAAAGTTGAGAAGCACAAAACTATTGTTGCTTGTTTTGTCTAAGTGCATTTCCAAGTCAATCACGATGGAGAATTACAGGAATATTTAGGTTTTAAATTTTTTACTCAAGAACACATTAGGAAGATGAAGAGAATAGCAAAATAGCCAGCATAGAGAAGTACAAAGAGTCCCAAATGTTCTTAAGTATTTTGTGAACTATATTAAACGATAACTGGAACTAGGAATGTATTGTTAGACTTCTTTATTATAGGAACTTAGAGGAACCTCCTACACTCTCATTCCCTCTATTTCCCCCCTATACTTGGGAGTTCAGACATATTCCCACCTTCTTTCTTTTTAAAAGTTAAATCAGGCAGTTTAGAGCTATGTGTCTAGAAACATTCCCAGAGTCAACTGGCAATTACTACCCTGGACTTCAAATTTGTGTCTTGGATTTTGTTTCCTTGACTGGGTGGGACCTACCCTGGCTAGTTTTTCAATCATTACCAACTCCCAGAGGCTGGGGAATTGAATAGACCCCTCGCAGAGATTGCATATTAGCCTTGCCCTTTGCTTCACAAATAAAAGCTTATCATTAGCAGATATCTTAACATTTCCTGAAGAGAGCACCTTCATCCAGATCACACTGAATAGGAAGCCAGCTGAGTTCTTCTTTGTCACCATGGTGACCTCCACATCCTGGAAGTATAGGTTTTCATAGGAGTTCACTCAAGTGAAGGCTTTAGATATGATGAGAAAGCACATCTGCTAGGCTTATATATAATGCCTGTGCTTATCAAAGCAGCAAAATAATGATGGGATTTTCCTTGGCACAGTGACTAATTTCTAGTAGTTTCTGAATGAATAAATCTATTCATTCAGAAACTACTGAACTATTTTCTGCATTTTCCTTTCTATGGTGACAGAGTCCCAGGTCTCTAGCCCAGAAGTCTAGGGGTCTAGGGTTGCAAAAGACCTTTGCTATTATCAGAGACACTTAATCCTTCTGTCCTCTAGTCCCTAGCAAATCTAGTTTTTGATATGTCAAGAGTTCCTTCAACTCAGGCATCTAAATTACTTCATTTTATGTTTTCCCTACCTTTTGGAAGCCAAACTTTCAAAATTTGTCTTATCTAATAAGGAACATTTGGAAGACAGACTCTCCCAGTTAACAACTATGACAAATGTGTGTCAGTTTTCAATTCAGAATACTGATATCGTAGTCATGTTTTCCCATATTGTATTTTATCTGATCTTTACAACAGGACAAATATTGCCTCTTTGAAAAGAAAGTGACTTATGAAGAGAAGGGCAATGAAAATACTCTATATGATATCACAGTGATGGCTAGATGTCATTTGTCCAAACCCACAGAATGTACAACACCAAGAGCTAACCCTAAGGTAAATTAGGGATGTTGGGTGATGATGATGTATCAGTGTAAATTCTCTCTCATTACTGATTTTTCTACACTTAAATGAAGAGAGTTATCCTAACCCTTTCCTCACCATGTTCAATCTTAAGAAAGCCATGCTGTAGTCTGGCAAAGCCAGGTAATTGTCCAACACCAGCTGGGAGAGTACTTTAAAATTACTTAGGTCATTAGCCTGAGACTCGCCATCAGTAGAAGATCTGAGAATCTTGAATCAGGTGCTAAGAACATGAGAAAGTACTTTGAACTGTTGCCAATACTCCATTTTCTGACTGGTATCTTGGAGCTAGCACTGCCTCCATTTAGTTCATTTGCCATTATCACCACATCTCCCAGTCTTCTTGCTAACCTGATTATCTTTGCGGTCACTCCCCAAGATGAAGAAGCTTTTGGCCTTGTTCTAACCATATCTCATTGATATTGAGATCCCATCGATTGTGAGATGCATCATCAAGCTGTTAACAGTTTTTCAGGAAAAATAAGCCAACCTTATTAAATGAGCACATCAGTTGTACCACTCATCCTACTTTCAAAAAATAAAAGAATACTTAAAAATTATCAAATACAAATTATCCTTGTCCATATCTTCATTCAACATAGTTTATTTCTACAATACTATTTCTGTGAGACCCAATACTCTCAAGTCCACTGTAACTCCAGGATGGCACTATGCAATAGAATTTTCTATGATGATAGAGATGTTCTAAAATCTGTATCATCCAATATATAATGTGTCTATTGAACATTTGAAATGTGGTTGGTATAACTGGGAAATTTTTTTAATTTAACTTAAATTAACATGTTGTAAATAGCCACATGTGGCTACTGTATTATTTAGCACTGTTTCGGAATCCCAGAGCTAGAACAAGTTCCATTAAATGGGTACAACTTCTCTGGAAATTCTCAAAAATAAAATTATTTGCTTCTTTTGTGTTACTGGAAAAATCACCTGGTTTCTCACTGCCCTTCAGTCTAGCATTTGATCAGCTTTGGTCAACTAACACCGCCTGCTCTGGGGCTCACACAACCTGCCGTGTCCTGATAGCCAGCATGTCTTTTCCCCAGAAGCATAAGAATCTCAGAAATGGGCCACACTTTTGCTTCCTATCCTAGATTGTACAGTTACCCTCCACATCAGCCTTAAACATAGTAAAAGCTTCTTCATAATCAGCTCCACTGCACTTTGGAAAGCCAAAGTCATAGAAGTAGTCATCACTCTGAAGCTTAATACATTCAACTTCCTAGATTTCTGAACTCAGTGTGCACCCTCAAGAGAGCAAACACATACCCAGACTTTTAAAGGCTTAATGTTCATTACTTTCTCTGTACCTTCAAGGGATAGTAAGCATTATTAGGAAATAGAATAGGTGTTGTTGACTGGATGCTCCATGAATAATACTGTTTAATTTTAACAAGGATGCCATGCTTTTCAGCAATGCTGTTATTCAACAAGTTATTAAAAATCTTTATATTCTATTATTCAATGAATTATTAAAATCTTTATATTATTTTTAATCCACAACGTACTTCATTTTCCTCTACTGTAAGTAGAAAATAATAAAAACAACACTAAAAATAGCTAACACTGATAATGTGCCATGCACCATTTAAGCATGTCATATGTATTATATGATTTAGTACTCATAAATATTATTTAGGGTGTGTTCTATTGGCCCTATTATTTTTTTGTCATTTTACAGAGAGGAAAATATATGTGAAATATCTCACTATAATGCAAGAATAGAAGCCACCTTAGATAAACAGGCTTCAACATCTCTCATTTGAAATCTCTTTCCTTTTCATGTGTTTCAGAGAAATAAGATTTCTCTTTTCCAAAATGAATATACTCATGCAGGCTCTTAATTCTATCCCCTTTTTATCTTACAGGATCTTTCTCTCAATTCCATCCACACTTTCCTCCTTTGGGACTTCTCTTTCTTTGGCATTATCTGTCTATCCCCCTGTTTTATATACAATGCTGAAAGGATGGGCATTTGTTTAGCTTTCAGTGGTAACATATTATGATCCAAACCATGTTACAAGTAATTTGCAGTATGAGAATAGAATCAGTATTTTGATTAAGTAAATTAAGGTAATAACCTGAATGAGCACTGAGCTAAAATACCAAAATGGAGTGATGAATGAATGCATTTTGAGAGCCTGGGAATGTATATGCTTCCATTGCTTCCTGTTCCTAAAATATAAATAAGATCTCTAGTCTACATCTTAAGAATTATTCCTTATAAATATTTCCCAATATTGCTCTGCTTAGTTCCACCATCCTCAAATGACTGCTTCTTTGGAAAACTAGCTTGATAGGCCTATCATGAAGTTCTGCACTTTGCATATATTTAATTTTTACACTTTCCCCATTCAGGTGACACTACTCTGCTCTACAACTACACTCGGGTCATAAAGACTCAATTATGTATGAACTTAAGAGTCTAGCCCCTTCAATAGTATTTACAGATGGTTAGGATAAATATGCCCGGTTCACTTGACACAATCAATTCATGTTTCTCATTAACCAATGAATGAATTAATTTAGCTGGATGATGATGACTTTGGTGATGTCAATGGCATTATATCAGGGAATAACCCTGAGACCATCTATTCTTTTTAGGAAACTCACTAAGCAGGAGGCATTAATATTTTGCTGCTGTTCAAATAAGGACTAAAACAATAAAAAGTAATAAAACTATTAAAAATACACCAAATTCAAAGAATAGTTTTCAAAATAGGAGCATATACTAAGCTCATTGTCACATGAATTTAATATTTTATTCTCATCTAGGCACTGAATTTTATGAAAACAATATTCTTTCTGTTACTTTCTAACTGCATTTTTGTATTAATTATGCCCTCCCTCCTTCACCCTTTTATTCAGCAGTTGATGTCACTAAATCCATCATTCAGCATGACCTGGGATTTAGTCATGTCTTTGAAAGTGTTCTATTGCCCTGAAGCAACAGACAGATTTTTTTATAAAGCTAAAAATGCTTTCATAAAACTCTTTTTGTGTGTGTGTGTGTGTGTAGATTGCTATTCATAGATATTGTTCTCACTGCCAACCATGAGAAATGTTCAGTAGCTTTACAGTTGCTTCCTAAGGATGAAATCCCATAGCACTGCTTACACCTACAGCAGAGGCTGGGCAAGGGTGGTGAAAATCTGCATACTTCCTGGGGGTGAGGGAAGAAATGACATCACATATAGACACCTGCTAGTCCCTGGCTAGCCACACCTGTGCCTGCATCCCCTTTTATCCTTAAGCAAGAAATTGCTCAATACTGTCTCCTTAAAACTTTGTTTCTCAAAGAGCCATTAGTAAGTTTTGTAAAACAGAGTCTGGAGATTAATCATCTACACCTACCTCTTACTTATCTGAATAACAAAGAGGAAAGAAATTAAAATAAAACATTGCTGCTGCACAAACCACAGCAATTATGTTAATGCAATTCTCAAGACAGCCCCTTTACAGCTTATTATAACTTCAACTTATATTTTTAATTTAGTAACTGAAGAAAAGAATGTGTGCAATCTGCCTGGGCCATAAGGAAGAACAAAGAAAGGAGGGCATGACCTGTGGCAGTGCAGTGTGATGGGATTCATTCTGGAAGCACTAGCTCCATTCTGCATTATCTCTACTATCCCATCGATGCTTCCATGGTCCTCTCTCCATGTTCAGCAATGTCTTTTAGGAAGTTCTGCAGTAATGAAAATGTTCTGTATCTTCACTAATACAATAGCTCCTGGAAAAGAATGGCTGTTTAAATTTTTTAAAACAAAATTGAAAATTCCATTTATTCCCATATGGCAAGTGACTAGTAACATGTGGTATGTCACTGTAGACATGATTATGGTACAGAACTTTGCTTAAGAGAGTTTTATTACCTACCATTTATTGAGCCCTGATCTTAAGCCAGAGTGGTTACCTCCCTCCCTTCCTGAATATTTATTGGGGGTCTATTTTATAGCAGGTAACATTTTGTGTCCCAGCTTAGAATAATGAGTAAGACAGTAAGTATAGTCCAGGCTGCATGGAGATTTCAGGCTAGTGTGGGAAGCAAAAAAAGGAATAAGAAAATAAATAACTTTGTGATTTACTCTAATATAGTTATAAATAATATGTAGGTCAATAAACTGAGTATGTTGGGTAGGGGTGGAATAATCTTAGAAAAGGTGGCCAAACACTATCTCTCTGAGAAAGTAACCTTGGAATAGTCTTATGGACTTTGCGGTATGTTGAGAATTTGTCTTAGTCCTGGCAAGGTAATACAAGTAGAATTGGATGGGCAAGCTAGGAGAATTGAGCATGTTACTTAATCCCCAAAGTTATCCTATGGGTTAGGCCTTGGTTTCCATTCCTCAGATGAAACTAAAAAGATTCTATAATTCGCCTGAGGAAATTTAGCTGTTAATGTGACAGACAAGACAGAAACCTGAGCTGTCCTGCCTGTGCCGCCTGAATGTCCTCTTGATGATACCCTCTTTGGCTGCTTTGACTTATCATTTCTTGACTCCGCCCACATCTGGCTCAATGAAAATTAAATAATTAATTCTGTCTGTAAATTAAATTAGACCTTACAATAATGGCTATTATGTAGTATGTCACTGAAAATAAAATTTAAAAATCTAGCATAAATATCATAACTGGCATTTTTGTTTAAAACTAATTTTATTAATATATTAAAAATTATACATCTTGGCCTTCTATTCATAATATACATATGTAAACACATACATGTTTAGACAATGTTTAAATTTTAGGTTAAAATCTATAATTCTCATCTCATAGTCTTTTCTCCTACTGCCTTGTATTTCAGGTTGACACTCTTATTTTATCTTGCTTTGGAAGAAACAAGATTGTTCAAAATTATAGTTTATGAGGGCACACAATTCCCTTGTTAGTGAATGAGTGTGCATGTTTACAGACCCTCACTTTGTCTTAAAAGCATTGACATTCCCTTCTGGAGACTGTGGGAAGTCATTTTTAAAAATATGTTTATCACTTTCCCTCCTGAGAATGGGGGCGAGGTGGGAGGCAGAGAGCCATTTAAGAAGAGGATCCAGGATTTGGTTTGCTCATTTGGTGAAAAGAAACTATTTCAGTGGGCAGAAACATTTACCCAAACGAGAAAGACTTTTTAAAATGTTCTAAATATGGCCTTACTTTAATCAAGCAATGCCATCTGTTCCCTGAGTGGCAAGGTCACAACTTTTATAATAAAAGTAGCATCCAATGCTAGAAATGAACATACAGAAATATAACTGCTGCCTATACTAAGTATGCCTACCTATATTTTAGGACGTATATAGATATAGGTAATAGGTATATAGATAGATATAGATATATTCATTAGTTTCTGCAATGACCTTAATAGAAGGTACTTTGGTCCTGGTTCCGCTACTGACAAGTTGTAAAACCTTTCTAAGTCATTGAACTTTTCCAAAACTCAGTTGTAATTCCTCTGTGTCATGCTTGTGGTAAAGATCATGAGGTCATGTTTGTGAAGGTACTTTACGAACTATAAAGTGATGTGTAAGCAAAAGGCTTAATTTTTTTTACTAACTGCACGAAAGGCTCTCAGAAAAATTAAAAATGATTTTAAAATATCTTTTTTGAGTATCAAACACACTACCAATCACTTTCCATGGCTTTATTTCACTCTATCTCACAATGACACGACCAATTAACACTATTGCTATGACCACTTGCAGAAGAGGGGAAACAGATGCTTAAAGGGCTTAGGTGAGTTGCCCAAAGCACCCCAGATAGTAAATTCTAGAAAGTAGATTTGAGCCCAGGCTGACCTCATTCCAGAGCCTATTTTTATTTTATTTTTTAAATAATATTTTTGTATTGATTTCAGAGAGGAAGGGAGAGGGAGAGAGAGATAGAAACATCAATGATGAGAGAGAATCATTGATCAGCTAACTCTTGCATGCCCCCTAATGGGAATCAAGCCCATAACCCAAGCATATCCCTTGACCTGGAATCAAACCATGACCTCCTGGTTCACAGGTTGATGATGCTCAACCACTGAGCCATGCTGGCCAGGTAAAGCCTATTTTTCTTAATAACAATTTCCCTTCACTCTACACTCCCCAAAAAAGGTGGATTTTTTTTAACTTAAATACTAAGGTGATGATTTTGCTTTTGTTTTTGGAAAAAAAAAAAGAATTTTAAGATTCAATTTTAATTTTTAAAATTCTAAGCAAAATTAATAAAATAATAAAGTTTCACAATTATATATATACATTTCTCTGTAATAGAAAATCAATTCTTGCCAAAACCGGTTTGGCTCAATGGATAGAGCGTCGGCTTGGGGACTGAAAAGTCCCGGGTTTGATTTTGGTCAAGGGCATGTACCTTGGTTGCGGGCATATCCCCGGTAGGGGGTGTGCAAGAGGTAGCTGATCGATGACTCTCTCTCATCGATGTTTCTAACTCTCTATCTCTCTCCCTTCCTCTGTGTACAAAATCAATAAAATATATTTTTTTTAAAAAGAAAAAAAAGAAAATCAATTCTTACAGCAAAAGTCCTAAATATTATTGGAAATGGAGTGTTTTAAAATAAAATTCTCTTTTACATTTCAAAGAACTGACTTTCAGATATAGCAAACCACCATGGAAATACCATATGATTTCACTTGTGGAATCTAATAAAACAAAATAAACTATAACAAGCAGAATAGATAGAGACTCAGAGAGAGAGAGCAGGTGGACAGCTGTAGGAGCTCGGGGTGAGTGGATGAAGGGATTGAGGAAAAAAGAGAAAGTACTCATGGATATAGATAACAGTGGTGCTTGCTGGTGAGAGAGGGGTGGGAGGAAGTAGAAGAGGGAATGGGGGGATAAATGGTGTGGGCAGAGACTTGACTAAGGGTGATGAATACACAATGCAGTGAACAGGTGACATGTTATAGAATTGTGCACCTGAAACCTGTATAATTTTGTTAGCCAATGAACTCAATGAAAAAGTAAAATATAAAATAATAAAAAAGGGAATACCAAAAGTGCCAGAATTAACTACTCAGCTGTCTTTTTAGAATTTTCCACCAATCTTTTTGTGTGTTGATACTTACATCAATAAATAGCTCATATTGCTTGACTTGATGTCACTACTTATATCAATTATATTTCATAATATGAAAAAGATATGGATGTGTGTGGTGGAACAGATGGGAAACAACAAAAAATGTTGAGAGGAGGTTAAGGTCTAACCTGTTTCTTTTTCTGATGATGGTGAAGATATTTATAGTAAGGCAACTGGTTATTATAAAATGAAAAACAAACCCCTAGCATATCCCACATAGAATGTAATAAAAGCATTTCTGTAAAAATAATGAATAGTCCCATCAATCCCAGACAAATTGCAAAGCTGTGTAATTTTGTGTGTGTGTGTGTGTGTGTGTGTGTGTGTCCACATGTGCACACAAATATTGGGCCTTAGTCTCTCATATTTGCTGAGCAACGCTATCTGTAACACCAGAATCCATCACCATTAAGACAATTAATTATAAATGCTACTTAAGAGACAGTGAATGAGCCAACATAAGTGTTTGGGAATAGCTAACTCCTCTCAGGAGGCTTACGTGAGAGACAAAACAGAACCAAACAAGTAGGCACAGGGCTTTGCCTGCCTCCGCCCCTCCCCACAATCTTTACAGGATTCTTCTTTTTCTTTTAAAGCTATCCGTGAACATTTTAGAAATAAATATGAAGGGAAAATAAAATTGTGAGTAACTATAGTGGATTGGGAACATAAGCACATGGTATTTTCAGAAATTCCACAAAGACTCTTCTTGAAAAGATGGGGAAGAAGGCCCCTGTTTCATAACTTTTAAGACATGAGTGGAATTGCTGTGTGGCTTTCAGAGTTGTTGTTCAGTTAGAAGATTTTGGCTTGGCACTAAAATCCTCGCTACAAGTGCTACTTTTTGTAAAGAGTCACCTATAGCAGGGTTCTTGTTCTGTTTCAGTTTCAATTGCATTTGTTTTGCAGTGGGAAGTGGGGCCAGAAAAATTCCTGCTGAATTCCACCATCCAGAAGTCTCTCTTTACAGTATAATCTAGTCTTCACAATTTTTCTATGAGTATTATTAAATATTTTTGTCATTAACATTATAAATATTTATAATTATTTAAATTAAATATTTACAAATAATTACAATATTATTGATGATTTTTCAAATTATTAAATGCAAATCAGTAACACAACTTAATGCTATTATAAGTCTATTGTTAGAACACATCTCTTCTTTTGGGACACTTAGGATTCTTTTTTTATTATTATTATTCTCATAAACAGCACTCCAGTAAACATGTTTTTAACATATATCTTAGCTAATTTATCTGAATATGCCCTAAAGTTAAATTTCTACAGAATAAAGATTTGTGCTTTGGGAAGGTCACAGGTGTTTCAGAACAACAGCTTTTGGTAGGGGCAATTTGGGGGATACACTGGTTGGGGGAGAGGGGAGACTAAAGAGGAAGAAGCCTAGAAACCTAAACTCAGGAAAAGGCAACAGAAGCACACATGACAGGAGCACAAAAGATACTTAGAAGGTGGAATCAACAGGTTGGGAGATAGAGCCACATGGGGCAGAGGACAAATTTCAGGAAAGAGAGAAATGGAGAGTGGCCTGAAGGCTTTGAGCTTGAACAACTAGGGAGTAGATAATGAGTTCCAAGTTGAGCATGCTGAGTTTAAGATGCCTTCAAGGTATCCTGGTAGAAACAATCAATGGACAGGACACAGTAGGACCATTATAGAATCCTAGGACAGAGACCTGCTCAAATCTATACATATAAGACAAACACCATAAAATCTAGTTTTATTTTACAATTCTTACCCTACTATCACATGCCAATCTGCTTGCTCCATTAAGTTCTCATTTCACCCCTCATATTTTAAAGATATAATGTGTGTGCAGTGCGGTGGGGATTACTCAGGAAAGTTTCTTTGGCTATTGTCCAAAGTTACTGAATCTGATGCAATAGCTTACTTATTTATTTATAACATTTATGCCTCAATATCCCTCCCCCTGCCCCCCACTCTTATGCTTCAATCTTAAAGATAATGTGAATCTCATTATAGGGAATACCAATTGAGGAAATAAAATAACTATAGTTTAAAAACCATAGAACATCTGGAATTAAAAAATGTTATTAGAAAGTAGTCATTGATATATTTAGAAAAATATTTACACATGTATTAAATCGACATTTGATTTTTACCATAACCTTAGATCCTATGTAGGTTTTTATTACCATAGGTCTCAGGAAGCTGAGGTTCTAAAAAGCTAAACAAAAATTTCTTTTCATAACTAGTAAAATGTCGGAGTTGGGTCTTGAAGCCTGGTCTTCAAGGTTCAGAGTTCTCAAACACCAAAGTTCTCACTATCTTTCAACTGCATCCATTTTTTTTTCTTTATTGCCTCTTCCTTCTCTTTCTCCTTCTCTTCCTCTTTCCTCTAATCAAGATATTAAGGTGTCAATTCAAAATATATCTCCTGGTAATAGCAAAGAAGGTTTCAAGTCATTTCATGAAAATGTACAATAGTGCCTTTGCACTTCGTGGCTGAGCCAGTGCCCAATACTTTCAGGCAGTCCCTACTCTGAAGATCAGCTTGCTGCCCCAGTGGGACAGAGCTTAAGCCCTAGCTGACTTACAGCCTCTGTCTGTTACTTGGTATATTTTCCTTCTACTACATTCTTTAGTCATATTTGATTCCATAAATCATAAATTCTGCCTGGTAAGTGTGGGTGCAACCAAGTCATGTTTCGTTTTGGATTCATTAAAATGTTCCCTCTTGCCCTGGCTGCGTGGCTCAGTTGGTTGGGCATTGTGCCAGACACCAAAAGGCTGCTAGTCAAGTTCCCAGCCAGGGCACATACCTAAGTTTCAGGCTCAAATCCCTGGTAGGAGGCTTGCAGGAGGAAACCTACTGAAGTTTCTGTCTCACATCACTATATTTCTCTCTCTCTCTCCCTCTCCCTTCCTCTCTCTCTCTAAAACTCAATTTAAAATATGTCACCTCACCCAGATGGCTTTGCTCAGTGGTTGAGTATTAACCAATGAAGTCTAGGAGGTCATGGTTCAATTCCTGTTCATGGCCCATGCCCGGATTTGGGGCTTCATCCCCATTAGGGGGTGTGTAGGAAGCAGCCAATCAACAATTCTCCCTCATCATTGATGTTTCTGTCTCTCCCTCTCCTTCTCCCTCTCCCTTCCTCTCTGAAATCAATAAAAATGTTTTTAAAAGTCACCTCTTGTACTAAAGAAAATATTTTAAGTGTATCTTTTTCTCAATACTGAAAACTCTAAAATTTTACCATAAAATCATTATTGTTTTTTTTAACTACATGGCTCAGGTTAAAAGCAATCCTATATGTCTTTCTTTTCTACATTCTCTTCTTTCTCAGGTATTTATAGACTGTAATTCCATATAATACCTTTCAAAAGTAACATTTGTTTTTCAGGTGTTTTGTTTTTTCAGACTTAATCTGACTCAGAATCACTTCTATTACTGGTTCACGTTCCTTAATTTCTAATGTGAAAGTGCCTTTATTGACTTCTCAATTTATTTTAGAAAGCCCTTGTAACTGTGACAGGAGAAATCTAACCAACATAACATGAAAAATATTTTTATTAAAATCAATTTTTACTTTTGGCTGAAAGCTGTTTATTGAAAGCCTGCTGCCATTTTTTCAAATAACAGCTTTATTGAACTATTATTGAAATACAATAAACCACACATATTTAAAGCGTATAACTTGACAGATTTGACATATGTAAATATCCATGAAAACATCTCCACAAGACTTCTTGTGTTCCTTCTGAGACCCTTCTTTCCTTCCCTCCATCCTCCCTTTGCAAAAAACCATTGATGCACACTATATTCATCAAATAGACATCAAATCCTCTATAATTTTCCTATAATTTCAATTTTGTTTTAATAAAGTTCATAAGATTCCTTAAAATCTGATAAAATGACTTGGCAGGGAGGGAAACCTTTAAGATGAATTATTACAAGTTAGGTAATATAAAAGGTAAATATGCCAATATAAAATTAAGTTCATAGGCAGAGAATGTCCATTCCCCAATATGGCTGATAAACAAGTTCAAGTCTAATAATAATAAAAAGGGACAATTAAAATAATAGAGACATTTACTTTTATTGATCTTTTTGGCAAAGATTTAAAAGATAAAATAATACTTGGGGTTAGAGTGGGTTTTTAAAAGCAGACACTAATATTTTTGGAGTGTAATCCTGTTGTAACTATTTTAATATTAAATGTACAATATTTTTAATATAGAATTTGATACTAAGGAAATAAACAAGTTAATAATGTCAACAACTTAGGGGCAGCATTAGCAAAATAGTTAACTTTGTCATATTTCATGTATTTGATGGAATCACTGGAGGCCATTTAAATGATTGCATTTATTTGAATGGATTATGATGCAAAGAAAAAGAGGAAATGAGAAGAGGAAATAGTACAGAATTATTTATTATTTTTTTGTATAGGAAAACGCCTAAGGGAGGCCTATGATTCCCCTCCTTTGTGCCTGGAGAGAGCTCCCAGACATCAGCATAGGAGAGGGGTAACCCAGACAGGACCCCACAGTGTCCACCAATGGAAAAGATGGAACTGGGGATCTGAGGCCGTCAAGGCAGGCAGAGTTTGCTAAGCAGGTGACAGGAGAGAGCAGCAGCACATCTGCACTTGCTGCCCTGAGTCTTCAGCTGAGCACTGATCAGCTGGGGAAGGTGGGGTTTCTAGGAAAGGGTGGGAGTGAGAGATGACAAAGGGGAAAAAGAAAACGTTTAGGAGTGATGGCTACATTTGTTTTCTTGACTTTGTAATTTCCTCACAAGTGTGTATACATATGTCAAAATTTGCCAGATAGTGTACTAAAATATGTGCAGTATATTACATATGGTCTTATCTTAGAGATGTTCTTAAAAATAATTTTGTAAAGAAAAAATATGGTTAAAAATGGACTGGTGGGATAGGGTATTGATGAAAGGAACTCTTTTTGTATGCACAACGTGGCATCAGTTTGCATTTATATCAGTATCCCTTCATATTATCCAATGACATCCTAAGAAAGCAAGTAAGGATGCTACTGAAACACCTATAATTAATGTCGTTTTTTAACATTCCTTTAAAATCTTGCTTGGCGTTGACTTGTATTGACATAACCTTCAAACACGTGGTATCTACAGAACGTGTGAAGTGCAATTAACAAGTTTTGCTTGAAAAAGTTTGTGTTTGGTTTGGTTTTTGTTGCAAAACTAGGGCTAAGAAGATGGCGGATGAAGAGCATATTCGGCACTGCATGCTTTACGAGTTCCAATTAGGAAGAAAAGCAAGTGAGGCTGCAAAAAACATCTGTAGTGCTCTTGGTCAAGTTGCAGTTAGCGCCAGAAAATGCCAGCGTTGGTTTGAGAAATTTCGCGAGGGAAATTTTTCATTAGATGACAAGAGTGGTCGAGGCCGTGTGTCCAATTTTGATCAAGAAGCTCTTCAAGCTCTTTTGGTGCAAAATCCTCAAATTACCCAACAAGAGCTTGCGACAACTTTAAATTGTTCACAAAAAACAATTTCCAATCAACTGCGTGCACTTGGCAAAGTCCAAAAGTTTGGAAAATGGGTTCCTCATGAGTTGACCGACAACAACCGTAATCAAAGAGTCACAATTTGCAGTTCACTCCTCTCTCGTCAAAACCGTTTGCCGTTTTTAGAGCAAATTGTTACCGGAGATGAAGAATGGGTGCTGTATGTTAATTTGAAAAGGCGGCCTCAATGGTTGGACAAAAATGAGGCTCAGCAGCCCACGCCAAAACCTGACTTGCATGTGAAAAAAGTGATGTGCGTTTGGTGGAATTTTAAAGGAATTCTTCATTATGAACTTTTACCATCTAACTAAACCATTACAAGTGCAGTGTATAGTGCCCAATTGGAAAGGTTAGCCCAAGCTTTAAGAGAAAAAGAACCCGCGCTGATTAATCGGAAGGGCGTAATTCTTCACCACGATAACGCACGACCGCATACTGCAAGAATCACTGCTGAAAAACTGCGCCAGTTGCAATGGGAAGTTCTCCCTCAACCTGCATATTCTCCTGATATTGCCCCTTCCGATTACCATTTGTTTTATTCTTTGCAAAACTTTCTTCTTGGAAAAAAATTTAATAATGAAGAATGCCTCAAAAATGCATTGACCGAAATTTTTGCATCAAAATCACAAGAATTTTACAACAGAGGGATTAAAATGCTTCCTGAGCGTTGGGCACAAGTAGTAGAAAACAACGGCAACTATATTGTTGATTAAATTTTGTTGTGTTGTTTAAATAAATTCGATTTAAAAAAGTATTAGAAAACGACATTAATTATTACTAGACCTAATATATTATTGATCCACAGTTAACTGGTCTGAAGGTCAAACTTCTAGTATTTATCTGTCTCATACTCTGGCTGTATTAGAGGTTCCTGACTCATCTTTATCCAGAATAATAGGAACAAACCTGGTGTTACAATATGTGGGTTGCAAATACAACAAAATTAGTGCCTCTATATTTGCTTTGCAGATTGTTCTTGAATTATGGGCCCACAGTCCTGCATTGTTCACTTGAAGTTTCTATATTGAGAGAGAACTATAAAAACACACTCATCTACACTGAAACTTGGTCCAAAGGTTCTCATCACTATTTTTTCGGATAAACTACTCTACCTATTAATATGTGAGCTTATGGAATTTTTATTCCTTATGTACTTGTGTGCATGTTTTAATCAGTCGATGGTGAATTCTCAGCTTCTTGAGGAGTATACTGAAAGACTTAAAGGACAATCCAGGTCATAAATAGCATATTCTATCCACTGAATTGAGTTTTCATCCTGTTATCACACAATTCCATTTGGTGCTTTAAAATAAACCCGAGGGAACATCTTACATGAGCGATATTACTTCTTTCTATTTAGGTCACAGTACTGGGAAACAAATGAACATTTAAAGCTTACTGGAGCCAAGCTTATTCCCCTCTCAAAAGTGACCGGGGTGATTAAAAGAAGTAATATAATTTGTGAAATATTGGCCATTAAGAAACTTCTAGAGGAAAACACATAAAAAGAACTTTTATAAAATATCTGAGAAATGGTGGCTAAATTTCTAGGAATAACAGAACAATTTTTGTATCACTGCAAGGCCAACTTCTTTGTTTCCTTAGGCAAACTGATTTTCTGTGGTGTAGAAATGTTCTTATCATCCATAGATTTGGGACTATCATGAAGCTAGGAAAGGTTAAACTTTGGGGCTTTTTTCCAAGGAACTGGGAAGTAGCTCTAGTGCTTCGTTGACATGCTTGTAACAGTTAAAGTATTTTAATTGTAGTAGTTTAAGAACAATCTCTACTCACTGGTTTTGTCTATTCGCTGATGTTTCCCCTAAGGTTGAGTGACATCGAAGTAACTGTGTGCCTTTTGGGGATTTGGCTAATTAGATGTTGAATTAAAGATGTGTTTACCTGGCTCGTGTGGTTCAGTGGTTTAGTATCAACCTGTTAACCAGGAGGTTGCAGTTCGATTCCCAGTCAGAGCATATGTCTGGTTTGCTGGCTCCATCCCCAGTAGAGGGGATGCAGGAAGCAGCCCATCAATGATTCTCTCTCATCATTGATCTCTCTCTGTCCTTCCTCTCTGAAATCAATATATATGCCTCTTTTTAATATATACCCAAATATTCTCATACTTTGGAAATGTGCTTGCATGTAGCAGCATGAGCAAAGGGTGGAATCAGAGGTGATAAGGAAAAAGATGTAAGCAGGGGAAAGTGGTGAGTGGCCTTTAAGATAAGGATAAGTAATCTGAAATTGGGTAGGAAAGTAAAAGGGAGCCAACAGAAGGAATTGAAAGGATGAGTAATGGGAAGTTAAAAGATTAGAAAAGCAACATAGATTACCTTTGGAGGCAGGATTCTAAAATGGTTAGAGAGTGTAATGTTCAAAGAGACGATTGTAGAATTGAGATAGGAAACCAAAAGACAAGGATGGATAAACTATTCCTGAAATAGGAATAATACCTTCATGAGGATCCAGGAAGGCAGTTACTAAATAACAAAAATGGCATTAATCCCAGAAATGGCATATATATGTGCCACCTAGTTGGCATCTATCAGGCAATATTTGTTGTATGAACAAAGAAAAGAGTGTTATTCTTATATAAAACAATCATTTAAAATAATCACTTTGAGAAACAAAAGTTGATCACTGGGTTAGAAAATATTGATTATGCTACAGAGTCTCTTATAAATAATTGTTTAGACAAACAACATCAATTCTTTATTTCTAAGACTGAAAACAAACTATGAATTTGTTTTCATTGTACAGCAGGTTTTACAAGAAAAACATAAGCAAGGAAACATTGCAGACATATAATTTCAAAAAGGATCAAAACCCAGTACTTGTTCTCCCATTTTCAAATTAGGTTAATTTGATTAACAAAATTAATTTTTATTCACATGTTTTCAAAACTAAGATGAATGGATTAGAAGAATGGTTCAATTTAAAACATTTTTCCTTTTTGGTCCAGCTGGTGCTTTTAAGTTGTTAGTGTCGACCTATGAACCAGAAGTGTCCGGTTTGATTCCAGGTCAGTGCATGCAGGAGGCAGCCAATCAATGATTCTCTCTCATCACTGATGTTTCTCTCTCTCTCACTCACTTCCTCTTTGAAATCAATAAAAATATATTTTAAAAAAATAAAATATTTTTCCTTTTTGTTAAGCCTAAATGGTTGTTGATAAAACTATCATTCTTTTAGTTACAGAAAAGCCTTAGGCATTCTCAATATCTGCTGGTACCAAAAATATCTCATCATTTATAGTGGGTCCTATGATGATAACAACCCTTTCAAGAACGAATGACTCATTACCCTTGATTCAGGAAGTGCTCTCAGATGTCAGCCCTTTTTGTGAATTGCCTCAGCTTAGGAGGGCAACTTTATCAAGCATCTAATATCAAGTCAACAAGAGGGTACCAAGACCCAGCTCCAGGGTTGTTTAGGGCAACTCTGAAGGACCACATCAGCTTCGAGGTAGTCTGCTGAGGCCCTCTTTAAGCCTGCTTTGCAGATCAACTTTTTCTTCTCCTACTTTTGATTCTGCTTTCTTCCCACCCCTGTTATAGTTGGTGGTCCCACAAATCTCTTTCTCAGAGTCGGCTTCTCAGGAAACCTAGTCTATGAACCAATCAATTAGAACTTTGAAGGTATGCAGTTGATTCCTGCTTCTAACCACTCATTAAAAAAAATGTTTTCATTGTTTTTTGAGAGAGATGAACGAAGAGGGAGAGAGGGATAGAAACATCAATGATGAGAGAGAAACATCATCAATTGGCTGCCTCCTGCACGCCCCCTACTGGGGATCAAGCCAACAACCTGGGCATATGCCCTGACAGGGAATCCAACCAGTGACCTTTTGGTTCCTGGGTCAATGCTCAAACATTGAACCACACCCAGACAGCCACCATTCATTCTTTACACGTGTTTACTATTTAAATTAAGCCACTGAAAATGAACCCTAGAAACATTTCAGAATCTTCCATAATTTCTCTTATGTACATCTCTATTATATACCACATAAGCATTCACAGATGCCAGGACAGATTCTTTGCACAGTGTGTTTATGTGGTACACTCAGAGGATGTAATGATGAGCAAAAGAACCTCCTGCAAAGCATATGAATCTCTATAACTAATGTCGGTACCTATTTAAAACAGACAAGAGGTATACATTTCACTGTGGCCTTTTTAGCTTCATTATGATTGTTTTATTTCTCTGATACTAGACATCTCAGGACTTTATTATCTACCCATTTCCCCCCAGCACAGCAATGATATAACCTTGACTCCTCAACTTTTCTTCAAATATCAACATTTCCATTACCTGAGGAACAGAAAATACTCATTTAAACACAGCAATTCAGACCTGATTGTATATTCATGTTTTAAAAACTTCTATCATGGAAACTGTCAGAACTATAAATGCAGGAGGACTGACAAGCAAGAGATGCTGAATTCTCATATTTGGAAAGCTGCTGATTCTCTCCCCCTGCCGAGGGAGCTATCTTAGATAGTACGCAACACATAAACAGCAATTACCTGACTCTGCTTATTCAAAACAAATTCATGGATATTTAATGATAGTTATTAGATTTGAAGTGTCACAATCCAGAAAAATTTCAATGCAAAAAAAAAAAAAAGATGTTTTACAGAAACATCAAATTTTAAAACTAGAAAATATGATCCCACATTTCAACACTGAAGCTAATAAAATACATCTATTGTTTAGGTTCACATATCTGCACATTAAGCTGATGATTACTTAATTAAATGTTAGACAAAACAAGATTGAAAAGGCAGTGGCTATGTGTGAGATTGCAATAGGAGTATACATTCTGTTCCCAAGGGAGATCATCTAGAACAGGGGTCCTCAAACTTTTTAAAGTGGGGGCCAGATCACGGTCCCTCAGAGAGCTGGAGGGCCGGACTATATGAACTACTAATTCCTACTGTAACACCTCAGCTGCGCTCACTGCCCAAAAAACCTGGCGAGCCGGATCAGACTCCTCTGTGGGCCGCATGTGGCCCGCGGGCTGTAGTTTGAAGACCCATGATCTAGAACCATGGTAAATGCAATATTTATATATGGAAGAGGAGTGAGGTTGATATGGGAAGAATCTAAGAAGAATATACCAGGACTCTGCAGGACTAGAGATGCAGCTAGAAGTCACAGAAACAGGAAAGAATGAGGAAAGTCCTTTGTAAAATCCAGCCTATTATAAATTAGGCCGCAGAGGATTCCTTCCACAACTCTGCGCTTTTGCCAGTCTTGTCTAAGAAAATACCTCAGAATCATGGAAGCAAAGAAAACAATTACTTCAAATGTACATTCAATGAGAATTCTACATTAACTTATCACAATAACCATTTGTGGGGAAAATTGTAGAGAAATGGAGAGGGAGAGGGGAAGAAATGAGGGAAGAAAAAAAGTGTAAGAGAATAGGAGAGAAGAAGAAAAGAGAATGACGCTCTTCACACAGCATTTCTGCGTGCCTGCTGGTTTCAGATTTTATTGCCATATATTAAGAAATTGAGGCTTGTTCATGTATTCCCTATTGCTAGTCATTCACATTTGACAATGGCATCAGCTTACAGGCAGACTCTGTGACTTGGAATGTTTTGTTAATATATCTGCCTCATCCTGTCTGTGTTTACTGATTTGTATCAAGGAAGGTCATGACTGGCTCTCCCAGAACTACTGGTACAATAAATGGGCAGCATTCACTACTTGGGAAAACTGTTCTGTATTTAATAGTTTTATCAAGATATAATTCAAATTCTACACAATTAACCCATATGAAGCATATATCAACGGTTTTTTGTATTTTCACAGAGTTCTACACCCATCACCATAATATCATAACACTTTTATTACCCTCAAAAATAAGTCTCCCCCCACTTAACTGTCAAACTCCAATGCACTATGCCCCACCTCCCCGACCCAAGGTAACCACTAACACAATCTCTTTCTGTATGGATTGTCTATATTAGGGGCCTTTCATAAAAATGAAATCAGGTAATATGTGCTGTTCTAGCTTCTTTGACTAAGCATGTTTTCAAGGTACATCCATGTAACAGTAAGTATTAAACTGAGTAACTTTTTAATGTCAAATAAAAAATTCCATTGTATGACTCTATCACATTTGTTTATCCATTCATCAGTTAATTAACATTTGGATTATTTCTACTTTGAGGCTATTAAAAATAATGCATCTATGACATTCATTTACATGTTTTTGTGAGGACACATGTTTTCAGTTATTTGGGGTATATACATAGGAGCAGAATTGCTATATGCCATGGTGACTATATGTTAACCATTTGAGAAATGGGTCTATTCTATATAATTTTCATTTATTCCTATAGAGCTAAAAAATGAGTATTTGAAAAAGTCAATGCTTTATTCTTCTAATATAGTACAGTTTGCCACCCCAAATCTTAGACCAACTGTCCAAGTTAAAATGACCTTGGTTGTTTCTTGAGTTAGCACTGCAGGTGCTTAATAGCCCAGATATTCACTAGACATAGAATTATAACTGCTAAGTCTTTCTTCTTCACACAACACATCATAGGTTATCAATAAAAATTAACTTTAAAAATTCCTTGAAATAGAAGCACATAGTGATAGATTTTTTTAATTACAACATCCTGCATGTTATATTGTTGTTCTTGAATTTCAATATAAAATATGTTGGAAAAACAATGCCACTATTACTAAAATAGTCAATATTTTATTTTTATGTAGAATTTTATATTTTATCAACAACTTCAACCTGAACATTACTCATTTAAGCCTCATTGTGTTGAAGTTAAAATTTTTCTTCTTCCAGAGAAAAGAAAACTAGCATTCAACAGTCTAAGCTCCTTCCAAATATTAAATAACTAGTTACAACACTGGGTAGAACTTGACTCCAAGACTCCAAAGTTCAAATCCAGAATACTTTTCATTATAATTGCTCTAGTAAAATAAAAACTCCCAGTTATATCTATTTGCTCAATCTACTCTTGCCTTGCCTTTAAACATTCCATCTCTCACACAACACACAAAACAGTTGAACCATTCACTCAATATACACACATACATACATAATACACATATACAACATGCCATACATATAGTAGACACTTACACACCTCACTAACACTCAGCTCACAAACACACAGAAAAAACACATTTACACACTTCACATACACCCCATACACACCTCTCAAATATACAGAACACACTCTACAAATACCACTCACATAAAAATTTCATGCACATGACATTCACATATGCTCTCACCACATACAGTCTGTACACACATTTAAACCTCTCACAGATATACAAACTCACACACATACTCGCATGAAAGGGAAGAAGTGTTGTCAATTTAATTCATTAGATTCTGAGGTATTGGGTCAACTTCTCTAGGGCAGGGACACAATGTGATAAAGGGACCTACTATACTTTTTCTTAACCATCTTCCCTCCAGTGCTGGCCAGGTGAGTAGAGTCAAGGTGTTCCATCTCTCTTGCTGGAAAGCACCTCTAAAGTCCATGTGTCTGCCATGTGGGTGATGAGAAAGCAATCAGAGCCAAAGATTTGGATGTGGGCTTTGGGGACCCATATCGCAAACCTAACTGTCCAGGTTTCGGAGAGGCCTAAGCCCTTAGCCATACCTTCTTCATGCCAAAGAGTACTAATACATTTTGTATGTTATAATGACACTTTTTTCATACTTTTATTGTATAATCTGAATATAATCAGTATTATTATATTGTTCCTCTTTGAAAATCAATACAGTCCTTATCATGACAGATATGAAAATATTTGAATATGTTTATTACTTAAAAATGCACATTGGCTTTAATAGCCCTAAGTATCTGTATGAGCAGATTTAGGGAAATTTTAAATTATTCTTTGCTATATTACCCTTAGGCTGACACTTCAGGTTTATTTAATTAGAATCAACATAAAAATAATTGCAAATACCATTTATTAAACATTAAAAGTTAAAAACAAATACTACTTATTGATTGCTTATTCTATGCCAGGTATAATAACCAATTTTTAAATATATCATCTCATTTAATCCTTAATAAAATCATATGTAAATGATATCATTCTCTGTACTGTATAGACTTAAAAAGAAACAAAACCTTGAAACTTAAATGTCTCACACTTAGCGAATGTTGGTCCTGGGTGCTAGGATTCTCAGGTCTGCCGAATTCAAACCCCAAGCTTTGAGACTCTAGTCTGTATCCCTACTTCATAGCCCAAAGTGGACAGCTGGATTGTCAAATGGACCACTTGCTGTTTGATGGGGCCTGAATGACTCCAGTAGTTCATAAAAATGCCAGTGCCAAAGATTTTCCTTTATTGCATAGTTTAAAAGGGATCCTTATAATTTTTGTTTTTAGAAAATGTTGATTCATTTTAGCACCAAGCCCTCACTGTACAATTAAAAGCTACAAACACCCAGGGAGATCTCTATGCTAAAAAGAGATGTGTTTAATCAGTAAATAAAAGCAACTTGTGGACATTTGAAACAATGTCTAATGAGTGAAATTGCTTAAAGTGAATCATTTAGGTGATAGGTGGTAAACAAACTTACCATTCCTCATTGACAAACATAAGGTGAATAATGTTGCAATCTTTCCTAGAAATAAAAAAAGAACTTTGAACAGAAGGGAAATGAGGATCTAAAAAATGATTGTGTCATACAAGAAATAGAAAGACACAGGCAAAAAAAGACTTCTAAGCTAGGCAGCTAGGGACAGAATAAAGAGATGTGACTAAATGCATTTTGGTTTCTGCAAACTGCTGGGGGGGGGGGGGAAATTATGATGAAAACCAAAACCACAACTGAGAAGTGCTTTTCTTTTCAAAGTGTAATCTCTAGGCCTTTCCAGTAATAATGGGATGAGAGAAGAGAGTAAGAATCTTAACGGGTAAGAAGTCTTAAGGACAGTCTATCCAAAAATAAGGCCTTTATACTTAATATTTTTTCCAGCTGTTTTCTTTCTCTGAGAGTGTTCAGCTATACTAACATCTATACCAAACTGCCTAGAGAGTCTTAAGCGCATCTGGATAGGTCATTTATTATAAAGTCCTTTCCACATCCATCAGAGGGCTAGCCTATGAAGTGTACAACACATGGTCTGAAGCACACTGCATCCCTGAGCTCCATCCATATGCATCCAGACATGGACAGTTAGAAGACTCCCACTTCCTTGCAAGTGTTTCTTAACAAACTTGATGTTTTAAAGGAAAATTTGTGTGTGTGTGTGTGTGTGTGTGTGTAAATTTCTTTCGGTGATAATATTATATTCTAATGGAGTCTATATTTCCAATGTTTTATAAGCATAGCTCATTTTTACATATTTGGGTTTCAAACAAAAATTTTATATTTTTAATTTTTCTTTTTTTATGGCAACTATTTAAAACCATTAACTTTTATTTATCTTTTCTGCCTCAAGGACAAATGACTGTAATAATTAAAATTTTTCTCTCTTTCCTCTCTAATTTCCCCCTTTCCAAAGCAATTTATTTTCTAAAACTGAAGAACCTCCTGCTTAGAGAGCATGTGTTATTTTAGGGTAACTGAGAGTGGTTGTGTGATTGCCTTTTTAAAAATCAGTACTGTGACAGCATTCACATAAGGCTCTGTGTTCTAAAATGTCTAGAATCCAAATCTCAGGGATTGTGACCATGAAAGGTGCTAAAGTGGGCTATGGGGGAACTTTACCATTCTCTCTGTAGATTTATTTAATTAGGAATAGGCAATTAGTAAAGTTGAAGTAATGAATTATTAAAATGTGCCTCATAATTATACTAATGGGCTATAAGCTGCTAAAACAGTGCTCAAAACAAGTAATCATGAAGTCTGAGTATTGTAACTCAATTCGCAATGAAATATCCATTTTAAAAGATACCATTCATTATTTCTTTTTGCTCCCATCCACCACTCTGTGATCTTAATACCTCTAGTAACCCCTACTGCCAGAGTACTTTACGGCCAATGCTAAAAGGACACAGGAGAAAGGATGCCTTCACTGGATGCAGGGTAAGCACAGGAGCAGTTTTCTAACGTTGCATTCTTGTTGTCATCTAACTCCTGCAGTGATCCTCCAGAAGATCTTAGCATGCTTTACTTTTACAAAATCAAGTTTTAATAAATATAGTAGAATACTAAAATTTCTGGCAATATATATATAATGTTTAGAAATCAACAGGTAAAACACAATTTTCTCAAGTTAAATATTTTTCCTTAGTATTATTTTCTGAAGAGGTAAAATTATCAGAGGATGTTTGAACACTTCATTATAGCTAACACTGGTCCAAGTTGAGGAGCCAGTCAGGGTAAAGAATGAACACTGTGAGGTCATGTCATTGCAATGCTAACTTATATGAAAAATAAACTATAGGCAAAATAAGCAACATGTTGACATATCCAGACCACATGCCATACATTTTGTTTACTTGCAAAGTGACAAATAGGACTGGATTTTCGCAGACATCCCATTTTCTTCCATGTTCAGGTTGTCAGTGATTGACTTATACTCTCTGGCTAGTAAACTTATGCATAAGCAATTTAGCTTGCAAGCCTATTAATTTTCCATATCAATATATTGGGAAATGAAGCAAAATATAGACAGAGTATAGAAAAAAAAATCACTTGTATAAGTGATATTCTCACTTAAGTAGTGAGAATATCACTTATACAAGTGATTTTTTTTATACAAGTGATTTTTTTATACAAGTGATTTTTTTTATACAAGTGATTTTTTTATACAAGTGATTTTTTTTATACAAGTCATTTTTACATTTCTCCTCTTCCATATAGGTCTATAAAAATCAGGTTAAAATGAATTTAGCAATTCATTTTAGACAGAAAAGAAGATGCAAAGGAATATTAGAGCATAGGAGGGAGCTGTGGCTTGGGGGTATGCATTTTGCTTACTTGCCTGCTTGGGGTTGCCATATTTATGAACAGTATATGTTGTGGTAGATTGCATTGCTGTGCTCAACAATTCACTCCTTTCTCTATAAGAAGATTTGCTGAGTGAATTTCTAGGTCTTTTGGTAGAAGGAATATGTTGCTTTGCCATATTGTCTGGTTGGCCACAAACTTGTTCGGGTCAGTGGAAAGTGAGTGGAAGTGACAGTCATTTCAGAGCAAAAACTCTAAGAAGCATTGTGTGCCCTTACCAGCCTCTTGCTCTTTCCCCCCTATCACTAGAACAACATGCCCCATGCAGAGGTTGTTCCTTAAGCCTGGATTCCAGAAGGAGAGAACGCAATGGAGCAGAATTGCCTACTGGCAGCCACCAATATGTAGCATGAGCAAGAAATACAATTTGGAATTTTAAGCCACTGAGATTGGAGCTGCTTGTCACTACAGCAAAGCTGACTGCTACATAAATATTTATATAACTATTGGGTGGAAAAAACAGCACCCACTTAAGGGGCCTGCTTCTTCTCTCCACTAAATATAATTTTCTTGAATTGGGTCGAGAATCCATTAGGGTTGGCTTGGCAGCCCGCTGACAGCAAGAGTAGCAGTTGAATGAATGGTCTTAGACACAACCAGCTGTACCCTGCGGAAGATTTAATTGGGAAGTTCTCCTCCGCTTTCTCTGAATGAATATAATAGTCCAACCTATTCAATTGACAAGAAAACAAGGAAGCACTTTCCTTGAAGAACTCACATGATCTCAAAGTCAAGCCAGAGAAATTAAAATTTCTCTTTGAAAGTCTTAGCTGTGAATGGCCAATGTACAGGGAAAAGAAAATATATACTGCAAC